>NC_092727.1:18726464-19976464 GCF_047496885.1 Scyliorhinus torazame | reverse complement strand
TATATAGGTGTTGCTGGAAATAAACTTTATGTGATTGTGTTCAACCAGAATCCTCATCATTCTCAATCTCTTGCTTAGCATAGAGCCAAATCCCTTAGGTCTCCATCGAAACCCTCACTGCAAAGATATTGCCAAACCGAATATGGGACATTTGCCAGTCAGAATCTGTAATGTATGGATTGAGTACGGATCTGGGAACATGTGAGGTTCCCTTCTTCCATTCTATGCACCCCAATCCTCCACATTCAGCTTCAACTCATTATCAGTTAGGAACATAGGAAGAGGAGTTGGCCATTCAGCCCATCGAGCCTGCTCCAGCATTCAACATGATCATGGCTGATTGGACACTTCAGTGCCTTTTCCACCCATTATCCCCATAACCTTTACGTTATTGTTAATCTGATGATTGAGCTTCAATAGCCCTCTGGGGTGGAGAATTCCCAAGATTCACAACTCTACGTGTAAATAAATATCTCCTCATTTCGGTCCTAAGTTGCTCCCCCCTTTTTTTGAAGTTGTGCCCCATGGTTCTAGACCCCAGCCAAAGGAAACATCTTACCTACATCTACCCTATCTATTCCTTTATGTATTCTGTAGGTCTCTCTTGCTTTGAATCTCTAGAGAATACAGGCTCAATTTGCCCAATCTCTCTTCGTAAGACAATCCCGCCATTCATATCACAAGTGTGGTGAAGCTTTGTTGCATTTCCACTACAGCAATAGTATAAGGAGAGGGGCTTCAATATCCAGATGTTAGGTCATTCTATTGCAACCCCTCCCAGGTTTGCAAGCCTCCAGTTCCTACCCGATTATACAGGAATACATCAAAATCATATAATTTTCAGTGCATGTGCCTACAAGGATCGTGAAGTGCATACCACTGAATGTACTCAGTTTCAAATCATGGCCTGAGTGTGTTTAAGCATCTTGGGCATGATCCAATGGCCACACTGCGCCCAAAAAGCAGGTCACAGTGGCGCAGCATGGCCGATAGAAGCTGGGAGGCCCCGCTCCCGGGATCTTGCCGGGGCGCAATGCCTCGCGAGATCCAGCCCGAAATCGTGAGACATTGTGGGTGAGATCACTTTTTTGCAAATCTGCGTATTAAAACGAGACAGCTAGTCTCACTCTAAGGTGCAGATTCCCGTGTACCTGAGGCTTTGGGGTTTATCCCCTTTGCATCGGAGACCTGGGGTGAGTGCCGTTTGGTACTGGTCTCCACAAATGGGAAACAGACGGAACGGCACTTGTATGGGTGTCCCAGTGAATTTGAGGCCGCCAGCTGCTTACCCTCTGGGCAGGCTGGTACCTTGGTGCTGCTGGTGCCATCTGGGAATCCTGGCAGTGATTGCTTGGCACCCTGGCAGGGCCACCTGGGTGTCAGCATGGCACTGCCAAGGTGTCCTGGTGGCACTTTCAGCTGACATGGGTGGTTCCATGTTGGCACTGCCAAGGTGCCAAGCTGGCATTTGTTTGCATGCGTGCAATCGGGCTGGGGGGAGTCCTGCTTGGGTTTTGGAGGGGTGCAGGTGGGGGACCCTCCCATAATGCATTCAGCCTGGGGGATGTGGTTGGAGTGGGAGTGGGAGGGGGGGGGGCGGTGACGGGGACCGTTTCATGGGCCTCGGAGATCGGGACGCCATTTTAAAATGATCTTGCGACACTGGGGAGTTCTGGCGAGTGGAGATCCCCAGCTACATGCTGCTCATTCCCCACCGAGGCCCCTTATAGAATATGAGTCACATTGTATAGCCAGGTGTTTCTCGGCGCTCGCTATGGGACTTTGTTCCCAATTAGTTGAATCGCATCCCTTGGCCGGGATTCTCCTTTCCGGAGACTAAGTCCCCACACTGGCGGGAAAACCGACGCCAACCACTCCGGCGTCAACAGCCCTCGAAAGTGCGGAATTCGCCGCACTTCCGGGTGCTAGGTGGATGACGGAGGGGTTGCCACCGCTCCAGCTGGCGCCGAAGGGACTGCGCGAGTTCGCGCATGCGCCAAAGGGCCGGTGTGTTTTGGCACATGCGCGGGGGGTTCTCTTAGCGCCATGGTGGAGCCCTACGGGGGCCAGCGCGGAAGGAAGGAGAGCCACCACAACACATGCCCGCCCACAGATCAGTGGACCCTGATCGCGAGCCAAGCCACCTTGGGGGCCCCCCGGGGTCAGATCCCCCCATGCCCCCCCCCCCCCCCGAGGACCGCCCCAGCCGACTTACCTGCCAGGGCCCGCCGGTATGTGAGCTGAGTGATTCACGCCGGCGGGACTGGTTAAAACGGACGGCCGCTCGGTCCATCGGGGCCCGGAGAATTGCCGGGGGGGCTGCTGCCAACGGCCCACGACCGGCGTGGCGTGAACCCTGCCCCTGCCCGAAAAACGGCGCCGGAGAACACGGCAGCCGGCGTCGGGGCGGGATTCGCGCCGCCCCCCCGGAAATTATCCGACCCAGTAGGGGGTTGGAGAACCTTGTCTGAAACAACTAATCGTTAAAAAGAAACTGCACTTTCAATGGATTAATACAGGAGAAATCATCAAATCTTTAAGAGTTATGCAAGTTTTTTCAGGTTTAAATAATTCTGAGTCTTCAGAGCTGTTGGAAAACTGTATTTCACTGATTAAATTATTAATTTCAGTTTAAATTTCTGATCATGTATTTTGCATCTTATTGTTGACCGTTCGCTCCTGTAACCTTGAAACAATAACTGTCAAATCGCTGCTGTTGATATGCCGATTTAAGTGGATAGTTCAGCATTGGTACATCTGTTCTCATTGAGCTGAAAGATTATAATGATGGTAAAAACAGAAGTGTACTGGTAGCAGATCAAATACTTGAAAATAAAAACAAATGGAAGTTTGGGATTTCAAAATGCCTCACATGCAATAAATGACATTGTGTCGTAAATTACTGTGGATAAAAGCATCAGCGATATTGTACATGAAGATCCCACAACATCTATATTTCTCAACAGTATTGGCAGCAATTATCAGTTGATCAATTTCTGGCGGTTGTGGTTGGGAGAGGGAGGTAGAGGGAGAACACTCTCTCCTCTTTGAATGACAACAGGGAATCTTCAAAATCACTGCCTCAGCACACAGATGAGACTCAACTTCTTAGCTCAAAAGATAACATTGCCAGCAATATTCGGACTATCTCAGACTGCTGTGAATTGTTCACTTTGGTTGTTCCCTCAGTCCTAAAAATGGCATTTGAGCTTCCAGGCTCTGCCCCGAAGGCAGACATACATACAAACATATGAATTAGGAGCAGGCCCCTATTATTTATTCCTATATGCCCCTTTCTACAGTTACTTTTGCTGGGCATACCACCCACTCCCCACAAGTGACTTTTTACCTTTACAATTTCTCATCTCTACCCAAGTGTGGTAAACACCACTGGTTATACACTACATGTATTACGGTACTGCCACTGTACTACAGTCAATACAGTAAACCCCGGCCTGGTGGCTCCACCCAGCAAGCTCTGTATAAAAGGGTGCACTCTCATGCGCTGCCTCCATTCTGGTTCCAGCTGCAGGAGGCTTAACATCTAGCACAATAAAGCCTCAATTGTTCACCATTTCGTCTCGTGGTTATTGATGGTACATCACCAAGCTTAGTTTACATCTTGATTTCCAGAACTAGAGTCATCACACTCTACTCTGTCAATGTCATCCTTAATTAACAGAGCTGCTTCAATAATGGTGAGGGGAGTCCGACGAAGAAACAAAAGACGTTTATTTATAAGAACAACTATTTACATGAAGCCCATTTCTACCTCCTCGGGTCCTCTCTGTGTGTCGGGCGGTTCAAGACTGGCTGACCTTTTACACAACATGGTTAGCACCCCTGTTAGCAACCCCGTAGTTAGCGGGGGAGTTCAAACTCCTCGAGCCGCACGGGAAAATAATGAGTGTGCACCATGCAGGTCATTACAACTACAATTCCATCTCCTTCTAGCTTCCTGCCCTTCCTCAATGTCCTGGGCATTTGACTATTCACCTCCAATCTTTGTCATGGTCATCAAGACACGGCTGCAGGACGACAATCAGTTCATACATATTTATATCTATTTTTGCTGTCAGTTCATCTGTTTTGTTATGAATGCTATGGCATTCAGATACAGAGCCTTCAGTTTTGCCTTTTTACTTTTTTGTAACATCTAACCTTATCAGCTGGTGCACTCTCAAGTTTGTACACTTTGACAAGCTTAAGCAGCTAACGCTGCACTATTGAAGCATTAATAGTCCCCCTAACCCAGTCCTACTTTCCCGTATGGCCCTGTCACAATATGATCAGCATTTCTCTTATCCCTACCTTTCCGCTTTGCCTTGTCTTCTCTATTTAATCTATTGCATCTCCCAAAACTTAATCCCTTGCCCCCCCCCCCCCCCCCCCCCCGCACTATTTAGTTTAAAGCCCTCTCTATCTCTCCAGTTATATGATTCTTCAGCGCACCCGTCTCAGCTTGGTTCAGTTGAAGACTGTTCCAAAAGTGCAGCTCCCTCTGTCCCCAGTACCAATGCCGATGAATCACAACCCATTTTCCCCACATCAATCTTTGAACCCTCCAATCTGATTCACCCAATGCCAATTTGTTTATGGCTCAGGAAGTAATCCAGGGATTAACCTTTGAGGTTGCGCTTTTTAACTTAACCCCTAGTTGCTCATACTCCCTCAGCAGAACCTCTTTCCTATCTCTACCTGTGGCATCGGTACATGTGAGGACCACGACGACTGGATCATCACCCTCCCACTGCAATAGTGTCCCGAAGAGTCAAGTGAACGTCAAAACAACTGCCACAATTCAGAACATCCCTTTAACGCTGTGATTGTGTGATTTTTAATTTATACATTGTTCATACACTTCCTTAGCGTGAGATTGCTGGATAAATATAATTAAATTAAAGAGCAATTTTATGCTGCAGAATTAGGTCTGTTGGGAAATGGATTAAGACTTCACAAGCTAATTGCACATGAGAAGTGCAATCAGTAGAGCAGATATTCATGCCTTCTAACTGGGTTTGACTAAATGAAGGGAATGCGATTCCTCCCATTTGCAGGACTCACAAAGAGCCCATTCACCAGCTGGAATCCAATTTTCCTCGGAGCAGTCATTTTGCATTTTGCCCACCAGTTGCAAATGGGATTTGCTTGTTTTTCTTTCATTTTCAGGGTCATGGCAAACTCACGCAACCAACGGACACTGCCCAGCAGTACGGTAGCATATTAACTTTTTAAGTGGACACTATTTATTGGAATATGTGTTCAGGTGAAGACTTGGTTTGAAACTTTCAGCGCATTTCCAGCCATTTTAGTTTTCATTGGAGATTAAAGGATCTGCAGTTTTTATTTAAACTATATTACTGGAGGACATAATGTCAGTGTTTATATAACCTTATTTCTGCTGTCACCATTCTGGTGAAATCCCTGAGTGGGTGTGAGACACATCTGCAGCCACGCAAGATTTTCCTTTTAAAGAAAACTTTCAACCAATGCAACATATTGGTGGATAAGTTCCATTGCTACCTACTGCTGAGGTGGCGTATAATGATAATAATAACAATCTTTATTATTGTCACAAGTAAGCTTACATTAACACTGCAGTGAAGTTACTATGAAAATCCCCTAGTCGTCACTCTCCGGCGCCTGTTCGGGTACACTGAGGGAGAATTCAGAACGTCCAATTCACCTAACAGCACGTCTTTCGAGACTTGTGGGAGGAAACTGGAAACCCACGCAGACATAGGGAGAACATGCAGACTCCGCACAGACAGTGACCCAAGGGGGAATCGAACCCGAAAGTACTGTGCTACCGTGCCGCCCTTCATAGACGAGGCATTGGGCCGAATGGTCTGTTTCTTTGATGTAAACCTATGTAAAAAAAAACTCTATGCATGTCACCTGCTTCAGATCCTCCCACTGAAGTAACACAAGTAGATTGATTGTTACAATATTTTTTGTCAAACCTTTTGGCACTAAGTCACGGAAAGCCAAGGCAGTGGGATATTGGAGTCTTGGGCTCAAACTGATGGATTTAGGGAAGAATTCTGCACATGATACTTGGAATTGATTACCTCATAGCAAAGCAGAGGGTAAGGCCCTAAATCACCCAAGTGTAATAGGTTATGTACATGTGAGGCTTCAGCTTTTCCCTTCTCAATGGGAAGTGATCTACTAAATCCCTTTGCCATTTTTCAAAAGCTAGAATTGAACACATACTTGAAGAAGACTCTTTGCAGTGTGGCGAGAACAAGTTGGGTTGTGGACCGAAATTGAAGAGCTCTTTCCAAGAGCTGCCACAGGCACATTGTGCTCAAAGGCTTCCTTCTGTGTTGGAAGGCTCTGTGATTCTATTTCAGGATTATGCTAAGGAAAGATCTGCTTGTGATATTGCACATTTACTCAAACCAGAGCATTACAACAGGTGCCTATTTACACAGAGGTGGCAGTCTCTTGGCATTTCATTCTTGTCTCAAGAATACAGGTAAAGGTTTTGCTTGATTTACAAACACAGTTGATTCATTCAGCCACTCTAAACTAGGGGTGCCAACAGTGTTGAATGTACCTTCAAGCTCTCAGGTGTGTTGTATTATGTTTCATTATAGCATGAAACTTCAGTATATTTTACAGTGTCACAGAAAGAATTTATATGATTCTTTTTTGTTTTCATGTAAGAAGTGTTTTCTACCCTCAGACTGAGTCCCAATTGAATAATTCCAGCAGCAAGTATTTTGTGAGTTTAATAATAAAGGTTATTTATTATCATACACTTACCCGCAATTTGATGCAATGTTTCACTTACTCATCTTGCATGTACTCCCACACACAAAGATTATGCACTGATGCAGGTAATATACTGTTTCAGAATCATAGAATCTTTACAGTGCAGAGGAGGTCATTCAGCCTATTGAATCTGCACTGGCTCTCTGAAAGAACATTGTACTTAATCTCACTCCCCTGCCTTATCCCCGCAACCTTGCACATTCTTCTTTTCAGATAGCAATCCAATTCCATTTTTAATACCTCATTGAACCTGCCACTACCACTCTCATGAAGTTCACTCCAGACTTGCAAAATGCTTTCCTCACATTACTTTACTCCTTTTGTGAATTAGTTTCAATCTGTGCCCTTTAGTTCTTGATACTCTCTTGAGTGAGAACCGTTTATCACTATTTACCCTGTCCATATCAATGATGTTAAGCAAGTTGTGTGTATGTCCATGATTAAGTAAAGTGGGAGAAGTTTAATAGAGACAGCTTCTCTGTGAGAGCTGAGCTATATAAGGGTAATTGTGTAAGGTTTATGAATTTGTAATGAGAGGCAATGGTGAGGTTTGATTTACAAGTAAATAGGTTGAGTTTAAAATTTGCATGATGAGATAAGTAGGGACTTGACTTTGCAGCTGTCGAATTTCAAAGCGAAGTTCCAAAGTGACATGGGACTTTTGCAGCTTACAAGAGTTTCATAAGTAAAATGGTGAAAATATATTACATTTTATTGATGCAAAAGTGGAGCAAAAATTGGATAACATACATATAAACAAACGTAAAAAATAAAAGCAAGAGGAGGGCATTGAGGCCTGCGCCGCCATTCATTATAATCATGGCTGATCATCAAACTCAATACCCTGATCCCACCCCCCACCCCCCTCCCATCCCAATAAATCTTAATCCTTTTAGCCCCATGAGTTATATTTAACTCCTTCTTGAAATAACATGTTTTGGTCTCAACTGCTTTTTGCGGTAGTGAATTCCACAGATATACCACTCTCAGGGTGAAGATATTTCTCTGAAACCTCAGTCCTGAAAGGTTTTCTCCTTTTCTTCAAACTATGACCCCTAGTTCGGATTCTCCCATCATCAGGAACATTCTTTCTGAATCTACCCTGCCTAATCGTGTTAGAATTTTATAAGTTTCTATGTGATCCCCTGTCACTCTTCTAAATTCCAATGAATATACCCCTAAATGACTTACTCTCTCCTCATATGACTCCCTCCATTGCAAGAACATCCTTCCTCGAGAACATGAAGAATTCTTATATTTGGAAAAGTTGAGTTCAAAGAGTTGTTTGTGGATAATGGAATCTGAGATGAAAGGGAAACAATATATTTAAGGGAAGAGGTTTAGGTGAGTGATGTGTCTATGTGGGAAAGTTATTTTGAGACCAGTTCTGTGCTAGTGGTAGGTGTGAAAGTTGTGAATTTGGATCAGCCATCTGGTTGTACAATTAAAGCCTTTGTCTTCAGAAATCAGTCTGTTTCTAAATTATTCTTTTAGATTTCTACATTAGAATGGAAGTTCTTGAGGAGTTGTGTGATATACCTTTATTAAAGTGACAGCAGTTATTTGCCTTAGATAATGTTACTGGATTTTTATAGTTTAAAATCTATAAGGGGGTCGTTGCCAAGATGAGGCCTAGCTAGTGTCTTATACAAGTTCAACATGACTCCCTTTCTCTTGTACTCAATGTTCCTGTTAGTAAAGCCTCAGATATTTTATCTCTTGGTGGGATTTGAATCCATTTCCCCAGAGCATTAGCCTGGGTCTCTGGATTGCTAGTTCAGCAACGTTACCACTACACCACCATCTCCCCCAGTCGCACTAGGTAAATTGCTACGACTGAGAGCTAGCACCGACATGACAGGCCAAATGGTGGCCTTCTGTGCTGTAACTAGCTATTCTTGGATTCTGTCATACTATGTGTGAAGAAAAGAAATTAGCAGAAAAGGTAGTGTGGTTGAGCATCTCATCTTGAAGATGGCACATGTCTCCAACAGTGCTGCAGTGTCAACTAGAACTTTGTGCACAAGTTGTGGATGGGTTTGAACTCACAAGCCTCTGGTCCAGAGGGTAGAGTGCAACCATGAAACCAAGGCTGAATCCAGTAGATTTTCACAGATTGAATTAAATATTTTGTTTCTAAAATAGGACATCGTTTTGAAATCCCACCAACTCCTCTGTCTACAGGCACTTATTCTGAGCATCACCTAACATTGCTCAACTAAAAGAGGCAACTTGCATAAAGAGGCAACATCGATAATGTAACACAAAATATGTATTTGGTTAAGCAATATTAGAATGCAGATGCAAATTGGCCCAAATTGAACAAGAACTTTGTCCGAGGAGATTGAATTCCATATGAAAATTTGAAGACGGTCCCATCTAAACATCATTCTCCATTATTTTTTCAACCCCCACAAAAAATTAAGATGTAGATTATGTATATTAGGTGCTTCGAGCCATTAAGTGCTTCGGAATTATCAAGAACAATTTTGAGGTGGTATCCTTTATTGACCAGAATGAAACCTATTTGTATGTGGATAAATGCATTTTCTTACCCTCGAAGTGATCAAGTCAAATTAAATGATCCAGCAGTAAGACTTTGTGCACTTTATTTCTCAAACAAACTTGCTTGGTGCCTCACTTGTGTGACTCACCCATAAGACAAAATCGAGATACACTTGAAGTAAACCAATAATAATTTTTTTAGAAATGACCCCCCAGAGGGTCGGAGAATGGCCGTTGGCCGCATGAATCCCGCCCCCGCCGGTTGCCGAAGTCTCCGAAGGGAGAAAAGTCGGCGGGGCGTTAATGTCGCCGCTGCCGCGGAGAATGTCACGGGTCTGCGCAAGGCAGCCGATTTTCGGCCTGCCGATATTCTCCCTTCCGGATGGGCCGAAGTCCCGTCGACGTGATGACCGTTCACGTCGACGTAAATTAAACCTCCTTTTCATCGGCATGACCCGGTGCTCCAGGCTCACGCCGACCAGTGTGGAGGTGAGTGACGGCCTGGGGGGTTGGCTCTGGGCAGGCAATGGCGTGGCCGCAGTCTGAATGCGTGAGGAGAGGTGTGTCTCGGGTTGTGTGTGTGTGTGTGCGGCGGGGGCGGGGGGGGGGGGGGGTGGTGGTTAGAGTAGGCTGGGCTCCGGGGGAGTGCCGGGAGGGGGTCCGTGCCGGGGAGGTGGATGGGGGGTCCGTGCCGGGGTGGAGGTTGGGGGGGGGTCCGTGCCGTGCCGGGGTGGAGGTTGGGGGGGGGTCCGTGCCGTGCCGGGGTGGAGGTTGGGGGGGGGGTCCGTGCTGGGGTGGAGGTTGGGGGGGGGGTCCGTGCCGGGGTGAGGTTGGGGGGGGGGTCCGTGCTGGGGTGGAGGTTGGGGGGGGGCCCGTGCTGGGGTGGAGGTTGGGGGGGGTCCGTGCCGGGATGGAGGTTGGGGGGGGTCCGTGCTGGGGTGGAGGTTGGGGGGGGGTTCCGTGCCGGGGTGAGGTTGGGGGGGGTTCCGTGCCGTGCCGGGGTGGAGGTTGGGGGGGGATCCGTGCCGTGCCGGGGTGGAGGTTGGGGGGGGATCCGTGCTGGGGTGGAGGTTGGGGGGGGGGGGTCCGTGCCGGGGTGAGGTTGGGGGGGGGTCCGTGCCGGGGTGGAGGTTGGGGGGGGTCCGTGCTGGGGTGGAGGTTGGGGGGGGGGTCCGTGCTGGGGTGGAGGTTGGGGGGGGGGTTCCGTGCCGGGGTGAGGTTGGGGGGGTTCCGTGCCGGGGTGGAGGTTGGGGGGGCCCGTGCCGGGGTGGAGGTTGGGGGGGGTCCGTGCCGTGCCGGGGTGGAGGTTGGGGGGGGGTCCGTGCCGTGCCGGGGTGGAGGTTGGGGGGGGGTCCGTGCCGGGGTGAGGTTGGGGGGGGGGTCCGTGCCGGGGTGGAGGTTGGGGGGGGGTCCGTGCTGGGGTGGAGGTTGGGGGGGGGTCCGTGCCGGGGTGGAGGTTGGGGGCGATCCGTGCTGGGGTGGAGGTTGGGGGGGGGTCCGTGACGGGGTGGAGGTTGGGGGGGGTCCGTGCCGTGCCGGGGTGGAGGTTGGGGGGGGGTCCGTGCCGTGCTAGGGTGGAGGTTGGGGGGTGTCCGTGCCGGGGTGGATGTTGGGGGGGGTCCGTGCCGTGCCGGGGTGGAGGTTGGGGGGGGTCCGTGTCGTGCCGGGGTGGAGGTTGGGGGGGGTCCGTGCTGGGGTGGAGGTTGGGGGGGGGTCTGTGCCGGGGTGAGGTTGGGGGGGGTCCGTGCCGGGGTGGAGGTTGGGGGGGGGGGGTCCGTGCCGTGCCGGGGTGGAGGTTGGGGGGTGTCCGTGCCGTGCCGGGGTGGAGGTTGGGGGGGAGTCCGTGCTGGGGTGGAGGTTGGGGGGGGGGGGTCCGTGCCGGGGTGAGGTTGGGGGGGGTTCCGTGCCTTGGTGGAGGTTGGGGGGGGGGTCCGTGCCGTGCCGGGGTGGAGGTTGGGGGGGGGGTCCGTGCTGGGGTGGAGGTTGGGGGGGGGGTCCGTGCCAGGGTGAAGGTTGGGGGGGGTCCGTGCCGTGCCGGGATGGAGTTTGGGGGGGGTCCGTGCTGGGGTGGAGGTTGGGGGGGGGTCCGTGCCGGGGTGAGGTTGGGGGGGGGTCCGTGCTGGGGTGGAGGTTGGGGGGGTGTAAGTGCTGGGGTGGAGGTTGGGGGGGGTCCGTGCCGGGGTGGAGGTTGGGGGGGGGTCCGTGCTGGGGTGGAGGTTGGGGGGGGGGGTCCGTGCCAGGGTGGAGTTTGGGGGGGGGGTCCGTGCCGTGCCGGTGTGGAGGTTGGGGGGGGTCCGTGCTGGGGTGGAGGTTGGGGGGGGGTCCGTGCCGGGGTGAGGTTGGGGGGGGGTCCGTGCTGGGGTGGAGGGTTGGGGGGGGTCCGTGCTGGGGTGGAGGTTGGGGGGGGGGGGTCCGTGCCGGGGTGGAGGTTTGGGGGGGGTCCGTGCTGGGGTGGAGGTTGGGGGGGGGGGGTCCATGCCGGGGTGGAGGTTGGGGGGGGTCCGTGCTGGTGTGGAGTTTGGGGGGGGTCCGTGCCGAGGAGGGGGATGGGAGGGCAAGTGAGTTGGTCCACCTGGCCAGGTGCCCGCCTCCAACAGTTGGACCCATGCGGTCCATGCCACCTCGCTGGGGGGAGGAGGGGATATGGGCAATGATGACATGTCGCTGTTCCCCTCCACCCCACCAGGCCGTCATGTTTTCAGATCATCCAGCGATGTTGGCCGCCGTGGTGGCAGCCGCTCATGTCTATGTTGCCCTGGATGAGGAGGAGCATGCCAGAGAGGCGGCGCAGGCTGCCGTAGAGGGGCAGGCGGCAGCCGCCCAGGCTGGAGGGACACCTGACCGACAGGACGAGGAGGGGGAGGAGGACGTCGCGGCCCCACGGCAACGGAGGCACCCGAGGGCGCCCCGTGTGTACCGGCCCCGGCAGTCATACCAGGACCTCACGGACCGGGAATGCAGGAGGAGACTCCGGATGAGCCGGGAAACCGTGGCACACATCTGCCACCTGCTGGCACACCTGTCACCGCGTGGCACTGGCGGGGGACACCCTCTCCCCGTGTCCGTCAAGGTTACGGTGGCCCTGAACTTTTATGCAACGGGGTCATTCCAGGCACCGAGTGGGGACCTGTCCGGCATATCGCAGACATCGGTGCACCGGTGCATCCGGGCAGTGACAGATGCCCTATATGCCATGGCGCACCGCTACATCCGCTTCCCCGTGGACCGGGCCAGTCAAGATGCCCGGGCCGTGGGCTTCTCTGCCGTGGCCGGGTTCCCCATGGTCCAGGGCGCGATCGATGGGATGCACATCGCCGTGCGGCCACCTGCAGATAACAGGGCCGTGTTCACCAATAGGAAGGGGACCTATTCGATGAACGTACAGGTAGTCTGCGACCACCGCATGATGATCCTGCACGTCTGCGCCCGTCACCCAGGCAGTGTACACGACTCATTCGTGTTGTCGCGGTCATCCATCCGCGGCATGTACGAGGGACGCCATCCTCGGCTGAGGGGCTGGTTGCTGGGCGACAGGGGCTACCCATTGCGATCGTGGCTGATGACGCCTATATGGAGGCCACGCAATGAGGCGGAGAACCACTACAATGATGCCCATGTAGCGACAAGGGGAGTGATCGAGAGGTGCTTTGGCGTGCTGAAGATGCATTTCAGGTGCCTGGACCTCTCTGGGGGCGCCCTCCAGTATCGGTCAGATAGGGTCGGCCGCATCATTGTGGTGTGCTGCGTCCTGCACAACATAGCCCAGCAGAGGGGCGATGTGCCGCACGCAGAGGAGGGCGGAGTGGAGGAGCAGCAGGAAGAGGCCCAGTCCTCCCCAGATGAGGGGGATAGGGGCAATGGTCAGGGCAGACGGGGTAGACACAGGCGGGTGGCTGTCCACCGTTACCGGCTGGCCCAGCGGGCACGGGACAGACTGATAGACGCCCGCTTCACTGACTAGATGGGCGTGGGAATCGGGAAGTATGGCCACAGACCGCACACCATGGCAACAGCCGACCACCCATACCCCCCACCCATCCACCCACCCAGCATCCTCACCCCCACCCACCCCACCCGCATGCACTCCACCCCCCCCCCCCCCCCGCCATTGCCGATCCACCTGCGGCACAACGGGCCGGGCTCACACAGTTGCGGGTGGACGCGTGTCTATCGCAGGCCATGGAGGATGATGACAACCCGCCCTGCGATGAGCTCCTGGCTCTACATCGTTGGACTATGTCTGACCCATGGCCACAGTACCACCATCCACCCGGACCATCCCTGCATGCGGCTGTGACACTGCAGCGCACGGTCCCGTCCTCTGCCCGGGGGATGTTGATGGCGGCCCAGGGGGAAGGGGGCAGACTCACCTGGGGCTGAGGTAAGACCACCCCTCACACACACACTTGCGCTCAACGTACATGACACCCCCGCACACTTTGGACAGAGCACAAAGGCAGCTTCGGTAGGTGTAACATTGACTTTAATAACCAAAGGAGTTCATGCACGTGCCCTAGCCCCTAAAACTCATCTGTGCCCTGCACCCGTGCCAACTTACTCAGTGTCTAATTGTTTGGCCTTACGGGCCCTTTGACTACGTCTACGTGGTTCCCCAGACGGTACAGCAGAACTGGAGGTGGACTCCTGTGATTCCTGCCCTCTGACACTGGATCCCTTTGGCGGCCGTTTCCTGGGGGGTCCTGGCCTAGGTGGGCCAGGCTGCGGCCCGGGCGACTGGGATGGCGAACTGCCAGCCTGTCCTGCCCGTTGCCCACCCGATGCACCTGGGACGGAAGGGGGGGAGTCCGAGGTGTCGCGGTGTACCGGGACCTCCCCTACAGAGGGAGCCGGGACGGACCACACCACCTCCTCCTCCCTCAGGGTGCCCGATGGCCCCCAGGCCTCTACATGGGTGGGGGATGCGAACGGACTGGCCATCCGACGCCCCCCCCGACATCTGGCGCTGCCAGTCCTGGAGGCCCGTGCTGGTATCGACAGGGGTCTGCAGGTTTGCAGCCATGGAGCCCAGGGGGTTGGCAAACCCTGTCTGTGACAGTGCGACGCCGCACATGGCCACTGGCGCCGATGCCCTCAGCGATGGCCTGCAGAGACTGGGCCATGGCCTGCTGAGACTGGGCCATGGCCTGCAGAGACTGGGCCATGGCCTGCTGAGACTGGGCCATGGCCTGCAGAGACTGGGCCATGGCCTGCTGAGACTGGGCTATGGCGTTGAGCGCCTCTGCCATCTGGCGCTGGCACTGGCTCATGGCCTCCTGTGAGAGGGCAGCCATTTCCTGGGCCACAGACGCCGCCTGCACGGAAGGCCCCAGGCTTCGCAAACCGTTCCCCATGTCTGATACCGTCGCACCCATTGCCTCCACCGCGGACGACACCCGTGCGGTGTCGGCCTGGGTGGCACGCATGACCGGCACCACTCCCAGCTCCTGGACGCGGGTGGACTCCTCCACCTGCGACCGCAGCCGCCGCAAGCCGCCCGTCACCCTCTTCGCTTGTCTCCGGGTCGGTGATTGCATCGGATCTATGTGTGGGTGTGGTAACTGCAGGAACCCGGGATCCATCTGGGCGGCAGATGTTCGCTTGGGCTGGGCTGCCCTCCGACCGCCCGGCCCCTCTGCTGCTCCTACCTCCACCTGCTGTACCGGGACGGCTGTGTTGTGCACACCAGTGAGTGTACCAGACGCCTCATCACTAAAGTGCCCAACCGAGGTGAGTGTTTCTGCGATGGTGGAGGGTGTTGGTGACAGCAGTGGCATTGTGTCGTGCTCTTCGTCCCACTCTGAGTCCACGGCACTTTGGGGTGGGGGTTCGTCTCCACCCATCCACTCTGAGTCACTGTCCGGTATTTCGTCTTCCTGGGTAGTGCTGTCCCGGGTAGTGGTGTCCCGGGTAGTGGTGTCTCGGGTAGTGGTGTCCTGGGTAGTGGTGTCCTGGGTAGTGGTGTCCTGGGTAGTGGTGTCCTGGCTCGGATGTGGCGGGGGTGTTGGTGACAGCAGTGGCGTTGTGTCGTGCTCTTCGTCCCACTCTGAGTCCATGGCACTTTGGGGTGGGGGTTCGTCTCCACCCATCCACTCTGAGTCACTGTCCGGTATTTCGTCTTCCTGGGTAGTGCTGTCGCGGGTAGGGGTGTCCTGGGTAGTGGTGTCCTGGGTAGTGGTGTCCTGGGTAGTGGTGTCCTGGGTAGTGGTGTCCTGGCTCGGATGTGACGGGGGCCTGTGGCTGCCCCCCTCGTCGCTGGGTGGTCGCTCCCGCAAGTGACGGGGGTGTCGTCTCCCTGTTGTTCCAGGTCTCTCCGTCTCCCGTGGTGTGCGAGGGGCATCCTGCGGGCGTCGCATGCTTGAGGGTCCGGGTCTCTCCGTCTCCCGTGGTCTCCGAGGGGCATCCTGCGGGCGTCGCATGCTGGAGGGTCCGGATCTCTCCGACTCCCGTGGTCTCCGAGGGGAATCCTGCGGGTGTCGCATGCTGGAGGGTCCGGGTCTCTCCGTCTTCCGTGGTCTCCGAGGGGCACCCTGCGGGCGTCGCATGCTGGAGGGTGCGGGTCTCTCCGTCTCCTGTGGTCTCCGAGGGGCATTCTGCGGGCGGTCTGCATCTGCGGGGATGGGTGCCTGGACGTTTGGTCCTGCGATACACAATGAAGCATGCATGGTTAGACATCAGGCAGTGATCAGGTGATACGGGGGAGGGGGCTATAGGGGAGGGGGGATATGGGGACGGGCTGTCGGTGGCTCACTCGCTAGTACGCCCCCGACCTCTGCATCAGCAACCTCCCGGTCCTCAGGTCCGCCAGCCAGTTCCAGGGCCCTTTCCTCGTGTACGGTCAGTGGCCTCTCATCAGCGGGCCCTCCTCCAGTCCTCACATGCTCCCTATTGTTGTGTGCACGCTTCTCCTGTGGGGGGGGGGGCAGGGGTAAAAGGCAACAGTGTTAGGCAGGTATATGAATGCACGCCATCGGTTGCGCGTGCATTGCAGAGGTTAAGGTTAGGGCTGGATTCACTTGGGGATATGGGGGATATGGGGAGGGGGGATATGGGGGAGGGGGGATATGGGGGATATGGGGGAGGGGGGGATATGGGGAGGGGGAATATGGGGGAGGGGGATATGGGGGAGGGGGATATGGGGGAGGGGGGATATGGGGGAGGGAGGGATATGGGGGAGGGGGGATATGGGGGAGGGGGGATATGGGGGATATGGGGAGGGGGGGATATGGGGGAGGCTCACCCTGCCTGCTCTGACAAGATTGTTCACCTTCTTGTGGCACTGGGTTCCTGTCCGTGGTGTCAGGGCCACAGCGGTGACGGCCTCTGCCACTTCCCTCCACAGACGCCGGCTGTGGCGTGGGCAAATCTGCGGCCGTGCCCGGGATACAGGGCGTCCCTCCTCTGCTCCACCGCGTCCAGGAGCGCCTCCACATCGCGTGACTCGAACCTCGGGGCTGAGCGACGGCCAGCCATCCAGCCGGGTGTTGCGGTCGGGTGTTGCGGTCGGGTGGGGGGGAGCAGCGATCGCGCCGTCATGCCGTGCAGCGCGTATGACACTGCAGGGCGTGAACCACTGCGCAAGCGCGGATCCCGTTACGTCGCTGCTAGCCCATTTCGGGCCGGAGACTATCGACCCATTTTTCCGACATGACGCAAGTCGGATTTGCGCCGTTTTTTGCGCCGATCGGCGGACTTTCCGCCGATAACGGAGAATTTCGCCCTCTATTTCATTGCAGGCTCAATGTTTCTTGGTCGAGTTGATGTTTTAGCTGGAAGTGAACATCTTTGAAAGCAGGGATTTGTCTGTCAATACTAGGGCTCTTGCAATAGATCTGCAGATGTTGAGAGCTCGGAGTGAAATCGATGGAGGAGTAGGACAGGGGAGAGAGTCCTTGGGCTAGATTCTCTGATTTTGGTGCTGTGTCGGGAAGAAGTGTCTAGCTTTACGGTGAAAAAAATCAGCGAGGCCCCAGCCCCGACCCTCCGACCGGTGAGGGGATAATAGCCGCACCAGGTAAAACACGCAGCCTTCACAAAATAAATGGCCGGAAAATTGCCAGCTCCATGGCTGCACATGCGCAAGGTGATGACCTGCTGCGTTTGCGCGCACGCGCACAGACCCGACATGCCAGATTGTGCTTCCCTGGGCACCCCCTCATCACCCCCCACCAGTCCTCCTAGCCCTCGCCGAAAGCCCCACCCCACCTTGGCCAGCAGCATGGCTTCCCCCCCCCCCAACCGACTGTGGTGGCGCTGGACACAGTCTGCAGCTACCACGCCGGGTTCCCGATCGCTGAGACCATGAGTCAACTACGCGGTCGGAAACTCGGCCCATTGGGAGTGGAGCATCGGGGGAGGGCATACAGGCAATGTCCTGAGGCTGTCCTAATGGCGTGCGATGCGCTCCTCCATGACGCTGTTTTGGAGGGGGCCGAGCATACGAAAACAGGTACCGCCCCCGATACGGCCGCAGAAAGGATTCTCCGCCCGATCGGCGATTACGAAATTCGCCGTCGGCAAGCGGAGAAATCCCGCCCATTGTTCTTCTTGCAAGGTATTGAAGATATATACTTAGGATGCTTCGCTGACTGTAACAATGGATAGCTCTTTTCTTTGACTCTCTATCTCTGGGAAATTGGTCCTGAAGACTGAGGATGTTTTTCTATAGTCAGTTCGAATTTCTGTTTGTATCAGTTAACAGGGAACAAATCTACTGCTGCATGTGACCCCGCATGAAATGTCGAGTCATTGTCCAAATAATATTCAAGTAAACAATTGTTTTCTTCTCCCAACTGTAGTTTGAATCATCCAAAGCCTTTGTTGTCTGAAATAGACAAAATCGGCATTTTTACAATAAATGTTTCCATGAGTTTTGTGTATTTCCTGGTTTGACAAACGTTGAGTCAAGATCAGAAGGAGCGTTTACTTTGTTTTTTTCTGGAAACGGGAGGCGGGATTCTCCGACCCCCCCCCCCCCCCCCGCCCCCCGGGCCGGGTCGGAGAATCGCCGGGGGACGGCATGAATCCTGCCCCGCTGCTCCGACACACGCTGCTGAATTCTCCGGTGCTGGATTTTTGGCGGGGGTGGGGATCGCGCTGCGCCAGTCGGGGGCTGTTGGCAGTGGCACCCCTCGGCGATTCTCCGGTCCCCGATAGGCCGAGTGGCCGCCCGTTTTTGGACAGTCCCTCTGGCGCGAATTATACAAGGTCTGTACCGGCGGGACCTGGCTCTGAGGGCGGCCTGCAGAGTCCTCGGGGGGCGGGGGGGGATCCGGCCCCGGGGGGGGGGGGGGAGGGGGGGCAGGGGGGTGCCACGGTGGCCTGGCCTGCGATCGGAGCCCACCGATCTGCATGGGGGCACTCTTTCCCTCCGTGCTGGCCTGTGTAAAGCTCCGCCATGGCCGGCACGGAGAAAAAACCCCAGCACATGTGCAGGAATCACGCCAGCGGTTCTGGGAACAGGCTAGCACTCCTGCGAATGCGCCAGCTCGCACGGACGTTTGGCGCGGCGCCAACCACTCCAACGCCGGCCTAGCCCCCGAAGGTGCAGAGGGCTCCGCACCTTCCGGGCGGCCCGACGCCAGAGTGGTTCACGCCGCTCTTTGGCGCCGGTATGGCCCCCCCGCCGGATACCGGAGAATCCCGGCCAAGGTCATTCAATCCACAAGAAACCTGCTAGTCCCATCAGAAGCCATTTTTAAATTTCAGCCTTTTTAAGTCTGTAGAATCCATCGAATTCCTGCAGTGCAGAAAGAGACATGACCACTCCCCCGCCATGGTCTTGAAACCCCATCTAACTTGCACATCTTTGAATACTAACTGGCAATTTAGCATGGCCGATCTACCAAACCTGCACATCCTTGGACTGTGAGAGGGCACGGGCTGTGGAAGGAATTTGGAGTGCACCTTTGAAAAACATAGGCTGGCATTTTCCAAACCCTCCCCCTCACACCACCTCTTCAGCTACGCATTAATCCGATATAGCCTGCTTTTTCAACTCTGACAAGCACGTGCCACTGGTAGTAATTCTGAGATTGCTACCTTTGAGGTTAACTCCCTAGATTCTGCCTTTAGAACCTCATCCCTTTTTTTACCAATGCCATTTGTACCAATGTGAATCAAGATCACTGATGTTCATCCTCCCCCTCCAGAATGTTCTGTAACCGCTCTGAGACATCCTTAACCCTAGCACCAGGGAGGAGACAGGCCATCCTGGAGTCTCATTTGCCGCTACAGAAACACCTATCTATTCCCCATATAACTGAATCCCTTATTGCATTTCTATACTTTTTACTTTCTCCCCCACCAGCAGAAACAGCCGTGGTGCAATGGGTTTGGCTGTTGCTGCTTTCCCCTGAGAGGTCATCCCCTTCAACAGTCTCCAAAGCGGTATATCTGCTTTGCAAGGGAATGGCCACAGAAGATTCCTGCCCTGCCTGCCTCGCCTTCTTACTCTGCCTCATGCTCATTCATTCCCTTCCTGCCTGTGGAGTCTGAGCCCGCGGTATGACCACCTCTCTATGTGTATTACCCAAGATATTCTCCACCTTGTGGATGCTCCAAAACTTGGGCTTACAGGTGTGGCAGCTGGAGGCACTTCTTGCAAACATGCTGGCCCCTGGCACTGGAAATACTCCCGGCTTCCCACACGGAGCACGAGGAGCAAACCGCAGCTTTGAGCTCTCCTGCTATGACTTACCCTTTTAAATTAAATCTTTGGAAGATTAAATCCAATGCTCTCGGCCCCTTCTTTTCTGGCCCTCGTTACTACTGAATATAGCCCTTACAAACTATAAACCACAACAAGATCTCTCAAACTTCAAGTGCTCAAAGGAGTAAATAATTACCCGACCTTACCCACTACTTGTCAGTCAGCTCTCTCCGTTGTGTCCTCTACTGCTGCAGCAGGGTAAGGCCGCTAAGATTTAGAAAGCAAGGGGAAAAAGCAAAAAGCCTCACTTTCCACTCTACACCAAATTCCCACTCAACTCCAACTTCCCGATATCCACACTCATTCTGACTGCGTCTCACTCCAGATGTGTTCTCTCCTGCTGCTCATGCACACTGTTTACTGTTTTTGGTTTTCTTCAGAATGCATTTTTTTTTTGTTACATCTCATTGGACACTTTGGGCTAAATTTTATGGCCCTGTTTTGACAGAGGCGGGGCTGTAAACCGTGGAGAGCTGTTCAAAGGCCCATTGATTTTGGCAGGATCGGAAGATCCCGCCGGTGGGAGGGGCTGTAAAATACCTCCCTTTGAGTCCCACCCAGTCATCTTGCTCAGCCAGCTTAACCTTTCCATTATGTTTCAGCTCGGAAGGAGAGCAGTTTTGGTTGTAAAAGGTCTTTTATCCTTACACTGCTCTCTGAGGCATTCGAGATTCTCACTGATGAACTCTTTCCCTTTTCAAGAGTTCAGCAAGGTTCTTGCAAATATAACTTTAGGCCATTTGTGCTCTCCCAGCTGATTTATTTTTTTCCTCCACCCATGTCTATACCCTCATCTTTTATTTAAGTTTGAACATGGTGTTCTGAATAGCATTAAATAATAGAATGCAACCTCAACTGTCCCAATATTCCACAGGGAATGCAATCCAACTGGTGAATAATCAAAGTTGCATATTTCTCACATTTTGCTTCCTATTATCACAAATCATATGGACATTCTATTTCATACATAATGGCAGTTTGTGAATTATTGTAATATATGCAGTGCAATCCAATCAATATCTATTTGCTTCTTACCAACGTTATCAGACAATGAACATACTCCATCTCACAACGTTAGCTATTTTAATGAAGGCCTGTTGAAGCTTTTCTTAAACAAAAGTTTTAAGTATCTATTAAAATGGTGGACAAAGCAATTTCACGAGACCCCATTCTATTATTAAAATAGCTCAACTTCAACACATTGGGGAGTAGAGTTTCTGCCATGGGCACAATTGGGAAATTGCACCCAAAATGTGCACAAAATAATAAATACCATATTCATGCACTTAATGGTGAAAAGTTATGGCTTAGTGAAGAATTTGAGAAACTTTGTCACTCAACTCCTGCCGTAGCTCATATTGCAGCAATTAAATGGGACTTTACTGGAGGCATTTATACCGGCTATCAGTGCTTTTTATTATAGATCAGTTTACAGAAATGTCAAGAAAGAAAGTGTGACCACTCCAAACTGCATACCTGTCAAGGGCAGTAGCCATGATGTAGGTCTAGCTTCTGAATGCTGGTATTTAGTGGAATGGTGTTGCACTCTTAAAATAACCGCTTAGCGCCTTTTGTACTGCTCTGGTGATATCTCCCCTCTGCAATGCCTATGTCCCTTGCTATTTCATTCTTTATTGATTGACATGAAGGGTTTATCGCACAGATGGTGTCGGAGATTTTTCTGAAACCATAATTCATAGCTTGTGCCTGACCCCTCAAAAGGTTCCGTATGTGCGTGTAACCATATTACTGACAGAAGAACTGTGAAGGTGGCAACGGAACTGAACTCTATCTGACTCTTGGTTTTTTTTTTTGCTTTGTTGGGATGTTTTGCACGAGTCTTGAGGTGGAATCTCTGTTCAACTTGAACTCCAAACTTACTCCTGTCATTCAATGAGGGTTTACCCTGAGGAGAAAGTGAAAGTGCCGTATAAAGGATCCTGTTCCGCCTTTGATCAGCTGGCACGGGAAGATGTGGTGATGTGGTTCTCAGCATAGCCCAGACTTTTCAACTTGCCTTGTGCTTGGTGTTGTTGCTTTATCCATACAGGGTTAGTTTTCCTCCAACCATGAATGAGGTAATTTAGTCTGACTCAGAACGGTTGCTTCAAAACTACTATTTTAACACTGCATACAAGATGAACTATGGCGTAGGGCACATCTCTCTTGAGTACAGACTCTTCAAGAAGCAGTTAGATATAGCACTCGGGACAAAGGGGATCAAAGGATGTGTGGAGGAGATGGGATCAGGTTATTGAGCTGGATGATCAGCCATGAACAGGCTCGAAGGGCCGAATGGTCTCATCTTGCTCCTATTTTCTATGTTTCTTTGTTTCCTTCAGCTCCACAGGGTCTCTAACACATGACCGTTAATGTCAGTGCTACATTATGATACCCATCACTAACTCATGACCATAACAATACTACACCTCCCCCAAGTATGACATCAACTTATTTAATAACAATGTTCAACTATTTCTTACACTATTCACATCATTTTTTCAAACCTCTGTAACCTGCTTTACTCTTACAGATTCTGTCCACTTCCTACTTATGGGATAGTCTAGCATTTGCTCACAGATCTTTGGCTCTCTCTTAGAACACTGGGGAGAAACTTGAGAAGACAAAGAGCTTGATTTAACTAAAACCAAACAGAGTCTGCTCTGGGGTGGGATTAGTGGGGTTGTTCCTGGCGCTGAAAGTTGGCACAGCCAGGGTGCCCAGGTGGCACAGCCAGGGTGCCCAGGTGGAATCAAGGTTGCCAGGGTAACACCCTGCACAGAGCCCAGCCACCCAGGTGCCGCCAATCCGCTGGCAGACTCCCTGGCAGACCCCCTCCCCCAAGTGCTGGTATGCCTGGTTCCCATTTGTGGAGACGAGTATTAACCAGCGCTTGCCTGGGGTCTCCACGGTGAACGGATTGATCCCCATGCCTTGGGTAGATCGGGCGTATGCATATTAAAGTGAGACTAGCTGCTCATGTCAATATGCACACTGACAGATTTGACAAATATAGATGGGCGGGATCCAGATCGTGATGTCTCACGAGATCCCGTTAGATCTCGCGAGGCATGGAGAGCCGGGCTTCTCACGGGATTTACCGGCCGACGTGGCCGTTAGATTTGGGCCAAAGTACCCTTGACTCCAATGAAGAACAACTGAGCTGTATCATTCACTGTTGCATCGAGGACCAAAAAGGTAAGCAATATCTGAAAGTCGAACCAATCTGGATGACGAGAAGAAGAATGACACAATTCCTGCAGACATTTCAGGAAATGAGGAAGATGTGGGGGTGGGATTCTACAGTCCTGAGACTAAGTTTTGACGGCGGGGTAGGATTTGTGGACTTTCACGACAGCAGAACTGGCGCCGATTCAGCGGACACGGAAGGGCGAGCACCGGTACCACTCGATTCCAATCAGAAATGGGACTCGTCGGGTCAGTGATTGACACTTGGGAGGCTGCTGACAAGCTGCAGCCATACATACACATTACACTCCCCACACACCCTCATCCCAGCCAACAAGGTGGCACTGGTTGCGCTGGAGCGTGCCCATGCAGCTGATGGGTCGGCTAGTGCCACGGGCGGACACCCAAACGACCTGCGGCCCTAAGTTCACAGTGGGCAGTAATCGGCGTGTGCAGCTGAATGGCTGCCTTGCAGTCTGCGGCAATGGTGCTCCGTGCCTGGCCACACCCTGCTACTCCTCCCCGGCCAGTGGCAGAAGCACCCCGGCCAGTGGCACAACTGTCAGCAAAGTATTGGGAAGTTGGACAGTTTCCGTACCCCCTCTCTCCCCCTCAGCAGCCATGGCGCCTGTATCCCGATTTTTCAAAAGCACAAGTGAACCTCGCCATCGGGAATTTGCCAGAGTGGAGGCAGAGCATCGCAGAGGGTCCGTAGAATACCGGGTCAGGCCCGCTAATGATATGCCAAAGGCGTTTACTGCACATGCGCTCTGGAACGCATTGAAGCCGCTGTCGAGGCACCGGATGAATTGCGACTTGGCGTGAAGGGTTTCCTGCCCTTTCTCCTATTTTTGCGAGCTTCTTTGTGGAAGGGGTTGACACCAGCTAACAGTAATCTAGGGCTTCGGTGTCACGACAGACTGTCGCTGGATTTGGTTCTTCGGCCTGCCTAGCTTACTGAACAATTTGATCGACTGTTCGGTCATGCTTCATCTGTAAAAGGGCAGCACAGTGGTTAGCACTGCTGCCACACGGCGCCGAGGTCCGAGGTACAATCCCTGCTCTGGGTTACTGTCCGTGTGGAGTTTGCACATTCTCCCCATCTTTGCGTGGGTTTAGTCACCACAAGCCAAAGATGTGCAGGTAGGTGGATTGGCCAGGCTAAATTGTCCCTGAATTAGAAAAAATTAATTGGATACTCTAAATTTTAAAAAAAGTTTCATCTGAAAAAATCTGACATTCTTTTGTTTTAGACTCTGGTGACAATGCAGTCACGAATCTTTCAATGCACCATATCCGCAGGAACTGGCTAGGCGTTATGTGTCAGTTAAAAAACAGAATCCCTTGGTCTTTGGGATCTCTGATTAAATAAAGTTTGTTCAATTGTTTTATTTTGGAATAAAATATGCAATGAATGCTTTTAGATCGGTTCCAAAGTCTGTGGACGTCTCTTCTACTCCCTGTCTCAGGAGGACATCATCGGTGGCCATGGTGGGATTTGAACCTGCTTGACCGAGGCTTCTAGATTACTAGTCCAGAGATATTACTGCTACACCACCATATCCTCAACACCATCATCCCCCCATCTGCACAATCATGAATCAATCTATACAAGAAAGATTACCATCAGGAATGGTTAGTCTGACTCAGGCTGGTTATTTCAAAACTACTTTAATACTATATATAAGATAAGTTATGAGGTAAGTACATCTCTATGAGTAGACTCTTCCATGCACTCCACAGGTTCTCCAATACGTGGCTGCTGATGCCAGTGTTATCTATCACTAACTTACTGCCGCAACTATTAACCCATTATACCACACAAAAGTTTCGATCAGGGCAAGATTTTATCTGAGGGCTTCAGAACTTTCTCTCCATTCGTTTACATTTTAAATCGTAAAAAGGCTGCGGCGGCTGAGCTATCATAGTGGGTGGGTGGGGGGAGGGTGTGCAGGTGGGTGGGGGGTGGCAGGGGGGATTTAGCTGCACCGGGACCTCAGAGGCTGACTTGAAAATGCAATGCCATTTAGTGACCTCACTTATTTCCAGGTGAGTGATCTTGGATGCTCCTCCACCACCACTCCCCACCCTGCCTCCAGGGAAATGGCCCGGAGATATGACAGAGCAGGGGAGCTGGCGTGCCCACGGGGATTATATATTTACCTACCTACCCATCTCCCGTTGGGGCCTAAAAGTTCAACTCATGGAGAAACATGTCGGTCCTGCTTTAAAACATTTTTACTTGTGTCAACTTTTCTTTCGGAATATATTTGACCATTTGTTTTATATGCACTGCAGATGGGGTTTTTTTTTGCAGCTATTTGTGAGTTACCTATAGGTTAGGGCTGTCACATTTATTAATTTTGCTGAGACACTGTTTTCTGGTTTATGGTTGAGATCCAACTCCGTTCTGTCTCCCATGATACATTGCTCGAGAGCAAATGCAGTTTCAAAGTAATGGAGAGTTCATTTTCATGTTTAGTCGCCATTAATCATGTACGATCTAATTATTATTAATAGCAAAACCTAGAGGCAATTGGTTTCAAATCTCTAATCATAACTTTCTGAGCAGAAATGAACTGTGCTCCTAACGATTACAAAATTAACAAAAGGGCAGCAAACACTCCAGCAAATGGGGCATGAACCTTTACTCAACCTCACCTTTCCTGAATGTTGAAATATGATCATTTGATCAAAGTGAATCTCATGTGATAATATTGTCCAATTCCCTAGGATTTAGCAGCCAGGATATAAAAGGGGAATGCTGCAAAACACGCATGGTGTATGGTTTCGGAAATTACAAATGAATATCTTCAAAGTGCATTTGTGAAATATAATGAAGAACAAATTGTTTAGCCTCGTCAAATTAAATATGAGCCAGATGATAAAAAAAGACTGGTCTATACTTCCATTATCAAGATGTACTTTATTTGATAAGAACTTCCTCAAATGTGTCAGCCTTTGTGCCAAATTTAATCACTTAATTTAGAGGACACGTATTGTGAAATAGCATAGTTTCAACAAAGGTTTAATGCTCCTATTATCCCTTGACAACTTACAATAAATCTCTAAAATCTTGATGAGGTCCTCAGGATAACATATAAGAAAACAGAACGTGACAGACTCAACAGCCATAAATCAATGACACGTGCGCATCAGGCACAGGGGTTGACCTTTCGAGCCTTCTCCGCTATTTTAGAAGATCAAGGCTGAACTGCTTGTGACCTCGACTCTGCTTTCCTGCCTAACCCCGATTCCCTTTAACTCCCTTGTCAATCAAGAATCTACTCAACTCAGCCTGAAAAAGATTCAATGCCTTCACTGCAGAAAAAAGAGAATTCCGCAGACTACTGACCTTCTGAGTGAAATACCTTTATCTGGGAGACCCCACAATGCCCCTTAGTTCCAGTCACTCCCATAATGGGAAAGATCAGAATTCACCCCTAAGATCCCCTCAGGATCTTATATATTTCATTACCATCACCTCTTGTTCACATGACCTCCAATGGGTACGGACCAACCTGTCCAATATTTTCTCGGAAGATAACCCCCCCATCAACACCCCCCCCATTATCCCAATATCCGCTGAATGAACTTCCTCTGAACTGTATCCAGTGCAATTATATCCTTCCTTGACTAAGGAGATCAAAAATGTACACAGTACTCCAGATCTGGGCTCACCAATGTCCTTGTACAACTGTAGCAAAATATCCTTACTTTTATATCCCATTCGCCTTGCCTTAATGGTATATTGTGCTTCGCATGGGATAACATCCCTATTATTCTAAAACAATGAGTTCTTTGAGCCACCTGTGAACAACACCATGGGAAATCTGCTCGTTTATCAAGCATGCAGCTTCACCATGGTTCATGTCACTCATGTCACAGGTTGATGCGTGCAATTTAATTACTCTAAGCAAATATCTCCCAACATCATCAAGAACATGTAAAGATGCTGAACTATTTGATACTTTATAAAGCTAATCTGTACTAAGTTTCATCCTTTTTTTTAACTCTTTCTCTACCTCACTCTACTTCAGAGTTTCCAGTCCCTTTCCCAACTGTTTATTACTTCAGAATCTGCTATCCGAAGGTAGCTTTTCCAAATGGTGCCTTGCCCCCAATCTGTCTCAATAGTTCTATATTCCTTTCTCACTAATGTCTGCCCTGTTCATTCCCACAATATTGACTTCAGTTTCAACCCATACCCAACGCATTCATTATCTCACATGTCCAATGTGGTCTCGCTTTCACACACAACTCCCCTGCTTCCTACATTCCAACAGCGTCTACAGTTCAAAAGAACTTCATTTTGAGGCTGCTTGACATTGTGCAAGGCAGTGGATGAAGGCAAGATTTTCCTTTTTTATCATCCCACCTTCAACCCTAAAGCATAACTCCCCCTCCTGCATTCCCTCTCACCTACTTGTTACACCAACGCAACTACACTCTGATCAGTAATCCATCACCAAACTTCTTTGGGTTAGAGTTTCTGTCCCAGGTGCAATCAGAGAATTGTGCCAAGTATGTGATTACAGGCGTGACTTAACAGAAGTGAAACAGAGTCCCATGTCAGGCGTGTTTAGCCGGGTGTTTCCCGGCGTTGGCAGCGCCAAGAACGACCCCGTTATTAAACTGGATTCTGCTTCATTTCTGGGTGTTAGCGAAGAACTCCCCGCCGAGGCCACACTTACTCCCATTTCCTGCACTAACGAGATCTGCTCACCAGTGCAGGAAGGGATCAGACACCATTTTAAAATACTGCTTCAATCTGTAGATGCTCCACCATGCCTCTGGACCCCTCCTCCCCCGTGCCATTACTCACCAATTAGGGGTCACCGAGCCCGCCGCACTCCACCTCTTAAGGGCAGGGACCCCGGGCTCGATCACCGGCATGATCAAGATGCCAACTGGACACCTTGGTACTGCCAGCTTGGCACCCTGGTAGTGCCAATGCCAGCCTGACACTGACACTTGCCAATGTGGCACACGGGTGGCACTGTCAGGGTGCCAGGGTGATACTACCAGGGTGCCAGGATGGCAGTGCCATGGTTCCCGGGTAGCATGGGGGCTGCCTATAACCTGACTACCCAGGGGCCCCCGATCGCCTGGGAGACCCTCCAAGTGCTGGTACGCCAGGTCCACGTTGGTGGAAACCAGTGCGAAACGGGGCCCGACCAGGCTCTCCCAGGCAAGGCCATTTGATCTGGGTAAACTAGCGTAGACATACTCAAGGGCAACACTATCTACTCACTTGAATACGCAAATCTGATCGTGCCGCCTCATTATCTCCTTAGATCTTGCGAAGCATGACGATGCCGGTAAATCTCGCGAGAGGCTGGTAGATTGTACGAGGCCGATGGATTGTGCCCTAAAATTGCACTAGCTAGGTTCCGCTTAAAAGTGTCAGCTGAAATTCATTTGAATAATTACAAATATTAAATCTTCAATAAACCAGTACAACGAGGCAGGGTAAAAGAACACAATGATCTCTTTTTTTCCTGTCCATTAAATAACGTCCCGTGATATGATTAACTGCCAACATGGTCCAGTTTAATTAGTACAGCTCAAAATTGGTTAATCACCAAAGTTAATCATTTTTAATAAGGGTGTGCAATGCTCTCCCTGAAACTATAACCTAATATAGAATCACAGGAAATCATTTAAAGAAACTATTCAAAGAACCTATCGAACAGTTTACTATCTTCTTTGGTGCTGAGCGAAACATTGTACAGCTATTCGACTGTGGTGTACTTCACATTCACTCTCATGAGACACCCGACGAAGACTCTTGGAGTTAAAAACTAGTCTTTCTTTACAAGCTATAACATGGGCTCTCAGCATTGCAATTAGGTCACCCAAAAAGCCCAGATTCAAAAATGGTACGGACAGTTATACTTTGAGATTCGATTACAAGAATTTAGCCCATACCAATTATTTGTTACTAGTTATCTATGTCCAAGCATGACTATCGATTAAGGTTACATCATGCATGGTATATGAGAATAATTAACCAATCACATTAAAGGTCTGCATGCTTAATTAAACTATCCAATCATTACAAAGGCACGTATGTTGTCTTGCCATTAGTGATGTCGGTGGTCCGATATCTTGGGTGTAGCCATCAAATCATCTGCCTATTGCTATCAGCAGACGTACTGGGGCCATCACAATGATACCTTGTTACATATTGTAGAATAGACCTTGAATTGTAACAAATGAAGTTTCTCTGCCTGAAAACTGGCTTCTCAGAGACACATTGTGTCCTTGTAAAATTTGTTACACTTGTCAATTCCACAGTCTAAATTGAACAATTTGGGTGGCAGGGTAGAGCAGTGCTTAGCACTGCTGCCTCAGGGTGCTGAGGACCCGGGTTCGATCCTAGCCCCGGGTCACTGACCGTGTGGAGTTTGCACATTCTCCCCATGTCTGCGTGGGTCTCACCCCCACAACCCAAAGATGTGCAGGGATTAGCCCTGATAAATTGCCCTTTAATTGGAAAAAAATAATTGAAGAATTCAACTTTCCCAGTAAAATCGTGGAACTGTAGGTTTTAAAATGGCTGCCGTATACTAGCTAGTATCTATGGATGCCCAAATTATCCTCTTCAATTGGTGCATGCGAGTTAGTTTCTCAATAAATTTAACATATTTTTTTACCTTACTGACCTGTGACTATGTGCCTAAGAAAATCAGTGCAATTTGAAGATATATGTATAATGTATGGATTGACACCTTGAGCGTGACTCTCCGAACCCCCGCCGGGTCGGAGAATCGCCGGGGGGCGGCGTGAATCCCACCCCCGCCGGCTGCCGAATTCTCCGGTGCCGGGCGTTTGGCGGGGGCGGGAATCGTGCCGTGACAGTCGGCGGCCGCTGGCAGCAGCCCCCCCGGCGATTCTCCAGCCCGCGATGGGCCGAGTGGCCGCCCGTTTTCGGCGGGTCCCACCGGCGTATGTTACGACTGGTATTTATCGGCGGGACCAGGCTCCGCGGGCGGCCTCCGGGATCCTCGGGGGGATCTGGCCCTGGGTGGTGCCCCCAAGGTGGCCGGGCCTGCGATCGGAACCCCCTGATCTGTGGGCCGGCCTGAGCCATGGGGGCACTCTATTCCTCCACGCCGGCCGGTGTAACGGTCCGTGATGGCCGGCGTGGAGATGAACCCCCCCTGCGCATGCGCTGGGATGATGTCAGCACACACTGGCGCTCCTGCGCATGCGCCAAACGCGCCGGCCGGCGGAGGCCCTCCGCCTCCGGTTGGCGCGGCGCCAAGCCCCTTCCGCGCCTACCGCCGCAAACCACTCCAGCGGCAGCCTAGCCCCTGAAGGTGCGGAGGACGCCGCACCTTCGGGGCGGCCCGACGCCGGAGTGGTTCACGCCACTCCTTCGCACCGGAGTTGCCCGCCCCGCCGGTTTCCGAAGAATCCCGTCCCTGTTGTCTGCCGGTATATTTGCAGTACAGAGTACTTTATATCATAACAGTGAATCACTTAGAGTGGAGTCTATCACACCCTAACCTTGCTCTAACCTGTAAGATTGTTCATTTTAAGAGTTATTGCAAATTGTTTGGAAATTTATGCAAAAGTTTTGCCTGACATTTTAATGCATTAGGACAATTATTTTTGCATTATTTTCTTGAAATTTTAATAACATGTATGAAATATTTAGATACATAAAATCTCTTTTAATATTTGTATTTAATACCAGCATTAAAACTATTCTGATACAAAGCTCCAAGTGTGAAGTTGCATATCATGTACATTAATGTTTTGCAGTCAGTCTAGATGTATTGCATGCACATTTTCTTCAGAGCTACCTGCTGATGCGTCCTTTATCACCCTCCAACTCATTTGAATTGGAATTGGATTACAAATGCAAAGCAAGATCAAATACTTGAGAGATTTTTCTTGGGTGGTTTAGTGCCCGTTATGTAGAAACCCAATATAATTCCTAAATCAAGCTACTGAATAACATAAGTAGTATAGAACATAGAACATACAGTGCAGAAGGAGGCCATTTGGTCCATCGAGTCTGCACCGACCCACTTAAGCCCTCACTTCCACCCTATCCCCGTAGCCCAATAACCCCTCCTAACCTTATTGGACACAAAGGACAATTTAGCATGGCCAATCCATCTAGGCTCCATGTCTTTGGACTGTGGGAGGAAACCGGAGCACCCGGAGGAAACTCACGCAGACACGGGGAGAACATGCAGACTCTGCACAGACAGTGACCCAGAGGGGAATCGAACATGGGATCCTGGCGCTGTGAAGCCTCAGTGCTAGCCACTTGTGCTACCGTGCTGCCAGTGTTCCTGTTTGCCCTGATATGGAGTGAAAACTGGTCACCTCACTTACTTTAGCCCAGAGACGTTAGCTCTGGATTAGCAAGAACCATGACAAAAGGATCCGGTAAATGTCTGCACTGTTGCTTTAGTGAGAGCCACATCCATCAGCGCATTGGTGTAAAATATCCTGGAGAGCTGAGTTTGAAGCTTCTTCGTTTCTGTGCCAGGAATAAGCAGATAATTCTACTTACAGATTTATTAGCAGAAGTAATATTCAGGCAGCATGCACAGGATAGGGCCGGCACGCTATGCAGCTTGGGAATCTCCCCACCCAGACCCGCCACAGTTTATAGGCTACAGCTGCGGCTGCTGACAGGCCATTGGAGGAATGGTGATGGCCTGGCAGCTGTGGTCTTTTTAAGGAACAAAACTTTGAAAATCTCTTCGGCGGGGGTGGGGGTTGGGGCGGGGTGCTCCTGTCTTGAGGTGCCCTCTTGTTCTCCCCGTTACATTGACAACTCCCACCTCAGGTGGTGGGACTGCCAACGTGGCATTGTTGGGTGATCCCCCATTGGTGCTCCAACCTTAGCAGCCCACCTGCTGTCCCTAATTGGAAGGTGAACACTAATGGCCACTAATTGACTTGCTCATTAAAACTTGCGCTGTGCGCCAGGCACCCAAGATTCTTCTGATGTCAGGGTCCCGACCCCAGAACGAAATTACAGATGCTGAGTTCAGTATTGGAGGGTCAATCTTCGAATTTCAAGAAAATTCTCCCCTGTAAATTAGAATTACTTAACAGTTGGTAAATTGCGTGTAAAGCTGAACTTATAGATACTTGTGGCATTGTGTAATATTGTGATTACATTGCAGATCTAGCCTAATTTCAACGAGTGCTAATGATCTCACATTGTACAATAATCGACACTCCAATTTGACCTCTGAAAAACCAATGGTAACGGAGTATCTCTTCCTTGTTCTTATTCTGTGTGTTGGATTCTCACTGTTCTGCTGACAAGAACATGATGTATAAAGTAATTGATTGTAAATTATTCTTAAGCTCCCATAATTAGGCAAACAGGTAAAGATTCCCTTTTCTTTCAGCTGCTCCACAGCCACTCTCACATTATAAGAGCGCCTTTGGCTTAAGATTTCTGCGAGGCAAAGTAATGTCGCTGTCACTGGATTGCTAATGGTTACAGTTGCACAAAATTGTCTTGTGACCGTAACCTCTGTGAGATTCAGACAACAAGTTTAATATACATTAACCAATAACAGCAGCATTGTTGTTCTACAATGCTTACATATAACAGTAAATGTCAAGCAATGACGACAACCTGTTCCCTCTGCAAAGTTCAACCTGATCAGACTTGCAACCTTTGTGGCCTACCATCAAGGGAAAGTGGTGCCTGACGTCCACGGGAGCTGTAACCTTTGGACAGATTTAACGTGAAAAAAACAGAGTCCTGTTTTGGGCGCGCTTCGTGGGAAAGGTCAAATCGAAATTCACGCGGGGTATGAACCAGTTTGCAATTCACCTGGCGATAGGCCATCAATTAAGACGGAAAACGCAGAGCAAATTAAATTATGGCTTTCATTGACTTACAACAGAGCTGGCTGCATGCCCCAGAATGAGGCAGTGTGAGAGGTCGGCAGCCTATATACCCAGGCCCTAGGGGGAGGAACCATGGCAGAGCCAAAACAGTACAACATGTAATATAGTGGCAATACTGTACAACACGTCATACTGTGGCAGCACAATACAACACAGTGGTTTCACCACACCCAGCCTGCTCCCGATGGCGAGTTCCGGATATCGGCCAAAGATGGCAAGAATATCATTCACCCTCGTTTGCATTCATCTCAATCTCATTAACGAGACCGAATTCAAATGCAGCGGCCTCCCGGGAATTTGTCGACTCGCCAGCGAGATATCACGGTTCGTCATTCAGTACTCCTTTTTAAAAACGTGAAGCTGGCGCAGTGGCTTCTGAGGGGAAATGAGGAGGCGAGCGCCATTTCCATTTTCTGGCGTGCAGCTCAAGGGCACGGCTGCTGCTGGCTCCGTGCTCAGGAAGGTGGGGGACCTCTCAAGACGGTTGAGCTTGGTCAAGGGGTTGAAGCGTTCCAGGTTGTGCGCGCCCCTGGGCCAAGGGTTATGGGGTGATGAGGGGCTTTGTGTCTGTGAGGCCTTCAAGCCATCTTTAAATATTGTGGATACCCATAACAGGGGCAAGCTGCCACCAGTCTGTCCCGCCAAATACTTCCAGTACAGAGCCTTACAATGGCTTCAATGCTGAAAGTCAATCTCACTCCCTTTGATTGTGAACAGCCTCCAGCTTCACAGCCGAAGGTTATTGTAAATGACAAATTAGCCTTGTTAATTGTGAGGGCACTTCACAGGTGGAGGTTATGTTTGCTGTTCCCTCCTGCTGGTGGTGCATTTGCCTGGAGGCCGCTGTTGCTGTTTCCTCCCTTTTCTGTAGCCAGAAAGAAGGACTAAGACACCTGGACCTGGCACACTGAGCTGAGGGGGACGTATGAGTCCAGAAAGCAATCTGGTTTGAAGCAAGAAGGTGCTGCGAGACCTATTGTGCAACATTGATCCAATAATAATCTGATAATTGATCCCCCCCCCCCGGCGATTCTCTGGCCCGCGATGGGCCGAAGTCCCGCTGCTGGAATGCCTGTCCCGCCGGCCAGAATCAAACCACCTCTCTTACCAGCGGGATCTGGCGGTGTGGGCGGGCTCCGGGGTCCTGGGGGGGGGTGCGGGGCGATCTGGCCATGGGGGGTGCCCCCACGGTGGCCTGGCCCGCGATCGGGGCCCACCGATCGGTGGGCGGGCCTGTGCCATGGGGACATTCTTTTCCTTCCGCCTCGCCCACAGCCTTCACCATGGCCGATGCGGAAGAGACACCCTCCCCTGCATGCGCAGGGATGACGTCAGCAGCCGCTGACGCTCCCGCGCATGCGTGGACTCGCGCCGGCCAGCAGAGTCCTTTCGGCCCCAGCTGGCGTGGCACCAAAGGCCTTCCATGCCAGCCGGTGGAGCGGAAACCACTCCGGCACGGGCCTAGCCCCACAAGGCCCCTCAAGGTGCGGAGAAATCCGCACTTTTGGGGCGGCCCGACGTTGGAGTGGTTCCCGCCACTCCATCCCGCCGGGACCCCCCCCCCCCTCCCCCCGCCGGGTAGGGGAGAATCCCGCCCAGTATTAGATTTGAAGAGGCATACAAATTAGCAAGAAAAAGCAATAGACCTGAGTTTTGGGAACAGTTTAAAATTCAGCAAAGGTGGATTGATTAAGAAGGGGAAAATAAAATTTGAAAGTAAGCTCGTGGGAAACATAAGGGAACTATAGATGAGAGAGTCTAACTTTGGTAGTAGGGAAGTTGCTAGAATCCACTGTCAAGGATTTCATAGCACAGCATTTGGGAAGCAGTGGTATAATCGGACAAAGTCAGCATGGAGTTCTGAAAGGAAAATTATGCTTGACAAATCTACCAGACTTCTCTGAAGATGTAACTAGTAGAGTTGACCAGGGACAACTGTATTTAGACTTTCAGAAGGTACTTGACAAGGTCTCACATAGCAGATTACTATGTAAAGTTAAAGCACATGGGATTATGGGTAGTGTCATGTAATAGATAGAAGGCTGGTTAGTAAACAGGAAGCAAAGGTTGGAATAAATGGGTCATTTTCTGATTGACAGGCAGTGACTAGTGGGGTACCGCAGGGATTTGTGCTAGGACCCCACCTGTTCACATTATATATCAATGATTTGGACAAGGAAACTAAATGTATGATCACCAAATTTGCAGATCGTACAAATTAGGATGGGAGGGTGAGTTGTGAGGAGGATGCAAAGATGCTTCTGTAGTATTTGGCCAAGCTGAGTGAGGGGCATACTCATGGCAGATGCAGTACAATATGGATAAATGTGAGGTTCTCCGCTTCGGTAGCAAAAATAAGAAGGCAGATTATTATTTGAATGGGTGTAAATTGAGAGAGGTGGATACTCAACGAGACCTTGGTGTCCTTGTGCATCAGTCACTGAAAGCACGCAGGTACAGCAGGCAGTAAAGAAGGCAAATGGTATATTGGCCTTCATAGCGAGAGGATTTGAGTATAGGAATAGGGATATTTACTGCAATTGTACAGGGCATTGATGAGGCCACACCAGGTGTATTGTGTACAGTTTTGGTGTCCTTATCTGAGGAAGGATGTTCTTGCTATGAAGGGAGTGCAGCAAAGGTTTACCAGGGTGATTCCAGGAATGGCGGTACTGTCATATGAGGAGAGACTAAGTCGGTGAGGATTATATTCATTGGAGCTTAGAAGAGTGAGAGGGGATTTCATAGAAACTTACAAAATTCTAACAGGATTAGACAGGGTAGATTCAGAACGAATGTTCCCGATGGTGGGAGAGTCCAGAACTAGAGGTCATAGTTTGAGCTTAAGGAGTAAACCTTTTAGGACTGAGGTGAGGGGAAATTTCTTCACCTAGAGAGTGGTGAATCTGTGGACTTCACTATCACAGAACATAGTTGAGGCCAATACATTGTGTAATTTCAAGAAGGCTCAATATAGCTCTTGGAGCTAAAGGAATCAAGGGATATAGGAGGAAGGCAGGATCAGGGTATTGAACTGGATGATCAGCCCTGATCATAATGAATGGCGGAGCAGGCTCGAGGGGTTGCCGGTGGGTGGTGAAGCAGAAGACAACAGGGGGTGGGGGTGCAGGCAGGCCCACTGTGAAGATTAACGTGGCAGAGGCTTCACATGTATCATGTGTAAAATATTTTAATAGTGAACATTTGACATTTCCATTCCCCCTCACTACAGGCATATCATCTGGGTGAAGGGGCAATGGATCTTCACCTCTGTGGCGCAGGCCACCCTCGCTGTCAGTGACTGCTCTCTCCTCGGAATACCCCGCGATCTTTAGGGCCCATTCCTCATAGAGGGTGAGGACTCGAATCTCTGGTACTCCGCCTCGCGTCTTGGCCCTATCCCACTTGCTATCAGCTACCTGCTCCTGCGGGGACAAAGAGAGGACATTGTGAGTCACACACTTGATGGGTTGGGCGATCTATAGCAGGTGGCATGTGTGGGCACCACATCTGGATACGAAGGGGTTGTGCTGATGGGTGCAAGTGGGTTCTGAGGAGCAAGCACAAAGATTGGATGTGGGGAGGGTGCATGGTGTCAGCCACTGATTTGTGGGGGGGGGTTGAGAATTTGAGGGGTTGCAGGCAGAACTGATGCCAGGAAAGAGGTGCTAACTTACCCTTGAAGCTCGATGGAGGTCGTTGGTCTTTTGCTAACATCTTCTGCTGACGGCGGTCCTCTTGGTCATGCTGCCTAAACTGACAGCCGCTAGCACAGTCTCCCAGGTAACTTTGCTGACCCTGCTGCGGGTCCTTCGACCCCCTCGGGAGAGCAGGATGTCTCGCCTCGCATCCACAGCGTCGAAAAGCCTGGCCAGTTTGGCATCCCAAAGCGAGGAGCAGGTCTGTGCGCTGCCGTGCTTGTTTGTTGACTTGGAGTGAGTGGTGAGGGTGTGTTTAAAAGAAGCTCCCTCTTGTTCGCAGCGAGACACTGAGGCGCGAGCCTGGTGAATCAGACGGCGAGACAGCCAGTAGTGGCGTGAAGCTCACGGAGACTCACTTTTGGCACTAAGTGCTGTTGAATATGGGCCGCAATCTCACCAATGCAGCCATCGAGAATCACCCCGGCAAACCCGCCCAAAATGACACTTGGAAATTTCCCCGTTGAATCGCACCCAAGATTCTCAACCCACTCCTTTGTTTTAACCACATTTGCTTCCTCGCTCAAATGCTTGGATCTCACCAGAGCAAGGTGCGATATCCTGATCATTTTGGATCACTTTAAAATATTCCCGCTGTAAATTGGACAAGAATGCTTCTTGCTATACTCCGGCTTACTGAAATTCATAACCTGTTCCATGTAAACTTTTCATTTGGACAAGAGGAGAGGAAAGAACCTCGATTAGTGTGGCTTGGACTGTAATCTTCAAGATAGCTTTATTGTACACTAAATGGACAACAGAACAGTGCTCTGTACAAACAACATATTGATGGTGATTATAAACTTCACTGTTCTCGATGTCAAAGATACCAAATACATTTTTTCACACATTCCTACCGTAGAACTGAACCTATCTGTTACTAATCAACCTCTCACTATTGTTGTACCCCTGACACCCTCTGGCTGACACATGAACTTGAGTAGAGGTTTGCAAAACATAATTGCAAAACTGGTAGCTCTCTTGCTAAATGAGACAAAGGTGTGATGCTCATCTCATCAAGCTCCTTGGAATTGAACAGCAGGAGGTGATGCAAAATCCACTTCGGCTGGCTAGGCTCATCTTGCACAGGAGAATAAAGCAATTCACACCAATCATGAAAGGTTTATGATATATTCAGATGAACCTCCCTCGTTTGATGCGTAACCTCTGCTAATTTAGTAATGAATCTGTTGCACTTGTGACCGAGAATACCGCTGATTGCAGCAACACATGCAGACTGGGCTATTCTTTAACCAGTGCGTTTTCTCGTTCAGAATGAAATTCGAATTGATCGCCAAGAGTAAATGTGCCCTTTCACCAGCATTCCTGTCAACGGACTGTCCATTAACTGTCTTATAATATATGCTAATGAAATATCATTCACTAAAGTTTAAAGAAATGCTCGGACTTAGTGATATGTGAGCTAACAGAAGTGATTATTCTCTGACAGCAGATATTATGATGCCATAAGATCCTTACTAGATTAAGAGATTACCTTTGAAATATGCACCAATTCATTGAGGCTCTAATGCATATATTAGTGAGAAAATTCCTTGATCAGAAGTGAGGTAGCTTCCATCATTGACTCCTGGAAAGATAAATGTGTCATTTCGGCCTCTCACTGTGTATCTTTTAATTGTGTGGGATTTTTTTTCCTCTCTGAGTTAATAATATACTGGCTGTCAACAATATCTATTACAGCAAAATGGCCAAGAAGAATATTTGTATCAGAAAGGCTTAATGATTTGAATTATGCAAATATAACCTTTGCTGTTGAAGAGTTAATTAAAACAAATAACAAAATATTTTAATCCACAGTAGAATTGTTCATTAAAATTCTTCATAAAAGTGATGGGTCACTGAACGCTTTTCCCCATCTTCCCCTGCTTTCCAGCCATGTTTTCCTTATCACGTTTTATGTATTCCAAGGGCAGAAACAATGCTTGGTCTATGTTTCTTTGCTGACAGAATCCATTATGGTCACTGCGATAGTTCCTTTCCATGAAAGCGATATACCTTTCAGGCATCTGAGATGGGACATTCTGTTGTGTAAATTTATGACCTTTGACACATTAAAAAGTTTTTTTAAGGTTGTACGAGCTGGAATACATCTCCATCTTACTTAATGACAGTAATTAGTTGTATAAAGCAACATGAGATATGTATCATGGAAATGTAGAATCCCTAGAGTGTAGAAGGAGGCCACTCGGCCCATCGAGTATGCACTGACCCTTCGAAAGAGCACACCACCCATGTCAACTTACCCGCCCTATCCCCGCAACCCGATCACCTAGCCTGCACATCCCTGGACACTAATTTATTGTGGCCAATCCACCTAAGCCTTACATCTTTGGTCTGTGGAAGGAAACCAGAGCACCCAGAAGAATCCCATGTGGACACGGGGAGAACGTACAGACTTCACAGAGACAGTGACCCAAGGTCAGAATTGAACCTGGGTCCCTGGCGCCGCGAGTCAGCAGTGCTAACCACTGTATCACCGTCCCGCCGGGCGAGACCTTCCGGCTGTTCATGCCGGCTCAATCTTTCGGTTCCACCGATGGCGCACCCCTGCCAAGGGGTTTCCCGGCATCGTGGGTGGATGCAATTTAAATCCCATTGACAGCGGCGGAACCAGAAAGATCATACACTCTGTGTGAGATTGACTGGCTCATCACAGACCACAGCATCGACCTTCAGATATTACTCCTTGTCCTTCTGTTGTTAAGTAACATAACTCACGTATGTTGTCTGTAAAAAGGCACAGAAAGTCAATGACAAGCAGAAAATTGCCACTTTTGCCTCATTCTTTTAAATAATGTCCTTGTAAGTTTAAATATTTTAATTCTAGGTTGGGAAACAAAATCTTAAATGTGCAGTTTGTGTAGATATAAATCTGGACAAATCAATGGAGGACAGAAAGGAACAGATGCAAGACAAAAATAGACAAAATGGATATTGAGGAGGAAAAACACAAATGCTACTTACAATCTGTCTTTTTTCACATGTCCCGAAAGCAGCACAATGACAAACCCCCAGTACAGCTGGTGAGGACTTTTTCAGCTTTAAACCCTTGTATTGGATAACTAAGAAGAGATGACAGAGCTCTGTGCCATGACTTTCTCTATTGCATTCACCGTTGCAATCTCCACATGAAGCAAAATATGTAACTTTAATGATACCCTCCTATTTGTATTTAATGTCCCTTGGTGGGCAGCACGGTAGCATAGTGGTTAGCACTGTGGCTTCACAGCGCCAGGGTCCCAGGTTCGATTCCCTGCTGGGTCCCTGTCTGTGCAGAGTCTGCACGTTCTCCCCGTGTCTGCGTGGGTTTCCTCCGGGTGCTCCGGTTTCCTCCCACAGTCCAAAGACGTGCAGGTTAGGTGGATTTGCCATGCTAAATTTTTTTTTTAAATTTAGAGAATCCAATTCCTTTTTTCCAATTAAGGGGCTATTTAGCGTGGCTGATCCACCTAGCCTGTACATCTTTGGGTTGTGGGGACGAGACCCACGCAAACACGGGGAGAATGTGCAAACTCCACAAGGACAGTGACCCAGAGCCGGGATTGAACCTGGGACCTCGGCGCCATGAGGCAGCAGGGCTAACCCACTGCGCCACCGTGCTGCCTTGGCCACTCTAAATTGCCCTTAGTGACCAAAAAGGTTAGGAGGGGTTATTGTGTTAGGGGGATAGGGTGGAAGTGAGGGCTTAAGTGGGTCGGTGCAGACTCGATGGGCCGAATGGCCTCCTTCTGCACTGTATGTTCTATGCTATACTCTATTTGTTATGTCGAAACCCCCCTTGCATACAAATTAAAGGGGACAAATGTTGAAAAGAAGAACGAGTGAAGATGTGTGCCAGCTAAAGTGCCCAAGTCAATTTCTGGTAGTAAATGTCAGCTTGTTTTAATTGGTACGATTCTCACCTCTGAGGTGAAAGATTGTGGCTTCAAGTTCCACTCCAGACCTAAATACAAATTCCAGGCCAACATAACTAAGAGCTCTGAAGAAGAGTCTTATGTCCTTGAAATATTGTGCGCGATTTAACTGAAACATTTCCAAGTGTCATTTTGGCCGTGATTGGCGGGGTGTTTCTCGATGGCCGCATTGGCAAGTTCACAACCCGTATGAAGATCGCAGCCCATAGGCAGGCAATGGGGAGCCACCAGGACTGGCAGAGTCATTTGAGTCAGAAGACTCTGGAGCTCACTACCCTTCCATCCCATAGATACCCACAGAGCGCTACAGGTGCTGTCAGGGAGGAGGAAGCACTGGAGGCCAACCCAGGGCCTACCACCAAAGAGACTATGGTGGCCTCCAGTTGTTCTGTATCGCTGACACTGATGCATCAAAAGGGCAGCAGGCAGGACAAGGCAGCACAGCGGCGCCTGTGGCAACAGTAAGTCGGCTGGACCAGTAAGCCCTCTGGCTCCAGGCCCTCCTGGGGACACACCTAGACATAGCAGTAGACCACGGAAGAGCAAGAAGTTGGGGAGCACTGAGTGGGCACAGGGGAGGGTGGCTGCAGGGGGGCGGGGTGCGATCACTATCTGTAGCTAGGGGAAATGGAAATGTCAAATGTTCACTGTTATAACATGATACATGTGAAGCCTCTGTTACGTTATTGACAGTTGGGGTAGCCGGGGAGTGGGGGGATGTCTGCGAGGGGTGGGGAATGGGAAAGTGGATTGGGGGGAAGGAGGGATGGGGGAGGGAGGGGGGAGCTGATGGACAAAGCCTCGTACGATGAGAATTGGGTGAGGATGAGGGCCTCCTTAGTCCTTCGGGACTGACAACACCAGCTATATTGTTATACCTGTAAGGAATTGGAGAAAGATAGTGGGCGGGATTCTCCGAAGAGTTGTTATATACGATCCATTATACACCGAAGTTTGTTATTTATCTACTCACATGTTTGATTCCCCTCAGAAAAATACACATGCACCATAAAACATAATTAATAATTTCTGAAAAAGAATTGCCTATTATATATCTATGTCCAATTTTATCTTAATCCTCTGCGGAACAATGGAACTTATGACATTCCATGCACTTGGTTTTGCCATCAAGCATTACTTGTGTCACAGATACATACAGAATATAACTCCGTACTGTTTTATGTTTTAAACAGAGGACCACTAGCACCTGGATTGCGACTGTCCCAGCTAGAGACCTTTATAGGCAACAGGTAGCGAAGATGTTCATCACATCTGGACTGGATTTGAATCAAACCTATAGGGGTTACAGTTCAGGGCCGGGATTCTCCGAGAATCGCCGACAGTCGTGCGCACGGTTGACGCGGCGCAGGTCGGGGGCTGTTGAAAGAGGCCCTCACGCCGATTCTCTGCGGATGACCGGCCAAGTTCCTGGTGGCGTGGTTCATGTATGGTTCCACCCGGCGGGAGCTTGTAGTCGAGGCCGCGGTTTCCGTATTGGTGGGGTCGGGGGGATCCGTCACCGGGGGGGGGCCTCCACGATGGCCAGGCCTGCGATCGGGGGCCACCGATTGTCGGTCGCGCGTGATCTGGGGGAGGCCCCTACTTCTTTGGCGCCGGCCCAATGTATGGGTCTGCCATATCGCGCGGGGCCGGCGCCGCAGGCGGCCGCCACACGAATGTGCGGACCCACGGCTAGAAGTGCAGGGCCCTGTATCGGCAGCCCGAGCTGCGAGCCGCCAGGGCCCTGCAAGCCCCCTTAAAAACGGCGAATCACCCCGGACTTTCTAGAAAAAAGTACGGAGTGATTCGCGCCCGTTTTCTCACGGGAGTGGGGACATAGCCCCATTATTGGAGAATCCCGCCCCACTGGAAATCGAACCCACTAGAAATCATAGAATCATAGATTCGCTACAATGCAGAAGGAGGTCATTCGGCCCATTGAGTCTGCACCGACCCTCTGAAAGAGGGTAACCCAGTAACCCCACCAAACGTTTGGACACTATGGGGCATGTATCATGGCCAATCCACCTAACCTGCACATCCTTGGACTGTGGGAGGAAACCGGAGCACCCGAAGGAAACCCACGCAGACACGGGGAGAACGTGCAAACTCCACTCGGACAGTGACCCAAAGCTGGAATTGAACCCGGGTCCCTGGTGCTGTAAGGCAGCAGTGCTAACCACTGTGCCACCCTGCCACCCCACACTGGACCACACAGTTCCCCCAATTATTTTCAAAGAATGTAATTGCACTACAATTGTTCCTTAATTCTGCAATGCAAGCAACATGTGGGGCGAAATTCTCCCCCAATGGCGCGATGTCCGCCGACTGGCGCCAAAAACGGCGCCAATCAGACGGGCATCGCACCGGCCCAAAGGTGCGGAATGCTCCGCATTTTTGGGGGCCGAGCCCCAACATTGAGGGGTTAGGCCGGCGGCGGAGGGATTTCTGCCCCGCCAGCTGGTGGAAATGGCGTTTGTTGCCCCGCCAGCTGGCGGAAATGGCGTTTGTTGCCCCGTCAGCTGGCGCAGAAATGCGGCGCATGCGCGGGAGCGTCAGCGGCCGCCGACAGTTTCCCGCGCATGCGCAGTGGGGAGAGTCACTTCCTCCTCCGCCATGGTGGAGACCGTGGCGGAGGCGGAAGGGAAAGAGTGCCCCCACGGCACAGGCCCGCCCGTGGATTGGTGGGCCCTGATCACGGGCCAGGCCACCGTGGGGGCACCCCCCGGGGTCAGATCGCCCCGCGCCCCCCCAGGACCCCGGAGCCCGCCCGCGCCGCCTGGTCCCGCCGGTAAATACCAGCTTTGATTTACGCCGGCGGGACAGGCAATTTCTGGGCGGGACTTCGGCCCAACCGGGCCGGAGAATTGAGCGGGGGGGGTCCCGCCAACCGGTGCGGCCCGATTCCCGCCCCCGCCCAATCTTCGGTACCGGAGACTTCGGCGATGGCGGGGGCAGGATTCACGGCGGCCAACGGCCATTCTCCGACCCGGCGGGGGGTCGGAGAATGACGCCCGTGGACTTTACATGCTAACTGTTCTTCACTTTGTGCTCACTTCGGATATAGATGGACAGCATTTGCTGAGCAAGGGATTCTATTGTGCAAGCCATGTTCATAAAGGTGCTTTCAAGAAAAAAAAGGTCAGAGATTTTTGCTTTAACATTTTTGAACAGATACATTTCTCTTGTTGCAAGTAACCTTCAACCATCCATTTTAAAGTCCATCTCAATCGTGAATGGTTTGGAGCTTGACTATTTTTAAACAAAGTGAATGCACCAATCTAATAAACGTGACAAAAACATTTGTCACAATGCTAATTTGATGGTAACTATTCTCAAAGGACACATTTCCTACATACTAATGAGTGAATTAGTACTTTGTCTGATGGACTTTCAAGGCACTTAATCTGATAAAACATGGGAACGAGTACCTATGTGGCACCATACTAATGTAGACTAAATGACACATAGTCAGATTAAACCAAACTCAGGATATTGTATATCATTTCTGCGATCAATATAGGTCAACTGATGTGATTAGGTACCAGAGTTTTGTAAATTTAAATTGGTATAAAAGCAACTGCTTGAACTATCTGATTATGCTAATGATACTTTTTGAAAGCCATTACAGACAATGAGTTTTTAAACCATTTTCCATCAGTTTTACCTTCTCCCTCTATGTATTTGTTTAGAAATTAGTCGTGATGATGGATTACACCAGGGGCAAAATGTTCTTATCATTTATAGTTTGAAACAATAAGCCAATATATTCATTGTCCTTGGAGCTCTCCTGATCACAGTTCAGAAGATCATTTTGCAGCATATGGGTATTTGTCGTAATCTTCAAGCATTCTGCCCAGGTGGAATTTAAGATCAACAAATCAGTAGAAACTGTTATGATATTGTGTGCATGCCAATGTGAGGTTGGAGGATAAAAGGTAGAGTCTCCATGTTAGATGTTCACTATTGCTTGTGATCCCTACTGCAGATGTTCACTGCTGTCTGTGACCGTATTAATAAAACTTCATGTATAACTTATGAGTCAGGCATATAGTCAAGTCATCAACCTATGTTATTGTTAGGACCCAGGCTCGATCAAGGCCTGTGCACAGCTGTATATAGTTGTTGCTAGTGATAAACGTCATGTGATTATGCTCATCCAGAACACTCATCGTTCTTAATGTCTTGTTAAGCATCAATACAGATTCCTTAAGGGCTACATCGAGACCCTCAGCATATATAGTGGCAGAGGCTGCAAGAGACCATGGCAAATAAGGTGAAATGAAAAGAAAATCGCTTATTGTCACAAGTAGGCTTCAAATGAAGTTACTGTGAAAAGCCCCTAGTCACCACATTCCGGCACCTGTTCGGGGAGGCTGTTACGGGAATTGAACCATGCTGCTGGCCTGCCTTGGTCTGCTTTCAAAGCCAGCCATTTAGCCCTGTGCTAAACAGCCCTTGTCCAGTCAACATTGGAAACAAAATTGTAGCAGATATAGGCCAGAATTCTCCGGCCGTCAAGATTCACCTTTCCCGCCGGCAGCTCAGCCCCACCCACGGGTTTCCTGGCAGCATGGGGTGGCTTCAACGGGAAATCCCATTGACAAGCAGCGGGAGTATAGAATCCCACCGCCAGCAGATGGCGTGTCGCCAAGAACCCAGCCCATCCTCTACTTAACAGATCAAATTGGTTCATTCAATCGATCAAAGTTAAAAGCATGAAAGGCGAAACCCTCCAGCTTCTCAAAAGTTACATTTTAATTTTTCTCCACTACATCCTCCTGTCAAAGTAATCTTGACCAATCTGACCTCAATCAACTTCTTGCTCATAGGTCAAATTATTGAGGGTGTATTAAGGTTGGGTCACCCACTCCTTACAGTCACACTACAGTAGCACAGATATATTGATTGCAATTCAGGGCTATATTAGTAAAGTAGTGATCTAAACATAATAATAGCGTCCTGGTGAGTGGCAACAGTTTATAGCTTGTAAGCAGAAAACTGCAGTCAGTATACATTTTATTATACCCAAAATTATCTCTTTAAAACACTAATGACTTTAGACTAACATTAATTAGCAGTAAAGTAGATTGGATGGTGTAATGAGTTAGCATGCTATTCTTCGACACTTGGGAGTTTGGTATGAATCCAGCCAAGACTGGTGAGATGACAGATTCTTGCCTCTACCAGATGTTAAATCCCAAGGAAAATTAATTTGAGCAATATGAATACAATAACTCTTAAAATTGATTCTAAATTTCAAAGTAATGCACCATAGATTGGGATTATATTAACAGTCTCTTTTATAGAGGCCAGGAGGGTAGCTGGTGTGAGAACTAATTAAAAGAATGCAATCTGCCAATGTAAGAGATATGGTTATGCCAGATTGTGAAGTGGAGAAGGTTTACCCAACATCTGGTCAAATGTATTCAATCCAATGACAATTCTGGTTTAAATATTAACTAAAGGATTAATAATGGACTAGCTGCTGCATCTGGATTAAATTTGAAAACAGATATTTTATTTCCAAGTAAATCAGACAACAAGGCTGACACAGTTTTCATCCCAGAAATGATACAAAAGGGTGGTCCCGACCAGGAAGCAAAGGTCCAGCCCCCCATTCCTGGCAGATCCAGCTTTTGCTGGTCTGGGAAAGGAGATGGCATTATTCATTCATGGGGGCAACCTGAACTCAGAAGAGCCTTTTGAACGTGGTGCTGAGTTCCAGCAGATCCCATCTGAGCTGCTACAAGGAACTTCACCCACAGTGTGGGAGTGACAAATTTATGGAGTACCCTAACTGCTCTTGAAAGATGAATAAAGGTCTGTTCTGAATTCTCCTCGACAACAAATTCTGGGTGGTTTGGTTGTTAAAGGTTATTTACATGGAAGTATGTGCAAGATGTTCATACCTGTCATCAATGGAAAGAGCTGATGTTCTGAGTGGTGATAGAGAATCTTAACTCTGCAAATCCAACCTTTAAAATAGGTGGTGCCCATTTGGGGAGTGTCAAAATATACACCAGTATATCATGGTGCAGACACACACTGATGGACACACAGTGGGACCAATCAACACACACAACACCATAGCCAATCACCAGTGAGAGCACACGCACTATAAAGATAGGGGGCATCAGAGTTCCCGCTCATTCGAGTTGCAGCTAGCTAGGAGGACAGAGCTCACAGCCTGCAACACAGACATTCACCATGTGCTGAGTGCATCGACTGGTTAGGGCAAGGCAAAGGTCTTTAGTTAAAGGGAGTATCGTATTAACCCACAGTCTAAGTAAGTTTAAACAGTCATTGACTGAATAAAATAGTGTTGCACTATTTCAAGTGTTGGTGACCTGTATGTGATCCAGAATACCCAACACATCAGGGAGGTGGCTGCATGGGAAGTTAGAACCACCATCCCTTGACTAAGTGTGGGGGTTGCTGGGCGTGGAGGGAGGTCGGTCTGTATGCTCCAGCATTGTGTTGAAATAATTTTATTTTTGAAATAATAAAATGAAGAACATCCCTCCATAGCTCACCCCTTCTCACCCCCTTGCATTCTCCCTGTGACCCATCCATGCTAACCTATACCACTTCATGCCCTTATCCACCCTCCACAGCCCCTTATAGCCCCGTGTCAACCTATGCCTCTTTACCCACCCCATGGCATCCCATGTCCCCAAGCCACTTCATTCCCCTCCCAACCACCCAAAAGCCCCCATACCTCCATGAAAACACATGGCTGCAAAACAATGTAGATCAATAGAGCTAAAGATGAAAGAGAAGCACATCTTTAAAGAGAGATGGATGACTGTATTGGTAGGTGTTCCTATCAGATCCTGAGCATGTGCGTTGGAAACAGACCTATGGGAAAACAGCTGCCGACACCTCCAGAGAAAAATGTTTGCGCGGCAAGGTTTCCATTTTCATAGAATTTACAGTGCAGAAGGAGGCCATTCGGCCTATCGAGTCTGCACTGGCTCTTGGAAAGAGCACCCTCCCCAAGATCCATACCTCCACCCTAGCCCCATAACACAGTAACCCCACCCAACACTAAGGGCAATTTTGGACACTAAGGGCAATTTAGAATGGCCAATCCACCTAACCTGCACATCTTTGGACTGTGGGAGGAAACCGGAGCACCCGGAGGAAACCCACGCACACACGGGGAGGATGTGCAGACTCCGCACAAACAGTGACCCAAGTCGGAATCGAACCTAGGACCTTGGAGCTGTGAAGCAATTGTGCTATCCACAATGCTACCGATGCAATCTTTGGGTCTCAGTGCCAGACGAGAAAGAGAGGAAAGCCTGTGTAAGATTTCTATGATAGCAACAGTAGATTGGTAATATTCCTGGATTTTTTATGGATTAGTATTTATAAGGTCTGTTGCCCAAAATGATAATTTAGCAAAAATATTTTTATGTTTGTGGAAGTATTGATACCTTTACAAATTTTATCTTGTGCCTTTTAAGTTTTTTCTCCTTTTTAAAATAAATGTTTAAAGTTAGCTTTTAACATCTTTGCAAGTGGTTTTAAATTTGTTCTGCTGAGTTCAAATGCCTTCTCATAAAATGCAAATTGTTGTGACAGCTTGTTTAAGTTTCCCTTTGGGTTTTAGGCAGCCTGGCACTTACCATCTGCCCTATAATAACACCAGTAACTTCAGACCTCCTCTTATCTAACCTGCAAACCTCTGGTCTCACGTGCTTGGCCTACGAAAAGGTCATGTCAGTGGAAGCAGCTGATGATCTCATGGTCATCCACTTGCATGAAACGTGCATGTGTAAACCTTGGCCTGATTCCAATCCCGCCCTATTGACAATGGAGAATGCTGTATTCTGAAACAGGACTGAGAAATTTCGGCCATTTCTAGGATTTTTGAAACATCAGCGAGCCTCTCCATCATGGTGAAAATCTGATCCATAGTTTCCAAGTCTCCCAGAGAGGTGTTGGTAAATTCGAGATTTGTAAACGTTCATATTTCAAGTCCTTTGTTTAATTCCAAGGTAGAGTTGACTTGAGGGTCTAGAATATGGCTAGTTAGCGTTTCCAACTGGAACAACGTCCGTGTGATACACGCTGTTTTGTATATGCTCTTTGGGAAGGGAAAGCCATTGCAGTTTGAGGTTACAGGGTTGCTAATATATCTCTGAAACTCTTAGACACATGTCAGCCTGTCATTTGAGAAGCAGAAAGCAGGAAATAGAAGGAGCCAGTCCTGCAAGACAATGTTAGAAATGTAGGTCCCTTTAAGAGTAAACCAGGTTAAGCTTAAGAGTGAGTTGAGAGCAGGTGGTGCTCACTGAAGTCTGCATTTAAGATTGGCTTTTTCCCCAGTAGGAGGCTGCTTCTGAATAGGGAGAGGATCCAGACTGAAATATTGAAAACTTGTATTTATATTCATCTTTGAAACATTGCAACTGAAGCAGCAAAAATGCTGACTCCATGGTTCAGTACACAGAATGGAAGCCCACAACCAGATTGAAGAGATCAAGTTCATGAGGATTTAAAGAAGACTGGAAGATCAGCAGAGCTTGAGCTAGAGCGATGGAATCTCCATGGTAACCTTATCATGAAAGTCAGTTCTTTGATTGGAAGTTGGGGAGATGGTGGCATAGTGGGAATGTAGCTCGGCGAGTATCCCAACAGCACAGGCTTATGCTCTGGAAACACGAGTTCAAATCCCACTATGGCAGCTGGTGGAATTCAAGTTCAATTAGTAAAATGTGGAATTGAAAGCTAGTCTTCATAATGGTAACCACAAAACCATCATTGATTGTTGTTCAACAAAAAAAATCATCTTGTCCATTAGGGAAGGAAATCTGACATCTTTGCCTGGTCTGGCCTGCATGTGACCCCAGATCCACAGAAGAGTGGCTGACTTTGAACTTCCCTCAAAGGGCAGTTAAGGGTGGGCAACAGATGTTTGGTGCTGTCAGCGCCACCCACATCCCATGGAATTATTTTTTAAAGTGCTAAAGAAACAAGGAAGCAAGCCTTTGGGAACTGAGAAACTTGGACTGGTTTTGCTGGAATGAAGTCTCTACTTTACACTGTCCCTTAAGTATAGCAGAGAGTGAGATTTTCAGTATTATCAAAATCTGAATGGGGAGTTTTGAAGAATGGGAGGAAACCTTATAGAGATATATAGGATTCTCAGGGGGCTTGACAGGGTAGATGCTGAGATGACATTTCCTCTTGTGGAAGAGTCTAGGACCAGAGGGCATAATCTCAGAGTAAGGGGCAGCGTAAGACAGAGATGTCTTGGAATTTCTTCTCTCAGATGATAGTCAATCTGTGGAATTCTTTACTGCAGAGAGCTGTAGAGGCTGGGTCATTAAGGATGAAAAGTAAATAAAAGTACCACACGGGAACAGGCCCTTTGGCCCTCCAGGCCTCTGCTGATCATGATGCCCTAACTTTTTTTAAAAAACTGCCCTTACTCAGGTCTGTTTCCCTCTATTTCCTCCCTATTCATGTCCCCATCCAGGTGCCTGTTAAATATTGCTAATGCGCCTGCTTCCACCACATACTCTGGCAGCACATTCCAGGCACCCACCACTCTCTGCCTGGAAGTACATGCAGGGCTGAGATAGACAGATTTTTAATCAGTAAGGGAATCAAGGATTATGGGGATAAGGCGGGGAAGTGGAGTTGAGGATTATATCAGATCAGCCATGATCTTATTGTATGGCGGAACAGACTCAGTAGGCCAAGAGGCCTACTTCTGCATGTACATTGTGTGGTATTATTGAGACTTGTTTGTCAGTAGTATAAGTTGCCTACTGAATAGTTTTGATAAATTTTAATTTTAGTTTGTTTGTTACAGTAAAAGTCTTAAAATTTGAAATCCTCTGCGCAATTCTATCAGTCAGTCGCTGAAATTTCCGAAAACCTTTTAAACGTTATCGGCCTCTTTAGGGATCGGAACAAGCATCTATTTTCTTACTTTTTTTCTCATCAGACTTTGCCCTCCAACCATTCTCTGAGTGCAGATGCCTTTTTAGCTGTGACAGTAACAATTTTCCAGTGTCAGCAGGACCGTCAGAGAAAGAAGTCATATTTTCCTTTCCCATATTCCTGCTTTCCTGAAGGTAGTAGTTTCGGCTGGGGTGGTGTTCGCTAGATAACGGTGACTCTTCAGTACCTTTTTCTTTTCAATCTCAATGGCTCGAATTGTACAGTAAGTGTCAGTAATCTTTTATATTACAGTACGAAGTCTTACAACACCAGGTTAAAGTCCAACAAACCTGTTGGACTTTAACCTGGTGTTGTAAGACTTCGTACTGTGCTCACCCCAGTCCAACGCCGGCATCTCCACATCATGGCTTTTATATTACGGCAGTATCACAATTACTCAGCCCATAGTCTGGTAACAAGGCAGCCAATTATCGAGCATCTGCTGTCACCACAGCTGTCATCCGCTGATGTGACATTGGGGTTTACATTGGAATTATATCATGTACATGGTTTGTTCACCCATTCGTCCATCAGGGAATCATACATCCTGAATGACAGCCTTCAACCAGTGGTAGAGGTCTTGCCTCTGAGTTAGAATGACATACGTCCAGCCCTTTCCAGGACTTGAGCGTGTAATTTCAGTTGACACTTAAGTTGCGGCGCTGAGGGAGTGCACTGGAGTGTCAGCTGAGAATATGTGCTCAAGTCCACGAATGGCTCTGTTTGAAAGTGCGTTTCTTTTCTGCGCGTCTTGTTAAACCAAGGTCCTGTCTGTTATCTCAGGTAGATGTTTTAAACATGCCTTGCCTCTCATTGAAACAGAAGAGCAGAGGCTATGCGCTAGGACCAGCACTTATCCCTTCTCCAATACCGCTGTGATAGTTGCGTTAAGAATTTATTTAATTGCTGTTTGTGAGGCAACGATTGACTGCTGCGTTTACCACTGACAACGATACGTCAGAAGTTAGCAGTGGGCTGCGAAACGCTTTAGGAGAAATCTGTGGATGTGAAAGGAGTTATATAAATGCACGTGGTTTATTTTATTTAAAGAGTCAATGGCTCTTGGCTTGACTTCACCAGCCTGTTGAAAATAATGTTATAGTCAGTTGATACTTCAGTGTTAGCAAATCATCTGGATTATCAGCCAAGTTCATACTTGGGATTAACATGATTCATGTTTATGTTTCCTTGCTGATTAAAAGTGAATTGCAAACAGAAAAACGTTGACGCAAAGTAAATTTGGGGGTGTCCGAGCTTTTTTTGATGAAGCTTAGTTGTACTTCACACTTTTTCTGATCTTCACATGTATTGTAAAAAAAATCATGTTGAAAGCATTGGAAATATCTATACAGCAAACCTTCTAAAACGGCTCCATCGCCATTAAAATAGTTAAAATTTGTGCAACGGAAGTTTCAAAGTTACCCGATACATTTTGATCCTTACAAGTCAATTCTTCAACGATAATCTACTGTGAAGTAATCTCAATTTGATTGATGAACCACTTTGAGTCACACAGCCAGGGGCTTGGGAAATCCTCTTTGCTGAGTTCAACAATTTCAGCTCGGGTTCTGGGAGGCCTGCTTCAGTTGACCTCACAATCTCTTGGTTCAGTTGGGGACCGTGGGCTCACAATCTGATCCTTTATGATTGCCAGGCTAAGTAGTGACAGGTTCAGATGCTTGGGAATTCCTTACTCTCTGTGGTGGACAGCTTGTGGAGCTCAAAAATGTGCATTTTCAAAGAATGTTAAATGTTTTTTTTCTTCAGAAACAGAAAACCCAATGTACAAAATATGACAAAAAACCATTGAGGCAGAATTCTTGAGAGTTAGAAGCTGTCATCTGAAGGCTACGTGCTCTCTTGTTCGTCTACTAGTTTCCCCACGCAGTGTTCCCAGCTGACAAGGTGGGTGACCCATCCAGGATTCCGATACGACTGTTCACTATGTACCTTGACCAATGAACAAGAGGGTTTCTGCTCACTGCCTGCCATTGTGATGTAACTGAATGGTTTGTCAGAATTAAAGGATCAATTTATGTCAAATGTCCCTTGTGCGGAGTTAGTCATCGATAAATAATTGTTTTGAATTCTGCATCAACCTAATTAAATGTCTGTACACCCTCTTCTCGTGATGCAATTGTTTTCAAATGAGTATAATTTCCAAAGCAATAACATTAAATGAACCCTGGGCGGGATTCTCCAATAATGGGGCAGTGTCTCCACTCCACCGTGAAAACGTGGGCGAATCACTCTGGACTTTCCTGAAGAAAGTCCAGAGTGATTCTCCTACCTGGAGGGGGCTAGCAGGACCCCAGAGTAGTCTGCGCAGCTCCGGCTGCTTGCACATCCGGTCGGGGTCTACGCATGCGGATGGCGGCGGTCTGTGTCGGCCGCCCCGCGTGACATGGAGGATCCACACCGCGAAGCGGCACCAAAAAGATAGGTACCCCCAGGATTGCACCCGCCCGCGGATTGGTGGCCCACGATCAATAGCCTGGCCCTCCCCCCTGGTGAAGGATCCCCCTCCCCCACCAGAGAGTCCGCAGCTGCCACGCCGAGTTCCCGACGGGTGGGACCATGAGAGACCCACGCCGTTGGGAATTCGGCCAGTTACACTTGGAGAATTGCCGTGGGGGCCTCTGTCAATGGCCCCCTACCCATGTCGTGTAGACTGGAGAATCGCGGACCGGATTTCAGCGTCGACGCCCATTCTCCCCCCGCGCCGATCGTGGGGCGTCATTCTCCGACCCCCTGCCGGGTCGGAGAATGGCCGTTGGCCGCCGTGAATCCCGCCCCCGCCCTCTTTCCCTTCATCCTCCGCTACGGCGGGAATCGGGCCGCGCCGATTGGCGGGACCCCACGTTCAATTCTCCGGGCCGGACGGGCCGAAGTCCCGCCCAGATATTGCCTGTCCCGCCGGCGTAAATCAAACCTGGTATTTACCGGCGGGACCAGGCGGCGTGGGCGGGTTCCGGGGTCCTGGGGGGGGGCGCGGGGCGATCTGACCCCGGGGGGGTGCCCCCACGGTGGCCTGGCCCGCGATCGGGGCCCACCGATCCGCGGTTTGGCCTGTGCCGTGGGGGCACTCTTTCCCTTCATCCTCTGCTACGGCCTCCACCATGGCGGAGGCAGAAGAAACTCTCCCCACTGCGCATGCGCGGGAAACTTTCAGCGGCCGATGACGCTCCCGCGCATGCGCCGGGAAACTGTCAGCGGCCACTGACGCTCCCGCGCATGCGCCGCATTTCCGCGCCAGCTTGCGGGGCAACAAACGCCATTTCCGCCAGCTAGCGGGGCGGAAATCCCTCCGGCGTCGGCCTAGCCCCTCAATATTGGGGCTAGGCCGCCAAAGATGCGGAGCATTCCGCACCTTTGGGCCGGCGCGATGCCCGTCTGATTGGCGCCGTTTTTGGCGCCAGTCGGCGGACATCACGCTGTTGGGGGAGAATTTCGCCCGTGATTTTGGCACGGAGGCTCAGAGAATCCCGATGATGTGGAGATGCTGGCTTTGGACTGGGGTGGGCACAGTAAGAAGTTAACGATGAAGGAGCTGCGCTCCGAAAGCTAGTAATTCGTAACAAACCTGTTGGACTTTAACCCGGTGTCATTAAATGAACAAAATGGTTAAATTACGACAAGGGAGTTGCATGCGTTTAACACTGCCCGTTGTCTTTTGAAACTTGACAGTAATTTTCTTGAACTTTTTCATGCTTCTGGACACAGCCCTGCTCCTTTCGAAGATCCACAACAGTGGATAATCACCGAACTGGTCCTGGAAATAAATTGTACCCACTTTCCCAGCCAGGAAGTGGCGGCAGAATTCTTAAGGCGAAGGGAGAGAAATAAACACCAAGGGCTGGACTCTCTGGCCTGGATTCTCCCCCAACCGGCGGGGTGGGCCGTACCGGTGCCAAAAAGTGGCGCTGGAGTGGTTGGCGCCACGCCAACCGGCGGCGAAGGGCCTCCGCCGGCCGGCGTGAGTTGGCGCATGCGCAGAACCGCTGCCGTGATCCCTGCGCATGCGCAGGGGTTTCTTCTCCGCGCCGGCCATTGTGGAGCTTTACACAGGCCGGCGCGGAGGGAAGAGTGCCCCACGGCACAGGCCCGCCCACAGACCGGTGGGCCCCAATCGCGGGCCTGGCCACCGTGGGCCCCCCCGGGGCCGGATCCCCCCGCGCCCACCCGAGGACTCCGCAGGCCGCCCTCAGAGCCACGTCCCGCTGGTATGGACCTTGTCCATTTCACGCCGGCGGGACCGGCCGAAGATGGGCAGCCGCTCGGCCCATCGCGGCCCGGAGAATCGCCAGGGGGGTCACTGCCAACGGCCCCCGACCGGCGCTGCGCGATCCCCGTCCCTGCCCGAAAACCGGCACCGGAGAATTCGGCAGCGGGGCGGGATTCACGCCGCCCCCTGGCGATTCCCTGACTCAGCGGGGGGTCGGAGAATGCCGCCCTCTGGGAGACTAGCGGCTGAATTCTCCGCCGTTGGGATTCTCCGTTTTGCCGGCAGCCTGGGGATTTCCCGACAGCGTGGGGCTTGCCCACAATGGAAATCCCATTGACCAGACGGCTAAACAGAAAATCCCGATGGCGTGTCCCACCAGGGCTCCGGTGCGGCGGGACGGAGAAACCCACCCAGGGGGTGAAATTCTCCGTTATCGGCGGAAAGTCCGCCAATCGGCGCAAAAAACGGCGCAAATCCAACTTGCGTCATGTCGGAAAAATGGGTCGATAGTCTCCGGCCCGAAATGGGCTAGCAGCGACGTAACGGGATCCGCGCTTGCGCAGTGGTTCACGCCGTGCAGCGTCATACGCGCCGCACGGCGTGACGGCTCATAAGGCCGCGCTGCTCCCCCCCACCGGACCGGAACACCTGACCGCAACACCCGACTGGATGGCTGGCCGCCGCTCAGCCCCGAGGTTCGAGTAACGCGATGTGGAGGCGCTCCTGGACACGGTGGAGCAGAGGAGGGACGCCCTGTATCCCGGGCACAGCCGCAGAGTTGCCCCACGCCACAGCCGGCGTCTGTGGAGGGAAGTGGCAGAGGCCGTCACCGCTGTGGCCCTGACACCATGGACAGGCACCCAGTGCCACAAGAAGGTGAACGACCTCATCAGAGCAGGCAGGGTGAGCCTCCCCCATATCCCCCCCTCCCCTATATCCCCCCTCCCCCATATCCCCCCTCCCCATATCCCCCCCTCCCCCATATCCCCCCTCCCCCATATCCCCCTCCCCCATATCCCCCCCTCCCCCATATCCCCCCTCCCCCATATCCCCCTCCCCCATATCCCCCCCTCCCCCATATCCCCCCTCCCCCATATCCCCCCTCCCCCATCTCCCCCTCCCCCATATACCCCCTCCCCCATATCCCCCATATCCCCCCTCCCCCATATCCCCCCTCCCCATATCCCCCCTCCCCCATATCCCCCCTCCCCCATTCCCCCCTCCCCCATATCCCCCCCTCCCCCATATCCCCCCTCCCCATATCCCCAAGTGAATCCAGCCCTAACCTTAACCTCTGCAATGTACGCGCAACCGAAGGCCTAACAGTGTTGCCTTTTACCCCTGCCACCCCCCCCCCCCCCACAGGAGAAGCGCGCACACAACAATAGGGAGCATGTGAGGACTGGAGGAGGCCCCGCTGATGAGAGGCCACTGACCGAACACCAGGAAAGGGCCCTGGAACTGGCTGGTGGACCTGAGGACCTGGAGGTTGCTGATGTAGAGGTCGGGGGCGTAGTAGCAAGTGAGCCACCGACAGCCCGTCCCCATATCCCCCCTCCCCTATATCCCCCTCCCCCGTATCACCTGATCAATGCCTGATGTCTAACCATGCATGCTTCATTGTGTATCGCAGGACCAAACGTCCAGGCACCCATCCCCGCAGATGCAGACCGCCCGCAGGATGCCCCTCGGAGGCCACGGGAGACGGAGAGACCCGGACCCTCCGGCATGCGACGCCCGCAGGATGCCCCTCGGAGACCACGGGAGACGGAGAGACCCGCACCCTCCAGCATGTGACGCCCGCAGGATGCCCCTCGCACACCACGGGAGACGGAGAGACCCACACCCTCCAGCATGCGACGCCCGCAGGATGCCCCTCGCACACCACGGGAGACGGAGAGACCTGGAGCAACAGGGAGACGACACCCCCGTCACGTGCGGGAGCGACCACCCAGCGATGAGGGGGGCAGCCACAGGCCCCCGTCACATCCGAGCCAGGACACCACTACCCAGGACACCACTACCCAGGACACCACTACCCAGGACACCACTACCCGGGACACCACTACCCAGGACATCACTACCCGAGACACCACTACCCGGGGCACCACTACCCGGGACAGCACTACCCAGGAAGACGAAATACTGGACAGTGACTCAGAGTGGATGGGTGGAGACGAACCCCCACCCCAAAGTGCCATGGACTCAGAGTGGGACGAAGAGCACGACACAACGCCACTGCTGTCACCAACACCCTCCACCATCGCAGAGACACTCACCTCGGTTGGGCACTTTAGTGATGAGGCGTCTGGTACACTCACTGGTGCGCACAACACAGCCGTCCCGGTACAGCAGGTGGAGGTAGGAGCAGCAGAGGGGCCGGGCGGTCGGAGGGCAGCCCAGCCCAAGCGAACATCTGACGCCCAGATGGATCCCGGGTTCCTGGAGTTACCGCACCCACACATAGATCCGATGCAACCACCGACCCGGAGACGAGCGAAGAGGGTGACGGCCGGCTTGCAGCGGCTGCAGTCGCAGGTGGAGGAGTCCACCCGCGTCCAGGAGCTGGGAGTGGTGCCGGTCATGCGTGCCACCCAGGCCGACACCGCACGGGTGGCGTCCGCGGTGGAGGCAATGGGTGCGACGGTGTCAGACATGGGGAACGGTTTGCGAGGCCTGTGGCTTTCCGTGCAGGCGGTGTCTGTGGCCCAGAAATGGCTGCCCTCTCACAGGAGGCCATGAGCCAGTGCCAGCGCCAGATGGCAGAGGCGCTCAACGCCATAGCCCAGTCTCAGCAGGCCATGGCCCAGTCTCTGCAGGCCATGGCCCAGTCTCTGCAGGCCATCGCTGAGGGCATCGGCGCCAGTGGCCATGTGCGAGCCGGCGTCGCACTGTCACAGACAGGGTTTGCCAACCCCCTGGGCTCCATGGCTGCAAACCTGCAGACCCCTGTCGATACCAGCACGGGCCTCCAGGACTGGCAGCGCCAGATGTCGGGGGGGCGTCGGATGGCCAGTTCGTTCGCATCCCCCACCCATGTAGAGGCCTGGGGGCCATCGGGCACCCCGAGGGAGGAGGAGGTGGTGTGGTCCGTCCCGGCTCCCTCTGTAGGGGAGGTCCCGGTACACCACGACACCTCGGACTCCCCCCCTTCCGTCCCAGGTGCATCGGGTGGGCAACGGGCAGGATAGGCTGGCAGCTCGCCATCCCAGTTGCCCAGGCCGCAGCCTGGCCCATTAGACCAGGACGCCCCAGGAAACGGCCGCCAAAGGGATCCAGTGTCAGAGGGCAGGAATCACAGGAGTCCACCTCCAGTTCTGCTGTACCGTCTGGGGAACCACGTAGACGTAGTCAAAGGGCCCGTAAGGCCAAACAATTAGACACTGAGTAAGTTGGCACGGTTGCAGGGCACAGATGAGTTTTAGGGGCTAGGGCACGTGCATGAATTCCTTTGGTTATTAAAGTCAATGTTACACCTACAGAAGCTGCCTTTGTGCTCTGTCCAAAGTGTGCGGGGGTGTCATGTACGTTGAGCGCAAATGTGTGTGTGAGGGGTGGTCTTACTTCAGCCCCAGGTGAGTCTGCCCCCTTCCCCCTGGGCCGCCATCAACATCCCCCGGGCAGAGGACGGGACCGTGCACTGCAGTGTCACAGCTGCATGCAGGGATGGTCCGGGTGGATGGTGGTACTGTGGCCATGGGTCAGACATAGTCCAACGATGTAGAGCCAGGAGCTCACCGCAGGGCGGATAGTCATCATCCTCCATGGCATGCGATAGACACGCGTCCACCCGCAACTGTGTGAGCCCGGCCCGTTGTGCCGCAGGTGGATCGGCAATGGGGGGGTGGTGGTGTGCATGCGGGTGGGGTGGGTGGGGTTGGGGAGGGGGGTGAGGGTGCTGGGTGGGTGGATGGGTGGAGGGTGTGGGTGGTCGGCTGTTGCCATGGTGTGCGGTCTGTGGCCATACTACCCGATTCCCACGCCCACCTAGTCAGTGAAGCGGGCGTCTATCAGTCTGTCCCGTGCCCGCTGGGCCAGCCGGTAACGGTGGACAGCCACACGCCTGTGTCTACCCCATCTGCCCTGACCATTACCCCCATCCCCCTCATCTGGGGAGGACTGTGCCTCTTCCTGCTGCTCCTCCACTCCGCCCTCCTCTGCCTGCGGCACATCGCCCCCCTGTTGGGCTATGTTGTGCAGGACGCAGCACACCACAATGATGCGGCCGACCCTATCTGACCGATACTGGAGGGCGCCCCCAGAGAGGTCCAGGCACCTGAAACGCATCTTCAGCACGCCAAAGCACCTCTCTATCACTCCCCTTGTCGCTACATGGGCATCATTGTAGCGGTTCTCCGCCTCATTGCGTGGCCTCCGTATAGGCGTCATCAGCCACGATCGCAATGGGTAGCCCCTGTCGCCCAGCAACCAGCCCCTCAGCCGGGGATGGCGTCCCTTGTACATGCCGGGGATGGATGACCGCGACAACACGAATGAGTCGTGTACACTGCCTGGGTGACGGGTGCAGACGTGCAGGATCATCATGCGGTGGTCGCAGACCACCTGTACGTTCATCGAATAGTTCCCCTTCCTATTGGTGAACACGGCCCTGTTATGTGCATGTGGCCGCACGGCGACGTGCATCCCATCGATCGCGCCCTGGACCATGGGGAACCCGGCCACGGCAGAGAAGGCCACGGCCCGGGCATCTTGGCTGGCCCGGTCCACGGGGAAGCGGATGTAGCGGTGCGCCATGGCATATAGGGCATCTGTCACTGCCCGGATGCACCGGTGCCCCGATGTCTGCGATATGCCGGACAGGTCCCCACTCGGTGCCTGGAATGACCCCGTTGCATAAATGTTCAGGGCCACCGTGACCTTGACGGACACGGGGAGAGGGTGTCCCCCGCCAGTGCCACGCGGTGACAGGTGTGCCAGCAGGTTGCAGATGTGTGCCACGGTTTCCCGGCTCATCCGGAGTCTCCTCCTGCATTCCCGGTCCGTGAGGTCCTGGTATGACTGCCTGGGCCGGTACACACGGGGCGCCCTCGGGTGCCTCCGTTGCCGTGGGGCCGCGACGTCCTCCTCCCCCTCCTCGTCCTGTCGGTCGGGTGTCCCTCCAGCCTGGGCGGCTGCCGCCTGCCCCTCTGCAGCAGCCTGCGCCGCCTCTCTGGCACGCTCCTCCTCCTCCTCCTCCTCATCCAGGGCAACATAGACATGAGCGGCTGCCGCCACGGCAGCCAACATTGCTGGATGATCTGAAAACATGACGGCCTGGTGGGGGGAGGGGAACGACAACATGTCATCATTGCCCATATCCCCTCCTCCCCCCAGCCAGGTGGCATGGACCGCATGGGTCCAACTGTTGGAGGCTGGCACCTGGCCAGGTGGACCAACTCACTTGCTCCCCCCATCCCCCTCCCCGGCACGGACCCCCCCCCCAACCTCCACCCCGGCACGGACCCCCCATCCCCCTCCTCACCCCGGCACGGACTCCCCCCCCAACCTCCACCCCGGCACGGACCCCCCAACCTCCACCCTGGCACGGTCCCCCCATCCCCCTCCTCCACCCCGGCACGGACCCCTCCCATCCCCCTCCCCGGCACGGACCCCCCCCATCCCCCTCCCCGGCACGGACCCCCCCATCCCCCTCCCCGGCACGGATCCCCTCCCGGCACTCCCCCGGAGCCCAGCCTACTCTAACCACCCCCCCCCCCCCCCTGCCGCACACACACACACACAACCCGAGACACACCTCTCCTCACGCATTCAGACTGCGGCCACGCCATCGCCTGCCCAGAGCCAACCCCCCAGGCCGTCACTCACCTCCACGCTGGTCCGCGTGAACCTGGAGCACAGGGTCACTCCGATGAAAAGGATGTTTAATTTACGTCGACGTGAACGGTCATCACGTCGACGGGACTTCGGCCCATCCGGAAGGGAGAATATCGGCAGGCCGAAAATCGGCTGCCTTGCGCAGACCCGTGACATTCTCCGCGGCTGCGGCGACATTAACGCCCCGCCGACTTTTCTCCCTTCGGAGACTTCGGCAACCGGCGGGGGCGGGATTCACGGCGGCCAACGGCCATTCTCCGACCCTCTGGGGGGTCGGAGAATGACGCCCAGGGTTCTCCCGTCGGAGCTGAATTGAACTAGTTTTATAATCCCATTGTGGTCGCAACGCAGAATGCAATTCATATTCCTTGCCAAGCAAATTTTTGCACGGCATGGAATATGAGGGGATTCTCAGGGGAATCCTGATATTGGACTGCCACCTTGAGCGGGCGGCTCAAAGTGGAGCTCCGCAGCCGGCATCCAAGCCCCACTGTGTGTGTGGGGGGACAGTGTATGTGGTGGGGTCTGTGTGTGTGGGGGGGTCTGTGTTTGTGGGGGAATCTGTGCAGGGGGTTCCTTTATGCAGGGAGTCCCTGTGTGGGGTCCCCCTATTTCAGGGAACCTGTGGGGAGTCCACTATTACAGGGGTCTCTCAGGGGTCCCCCTATGACAGGGGTGCCTGGAGGAGGTCCACCTATTATAGGAGTGTCTGTGTGGGGTTCCCCAATTACAGGGGTCCCTGGTGAGGGGCGGGTTAGCTCACTCCCATAATTGGGAATGGGGGGCGCCCAGGCAATCCGGGGGTTGGGGGCTGCTGTGTGCTGTGGAGGTGGGCGCAGGGCAGATTTGTGGTGTGGGGGGGGGGATTGGCCTGGGTTGGCCGCTACAATCGTGGCCCTGGCGAGGTGGACCTCGTGATGGGCCAAGGGAGCGGCCCACCACGAGGTCTATCACGTCATGATTGTAGCGACTATAAGTGAACCTCGGCCACATAATTTCCAGCCACAGGGACTGGAGAATCACAGCAGAGTGGAGCAGAGAGCGCCGGGCCCACTAAATTGATGCTCATTACAATTCATTTGCATTTATTTCCATACTCCCACTGGCGTGCGGCGTGGAACTCGTTCACGCCACCAGCACAGGGTCAGAGCATGGCATTCTGGTCGGTGCCCGGTGCCATTCCCGATTTTGCCCCGACGCTCGGTTCTCCGTCCCAACGGGGAACGCATTCTGGGTGTCCCAGGGATGGAGGATCCCTCCCTAATTTTCTGTTCATTAAAAATAACTCTCCTTAATCAAGTTGGAATTTTAGATTGTGCTGATCTTAAATGAAGTGCAGTTCATGGTTGTTATCAATTGAAGGTGTTATAATATCTGGAAATAAAGATTACCCTCAAATGTAAAGCACTTCGAACTTTTAATGTACTTTGATGCCTTACTATGGAAGCAGGAATTTGCATTGCACAAATGATCTTGAATCATAGCATTAAAGCTATTGCTGATTCACATTATTGCCTTAATCAGAAATCAATCAGAGTTTAACAGCACTGCGGCACAGTGGTTAGCTCTGCTGTCTTACGGTGCTGAGGACCCGGGTTCGATCCTGGACCCAGGTCACTGTCCGTGTGGAATTTGAACATTTTCCTTGGATCTGCATGGGTCTCACTCCCACAATTCAAAAAGATGCCAGGGTAGGTGAATTGGCCACGTGAAATTGTCCCTTAATTGGGAAAAAAAGAATTTTAAAAAGAAATCACTCAGAGTTCCATCGAGATCATAGATCCTCCTGTGCCGCAGGCCATTTGGCCCATTGAGTATATTGCTGAGTTACATAAAACAGCTGCTGTTTTGCCAAGGTGAATTCTTGGCCGGTATTCTCCGACCATTGGGATTATCTTTTCCCACTGACATCGTTACCAACCCCCCCACCCCCACCCCCCGCAGGTCTCCTGGCGGCATGGGGTGACTTGAATGGAAAATCCCATTGACAAGTAAGGGGAAGCGAAAATCCTACTGCCAGCGAACAGCGTGCCACTGAGAAACACGCAGCTGGGAGACCAGAGAACTCCGCCCCTTGTCTTATAAATATGTCCATCTGATCTGGCACTGTTTCCTAGATATCCTAGGTATCTTACATTTTCATTCTGAACCTAATGAAGAGATGTGAATGCATCTGTGAGCCTGACAGCCATAAGACCATCAGACATAGGAGCGGAAGTAAGGCCATTCGGCCCATCGAGTCCACTCCACCATTCAATCATGGCTGATTTCAACTCCATTTACCCGCTCTCTCTCCATAGCCAAGCCGTTACAAATTATGGTTCCTTCCTGGTAGAATCATTCAAAGCCTAAGTGTAGAAACTCAGCAGAATTGGGACCCAGTTTTGGTCTCATAGAGTTCATAGAATTTACAGTGCAGAAGGAGGCCATTCGGCCCATCGAGTCTGCACCGGCTCTTGGAAAGAGCTGCATGTTCTCCCCGTGTCTGCGTGGGTTTCCTCCGGGTGCTCCGGTTTCCTCCCGCAGTCCAAAGATGTGCAGGTTAGGTGGATTGGCCATGCTAAATTGCCCTTACTGTCCAAAATGGTTAGGAGGGGTTATTGGGTTATGGGGATATGGTGGAGGTGAGGGCTTTAATGGGTCGGTGCAGACTCGATGGGCCAAATGGCCTCCTTCTGTACTGTATGTTCTATGAATTTATTTAAGTGAGAGCTGGAGATGTTTCTGGCTGAATTGAGATCAACTTGTGCATGGGTTAACCCCGGCCTAAGTGGTCTCTGGATCTAATTTCCCGTGTTTTCTTGTCGGGGCGGACAATGGTTGTATTATATACTACGCTGGTATTACAGCTGTGTGGGCCAGTTATGAAGGACGAAGGGGATGCTTTCTCTTCATCATTGTTGATATGTTCACATTAATTTCCTTTTCCCCTCTTCCCTCCCATGCTTGCCAGTTGTCTTCTGTAAATGTATCTATTTTGGGGCTATTCATGTGTGAACCTCATAATGAGTATTAACAGATTATCAACAGTCATCAGAAGAACCATATTTAGCCAAATCCTGTCCTTTCTTGACATTCTATACATTATCATAGAATCATAGAATTTACAGTGCAGAAGGAGGCCATTCAGCCCATCAGGTCTAGACCGGCCCTTGGAAAGAGCACCCCACCTAAGCCCGCACCTCCACCCTATCCCCATAACCCACCTAACCTTTTTGGACACTAAGGGCAATTTATCATGGCCCATCCACCTAACCTGCACATCTTTGGACTGTGGGAGGAAACCGGAGCACCCGGAGGAAACCCACGCAGACACAGGGAGAAGGTGCAGGCTCCTCACAGTGACCCAAGCCGGAATCGAACCTGAGACCCCGGAGCTGTGAAGTGACTGTGCTAACCACTGTGCTACCATGCTGCCCGTTAATCTGCAACATGAATTTATTTTTAAATTCATTTTTTTAATGGGATGTGGGCTTTGCTGGCTAGGACACCCTTAATTGCCCTTAATAAGGTGGTGGTGAGCTATCTTCTTGAACCGCTGTTGTCCATGAGATGTAGGTGCACTCACAGTGCTATTAGGGAGGGAGTTCCAGGATTTTGACCTAACGACAGTGAAGGAACAACAACCTATTTCCAAGTCCGGATGTTGAGTGACTTGGACGGGAACCTCCTGTTTGTGGTGTTCCCATGTATCTGCTGCTCTTGTCCTCCGAGATGGTAGTGGTTGTGGGTTTGGAAGGTGCTGCCTAAGGAGCCTTGATGAGTTCCTGGAATGTATCTTGTAGATGGTACACATGGCTGCTACTGTGTGTTGGTGGAGGAGGGAGTGAATATTTGTGGAAGGAGTAGCAATAAAGCGGGCTGCTTTGTCCTGGATGATGTTGAGCTTCTTGAGTGTTGTTGGAGCTGCACTCATCCAGGCAAGCTTACATTCCTGAAAACCCCCACCTGGCAGCACTCAATCGCTGTCTCTTGCCAGGCAGAATACAGTCTTTGGGCCAATCAACTGGTTGCTAGTCTACCAATCAAACCAAAATCCTCTGATCGCTCGGTGCCAGAAAGTCTGAGTTCTTCTGTTCAGCAGCTAAAACTTCATAGCATCGTCTACTATTTTGCAACTTGGAGTTCCTCACTTCCTCTGCTCAACTTAAAGGTATATGTTCATTAAAGATCCATGGAGCAAATAGGATAGTAACAAAGTAACAGAAGTAGGAAATCAGAGGATCAACAGGAAGAGCCCTTACACCTTCTAAAAACCATTTAGGGGTAGTGAATAAATGCTAGATTGCAGGTGACATCCACATACCAAGGATGATTTTTTAAAAAAAGAACACAAAATCAGCATTCAGAAATACATACATAGATACATAGGAGCAGGAGGAGGCCTTTTTGCCCTTCGAGCCTGCTCCGCCATTCATCACGATCATGGCTGATCATCCAACGCAATAGCCTAATCCTGCTTTCTCCCCATAGCCTTTGATCCATTCTCCCCAAGTGCTATATCCAGCGGCCTCTTGAATATATTTAAAGTTTTAACATCAACTACTTCCTGTGGTAATGAATTCCACAGGCTCACCACTCTTTAACCACTCAGTTTTGGTCTCCTTACCTGAGAAAGATAACTGGCGCTGGAGGGTGTGCAGAGGAGATTCACTAGGTTAATCCCAGAGCTGAAGGGGTTGGATTACGAGGAGAGGTTGAGTAGACTGGGACTGTACTCGTTGGAATTTAGAAGGATGCGGGGCGATCTTATAGAAACGTATAAAATTATGACGGGAATAGATAGGATAGATGCGGGCAGGTTGTTTCTACTGGCGGGTGAAAGCAGAACTAGGGGGCATACCCCCTTTGTTTTTGTGCCAGACAGGAATGAACAGTTGCTGTTGTTCCTCCGTGCGTTCCTTGAATGTTTGCCATTGTCTATCCACTGTCATCCCTTTAAGTAACTCCCCCCAATCTATCAAGGCCAACTTACGCCTCATATCCTCATAATTCCCTTTATTAAGATTCAGCACCCTCGTCTCCGAATCAACAACTTCACTCTCCATCTTGATGAAAAATTCTATCATGTTATGGTCGCTCATCCGCAAGGGGTCTTGTACAGCCAGATTGGCAATAATTCCCTTCTCATTACACAGTACCCAGTCTAAGATGGCCTGCTCTCTAGTTGGTTCCTTCACATATTGGTCAAGAAAACCATCCCGTATACACTCCAGGAATTTCTCCTCTACGGCATTGTGACTAATCTGATTTGCCCAATCTATATGAAGATTAAAATCACCCATGGTCACCGATATTTCCTTATTACATGCATCTCTAATTTCTTGTTTAATGCCATTCCCAACCTCACCAGTGCAGTTTGGGAGTCTATATATGACACCCACTAATGATTTTTGTCCCTTGGTATTTCTCATCTCAACCCATACAGATTCCACATTGTCAGAGCTAATATCCTTTCTCGCTATTGTGTTAATTTCCTCTTTAACCAGCAGTGCCAGGCCACCACCTTTTCTTTATGCCTGTCCTTCCTAAATACTGAGAACCTTGGGACATTCAGTTCCCATCCCTGTTCCCCCTGCAGCCATGTCTCCGTAATCCCAATTATATCATACCCATTTATATCGATCTGCGCGATTAGTTCATCCACTTTATTGCAAATTCTCCATGCATTGAGGCACAGAGCCTTTAAGTTTGTCTTTTTCACAATGCTTGTCTTGCTCCCAATATTTTTCTCTGCTGCCCTGTTTGAATTTTGTCCTTAGTTTCTCCACCTATCACTTTTCTTATTCAGTTTTCCACCTTTTGCTTTTGTCCTTGCTCCCTCTTTCTCTGACTCCTTGCGTAGGTTCCCATCCCCCTGCCACATTAGTTTAAACCCTCCCCAACCGCTCTAGCAAATAGCCCCCCCTAGGACATCAGTTCCAGTCCTGCCCAGGTGTAACCCATCCAGTTTGTACAGGTCCCACCTCCCCCAGAACTGGTCCCAATGCCCCAGGAATCTGAAACCTTCCCCCTGACACCATTTCTTCAGCCATGGATTCATCCTATATATCCTGTCATTTCTACTCTGACTAGCACGTGGCACCGGTAGTAATTCTGAGATCACTACCTTCGAGGTCCGATTTCTTAACTTCCTTCCTAGCTCCCTGTATTCTGCTTTTAGGACCTCATCCCTTTTTTTACCTATGTCGTTTGTACTGATATGTACCACGACTGCTTCTAAACTGGAGAGGCATAAATATCCTGGCCACGAGGTTTGCTAGTTTCTCACGGAAGGATTTAAACTAGTATGGCAGGGGGGTGGGTACCGGAGCAATAGGTCAGAAGGTGAAAAAATTGAGGCAGAACTAGGGAATAGGGCCAGTATGGCTCTGAGGAAAACCAGACAGGGAGATGGAGCTGAAAACAGTGGGACTGGTGGCCTGAAGTGCATATGTTTTAATGCAAGAAGTATAACAGGTAAGGCAGATGAACTTAGAGCTTGGATTCGTACTTGGAACTATGATGTTGTTGCCATTACAGAGACCTGGTTGAGGGAAGGACAGGATTGGCAGCTAACCATCCCAGGATTTAGATGTTTCAGGCGGGATAGAGGGGGATGTAAAAGGGGTGGAGGAGTTGCGCTACTGGTTAGGGAGAATATCACAGCTGTACTGCTGGAGGTCACTTCAGAGGTCAGCGAGGCTATATGGGTAGAGATCACGAATAAGAAAGGTGCAGTCACAATGTTGGGGGTTTACGACAGGCCACCCAACAGCCAGCGGGAGATAGAGGAGCAGATAGGTAGACAGATTTTGGAAAGGAATAAAAGTAACAGGGTTGTTGTGATGGGGGACTTTAACTTCCCCAATATTGACTGGGACTCACTTAGTGCTAAGGGCTTGGACGGGGCAGAGTTTGTAAGGAGCATCGAGGAGAGCTTCATAAAACAATATGTAGATAGTCCAACTAGGGAAGGGGCTATACTGGACCTGGTATTGGGGAATGAACCCGGCCAGGTGGTAGAAGTTTCAATAGCGGAGCATTTCGGGAACAGTGACCACAATTCAGTAAGTTTTAAAGTGCTGGTGGACAAGGATAAGAATGGTCCTAAATTGAATGTGCTAAATTGGGGGAAGGCTAATTATAACAATATTAGGCAGGAACTGAAGAACCTAGATTGGGAGCGGATGCTTGAGGGTAAATCAACAACTGACATGTGTGAGGCTTTCAAATGTCAGTTGAAAGAAATTCAGGACCGACATGTTCCTGTGTGGAAGAAGGATAAATACGGCAAATTTCGGGAACCTTGGATAACGAGAGATATTGTAGGCCTCGTCAAAAAGAAAAAGGAGGCATTTGTCAGGGCTAGAAGGCTGGGAACAGACAAAGCCTGTGTGGGACATAAGGAAAGTAGGAAGGAACTTAAGCAAGGAGTCAGGTGGGCTAAAAGGGGTCACAAAAAGTAATTGGCAAACAAGGTTCAGGAAAATCCCAAGGCTTTTTACACGTACATAAAAAGCAAGAGGGTAGCCAGGGAAAGGGTGGGCCCACTGAAGGATAGGCAAGGGAATCTATGTGTGGAGCCAGAGGAAATGGGCAAGGTACTAAATGAATACTTTGCATCAGTATTCACCAGAGAGAAGGAATTGGTGGATGTTGAATCTGGTGAAGGGTGTGTAGATAGCCTGGGTCACATTGAGATCCAAAAAGACAAGGTGTTGGGCATCTTGAAAAATATTAAGGTAGATAAGTCCCCAGGGCCTGATGGGATCTACTCCAGAATACTGAAGGAGGCGAGAGAAGAAATTGCTGAGGCCTTGACAGAAATCTTTGGATCCTCACTGTCTTCAGGTGATGTCCTGGAGGACTGGAGAATAGCCAATGTTGTTCCTTTGTTTAAGAAGGGTAGCAAGGATGATCCAGGGAACTACAGGCCGGTGAGCCTTAAATCAGTGGTAGGGAAATTACTGGAGAGAATTCTTCGACACAGGATGTACTCCCATTTTGAAGCAAATGGACGTATTAGCGAGAGGGAGCACGGTTTTGTGAAGGGCGGTCGTGTCTCATGAACTTGATAGAGTTTTTCGAGGAGGTCACAAAGGTGATTGATGCAGTTAGGGCAGTGGATGTTGTCTATATGGACTTCAGTAAGGCCTTTGACAAGGTCCCTCATGGCAGACTGGTACAAAAGGTGAAGTCACACGGGATCAGGGGTGAGCTGGCAAGATGGATACAGAACTGGCTAGGTCATAGAAGGCAGAGAGTAGCAATGGAAGGGTGCTTTTCTGATTGGAGGGCTGTGGTGTTCCGTAGGGATCAGTGCTGGGACCTTTGGTGTTCGTAGTATATATAAATGATTTGGAGGAAAATGTAACTGGTCTGATTAGTAAGTTTGCAGACGGCTCAAAGGTTGGTGGAATTGCGGATAGCGACGAGGACCGTCAAGAGGATACAGCAGGATTTAGATCGTTTGGAGACTTGGGCGGAAAGATGGCAGATGGAGTTTAATCCGGACAAATGTGAGGCAATGCATTTTGGAAGATCTAATGCAGTTTGGGAATATACAGTGAATGGTAGAACCCTCAAGAGTATTGACAGTCAGAGAGATCTAGGTGTACAGATCCACAGGTCACTGAAAGGGGCAACACAGGTGGAGAAGGTAGTCAAGAAGGCATACGGCATGCTTGCCTTCATTGGCCGGGGCATTGCGTATACAAATTGGCAAGTCATGTTGCAGCTGTATAGAACCTTAGTTAGGCCACACTTGGAGTATAGTGTTCAATTCTGGTTGCCACACTACCAGAAAGATGTGGAGGCTATAGAGTGGTTGCAGAATAGGTTTACCAGGATGTTGCCTGGTATGGAGGGCATTAGCTATGAGAGGTTGAATAAACTCGGTTCGTTCTCACTGGAACGACGGAGGATGAGGGGCGACCTGATAGAGGTCTACAAAATTATGAGTGGCATAGACAGAGTGGATAAACAGAGGCTTTTTCCCAGGGTAGAGAGGTCAATTACTAGGGGGCACAGGTTTAAGGTGCGAGGGGCAAGGTTTAAAGGAGATGTACGAGGCAAGTTTTTTGACACAGAGGGTAGGGGGTGCCTGAAACTCGCTGCCGGAGGAGGTGGTGGAAGCAGGAATGATAGTGACATTTACATAGTGACAAATACATGAATAGGATGGGAATAGAGGGATACGGACCCCGGAAGTGCAAAAGATTTTAGTTTAGACGGGCAGCATGGTCGGCACAGGCTTGGAAGGTCGAAGGGCCTGTTGCTGTGCTGTACTTTTCTTTGTTCTTTGACAACTGGCTGTTCACCCTCCCCCTCCAGAATATCCTGTACCCGCTCCGAGACATCCTTGACCCTAGCACCAGGGAGGCAGCATACCATCCTGGAGTCTCGTTTGCGGCCACAGAAACGCCTGTCTATTCCCCTTACAATGGAATCCCCTATAACTGTTGCACTGTCACACTTATTACTCCTCCCCTCTGCAGCAGAACCAACCATGGTGCCACGAGTTTGGTTGTTGCTGTTTTCCCTTGAGAGGCCATTCCCCTCAACAGTATCCAAAATGGTATATCTGTTCTGCAGGGAAACAACCACAGGAGATTCCTGCACTACCTGCCTCGCTCTCTTGTTCTGTCCGGTGGTCACCCATTCCCTTCCTGACTTATTGAAGTCTCGCCTCTCTCCCTCCACGCTCTTTATTGAAGTCACGCCCTCTCTCTCTCTCCGCGCTATTTACTGAAGTCTCGCCCTCTCTCTCTCCGCGTTCTTTCCTGAAGTCTCACCCTCTCTCTCTCCGTGCTCTTTATTGAAGTCTCGACCTCTCTCTCGCTCTGCGCTCTTTATTGAAGTCTCGCCCTCTCTCTCTCTCCGCGCTCTTTACTGAAGTCTCGCCCTCTCTCTCTCCGCGCTCTTTCCTGAAGTTTCGCCCTCTCTCTCTCTCCACGCTCTTTACTGAAGTCTCGCCCTCTCTCCGCGTTCTTTACTGAAGTCTCGCCCTCTCTCTCTCCGTGCTCTTTATTGAAGTCTCACCCTCTCTCTCTCTGCGCTCTTTATTAAAGTCTCGCCCTCTCTCTCTCCGCACTCTTTATTGAAGTCTCGCCCTCTCTCCCCGTGCTCTTTACTGAAGTCGCGCCCTCTCTCTCCTCGCTCTTTACTGAAGTCTCGCCCTCTCTCTCTCCGTGCTCTTTACTGAAGTCTCACCCTCTCTCTCTCTCCACGCTCTTTACTTAAGTCTTGCCCTCTCTCTCTCTGCGGTCTTCATTGAAGTCTCGCCCTCCCTCTCTCTCCACACTCTTTACTGAAGACTCGCCCTCTCTCTCTCTCCACGCTCTACACTGAAGTCTCACCCGCTCTCTCTCTGCGCTCTTTACTGAAGTCTCACCCTCTCTCTCTTTCATGATCACGATTACTGAGAAGAGCATTCAAATTCAGATTTCTAAAATAATTTATTTAATTTATTAATTTAAATTCAATTCCACCAGTGATTGGATTTTAACCCATATCCCCAGAGGATTAGCTTGAGATTTTGGATTGTTAGTCCAATGACATTACCACTATGCAACGGTTTGCACAAAGATCTTTCTGTGAATGCTCTTGTGTTATCATTGGTCTTTGCCAGTTTGACAGACTGAGAAATAAATCTGTTTCCTGTATTCAATTCAGTGAAAAGCCGAGCAAACTACTGGATGCAATAAGAGTGGTTTGATTCTTATGAGATCCCATTCCCCAACATCAGGGCTAGACTGTTGTGCATCTTGTTGAGAAAAAGGTACCAATTGGTTTGTTGACATTTAGATTAAACACAAAAGAACACTGAACAATCTGTATCTATCCAAAACTGCCTCACAGACTGTGAGAAGGAAAGCTTGACATGTGTTTGCTCGATATGTAACTCTACTACAAATTTTAGGATCACTTAGTACCTCATCGGCAAAATGTACACAAGTTTATGACCTTATGTTGACCTCGCTGTAAACTGCGTATTGGGTATTTAATTGTGTTCGGTTGGTTGGCATTAACAGGGGGTCCGCTGAGGTAGTTGGATCAGAGGTGTGGTGATGTACATCACTGTAAGTACACAAAGGGTTAATGTACATGCACTACACCTAGCTAGACACTAGAGGGAGCACCAGAGACATGACACACAGACAGTCAACCAATAGATCAGTAAGATAGGACACGGCCAATGGGCATTCAAGATACACACAGAGGTGACACTACCACAGGAGGGCATTACACCAACCCATATAAAAGGACACATCATACATGCTCAGTCTCTTTCCAGTGGAGACACTCAGTGTGTACACAAGGTTGATTTGAAACACATCACACCCACCACGTGGATTGTAGCAGACTGGTTCATCAGTCTGAGTAGCTATAGAAGGATTAACAGTAGAGTCGAATCTAAGTAGGAGAATCATTAACAGTAATAAATGTGTTAAAGCTATCTCCAAGTCTGAACCTTCCTTTGTCAGAGTGCACATCAAGGAAGCAGCTTGTGCTACGTCAAGAGCATAACAAAAGAAGAGGGAGCAAGTTTGTATATAAAAGCTTATAAAGGACGTAAAGATTAGATGCCAATTCAACCTTTATTGCATGGCTTTCGAGATAGGACATCCCAGTACAATGTTCTCGTATTATGAATTCTCAAGGATCAAAATACTGGAAATCATGCGCTATCTTTCCCTATCCAGAACAATAGAAGCAGAACAACCGATGCCTGAACGGGGGGGGAGGGGAAATTAATTCTAAACTAACCTCTGGAAACAATATTGCAGTGAGAGAGTGGTCAGTTGAGGAAAGAAGCTCTCTCTAAGGAGATGGTGAAATCAGTTAGTATTGATTCGCTCAAATCCAAATTGGATAAGCTTCTTTCAGAAAATAACATTTTGAGATGTCATATCTGCTAAGTGCAGTATGCTTAGAAGGAAAAAAGTGATTTTGGAACTATAGTTTGCAAATCTCGCACCTCTGGGGTTTTGTTAATCTATTTATGGGTTTGTTGTAGACTAAACAATAGAGAATGATTGCTCTGATTGAACAACAACTTGTTTATCATTCTTTTTCCTTTTACAACCTGGATGGCGGAAGCCAACCTAGATGGATTTTGGTCTTTTACTTTCCAGCAATTCTCTCAGTGACATCAATTTTTTCTTGACATTGGCCCTGTTACAGTCGTCACTCAAGAGCCTCGTAAGTACAAGTTTAATATCACAGGGAGCCATTTTATTTTGCCATAATCTTGTCTGGTCAATCAGTGCGTTGTAAGATCGTGCGGACAACAGTCAACAGTGAGAGGGACAACTCGTATCACTTGATGTGCTGGGGGCAGGAAGGGGGTTTGAGAGAGGGAAAATAATTAATTGAAGAAATGTGTCTTTAAGGTGCTGCTGAAAGAAGGTGGCAATTGATGGCGTTTACCTGGAAATGTGGAAAATTGCCCAGGTATGTCCTGTACACACAAAGCAGGACAAATCAAACTTGGACATTTACCACGCAATCAATCAGAAAAGTGATGGCAGGGGTCATCAACAGTGCCATCGAGCGGCATTGCTGAGCAATAACCTGCCCACTGACGCACAGTTTCGATCCACCTGGGCCACTCAGCGCCTGACCATATTAAAACCTTGGTACAAAAATGTACAAATGAACTGAACTCCAGGTGTGAAGTGAGAGTGACTGCCCTTGAATCAAGGCAGTGTTTTATTTGATTTGATTTATTGTCATGTGTGCCAAGTGAAAAGTATTGTTCTGTGTACAGTCCAAATAGATCGTCCCATACTTGAAAAAAACATAGGCCATGCATAAATACACAAGGCAAATGCATAGACACAGTCATCGCATGAAGCTTATGGGGAGTTGCAATTATCAGTAGAGATGATGGACGGGATTCTCTGTGAATCGGCGCGATGGCCTGATCCCAGCGCCAAACACGGCACAAATCACTCCGGCATCGGGCCCCACGAAATGTTGCGAATTCTCCGGCCGGGAATGGGCTAATAGGATGCCGCCCACATCTAGTGCGAATACGGCGACGCTGGCGGGCCACATCCAGCGACAAGGATGGCAGCCACAGCAACAGGCCCCCGACCCAGGACACTGACGCACAGGACACCGACACGCAGGACACCGACACACAGGACCCTACCGCACAGGGCCCTGACGCACAGGACCCTGACGCACAGGGCCCGAACACACAGGACACCGACGCCCAAGACACTGACACACACGGCACGCAAACCAGGAGATGAATGGACAGGAATCACCACTCCAGGTGACCCCGGACTTCGGGTCGGATGAGGAGCACGCCATTATGCCACTGCTATCTCCTACAACTTTCACCACCGCAGAGACACTCACCTCGGTTGGGCATTTTAGCGATGAGACATCTGGGACGCTAACTGATGCGCACAACACAGCCGTCCCGGTACAGCAGGTGGAGGCAAGAGCAGCCGAGGGGCCGGGCGGTCGGAGGGCAGCCTGGCGCAGGCAACTGTCTGCTGCCCAGATGGGTCACGGGTTCCTGGATGTACCACACCCACCCATAGACCCGATGCAGTCACAGACCAAGGGATAATCGAAGAGGGTGACTGACGGCATGCGGCAGCTGCAGACGAAGGTGGAGGAGTCCACCCGCGTGCAGGAGCAGGTAGTGATGCCGGTCATGAGTGCCACCCAGGCTGACATCGCACGGGTGGTGTCCGCGGTGGAGACAATAGGTGCGACGGTGTCAGATATGGTTTGCAGTATGCAAGGTGTGGGGCTTTCGTGCTGGCGGCGGCCATGGCCCAGGACATGAGGCAGCCATGAGCCAGAGCCAGCAGCAGATCGCAGAGGCGCTCAACGCCGTGGCCCAGTCCCAGCAGGCCATGGCCCAGTCTCTGCAGGCCATCGCTGAGGGCACCGGTGATGCCCAGATGCTGACCTGCGTCGCCCAGGCACTGACAGGGATGGCCGACTCCCTGAGCTCCATGGCTGCCAACGTGCAGACCCTTGTTGATACCAGGACGGGCCTCCAGGAATGGCAGCGGCAGGTGTCGGGGGGGCGTCGGGTGCACAGTCCGTTCGCATCCCCGACCCATGTCGAGGCCCGGATGCCATCGGGCACCCCAAGGGAGGAGGAGGTGCTAGGGCACGTTCCGAGTCGGAGGTCCCGGAACTCCGCGACACCTCGGACTCCCCCCTTTCCATCCCAGGTGCATCTGGTGGGCAACGGGCAGGACAGACTGGCAGCTCGCCATCCCAGTCGCCCGAGCTGTTTGTTATTAAAATCACTTTCACACCAACAGAAGCTGCCTTTGTGCTCTGTTTGATGCATGCGGGGGTGTGGTGTGAGGTGAGCGTCAGTGTGTGTGTGAGGGGTGATAGAACGTCGGCCTCAGGTGAGTGTGACCCCCTCCCCCCAGGTCGCCCTCGCCATCCCCCCAGGCAGACGACGGGACCGTGCGTTGCAGTGTCACGGCCGCATGCAAGGACGGTCCGGATGGAGGGCGGTACTGTGGCCATGCATCAGATATTGTCCAACGATGTAGAGCCCAGAGATTATCGCAGAGCGGATTGTCATCATCCTCCATGGTCTCCAATAGACACGCTTCCACCGGCGACTGTGTGTGCCCGGCCCGTTGTGCCGCAGGTGGATGTGCAATGGAGAGGTGGTGTGCATGTGGGTGTGGTGAGGGTGGTTGGTGTTGGGTGGGTGGGCTGAGGGCTGTAGGCTGGTGCCGCAGTGTGCAGTCTGTGCCCATACTTGGCGATTCCCACACCCCCCTAGCCCGTGAACCGGGTGGCTATCAGCCTGTCCAGTGCCCGCTGGCCCAGCCGGTAACGGTGGGCAGCCTACCGTCCATGTCTAGCTCGTCTGTCCTGACCATTGACCCCATTCTCCTCATCTGGGGAGGTCTGCGCCTCGTCTTGCTGCTCCTCCCCTTCCCCCTCCTCTGCCTGCAGCAAATCGCCCCTCTGCTGGGCTGTATTGTGCAGGACGCAGCAGCCCACAACGATGCAGCCGACCCTATATGACGGGTACTGGAGGGCACCTCCAGAGCGGTCCAGGCATCTGAAGTGCATCTTTAGTAGCCCAAAGCACCTCTCTATCACACCGCTGGTCGCTGCATGGGCATCGTTGTAGCGGCTCTCCGCGTCAGTCTGTGGCCTCCATATAGGCGTCATCAGCCACGACTGCAACGGGTAACCCCTGTCGCCCAGCAACCAGGCCCTCAGCCGGGGAGGGGCATCCCTCGATCATGGTGGGGATGAAAGATTGCGCCGATACGGATGAGTCATGTACACTGCCCGGGAACTGGTCACAGACGTGCAAGACCCTCATGCGGTGGTCACAGACCACCCGCACGTTCATGGTATAGGTCCCCTTCTTATTCGTGAACACGGCCCTGTTATCCGCAGGTGGCCGCACGGCAATGTGCATCCCATCGATCGCCCCCTGGACCATAGGCATGGCCATGGCAGCGAAGCCCGCTGCCCGGGCACCCTGGCTGGCCCGGTGCACAGGGAACAGGATGTAGCGGTCCGCAATGGCATACAGGGCGTCCGTCACTGCGCAGATGCACCGGTGCACCAATGCCTGCGAGATGCCAGGCAGGTCCCCACTCGGCGTCTGGAATGACCCCGTGGCATCAAAGTTCATGGTCACCGTAACCTTGATGACCACGGGGAGTGGGTGTCCTCCCCCAGTGCCACGCGGTGCCAGGTGTGCCATCAGGTGGCAGATATGGGCGACCGTTTCCCGGCTCTTCCAGAGTGCCCTCCTGCATGCCCAGTCCGTGAGGACCTGGTATGACGAGCGGGCCCAGTACACACGGGGTCTCATCGGGCGTCTCCACCTCCACCTCCTCCTCCTCGTCCTGTCGTGCGGGCGGCCCTCCAGCCCGGGCGGCTGCCACCTGCCTCCCTGTGGCACGCTCCTCTGCGGCAGCCTCTGCCGCCTCCCTGACACGCTCCTGCTCCAGCTCCCCCAGGGCAACATGTAAAAGTGGCCAACATCGCTGGGTGATGACCAAACATAACGGCCTGCAGGGGGTGGGGGAAGGGTGGGGGAAGGGTGGGGGGGGAGAGACGACATGTCATTGCCCATACCCCCTCGCCCCCTGCAGCCAGGTGCCATGGGCTGCATGGTCGCGACTGTTGCCAGCTGGTACATGGCCAGGCGGACCCCCCCACCTCTCCCGGGCACGCACCATTCCGAACCCCCCCCGCCCCCCCCCCCCCCCCCCCGTCCTCCCCGGCAAGTTCCCTCCCCAACCCCTCCCCCTCTGCTCCCTGGCACGCACCCTCTCCATCACTCGCCCACCCTTCTCCCCAGCCCCTTTCCCCCCCAACCCCTCCCCCCCCGCCTCTCCCCCCCAGCAGCTCCCCCATAGCCCAACCCCCCAGCCCCTTCCCCTCCTCCCAGCCCCTCCCCGCTCTCATCCCCTCCCCCGTCCCCCAACTCGTCCCCCCTCCCCCTGTCCCTCCCTCCCCAGCCCCTCCCCCAGCCCCTCCCCCTCCGCAGCCTCTCCCCCCAGCACGCATGCTCCAACGGCTCCTGCCACCGCCCCCACCTCCTGCGGCCGTGCTGTCACTTCTCCGGTGGCTGCCCCACGCCGACCCCTACCTCCGCGCTGGTCGGTGTCAACCAGCACGACTGGTTGATGCCGTTAAATAGGTGGTTTGATTTACGCCGGCGTGACCCGTGGTCACGTCGGCGGGACTTCGGCCCATCCGGCCCGAAGAATAGGGGCGGCCCCGGGGCCCATTGCGTCGCACCGGTCCTCGACATTCTCCGAGGCGCGTGGCGCGATTCACGTCGACGGGATTTTTGGGGGGCCAGAGAATATCGCGGGGCGGCCGGGCGATATTTACGCCGCCCCCCGGCGATTCTCCGACCTGCCGGGGGGTCGGAGAATCCCGCCCGATGTGTGAAGTGATCAGTTCAGTCCATAAGAGGGACATTCAGGAGTCTGGTAACAGCGGGGAAGAAGCTGTTTTTGAATCTGTTGGTGTGTGTTCTCAGACTTTTGTATCTCCTGCGCGATTTAAGACGTTTGAAAAAGTGTCGCATCAAGGAATCCCAGCGAAACAGGAGTCAATGGGAATCCAGGAGAAAACTCGTTGCTGATTGGAATCATGGCTGACACAAAGGAAGATGGATGTGCTTTTTGGAGGTCAAGGATATCACTGTAGGAGTTCCTCAAGGTGGAGCCCTAGGCCCAATCAACCTCCGCGGCTTCATCAATGACCTTCATTCCATCTTAATGTCAGCACTATGGATGTTTAGATTGACTGCACTATGTTCAGCACCATTTGCAACTCCTCAGATACTGAAGCAGTCTGTGCCCACATGTATCAAGACCTGGGCAACATTCAGGCTTGGGCTGACAAGTGGCAAGTGACATCCGTACCATGCAAGTGCCAGGCCTCAACCATCTCCAACAAGAGATAATATAACCATCTCTCCTTGACATTTCAATGGCATTACCATTGTTAAATTCCCCACTCTCAACAACCTTTGACCTGAAACTGAACTGGAATATTCATATAAATACTGTGGTTACAAGAACAGGTCAGAGGCTGGGATTCCTGTGGCAAACAACTCACCTCCTGACTCCACAAAACCTGTAATGGAATAGTCTCCACTTGCCTGGATGAGTGCATCTCCAACAACACTCAAGATGCTCGACACCATCCAGGACAAAGCAGCCCGCTTGATTGATACACCTTCCCAAAACATTCACGCCCTCCACCACAGTTCAGAGTAGAGCAGTGTGCACTATTTACAAGATGGCAGCATCTTTGAAACCCATTGTGACATGATACAAATGTACAGCTGGGGCTGTTTAGCACAGGGCTAAATCGCTGGCTTTGAAAGCAGACTGAGGCAGGCCAGCAGCACGGTTCGATTCCCATAACAGCCTCCCCGAACAGGCGCCGGAATGTGACGACTAGGGGCTTTTCACAGTAACTTCATTTGAAGCCGACTTGTGACAATAAGCGATTTTCATTTCATTTCATTTCAGCATGTGAAGAGTTATTGTTATGTTATGCCTAGCCACTAGAGGGAGCTATGGGGCAGTATTATAAATTGCACTGCCTCTTAAGCTAAGGGAAGGAGATTAGACTGGCGCTGAAGACGATAAGATTCATAGCGTATGGCAGAGTTATCATAGACGTTACAGTGCAGAAGGAGTCCATTCGGCCCATCGAGTCTGCACCGGCTCTTGGAAAGAGCACCCTACCCAAGCCCACACCTCCACCCGATCCCCATAACCCAGTAACCCCACCCAACACAAAGGGCAATTTTGGACACTAAGGGCAATTTAGCATGGCCAATCCATCTAACCTGCACATCTTTGGACTGTGGGAGGAAACAGGAGCACCCGGAGGAAACCCACGCACACACGGGGAGGATGTGCAGACTCCGCACAGACAGTGACCCAAGCAGGAATCGAACCTGGGACCCTGGAGCTGTGAAGCAATTGTGCTATCCACAATGCTACCGTGCTGTCCGTTATAATAGTTATCATTAGTAGATAGAGATAGTGTTAATGAGTGTAGTTTAATTTTTACATGTTTGTTTGCCATTCAGAGTAAGTGTCAAACTCAAATTTAGTAGTTTAATAATATTAGTTCAGTTCTTCAAAGGAGCTTTGTGTATCTTTGTGATCACTACACGTTCCATCCTGGAAACCCCTCACAAAGATCACCACACCCATGACCGTTATTATCTAGCACCAGGGCAGCAGACACATGGGAACACCAGCACCTGGAAGCTTCCCCTCCAAACCACTCACCACTCTGACTTGGAAACATATCACCATTCCTTCACTGCCACTGGGATTAAATCCTGGAACTCCCTCCACAACAGCTCTGTGAGTGTACCTTCACCTCAGGGATTTCAGCGGTTCAAGATGGCATCTCACCACCACCTTTTCTCGGACCAATCAGGGATGGGCAATAAATTCTAGCCTCAGACTGCAAAGCCTTGAACCCCCCATGCCCCCGAGGACTCTGCAGGCCACCCGTGGAGCCAGGTCCCGCCGGTAAGGACCTGTTGTGATGTACGCCAGCGGGATTCGCCAAAAACAGGCGGCCACTCGGCCCATCGCAAGCCGGAGAATCGCCGGGGCGGGGCCGCTGCCAGCAGCCGCCGACCGGCGTGCTGCGATTCCCGCCCCCGCCAAAACCCCGGGGCCGGATAATTCGGCAGCCGGCGGGGACAGGATTCACGCCGCCCCTGGCGATTCTCCGACCCGGTGGGGGGGGTCGGAGAATCCCGCTCGAGATGTTTTGAATTTAATAGCAAATGAGACTAAGTAAAGGAGACTGGTGGCACAGTTGCTAGGAATGCTAGGATATGCCATCTCCAGTTGAATTCATTCATCTTGGAAACTCATGTGAGATTGATGAACTTCCTGCACTGCATCCAGGTTCCAGGATCAACACACAGCATTGATTTCCATCACTGCTTCTTCCCACTGTCTCTGAGCATCTGTCTAGCGTGCCAGCTGACCCCGACAGATACAAATGACCTCTCCTTCCTTCCAACCTCTTCTACCTTGGCTTCTAATGCATTATTAGAAAGGTTTGGCGAGCACACTGCTGAACATATTCAGATATTCTCCTCTCTTTCACCAGTTGGAATCAGAACACAAGGGGCTGGATTCTCCTATTGCCGACACCAAAATCGCATAAGGCAATTGGCCGGAGAATCCGTTTTGACGCCGAAATCGGGGGCGGCGCCTGTTTTTGGATGCACCGCTCCATCCAAAACGCCATCACCGGTGAGTACGTCACATGCCGTTGGGACGGCCTCAGGACTTCACTTGAAGCTTCTCCCCCGATGCTCGGCCCCCAATCGGCCGACTTCCCAGCGGCGTGAATAACTGTGGTCTGAGGTTCTGTCAACCTCGCGTGGCGGCTGCGGACTGTGTCACAGCTGGGGGGAGGGGAGCCATTCTGCTGGCCGGTGGGGGGGGGAAGGGGGCTTTGGCGGGGGCTGGGGGAACTGGTAGGGGGTGGTCTGGGGTTGGCGAGGGTGGTTACAGGGCCACACCATCTGGCAGGCCGGGTCAACGCGCAACCGCTGCATGTCACCCCATGGACCCGGCAATTCTCCGTCCTTATCTACAGGGAAAGCCGGGGGTTTTATGTGGGTGTGGCGGCTAGCCCCCCCCCCCCCCACCGGGTGGAGCATTATCGTAATACTAGACACCTACTCCGGACATAGCCTCAAAATCGGAGACTCCAGCCCGAAGGGCTCCCACCACGTCTCGCAGCCGCAATGCACCTCTCCTTTAAGAGGTGCAGGCTGCCTTGGAGTGTAATACGAGTCACTTATGATATCTCTGATGTGTGCAGCCAATGAACATGCAGAATCTCTAGTGCTTCCTGCAATGCAATGAATGGGTGCGGATTAACCACACACTGCTATTCTTATGCCCATTTTGAGGTTGTATCCAGTTCAACCCCACTGAGCAAAAGGATGCCTTAACGTAATGCTTCTCGAGAAAGATACCTGCGAGATTTTGATTTGCTATGTTCATTCTGAAATGCTGAGCGCAGCTTCGATGATTCACACTTGTGCATTATATTTGATTTTTTGCATGAAATTGCCACCTTTTCAACAATTAAATTACCCAACACAGCCAAAGAAAGTAGGCTCCCTATACTTAGCCATGTGAATTTTTCCCATCTCTGCTGAAGTGAATTGTTTAATAATTGCAACAACAAAAAAATCTGTTTGCGTGAGACTTGTCACTTGCACATATTATTATCTCTGCGTACTCACATTTTCACTGATTTATCTGTCAGTTTTAATGGAATTAATGGGATGGGAATGGACCTTCCCTCAGCAACAGTCAGCCGTGCGATCTGAAAACTCATATTTTGTCAAATCCTACTGGACTAATTAAATTATAGACGCGCCTGTTCTAGGTGGGGATCCGGATTGTGAGGTTTGATACTCGAGCAGACGTCCCCGCAAGGAACGGCTTTCAGAGAACTTGTCTGAAAATTGTGGGCTTGCAATCTTCAATTTCCCCTCGTATTGGCCGCTTCTTTCCTTTCATCTTCCTCCTCAGCCTTCCTTATGATCCCTTTTGTTTCTTTTTAATACTGTCTATATTTTTCATGGCACTCCTGCAGCATTGTCCCTCTATATCTGCTCTTTCTACGCCTAATTTTTGTCCAGTTCTCTCGATATAATCAACGGTATCAATATTTTTGATGCACCCTTTTAACTTCTATCTGTAAGATTTTTAACTGGCACATTATTTTTGTTCTCATTTGACTATCCATCTTCTGATCCATTGCTGGATCTGCAATTTTATTTCAAATTACCGTTCTGGGTGAAAGGATGTCTTCACTTGGGTACGATTCAGCCATCGTGCTGTGCCCAGCACGGCGCCGGGCACAATGGGTAACTCCTGCGAGAGCCCCAAATTGGCTCATTTAAATACCTGGACGTCGCTCTCACCCGGAGCCTGGGATTCAACGGCCACACCTACGGGGACCTCAACCTGGAGCCGTTTGGCACTGGTTTCCACAAACGTTGACCAGGAGTGCCCATACACCTCGGAGGGGGTGGGGGTAGGGGGGAGCTCTCGTAGGCCACTGGAGACTTCCGGGAGGCCGCGGACAATGCAGGCTAGTATGCTGGCACTCCCCCAGGCTCCTGGTCATGTTGCCACTGTCGGCCTGGCACCCTGCCAGCGTCACCTGGGCATCCTGCCAGTGCAACCCTGGCATTGTCAGGACACCCAGGTGGTGGCAGTGCCAGTGTGCCTGGATGGCAGTGCCAAGAGGCCCAGGTTGGCACTTCCAGGGGTCAGGCCCATGGGGGGCTTTGCCCATTAGAGGGGAGGTGGGAGGGGGCAGGGGCAACTAGAAGGTTTGGGTGGGGTGTCCAGAAAGCAGGAGGGGGTCCTGCAAGGTAGGGGCGGGGGAGGAGGGCGGGCAGCTACAGAGATCGATGCTGCTAGTCAACAGTCAAAATGGTGCCCCGATCTGCGAGGTGCTCGCCAGTGCAGGAAATCAACTAAAGTGTGGCCTCGGCAGGGAGAGACTCCCCAAGGCCCAAAACGGCGGCATAGTGCCGTGAATAGCGGGGCGGATCACGGCACCGCAACCGGCAAGAAGCACCCCGCCAAACGTGCCTGAGACCGGACTTAGTTTTGAGTGCCCTGAACCACGGCCAACGTTTCTCTGGAAAGACACCTGCCAGAGTTTGAATTGCAATGTTAATCCTGAAAACGTCCATCCACTGGGATGACATCATTATCTGGTCCAACACCTCAATCACTGACTCCTTTCAATACTGACCTGTTTGTACCTGGATTATGTCATGATATCCACATCAGCATATCATGGTGCAATCACACACACACTGATGGACAGGTAATTGGACCAACCAGCACACACATAACATCACAGCCAATCACCAGTGAGAGCACACGAACTATAAAACAGGGAACACCACAGTTCCCGCTCATTCTACCAGGAGATAGCTCAGAGCACAGAGCTCACAGCGTGCCACTCAGACATACACCATGTGCTGAGTGCCTCACCAAGATAGTGATAGGGCTGGGTCCCCAGGTTAGCTGGTGAAGTACGAACCTCAGCCAGCAGTTAGTAGTTGTTATTGTTTAAGACAATAAAACAGAGTTGTACCATCTACAGCCGTGTTGGATCGTTTGTGCATCGGAACACCCAACACGACATGATACCAGTAGTGGAAGCTAACCAGCGACTGTGAGAGCTACCTGCACCCTTTCAGAGATCCGTCATCCTGCTCCATGGACAACATCAGCCCGTCACAGCCGCTTCGAATCGCTGGAAATCTTGGCGTCAACTGGAAGCTGTTTAAACAGCGCTTTCAGCTCTTCCTAGAAGCCACAGACAGGGAGAATGCATCGGACACCAGGAAGATCGTCCTCCTCCTCTCCACGGCGGGGCAACACGCCATCCACATCTACAACTCCCTGGCATTCGCGGAAGGCGAGGACAAGACAAAATACAAGACGGTGCTTCTAAAATTCGTGGAACACTTCAGCGTGCAAGTCAATGAGAGCTTTGAGAATTACCTCTTCCAGCAGCGCCTGCAGGGTAAGGATGAACCTTTTCAATCTTACTTGACACACCTCCATATCCTCGCGCAGTCCTGCGGCTATGAGGCCACCTCCGACTCCATGATACGGGATCAGATAGTTTTTGGGGTTATCTCGGACACTCTGCACCAGCAGCTCCTCAAAATTAAGTGCCTCACCCTAGCGACTGCCATCGAGACCTGCGTCCTCCATGAGAACGCGACCAGCCGGTACTCTCAAATCCAGGCGCCCGAAACGGCACGGCAGGGGTCCTGCGAGGCGGAGCGGGTCCAGTCGATCGAGTTCCTCCCGGCCCGTGGCCCGGACGAGGGTGGCCGTTTTGCGCGCTTTCCGAGGTCTCCCGCGCTTGTACGTGCCAAAAGAGGGGACGTTGACGCAGAGGGACGCGATGCGCAGGCACACTCTACGCAAGACCGCACCGCGCGGTGGTGCAACGAACGCCATGATGTCACGACATGCGGCAACTGTGGCTCCGCCCACTTAAAGCGGCAATGTCCGGCCAAAGCGCAACAATGCCTCCGCTGTGGCAGGGTGGGCCACTACGCTGCCTGCTGTCGAGCAGCTCAACCTGCCAACTCTCAACAATTCCCCCAGCCTCGCAGGGACGTGCGGGCTATTCAGACCCCATACACTGAGTCATATCCTGACAACATGCAGACCAGTGATACCGAAGACAGGGAGCCCTTCCGCGTTGCGGTAAACCACAAGAACCGGATGTCCCCAAGCCAGAACCACCAACCGCTGCCAGTGCACAGCATTGATCCGGGCGATGAGTGGTGTGCCACCCTAACGGTCAACCGATCACAGATCACATTCCGCTTGGACACTGGTGCCTCCGCCAATCTACTTGCATGGTCAGCCTTCCAGACCTTGAAGGTTAAACCACCGATTCTGCCATCTCACTGTCAGCTGGTTGACTATAATGGAAACGTCATCCCGGCCACAGGGTCCTGCCAGCTCGATGTTACACACAACTCACACAAAGCCACATTGCCTTTTGAAATAGTTGGATCCTCGAAGGACTCTCTGTTAGGCGCACAGGCGTGCAAGATCCTCCACCTCGTTCAGCGGGTACACACTCTGTCTCCAGAAGGCACGTCCGATTTCCCAGATGCAGACTTTAGGGTGCAGCTCCACTAACTCCTCGCACACAACCAGGAGGTTTTAGAGGGCATGGGCACACTGCCCTACACGTACAGAATACGGCTCAAACCGGATGCCACCCTGGTCATTCACGCACCTCGTAGAGTCCCAGCACCACTCAAGGACCGCCTCAAGCAGCAGCTGCAGGACCTGCAGGACCAAGGAGTGCTTTCCCGGTCACGGAGCCAACGACATGGGTCAGATCCATGGTGTGCGTCAAGAAGCCCTCCGGCGAGTTCCGGATCTGTATCGACCCAAAAGATTTGAATAATAACATTTTGAGGGAACACTACCCCATACCCAAACGAGAGGAAATCACGAGCGAGATGGCTCGGGCAAAATTATTCACCAAGGTTGATGCCTCATAGGGTTTTTGGCAGATTCAACTGGACCAGTCTTGTAGGAAGCTGTGCACCTTCAACACTCCATTTGGCAGATACTGCTACAATAGGATGCCATTCGGCCTCATCTCGGCCTCCGAGGTGTTCCATCACATCATGGAACAGATGATGGAGGACATCGAAGGGTTACGCGTCTATGTTGACGACGTTATCATCTGGTCCACCACACCACAGGAGCACATCAGTCGTCTCCAGCGTGTCTTTGCACGAATACGAGAACACGGCCTGCGCCTCAACCGAGCCAAGTGCTCTTTTGGCCAGACAGAGCTAAAGTTTTTGGGGGACCACATCTCCCGATTGGGTGTGCGGCCGGATGCCGACAAAGTGGCTGCCATCGCAGCCATGCAGCAGCCGGCAGACAAGAAGGCAGTGCTGCGCTTTCTCGGGATGGTCAACTTCCTGGGGAAGTTTATTCCTAACCTTGCCTCGCACACGACGGCTCTTTGCCACCTGGTCAAAAAGACAACGGAATTCCAGTGGCTGCCCGCACACCAGAGTGAATGGGAGGAGCTCAAGGTCAAGCTCATCACTGCCGCGGTACTGCCGTTTCTCGATATCACACGGGAAACGAAGATCTCAACTGACGCCAGCCAGTCCGGCATTGAGGCGGTACTCCTGCAATGGGACGACACCGCATCATGGGCCCCGGTCGCCTATGCGTCGCGGGCCATGACCCCCACAGAACAGCGCTATGCGCAGATTGAAAAGGAGTGCCTAGGCCTGTTGACCGGCACCGACAAATTTCACGATTATGTGTACGGTCTTCCGCAGTTCACTGTGGAGACCGACCATCGCCCCCTGGTCGGCATCATTCAGAAGGACCTCAACGATATGACCCCTCGCCTCCAGCGCATTCTGCTCAAGCTCCGGAGGTACGACTTCCAACTTGTCTACACCCCGGGGAAGGACCTCATTATTGCAGATGCTCTGTCCAGGGCGGTTAACACACCGCCCGAATCGGAGGGGTTCGTTTGTCAGGTCGACGCACAAGTAGCCTTCACATCGGCCAATCTGCCGGCCACTGATGCACGCCTGGCCCACATCCGCCGTGAGACTGCGGCTGACCCCCTTCTACAGCGTGTAATGCGCCACATGACGGAAGGGTGGCTCAAGGGGCAGTGCCCACAATTCTACAATGTCCGGGACGACTTGGCCGTCATTGATGGTGTACTCTTTAAGTTGGACCGGATCGTGATCCCACACATCATGCACCGGCTTGTTCTCGAACAACTGCACGAAGGCCATCTCGGAGTTGAAAAGTGCAGGCGAAGGGCCCGAGAGACTGTGTACTGGCCGGGCATCAGCGACGACATCGCCAACATGGTGCTCAACTGCCCCACCTGCCAAAGGTTTCAGCTGGCGCAACCCCCTGAGACCCTTCAGCCCCATGAGTTGGTCACGTCCCTCTGGGCGAAGGTGGGCGTCGATCTCTTTCATGCGCTCGGCAGGGACTACATCATTCTGATTGACAATTTCTCAAATTATCCGGAGGTCATACGCGTGCACGACATTACATCATCAGCTGTCATCCGGGCATGCAAAGAAACCTTTGCTCGCCATGGAATTCCGCTCACCGTCATGTCTGACAATGGGCCTTGCTTTGCGAGCCAAGAATGGTCTTCCTTTGCCACTTCATACAACTTCACGCACGTAACGTCCAGTCCCTTGCATCCCCAGTCGAATGGCAAGGCGGAAAAGGGCGTCCACATTGTGAAGCGGCTCCTCTGCAAGGCTGCTGATGCCGGATCTGACTTCTGTTTAGCCCTGCTGGCCTATCGCTCGGCCCCACTGTCCACGGGCCTCTCGCCAGCCCAGCTGTTGATGTGTCGCACCCTCAGGACCACTGTACCGTCCATTCATGTTCCTAAACCCGACCATGCTCCAGTACTGCGAAGGATGCAACAACAGCGTGCTCAGCAGAAGGTGACACATGACGCTCGGCAACTGATCTTCCTGCCCTGGCGCCTGGAGACAACGTCTGCATACACCTATCAGAGGGTGGCTGGTTGGCAACCGCCGAGGTTCTCTGCCGCGTGGCTCCCCGCTTGTTCCTAGTTCGCATGCCTGATGGCTCCATTCGCCGACGTAATCGGCGGGCCCTTCGTCTGGTTCCGTGCTCGCTACGAGATCATGCACCGGTGCCACGCCCTCCTGTTGTCCCTGATGTGAACTTCGTTGAACTTCCTGTCACTCTGCCTATTCCTCTCTCGCCCGTGGCCAGGCCCATTCCTCAGCCGGTGGATCCTGACCCACCCTTGAGGCGGTCAACCCGAATTCGTCACCCACCTGATTAACTTGATTTATGAGCCTGTTAGCACATTGGACTCACTGAATTGTTTTACAGTACTGTTAACGTGTTTCTTTCTTGTCGTTCCAGAAGTTCTCTCTCGTCGTTTGCTGATTGCATGTGTTTTGTTATTGGTACAACCTCGTTGCTCTGTTGCACCTGACACCTTCCTCTGTATATAGTTTAGCCTCATATACATGTTGTAAATATTGCACACACATACTCAGATGCACTCAGTAAACACTTCTATTTATTAGCATGTAGGCACATATCCTTGTGAAAAGGGGGGATGTCATGATATCCACATCAGCATATCATGGTGCAATCACACACACACTGATGGACAGGTAATTGGACCAACCAACACACACACAACATCGCAGCCAATCACCAGTGAGAGCACACGCACTATAAAACAGGGAACACCACAGTTCCCGCTCATTCTACCAGGAGATAGCTCAGAGCACAGAGCTCACAGCATACACCATGTGCTGAGTGCCCCACCAAGATAGTGATAGGGCAGGGTCCACAGGTTAGCTGGTGAAGCACAAACCTCAGCCAGCAGTTAGTAGTTTTTATTATTTAAGACAATAAAACAGAGTTGTACCATCTACAGCCGCGTTGGATCATTTGTGCATCGGAACACCCAACACGACAGATTATGGTCATTGTTTCTCGAGTTTTCCGATCATCCACTTGTCCTGATTCATTGGGCGGTATCCGGTGGAGGCTGACAGCCTCTCCGCCTCAACTTTAACTGAACTTTCAGCTTTTTCTGAGCTACTTCTAAAGTAAAGTGTGTTTTTCCAATTTCTTTCACATTCGAATTTCTTTGGCTATACAAGGTAAGCTAGATAAGGTCTATAATTTAGACGGCAACCCAAGGTCTTATTTCAGAATGGGAAGTTCAGTGACTGAAGGTTTTTATATATTAAACTTCATTTGGCGTTCAACCAGCTGAAGCAGATATATAGGATAGTTGCCCAAATCAATAGGTATTCAGCTGTAGAAATCATAACCCTCAAAATGAGATTGGGCCACATAGATGAATTTCATTCTGGTCGAGATTCCCCAGCACTTCTTTTCTGATAACTTATGTTGCTGCTTGAGTTGGCTCCCAGAAATGTATTTGAATGCAAAAAGGTTTCTTCTTTCTCAAAGTCTCAAATCTAATGTTATCTGAACAATTAAAGGCAAACTCTAATCTGAGGAAACTTAATCAGCAAGCTATTGGTCTTTTGATTTATCGGTTTGATTGTTTTAGTGCTTCACCTCTCTATACCTATTTAATTCTGTCCTGATGGTGATTGGATTAGAGACAGTTGTGGCCACTTTCTATCTTTGAAGTAATCAAGAAAACTTGTGATCGATGGCCCGTGATTTCGGGAAAGTGGCAGGAAGCCACGGGCTGGCGATTTTAGACGGGAAAAATGCGCACTTACCTGCGCTCGGGTTGCACGATGAACTTTCCTCTCAGCCTGGTCTGCGCAAGCTCCAGTGCGGTGCAGGTGGAGTGCAGCCCCACCCCCTGATGACAGGGCCTGCTTGGAAATCGCCATTGAGGGCAGGCATTTGAACAGCAGATTTATATTCAAGAGAACAGGCCACATATTTGACAAGTGTTTTTTTAACAGGTTTTTTTGCTCTTTCTTTCAAACAGGCATTGATTCTTTGAAAATAATTTTATTTTTTATTTTTTGTGATTAAAGGTGATTAGTTATAAGTGAACAGAAGTTTGATTATTTGTTTTAAATCTGTGAAACTACTTAAATCTGCACTGTATTATTATATAACTTTACGTGTGGCATGCTAAAAAGTGTTTGTGTGTTTCAATTTGGATTATGGTCACAAGATTTTTAAAGTGCCCAGGGCTTTTGCTGTCACTGCCCTCGTAACACATGCCTTTTTTGGTTCGTGTTTATCGAATCATAGAATCACTACAGTGCAGAGGAAAGCCATTCGGCCCATCGCGTCTGCCCCCCCCCCCCCCATCCCTGTAATGCCACCTAATCTTCACGAAGGGGCAATTTAGCAACCTGCACATCTTTGGACTGTGGGAGGAAACCGAAGCACCCGGAGGAAAAGGTGCCGACATAGTGGTCAGCACTGCTGCCTCACAGCGCCAGGGTACGGGTTGAATTCCGGCCTTAGGTGACTGTGTGGACTCTGTACGTTCTCCCAGTGTCTGCGTGGGTTTCCTCTGGGTGCTCTGGTTTTCTCCCACAGTCCAAAGATGTGCAGGTTAGGTGGATTGGCCATGCTATGTTGCCCCTTTGTGTTCATGGATGTACAGGTTTGGTTCCAGGGATAGGGCGGGGGAGTGGGCCTATGTAGGGTACTTTATCAGAGGTCAGTGCATATTCGATAGGCTAAATGGCTTTCGTCTGCACTGTAGGAATTCCATGGATTTAGCAAACCCATGCAGATATGGGGAGATTGTGCAGACAGCGCAGTCAGCCAAGGTCTGAATTTAACACTGGTTAATGATTGTACCACCATGCTCCCTGTGTTATTATGTTGCTGCCTTGTTTACTTCAATTATCATATTCAATTATAATCATCTCATAATTAAATGTTGTGTTCTGATGTTTCATTAAGACATTTGTAGAAGTTTGTAAAGTTTAATGTAAAACATTTATTAACAAAAATAATTTTATAAATACAAAACTTTGAAACCAGTTAACATTTAACTTAACACGTAACTTCATCAGCTGAACAGTGACATTTAACTACCTCAATTTTTTACCAATTTCTTGCGACAAAATATGTTTTCTCACTGAAAAACAATGGTCAATAAATATGTTTACCCCGCATAAACACAACAATTCTGTCTATTTGTAAAGGGGGAGGTAGGGGAGGGTTTTGACATATTCCATTGTTAATGTTGCAATCTGAACGTCCAAAAGCAGCAGCTGCTGTAGTGCAGTGTCCTGGCACACATCTCCTCTGACATCATTTTGGGATGTCCTTTGGCAGTACACTCTTAGGGGCGGGTAATTGATTCCTGCAATACCTGTCAGGGAGATAGCTCACATTAGCTTATAGGGGGCTCACATATGTCAATTAAGGCATTAAACATTGTTAAAGCATCTGAAGTAATCACTGAGGCTTGTAAGGATGAACATTATTACATCAGGGAGAATTGTAAACAGCACAGCTTAAAAAACATTGCAAAATCCAAATGTTCTTTAGCTCTGAATCAGCTGGGAGGACAGGCCGGCTATCATTAGTCTCCTTGAAGAAGACAATGTCACCAGTATCGAGGATATGATCATCCAAAACCAACTCCGCTGGGCTGCCCATATGCTTAAGATGTCAGAGTCCTGACTGCCAAAGCAAATCTTCTTCATCCAGCCCAAGAATTATAGAATTTACAGTGCAGAAGGAGGCCATTCGGCCTATCAAGTCTGCACCAGCCCTTGGAAAGAGCACCCTACTTAAGCTTAAGCCCATGCCTCCACCCTATCTCCTTAACTCACTAACCCCACCTCACCTTTTTCGACACTAAGGGACAATTTAGCATGCCCAATCCACCTAACCTGCACATCTTTGGACAGTGAGAGAAAACCGGAGCGCCTGGAGGAAACCCACGCAGGCACGGGGAGAACGTGCAAACTCCACACAGGCAGTCACGCAAGGCTGGAATCAAACCCAGGTCCCTGGAGCTGTGACACAGCATTGCCACCCACTGTGCCACCATGCCGCCCATATTTAAATCCCATGGCACCATTTTTTAAAGAATAGTTCAATTATCCCTGGTGTCCAGGCAAGATTAATCTATCTGGAGCCTTTTCTGGGCCTCCTCTTGCCCAGAACAATTGTGACTCTTCAATCAATGGGTTTCTCCAAGTAGATCTCTTCTGAGCAAAGGTATCCCAGGCATTGATGTCTATGTCCAATTTCATGAGGCAAGCCTTCAAGGTGCCTTTGCAGAGTTTCCTTTGTCCTTCTTTTGCTCGGGATGCTTCTTTGGGTGGCATGGTGGCACAGTTGTTAGCACTGCTGTCTCACAGCTCCAGGGACCCAGATTCAATTCCGGCCTCGGGTGACTGTGTGGAGTGGCCATTTTAAATTGCTCCTTCGTGTCAAGTTTAGGTGGTTCACGGGATTGTAGGGGATTGGGCATAGCGGATTGGGCCTCGGTAGGGTGCTCTTTCAGAAGGCCACAATGGGCCAAATGGCCTCCTTCTGCACTGTAGGGATTCTATTCTATGAATATCCACCTGAGAGGGAAGACAGGGCCTCAGTTTAATACCTTAGCCAAAAGATAACGGGTAGGATTCTCCGTCCCACCAGCCGGTCAATGGGATTTTAAAAATTCATTTACAGGATATGTTAGGCTGGTTAGGACAACATTTATTGCCCATCCCTAGTTGCCCTTCGGAAGGTGGTGGCGAGTTGCCTTCATGAACTGCGGCAGTCCTTGAGGTGTAGGTACATTCCCTGTGTTGTTAGGTAGGGAGTTGCCCCAGTGACAGAGAAGGAACAGCGATATATTTCCAAGTCAGGTGATGAGTGACTTGGAGGGGAACCTCCAGGTGGTGGGGTTCCCCAGTATCTGCTGTTCTTGTCCTTCAAGTCGTGGATTTGGAAGGTGTTGTCGAAGGAACCTTGGTGAGTTGCTGCAGTGAATCCTGTACATGGTACACTTGGCTGCCACTGTTCGTCGGTGGTGGAGCATATGAGTGTTTGTGGAAGGGGGTGCAATCAAGCGGGCTGCTTTGTCCTCAATGGTGGCGAGCTTCTTGAGTCTTGTTGGAGCTGCACTCATCCAGGCAAGTGGAGATTATTCCATTACACTTCTGACTTGGGCCTTTTAGATGGTGGACAGGGTTTGGGGGGTCAGAAGGCGAGTTACTCACCACAGGATTTCTAGTCTTTGACCGGCCCTAGTAGCCACAGTATTAATGTGGTTAGTATAGTTCAGTTTCTGATCAATGGTAACCCCCAGGATGTTGATTGTGGGGGATTCAGCGTTGGTAATGCCACTTAATGTCAAGGGGCAGTGGTTAGATCCTCTCTTGTAGGAGTTGGTCATTGCCTGGCACTTGTGTGGCATGAATGTAACTTGCCACTTGTCAGCCCGAGCCTGGATATTGTTCAGGTCTTGCTGCATTTGGACATGGACTGCTTCATTATCTGAGTCAGGAATGGTGCTGAATATTGTGCAATCATCCGCAAACATCCCCACTTCTGACCTTATGATGGAGGGAAGGTCATTGATGAAGCAGCTGAAGATGGTTGGGCCTAGGACACTATCCTGAGGAACTCCCACAGTGAGGTTCGGAGTTGAGATGCTTGACCTCCAACCACCACAACCATCTTCCTTTTTGCCAGGTATGACTCCAACCAGTAGAGACTTTTCCCACTGATTCCCATTGACTCCAGTTTAGCAAGGCTCCTTGATGCCATACTTGGTCAAATGCTGCCCTGATGTCAAGGGCAGCCACACTCACCTCACATCTGGTATTCAGCTCTTTCGTCCATGTTTGAATCAAGGCCGTTATGAGGTCAGGAGCTGAGTGATCCTGGCGGTACCCAAACTGAGTGTCCAGGAGCACGTTATTGCTAAGTAAGTGCCGCTTGATAGCATGTCGATGGCTCCTTCAATCACTTTGCTGATGATGGAGACTTATAGGGCGGTAATTGGCCAAGTTGGATTTGTTCTGTATCTTGTGTACATGACACACCTGGACAATTTTCCACATTGCTGGGCAGATGCCAGTGTTGTAGCTGTACTGGAACAGCTTGGCTAGGGGTGTGGCAGGTTCTGGAGCACAAGTCTTCAGTACTATTGCCGGGATATTGTCAGGGCCCAGAGCCTTTGCAGTATCCAGTGCCTTCAGTCGTTTCTTGATATCATGCAGAGCGAATCGTATTGACTGAAGACTGACATTTGTGATGCTGGGGACCTCTGGAGGAGACCGAGATGGATCATCCACTCGGCACTTCTGGCTGAAGATTGTTGCGAATGCCTTAACATTGTCTTTTGCACCTATATGCTGGGCTCCTGCATCATTGGGGATGGGGATATTTGTGGAGCCTCCTCCTCCAGTGAGTTGTCCCATTGTCCACCACCATTCATGGCTAGATATGAAGAGACACCAGAGCTTAGATCTGATGTGTTTGTTGTGGAATCGCTTAACTCTGTCTATTACTTGCTGTTTATGCTGTTTGGCCCACAAGTAGTCCTGTGTTGTAGCTTCACCAGGTCGACACCTCATTTTTCAGAATGCCTGATGTTGCACCTGGCATGCCCTCCTGCACTCTTCATTGAACCAGGGTTGATCCCCTGGCTGGGTGGTAATGGTAGAGTGGGGAGTATACTGGGCCATGAGGTTGCAGATTGTGGTTGAATACAATTCTGCTGCTGTGGATAGCACACAGCGCCTCATGGATGCCCAGTCTTGAGTTGCTAGATGTGTTCGAAGCCTATCCCACTTAGCACGGTGATCGTGCCACACAACCCGATGGAGGGAATCCTCAATGTGAAGACGGGACTTTGTCTCCACAAGGACTGTGCGGCGGTCACTTCTACAGATATTGTTTTGGACAGATGCATTTGCAGCAGGCAGATTGGTGAGGATGAGGTCAAGTATGTCTATCCCCCTTGTTGGTTCCCTCACCACCTGCTGAAGTCCCAGTTTAGCAGCTATGCCCTTTAGGACCCGGCCAGCTCAGTCTGTGGTGGTACTACCGAGTCACTCTTGGTGATGGACATTGAAGAGGATATTCTGCACCCTTGCCACCTGTCATAATATACACCAGTATATCATGGTGCAGACAAACACACTGATGGACACACAACAAGAGCAATCAACAACACAACACCGCAGCCAATCACCAGTTAGAGCACACTCACTATAAAGACAGAGGGCATCAGTTTTCCCGCTCATTTGGGATGCAGCCTCTCAGAAGGACAGAGCTTACAGCTTACAGCACAGATCTTCACCATGTGCTGAGTGCATAGACTGGATAGGACAGGCATAGGTCTTTAGTTTAATCTAACATCGTGTTAACACACAGTGAAAGTATGTTCAACAGTTTCTAGCTTAATAAAATAGTGTTGTACTATTTTAAGTGTTGGTAGCCTGTATGTGTTCTACGGATCCAGAGCACCCAACACATCACCACCCTCAGAGCTTCCTCCAAGTGGTGTTCAACATGGAGGAGTACTGATTCGTCCGCTGATGGTGGCCGGTACCTGTAATCAGCAGGAGGTTTCCTTGCCCATGTTCAACCTGAAACCATGAGACTTCAAGGGGTCCAGAGTCGATGTTGAGGACTCCCACGGCAACTCCCTCCTGATTGTACACCACTGTGCCACCACCTCTGCTTGGTCTGTCCTGCCGGTGAGACAGGGCATTCCCAGGAATGGTGATAGTGGTGTCTGGGACATTGTCTGTAAGGTATGATTCCATAAGTATGATTATGTCAGGCTGTTGCTTAACTAGATTGTGGGACAGATCTGCCAACTTTGGCACAAGCCCCAAGACGTTAGTAAGGAGGGCTTTGTAGGGTCGACAGGGTTGGTTTTGCCATTGTCGTTTTCGGTGCCTGGTTCGATGCCGGGTGGTCCATCCGGTTTCTTTCCTGTCCATTGTGGGCAGCCCCACACCATCGGGAAATCCCCAGGCGTGAGTTCTCTGCCGGCACAATGGATAATCCCGACAGTGGAGAATCCAGCCCAACATCTCAAGTGCAGCAGTGCCTCAGTGGTATGAATAAAGAACAAATAACAATACAGCACAGGAGCAGGCCCTTCAGCCCTCCAAGCCTGTACCAGTCATGATACTAATCTTAGCCAAAACCCTCAGAACCTTCTTGTGCAGTATCCCTCTATATCCATCCAATCCATGTATTTGTCAAGATGTCTTTTGAATGTCGTTAATGTATCTGCTTCCACAACCTCCCTTGACAACACATTCCAGGTACTCACCACCCTCTGTGTAAAAAAACCTGCCTCGCACATCTCCTCTAAACTTTGCCCCACGAACCTTAAACCTATGACCCTGGTGACTGACCCCTCCATCCTGGGAAAGATTGCCTGCCCATCCACTCTATCCATGCCCCTCATAATCTTATAGACCTCTATCAGGTCACCCCTCAACCTCCGTTGTTCTAATGAAAACAGTCCAAGTCTAATCAGCCTCTTTGCATCGCTAACACCCTCCAGACCAGGCAACATCCCGGTGAACCTCCTCTGCACCCTCTCCAAAGCCTTCACATCCTTCTGGTAGTGTGGCGACCAGAATTGAGCGCAATATTCCCAGTGCGGCCTTACCAAGGTTCTATACAACTGCAGCGTGACTTGCCAGTTTTTATACTCGATGGCGCGTCCAATGAAGGCAAGCATTCCGTATGTTTTCTTGACTACCTGTGCTAGAGTGTCAGCTTTCATTTTTGCTCTCAGCTCCTGAAGTGGAACTGAACCCACAACCTTCTGACTTGGATGGGATCTTGTTGCTGACATGGACAGAGCCATGATTGACGCTTAACATACATTTTGTACATCTGTACAAAACCCAGGGCGGGATTCTCTGATCCGCGTTTCTCGACGGCGTCAACATGGCCTCAGGATCAGCAATTCTGGCCCCTACAGGGGGGCCAGCACGACACTGGAGTGGTTCATGCTGCTCCAGCTGCCGATCCCGGTGTCAACTTGGCGCTGCAGTGTCCGCGCATGCGCAGTGGCACCGGCATCAACTCGCACATGCACAGTGGCTCCCTTCAACGCGCCGACCCCGACGCAACATGGCGTAGGGCTAAAGGGGCCGGCGTGGAAGAAAGGAGCTCCCAGCCAGAGAGGCCGGCCTGCCGATCGGTGGGCCCTGATCGCGGGTCAGGCCACACCGGAGGCTCCCCCCGGGGTCAGACCCCCCCCCCCCCCGCACAGGCCACCCCCCGGCCCCGTGCCGCGTGGCGCGATTCGCGCTGGTAGCGGGGATTCTCCGTCCCGGCCCGGGCTGAGAGAATCCCGCCCCCATTGTTCTGTATCCGTCTCACTCATTATTTGTACAATTCAATCGGTTTCCTTCCATCATAATAGGAGGTGGCAAAGTGACTGCCATTTGTATCTGAAATCCAAACAATAAAGACATCATTTGTTTTTAATGAACCCCATCAAAGTTTGCAGCAGGGAGGCTATCTATCCCATTATTTCTGTGGCGACTCTTTACTAGAACAATCTCAAACTAATATCACTGCCCTGCTTTCTCCCTATAACTCTGTAATTTCTTCTTCTTCGAAAGCAGTCTTTTGGAATCGTGGCAATTTGGATAGAATAAAACAAGTACTGGTCATTTGCTCTTGCCGCATTTACATTTCAGCTGCTGTTCCTAACTAGTATCACTCTCTTTACACTCAAATAAAAGTGAAATACCGCAGATGCAGGAAATCTGAAATTAAAACAGAAAGCGCTGGAAAAACTCAGCAGGTCTGGCTGCATCTGCGGAGAGGAACATTTAACAGGCCGTATTTTCCAGTCAAGCCCACCCCGAGACCAGGAATTCTTGCCCGAGGTCAACGGACCTTTAATTGGTCCATCAAATTTTCCGTCCCACCCATTACAGGGCAGGACTGGAATATTTACTTTGCACATATCTTGTTCCACGCACTTTGAAAGCTTATCTCCGAACAGTTAAAATTTAAAGAGTCGGTATTAACCTCCTGAGTCTCCCAAAAAGCGGGATAAAATTAACTTCATGTTTTCTGCTCATTGAACGAGCCATATAATCAGAATAAAAGGAGGAGTTACTGAGTCACAAAAAGAAAATTGAATTGATCAGTGATAGAAAAATGTGGTGTTGGAGATAAGGGGATGGGGAGTGGGGGGAATGGGGGTGGAGGTGGAGGGTTGACAGCGAGCAAAAACGGGACCCAGAGAAAACAAAGACCAGTGAAGCATACACCTTCTCAGCCAACTGTCTCCATCTGCAGCAAAGGTGGCAGAGCATACCATGCGAGAGTGAGGCTTCTGAGCCACAAGGGAGATGTTTAAGACAGAGGGCTGGACACTTCCGCCCTGCCCGCCGCAAGATCTCCACGGGCAGAAAGCAGACCCTGCAAAGGTCCATTGACCTCGGGCGGGAATATCTGATCGCCGGCGGGCGCGGTCGGAGAATCCCATCCAGAAAATTTAAGGAGGAGTTGGACAGGTTATTAATTGCCAATGGGTTGAAGGGTCAGGGAGAAAGGGCAGGACGGTGGAGTTAAGGTCAGGATGAGATCAGCCATGATTGAATCACGGAGCAGACTTGATGGGCCAAATGGCCTAATTCTGCTCCGATATCTCATGAACTTATAATTGACCATCAAAGTGTAAATCATCACTTTGTGAGATGGAAGATTGTCAAAAACCATAACAAATGGAATCGCAGCAAAATACATCCAATCAGCTGCTTCCCAAAAGGGCTTCTACATAGGATAATTCACCCATATGGTTAGCACAGTTTTGTCCAAATGCAGATAGTGTGTCCACCTCCCCCCCCCCCCCCCCCCCCCCCTCACACACACACACCTCCACCCAACCCACCAGCTCTCTTTTAGCCTCAACACAATGTTTTCCTGTCCCTGCAGGCAGTGAGTCACTGTATGTCCCTTCGACGTGACAACATCTCAAAGTGCAAGAAACGCCCGATCCAGCATGATCTTTCCCTACATTCTAAAATAAAATTCTACACAAATAAAACTTAATGCTAAACTGCAATGTAGCAAATCTTTGCACTGAAAGCAATATAATAGATTATGTTCCAACATGGGTCTGAAGAGTCTCAGTGCATTCCATAAAACTTGCCACAATTTGGCAAATTTATAGCTAAATTAACAACTCACAGAAAGAGGCTGTAAAGATGTCTGGAATGGAAAATGGAAATACCTACACTGCACTGACAGAACGGGATGGTGCTCCTCTGAGGCTGCGACTGTGAGGATTTTACATCTAGATGTAAATTATTGGATCCAAGATTCAATAATACTAAATATTGGTGGAAAATTGCCTCTTCCCTAACAGTGGTATCTCTTCTTTTAATAAGCACACACTTTCACAAAAGATATATTTGATGCATAGCTTATTTAATGTATGATGCTGAATTATAGTTGAAAGGCAATATTTCTTGATCATTGGCTATTTTAATGGAACTATTAAAATAAAGCGATTTAAAAATCTGAGGTCAGGAGTTCAGTGGATGAAAGTAGGCATTGCACAGTCTCCTGCTGTGACTTTGGCTGATGGTTGGTACACCAGCTTGAGTATCAATTCCTTGTTTTTAGTTTAATTTCTTATTTTACTGGATGGAGACGTCTCTGGCTAACCCAGCATTGATTGCTCATGCCTCTTTGTCATTGAGTAGGCCGTGTTGAGCTACTTTCTTGAACCACTGCTGTCCATGTAGTGTAAGTACACCCACAGCGCTGTTAGGGAGGGACTTCCAGGATCTTGACCCACCGACAGTGAGGGAATGGTGATATAGTTCCAAGTCAGAATGGTGTTTAGCTTGGAGGGGATCCAAGCATCTGATGTCCTTTTCCTTCTGGGTGGTAAAGGTGGTGATTTTGGAAGGAGGTTGCGTTGCATCATGTAGATGGTACACATAGCTGCCGCTGTGTATGGTGTGGAGAAAGTGAATCTTTAAGGTGGTAGATCGGATGCTAATCAAGCCGGCAGCATTGTAGCCACAGCATTCTTATGGTTTGTCCAGTTCAGGTTCTGGTCAATGATAACCCCCCAGGGTATTAAGAGTAGGTTATTATTTGATGATAATGCCAATGAATGTCAAGGAGAGATAGTTAATTTCACTTTTGTTGGAGATGGTAATTGCCTGGTACATGAGTGGTGCGAATGTTGTTGCCGCTTAACAGCTCAAGCTTGAATGTTGTCCAGGTCTTGCTGCATGCGGACACGAACTGCTTCAGTATGTGAGGAGTTGCAATGATATTGGACATTGTACAATCATCAACAAACACCCCACTTCTGACCTTATTTAATGATAATAATCTTTATTGTCACAAGTAGGCTCACATTGACACTGCAATGAAGTTACTGTGAAAAGCCCCTAGTCGTCACATTCCGGAGCCTGTTCGGGTACATGGAGAGAGAATTCGGAATGTCCAAATCACCTAACAACACGTCTTTCAGGACTTGTGGGAGGAAACTGGAGCACCCGGAGGAAACCCATGCAGACACGGGGAGAATGTGCAGACTCCGCACAGACAGTGACCCAAGCCGGGAATCGAACCTGGGACCCTGACGCTGTGAAGGAACAGTTCTAACGACTGTGCTACCCTGCCACCCACGGAAGGAAGGTCATGGAGGAAGCAGCTAAAAATGGTTGGATCTAGGAAACTTCGTTAAGGAACTCCTACAGCGATGTCCTCAACCGAGATGATTGATCTTTTGTGCTAGATATGACTCTAACCACTGGAGAATATTCTGCCCAATTCCCATTAGCTCCAGTTTTGCGAGGGCTCTGTGATACCACATTCAGTCAAATTTGCCTTGATGTCAAGGGAAGTCATTCCTACCTCACCTATTGAGCCGAGGGGTGCGATCGAACGGCCTCATTGCGCCCAACCCGATGACACGACAAGGCTGTAAAATCTCGCGAGCGGCCTCTTGCGACACTTTGAATGCCTCACGAGATAGAACAAAGAACAAAGAAAAATTACAGCACAGGAACTGGCCCTCCAAGCCTGCGCCGATCCAGAGCCTCTATCTAAAACTGCTGCCTGTTTTCTAAGGATCTGTATCCCTCTGCTCCCTGCCCATTCATGTATCTGTCTAGATACATCTTAAATGACGCTATCATGCCCGCCTCTACCACCTCCGCCGGCAATGCATTCCAGGCACCCACCACCCTCTGTGTAAAGAACTTTCCACGCATATCTCCCTTAAACTTTTCCCCTCTCACCTTGAACTCATGACCCCTAGTAATTGAGACCCCCACTCTGGGAAAAAAGCTTCTTGCTATCCACCCTGTCTATACCTCTCATGATTTTGTAGACCTCAATGAGGTCCCGCCTCAACCTCCGTCTTTCTAATGAAAATAATCCTAATCTACTCAACCTCTCTTCATATCTAGTGCCCTCCATATCCTTTTGGTAATGTGGCGACCACAACTGTACGCAGTATTCCAAATGTGGCCGAACCAAAGTCTTATACAACTGTAACATGACCTGCCATCTCTTGTACTTAATACCCCTTCCGATGAAGGAGAGCATGCCGTATGCATTCTTGACCACTCTATCGACCTGCGCAGCCACCTTCAGGTACAATGGACCTGAACATCCAGATCTCTCTGTACATCAATTTTCCCCAGGGCTTTTTCATTTACCGTATAGTTCGCTCTTGAATTGGATCGTCCAAAATGCATCACCTCGCATTTGCCCGGATTGAACTCCATCTGCCAGTTCTCCACCCAACTCTCCAATCTATCTATATTAGCTGTATTCTTTGACAGTCCCCTTCACTATCTGCCAATCTTAGTGTCATCTGCAAACTTGCTAATCAGACCACTTATACCTTCCTCCAGATCATTTGGTGTATATCACAAACAACAGTGGTCCCAGCACGGATCTCTGTGAATCTCGCAAGACGTCGTGATCTGGACCTCGCCCTCACTGGACGTGATTCAGATTTACATATTTCACTGAGCAGTTAAGCTTACTTAAATATTTTTATGCCAGATTCTTCCAAAGACCAGGAACAAAGGCCTGCGCCTGGGAGACCTCACCATGGCGCTGTTTGGTACTGGGTCACACAAACATGGACCAGGCATAATGGCACCTGGGGAGGGGCATCTCCCAGGCCATCGGAGGCCCCCGGGTGGTCGGGCTGTGGGCAGCTTGGTACCCTGACACCTCTGCCAGCCTGCCACCTTGGCACTGCCACCTGGCACCCTGGTAGGTTTCTTTCCCCAAAGTACATTAGTGAACCAGATAGGTTTTTCTGATAATATATGATTGTTTCATGGTCACTGTGAGGCTAGCTTTTAATTCCAGATTTATTAATCAAATCAGAATTCCACCCGCTGCCATGTTGGGATTTGAACAGACCGCAAAGAGCATTCCCTAACCTCTGGATTACTAACCCGTACACTGCATTACTTAGGTGGAGAGGCCAAGGTTTGAACAAGAAGTGCAGAAGTCAGACTTCCCCAAAATGCTCCATTTCTGCGGTTATCTGCGCTGAATTTATACTAATGTAGAGGTTTTACATCCAGTTGGGCAGGGACTACTCTGGAGGAGGACACAGTGGCACGTAGGTTTAATTCATGATCCGGAGTGGTGGAAGGGAGGTGATGGTCACATGGCCATCCTGGGATGTCACATGTTTGTGGCTTTCAGGAGAGTCTGATCCCAAATCTCCACAGTGGATGGAGAAATTCATTCTCTGTCCTGGGGATAGTTTCTACGGGGGGTGGGCCAATGGACAAGCACGCCTCCTCCTGGCCCACAAGTTGTGCTATAAAGGCAATTACCATTTCCCCAAAGCTATCATCATCTCTCTTCGGCTGCTGTTTTCTCTAGACCTGGAAAATCTAATAAGCCACTGTTAAACCTGCAAGGTAGGTTAAATCAGAGGCTGCTGGAGGGGGGAAGGGGGGAGGGGGAGATGGGGGGAGCGGGGAGGAAAAGGGGGGCCGGGGAGGGCGAGTGATGGAGAGGGTGCGTGCCGGGGAGGAGAGGGGGGGGGGGGGGGGGCGGGGGGGGGGGGGGGGGGGCGAGTGATGGAGAGGGTGCGTGCTGGGGAGGAGAGGGGGGTGCGGGGAGGGTGCGTGTCGGGGAGGAGAGGGGTTGGGTTGGGGACGGTGCGTGCCGGGGAAGAGGGGGGGGTGTCTGCCTGTGCCAGCTGGCAATAGTCGCGACCATGCAGCCCATGGCACCTGGTTGCGGGGGGGGGGGGGAAGTATGGGCAATGATGACATATCGTCTATCCCACCCACCCCCACCCCCACCCCCCACCCCCTGTAGGCCGTTATGTTTGGTCATCACCCAGCGATGTTAGTGCAGCCGCACTTCGACATGTTGCCCTGGGGGAGCTGGAGTAGGAGCTTGCCAGGAAGGCAGCGGAGGTCCCTGTGGACCCGGCCAGCCAGGATGCCCGGGCAGCGGGCTTTGCTGCTGTGGCCAGGATGCCCATGGTCCAAGGGGCGATCGATGGGATGCACATCGCCGTGCGGCCACCTGCGGATAACAGGGCCATGTTCACGAATATGAAGGGGACCTATTCCATGAATGTGCAGGTGATCTGTGACCACCGCATGAGGATCCTGCACGTCTGCGCCCAGTTCCCGGGCAGTGTACATGACTCATCCGTATTGGCGCAATCTTTCATCCCCACCATGTTCGAAGGACGACCCCCACCCCCCCGTCTGAGGGGCTGGTTCCTGGGTGACAGGGGTTACCCGTGGCGGTCGTGGCTGATGACGCCTATACGGAGGCCACAGACTGACGCGGAGAAACGCTACAACAATGCCATGCAGCGACCAGGGGTGTGATAGAGAGGTGCTTTGGGCTGCTGAAGATGCGCTTCAGGTGCCTGGACCGCTCTGGAGGGACCCTCCAGTCCCCGTCAGATAGGGTCGGCCACATTGTTGTGATCTGCTGCGTCCTGCACAACATTGCCCAGCAGAGGGGCGATGTGCTGCAGGCAGAGGAGGGCAAAGGGGAGGAGCAGCAAGACAAGGCGCAGACCTCCCCAGATGAGGAGGATAGGGGCAATGGTCAGGACAGACGGGCTGGACATGACCGGGAGGCTGCCCACCGTTACCGGCTGGGCCAGCGGGCACGGGACAGGCTGATGGCCGCCTGGTTCACGGGCTAGGGGGGGCGTGGGAATCGCACAGACTGCACACTATGGCACCAGCCTACCACACTCACCCCACCCACCCAACACCAACTACCCTCACCCCACCCGCATGCACACCACCCCTCCATTGCATATCCAACTGCAGCACAACGGGCCGGGCTCACACGGTCGCCGGTGGAAGCGTGTTGATTGGAGGCCATGGAGGATGATGACAACCCGCTCTGCTCTGGGCTCTACATCGTTGGACAATGTCTGACCCATGGCCACAGTACCACCCTCCACCGGACTGTCCCTGCATGAGGCCGTGACACTGCAGCGCACGGTCCCGCCATCTGCCCGGGAGATGGCAAGGGCGAACGGAGGACGACATTCTCTCACCCCTCACACACACACACTGGCGCTCACCTCATACTACACCCCCGCACGCATCGGACAGAGCACAAAGTAGCTTCTGGAGATGTGAAAGTGATTTTAATAACAAACAGTTCATACACTTGCCTTAGGCCCAGTACTAATCTGTGCCCTGCACCCGTGCCAACTTACTCAGTGTCTAATTTTTTGGCCTTCAGGGCCCTATGACTACGTCTAGGTGGTTCCCCAGATGGTACAGCAGAACTGGAGGTGGACTCCTGTGATTCCTGCCCTGTGACTAGGGACCCTTTGGTGGCCGTTTTCTGGGGTGGCCCGGCCTAGATGGGCCAGGCTGCGGCTTGGGCGACTGGGATGGTGAGCTGCCAGCCTGTCCTGCCTGTTGCCCACCAGATGCGCCTGGGACGGAAGGGGGGAGTCCGAGGTGTCGCGGTGTTCCGGGACCTCCCCCACAGGGATGGCCCCCGGGCCTCTACATGTGTCGGGGATGCGAACGGACCGAGCACCTGACGCCCCTCCAACACCTGGCGCTGCCAGTCCTGGATGCCTGCCCTGGTATCAACAAGGGTCTGCAAGTTTGAAGCCATGGAGCTCAGGGAGTTGGCCATCCGTGTCTGTGTCTGGACGACGCCGGCCAGCACCTGGACAATGACGCCGATACCCTCAGCGATGGCCTGCAGAGACTGGGCCATTGCCTGCAGAGACTGGGCCATTGCCTGCTGAGACTGGGCCACGGCGTTGAGCGCCTCTGCGATCTGCTGCTGGCTCTGACTCATCGCTGCCTGTGAGAGGGCAGCCATATCCTGGGCCACGGACACCGCCTGCACGAAAAGCCCCACACCTTGCATACAGCGACCCATGTCTGACACCGTCACACCCATTGCCTCCACCGCGGACGCCACCCATGCGGTGTCAGTCTGGGTGGCACGCATGACCGGCACCACTACCTGCTCCTGCACGCGGGTGGACTCCTCCACCTTTGTCTGCAGCTGGCGCAAGCTGGCCGTCACCCCCTTCGATCGTCCCTTGGTCCGTGACTGCATCGGGTCTATGGGTGGGTGTGGTACATCCAGGAACCCGGGACCCATCTGGGCAGCAGATGGTTGTGTGCACCGGGCTGCCCTCCGACCTCCCGGCCCCTCGGCTGCTCCTGCCTCCACCTGCTGTACCGGGACGGCTGTGTTGTGCGCACCAGTTAGTGGCCCAGATGCCTCATCGCTAAAGTGCCCAACCGAGGTGAGTGTCTCTGCGATGGTGTCGGGTGTAGGAGATAACAGTGGCGTAATGGCGTGCTCCTCATCCGACCCGAAGTCCGGGGTCCCCTGGAGTGGTGGTTCCTGTCCATCCGTCCCCTGTGTGTGGGTGCCGTTTGCGTCAGTGTCCTGGGCGTCGGACTCCTGTGTGCTAGGGTCCTGTGTGTTAGGGTCCTGTGTGTCGGTGTCCTGTATGTCAGTGTCCTGTGTGTTAGGGTCCTGTGTGTTAGGGCCCTGTGTGTCGGTGTCCTGTGTGTCGGTGTCCTGTGTGTCAGTGTCCTGTGTGTCAATGTCCTGGGTCAGCTGCAAGGGGGGCCTATAGCTGTGGCTGCCCTCCTCGTTGCTGGGTGTGGCCCGCCGGCGTCGCCGCACTCGCACTAGGTGTGGGCGGCGTCCACCTGGTGCTCCGGATCTGTCCCTGGCTCGTGGCTGCCCTGGAACGTCCTGGGGGCCTGATGGGCCGGGCCTGTCCCCCCTTCCCCCATATCCCCCCTCCCCCATATCCCCCTTTCCCCCATATCCACCCTTCCCCATAACTCCCTTCCCCCATATCCCCCTTCCCCCATATCCCCCAATATGAGGGAAGGGGGATATGGGGGAAAGGTGGAATGGGAAAGGGGGAATATGGGTGGAGGGGGGATATGGGGGAAGGCTGGATATGGGGGATATGGGGGAAGGGGGATATGGGGGAAGGGGATGGGGGGAAGGGGATATGGGGGAAGAGGGGATATGGGGGAAGGGGGATATGGATTGTATTGGATTGTATTTGTTTATTGTCACGTGTACCGAGGTACAGTGGAAAATATTTTTCTGCGAGCAGCTCAACAGATCATTAAGTATATGGTAAGAAAAAGGAATAAAAGAAAATACATAATAGGGCAACACGAGGTATACAATATAACTACATAAGCACAGGCATTGGATGAAGCATACAAGGTGTCGTGTTAATGAGCTCAGTCCATAAGAGGGTCATTTAGGAATCTGGTAACAGCGGGGAAGAAGCTGTTTTTGAGTCTATTCGTGCGTGTTCTCAGTCTTCTGTATCTCCTGCCCGATGGAAGTAAGTTGGAAGAGTGAGTAAGCCGGGTGGGAGGGATCTTTGATTATGTTGCCCGCTTTCCCCAGGCAGCGGGAGGTGTAGATGGAGTCAATGGATGGGAGGCAGGTTCGTGTGATGGACTGGGCGGTGTTCATGACTCTCTGAAGTTTCTTGCGATCCTGGGCCGAGCAGTTGCTATACCAGGCTGTGATGCAGCCAGATAGGATGCTTTCTATGGTGCATCTGTAAAGGTTGGTAAGGGTTAATGTGGACATGACAAATTTCCTTAGTTTCCTGAGGAAGTATAGGCGTTGTTGTGCTTTCTTGGTGGTAGCGTCGACATGGGTGGACCAGGACAGATTTTTTGACATGTGCACCCCTAGGAATTTGAAACTGCTAACCATCTCCACCTCGGCCCCATTGATGCTGACAGGGGTGCGGACAGTACTTTGCTTCCTGAAGTCAATGACCAGCTCTTTAGTTTTGCTGGAATTGAGGGAGAGATTGTTGTCGCTGCACTACTCCACCAGGTTCTCTATCTCCCTCCTGTATTCTGACTCCTCGTTATTCGAGATCCAGCCCACTGTGGTCGTATCGTCAGCAAACTTGTAGATGGAGTTGGAACCAAATTTTGCCACGCAGCCGTGTGTGTACAGGGAGTTGAGTAGGGGGCTAAGTACGCAGCCTTGAGGGGCCCCGGTATTGAGGACTATTGTGGAGGAGGTGTTGTTGTTCATTCTTACTGATTGTGGTCTGTTGGGCAGAAAATCAAGGATCCAGTTGCAGAGTGGGGAGCCAAGTCCTAGGTTTTGGAGCTTTGATATGAGCTTGGCTGAGATTATGGTGTTGAAGGCAGAGCTGTAGTCAATAAATAGGAATTTGATGTAGGAGTCTTTGTTGTCGAGATGATCTGGGGATGAGTGTAGGGCCAGGGAAATGGCATCTGCTGTGGACCGGTTGCGACGGTATGCGAATTGCAGTGGATCAAGGCGTTCTGGGAGTATGGAGGTGATGCGCTTCATGATTAACCTCTCGAAGCACTTCATTACGACTGATGTCAGTGCCACCGGACGGTAGTCATTGAGGCACGTTGCCTGGGGGGAAGGGGGAAGGGAGGATAAGGGAGATATGGGGGAAGGGGAATATGGGGGGATCTGGGGGAAGGGTGGATATAGGGGAAGGGGAATATGAGGGAAGGGGAGATATGGGGGCAGGGGATATGGGGGAAAGGAGGATATGGGGGAAGGGGGGATATGGGGAAGGGGGGATGGGGAAGGGGGGCAGGCAGTGGGGGGACTCTCTTGGCGCTGCACGGCGGGCGGCCATTTTGCCGGGTCCCCGGGGTGGGGGGGCAGGCGTCTTTTGTGCAGTGAAGCTGCGCTCCCCCGTGCCGTCGCGAATGGCATTACGCCGCTACTAGCCCATTCCCGCCCGTAAAATGCACGCCGTTTCGGGGGGGCCCGACGGCAGAATGATTCGCGCCGTTTTTGGCGCTGGGTTCAGGCCATCGCGCCAATTCACAGTAAATCCCACCCACCGTGTGCGATTGGAGGAATCCACGGCCCGTGCCATGGAAATAACACTTTTTGAGGTGACTGGGTGGTACAATTTTAAACTGAATCCACAGCGCAACAGTTTGAAATGTATGAAAAGGAAAATGCATTTAAATGCTACCTCCATGGTATGTCACAAGTACTACAGACCTGGACGCACAGATTCAAATCATTGTAGTGGCTGAGACCAGGGGTAGGTTTATTTTATCTCACCTACACAGGAGGTAATCTGACTGATCAATAGAATGAAAATCTGGTATGTCCCAGAAGAATCTGTTTCCTCAGATTACTCGGGGTGGGGTGGGGGGGAATGCGCTTTGAAGATAATTGATCAATTTTGTCGCACTTATGGAGGATACACAATTTATATCAATTTAAGTACTCAGACATACTCTTGGGTCAGACCAGGGTTCATATCGTGAAGTCTTGTGAATGACAGCACTAGTCACCAACTGAGGAACATCAATTCAACCTTCAATTCTCGTCAAAACTACTCCGCATCGTGTCTACAATTTAGTGGCTCGGAACCAGTTTTACAGCTGATGATGCTGGACTAAGTGAAGAGAAGGCAGTGCGGGCTAGCTACGATGTTTCATGGAACCTTCGCCAAACATCGCAAGATAGAATAATTTACCCAAGTGCTGATCCAACGTTGCTTGGAGACAAATTAATGCCTTTCTCTGCATCATGAAGTTAACTGTCATTTGGCAACAGACTCAAAATAGCACTCAGCATTTACACAGCTTTCTTTCCACCTGTCCCAGCTGGAGAAGAATGCAAGGCATCTTCTGACTGTGATGGGAGGAAAAACTGCAAAGGGAAGGAAAAAGCACTTTGCTCTGTTGAACACTTAATGAAGACAACTGTAACAGGTTCAAGGAAGAGGTCAAGAGGTTCTGGCTTATCAAAATGCTGCCACTTCTCAAGTTGCAAATGTAACACTTAAAGCACTAATTACTGGGAATTTTTCATGTTGAGTGAAGACCCATTGTCCCAAAGGGTGCACCCATTAGAATTCCCTACACATAACGCCATGGCCAATGTGTGCACTGGTCGTCCAATCCACCTAACCTGTACATCTTTGGACTGCGGGAGGAAACCAGTGCACCCGGAGGAAACCCACGCAGACACAGGGAGAAAGTGCAAACTTCACACAGTCACCCGAGGTTGGAATTGAACACGGGACCCTGGAGCTGTGAGGCAGCGGTGCTAACCACTGTGCCACCATGCTGCCCCAAAGTAATTTGAAAGTAATTCACTGTATATGAAGCACTGGTGGAAGTGATACACTTCTAGAAATGTACATTTTCAAACAGGACAGTCTAACCTTCAGTCTAATTTGGGCAGGGGTGAAAGAAATATGCGGTTTCTTTGTGAACTGGTATTTTAAGTTTAAAATCTAAAGGTTTATGAGTTGGCCCAAATAATATTAGTATTGTCAAAGCCTCTGGTTCAGCCTTTGTGTGCATATCAATATGAGATTGTTGATTTACAGCAAGCCCAAGGCCAAGACTTGAATGCCTAGGGGTTGTCTGCATTTGTCTCCATCCTGTCTATGAAGGATGCTAGGAGATATAATTTGCCAATTTGTCACCATCCGATCCACCCACTCCAATCCATCCTATCAATGGAGCATTCTTAAACGTAATGTCTTAATCCATTTGAAAGAAATTACCATAGAGGCACAATGAAGTGAGGTAAATTTATGCTGCGTATCAGGAACAGCGGATCCTGGCTTGCATGTTCCTCTAATTAGAAGCAAAATCATTGTGGGAATAGTTACAAAAGAACCTTTGGAACAATAGAAGCTGGCATGTTGTGTACAAGCACCACCCATGAAGTAAAGACTTCTAGGCAAATGGCATAACTGATGAGGGTGCAATTCCTTGAAGACAACATTGGCCCAGATTTGCTGCAAAAAGAATAGAGAGCTTAATTTCCTCAGCATTACTAACATGTATATCGAACAGCAACTTGTGAAGCCCATTAATCCAGAACATCCATCAACCGGCTCTTTTCAACACGAGGGTTCTCCCTTTCCCTGGCATTTCCATCAACCTCCTGTCTCGGCCCACCTCCTGGGCCTCCATTCCCCTCACCTCCATGCTCTGAGACCCCCAGTCCTTACATGGTCCTGGTTTTGTGGCGTTCAGACTCTGGGGGCTTCTTGCCGCCCCACTACAGTTTCTGGCACTGCTGAGATGGGAGAGTTTCCAGCCAATCTGATTGGCTGACAGATCTCTGAGGTGTGGCTTCATCCTGAGTGAAGGGCGGAGGTCCCACATCCAGCCAATCAACACGCCTTGAACCTTATATTTCTGTGGGGCGGCTAGCATGAATTGCATTATGTTCTCCACCTACTCGTCAAGTAGCTGGATGGGAAATCTCGGTTGGTGGCACGGTAGCACAGTGGTTAGCACTGTTGTTTCACAGTGCCAGGGTCCCAGGTTTGATTCCCGGCTTGGGTCACTGTCTGTGTGGAGTCTGCACGTTCTCCCTGTGCCTGCATGGGTTTCCTCCGGGTGCTCCGGTTTCCTCCCACAAGTCCCAAATGACATGTTTTAGGTGACTTGGACATTCTGAATTCTTCCTCAGTGTACCCGAACAGGCGCCGGAATGTGGCGACGAGGGGATTTTCACAGTAACTTCATTGCAGTGTTAATGTAAGCCACCTTGTGACAATAAAGATTATTATTATTATCTTAAAAATCCTGGCCAATGCCGTTTCTATTCCTGCAATGCCAGTCAACCTCTTTGACCCAGAAGGGGAATAATTGAAATACACAAGTCTCATTTCTATAGTTGTAAAAGATTTTTGAAATGTAACATTTTATATTTTAAAACTTTTTTAAAATAATTTATTTTCTGTTTTTCTCTCCCCTTCAATTTTATTTTTATTCCCCTCTATTTCTCATCCCCTGCCTGACTTGATGGTACTTCATCTTACTTCATTCTCTCTTCATAGAATCCATAGACTCTCGACAGAGCAGAACGAGGCCTTTCAGCCCATCGAGTCTGCATCAACCCTCCAAAAGAGCACTCTGTCTAGGCCCACTCCCCCATCCTATCCCGTAACTCCGCTCATTGATCATGGCCAATCCACCTAACCTGGACATCTTTGGAGTGTGAGAGGAAACTGGAGCACCACACAGACAGTCACCCTAGGCCGGAATCGAACCTGGGTTCTGGGCGTTGTCAGGTGGTGGTGCTAGCCACTGTGACGCCGTGCCGCAGAGACCATGGAATCCCGCCGCCAGCGAACGGCTGTATAATTCTGGCAGGTATGTCTTATTTGGACCCAGTAATCACACTCTTTAAACGTCATTTATGTTCTTGAAACTAAGAACCTGAGTATTGGCTCAGATTTTACTCTGAGTTGCAAATAAGAACAAAGAACAAAGAAAAGTACAGCACAGGATCAGGCCCTTTGGCCCTCCAAGCCTGCGCCGACCATGCTGCCCGTCTAAACTAAAATCTTCTACACTTCCAGGTTCCGTATGTCTCTATTCCCATCCTATTCATGTATTTGTCAAGATGCCCCTTAAACGTCACTTACGAATGAATGGTTCAGCTGCTGGACAGGGGTGAGAAGACATCAGGTAGAGTTGGGAGGATTAGACGAGGAGAAGGATGTATGAGGTGCAAAATACAAATGCCTACATAAACCAGTTGGCCTGAATTATCTGTTTCTGTGCAGCAAATTCTATCTAGGGACAGAATTACATTGTTTTATTGCTCTGTGATGAGTAGCTTGTTGTGATTTGCCGTTGGCAGTTTATATGTGAAGGATGCTTATTTTGGGCAAAATGATGAATGGCTGCCTATGGCCTGGGGACGGTATCCTAATCCAATTTCTTCTCTTCACTAAAAGAAAGGAAAGGATTGTTGGGAGGGAAAGGGTTTGCTAAATACTTGATCCATTGATGCAATGGCTTTTAAAGTTATCTGGCCACAAAGTTAGACCTTGCAGATGAAAGCATCTACATTCCCATTAATAACCAGAAATCACGTTAGTCGTGAGAATGGCAAAGTTGCCGATAGTGATCATCTCAAGTGAGATTTTCAGCTGTGATAAATCCTGACAATGCAGATTGGAAAAGCCATTCGCAAGCTTCAGGTTATCAGAATGCGCACCAGTCAGTTTAAAACCATTAAATTGAATAACTGGGAGATGAAAGATTACCTTCCTTTAGTACGCTCTGCTCGGCTCTCTGGCTAATTTGCAGAGACCGACTGAGGAGAATGGAGAATGCAAATTGCTTCACTGCTGAATCCTGAGACTATATTTCACAATGTCCTACTTTGCTGATGGGACCCCCATTGTTCTCCTGTACCAGAACAGGTGAACTATTGGTACCTAATGCCCTAGTTCGCAGCTCTAAATGTTCATCAGTTTGTGACAAGTCATTATTTATAACGAATCCATGGTTTCAAAAATAAATCTGTCACAAGAATGTAATATATATTTTATTTTTTAAGTAGTGTTTAACTTTACATGCACAGTAGCGGCGGTTGTAAAACACACTTATGTGCCTCAAATAGACATTTAAATATTTCCTCTTCGAAACACAGTCCACGGTGTCATTTGGGTAAGGAACAATGTAATGAAACTTCAGATAATCTAAAATAATGTAATGTCGTCTAACAGTAATAATGCAACTTGTACGTAAAAACAAATGGATTCTATTAGGATTAGGAACAGGAGATGTTGTATTTCTTCAGTATGAACCGCCGGCCACTGAACATTATTTCTTCTTTGTACTCAATGAAAACTACCCCCAGGAGAAGAGCAGTAGGAACTAATAGGAAGGTTTCTCATGTTGACTCATGCTTCAGTCTAACCCATTATCACATCAGAAAGTGACATTTCTATTTCCCTAACTCCTGATCTTTGTTAACCTCTCAAATCAAAATTTCTGTATTACATCCAATTAATGATTGATTTGTGGGTGGTTTTACACCACAGATTTTCATCCACGAGAAGCTGGGTTTGCACTGCCTTACCTCATCATGCTTAAAGTCCCTTAAGTTGTCAGAAAGAGAAGACTTTCATCATATCTGTTTGGATTGACTAATTTGTACCCAGATCCCAAAGGAGAGAACATAAAAGTCTAACCTTGCGTGTTTCCCAGATGGAATTATTTTTAATTAAATGAGAAAAGCAGCACTAAAACACAGTTACAGTCTGTTCACAATGGAAGCCAGGAACAATCTAACAGTCGCTGAATTGGGCACATATATTTTGTGCAATTGGGACAAATTGGTAGCAAATCTAATACAAGAAAAGCAGAAAATAAATTACTGCAGAAGAACACTTAAAAGGAATATAGTAAGGACCACTTGAATATTCGACAGGTAGGCACTGAAACAATTCAACAACATTTTTCTGAACAAAATATCTCACCCAGCCACGGGGTCAACTCTTTGTTGGAAGTCCAACAAAGTGGATACAATACAATTGAAGCCGGGATCCAAATCCAGACTCCAAAAACAGGAGTCCAGATTGGATTGACTGACTTGCGTTATGACTTATATTCAGATTGAGGGCCCGGTATGATTTTGCTGACCAGATTAGGGTTGTGTGTTCAGATGCAAGGCCATTTAAAACCAGGATCTAACATTCCATAATGAGTTTACTTCTCTGTGAAATTGAAGGTCTATTCTCAAATACTGTGGCGCAAAGTCACTTCAACCATTGACTTGGTGCTAATTGCATTCAGTTACTTTTCATCCAGGACACAGCAACTGGAAGTGGGCATTGAGCTCCCCAAGCCTGTTCTACCATTCAATGAGAACATGGCTGATCCACATATCTACCTTTGCCACACATCCATTAACGCTTTTGGATTACAAACAACTATCCATCTCAATTTCAAATGAACAACTGTGCTAAAATCAGTAGTCATTTGTGGATGGAATTTCAAAATTTCTATTACCCACAGGGCGGAATTTTCCAATATTTTTTCAAAGTGTCGGTCCCCGCGAAAAAACAGGGAGAATCCAATGGGAAAACTCGCCGTGTATTCAGCCTCTTTAACAAATTAGTTTTTTAAACTCCTGATTCAGGCCACGCCCGTGACAGCTTACCTCTGATTCGCTCACCCCAGTAAAGCCTAATCTCTGTAATCAGCTCCTTTTAAATGCCTCCCCAGCACGTGTTCCAAGTCCAATTGAGGGGATGACTGCCAGGATGACAGCACCACGAGTCACGTAGAGAGCCCTCAGCAAAGGTCTGGATAGTGTCTAGCAGAGGCCTGGCATCCTGTATGTGTGATTGGGCAGGCATCCAGCAAGCAAGGTCACCAATCCCATCCTGGAGGCGGGGTAGGGGGAGCGGGTGGGGGGGGTGGGGGTGCACACTGTGATAGTGAATGCCAGCTCGCTCCATAAGGGGATGGGGCTACAGTGCCGAAAGAAGATGAATGACCTTTTTCATACAGTCATGGCACTCCTCATGTCTCCCCCTTAACGCACACATCACACCTCCAAGGTGATCTCTCACGCAGCCACCTCACATTCCCCAAGACTTGTCATGCCGCCTGGCCATTGCTCGAGTTCCTTTCTCCTCCTCATCCTAGGAAATTTGGCGCTCCTCCAGATCCTCCCGGTCCAACTGAACGCCCTGCTGCAGTGCCAGGTTATGCAGAGCACAACAGACCATCACGATGCGGGGCAATCTTTGGGGGTTGTGGTTGTATTGGATGGCTCTTCCAGACTGGTCCAGGCACTGGAACCTCAGCTTGAGCAGTCCAGTCGCCTGCTCAACTAGCGCACACGTTATGCATGGGCTTCGTTGTAGCGAGTCTCAGTGGGTGCTTGTGACCCCCGCACTGGCATCTTCAGACACCTCCTGAGTGGGTACCCTTTGTTCCCGAGGAGCAATCCGTCCAGCCGCTGCTCTCCCTTAAAAATAGCAGGAATCGGGCAGCACGGTGGCGCAGTGGGTTAGCCCTGTTGCCTCACGGCGCCAAGGTCCCAGGTTCGATCCTAGCTCTGGGTCACTGTCCGTGTGGAGTTTGCACATTCTCCCCGTGTTTGCGTGGGTTTCGCCCCCACAACCCAAAGATGTGCAGGCTAGGTGGATTGGCCACGCTAAATTGCCCCTCAATTGGAAAAAATGAATTGGGTACTCTTAAATTTATTTTTTAAAAAGCAGCAGGAATCTGTGAGGGGTCCAAGATGTGACTATCATGGACGGTCCCAAGGAAACGGGCACACACCTGCATGATGCACATCACGTGGTCACAGACGATCTGGACATTGAGGGAGTGGAATCCCGTATGGTTTATAAATGACTACCCAGGCTGCCATGGGAGAGCAGAGACAGGTGGGTGCAGTCGATGACACCTGCACCTGGGGCGTGCCTGCTGTGCAGGTGAAACCTTTGGTCCTGGGGTCCTGATTTGCCTGGGCCTGGTCCAAGTTGATGTACATTTGGGCCCTCGCATATAAATAGATAATAATAATACAGGTAATCGTTATTATTGTCACAAGTAGGCATACATTAACACAGCAATGAAGTTACTGTGAAAATTCTCTAGTCTCCACATTCCGGCTCGAGGCGCGGCATTCACACTGTATAATACGCACCTGTGACCCCTTATGGTGTGCAGGTCACCTGCTCAGCCCTGAAATGAGCCGTTGGCATAGAGGTTCAGAGGCTGGGACTGAACCTGCTACCGCCACCCTGACCCTGAGTTGCACTAATCTGGGTCTCTTGCATCCTCTCCGGTGCCTCCTCTGCAATTACCACCATGATTGATAATGGTCACCTGAGCGCTCAGCTCCGATAGCCAGAGGTGAGGTCGCCACCCTCCCGTTTTTATACAGCTGTTGTGAATCATGCCAGCGTTATGTCACAGCACCTAATGAATATTTGGCTGGGGGGGGTGGGTGGGGGGTGGGGGGGGGGGCGGGTGTAGTCCCGGCGGGAGGCCTTGCAACTGGTTTGCTGATGTATTTAAATTAGCTTCCTGACCTTCCTTGGCAGGATTCCCATTACATCACCGGCAAGCAGGGGCATAGCCTCAAAATAAGGGGAAGTAGATTTAGGACTGAGTTTAGGAGGAACTTCTTCACCCAAAGGGTTGTGAATCTATGGAATTCCTTGCCCAGTGAAGCAGTAGAGGCTCCTTCATTCAATGTTTTTAAGATGAAGATAGATAGTTTTTTGAAGAATAAAGGGATTAAGGGTTATGGTGTTCGGGCTGGAGCTGAGTCCACAAAAGATCAGCCGTGATCTCATTGAATGGCGGAGCAAGCTCGAGGGGCCAGATGGCCTACTCCTGCTCCTAGTTCTTATGTTCTTATGTTCCAAGATGTCTGTAAAATCGGAAAACGCAATCTCGCTGGCTGGACTCGCATTTCCCAAATTTCACCATAATTTGCGCCCATGTCGCCGTTCTCGCTGGCAAATAATGTGGGCTGAAAAATTGCCCCCTTTGTGCGTAACATTTCATAATCTGTGTGTTCCCCACAATGTACTGCTCTAGGTAGATTAAGCTACCAATGGGAAGTTAGTTGTGTCAATAGCTTTACTCTCAATACCTTTTTCTAGCAGGTATTTTTCTGTATTTTGATTTATGTGCTCATTAGTATTCATCTGGAGGGCAGTTTGCCTTTTGCCAGATGAAATATGCCAATCATCTTCTTCTCAAAAAATACCGCAATTGAAACATATTTCCCTGGTGTCCATTCTGAGCAACGCAGTCACATAAAGCGATGCTAATAGGTTTGTTACACTTATCAGATTGTGCAACAATGTCAGAAAACATTAGTAGTTCTCCATGATATGAGAAGTGCAATGCTCAGCTTTAAATATAAATTCACACTGCAACTTCTGTCAGAATTTTAAAAACAAAAATCAGTCTATGAATATGTGCTGACAGCAACTAGGTCTTGCACTTATAGTTTATAGGGCTTGAAATCTGTCATTTTCAGTATTAAGCAATGGAATATGAAAAATGTATATGAATCACACTAATTGATTGATATCAATTGGCAGTATCACATTTGTGTACCATTACCAGATGCACAACTGAACGTATGGCTGGTGGTAATATTGGTGGAAGTTCTCTAACATTTCAATATTCCAGTCTGTGGTAATTATCAGCATGTTAAATTATCAATGTTCTGAATATAAGATCCCATATCAACAGATGGGTACTTTCAACCAGGACATTAACATTATTTATTGCATAGATATGGATGCATTTTTGGAGACAGTAAAATACTTTCGTGTTAAAATAATTAACTATTTAGGCTTAATTGTTTGTAAGTTAGATCTAGAGTCAACCCGTATTAGCATTTGGCTCCCGATATGGAAGCTATAACGAAATCCTTTCATCAGACGTTCTTCTTCAGATGCCATGTTTTACATTGGTGACCCTGGCTCTTTATCTTTCATGGTCCTTTATAGCAGCCAACATTATATTTTAAAGCTTATACCAGTTTTGCTTCTGAAGCTGTTGGAGCATATCCTCCTTTTTCTCCCCCTTGCTCTGCTGCCCTCAATTTTGCCCGTCATGACCAGATGCTCCAGTTCCTCCTTCCAGAGTGTGTGCCCAAAGGAATTGTGGTTGCCTCTGCGGAAGTTCTTCTTATGTGTCTGCCTTACTCAAAACTGCCTCGCCACCGGTGGTTTCAGCCTGTACTTAGTTCTTTATTGATGCAGTTCAACTTTTTTTCCTGAACATTTTGCTTGTGTTCACTGTTGAGGTGACAGTTTTCCATGAAAGTAACCAGGATGCCTTTTGAGTAAAACTTATTTCCATTCTATACCTTGTATGAATGCGCATGCTCAGTTTAGCAATTACTATTCCAAAGTTTGCTGCTTGCAGTCCCTTTGAAGGTAACTGCTTCCCTGGAGGGAATTTACTTCTTGCATGGTACAATCGGATGTGGTGTTGCCCACAGAGCAATGTGGGTTAGAAGCCCGTCCACAGAAGTTGGATGTTCTTTAGCAGAACTAAGTGTTTCCAATAATGGACGAGGCCAGAATTTTAGTCCGGAAGTATGAAATAGTCACAAATAAATCTAAAAGGGGAATGAGGAGAACCTTCTTTACCCTGAGAGAGGTGAGAATGTGGAACTTACTACCACAAGGAGCAGTTGAGGGGAATATCATGGATGCGTTTAAGGGAAAGTGAATCAACATATGGGAGAGAAAGGAATAGATGCATATGCTGTTGGGGTTAGATGTAGAGGATCGTGTTGGACCAAATGACCCGTTTCTGTGCCATAAATACTAATATTAATAACGATCAGTTGTCAGGGCTGTATAATCAGCCCTTGAAACTTCTTTCATATAATGTCATGTCTTTGAAGCAAACAAGCTATGCATATAATAGGGGCGGTGAAAATGGCTGGAACTTATTCCCCCCTCTGAATGCTCTCATAGGCTGGTCTTTACTCCTGACGATGGCTCAGGAACTCCCTCTCTTAAAATATATGCAATGAGTAGAATCATCCCAGAATTGCACTAAGTGGGGTCGTGGGGGTGGAAAATGATGTTTAACCCTCCAGCTGCAATGGTGGGCATTGTAATGTATCATCCACTTCCCGCTTCATTAATTATGAAGCCATAAGAAATGCACCGTATGGCTGGTGGGCGATCTCTGCATCACTATAATGACGTGACCTCATCATTCCCGTACTGCGGGTGCCACAATCTAAACTGCAGCCTCCCGCCAATTCTCAATGCTTGCAGCTCAGGACTGCTCAAGTGAAGACATGGCCAAGAGTCAAGAAGAGTTCAATGATGCATCACTGGAAAGCCTTTTGGAGGCCCACCAAATGTCCTCCATCTCCGCCCTGGTTGCAGGAAGTCCAGCAATCTCACCAGTCTAGCTTGGGAGGCAGTGGCAGTGGCAGTCGTGGCCAGTGCCAAGACCAAGAGGAGGTTGGCTATCCAGTGCAGAAAGAGGACGAATGATCCCATCATGATGCCAGGGTCAGTCAACCATCTCATCACTCACACACTCACAAGTCTATCACACATTCACTGGCATCTCACTCACTGCCAGCACAACGTAAATGACAACTCACTTTCTCACATTCACACTCAAATAACCCATTTGGAGACTGTGCGCTCAGCCCTCACCACCTGGAGGCCATTTGTACAGATCAATATTAGCCCCTAGACACACCTTGGGAGAAGGTCCTGCCACCAGCTCTCCCCTCTCCCACTTTCCCATGCAAGGCTTCACCCTGTAGCTTCTTCCCTTGCCTGGACCACTTTCTCCCCCTTTCCCAAGCAAGCCCCGCAGCCACTGAAAAGCCTTATGACTAGTCTGGTAGGTAGAGACCGACCCATGAGCTGCCACTAAAAGCGATGTGGTGCTGCCTGTGATGCCTGGCGCTGAAGACCACGAATGCTGCACGAAATCAGGTGGGCAAACTAACCTTGAGAAGTCCCGGGCAAATTGCAGGTCGCCAGGAACACGTTGCTTATGTTCGATTGTGAAACAGGTTGGTGTGAATTCCTGCCAATGTGAGCTCATGATCCAGCATGGAGGGATGTTTCAGATGAGCAGTGCTGACAGTGAGATTCAAATGTATTGAAATTAGTTTCCTGATGTGCTGCCTGATCGGACAATCACAAACTAGATTCAGAACAGAGTAAAACCGATTTTTGGTCTCTTGACCTAATTGTCCGCTCAAGCTGCCAAACACGCTACTGCCAACAGAAGCAAACAATTCCGCCCAATGATGTTTCAAATAAATAAAGGAAGCATACGATAGGTCTAGGCATCTAAAAACTGATGAAGCCCTTGAGGAGTACAGTCAAAGTAGGAAGGAACTTAAATGTGGAATTAGGAGGTTTAAAATTAGGAGGCCATGAAATGTCTTTCACAAACATGGTCAAGGAGAATCTCAAGGCTTTTTACAATAATAATAATCTTTATTATTGTCACAAGTAGACTTACATTAACATTGCAATGAAGTTACTATGAAAAGCCCCTAGTCACCACACTCCAGCACCTGTTCGGGTACAGTGAGGGAGAATTGAGAATGTCCAATTCACCTAACAAGCATGTCTTTGAGGACTTGTGGAAGGAAACTGGGGCAACCGGAGGAAACCCACCAGACACGAGGAGAGCGTGCAGACTCCGCACAGACAGTGACCCAAGCTGGAATCGAACCTGGTATCCTGGCGCTGTGAAGCAACAGTGCTAACCACTGTGCTACCGTGCTGCCCTAATATGCACATACTATGAGCAAGAGGGTATCAAGAGAAAGAGTAGGCCCACTCAAAGACAATGAGGGACGTTATGCGCGGAACCACAGGAAGTGGGCGAAATCCTTAATGAGTACTTTGTACCGGTGTTCACCAGGAAGAACGACATTGCGGATATTGAGGTCATTAAATCGCGCGATTCGTGGATGACACCTTGGGAAATCTCGGAGGCCATTAGAGACTCCCGAATTGTCAGGGACAGGACAGCCTGGCACCAGGACAGCCTGGCGCCAGGCTGGCAGTGTCTGGGAGCCAGGTTGGCACTGTCGGTGATCGGACCCAGAGGGGGGGCTTACTAGGGGGCTAGGGGGGGGGGGGGGGGGGGGGGGGGGTGAAGGGGTGTTCTCGGGGGCCTCACCGAGGTTGGGGGAGGAGGGGGGTCGAAAATGGAGGGAGTTGGGGGTGGGAAGATTGGGGCATCCAGACGGAATGGCACCCCGAGCTGCGAGGATCCATTCCTGCCGAGCTCGCCAATAGGAAATAGCTTGGCGGAGAGAAACTTCCAGACGCCAAAGAAAATGGTAAAGTGCCATTGATTAGCGGGGTACTCGATACTGCGGCCACCAAGAAACACTCCGCTAAACACGCCCATAGATTTTTTTTTTTGATTGAATCGCTCCCTATATTCCTCATCCCTGGTGTCAGTGTGCTGAATGTGCGATAACTGCAGCCAGGGAGCAGTAAAACAGCCAGACCAGTTTGAAATGAGGACAAACAAGCTAGCACAGGCTTGGAATCACTCAAGGAACAACTGCAGTTATATATAGAACTTGGCAATACCATGACAGAGATAAGAAAATAAAAATGCTTAGGTCAGAAACCTATAGAGTTCTTAACAGCTTATTGAAACTGCAGAAGTACACAAGTTCATAGAAGTAATAGAAACTGTTGATAAACTTTGAAATCTTAAGAATAATGTTGAGCAATACAAAATTGTACCTTGATCTTCCAAGGCAGCAAAATAACTGGTAAAGTATCTTATGAAACTGCAGCTCCCTGCATTTTCTTGAAGTTCGGACAACTGCATGCATCTCTGATCTTTGAGTCTTTGATCATGTATATCTATCCATTTGCTGAATTTAACATAAAGTGAGAGAGTGTGCAATGGGGAAATAAACCTTTCCTTTTGCTAAAGGCAAACAAACTACAATATACTGCATTGTGCGATTAAAGTACTCTCGAGGGAGGGAGATAGAGACAAACTTAAACCTCTGCAGGTTTGAGAAGCAGTATAACTCTCTAATAAATACATCATACCACAGAGAACACAGTTTACACTTTAAAGCAAAAGACTATCGAATAGGGCGGCATGGTGGCGTGGTGGTTAGCACTGCAGCCTACGGCACTGAGGACCCAGGTTCGAATCATGGCCCTGGCTCATTGTCCGTGTGGAGTTTGCACATTCTCCCGTGTCTGCGTGGGTTACACCCCCACAACCCAAAAAATAACTGGGTGCACTAAATTTATTTTTAAAATGACTATTGAATAAACAAGTGGAACTCCTCATGAGCCTCCTCCACACTCCAATTAAGCTTACCCACCCTTCTCCCCCATATATGTGTCAAATCTCTCCTGAAGTATCAATGGTATCAGCCTCACTCACTCCATGTGACAAAGAGTTCCATATTATTGGCCCTCCCTGTGTAAAGAAATTAATCGTAAAATATTTATTTGTAGTAAATATAGGGGACTGCTGAGCTAGAGTTAGCTAGATGGTTAGTGTGTGGTTCAGTGTAATGCTAAGAACAAGGGATTTGATCACCAATCTAGCTGAGATGAGGGCAGCATGGTAGCATAGTGGTTAGCGCAGTTGCTTCACAGCTCCAGGGTCCCAGGTTCAATTCCCGGTTTGGGTCACTGTCTGTGCGGAGTCTGCACGTTCTCCCCGTGTCTGCGTGGGTTTCCTCCGGGTGCTCCGGTTTCCTCCCACAGTCCAAAAATGTGCAGGTTAGGTGGATTGGCCGTGCTAACTTGCCCTTAGTGTCCAAAAAGGTTAAGTGGGGGTTACTGGGTTACAGCAATAGGGTAGAGATGTGGGCTTCAGTAGGATGCTCTTTGTAAAGGCCGGTGCAGACTTGATGGGCCGAATGGCCTCCTTCTGCACTGTAATTTCTATGATTCTATGAAGTAGACTTGAGGGACCAAATGGCCTAGACATGCTCCTAATTCATACTGTAAGGATCCTCCTGTTAATCCCTGTCTGTCTCGTGTTTTTTTCCATTTAATTTATGTTCTTTCGGCTATTTCCATTTCTGTGCCTGGAGAATTAATGAGACCTGTGCCTTGAAGATGGATGTCACTTTTAATTTTAACAAAAGGACAGTCCAGCAGAATGCGCTGCTTAGACTGACATCAGTGATCGCACCTCTTGATGGACTTGGCAGGCAACCAATGAGTTGTTTTACAATTGCCGGGTTTTAGCTGATATTCAATGCTGATTGGTGCTGACCATTCTAGAATGTTCCTTCCTCTGTGGGACTGTGTTTAGCTTTTAGTTTCATATTGAAGCTGGAGGGTCACAGCTCTGATTTTTCTCTCTCACCGATAGATTCTTTCTGAAAGGCCAGAGTAAAGAATTTTCCCTCTGCACAGTCAGTTTGAACTGCAAAGAAAATCCAGTCCAGCACCAGCTGCAGGCAGAATCGTTATTTAAGAATGCTTTTTGAACTCTCATGTGTGGAAGTCTGCTCTTATCTCAGAAGGGCTATCAGACATCCTGGTGGAGTTGGACACAAATAAGAATGACACAGGCCTGAGGGTGTTGTTTTGGAGTTAAGGCCCATGTTAATAAAAGTTAAAGTGACTCCCTGAGGGAATCTTACAGTCTGGGAGTTCTGACTGAATGGTACTGCCAGAAGATCCTTGTTAGCAATGCAACTGCTGGTTTCAATCATTCTGCGTCCTGGGAGGACAGCCCACGGCCGCAATAACATCAACATCTGAAGCAAGGGAACTCCTCTTCAATTTCATATTGTAATTCCTGTCATTTGTACCCCTCCCGCTCCCTCTGCGTGTGTCTGACTTGTGTGTGTTTGGGTAGAGGGTGGGATGGTAAAAGGGAGAGTAGAGGATTAGCTGGTCATTATTCTATTATAGGTATTGCGTGTCTTATCTCTGTTTTTTGTTACAAATAAGCATTTCACTTCTAAATATGGTGCCTGTAAGTCGTTGGAGCAGTCAAGGGCCAAATCTCAGAAACCTTATACAAATTATTGGTCAATTCACTTGTGTTGGGACTCCAGGGTCTGTGGGGCTGTAATCAACCACGTACTGGCCCAGTGTGTCGTAACAATGTGTTCGTACGTTCATAAAATATCCTCAGCTACAACACATCCTCATTTTAAGGATGAGGGAATTCCATTACGCGGAGAGATGAGAAAGGCTGATATTTTTTCCCAAGGAGCAGAAATGGTCAAGAGGATATTTAATAAGGGAGTTTAAAATTAGGAGGAGTTTCGAGATATAGGCAGGGCGGTTGGTAACCAGAGGGCACTGGACAAAAGAATCTGAGCGAAGAAGTGGAGAAAAATTTCTAAGCAGCACGTTGTTATGATCTGGAATGCAATGCCTGAACGGGTTCTGCAAGCACATTCAGCAGCAACTTTCAAACTGATATTAGATATAAACTTCAAAAGCCGACATTTCAAGGGCTACAGGAAAAAAGGCAGGGAAGTGGGACTAATTGGCTCTTCAAAGAGCTGGCATTGGCGGTAATCTAATTGGCCTCTCTCTGTATGGTTCTCTGACTCACTGATTCGGGTAGCATCCTTGTAATTCATTTCAGCAATTTTCACTGGCATTCAATATTTTTTTTTTGCAGTGTGGAGACGAGGGGCGCGATTCTCCGTGAATCGGCGTGATGGCCCGAACCCGGCGCCAGCAACGGCGCGAATCACTCCGGCGTCGGGCCCCCCGAAACGGCGCGAATTCTCCGGCCGGGAATGGGCTAGTAGCGGCGTGACGCCATTCGCGACGGCGTCACCTGCACGGATGCGCGCAGTGTCACTGCACAAAAGAAGCCCCCCCCGGAGACCCGGCAAAATGGCCGCCCGCCGCGCAGCGCCAAGTGAGACCCAACACTGCCTGCCCCCCTATCCCCATCCCCACTTCCCCATCTGCCCTTCCCCCATATCCCCCCTCCCCTATATCCCCCTTCCCCCATTTCCCCCTTCTCCCATATCCCCCTTCCCCCATATCCCCCATCCCCCATATCCCTGTTCCCCCATATCCCCATTCCTCCATAACCCCCTTCCCTCATATCCCCCTTCCCCATATCCCCTTTCCCCATATCCCCCTTCCTCCATATAACCCCTTCCCCCAAATCCGCCCTTCCCCATATCCCCTTCCCCATTTCCACCATATCCCCTACCCGCATATCCCCATATCCCCCCTTCATCCATATCCCCCTTCCCCCATATCCCACCTCCCCTTCCCCATATACCCCTTCCCCATATACCCCATATCCCCCTTCCCCCATATCCCCTTCCCCCATATCCCCCTTCCCCCATATCCCCTTCCCCTATATTCCCCATATCACCCTTCCCCCATATCCCCCAAATCTCCCCTTCCCCCATATCCCCCTTTCCCCCAGATCCCCCCTCCCCCATATCTCCTATATCCCCTTCCCCCATATCCACCCTTCCCCATATCCCCCTTCGCCCATATCCCCCCTCCCCCATATCCCCCTTCCCCCATATTCCCCCAGATCCCCCATATCACCCTTCCCCCATATCCCCCTTCCCTCATACCCCCCTTCCCCATATCCCCCTTCCCCCATATCCCCCCTTCCCCCATATCCCGTATGGGAGAAGGGAGATATGGGGGATCTGGGGGATCCGGGGGAAGGGGGAATATGGGGGAGGGGGGATATGGGGGAAGGGGGATATGGAGAAGGGTGGATATGGGGGAAGGGGATATGGGAGATATGGGTGAATGGGGGAAAGGAGGATATGGGGGAGGGGGATATGGGGGAAGGGGGGACAGACCCGGCCCATCAGGCATAAAACGCCCCCAGGACGTTCCAGGGCGGCCACAAGCCAGGGACAGACCCGGAGCACCAGGTGGACGCTGCCCCCTGGACGTTGCAGGGCGGCCACGAGCCAGGGACAGATCCGGAGGGCCAGGCGGACGCCGCCCACATCTAGTGCTAGTGCGGCGACGCTGGCGGGCCACACCCAGCAATGAGGAGGGCAGCCACAGCAAAAGGCCCACGTCGAAACCGAACCAGTTCACTGACGCACAGAACACTGACACACAGGACACCGACACACAGGATCCTAGCACACAGGACACCGACGCCCAGGACACCGACGCACACCGATGCACGGCAATGTGCATCCCATCGATCGCCCCCAGGCCCATGGGCATCCTGGCCACGGCAGCGAAGCCTGATGCCCGGGCATCCTGGCTGGCCCAGTGCACAGGGAACTGGGTGTAGCGGTCCTCAATGACATACAGGGCGTCCGTCACTGCACAGATGCTCCAGTGCACCAACGCCTGCGAGATGCCGGAAAGGTCCCCACTCGGCGCCTGGAATGACCCCGTGGCATGAAAGTTCATGGTCACCGTAACCTTGACGGCCACGGGGAGTGGGTGTCCTCCCCCAGTGCCACGCGGTGCCAGGTGTGCCATCAGGTGGCAGATATGGACGACGGTTTCCCGGCTCATCCGGAGTCCCCTCCTGCATGCCCGGTCCGTAAGGTCCTGGTACGACGAGAGGGGCCGGTACACACGGGGCCTCATTGGGCGTTTCCATCGCTGTGGCACCACCACCTCCTCCACATCCTCCTCCTTGTCCTGTCATGCAGGTGGCCCTCCAGCCTGGGCGGCTGCCACCTGCCTCCCTGCGGCACGCTCCTCTGCGCTCCTGCTCGAGCTCCCCCAGGGCAACATGTAGAAGTGCAGCTCCAGCCACGGCGGCCAACATCGCTGGGTGATCACCAAACATAACGGACTGCAGGGGGTGGGGGAGGGGGTCGGGGTAGGAGTAGATGACATGTCATTGCCCATACCCTTCCCACCCCACCCCCACAGCCAAGTGCCATGGGCTGCATGGTCGCGACTGTTGCCAGCTGGCACATGGCCAGGCGGACACCCACCCCCTTCACTGGCACGCACCGTCCCGAAACCCCCCCCCCCCCCTCTCCTCCCCGGCATGCACCCTCCCCAACCCCCCCCCACCCTCTCCTCCCCGGCACGCACCCTCTCCATCACTCGCACTCCCCGGACCCCCGCTCTCCTCCCCGGCACGCACCCTCTCCATCAGTCGCCCTCCCCCCCACCCCCACTCGCCCCCTCCCAGCTCTTTCCGCCCCCCGCTCCCCCACCCGCACCTCCCCCCCCGGCTCCGCCCCCCCGCGCTCCTCCCCCCGCTCCTCCCCTGCCCCTCACCCCGCACCTCACCCCCAGCTCCTGCCACCCCCAACTCCTCCCCCCAGCTCCTCCTCCCTCAGCTCTGCCCCCCAGCTCCTCCCCCATCTGCTCCCCCAGCTCCTCCCCCTCCAGCTCCTCCCCCACAGCTCCTCCCCTCTAGCTCCTCCCCACAGCTCCTCCCCCCACCTCCTCCCCCCCCCAGCTCCTCCCCCCAGCTCTCTCCCCTCAGCTTCTCCCCCTCCAGCTCCACCCCCACAGCTCCTCCCCCATCTGCTCCCCCAGCTCCTCCCCCTCCAGCTCCTCCCCCACAGCTCCTCCCCTCTAGCTCCTCCCCACAGCTCCTCCCCCCACCTCCTCCCCCCCCCCCAGCTCCTCCCCCCAGCTCTCTCCCCTCAGCTCCTCCCCCTCCAGCTCCACCCCCACAGCTCCTCCCCTCTAGTTCCTCCCCTCTAGCTCCTCCCCATCTCCTCCCCCCAGTTCCTAGGTGGTTCGACCCGTGGTCACGTCGGCGGGACTTCGGCCCATCCAGCCCGGAGAATTGCGGCGGCCCCGGGGCCCATATCGTCACGCCGGCCTCGACATTCTCCGAGGTGCGCGCCCGATTCACTTCAACGGGATTTTTGGGGGGCCGGAGAATAGCGCGGGGCGGCCGGGCGGGATTTACGCCGCTTCCCGGCGGGTCGGAGAATCCCGCCGCACCATTGCGTGCAGAGCTCCAGCCGACAGCGCCGGCCCATCCCGGGTGACCCTCCCTCCTGACTATGAAGAGAGCACCTCAGAGGAGAGCTCCGAGGCTGTAACCATTATGATCATGGCACAGTTGTCATCCCCACCCTACATCAGCGCAGATACACGCACCTCGGTGGGTCATGTTAGTGGACAGGCTTCTGGGACATAATCTGGTGAGCACCACATTGCTGATGATGCACATCGGGTGGAGGCAGGAACCCCCAGCGAGACAGCAGTCGGAGGGCTGCTGGATCCCAGGCCCCAGCTGGGTCCCTGCCTGATGCTGAGCCTGTGGTACAGACGTACTTGGAGCTTATTGAGTTAAAAGGCTGCAGTGTGGACAATAGGGTTAGATCCGTAGCTGATTGGTGGAATCATCAAGGCTATGGATGCAGGAGATGTCACCGGCAATGCGTCGAGGGGTGGGGGTGGGGGGTGGGGAATGTAGCGGGTGCGTGGGGCAGCACCAACAGGAGTGGAGTATTGTTCAACACATTAAACATCTTTTTGCAGCTTTTGGGTGGTCGGATGCTGTGTGTGTGGTGTTGCCTTCTGCAGTGTTCAGGCATCAGGGTGTGATGGGGATGCTGGGCAATGACTCCCACATGCTACATGACCTGCCTACCCATGGGATTCCACTTGGCTTGTGGGAAGTGCTCACTTTACCACGATTGGCAATTCCCTATTAGCAATAGCCTTCAGCCACAAGGCCAGAGGCCTCAGCAGTTGGTGGGGCTATGGTAGTCGTTGGGGCAGACAAGCAGGGACAAGGGATGCCCCCGGAATGGGTACACATGGTCCAGGGGTTGTCATGGTGATGTATGAGTGGATACCCCCCCGGTTGTCCCCTCCACCTTCCCATGCTGGCCACCCCTGCGGAGTGTCCCCCAACCCCAGCCGAGGGTCGCTCACCCCCAACGGGCACAGGGGTGGCAAGCACAGCCTCTGTGGCTCTTTGCCGCTGTCATAATATATACCAGTATATCATGGTGCAGATACATACACACTGATGGACACACAGCGGGACCAATCAACACACACAACACCGCAGCCAATCACCAGTTAGAGCACACTCACTATAAAGACAGGGAGCATCAGAGTTCCCGCTCATTCGGGATGCAGCCTCCTAGGAAGACAGAGCTTACAGCTTACAGCACAGATCCTCACCATGTGCTGAGTGAATAGACTGGTTAGGACAGGCATAAGTCTTTAGTTTAATCTAATGTCATGTTAACCCACAGTGAAAGTATGTTCAACAGTTTCTAACTTAATAAAATAGTGTTGCACTATTTTAAGTGTTGGTGGCCTGTATGTTTTCCACGGATCAAGAGCACCCAACACATCAGCCACCAGGTTCATGTTTTTCAAAAGCAGTACTAATTAGTGCCAGCGTGAGCCCTTGCTGGGGAGGCCGCTGAATGACAGGAGGCTGTTGGATATGGGATCGTTCCCGTTAATTGGATGGAAATTGGACCTAAGTGGTGATAATTGGTTTCTCACCACGCTGAAGCGAGATCCCAATTTCGCCCACGGGAGCTGTCCGCTTGCATGGGAAACTGTTTGCCACCTGGCGTAGTTCTTGTTTTTAGCCTCTCCCGCAATTCACCGGCCTCATTGATGAGAGTGTAAGGAGGCCAGAGAATCGCGCCCTGTGTTCTCCCGTGGAGCAGCATTGCACCTGAATTGCGCAGATCAGAAAGCGATTCCTAATCCTTCGCCATGCAGTTTTATGAATGGGGAGGATTGCGAGGGATTTCCGAGGGAATTTTGCTTTCGGGCTGCTATTTTGAGCTGCTTGCTCGATGTAAACAAGAGGATATTATAAGTTAAGGTTGTTTTTTTCTGAAGAAGAGAATAGAAAGATTAGAAATAGTTACTTTTGATAGGACTGTACAGTGAGAGCAATTACTAGTGAGAAAATGGCACTAGTTATTGACAGAGCTTTGAGTACTGCCTTACGCTTCTACTGCTCCTTAAATCTGGAAAGACAGTTTCTCTTCGATGTCCTAAAGAAAAACGCCCTCTTTAAGTGATGTGAAGTATGCGTCTCCAAGTGAACTATATGAAGCGAGCTGAATTCAGACAGAGATCACAGAGCTGGATAAACATTTACAGAGCAAAAACTACCAATTAATCAAGGTAGCTGAAAAGAAGAATTGCCTTAGAAGAGGAATTGCACATTGCAGAAAGTCAAATGAATGTGTTGTCTCAGAAATCCACATGTATGATTTCAGGAAATAAAGCTTAAATTAATTCCAAAATCACTTCAGAATCGTTTTTCTTTTGAATGTTTAAAAAAAAAGAGAATCGCAAAGCTTGAAACCTGATGAGAGCGATGCCTGGATATCTCGATGAAGTCTCTCAAGGTAAGCAATTTATGTTGTCATCAAATATCCAGCCTTAGCGGCAACAGAGTGAACTAGAAGTTTTTCTGGGCAGTGCAGGCGCAAGGTAGGTGGTATCACCTGTGCCACCCAGTGTAGTAACTCCCATGAAGTCCATGGGGATATCCTGATTGATCTCTTCATGGGATCAGTGGAATATGAGCTTCCCCGCAAGTGGACGGGAACCCGCAGCTGAGGCTCACAAGAACTTGGCATAAAGACCGGCCTGGACAAGGACTGACTTGTTGGTTTTCCCAACGGGACTGCACTGCTGCCATAGGCAGACATTTTGTGACTAAATATATCGTCATTGACCTTACCACTTGTCTTCCTGGCTCTTGGTACCCAGGGGCGGGATTCTCCGACCCCCCCGCCGGGTCGGAGAATCGCCGGGGACGGGATTCCGGTTGCCGAATTCTCTGGCACCGGATATTCGGCGGGGGCGGGAATCGCGCCGCGCCCGTTGGAGGGTCCCTCCCCCCCCCCACGGCGATTCTCCGGCCCGTGATGGGCCGAAGTCCCGCTGCTGGAATGCCTGTCCCGCCGGCGTGGATTAAACCACCTCTCTTACCGGCGGGGCTCTTACCACCATGGCGGAGGCGGAAGAGACCCCCTCCACTGCGCATGCACGGGGATGCCGTGAGCGGCTGCTGACGCTCCCGCGCATGCGCCACCCGGCAAAGTCAGTTTCGCGCCAGCTGGTGGGGCACCAAAGGCCTTTCCCGCCAGCTGGCGGGGCGGAAATCAGTCCGGCGCGGGCCTAGCCCCTCAAGGTGAGGGCTCAGACCCTCAAGACGCGGAGGATTCCGCACCTTTGGGGCGGCGCGATGCCGGACCGATTCGCGCCGTTTTTGGCGCCGGTCGGCGGACATCGTGCCGATTGCGGAGAATTCCACCCCAGGTTCTCACATGCAGCTCCTGGGATCTATTTTTTTCCCCAGTGATTTCACCATGCCACAATAAGAATGCATCGGGAATGTGGAAGTTGTGAATTTCCCTACAGTGCGTATACCATTTTGATGTTCATTGGAATTCACAGTTTACAAAATAACCCTGATTAGTTTGTTTTCTTCCTGAGACATAGTCACAGAATTTACAGTGCAGAAGGAGGCCATTCGGCCCATCGAGTCTGCTCTGGCTCTTGGAAAGAGCACCCCATGCCCCCACCCTATCCCCGTAACCCCACCTCACCTTTTTGGACACTAAGGGCTATTTATCATGGCCAATCCACCTAACCTGTACATCTTTGGACTGTGGGAGGAAACTGGAGCACCCGGAGAAAACCCACGCAGACACGGGGAGAACGTGCAGACTCCGCACAGACAGTGACCCAAGCCGGGAATCGAACCTGGCACCCTGGAGCTGTGAAGAAACTGTGCTAACCACTGTGCTACCGTGCTGCCCCCCATGTAACACTGTTTAGTTCCATATTTGGTGATTAGGATTTTTCACCAGAAATGAAGATACATTGAGGGTAGATTTTCTCATCCCGCCCACCTAAGAGGGAATTGTCACGGGCGGGACAGAAGATTTGACGGATCATTTTTACGGTCCTTTGACCTCGGTTGGTAACTTCTGGTCTCAGGGTGGGCTTGACCAGTGGAAAATCCTGTCCAATGTTGCAGCTGATTTGAATTTTGGTTCCATTCTTTTGACTGGTCACAAAATGTGTTTGTAGATGTGGCATTGTTCAATGCAGGCGTTGGTCTGTGATGCAGTTAACAATGTTGAAGTGGTCATTCGAAGCGGGTCATTACTATGTTGCCACCAGCTGAGTGTCAATGCACGTGGTTAAGCTGTCACTGTAAATCTCGAGTCATGACCTGACCTATTCTGCCCAGTGGGTTTATACTCACACTGCTTCAATTTAACACTGCACGAATTGCAAATCCAGTTTGATAGCTGACTTGGTTTTTCATGATGTGACCTGATTTCCCCTCCACCAGCTCTCTAAACATTTAGCTCCCTTACTGTTGGGAGGCGGCCTACATCCAGACATGGATTGAACTCTCTCTTTCAAAGAAGGCAGTTAGTGTTGCAGGCACAATGTAAATAGGGTTTTGCTCAACATGTTAGGCAGCATTGACTGACTCCAGATTCTTCACAGATGTTGCCTGACGTGTTGAGTGTTTTCAGCTTTTCTCAGCACCTGCTGTATTTTGTAGATAGTGTTCTGCCTGGCTGGAAGCTGTATTGCAGTTCCTGGCCTCAGTCCAGTACAGCTACCTTCACAACAACATTCGTCAGACTGTGAATGATTTGTGGTGATCAAATGTGAAGTGGTCCATTTCAAAGCGTGAACAAACTTCACCTTGATGGACGTGGATGGTAAAATACCCTTCTCTCCTTACGACAACACGGATATGAAGGGGGCTATGGTCATATTTTACATGTACATAGACACTTAAGTGAAACTAATGTGACAACCACCTTTTGATCATAACTTACCTTAATCAGAGAATCTCTACAGTGCAGAAGGAGGCCATTCGGCCCATTGAGGCTGCACCAACTCTCTGAAAGAGGTCTATTCCCCACTCTATCCCCACACCTCACCTAACCTGTACATCCCTGGACACTGAGGGGCAAAGTTATCAAGTCCATTCCACCTAACCTGCACATTCTTGGATTATGGGAGAAAACCGGAGCACCCGGAGAAAACCCACGCGGACACGGCAAGTGTAAACACCACACAGGCATTTACCAAAAGCCGGAATTGAACCTGGGTCCCTGGCGCTGTGAGGCAGCAGTGCTAAGGAATGTGCCACCGTGCCACCAATTCTTAATTCTTTACGTAAATTATTAAGGCATACTGAGAAATAAATGTTCCTTGGGACATTTTGCTACATTAAGGACACAAAATTAAAGCATCTGTATTATACGGAGCATGATTTCTCAATTGGCAATAGCCAAGAATTATGCCGTCATTGCACTGACTTCCTTTTCCACCTGCTGGTAGTGATAGTGATGGATAGTTGGAAGGTGCCCCACAGACCCTTTCTCTCTTTTTTCAACTGGCTGTGACTGAGTGGTCATCAAGGGACTTAGGAGAGCATTGGGCCAGTTGTCAAAGCCAGTGGGTTAGCAGAACCACCAAGGTATTGCCCACATTTCTTCTGCTCTGTTAAATTGAAGCTCTGCAGAAGCTTTAGCAGTACTCAGTTCTCTGCTCAGTTCCTTCTGTAATAAGACCTCATCCTGGATTCCCTCCGGTGTCTGTGATGATGGTCTCCTCAAGGACAACCTTCCGTGTAAGGGTCATGTGGCTTGAACAACCAGTCGATACCTATGGTGGGGAATCTCTTCTGGGGGAGACGATTTTTCCATAGTGGCAGATTGTGGGAGGGACTAGCTGCAAGCATGCTGCTCATGAGGCATTCCTGTCAATAAAATGCTATTGTTCCACCAAAGAAACCTCCAGCAGTACATCTTTATGGTGTCAGAGAGCGCTGCGAAACATATTGAGTGGGAATGGGCGAGATGTTTTCTCATCTACAATAGCAGGTTGCATTTATATAGCTTGATTGACATAGTAATGGACTCCAAACTGCTTCACTGGAATGTTTATCAAACAAAATTTGACACAGATGAAATGTTTGGGCAACAACTTGGACAAAGGTGTAGGTTTTAAGGAGCAGGTTAAAGAAGGAATGAGAGGGATGGAGAGGTTTAATGGTGGGGTTGGGGGTGTTGGAATTTCAGAGCTGAGGATCTTGTTGGGGAGACGGCGATGTGGTGGTATTATCACTGGACTGGCCATCCAGAGACCCAGAGTAATACTCTGGGGACTCGGGTTTCGAATCCCACCACGGCAGGTGGTGGAAATTGAATCCAATACAAATCTGGATTTAAAAGTCCAATGGTGACCATGGAACCATTGTCAATTGTGGTAAAACACTCAGCTAGTTCACTAATGCCCCTTAGGGAAGGAAATTGGCCATCCTTACCTGGTCTGGCCTACATGTGACTCCAGATCCACAACACCTTGCTTGTCTCTTTTTAGACCTTTAAAGAAAAATTCCAATTAAGGGGCAATTTAGCGTGGCCAATCCACCTACCCTGCACATCTTTGGGTTATGGGGGAGAGGCAGGAGGAGAATGTGCATACACCACACGGACAATTACCCAGAACCAGGATCGAACTCGGGCCCTTGGTACCATGAGACAGCAATGCTAACCACTGCATCATCGTGCTGCCCTGACAATGTGGTTCACTCTTAACCATAGAATTCCTACAGTGAACAAGGAGACCATTTGGACCATCGAGTCTGTGCCAACCCTCTGAAAGAGCCCGACCCAGATCTGCACCGTAATCTAACCTGTACATCCTGGACACGAAGGGGCAATTTAACACGGCCAATCCACAGAACCTGCACATTTTTGGACTGTGGGAGGAAACTGGAGCACCCGGAGGAAACCCACGCAGACAGAGGAGATAGTGCAAACTCCACACAGCCAGTGACCCAAGATCAGAATTGAACCCACTGCAATGTGTAAAAAGAAAAGAAACCTGATGGACCACCTGGCATCGAAACAGGCACTGGAAACGACAACAGCGAACCCAGTCCTGTTGACCCTGCACATTCCTCCTTACTGACATCTGGGATGCTGCCATAATTGGGAGAGCTGTCCCACAGACTAGTCAAGCAACAGCCAGACAAAATCATGGTCACGGAGTTATACCTTACAGATAATATCCCAGACACCGCCATCATCATCCCTGGGTATGTCCTGTCTCAGCAGTAGGACATAACCAGCAGAGGTGGTGGCACAGTGGTATACAGTCTGGAGGGAGTTGTTCTGGGAGTATTCAGCATTGACTCTGCACCCCATGATGTCTCATGGCTTCAGGTCAAATATGGGTCAGGAAACCTCCTGCAGATTACCATGTGCAGTTCCCTCTACCCCCACAGCTACTCCTCCATGTTGAACACCACTTGTAGAGTGGCAATGGCATAGAACATACTCTGGTTGGGGGACTTCAATGTCCGTCACCAAGAGTGGCGCGGTAGCATGACTACTAACCGAGCTGGCCAGGTCCTCAAGGACATAACTGCTAGACTGGGTCTGTGACAGGTGGTGAGGGAACCAACAAGAGGGAAAAACATTCCAGCTCACATCCTCACCAACCTGCCTGCCACTGATGCATCTGTCCATGGCAGCATTGGTAGGAGTGACCACTGCACAGTCCTTGTGGAGATGAAGTCTCATCTTCGCATTGAGGAAACCATCCATCATGTTGTGTGGCACTACCACCTTGCTAAACAGGATAGATTCAGAATAGATCTAGCAACTCAAGACTGAGCATCCAAGAGGCGCCGTGGGCCATCAGCAGCAGCAGAATTGTACTCAACCACAACCTGCAACCTCATGGCCCGGCATGTCCCCCACTCTAGCATTAGCGCCTGGTGATCAACTGTGGTTGAATGAAGAGTGCAGGAGGGCATGCCAGGAGCAGCGGCAGGCATAGCGATAAATTAGGTGTCAACCTGCTGAAGATGCAACATGGAACTACTTGCATGCCAAACAACATAAGCACAAGAGATAGAAAGAGCTAAGTGATGCCACAACCAACGGACCAAATTTAAGCTCAGTCGTCCTGCCGCATCCAGCCGTGAAAGGTTGTGGACAATTAAACAACACACTGGAGAAGGAGGCTCCACATATATCCCCATCCTCAATAATGGAGGAGCCCAGCACATCTGTGCAAAAGACAAGGCTGAAGCATTCGCAATGATCTTCAGCCAGAAGTGTCGAGTGGATGATCCATCTCTGTCTCTTCCAAGGTCCCCAGCATCACAGATGTCAGTCTTCAGCCATGTCGATTCATCCCACTTGATATCACAAAATGGCTGAAGGCGCTGGATATGGGCCCTGACAATATTTCGGCAATGGTACTGAAGACTTGTGCTCCAGAACTTGCTGCACACCTCGCCAAGATGTTCCAGTACAGCTATAACACTGGCATCTACCCAGGAATGTGGAAAATTGCCCAGGTATGTGCTGTACGCAAAAAACAGGACAAATCCAAATCGGCCAATTACCTTCCTATCTGTCTACTCTCAATCATCAGTAAAGTGATGGAAGGGGTCATCAACAATGCTATCAAGTGACACTTACTTTGCAATAACCTGCTCACTGACGCTCAATTTGGGTTCAACCAGGGTCACTCAGCCTTGGTTCAAACATGGGACAAAAGAGAACTCCAGAGACGAGGTGAGAGTGAATGCCCTTGGCAGCATTTGATACAGTATAGCATCAAAGCCCTAGCAAAACTGGAGTCAATGGGAATTGGGGGAAAACTCTCCACTGGTTGGATTCATTCCTGACACAAAGGAAGATGGTTATGGTTATTGGAGGTCCGACATCTCAGTCCGGGATATCACTGCAGGTGTTCCTCAGGGTAGTGTCCTAGGCCCAATCATCGCCAGCTGCTTCATCAATGGCCTTCCTTCCAAGATAATATCAATTGTGAGGATGTTCGCTGATTATTTTTTCACTGATGATTGCTGAGCGCCATTCGCGATTCCTCTGACACTGAAGCAGTCCATGTGCAAATGCAGCAAGGACTGGACAATATCTAGGCTAGGGCTAACAAATGGCAAGTAACGTTAATGCCACAAAAATGCCAGGCAATCTCCAATAAAAGAGAATCAAATCATCACCCCTTGACAGTCCATGGCATTACCTTCATTGAATCCCCCACTATCAACATCCTGGGGTTTACCACTGACCAGAAACTGAACTGAACTAGCCATATTAATACTATGGCTACAAGAGCAGATCAGATGCAAGGAATCTTGCGGTGAATAACTCACGTCCTCACTCTTCAAAGCCTGCCCACCACCTACAAGCCGCAAGTCAGGAGTGTGATGGAATACACTTCAGTTGCCTGGATGAGTGCAGCTCCACCAACACTCAACCAAGCAACATCCAAGTAACCCGTTTGATTGGCACCCCTTCCACGAGCATTCACCCTCACCATCCCCGAAGCACAGGAGCAGCATGTGTACCATCTACAAAATACACTGCAGGAACTCACCAAGGCACCTTCGGCAGCACCTTCCAATTCCACAACCACTGCCATCTAGAAGGACAAGGGGAGTAGATACATGGGAAACCAACCTATTCCCTCCAAGTCACTCACCATCCTGACTTGGAAATACATCGCTGTTCCTTCACTGTTGGATTTGGATTTGTTTATTGTCACGTGTACCGAGGTACAGTGAAAAGTATTTTTCTGCGAGCAGCTCAACAGGTCATTAAGTACATGAAAGAAAAGGAAATAAAAGAAAATGCATAATAGGGCAACACAAGGTGCACAATGTAACTAGATAACACTGGCATCAGGTGAAGCACACGGGTGTAGTGTTAATCAGGTCAGTCCATAAGAGGGTCGTTTGGGAGTCTGATAACAGTGGGGAAGAAGCTGTTTTTGAGTCTGTTTGTGTGTGTTCTCAGACTGCGGTTCAAACAGGAATCTCACGACCACCGTCTCTGGAACAATCAGGGATGGGCAACAAAGCCCACATCCTGTAAAAAAAAAATTTTTTTTTAAAGCATGACAGCAAAGAGAATCCAATATTCTCCAGGGGCCTAAGTTGGAAGATACAAAATAGTTGGGCCTATAAAGCAACAGCGAGGTTAACAGGAATCTCGGGCTGGATTCTCCGTCCCACCGCACCATGAGCGAAATTCTCCATCCCGCCGCGCCACATTTCTGCCCCGACCCGCCGGCGGGATGCTCCGTTACTCCGGCCGGTCAATGGGGTTTCCCATTGTGGGGCAGCCCCACGCCGTCGGGAAACCCCGGGGCGCCGGCAAAACGGAGACTCCCGTCGGCGGAGAATGACGCCCCAGATTTCTGGGGCAAAATTCTCTTACCCCCCGCCGGGTCGGAGAATCGCCGGGGGCTGACGTGAATCCCGCCCCCGCCGGTTGCCGAAGTCTCTGGCACCGGATATTCGGCGGGGGCGGGAATCACGCCGCGCCGGTTGGCGGGACCCCCCCCGTTCGAGGGCCGAAGTCCCGCCGCTAAAATACCTGTCCCGCCGGCATAAATTAAATCACCTACCTTACCGGCGGGACAAGGTGGGCTCCGGGATCCTGGGGGGGTCACGGGGCGATCTGGCCCCAGGGGGTGCTCCCATGGTGGCCTGGCCCGGATCGGGGCCCACCGATCCGCGGGCGGGCCCCAAATTGCGGGCCACCATGGCGGAGGCGGAAGAGACTCCCTCCACTGTGCATGCGTGGGAATGCCGTCAGCGGCCGCTGATGCTCCCGCGCATGCGTCGCCCGGAGATGTCATTTCCGCGCCAGCTGGCGGGGCACCAAAGGCCTTTCCCGCCAGCTGGCGGGGCGGAAATGCATCCGGCGCCGGCCTATCCCCTCAATGTTGGGGCTCGGCCCCCAAAGATGCGGAGCATTCCGCACCTTTGGGGCGGCGCGATGCCCATCTGATTTGCGCCGTTTTGGGCGTCAGTCGGCGGACATCGCGCCGTTTCCGGAGAATTTTGCCCCTGGTTCAGCACACCGGCAGGATACTCCATTTTGCCGGCTGGTCAATGGGGTTTCCCAACTTGGAATTAAAAGTGTTACATATATTTTAATAGTCATTTCCTGACAATAGAATGTTAGTGCTAACATTTCTGGCCCCAACATTGCAGAATAGATCTTCAGATCCTTCTTTATTATCACTAACGTGAAGCTCTGAACTGATTAATTAGTAATCTACAACAACTCTTGCAACTTCATGCTATTGCTCTTTGCTACCGAAATAGATGTAAGATGTTCAGATACGGCTATCTTTGGTTGTCTATTTGTCAGTTAATTTAGCCCGCTCTGTCCAATACAGACGAGAACTCATATGATCCTCCATTTTACTCCATAGGTGCCTGACAGAACAAGCTGTTCACCTTCCCTTTCTTAGTGGGGAAATATCATGGAGCAGCAGAATTAGTACCAGTCTGTTCTCTGTTAGGAATAAAATTCTGTAAGAAGTGATGACTGCACGCACCATAGCATTGGTGTGATTTAAAACCCAATCTGTTGAGGTTATGATTTTGATTCTGATTTCCCATTCACTCTCTCCACTAGAGTGCAGTAGATGGAAGATGCCAAGTGCCGTAAGACCTGCTCAATTTTCAGAACTGCTCTCCATTCAAATTGCAGAGAAGAGCCGATGGGCCAGAGTAAGTACCTCATTTATATCTTAAAATTATAAGAATTTGTTTTTCACCCATTTGATGTTATATTGCCAGCATTTGCTGTTTTGAAGTGGAGCATTTTCTGCAATATTGTGTTGATGCTCTGTGCCTAGGAATCCGTTTCATTCATTTCCACCTGATGCAAGGTTTCTCGCTGTTTCCATGATTTTATTGCAAAGGCAAGCCAACAAATTCAAATAAAAACCTTGATCATAACAGCCACCAGCACACTTAAGCAATTTGACAAAAATAAATCAGTTTTTCAACACACTTTCAACACACACCTCTTCCTAGAAAATGGATTAACTCATATAAAGTTCAACCTGTGAATAGGGATGGCAGTATCCCATGACAACTAGATGCAACAGTCTTTTGTTTGTTTTCCACCATTGCTCATTCCAATCCATTCAGCATATTTAAAAGTTTAAAAGGCAGGCGACATTCTGAATGCTTCAACCCTTTACAGATTGTGAATGAATTTATTATAAATTACTATTTATATCCTTCAAGTATTACATTCAACAGTGTACAAATGAAGGTCTATGCTGAGTCCCATGCTTTGGGCGGCACAGTAGCACAGTGGTTAGCACTATTTCTTCACAGCACCAGGGTCCCAGGTTCGATTACCAGCTTGGGTCACTGTCTGTGCGGAGTCTGCACGTTCTCCCCGTGTCTGCGTGGGTTTCCTCCGGATGCTCCGGTTCCCTCCCACAAGCCCTGAAAAATGTGCTTGTTAGGTGAACTGGACATTCTGAATTCTCCCTCAGTGTACCCGAACAGGTGCCGGCTTGTGTGACGACCAGGGGATTTTCACAGTAACTCCATTGCAGTGTTAATGCAAGCCTACTTGTGACAATAATAAAGATTATTATTTTATTGTAAAAAAATGCACTGGGGAAGAAAGACATTGGACAAGTGCCTGTTGCTTCTTCTAATGATGCCACAGGTCATCCATATTGTATGCTGTCACCAATTTATTCCCGGAGCAACAGAGTATAACAGACCTCAAAAAAGAGGTTTACGAAAAGAAGTGTGTCTTCCACATGTTTTAATGTAAGTAGGCAGTTCAATTGGAGGACGATATCAAGTCAAAGTTCAGCAACAGCCCCCACTTGACAAAAACAGTAAGTTGCACACTTAAAATATTATAATACGCTGCTGCAACAGAGGAAGATTGGATCTATTTTTAATGAGGAATTGCACAGCTAAGTTCATTAAACTCGCAAACACTGAATCTCGTGTGCTGAAAGGTGATTGCCACAGCATTAGTGTAATGTTGTCCCGCTCTCTCTCATACTTAATTGGCCAAATATGCCATTATTGATATCTAAGGACAGCTTCACAGTGGGAGTAATCGCTGATAGTAATTACTGTTTATAACTGATCCCACTTCCTGCATACTAAAAGGAGTGTACACATCATCACATTGATGTGATTGGAAACCCAATCCAGAGAAAAGAAGAAAAATAACAGGTGGGACAATTGACCAGATGGCCAGATTTACTTGAACATCTGAAACCTTTGTTTGTGCATGAATTTATGTATGATTTACTTCTCCTGGCGGGCCCCTATCAGCCTTGACCTTGCTGCACACACATGCCTAACATGTTGCTTCTAAATGTTTGCTGTTAACCTTCCCCATCATAACAAGTACACTGATTTCTCCAGGTTGAATATGTTCTACAGATACACGAGGAGCACAGGCTGTAGCAGGATTGAATTATTTATTTGGAGAACAGTTAATTATCCTAAGCCCAGTGATTTTTCCTGGGTAAGGATATTTAGTGTTCCTACAGTTAGAATTCTACAGTTAGAATTCTGAGATTTGATCACCTAATTTTTAATTCTTCCTCCTTGCATACTGGAATGCATTGCAGCAAGGAATTGAACTTTGTAGATTCTTAATCCTGGATCCTTTGGAATTCCAGAAAGAAATCATCACCAAGATTGTGCAGCTTTTATTACATTACCTTCCACAAATTTGGAATTTAAATTCCTGACTGTCAAATATCAACTACGGTATCTGCATTTTGAAAAAGCTGTTTCAAACAAAATAGTTGAAATGCAACATTCATCTCCCTTAACCCCTCGCAAAACAAGCACTCCCTTGAAAATCTCCAAGAAATACTTTCAGGCTCTGTGTTTCATGCTCAGAAGGCAGACTTGCTTGGAGATTGCTCCTGCCAGTCAGCCTCATCGCATCATGCTGATCTGTGGGGTGGTGCCTCATCTTATCTCCTATCCCCTTCTCTTTGTTTACCCGGCTTTGTGCCTTGTATTATCTCACAAATTTATCCTAGTACCTGGGAGCAATTTATTCAACTCTACCCACAACAAGTCAGTCCCTTGGGGGCTATATCAGCAACATGGAAAGAATTTCTAGTCACCTCTGCAACTTTTTAAGAAATCATTTTTCTTTCCTCCCATTGAAAGCCCCAAGGGTAGCAAATTGTTTGTGTGTTTTTTTTTAAATTAATATGTGGCATTTTATTTCCCGAGGAACAAAGATAAAAGACAGCCGATTGATCTTATTAACTTGCATTTGCTTGGTTCCTAAGATGTATTGTACTGCTGATGTAGTTAAACAACACTATCCCCAAGAGATGGTCTTTATGTAAATGTACACGGCAAACCATTTTGATTGCACTGCTTTTGAAATGTGTTTAAAGTTCCAAAAATTGTCACAAAATCCACCGAACAGTGTCACTAACTTATTCTGGAAATTGGTTTTGACAATTCTCCAGATGCATTAGTATTAATACAGGCTGCGGTGATACTGAGTTGTTTTCTCTGGGCAAATGGAAGGTTTGCATTTGTTAGCAGCATGGAGGATTTCTGCGGCGTAATTCTGGGAGGTCGGAAAGGTTGCCGCATTTCTTGCTGAAGACCGGAGCAAGGAATGGACGCGGCATTGCTCCCACTGAGCCGCCGTTAGTTTGTTGCAGGTGCGAGGGAAGCACAGTTTGGGGTTCTGTTGGTGGGCGCAGTTCTGTTGGCAGGACCAGTTCTGTTGGCAGAGCAGTTCGGTGGAAATTCCTAGTTGAGGTCTGAATTCCAACAGTAAGTATTGGGCTATTTGTCTTTTTGGATTTCAAGTCTATTATCTTGACTCATGAGGGATAGAAGCTAGCTGTTTGGCCCATTGGGTTCACGTAGAGTAATCCAGTCAGTTCCATTCCCCACTGTACCCCCTTAGTCCTACAAGTTTATTTCAATGAAGGGTCCATCTAAATTCCTTCTCACACCGTGATTGTCTCCATTTCCATCACCTGTGTAGACAACGAGTCCCAGGTCATCAACACTCAGTGCGTCAAATACCTCTTCCCCACATCCCCCTTAATCTCTACCCCAATTTCTTAAATCTCTGTCCCCCAGCCCCAGCACTATCAAATAATGGCAACAGCATTTCTTTGTCAACTTTGGATCCCCACGGAGATCTTTATGGGCGTTTTCTGCTGAGGTGGGTGAGCCAAGCTGGGAATTTTCTTTGGAGGCCGTTAAATGGAACAATTCAAATCTGCTGTCACTTATTTTCTCTCTTGCTCTTCTCATGGAGGAACATGGAATTTCATTGGAATGGCAACCAATGTTTAAGGCAATAACCGTAACGGTGTGAACCAAAACAACAACTGGGATTTTGTTTGGATAGAATTACTCAATGCGATTCCCTGTAAATTACTTTGGATACCAAGATCTACGTAGTTTTATTTGGAATTTGGATTGGCCATTCAGAATATTTTGACATGTGTCACAATGACACCCTGTTCAACTGAATGGGGAGGAGGGACGTTACACTAAAACATGACCAGTTAATTTCTGTGGGAGGAGAGACATAGCGGGATTCTCCGCGAACTGGCGGGACGGGCCACTCTGGCGCCGAGGGGTGGCGTGAACCACTCCTGCGTCGGGCCGCCCCAAAGGTGCGGAATCCTCCACACCTTCAGGGGCTAGGCCAGCGCCGGAGTGTTTGGCACCGCGCCAGCCAGCGCGGAAGGGCTTGGTGCCACGCCAACCGGCGGCGAAGGGCCTCTGCCGGCCGGCGCAATTTGGCGCATGCTGGCGTCATCCCAGGGCATGCACAGGGGTTCATCTCCGCACCGGCTGCGGCGGAGGTTGACAGCGGCCGGTGCGTAGGAATAGAGTGCCCCCCCGATCGCGGGCCAGACCACGGTGGGGGCAACCCCCGAGGCCAGATCCCCCGCGCCCCCCCCCCCGAGGACTCTGCAGGCCACCCGTGGAGCCATGACCCGCCGGTAAGGACCTGTTGTGATTTACACCGGCGGAACCCGCCGAAAACGGGCAGCCACTTGGCTCATCATGGGCCGGAGAATCGCCGGGGGGGCCACTGCCAGCAACCGCCGACCGACGCACTGCGATTCCTGCCCCCGCCAATACACCAGCGCCGGAGAATTCGGCAGCCGGCGGGGGCAGGATTCATGTCGCCCCCCAGTGATTCTCTGACCCGGCGGGGGTTCGGAAAATCCCGCCATTAACTCTGTTTCTCTCTCCACAGGTTCTGCCTTACCCGCTGGGTTTTTCCGTCACTTTCTGTTTTTATTTCACATTTCCAGCATCCACAGAATTTTGCATTTATTTGTGTGGGTGTCGGGTATGTTTGGCAACTTAAAGTAGTGACTGCATCAAATGCCTCCCAGTCTGATACGAATGACTTAGAAAAAGTTTATAGGTTTCTCTGTAGTTTTCGCCAAGAAAAGACTGGCCCTAGAGGAACATCCTTCACTGAGGCAAGGTGACATTATTGATTCCTATTGATAAAAAGGATCTAAAGCCAAACACATGCAAATCTTGAAACTGATGCAAGACAACAATTCAAGGATTATCTGATAATAAAATTGCCCCCGATGGCTTTTAACTTCAGGAACACTTATCTTGGATTGAAGTAACTTTGAACAGTGGCAGTTACACTGGACCAAGCTCAGACTGAAAACCTTTTTCTTCAGATGAGCATGACAGTGAGTATGAATTGAGGCTGTAGGCACAACCACTATTCCATCAGAGGCAATCAGTTCAAGCCTTTTCCTTCAGTTCTCATTGATGTCAGATCATCACTGAATCCTAGTCCTTTTAAGTATGCAGCATGCCCAGAATATGTATGGGGAGACAGCTGAAGGAAGCTATTTATAAATGGGAGTGTCGTTCTCGCCATCCTATCCTTGCGCACTAGAAACTCCATTAGCAAAATGACCAATAAATGTGTCAGTTTTTGCCCAGAGTGGTTAACGATAACTGTGCAGAACAGTATTGCGGCTTTCTATAACAATATTTATGCTGTGGTTGGATTACGTTGTAGCTTTTGATTTCAGACAGTTTTGTGAAGTGTACCAAGATACGCAAGAGGGGTAATTTAAGCTCCATGGCTGGTGACAGAATGTGCAGGTCTTCTGCCCTGGTCTATTTTGATAGCTGACCCTCAGTAATGCAAATGCAGTGAGCTACCTGCTTGGAGAAGCTGTCCAAAGGTAGGTAGCTTACCAGGATCTGCCTGGCAGATGTATCAGGTAGCCTGGGAAATAACTAGTTGGCACTCAGGGGAGGGGATCAGAAGAACATAAGAACTAGGAGCAGGAGTAGGCCACCTGGCCCCTCAAGCCTGCTCCGCCATTCAATGAGATCATAGCTGATCTTTTTGTGGACTCAGCTCCACTTACCCACCCGCTCACCGTAACCTTTTATTCCTTTATTGTTCAAAAATCTAGCGACCTTTGCCTTAAAAATATTTAATGAGGTTTCCTCAACTGCTTCACTGGGCAGGGAATTCCACAGATTCACGACTCTTTGGATGGAGAAGTTCCTCCTCAACTCAGTCCTAAATGAGCAGGGCTTTGAGCGGGGAGAGGATTTGAAACTCAAAACGCTTTTCTTTTGGCTCCCTGAGCAGCAGTAAACCTGCCTGCAAAGTTCTGTTTTCTTTATTTGGTTTTGCAGAGCAGAGCATCCAGAGCAGTCTCTCATTAAATGAATTAAAGTCCATGGTACCGGCCAACCATTCTTTTGTACCTCTCCTGACCGTTCATCAAACTTGAACACCGACGCAATAAATGGATAGTGGACCACTCAAACAGGCCACAGATTCAGAGTGGCATGGCGGCCCAGTGGTTAGCACTGCTGCCTCACAGCACCAGGGACATTGGTTCGATTCCAGCCGTGGGTGACTGTGTGTGTGGAGTTTACACGTTCTTCCCGTGTCTGCATGGGTTTCCTCCGGGTTCTCGGGTTTCCACCCAAAGATCAGGGAGGAAATTACCAATTACTCTTTCTGAAATCTTTACTCGTCTTCCATCTCTTCCAGGAGATCATATGGTTTTTGAGGGGGATGAGTATCTTTATATATTGTGTCACAATTGAGAAGACCAGGTTGGATGGACCAGAGAATCTTTAACTGCCCAACATTGTTCATATTTAGATGAAAAGAAAATAGATCAAAACCGGAAAATCAATATACTGAGGAACAGAGTGATCTGTGGGATTCCATGTATATTGTAGGGAGACTGATTTACATGTGTTTATAGGCTCCTGCCCTCAGTACAGAAAAGTGGATTTTTCCAAAATTAAAATAGTATTCTTACTGTCCAGTGAATTTAATGAGATTTCTCCCTTTATTCATGGTTCCAATTATTGCAATTCTCGAGTTGAGTGCATGATCAAGATGGGTGATGACTCATTGGTTGCCATACTGAGCATTGACTGAGCAACTTTCTAGCGGTTTTTTTTCGTTTTCGCAACATGCTGACTTAATTGCGATTCCAATCAGAGTATTGTGCATGCTTGAAGGCTCAACTCCTGAGCGCAGTTAAAAATCAATGGTATTACCAGTTCAATTGATCGACATACTGAAACACCAGAAATAAAAGCAGGCTGGTGTATTCTGGTTCATATTGAAGGCTACATATTTGTTCAGACAATAATGTCATCATAGGTCACTCTGTTCATAAGCATCTTGGTTTACTGAATTCCAATGAGGAATTGAAGATCAAAGGTTACTAAACAAACTTTGTAATTGCCATTCATTCCTTAATGTTTGTGACAATGTCAAAAATCTGAGTTTTATTCCGTTTCCATCCCTCTGATTTGGATCCAATTTTTAAAAATCTAAATATGAACAAAGTTGGGCAGTTAAAGATTCTATGGTCCTTCCTACCTGTTCTATTCAATTGTGACACCTTTGTATCACAATATATAAAGATATCCACCCCTCAAAAATCATATGATCTCCTGGAAGAGATGGAAGACAAGTAATATTTGAGAAAGAGAAATTGGTAAATTCCTCCCTGATCTTTGCGTGGAAACCGGAGTACCCAGAGGAAACCCATGCAGACACGGGGAGAATGTGCAACTTCCACACAGTCAGTCACCCAAGGTTGGAATTGAACCTGTATCTCTAGTGCTGTGAGGCAGCAGTGCTAACCACTGTGCCACCCTGAACCTGATAACTGTTTGAGTGGTCCACAATCCTTTTATTGCCTCTGTGTTCAAGTTTGAAGGATGGCCAGGAGAGGTCATAAAGAATGGATGGCCGGTACCATGGACTTTAATTCCACAGGCTTATTATAGACAACGAGTATCGGGCTCAGATGTAGCAGAAAGAATTATAGAATATGGGGCTGGTGCAATTGAAGGCTGCTGTGATGGAGCAAAGTAAACCTGGGATGTTTGAGAAGTCAAAATTGGAGAACAGAAAAGAGCTGGACCTATCCATCAACAGTTGGGCTAACAGAACTGCCAATCTAGATATCTTTTAAGTTTGATAATAGAATCTCATTATTAACAATTCTGACACCAACAACATAAAATAGGCCTGATGACCTTTCTTTATTGTCACTAATGTGAAGCTCTAAGCTGGTCAACTAATCATCTGGAACAACTCTTCCAACCTTATGTTCTCCCCAACTGTGCTGTTGAGTTCTTTTATGATTGCAAATGTACCAATCATACAGCAAGGATTGGTTATAAATAATGTGGTTTATCTATATGCACGCGCGCACAGACACTCAGACACGCATTTACCTGACCCACGAGACAACCGATGTCTCTTGCGCTGCAATTCAGGCGGACTTCAGGAACATTTGGGCAGCACGGTAGCATTGTGGTGAGCACAATTGCTTCACAGCTCCAGGGTCCCAGGTTCAATTCCCGGCTTGGGTCGCTGTCTGTGCGGAGTCTGCACATTCTTCCCGTGTGTGCGTGGGTTTCCTCCGGGTGCTCCAGTTTCCTCCCACAGTCCAAAGATGTGCAGGTTAGGTGAATTGGCCATGCTAAATTGCCCTTAGTGTCCAAAATTGCCCTTGGTGTTGGGTGAGGTTGCTGGGTTATGGGGATAGGGTGGAGGTGTGGACCTTGGGTGGGGTGCTCTTTCCAAGAGCCGATGCAGACTCGATGGGCCAAATGGCCTCCTTCTGCACAGTAAATTCTATGATTAGTCCTCCATGTAGAGCAACATAGGGGCAGAGTACACTCACTTCCGGCTGTGAACTGGCTCTTGACTGCAAGAAGGCTGCTGTCTTCCTCACGAGCAATTTTTCCTTCTCATCTCAAAGCAGAACCAAACCAATTTAAAGGGGGGTTTTCCAGACATGGCTTGTTCCTCTTGAGTCATTAAAGACCATGAAACCCTTTCTGTTCGCAGTCCACCAGGTTCAGGAGGTTTCCAGATTGTTTGGAAACTGGCTATTTACCTTTATTTTTAAATGATATGTTTTCCGGGAAGAGCAATCCAAATTCTCACATCCAGCATTTAAGAAACTGGTCGGAATTCTCTGGCAGTTGAGATTCTCTTTTCCCATTAGCAGTACATCCCCTCCTGTGGGTTTCCCGGTGGTGCAGGGTGGCTTCAATGGGAAATCCCATTGACAAGCAGCAGGAAAAGAGAATCCTGCCGCCAGCAAACGGTAAGTTGCCAAGAAACACGCGACTGGGGGACTGGGACACCCCACCCAGTATTTTGTAAAACATGAATTCTTCCAGAACACTTGTCTTTGAAGATGGGCCGTTTTCTGTGATTGAAGTGTTTTCGACACTATGTGGACATGTCTGACCTCTATAGCTGCTGCTACATTCTGTCTCAGAGTCATAGGACTAATACATCATGTCCTGTCTCAAGTGGATAGTGATTGACAGCAGTTTAAGATACAGTTCCTTAAAGGCACATGCACAACATATCATAACACAACAGTTGCAAGATGTTCTAGATATGGCCATCTTTGGTTGTCTGTCCATCATATCTTCAGCCCACCTTGTACAATATAAATTGGAATGTCACTCTGATGATCCTCTATCGTTCTCCAAAGATAGATAATTGAGAGACAGGCCAATCTACAATCTATTTTGATTGTAGAGGCATTAAGGAGCAGCAAGTTAACACCCTGCCTGTTGACAAATGGATTTAACTGTGCAGGTTTTACAAGCTGGACCTTAAACTGGCCTCACCTCAGCTGCAGATATGCAAGCTCTCCAGCAGGGCTCTCGGGACAGCGATAGGGCTAAGTAACAGAACGCCTGCCAATATCATTCTCTTTCCAATTAAGATGGAGCTGAGGTCAACCGCTGTGCGATTCACTTGACATTAGCAAGCAGCTCACTGTGGGAACTGGACCAGGGTTCTTCCCGGAATATCCTACTATTTCTGATATGGCTCCGTTCGTGCTGTGCAAAGCCGTTGGTGAGTGCGCTGTCAGGCATTGCTGTTATTGTTTATTAATATAGCAGGTGCATTAAAAGAACAGAGTTTGAAGGGCCAGTTTTAACTTCCAGCTGAAGGGGGGTGGTGATCTCAAATGTGGGAAGGAGTTGTAGGCCTGCAGATATTAACTGCTGTGCTTTATTTGAAACCAATATTCAGCTGCTCAAGCCATGTCTCACGTAGGGAAGGGTGAAAATTGAATGTTCTGAAGGCTGTCCATCCAGCATCAGAACAATCAGCAACATGCTAAGTCTAGGAGAGAACAGAAATGCCCACCCACAAAATTTGAAGAGTTAACCCCTCTCCGGTCAAGAAAACAAAGAGTAGTTGTCCAATTTTCCTGACAGAACCTTAATTCCACACCAATCAGCCATCTCCTGTATTATAACCTTTGCCTGGCAGCCATCTTTTTGAGTCTTTACAAGAGCAACAATGGAATACATATTTACTCTCAGCAGACATGGCTTCCACTGAGTCTAACAAAAGCTATGACCTGGTCATCACAATTCCCAGTGTTGCTGTCTTTGGTTTGCTCTGAATATGGCTGTCAATATGGTCGCCTTCTTTAATCCTAATTATATTTGCTCTAGAGTCGCCAGGTATCTTTCGATACCGCCACAAGGTTCAAACCCGAATACTGATCAAAGAGCCAATACACAAGTTAGTTAGTTCAAAGTCAATACTATTTATTTACACACACAGTAATATCTACTCATGCACAAAATACTACAGACTAAACTATCACTACTGCTAATGCCTATACTTAGCTTCGGGCGCCCACTCAGTCAGAGGAACAATGGCCATTGTTCGGGTCTGAGGCTGCTGGGGTCGACAGCTAAGGTCGTCCGTCTGGTAGCGAGCATTGACCTTGGACTTACTTGCTTCTGGTGTAGCTGGTGGACGGTTCACACCGCTGTGAGAGCCAAGTCCAAGAGAGCGATTCTATCTTGGGGCCTTCTTCTTATACCTGAAGGGGGCTTTGCGCGAATTTTGGGCGGGCCTTGAACTTGGCCCCAATTAATTGGACAGCATCTTGATCATCCGCATTAATCCTGACCAATAAAGGGGCGGGTGCCCTGATGGCTGGGCATGTCCTAGGTGGCCGTTGGCCTACTTTGTTTTCTGCTTTCGGTTTGGGGAACTGGCGCCGTGAGGTCTGTAGCCAGACCGGTTACTTAAGTATCTCCCATTGTTCCCGGAGATGGGCCATCCATATGCTAATGGGCCTACAGTTTCAGTCTTGTCTGGGAGCTACGGCTCCAATATGCAGACAGGCTCTGTGCCTGCTTGCTTTCTTAACATTGTCCATTTTTCCCTGCAATCTTTGCAAATGTCCATTTTGTATTCTGGAAGTGGCCATCCCAGATGGCTACACCAGCGAGGTCCGGAATTCCCCTAAAACATATCTTTAAAGCTAGCTGCAGATTTGAGGGTGGGGGCGATTGGAAGCATTCCCTTTGCCCTCTTCACTCCAGATTGGGTGATGATTCCTGAGGAAGGAAAGCCGGGCAGATTTGAATTCATCCTGCTCTCTCTGTTACTCCTTTCAACTTTGATGACTTGCCTCACAAACCTTGATGCTTCATCCATCTCTTTTGTTTCTCAATTTACCGAAAGCTAAAGCCATCGATGTCGAAACAAAATGAGTTGGGTTTGTGCCTTAACATTTCTTGACCTGTATTTGCTTTCAATTTTATTGATCCTATAAGCTTTGATTAAATTATTTGCTTTTAAAACCAGTTTTGCATAATTTCCTTTGGTCAGATCCATCTCGAGCAGACACATTTATATCAGCGTTTCCAGTTTACAATCATATCTGAAAGTCATCCAATACTTTTCTTCCAGTTTGGTCAATGACATGCTGGGAGCACTTGCATCTGTGATTGTCCTGATTTAATTATTTTCTGTTCAGCTGACTTTAGTTTTTGGGCTTGAGTCATATGGCTATTGAAGACCAATACTACAGCTTATTAAATTGAATCTGTTTTTTTCACACATAACGAAAAATTGACATTAGGGGCGCGATCGGAGAATCGCCGGGGGCTGGCGTGAATCCCGCCCCCGCCGTGTCCCGAATTCTCCGCCACCGGATATTCGGCGGGGGTGGGAATCGCGCCGCGCCCGTCGGCGGAAATCCCCCGGCGATTCTCCGGTCCACGATGGGCCGAAGTCCCGCCGCTGTCAACCCATGCCAGCCGGCGTGGATTGAACCACCTTTCGAACGGCGGGACAAGGCGGCGCGGGCGGGCCCCCGGGTCCTGGGGGGGGGGGGGGGCGGTGCGATCTGGCCCCGAGGGGTGCCCCCACAGTGGCCTGGCCCGCGATCGGGGCCCACCGATCCGCGGGCGGGCCTGTGCCGTGGGGGCACTCTTTTCCTTCCGCCTTCACCATGGTCTCCACGATGGCGGAGGCGGAAGAGACTCCCTCCACTGCGCATGCGCGGGATTGCCGTCAGCGGCCGCTGACGCTCCTGCGCATGCGCCGCACGGCAAAGTCATTTCTGTGCCAGCTGGCGGGGCAACCAAAGGCCTTTCCCGCCAGCTGGCGAGGCGGAAATCAGTCCGGCGCAGGCCTAGCCCCTCAAGGTTAGGGCTCGGCCCCCCAAGATGCGGAGAATTCCGCACCTTTGGGGCGGTGCCATGCCGGACTGATTGGCGCCGGTCGGCGGACATCGCGCCGATTGCGGAGAATCCCACCCTAGATCTCAAACCTCGGAATGAATTTTAATTTTCAGACTGGCTCACAGCATGGGAGGCTAGCCACCCAGCAAACGGACAAATGGTGGGTCGATGCCTAAAGGTTGCATCGCAGTTCTGAATACCACGCTATAACCTTGGAGGTTCTGCTCAAAGCACTGCTACCTCACACCCTTGGCCACAGATCCGTTCTTCTTTCCATGGATAGGAGAAAGAAAAGAGAGACAGGGTTGTTAAGAACATGCCTGATGGTAAATGCCATGTTATTCCAAATCCCAAAAGACAAACTTGAAACACCTGCCCTCAACTGTATTTTCAATTTGATATAACATGAGGAAAGAAAAAAACAGAGAATGATGTCCCAAACTTTTTTATGATGATTTAAAATAAAATACATTTTTACAAAACAATGAAATAAATGACAATAAAGTCCATTGGAAATAGACTTAACTAACTCAATGATTGAACACTACGTATTCCTAACTTTACCCAGTTCCCAACACCATTGTTTCCCTAATCTCTGAGCTAATTCTCCCTAAACAACACCTTATAGGTTTTTAAAAACTTAGAAGCAAAATCCAGTAATATTTACCACACCAGGCAGCTGTATCGTTCGGAGTTGCTCCTGATGTATGGCAAAATCACTGGTTGTTGAAGTAGGCGTTCTCCACAGGCACAGCTTTCTTGGAGTTCGAACAGCTATTCCTGTTGTGGGCTGAGGTCTCAAAAGCAGTTCCTTCGCATAGGTTAAAATTGCTTCTGATATATCATTTTACCCCTTTGACCTTCCCTTCTCTGAACTAACCTCCTCAGAAGTCAAGCTTAATTACCTTCATTTCATGAGTCCACATTTTAGAATGTAATTGCAAAGTTCGCACCTTGTCTCCTCTCTTTAACCTCTGACGTCTTACTCAAACCCTTGATGTTCTATCCCATTGCCTGCCTTTGGTAAAGATCTGATTGCAGTGCTGCTCGGCTCATCAACATGTCAAAAGCACTAGTTTCATTGAGCTAGCCAACCTATCCCTGCCATTACACAACTTCCCATTTTAAAATAGTTTTTAAAAAACATATAACCAGCAGAAGACATTCCTGTTGTGTTCTGTACTCTGGGATAACACAGGCTGCAACTGGATGCAGCTTTAACCAAAAGATACTCCAGACCTTGAAGTTAGTTCAATCTGATTTATTGAACCAGGAGCATAGTTAGCACAGTTCTCTATGAGTTCGACTCTCTGCTAACCTAAATGTGGTTACTCTGTCTGACTGAACCAGACTAGCTCTTAGCCACGTGCTGGAGGTGTGATACTGTACATACACCCTGACTCACTCTGTAGATGTTCATCAGTGGAAAGAGGCGGAGTGTGAGTGCCTCGTGCCTTTTATTGTGAGATACCACCCCTGAGTGTCCTGCCTGCTCATTGGTCATGTCCTGTTCTCTGTGTTCATTAGCTGCCTGTCTGTGCCTGTCTGTATATCATTATCTGTATGTCTGCATATCATGACAATTCTAATTTACTGGATTTCCTTGATTTCTCATGTTAGCATGATTTCTCATGACCGAGAACATGTTAGTGTTGCTTAAGTGGCAGAAAAGATCAGCAGCATGTGTAAGGCACCTCAAGACTGGATACAGTGCCACAAAAGGTTTACAGACCAGTTTAGGATGGGAAAGATGATTGACCTTCAACATTCATGTGCAAATGCTCTCATTCTGCAACACAAATAAAATGCTGCAGATGCTGAAAATCTGAATTAAAAACAGGACAGGCAGCGTCTTTGGAGAGAGAAACAAAGGTAACATTTCCGGTCGATGATATTTCATCACTTTGCCTTCCCCAGTTTTCTCCTACTTATGGCTCCTCAGATCATCATATCCTGCACACCCATCTCCCTCTGTCCCTCCTCACACCCCATCTGACCATCTTCCACCGACACTAGCCCTCATCTTATAATAATATTACACGCATCTCTTACAGTGTCCTTTCATCCTCTAAACACTTCCCATAACATTTTGCTCTTTGCAGGGGAGGAGAGCACAGAACACCAGGGAGAAGGAGAGAATCAGGAAGGGTGATCCTCCAATCATAGTCACCATGAAAACAGTAGAGTTGGTAGTGTGCAAGATTAGCCAGGTCACTGTCTGATGGCTCATTGGCAATGGAGAGATGGTGTCTCCCAGATACCTTATGACAGAATTAAATAAAGCATAGGCACATGCATATAACACTCACTTGTATAGATTTGATACCACTAATCACTGGAATATGACGACTTGCTTGATGATAACTTAAAACCCCCTCACCTAGTCAATTCTAATTCATGTCTTTCATCCTCCACAGCTCCAACAAATGTTATTGAGCTGTTGCCACTAGATGGTGGATGAAAGCTCCTCTGAAGGTCACACACATAAGTAGCTTCACACAACATACTCAACCTTCACGCATGCCTAAGTATGGCCTTCAAGAGAGATAGTTTGGTTGTCTCATGTCGTAGTGCACAACGGAAATGAGCAGGAGCAGATTTTAGAGACAGCGATGGAGAGCCCCCATTGGAGGGTGCAGGATCCTTCAAGCTCTGCTTGTCTTGAAGCAGATACTGGGCCTAGTGGGGGATCGGGGGCGTTCATCAGCGGAGAGCACTATCCATCAGCGAAGAAAACAATTAATTAGTGAAGAGGACTATTCGTAGGTGAAGAAGAGTATTCATCAGTGACGAGGACTATTCATCACTGAAGAGAAGTATCCATCAGTGAAGAGGACTATTCATCAGTGAAGAGGACTCTACATCAGTGAAGAGGACAATGCATTCATGAAGAGGACTATTCATCAGTGAAGAGGACTATTCATCACCGAAGAGGAGTATTCACCAGTGAAGAGGACTATTCATCAGTGAAGAGGACTCTACATCAGTGAAGAGGACAATGCATTCGTGAAGAGGACTATTCATCAGTGAAGAGGACTATTCATCCCTGAAGAGGAGTATTCATCAGTGAAAAGGACTCTACATCAGTGAAGAGGACAATTCATCACTGAAGATGACAATTCATCAGTGAAGAAGACTGTACATCAGTGAAGAGGACTATTCATCACTGAAGAGGCCGAATCATCACTGACGAGGACTATTCTAAAGCAGCAGCAGAAGATGCTTAAGGTTCTGTCAGCCTTTCCAGCGGCACTGCGCATGACTGGCAAAGGCTTGTAAGATTCTACCCTTCACATTGTGGGGAGATTTGGCAGATGTGGATAAAATTACGACAGGTTTCGATATGGTAAATAAGAAAAGCTGCTCTCATTAGTTGATGTTACAAGGGCTAAGGGGTACAGATATAAGGTATTGGACAAGAGATGTGAGCGTATTATATCAGGACAACATTTCTAAGCAGCGAGAGGCATGGATTTGGAACTTGTTGCCTGTGAGGGTGGTGAAGGTGGAGACAATCAATGATGTCAAAAGGAAGTTGGATGGGTCCTTGAAAGAAATAAACCTGCAGAGCTACAGGGACAGAGTGGTGGCGTGGAACTGACTGGATTGATCTACAGCATAGACTCAATGGGATTAATAGCCTCCTTGTACGCAATGATGACTCTATGTGAGCCATGTGATGGTCCTGTCAAGTTCCTAACATGCAAACAGTTTCTGATGTTGCTGCGTGCACAGGGACATGCCCACCTCGGCAAGTTTAACTCTTAATCTGGCCGTTAAAGAGTTAAACTATGCCTAGTTGTTCTGCAAATGTTATCGCAGTGGAGAGTCTCCAAGCACGTAACTCGTCTTAAACATTTAGAGTTTTAATTGATTGTCATTTAGGCTGAACACAAGGATTGCTGAATGTTGTAAGGACTGTCAATGAGATTATCACTATTAAGGTGGCCAAATGGACTAGTTCCATTTAAGGCTTTGTTACCTAGGATCCATACATTGCCTTGATTAAATTGCTATCTGCCTTAATGCTCCCAAATTACATTGAATGAAGGTAGAGGGAATTCTACATGAAGCTGTTAAAATTACTTTGTCGTGAGACAATGTTTGCCTTGATGAAAATGTTTGTCCGTTTGATTGCATTACTATGAACTCATTGCTCTTCTAATATGCAGCATCACAACAAACCCATCTCACTGTGGCCGAGCTACCAAGTATTCTGCAGAGCAAATGGCTGAAATTACCACATTATTGAAATTGTTATTGATTGCAAAACTTAAAACAAACAGTAGATTAGAACCCTCTCGATTGTTGCTCCATAACTATTTCACTCAAGATTGGAGACCTGCAAGGAAGTTCTAAGCGAATAAATCAAGTGCGTAGAATAAAAGCTCCCTGTAATGATGCTACCTTGTAAAGTTTGAAGAGAGGGATATAAAAAGGCCCAATCTCTTTCACTATCAAAGAGTTAGCGTAAGTAGCTTTGCTGGATTCAGGAGGCACAGATTTTCAGAGAATGTTCTCCTAACTCAGATTATTGTTGGGTTTTACTGGTTGTTCTCATGCACTTAAGAGCAGGCAAGCTGCCAAATACCTCCACCCCTTGCCCCTTCAAAATTTCAGACAAAACAGGGCGGGCTGGTATTGGGCAAGGCATCTGTTGGATTTAAAACCACTGCTGGGGGTGGTTAAATCCATCCAAATGGGTTTATTATGAGTAATCTAATAGATTTGTGTAGAGTGTTAAAATCTCATCTCGCTGGTTGTGGACAATAAATAATTGGAGATTTAAATTGTGTTATCAACTACGGTTCAGAACTTACTGATAAATTCATGATGTGTGAGCAATTCACACCATTATTAATGTCCAAGTCAGCCACCAACTTGTGATGAGGAAGAGAGATTCCATGAGTTGTGATTCGCCACTAGTTTGCTTTGCGTTAGTATTAGCTTTATGGAAACAGCAACTCACCCTCAATTTCACCATGAGCTTCATGAAGTTGGTGGAATTCTTCATTAACTTCCTCAGAAAAATTTAATCTGGCAATTAACAGTAGAAGTGCATAGCAAATAACATGATATTTTAATAACTGACAGTCGGCCCCTCTTGCCCAGAAAGGGAACAACTGAAAGTATGGGGCACATTCCTTCAGGCTGTGAATTGTTGTTGGAGATTTAAAAAATGGCAAGTTTTCAATTATTTTTATTTCTTTTCGGTCGTTCTTCCTCGCTTTTAATCTTGGCCTGGGTTCTCCGTTGTAAGTCTGCCCCCGCGAGCAAGGACAGAGAATTTGGTGCTCAGCTAAATATCCCATTCATGGCAGCGGGACTGGAGAATGTCACTGCCGTGAACGGATAGAGAATTCCGGCCCTTATCTTTTATTCCCTCCTTTTATTTTTCTTTCCACTCTTGACTTTACATTGAATTCATCTACTCTAATTCACCCTACTTCTCCATTCTTCCTCTTCATTTCTCAACCATTTTTAGAGATCTACATCGGGATTCTCCATCAGCGGAATCCTCCGCTTCGCTGGCAGCGCACCCACGCCTGTGGGTTTCCTGACGGCGTGGGGTGGCCACAATGGGAAAACCCATTGGCCAACTGTGGGAACGGAGGATCCCGCTGTCGGCAGGGGTGTGCCACATCAGAAAACGGGCTGGCGGAACAGAGAATCCTGCCCATAATTTCAGTCCTCTTCACCAAGATCCAGGTGCCTTCTCCCACTTTCAGGATCTTTGTGAGGGAAAATGCTAAACCATAAACATGTACAAACAAATTGAACCAACAGAGCTCAGCACGAGATGTTCCCGATCTAGCACAAAGGCAGCAGAGGCATGAGAACACACCTGCAAATTCCCCTCCAAGTCAATCGCCATTCTGACTCGGAACTGTGGGTGCGATCCAATGGTCACGCTGCGCCTGGTGCACTGTGGCCAATAGAAACTGGGGGACCCTGTTCCCAGATGTACTCGGCTTGCAACACCTCCCGAGACCTAATACAATCTCGTGAGACATTGTGATGTAAATCCCGCCCTGTGGGTGGGATCACTTTTTGGCAAATCTGCACATTAGAGCGAGACAGTTAGGGTGGGATTGCCCATCTGCGTCCGCCTGGCGACCGGAGAATCCCGCCCGAGGTCAATGGACATCTCCATTGTCCGTGGCTCGCCTGTGGCATTCTTGCAATGGGGGTGGGGGGGGGGGGGGGTATGAATCCAGCCCTTAGTCTCACTCCAATGTGCAGATTCCTAAGGTACCTGAGGCATTGTGATTCATCCACTTCCTCTCAGAGAACTTGGATGAGTGCTATTCAGACTGCTCCCCACAAATGGGGACCAGGCTTAATGACACTTTTGGGCAGGGTGGTGCCCTGGCACTGCTGGTACCACCTGGGTGCCCTTGCAGTGCCAGCCTGGCACCCAGGCAATGCCACCTGGGTGTCAGCCTGACACTGCCAAGGTGCCCAGGTTCTGCTGGCATGGGCACTACCATGTTGATGGTGCCAAGCTGGCATTTGCTTGGATGCATGTGATTGGCCTGGGGTGTCCTGGGAGGTGCGGGGACCCTCCCAAAGTGCGTTAGGGCTGGGGGTGGTCGGGGATTGCTTCGGGGTCACAAAACGGGTCTATGTGCTGTCTCGGCTGCGCGTTCTCCCGCCGACGCACCTTATACAATGCGAGTTGTGTTGTACAGCCATGTGATTCTCGGCGCTGTGAGCACTGGGAGGCACGCAGCTAAATACGCTTGCTATGGGACTTTGTTCCCATTTAGTTGAGTCGAGCCCTGTATCCCCATTTCTTATAAGACCATAAGACATAGGAGCAGAATTAGGCCACTCAGCCAATCAAGTCTGCTCCGCCATTCAATCATGGCTGATATTTTTCTCATCCACATTCTCCTGCCTTCTCCCATAATCCCGATCCCCTTATTAATCAAGAACTCATCTATCCCTGTCTTAAAGACACTCAGTAACTTCGACTCCATAGCCTTCTGAGGCAAAGAGTTTCACAGATTCACCACCCACTGGCTGAAAAAAATCCTCCTCATCTCTGTTTTAAAAGATCGTCTCTTTGGTCTGAGATTGTGTCCACTGGGAACGAAGTGGAAAGGGTCGAGAACTTTTAGGTGTCCAGGTTACCAACAACCTGCCCTGGTTCCCCCATGCTGACACTATAGTTAAGAAAGCCCAGCAATGACTCTACTTTCTCAGAAGACTAAGGAAATTCCGCATGTCCATATTAACTCTTACCAACTTTTACAGATGCACCACAGAAAGCATCCTATCTGGCTGCATCACAGCCTGGTACGGCAACTGCTCGGCTGAAGACCGCAAGAAACTTCAGAGAGTCGCGAACACAGCCCAGTCCATCACACGAACCTGCCTCCCATCCACTGACTCCATCTACACCTCCTGCTGCCTGGGGAAAGCGAGCAACAAAATCAAAGACCCCTCCCACCTGGCTTACTCACTCTTCCAACTTCTTCCATCGGGCGAAGGAGATACAAAAGTCTGAGAACACTAACAGACTCAAAAACAGCTTCTTCCCCGCTGTTACCAGACTCCTAAACGACCCTCTTATGGACTGAACTCAAACACTACACCGTGTATGCTTCATCCGATGCCGATGTTTATGTAGTTACATTGTGTATCTGGTGCTGCCTTATTATTTTCTTTTCATGTACTTAATGATCTGTTGAGCTGCTCGCAGAAATATACTTTTCACTGTACTTCGGTACACATGACAATAAACAAAATCCAATCCGATCCAACATCCTCTCCATGTCCACCCTCTCCAGGCCTCACAGTATCCTGTAAGTTTCAATAATATCCCCCTCATCCTTCTAAACTCCAATGAGTACAGACCCAGAGTCCTCAACCGTTCTTCATACGACAAGCTCTTGATTCCAGGGATCATTCTTGTGAACCTCCTCTGGATCCTTTCCAAGGCCAGCACATCCTTCCTTAGATACAAGTCCCAAAACTGCTCACAATATTCCAAATGGGGTCTGACCAGAGCCTGAAACAGCCTCAGAAGTATATCCCTTCACTGTCACCGATATCAAAATCCTGGAACACTTCCTGAACGGCATTGTGGGTGGACCTATGCACATTGACTGCAGGGGTTCAAGAAAGTGGGTCACCATCGCCGCCTGAAGGGTAATTCAAGATGGTCAATAAATGCTGGCCTTGGCAATGTTCACATACTATTAATTAATTAAAAATGATCCAGGCCTCCAACATTTCTGAGCAATTATTTCCACTGTTCCAAATAGATTGAGAAAAAAAATCACAGAGTATAAATCAGATGGAATAAAAATGTGTCAAGATGTTGGTTGGAGGTGAAAGATATCTTGCCTTTCCTTTCATTTGAATTGTTTTTCCTAGATTGAGCCACTTTCTGTTCTTCAGTAAGCTAACCTCTCTTTTAGCACTTTGTGAGGAATGAAATAGAGAATCTGGTGAACTGACAACTCAATCCCAACAAAATAAAGGAGATTGTCATCGACTTCAGGAAGCTTAGAGGGGAACATGCCCCTGTCTACATCAATGGGAACGAAGTAGAAAGGGTCGAGATCTTCAAGTTTTTAGGTGTCCAGATTGCCAACAACCTCCCCTGGTCTGCCCATGCCGACACTATAGTTAAGAAAGCCTAACAAAGACTCTACTTTCTCAGAAGACTAAGGAAATTTGGCATGTCAGCTACGACTCTCCCCAACTTTTACAGATGCACCATAGAAAGCATTCTTTCTGGTTGTGTCACAGCTTGGTATGGTTCCTGCTCTGCCCAAGACCGCAGGAAACGACAAAAGGTTGTGAATGTAGCCCAATCCATCACGCAAACCAGCCTCCCATCCATTGACTTTGTCTACAATTCTCGCTGCCTAGGAAAGGCAACCAGCATAATTAAGGACCCCAACGCTCCCAGACACACACTCTTCCACCTTCTTCAGTCAGGAAAAAGATACAAACTTTGAGGTCAAGTACCAATCGACTCACGAACAGCTTCTTCCTGTCATAATATCCCTGCATGTATATAATGATGTGCAGACAGGCAGTGATTGACACACAGGATGACCAGTAAGCACACAACACTGTGCAGCCAATCACCAGACAGGACACTACCACTATAAAGCCAGAGGGCACTAGGTTTCCCGCTCTCTCGGGACCCAGCCACTGAGACAGTCAGAGTCCACGAGCTAGCACAGTGCAAACACCATGCGGTAGCTAGTAAGTCTGGTCAGGCTAGTACACGGTCTCCAGTCAGTTCAGTATCGTGTCGACCCACAGTTAAATATGTATGTTAGTTCTATCGTTCAATAAAACCGTGTTGGATCTTCTGCAGTGTTAGAGGTCTGTTTCTCGCATCGCTGCATCAAGTGCAGTCCACACCGGACCAACCTGCCTAACACATCACTTCCCTGCTGCCAACAGACCTTTGAATGGACCTACATCATATTAAGTTGATCTTTTCTCTACACCCTAGCTATGACTGTAACATTACATTCTGTAGTCTCTCCTGCCTTCCCTATGTACGGTATGCGTTGTCAGCATAGCATGCAAGAAACAGTACTTTTCACTGTATATTAATACATGTGACAATAATAAATCAAATCAAATCAACCCTTTAAGTGCCAGCTCCTGAGTCCCTTCCCATTTGTTTATGCTGTGGAGTGATTTGCCCAATGCCTCAGAGAAGGTGTCAGTTTGATTCTGCAGGTGGAGTGCCACAGATCATCTTTTCACAGGGAACTTACGGTACTAAGTGCAGACAGACGCACATGACAGTTCGGCATCCATCACCACTGGGACTTACAGCTCTGCAATCAATGCCTCAGTTGTTACACTAGCAGTCATCCTTCATCCTCTAAATCATGCAGCCAGGTAATATACATTCATAACCTATCTTGACCCACATTTCTTTACCAATATATATATGTTCTGTATAATTGAATGTCACTCCAAGTTAGAGAGGTTCTGGTCTTCATGGCCAAATTTACTGATGCTTGAGCCTTTCAACAGCATCTCTTACTGCGACATGGAGTAAAGATTGCTGTGACAATAAGTTTAAAATGAGACTCTGCTCCACTACAGATGACACTGGTGAAATGGTGCCCATTGTCAACGACATTGACATTATGTGGCTTGTACAGCAGACCCATCATTGCCCTATCAGTCAGAGCCTTGGAAGCATTATGGTGCTGCAATCGGGATTTTTTCTTTTGGAGATTATTTTACATAGATGCTGTTTAAATGAGAGAGTCAGAAATAATGTAGATTATATCAGAGCTCAGGATTTGGAGTGAGCAGTGATTGTCTCCATATATGAATACAATCAAATTGTTTATGTTTCCTAATATATTATTAACATAAAGATTGGGAATATAATTGTGCTGATTATATTGTTCTACAGATTGTTAGGAAAACAAAGGTCATTTTAAGAGATTTATATTTGTATGGGTTAAACATTAGAAATAAGGTATATAGCTTTATGTGGGTTTAATTTAATGTCTCTGTGCCATGAAGGGTAAAACCTCTAGTTAGATTCATGCTGGGGACAAAGGTGTTTGCATGTATGGGGGTTGGTTTTGTTGTGTATTCGTGGGATTTCTATTGTTTCCTCACGGACAGCCTTGTAGAACAACAGGGCACTTCAAGAGACGGGTCACATGATGCCATTGGGAGATGATGTGATCGGCCATTTGCACGGGCAAACGGGCATTGTAACATGGCAATCTGTAGTGTCAGCAGCTTCTTAATAAAGCTCTTTGTCTGTTTGAACCTCAGAGGCTTGCAGCCTTAATTTTAAAACCATAGCTTTTCTGAGCATATTGTGTGTGTGTGTGGGGGGGGGGGCGGGGGGGAGCAACATTTAACCTCCTGAGAAGTCTGGTACAGCCGGAAAGGCCTGGTACGATAACCTGCAATGAAATAGTGGAAATACTGCAGGGCCACTATTCATCAAAACCTTTAGTCATCGCAGAAAGGTTGAGAAGAAGGTGAATTAATTGCACAGTTTGTAGCGACCCTGAAAAGACTGGCTAAACATTGCAATTTTGGGCATGTGTTAAACGATACCATCAGAGATTGACTACTCTGTGGTTGAAGGAGCAAAGAGATTCAAAAGCAATTGTTAACCTAAAGCAACCTGACCTTAAAAAAGTTTTAGAAGTTGCTGTATCCATGCAATTAGCAGTCAAAGAAGCTCAATAGTTGAGTTCAATCACAGGAATTCACACGTTGTCGGCTGAAATTCAAACAAATACAAAGAATCGCACTTGTAATAGGTGTGCAATAATCACGCACTCAGGAGCAGATTGTTGGTGCAAAGACATCATATGCAGGAATTGTGGAAGAAAGGGCTACAGTGAATGTGCTTTTTGGACCAAACTTCAGGCAATAGTTGTACAAAGCAAGGGCCAAATAAATCAAATGGGAAACTAAACAAAGGCAAGAGTGTCCACGTGATACAAAAAGGACGTGAGAAGGAACTCGACTCATAGTCTGAAGATGAATTGTCACTAAATGTAGCAGCTATCTTTGATGCAACAAACTGATATTGGGTCACTCCATTACTGGATGGTCAGCTTGTTAAAATGGAGGTGGACACTGGAGCAGGTGCCAGAAACTGTTTATCAAGAAAAGCTCCGACATATTGCTGTGCAACCTTTGAAGATAGTGTGAAAAACCTATTCTGGAGAGGCAGTTCTGTTGAGGGACCATATTGATGTAACAATGCAATTAAATGGGCAGATGGCAAATTTGTCCTTGCACATAGTCAAAGAGAATTATCCGCCATTCATGGGAAGAACTTGGCTGGAAAAGTTTACATTGGGCCGAGGTAAATCTCAAGACAGGTTCCAAATCTGCCCAAAATCTTGAAGAAACATATCGTTGAATTCAACGGTGAGCTGGGAAGCATGAAGGATATCTTAGTAAAGCTGAAGATCAAGGAAGAAAGTCAGGCGAGATGCTTAACGGCTGGATCAGTGCTGTAGACAATCAGACCTAAGGTAGAGGCAGAATAAGAATGGCTCATTAGAATGGAAATCCTTGAACCTATTAACGTGAAGAATTGGGCCACAACCAATCCTACCTGTGATGGAAAAAGACATCTGTGCACATTTGTGATGATTTAAAGGTCGCTATTCATCCTGTACTGTGTTCAGGACAGTACCCTCTGCCTTTGATTGATGACTTATTCTCTGGGTTGACTGAAGGCCAACACTTCAGTAAGATCATCTCAGTCGCCTTCAAATGAACATGGATCCAAATTGACGATTGTGATACGTAGAGGGTTATTTCGAGATAAAAGACTACCATTTGGCATCACTCCCACACCAGCATTGTTCCAACGAGCTATTGTCAACATTTTGAGCGGATTAGATGGAATCCAGAGTTACTTAGATGATATTTTGGTGACTGGAAAGAATGAGGAAGAACATCTCCCCAACCGAGATGTCACACTCCAGAAATTAGAAGATTAAGTGTCCGAAAAGACAAATGTGAATTTCTCCATTCTTCAATCGAATATCTGGGACATGATATCGATGCCAAGGGACTGTATGAGTCGCCTTTTGAAAGTCAAAGCCATTTATGAGGCACCCACACCGCAGAATGTGAACCAACTTCAATCTTAGGTTTACTAAATTATTACGGAAGGTTTGTCCCTAATCTGGCTACTATTCTAAAACCCTTACATAATTTGGCATGGTCAGAATAAAAAGTGGACATGGGTGGATCAGTGTGAGCGAACATTTCTACAAGCCAAAGAGATGCTCCTCAGTTCAGAAGTCCTGACACATTTTGATCAAAAATTACCCCTGCAACTGACATGTGACGCATCACCATATGGGGTTGAGCCAGTGGTTTCTCACATAATGCCCACAGGTGAAGAGAAGCCGACAACCTTTATTGAATAGACTTGGTTTGTTCTCACTGGAACGAAGGTGTTCGAGGGGTGACTTGATAGAGGTCTACAAAATTATGAGGGGCATAGACAGAGTGGATAGTCAGAGAGTTTTTCCTAGGGTAGAGGGGTCAATTACTAGGGGGCATTGGTTTAGGGTGCGAGGGGCAAGGTTTAGGGGAGATGTACGAGGCAAGTTTCTTACACAGAGGGTGCCTGGAACACGCTGCCGGAGGAGGTGGTGGAAGCAGGGATGATAGTGACGTTTAAGGGGCATTTTGACAAATACATGAATAGGATGGGAATAGAGGGATACGGACCCAGGAAGTGTAGAAGATTTTAGTTTAGACGGGCAGCATGGTCGGTGCAGGCTTGGAGGGCCTGTGCTGTACTTTTCTTTGTTCTTTGCATCCAGCACCTTGAATAAGATTGAAAGCAATTACATGTCGATAGAGAAAGAAGCCCAGCCCTCTGAATAATTATGGCATAAACTGTTCAACCAATTCCTGTATGGGTGCAAATTCACTTTATTGACGGACCATCGTCCACCGAACAAAGATTCTTGGACCTCGTACTGGGACCCCACCAATAGCAGTGAGCAGGATGCAGAGGTGGGCGTTGCTCTTGTTGGTACACATATACACAATCAAGTAACATCAAACGTTCATGGGAACACAAATGGAACTCTCCCGACTCCCCTTACTAAATAGTTCGATGATACACAGTTTGTGTGGAAACATTTCTTACTTCGAGTAAGCAGTTAACACTCGTTTAACCGCACCAGGGTCCCAGATTCGATTCCCGGCTTGGGTCAATGTCTGTGTTGAATCTGCACGTTCTCCCTGTGTCTGCATGGGTTTCCTCCGGGTGCTCCGGTTTCCTCCCACAAGTCCCGAAAGACTTGCTGTTAGGTAATTTGGACATTCTGAATTCTCCCTCTGTGTACCCGAACAGGCGCCGGAATGTGGCGACTAGGGGCTTTTCACAGTAATTTCATTGCATTGTTAATGTAAGCCTACTTGTGACAATAAAGATTATTATTATTATTATAAAGTTCAGGAACATTGCACACTCAACAACCCAGGTTTCTCTGGTGTTGCTAATGGTTAGACATCAACGCACACCAGCCAATTTGCTCAAACCACCCAAGACAAAATCAATTGCAGAGCAAAAGCAGGAGAATTAGGTCACATGGCAGGAGAACAAGGCCTGGGTCAAGAAGGACTGGCAAGGAACTATACCATAAGTGAAAAGTGGATAGCTGCCACCATTTTAGCACAGACAGGACTGGTCTCCGACACCGTACAAACCAGGATGCTGCAATATGGAGGACATGCGAATCAACTTTTGGTGACAAGAACCAATCTGCCAGAGACAGAACCAACAGAGAGTCCAAATCAAGTTGTGCCAAGAGACAACCTGGACCTTCACAAGAAGCTGACACTAATCGAGCCAATTGGGAAAAGCAGTACCTCCGATGAAAACCAAACACCGTGTCAACCTCCGAGAATTACGTCGGCTCCAGTTAAGATGATCACGGATGAAGTACAAACTTGGCCAAAGACACAATAGGTTGCTGTAAGAACTAAAACGCAGACAGCTGAGTTCCAACGGCAACCACATAGAGAATGACCAGCTCTGTAGCGTCCAACATATTGACTGTTGTTGCTGGTTGATTGTTCATGTTACTAATTGATAATATTATACTGCCTATTGTGCCTTGGACCTTTGATTTAAAGGGGAAAAAAATATTGTGTATTTGTGGTATTTCAAGTGTTTGTTCACTTGAGCCTTGCAGTGGAACAGGGACACTTTAAGAGACCGATCATGTGATATCACCAATCGGCCATTTGCTCTCAGGCAAATGGACAATGGAACATAGCATTCTGTAGTTTGAGCACCTTCTCAATAAAGCTTTTTGTTTTTTTGAACCTCTGAGGCCAGCAGACTTAATTTTAAAACCACCACAGCTTTTGAGTCCAACTGTGATTCTATTTCGCTCAGAGAGTGTTACTGCATGAAGAATAATTAGAAGTGTTATGTGTCAGAGAATACATCTCTGCTGGTGGAACGTCACGCGATCTGTAGTGACATCACCAAAGTGTTGGCTCGGGCTTCAGGTCTTAGATTGTATGAGCAACATCTCCTAATAAAACCTCTCATTGTGTTTGTAAGAAATGCAAGTGTGTGGCAACACCAATTTCCCTTTGCGGTAAACTGAGAGATATACAAAAGAGAAAACGGACAAAGAGGATTGAGGCAAGAAAACAAAATTACTAATAAGAAAATCATCGATAAGAACAGTGGAGATGGTGTCGAGAGCAGGGAGAAGATTATCATAGATTATCATAGAATTTACAGTGCAGAAGGAGGCCATTCGGCCCATCAAGTCTGCACCGGCTCTTGGAAAGAGCACCCTACCCAAGGTCAACACCTCCACCCTATCCCCATAACCCAGTAACCCCACCCAACACTAAGGATTCTCTGGACTGGACTCACACGTCGGGCGAAGCAAGCCACCGATACTGAAGGTTTTAAAAAAAAATAACCCAACACAACCATAAATACGAAGAACGAAAACTTGCTTGCCGTTGAAGTGGATAGAGTCTGGGCTACAGGAACCCCGCACGTCACAAAGCTGCGGGCTGCGGGAACAGGGATTCCAAAGTCTTCCTACTCTGTACGGGCCACTAGTCGGGGGGAAAAAAATCAAACCAGTCAGGCAAAAAGAAAAGTTTTGAGCTGAATTATGGATAAGGGGATCACTTGTGTCATACATCCAAAAGAATTGGAAGGAAGTTGGTTGAGGTATAGACCCTAGGCATCCAGAATTCTAGAAAAAATGAACGCCATGGGTGCATTTGATGAAGACTGAGAGATTTGGAACTCATTTGAAGAGATTTTATAATTGTACCTCAAAAGCAAAACAAACAGCAGGGGAGCTAAAGGTTGCAACATTTCTTAGCTATGCTTTTATGTTGCTATAAAACTTGGTTCATCCAGAAAGCCTAGGAGAAAAGACCAATTGCGAACGAATGAATATTTTCGAAGGGCATTTCTCACCTAGACCGTTATTGGTTCCAGAAAGGTTTCAGTTCCACTGTCATACTCAGGAAGAAGGGGAAAGCATTTTACACTTCATAGTGACTTCAAGAAGGTGAGAAAAATATGCCAGGTTGGTGCAGCATGAGACAATACCCTTTGTAATAGGCTGGTATATGGACTCCGCAGTGAAGCTATTCAGAAAAAGCTGCTTACTGTAAGCGATTTAACTCTCAAAGCCACTGTGGAAGTTGCCACATCAATGGAGCTAGCCACAAAAAAGGCTTCTCGGATATGGGCAGAAGTGAAGATCCACAAAATGGAGACCATCAGAAACAAGGCAACAAGAGAACAACCATGTCACCTATTTACACAGATGGGACACTCAGCGAAGGAATGCTGGATTAGAGAAAACAAGTGCAAGAACTGTGGCAAAAAGGGTCATATTGCTAAAGAATGCTGGCTGACAAAACTTCATCAACACAAAAAATGCGCAAGAAAAAAAACAGACTAGTGGGCTGGGATTCTCCAAAACCCCGGCCAAGTGTTGACGCCGGCATAAACACCGGAGTGTTTCACGCCAGCGTCAATGGGCCTCTTGGCCCAGCGATTCACTGGGCCACAGGGCGCCAGCATGCGCTGGAATGCTGCGCGCTCCTCCGGCGGCGATATGCAGCCCTGCACTGCCGGTGCGGGTCTACGCATGCACATGGTGGCCGTTTCCGCGGCGGCGGATTTACGTGGTGACCGTTTCCGCACCGGCGCTGCGCAACATGGCGGAGCCACACAGTGGGCCCACACGGAAGGAGGTAGGCCCCTTCCAGATCGCGTGGGCCCGGCGATCAGTAGCCCCCGATCGGGGCCTGGCCGTCGTGCAGGCTCCCCCCCCCAGAGTCTGAGCCCACCGCCTCCCGCCCCCCACACCAGGACGGCCACCACGACCGCGGGTCCAAGATCCCACCAGGTGTATCAGGTTGGAACCATGCCGGCGGAACTCTGCGGGAACTCAGCCGGTCAGCCGCGGAGAATCGCTGCGGGGGCCATTGAAAACGACCCCCGACCGGTGGTGTGCCGACCACGTGCGCGACTGGTGCCGATTCTCCGGTCGCCGGAGAATTGTGTCCCGGCATCGGAGCAGCGTGCCGGGAATTTCCGGCCTCACTGCCGATTCTCCAACCCGGCACGGGCTCGGAGGATCCCGGCCGTCATGTCTGTAATTTAACAGACAAAGTTCAAGATCACTCAGGAGATGACATACCCAAACAACTTCAGGAGCTGAAACTAGGTGTGTTGTCAGTGCATGGCGATATACGACGTTTCTGGGCATTGCCAAAACGTGATGGCAACCGAATCAAAATGTAAGTGGATATGGGTGCAGCTGTATCACTGATTCCTCTGACAATTTATAATAAGTCGTTGAAGCATCTATCTTTAAAATTATCAAATTTTGCCCTAAGGAAGTTCACAGAACAGGTTGTACCGTTAAAAGGATACATTATGGTAAAAGTATATGACAAACTTTGAAGTTGCCTCTCCACATGGTCCGTGGAAATTTCCTTGCTTTATTTGGTAGAGCATGGTTAACAAATATTAAACACAATTGGAGAGCAATAAATCAACTGGTATAGTCAAAGATTGACCCTATAACAAGTTTTGGAGAAGTTTAAAAAGGTGTTTGAAGATTCATTGAGCTCAATGACTGGAGTTGAAGTGCAAGTAAAAATAAAGTCAATCGGCACACCAAAATGTCTCAGAGCTCGAGCCATGCCGTACGCCAACAGGCCAAAAGTCGAAAAGGAATGAGAAAAGCTAGTCCATACAGGATCATTGCACCAGTCCCTACAGGCGATTGGGCAACACCAATAGTTCCTGCATTGAAATATGATAGCTCAGTGGGAATATTTGGAGATTTTAAAACAACTATTAACTTGGTATTCTGCGCAGATCACAATCCACTGCCGCTGTTTGAATATTTGTTTGCTGGACTTTCTGGAAGGCAGACGTGCAGCAAAATTGTTCTATCACAGGCGTATTTACAAATAAATGTGGTTGCAAAATCACAGTCGCTATTCACTATCACGACACAAAAAGATCTGTTCTGCTAAGGAAGACTTCCTTTTGGAATAACATTTGCTCCTGCTCTATTTAGGAGGTCCATGGATCAAATTCTGAGTGGACTAAATGGGGTGCAACATTATTTAGGTGACATTCTCATCAATGGTTTGAGTGAACAAGAATACTCCAATTTTGTTTTCCAATTAAGGGGCAATTTAGCGTGGCCAATCCACCTACCCTGCACATCTTTGGGTTGCAGGGGCGAGACCCATGCAGACATGGGGAGAACGTGCAAACTCCACATGGACAGTGACCCAGGGCCAGGATTGAACCTGGGATCTCGGTTAATGAGGCAGCAGTGCTAACCACTGCACCATCGTGCCACCCTATGAACAAGAATACTTTTAAAAAATAAATTTAGAGTACCCAATTATTTTTTTCCAATTCAGGGGCAATTTAGCGTGGCCAATCCACGTAACCTGCACATCTTTTGGGTTGTGGGTGCGAAACCCACGCAGACACGGGGAGAATGTGCAAACTCCACACAGATGGTGACCCGGAGCCGGGATCGAACCGGGGTCCTCAGCGCTAACCACTGTGCCACCGTGCTGGCCCATGAACAAGAATACTTGAAGAACTTGGAAGCTACTCTGAAATATCAACAGGGCCATAATCGTTGAGTTAAAAAGAAAAAGTGCAGCTTTCTTAAGACATCCATAAATTACCTGGGTCACATCATCGATAAAGACGGCTTGTGCAAGAAGTTGAAGAAGATGACAGCAATCTTAGAAGCACCACGTCCTCAAAATGTGACACAGTTAAGGTTATTTTTAGGATTGATCAATTACTATGGCAAATTGATTCCGTATTCTCTGATACATGACACCTCTCCCCTCCCTTTGCTCCTTCAGTACAACGACAGCTGCTTAATGTTTTTACAATAGATCCACTTATGCATGATCCCTATACATGTATACAACTTAAGAAGATAGAATATCAGGTGGATGTCCATTACTTTTGGGTTGCTTTCAACATTCTGAAACCTGGCTACTTGAGACCTTGGGGAGGGGAGAGGTGTTTATGTATCAGAGAATTCATCCCTGATGGTGGAACATCACATGGTCTGTTGTGACATCAGCAGAAAGTGTTTGTGCAGGCTTCAGTTCTCCATCTTAGATTCTATGAGCAACATCGTCCAATAAAATCTCTCATCATGTTTGTAAGGAATCCAAATGTGTGGCACCTTTTCTCTTTGTGGGAACTCAGAGATATAACAGTAACTAGTAGGAGTTGCTTTGCAACTGGAGGTCCTTGTTAGGATAAAAATTTGGGGACAGTTGGGGACAGGGATTCAGGGACTGAGCATCTCTGAACTCTGCCAGAAAAAAGACTTGACAGGGAGCTGGAAAGAGGCATGCTTCCTAAAGTACAGATTACAGTCCCAATAACCAGGGAATTGAGACAGAAAGAAAGTTTAAGATGACAAGGGTTAAGTGAACAGAGATCGATGTATTGTTCAGAAGTATTCAAGGAAGGGTAAACAATGTGTTCTGAGTTAAAGAGACAATAGCAGTAATCATATTTCAAGTGAGATTGCAGCCTTCAAATAAAAATCAAACATCTGATGCCATTTTATTCTAGTCTGGTAATCGAGAGTTAAAGCAATTGTGGACAGTTTGCACAGCAGTCAAGACGAGGAAATCCTAATAGGGTTTGTAAAATCCTGAACAGCATTTGCTGTTAAAAATTGAGTGGAAGCTTTGATTGAATGTCTCATTTGGAAAATTTGGGGCGTCATTCTCCGACCCCCCGCCGGGTCGGAGAATGGCCGTTGGCCGCCGTGAATCCCGCCCCCGCCCCCGCCGAAGTCTCCGAAGGGAGAAAAGTCGGCGGGGCGTTAATGGCGCCGCTGCCGCGGAGAATGTCACGGGTCTGCGCAAGGCAGCCGATTTTTGGCCTGCCGATATTCTCCCTCCCGGATGGGCCGAAGTCCCGTCGACGTGATGACCGTTCATGTCGACGTGAATCAAACCTCCTTTTCATCGGCGTGACCCGGTGCTCCAGGCTCACGCCGACCAGCGAGGAGGTGAGTGACGGCCTGGAGGGTTGGCTCTGGGCAGGAAATGGCGTGGCCGCAGACTGATTGCGTGAGGAGAAGTGTGTCTCGGCTTGTGTGTGTGTGTGCGGTGGGGGGGGGGGGGGGTGGTTAGAGTAGGCTGGGCTCCGGGGGAGTGCCGGGAGGGGGTCCGTGCCGGGGTGGAGGTTGGGGGTTGGGGGGGGTCCGTGCTGGGGTGGAGGTTGGGGAGGGGGTCCGTGCCGGGGTGGAGGTTGGGGGTTGGGGGGGGTCCGTGCTGGGGTGGAGGTTGGGGAGGGGGTCCGTGCCGGGGTGGAGGTTGGGGGTTGGGGGGGGTCCGTGCTGGGGTGGAGGTTGGGGGTTGGGGGGGGGTCCGTGCTGGGGTGGAGGTTGTGGAGGGGGTCCGTGCCGGGATGGAGGTTGGGGATTGGGGGGGGATCCGTGCTGGGGTGGAGGTTGGGGAGGGGGTCCGTGCCGGGGTGGAGGTTGGGGGTTGGGGGGGGTCCGTGCTGGGGTGGAGGTTGGGGAGGGGGTCCGTGCCGGGGTGGATGTTGGGGGTTGGGGGGGGTCCGTGCTGGGGTGGAGGTTGGGGAGGGGGTCCGTGCCGAGGAGGGTGATGGGAGGGCAAATGAGTTGGTCCACCTGGCCAGGTGCCAGCCTCCAACAGTTGGACCCATGCGGTCCATGCAACCTGGCTGGGGGGAGGAGGGGATATGGGCAATGATGACATGTCGTCGTTCCCCTCCCCCCCCACCAGGCCGTCATGTTTTCAGACCATCCAGCGATGTTGGCCGCCGTGGTGGCAGCTGCTCATGTCTATGTTGCCATGGATGAGGAGGAGGAGGAGGAGCGTGCCAGAGAGGCGGCGCAGGCTGCCGCAGAGGGGCAGGCGGCAGCCGCCCAGGCTAGAGGGACACCTGACCGACAGGATGAGGAGGGGGAGGAGGACGTCGCGGCCCCACGGCAACGGAGGCCCCCGAGGGCGCCCCGTGTGTACCGGCCCCGGCAATCATACCAGGACCTCACGGACCGGGAATGCAGGAGGAGACTCCGGATGAGCCGGGAAACCGTGGCACACATCTGCCACCTGCTGGCACACCTGTCACCGCGTGGCACTGGCGGGGGACACCCTCTCCCCGTGTCCGTCAAGGTTACGGTGGCCCTGAACTTTTATGCAACGGGGTCATTCCAGGCACCGAGTGGGGACCTGTCCGGCATATCGCAGACATCGGTGCATCGGTGCATCCGGGCAGTGACAGATGCCCTTTATGCCATGGCGCACCGCTACATCCACTTCCCCGTGGACCGGGCCAGCCAAGATGGAGGTTGAGGGGTGACCTGATAGGGGTCTACAAGATTATGAGGGGCATGGATAGACTTGACGGGCAGGCGCTTTTTCCCAGGTGGAGGGGTCAGTCACCAGGGGGCAGAGGTTTAAGGTCCATGGGACAAAGTTTAGAAGAGATGTGCGAGGCAGTTTTTTTACACAGAGGGTGGTGTGTGCCTGGAATGCGTTGCCAGGGGAGCTTGTGGAAGCAGATGCATTAACGGCATTCAAAAGGCATCTTGACAGTCTGAAGTTATTCACAGACGTATACAGAAAGGGCATGAAACTTATGTACACATTCATCCACGTCATTTTATACATTAAATCAATAAAGACTTGAACTCCCGACTGGATGAAGCCAACTGAGGTGTGAACTGCACCAATTCAAAAGAAGGACTTGCATTGCTTTTCGCAACCGGAGGGTACCCCAAAAGTATTTGCAGCGAATAAGTACGTCTGAGGTTTAGCGACTTACAGGAAACACAATCTGGTAATAGCCAGATAACCTTTTCTTTCAGTGATGTTAGTTGAGGGATTGATGTTGATCCAGGAAACAGTGGACATTCCTGCTCTTCTTTTGAATAGTACCGTGGTTTTTTTTTTGCAACCACCTCAGGAGGCAATGGGTTAACATCATATATAAATGATGACAGTCCTGACAATGCAGCACTCCTTCAGTATCACAAAGATGTGCCAGGCTAGATTTGTAGACTGCTTTCCCTTTTCATCCCCTACTACAGACCTGACCGTGATATAAAACTGGGACTGTCATTAGATAAGGTCCATAAATAGGTAACCTAATTAGAGTGAAGTACATACAGAAGTGTCTTGTTATGCTCCCAGTTGATGGTGTAACTGGACGGGAATGGAACCCTGGCTCAGAAGGCAGTCACTTTTTATTTCCATAAAATGTGGAGGAACAGGTTCACAGGATTGTTAATTCATTTTAAAAACAAGAAAAACCCCATTTATTAAACAGTGAAAAAATTGGATATGATACAATACGTCTTTACTCCCCCTTAGCTTAACAATGACGCACAGCTTAGTTGAACAATTACACACAGATTTTAAGATTAACACAGATTACAAATTACACCTTATTCTGCAATGGTCTCATTAACACAAAGGCCCTTTTAAGCACACAAGATGATTGTAGGCAAATACACTCTCCGCTCTGAACCCCAAGTGAATGTTTGTGGGTGTCTCCTCAAAATCACCCCAGATGTTTGAGACATGAGAGTTTCCAAACTCCAATCCCAAAGACATACTTTTTAAATTTTCTTTCATAATTATGCTTTCACTTCGAGGTTTGCATTCCGAAATCCAGACCAGGGGCAAAATTCTCCGTTATCGGCGGAAAGTCCGCCGATCGGCGCAAAAAACGGCGCAAATCCCACTTGCGTCACGTAATAAAAAAGGGACGATAGTCTCCGGCCCGAAATGGGCTAGCAGCGATGTAACGGGATCCGCGCTTGCGCAGTGGTTCACGCCGTGCAGCGTCATATGCGCTGCACGGCGTGACGGCTCATAAGGCCGCACAGCTCCCCCCCCACCCGACCAGATCACCCGACCGCAACACCCGACTGGATGGCTGGCCGTCGCTCAGCCCCGAGGTTCGAGTCACGCGATGTGGAGGCGCTCCTGGACGCGGTGGAGCAGAGGAGGGACGCCCTGTATCCCGGGCACGGCCGCAGAGTTGCCCCACGCCACAGCCGGCGTCTGTGGAGGGAAGTGGCAGAGGCCGTCACCGCTGTGGCCCTGACACCACGGACAGGCACCCAGTGCCACAAGAAGGTGAACGACCTCGTCAGAGCAGGCAGGGTGAGCCTCCCAATATCCCCCCCTCCCCCATATCCCCTCTCCCCCATATCCCCCATATCCCCCCTCCCCCATATCCCCCCTCCCCCATATCCCCCATATCCCCCCTCCCCCATATCCCCCATATCCCCCATATCCCCCCTCCCCCATATCCCCCATATCCCCCTCCCCATATCCCCCATATCCCCCCCTCCCCCATATCCCCCATATCCCCCCTCCCCATATCCCCCATATCCCCCCTCCCCCATATCCCCCCTCCCCCATATCCCCCCTCCCCATATCCCCCATATCCCCCTCCCCCATATCCCCCATATCCCCCCTCCCCCATATCCTCCTTCCCCCATATCCCCATATCCCCCATATCCCCCCATATCCCCATATCCCCCTCCCCCATATCCCCCATATCCCCCATATCCCCCTCCCCATATCCCCCTCCCCCATATCCCCCATATCCCCCCTCCCCCATATCCCCCATATCCCCCATATCCCCAAGTGAATCCAGCCCTAACCTTAACCTCTGCAATGCACGCGCAACCGATGGCGTGCATTCATATACCTGCCTAACACTGTTGCCTTTTACCCCTGCCACCACCCCCCCCCCCACAGGAGAAGCGCGCACACAACAATAGGGAGCATGTGAGGACTGGAGGAGGGCCCGCTGATGAGAGGCCACTGACCGTACACGAGGAAAGGGCCCTGGAACTGGCTGGCGGACCTAAGGACCGGGAGGTTGCTGATGCAGAGGTCGGGGGCCCACGAGCAAGTGAGCCACCAACAGCCCGTCCCCATATCCCCCCTCCCCTATATCCCCCTCCCCCGTATCACCTGATCACTGCCTGATGTCTAACCATGCATGCTTCATTGTGTATCGCAGGACCAAACGTCCAGGCACCCATCCCCGCAGATGCAGACCGCCCGCAGGATGCCCCTCGGAGACCACAGGAGACGGAGAGACCCGCACCCTCCAGCATGCGACGGGGGGGGGAGGTGTGCATGCGGGTGGGGTGGGTGGGGTTGGGGAGGGGGGTGAGGGTGCTGGGTGGGATCGGCGGTCTTTCCGCCGATAACGGAGAATTTTGCCCCTGGTCTGGATTTCGGAATGCAAACCTCGAAGTGAAAGCATAATTATGAAAGAAAATTTAAAAAGTATGTCTTTGGGATTGGAGTTTGGAAACTCTCATGTCTCAAACATCTGGGGTGATTTTGAGGAGACACCCACAAACATTCACTTGGGGTTCAGAGCGGAGAGTGTATTTGCCTACAATCATCTTGTGTGCTTAAAAGGGCCTTTGTGTTAATGAGACCATTGCAGAATAAGGTGTAATTTGTAATCTGTGTTAATCTTAAAATCTGTGTGTAATTGTTCAACTAAGCTGTGCGTCATTGTTAAGCTAAGGGGGAGTAAAGACGTATTGTATCATATCCAATTTTTTCATGTTTAATAAATGGGGTTTTTCTTGTTTTTAAAATGAATTAACAATCCTGTGAACCTGTTCCTCCACATTTTATGGAAATAAAAAGTGACTGCCTTCTGAGCCAGGGTTCCATTCCCGTCCAGTTACACCATCAACTGGGAGCATAACAAGACACTTCTGTATGTACTTCACTCTAATTAGGTTACCTATTTATGGACCTTATCTAATGACAGTCCCAGTTTTATATCACGGTCAGGTCTGTAGTAGGGGATGAAAAGGGAAAGCAGTCTACAAATCTAGCCTGGCACATCTTTGTGATACTGAAGGAGTGCTGCATTGTCAGGACTGTCATCATTTATATATGATGTTAACCCATTGCCTCCTGAGGTGGTTGCAAAAAAAAACCACGGTACTATTCAAAAGAAGAGCAGGAATGTCCACTGTTTCCTGGATCAACATCAATCCCTCAACTAACATCACTGAAAGAAAAGGTTATCTGGCTATTACCAGATTGTGTTTCCTGTAAGTCGCTAAACCTCAGACGTACTTATTCGCTGCAAATACTTTTGGGGTACCCTCCGGTTGCGAAAAGCAATGCAAGTCCTTCTTTTGAATTGGTGCAGTTCACACCTCAGTTGGCTTCATCCAGTCGGGAGTTCAAGTCTTTATTAATTTAATGTATCAAATGACGTGGATGAATGTGTACATAAGTTTCATGCCCTTTCTGTATACGTCTGTGAATAACTTCAGACTGATATTTTATTAAAGCACGTTGAGAGAGTTTATTAGCTATGCGGAGAGACTGAATTAACTCGGACTGTTATCAATATGATGATGGAGGTTGAGGGGTGACCTGATAGGGGTCTACAAGATTATGAGGGGCATGGATAGACTGGATGGGCAGGCGCTTTTTCCCAGGTGGAGGGGTCAGTCACCAGGGGGCAGAGGTTTAAGGTCCATGGGGCAAAGTTTAGAAGAGATGTGCGAGGCAGTTTTTTTACACAGAGGGTGGTGTGTGCCTGGAATGCGTTGCCAGGGGAGCTTGTGGAAGCAGATGCATTAACGGCATCTTGACAAATATATGGATAGGATGGGTAGAGAGCGATATGCCACAAGGAAGTGCTGAGGGTTTCGGTCAAGGTTAGTATCATGATCGGTACAGGCTTGGAGGGCCGAAGGGGCCTGTTCCTGTGCTGTAGTGTTCTTTCTTCTTCAAAACAAAGTCTGTAGATATAAAATTCAAGTAAATTACTGAATGTGTGAAGGCGAACACTGTTTGGATTTGATTCAATTTTACTTGGACTTTTTTGGGTTGTCTTGTTTCAAATTGGCAGGATTAAAAAGAGAGCAATCCTGTTTTAAGAGACGACATCCATTCCTTCAGTAAGAGTAATAAATCAATATTACAGGAATGTCACTCAGCTAACAGTGTTGCCAGTCTGTCCAAGTCTGATGAATCAGAACTGATGCATTTGCTCATACTTCACATTCTCTCATCACCTTCACATTTGCAGGTGTATTTTCTTTCTGCTATCCTTCCCCTCCCGGATTTGTACTTCAGCCAAAGTCCATGTGTGCTTTTCTTACCCACAGCAGGTAAATTGCAAATAAAACTGTCCCACTAATGGACGCCTAGTAGGTAAATACACCTATGCATGTAACAGCTGTTGCATGTCCAACACTTTGAATATAGTCGCCACAATGAGATTTCACAAACATTTACACTTGAATGTCTTTGAACTTTTGTATGTGGAATAAGCAATAATTGGAGCAGCAGCTGGTGAGCTCAGTCGGTTTGATGGCTAGACGGTGGTGCAGAGCAACACCAACTGTGTGGGTACAATGTCTACAATGGCTGAGTTGGTTCTTGGGGTTTGGCATCTTGCCTTGTGCAATCGTGATATCAAGCTGTAAGCTATGATTAGCAACCCAGGGGCAATGAAGACACTACATGAAGAGAGTGCAGGCAAAAAACATGACCTTAAGTGAAGCTAGATAAGGGAAAAAGGAATAGCAGGGTATTCTGATAAGGCTGGATGATTTGAAATGGGAATAGGCTCGTGTGGACCCTAATCACCAGGCATTGGCCAGCTGGACCAAATGGCCTGTTTCGGTGCTGTAGACTCAATGTCAAAGAAATAGGTTTGCACTTATCTTCAAATTATTCATTGCAGCACATAAAAGCGCCCCTGGCTTTTTTGAAAATGCAATACCTCTGTTGTGACTGCATGGTGACAGAAACAGGAGTTACCACAGCAAGGGTGGCACCATGGCACAATGGTTAGCACTGCTGCCTCACAGCACCAGGGACCCTGGTCCGATTCCAGCCTCGGGTGACAGTCTGTGTGGAGTTTGCACCCCCCCCCCCTCCCCCCCATGGGTCTCCGTGGATTTCCTTTGGGTGCTCTGCTTTTCTCCCACAGTCCAAAGATGTGCAGGTTAGGTGGGGTTACAGGTTTAGGGCAGGGGAATAGGTCTAGGTAGGGTGCACTTCCGGAGGGTTGGTGAAGACTCATTGGGCCGAATAGCCTCCTTCTGCAGGGAATCTACGGATTCTATGGATTCAAGTCCCAGCATGGTCTGCCTTTCTTGCTGTTAATCCAACTAAATCCCCCTAAGCTTCAGAATATCACGACCTTGATGAAATTCAAAGAGGAGCCACCACGCCGGGTTGACGAAAACTGAGAGCACAAGTGAACCGGTCCATTGGGGCCGGAGGATCGGGGGAGGCCCTTCAGATAATGTCCTGAGACCATCCCAACGGCGTGCGGCGTACTCCTCGATGATGCCGTATTGGAGGAGGCGGAGCATCTGAAAACAGAAGCCGCCCCCAATTCGGTCGTCAAAAGGGATTCTCCACCCCATCGCCGATTACGATATCAACGTCGGGCAATGGAGAACCCACCCCATTTCTATGATAGGGCGATGGAAGTGAGAAATTTGTTTGTACCTCAGCTTTTACTTTTGAGGTACAGGCCTCCAGCTAAACAATGTTCGTATACAAAAGATAGCAAGGAGGGAAGACTATAAATCTTTTGTAAATTTTGCCATTTTAAACCATTATGTCGTGATGTTAGCCATAGCTCAGTTAGTAGCACTCTTGCCTCTGAATCATAACATTTCAGGTTCAAGGCTGATACTCCTATGCAATACTGAGGGAGTGCTGCGCTGTTGAAGGAGCTGCCTTTTGGACAAACTATTAAACCAAAGTCCATCTGCCAGCTTGGCTGGAATTTATTTTCAACATTCTTTCACGGGAAGTGGGTACCACAGGCAAGGCCAACATTTGTTGCCCATCCCTGGGTGCCCTTGAACTCAGGTCCTTTCAGAGGTAAGTTACGAGTCAACCACGGTGCTTTGATTCCGAAGTCAAATGTAGGCCAGACCAGGTAAGGACAGCAGATTTCCTTCCCTCAAGGAGTAAAAGATCCCATCTGAATATTTGAAGAAGAGTAATGGAATTCTCCATGGTGCCTTGGCCAATACTTGTCCTTCAATCAAATTGACAAAAACAAATGATCTGACCATTATCACACTGCTGTTTGTGAGAGTTTGCGGTGTGCAAATTTTTCTGCAGAGCTTGTATTTCGGGTTTTACTTTGAGGGACAGGCCTCCAACAGAAAACAATGTTAGGGACTGGTTTAGCACAGTGTTAAATAGCTGACTTTTAAAGCAGACCAAGGCAGGCCAGCAGCACGGTTCAATTCTCATACCAGCCTCCCTGAACAGGTGCCGGAATGTGGCGACTAGGGGCTTTTCACAGTAACTTCATTTGAAGCCTACTTGTGACAATAAGCGATTTTCATTTCATGTTAGTATACCAAAGATAGCACATTACAACAGTGACTACGCTTCAAAAGTACTTAAATGGCTGTAAAGCACTTTGAAGCACACAATAATCATATATAGCACTGTATAAATGTAAGTCTGTCGTTATTTTTCGGTGTTGTATTTGCCGGCAGTGTGAGCTAAATAGATTAATAAGAAATAGGCAAAAAAGTCCCCAAAATAGCCTGACCGATTTGATTAGTTTTCCTCCTTTTCAATCCGGTTTTTCATTTTACTAACTATTATTTGTAATTGTGTTTAAACTTACAGTGTTCTTTCACTGGAAGCTTACTTTTCGTTTTCCCCCATGTTTGATCGGTACGTTTCCTTTATCCAGTTGAGTTTTGTTTCTTTTATATCAGAAATTTCTTTCAGTCAACCAGGCGCAAGTGTAGCATTAAATTTTCCAGGCATAAAATCTGACACCCAAGTATGGCATCTGATGATGGATGAAGTGTTCAGTGTAAGGAATGTCAGGTGATGCCATGTTGCACAGGCACATTGATGCTTCATTTCCACTTCTATGCCTGTGTTTGAACAGTAAGATGTTACAGAAGATTTACGTGCTTTTATCGCCTCTGTAAGTCTATCATTAGAGATGGTTTTACAGACTTACTGTGGCTTTGAGTTGAAGATAATACAAACGCTTCGCTCCCGAGAACCTATTGTTAAGAAAATCATCAGTCATCTATTTAAAACACAGTGTTGGATGAACACGGACAGAGAAATAAATTCAATTGATTTGGTGAAATCTACCAAACTATATTCAATTTTATTTTGATGATTAATGGAATGGAAGCAGTGGCCTGGACCGGGATTTGAACTAAAGAAGTCTCTGACTAAAGATGAGAGTGATGCCACTCTCAGGTTGAAACACACTTTGATCACTGGTTCAAATCCCTCTCCAGATACAACTCTGTGTAATATGGCACACTAGTTCTCCGCATTTGTCCTCTTCTTTTTCCAAAGATGGTGAGAATGGAGCTATTCTTTTCAGTAGTAATGTCACTAGACTAATAATCCAAAGGCCCAGGCTAAGCCTCCGGGGGTATGGGTCCAAATCCCACCATGGCAGCTGGTGGAATTAAAATTCAATTAATAAAATCTGGAATTGAAAGTTACTCTCGGTGCCTGTCACACCATAGCAAATGGAATTTAACGCTGAAAAATGTGAGGTGATTCATTGAGGGAGGGATTACACAATGAAGGGTAAGATGCTAGGAAATACAGAAATGATCAGAGGGATCTTGGGGTGCCTGGCTGGTTTAGCACAGGGCTAAATAGCTGGCTTTTAAAGCAGACCAAGGCAGGCCAGCAGAGCGGGTTCAATTCATGTACCAGCCTCCCTGAACAGGCGCCGGAATGTGGCGACTAGGGGCTTTTCACAGTAACTTCATTTGACGGCTACTTGTAACAATAAGCAATTTTAATTTCATTTCATTTCATTTCATGTCCACAGATCCCTGAAGGCAGCAAGACAGGTAGATAAGGTGGTTAAGAAGGGATGGGATACTTGCCTTTGTTAGCCAAGGCATAGAATATAAGAGCAGGGGGGCTATGGCGGAGCTGCATAAAATGCTCCTTAGGTTACAGCTAGAGCAATGTGTGCAGTTTTGGTAACCATACTATAGGAAGAATGTGATTGCACTGCAGAGGGTGCAGAGGCGAATCACCAGGATGTTACCTGGGCTGGAGCGTTTCAGCTTTGAAGAGAGACTGGTTAGGCTGGGTTGTTTTCCTTAGAGCAGAGAAAGCTGAGCGTAGACCGTATCTAGGTGTTCAAAGTTATGCGGGACTTAGATAGGGTAGATAGGAAGGAACTCTTCCCCTGAGTAGAGGAGTCAATAACCAGGGGCAAAGATTTAAGGTAAGAGGCAGGAGATTAAAAAGGGACTTGAGAAAAAAAGCTTTTCATCCAGTGTTTTGGGAATTTGGAACTCACTGCCTGAAAGGGTGGTAGAGGCAGGAACCCCCACAACATTTAAGAAGCATTTAGATAAGCACTTAAAATGTCACAGCGTACAAGGCTATGGTCCAAGTGTTGGAAAATGGGATTAGAATAGATCACTGCTTGATGGCTGATAGAGACATGATGGGCCGAATGGTCTCTTTGTGTGCTGTAAAAAGCTATGACTATCATTTTGTTGTATATGGTCAACCCCACATCCCTTTGGCTACTGATGCTAAAACATCAATAGACTTTTTCCCACGGTAGAGGGGTCAATTATTAGGGGGCATAGGTTTAAGGTGCGAGGGGCAAGGTTTAGAGGAGATGTACGAGGTATGTTTTTTACATAGAGGGTAGTGGGTGCCTGGAACTCGCAACCGGAGGAGGTGGTGGAAGCAGGGACGATAGTGACGTTTAAGTCGCATCTTGACAAATACATGAATAGGATGGGAATAGAGGGTACGGACCCCGGAATTGCAGAAGATTTTGGTTTAGAAGGGCAGCATGGTCGGCGCAGGCTTGGAGGGCCGAAGGGCCTGTTCCTGTGCTGTACTTTTCTTTGTTCTTTGAATTACCCTTGCAAAGGTTTCTTCTATAAAGCCAGTATCTTTGGAGGACTTAACTCTATACCTGCCTTCCTGCTATTCCTTGGGGTCGTGTGCATCAGGGCAAGGTATATGCTTAGTGAAGTGGGTACATTTTAACATTCATATCAGAGGAATATGGTCGGTAGAGAGGATCCCGGGACTATTAAGTATGAAGGGCCATTGCTTGTGCTGTGGAGAATCCACCACATTAAGGAAATATTCTGAGTTCCTGGATTGATGGGTCTAATGGGTCAGGGGACAGTATATATGTGGTGAATGTATAATTACTGATAATTCACCAGTGCACTGTGTTATGTTATTAACCCTGTGGGCTCTACCTATGGGCCATTGTGTGGCTTCACCCACAGGGGATATGTTGGGGCATGTACGGGCTCTGCCCATGGCTCCACCCCCTTTACAGGAAGTATAAGAGCTGCTGACCTGCGGGACCACCTTCAGTGTTGTACCGGTCACAGGCAGGCTCAGTTCTAAGCTGATTAAAACCACGGTTTAGTTCTCCATGTGTCTTCGAGTGAATTGATGGTCACATCAATATATATGCCTATCTTTCAATGATTTAACCAGAAGAAGTTAATATTAAAGCGTGCATGTGCATTTAGGAATGGATTCCAGTAAAAGAGCCTGAATGTTACAACTGGAATATATATACATATATATATAGAGAGAGAACCACCCATATTGTAACATTGGACATAACCATCACTTCATAAACTCTTACTTTTGTCTCTTTTTTAAAAATTGATTTGACTATTGCCTTTCTCAGTCTTCTTGTACTTCGCTTTGAATTTTGTTCATTTGAATCACTTCATTAGTACACTCCTCACAACAAAATTGAAAACACAGTAACGTGATATTATCAATACCTCAAGCCTTGGTACTTTTCAAACTATTGATCAAAATCTTTATTTCACTTTCCAAGAAATCGAGCATTAACTCCCCTTCATTTGTTGGGTCGGTATGGGTCTTTACAATAGTTACCCAGAGGTTAGAAGCAGTTTCAATTCTCCTTACCTTTTCTGGGTAATACATCTGAAGTTTGCAATTTTAATCACATTTTTGGATAGTTAACAGTGCAGGGCAGTTCCCCATGCAAACCTTTCTTGATCTGGAGCTTGGAGGTTAAGGTCCCATATATTTTGGGATTGTCTAGCAGATTTTTCTGGAGCAATTCTGTGGGGCTGGATGTGATTGCCAACTCAAAAGGCATGTCTGCTAGCCCTGCTGTTGAAAAATCACACTACGTACTATTTACTCTGAATTTGCTGACCACGTGGTTTATGGATTTGCTTTGACAAAGGGTTATCTGGACTCGAAACGTTAGCTCTTTTCGCTCCCTACAGATGCTGCCAGACCTGCTGAGATTTTCCAGCACTTTCTTTTTGGTTTCAGATTCCAGCATCCGCAGTAATTTGCTTTTATTTTGGTCTATGGATTTTGTAAGCTGCTGTCGAAATGAACTCTAGTTGACGAATAAGGAAGTTTAGCCCGATTCTGAACTGGGGCGAGATTCTCCGACCCCCCGCCGGGTCGGAGAATCGCCGGGGGCTGACGTGAATCCCGCCCCCGCCGGTTGACGAATTCTCCACCACCGGATATTCGGCGGGGGCGGGAATCGCGGTGCGCCGGTTGGCGGGTCCCCCCCCCCCCGCGATTCTCCGGCCCGGATGGGCCGAAGTCCTGCCGCTAAAATGCCTGTCCCACCGGCGTAAATTAAACCACCTACCTTACCGTCAGGACAAGGCAGCGCGGGCGGGCTCCGGGGTCCTGGGGGGGGCGCGGGGCGATCTGGCCCCAGGGGGTGCCCCCACGGTGGCCTGGCCCGCGATCGGGGCCCACCGATCCACAGGCGGGCCTGTGCCGTGGGGGCACTCTTTCCCTTCCGCCTTCGCCACGGTCTCCACTGCGCATGTGCGGGAATGCCATCAGCGGCCGCTGACGCTCCCGTGCATGCGTCGCCGGAGAACATAAGAACATAAGAACTAGGAGCAGGAGTAGGCCATCTGGCCCCTCAAGCCTGCTCCACCATTCAATGAGATCATGGCTGATCTTTTGTGGACTCAGCTCCACTCTCCGGCCCAAACACCATAACCCTTAATCCCTTTATTCTTCAAAAAACTATCTATCTTTATCTGAAAAACATTTAATGAAGGAGCCTCGACTGCTTCACTGGGCAAGGAATTCCATAGATTCACAACCCTTTGGGTGAAGAAGTTTCTCCTAAACTCAGTCCTAAATCTACTTCCCCTTATTTTGAGGCTATGCCCCCTAGTTCTGCTTTCACCCGCCAGTGGAAACAACCTGCCCGCATCTATCCTGTCTATTCCCTTCATAATCATATATGTTTCTATAAGATCCCCCCTCATCCTTCTAAATTCCATCGAGTACAGTCCCAGTCTACTCAACCTCTCCTCGTAATCCAACCCCTTCAACTCTGGGATTAACCTAGTGAATCTCCTCTGCACACCCTCCAGTGCCAGTACATCCTTTCTCAAGTAAGGAGACCAAAACTGAACACAATACTCCAGGTGTGGCCTCAGTAACACCTTATACAATTGCAGCAGAACCTCCCTATTCTTAAACTCCATCCCTCTAGCAATGAAGGACAAAATTCCATTTACCTTCTTAATCACCTGTTGCACCTGTAAACCACCTTTTTGCGACTCATGCACTAGCACACCCAGGTCTCTCTGCACAGCAGCATGTTTTAATATTTTATCATTTAAATAATAATCCCTTTTGCTGTTATTCCTACAAAAATGGATAACCTCACATTTGTCAACATTGTATTCCATCTGCCAGACCCTAGCCCATTCACTTAGCCTATCCAAATCCCTCTGCAGACTTCCAGTATCCTCTGCACTTTTTGCTTTACCACTTATCTTAGTGTCGTCTGCAAACTTGGACACATTGCCCTTGGTCCCCAACTCCAAATCATCTATGTAAATTGTGAACAGTTGTGGGCCCAACACTGATCCCTGAGGGACACCACTAGCTACTGATTGCCAACCAGAGAAACACCCATTAATTCCCACTCTTTGTTTTCTATTAATTAACCAATCCTCTATCCATGCTACTACTTTCCCCTTAATGCCATGCATCTTTATCTTATGCAGCAACCTTTTGTGTGGCACCTTGTCAAAGGCTTTCTGGAAATCCAGATATACCACATCCATTGGCTCCCCGTTATCTACCGCACTGTTAATGTCCTCAAAAAATTCCACTAAATTAGTTAGGCATGACCTGTCCTTTATGAACCCATGCTGCGTCTGCCCAATGGGACAATTTCCATCCAGATGCCTCGCTATTTCTTCCTTGATGATAGATTCCAGCATCTTCCCGACTACCGAAGTTAAGCTCACTGGCCTATAATTACCCGCTTTCTGCCTACCTCCTTTTTTAAACAGTGGTGTCACGTTTGCTAATTTCCAATCCGCCGGGACCACCCCAGCGTCTAGTGAATGTTGGTAAATTATCACTAGTGCATTTGCAATTTCCCTAGCCATCTCTTTTCGCACTCTGGGGTGCATTCCATCAGGTCCAGGAGACTTGTCTACCTTTAGCCCCATTAGCTTGCCCATCACTACCTCCTTGGTGATAACAATCCACTCAAGGTCCTCACCTGTCATAGCCTCATTTCCATCAGTCACTGGCATGTTATTTGTGTCTTCCACTGTGAAGACCGATCCAAAAAACCTGTTCAGTTCCTCAGCCATTTCCTCATCTACTATTATTAAATCTCCCCTCTCATCCTCTAAAGGACCAATATTTACCTTAGCCACTCTTTTTTGTTTTATGTATTTGTAGAAACTTTTACTATCTGTTTTTATATTCTGAGCAAGTTTACTCTCATAATCTATCTTACTCTTCTTTATAGCTTTTTTAGTAGCTTTCTGTTGCCCCCTAAAGATTTCCAAGTCCTCTCGTCTCCCACTGATCTTTGCTACTTTGTATGTTTTTTCCTTCAATTTGATACTCTCCCTTATTTCCTTAGATATCCACGGTCGATTTTCCCTCTTTTTACCGTCCTTCCTTTTTGTTGGTATAAACCTTTGCTGAGCACTGTGAAAAATCACTTGGAAGGTTCTCCACTGTTCCTCAACTGTTTCACCATAAAGTCTTTGCTCCCAGTCTACCTTAGCTAGTTCTTCTCCCATCCCATTGTAATCTCCTTTGTTTAAGCACAAAACACTAGTGCTTGATTTTACCTTCTCACCCTCCATCTGTATTTTAAATTCCACCATATTGTGATCGCTCCTTCCGAGAGCATCCCTAACTATGAGATCCTGAATCAATCCTGTCTCATTACACAGGACCAGATCTAGGACCGCTTGTTCCCTTGTAGGTTCCATTACATACTGTTCTAGGGAACTATCGCGGATACATTCTATAAACTGCTCCTCAAGGCTGCCTTGACCGACCTGGTTAAACCAATCGACATGTAGATTAAAATCCCCCATGATAACTGCTGTACCATTTCTACATGCATCAGTTATTTCTTTGTTTATTGCCTGCCCCACCATAATGTTACTATTTGGTGGCCTATAGATTACTCCTATCAGTGACTTTTTCGCCTTACTATTCTTGATTTCCACCCAAATGGATTCAACCTTATCCTCCATAGCACCGATGTCATCCCTTACTGTTGCCCGGATGTCATCCTTAAATAACAGAGCTACACCACCTCCCTTACCATCCACTCTGTCCTTCCGAAAAGTTTGATACCCTCGGATATTTAACTCCCAGTCATGACCATCCTTTAACCATGTTTCAGTAATGGCCACTAAATCATAGTCATTCACGATGATTAGCACCATCAACTCATTTACCTTATTCCGAATACTATGAGCATTCAGGTAAAGTACACTTATGTTGGCTTTTTTACCTCTTTCTGAATCTTAACACCTCGATCAGTAACCTCTCCTAAGTTATATTTCCTCTTAACCTTTCTCCTAATTTTCCTTGTCGTTGAACCCATATCTTCATGTAACAACCTGCCGCGTCGCTTACCATTAATGTTTTCACTTCCCGTTTTATTTCTTTTAGTATTCCTGGTCCTATTCACTGAGCTCCCCTCAGTCACTGTACCTTGTACTGTCGCCCTTTTTGATTTTTGACTATGGCTTCTCTGCCTTACACTTTCCCCCTTACTGCCTTTTTATTCCTGTCCCTGTTTTACTACTTTCCAACTTCCTGCATCGGTTCCCATCCCCCTGCCACATTAGTTTAAACTCTCCCCAACAGCTCTAGCAAACACCCCCCCAGGACATCGGTTCTAGTCCTGCCCAGGTGCAGACCGTCCGGTTTGTACTGGTCCCACCTCCCCCAGAACCGGTTCCAATGTCCCAGGAATTTGAATCCCTCCCTCTTGCACCATCTCTCGAGCCACGCATTCATCCTCTCTATCCTGACATTCCTACTCTGACTAGCCCATGGCACTGGTAGCAATCCTGAGATTACTACCTTTGAGGTCCTACTTTTTAGTTTAACTCCTAGCTCCCTAAATTCAGCTTGTAGTACCTCGTCCCGTTTTTTAGCTATATCGTTGGTGCCTATGTGCACCACGACAGCTGGCTGTTCACCCTCCCCCAAATGATTGGACAAATGAGATGTCATTTCCGCGCCAGCTGGCGGGGCACCAAAGGACTTTTCCGCCAGCTGGCGGGGCGGAAATTCGTCCGGCGCGGGCCTAGCTCCTTAAAGTTGGGGCTCGGCCCCCAAAGGTGTGGATTATTCCGCACCTTTGGGGCGGCGTGATGCCCGACTGATTTGCGCCATTTTGGGAGCCAGTCGGCGGACATCGCGCCGATACCGGAGAATTTCGCCCCTGGTCTTCCAATGCAATAAATTTTGGGGGAATCTTTTAGCTCCTCTGCTGTTAGCTGGAAATGTTCAAACTGTGTAGACCATCATTTCCGGTTGCTAAGTGAATTTTTATGGCTTGCTTGTCTGGTTGAGGTACACTTGAATCAAGAAACCATAGCTCTGTACACTGTTTAAACATTCTGAGTTCGGATAGTAGGTCACTTGCATCCCAATTCAGACTGAGGAATTTTGTGAACATGTTGACAATATCCCTTTGATCTTCCTTCTCCAAGAGTATCAGGAACGAATGTCGTTGTAGCCGCTTTCATGCGCTTTTCTGAAGCTCTGCCTGTTATAATCACAGCCTTTTCTGGCCTCTTATAATCCCGCCTTTTAGGACTCTTTGAGGTTTTTTTTTGGTTGCCTCTTCTTTGCTCACTATCGATCTGGCCCACACCCTGGCCACTCACCTTTCCTGACTGAGATAACCCCGGTCCCCACAAGGCTTCTGTCTGCTCACCATCTCTTTATTTGAGCACTATCCTGGCACTGTGTCTTCAAAGCTTTACTGTGCAGTCACCAGCCAACAATTTCAACACTCTCCAAACCTGCGAGTCTGTTAGGGTCTGAACAAAAATGATAAGGGTTGTTACGTTCCATGTCGCATGATCTGAAATTGTTCACTATGTTGTGCCTGTACTGAATCTCGCTGCCAAGCTGTGCACAATGTAATTTAGATGGAAGCACTGCTGTACACTTGTTGGTGTATTATTATAATATAAAGACACCAGTCACTCATGAGGGATGACAAACATATTGCGGGTTCATTTGTTTAAGCCAGGCACAGGAGAACATATATACATGGTTAGGAAGCTTGAAGGCATCAGCAGCAGAGCTGTGTGTGCAGTGTCCTACTCGCAGGCCAAAGTGAAACTGAGACTGGATCACAGGACACATTTCCCTTAAAGCCATATCACAGCAAGATTTACTTCAGCAGCCCCGGTACTTCAATACAGCCCTGGTACTTTGTTTATTTTCCTTTTTTGCATTGGCTATTTATGCCGTTGCTTTTACTCCTCTTGGCCTTTAGTTTTAATTCGGAACAAACAAGAGTTCGATCTCTTGAGGCTGCTCGCCATTCAGTGAGATCACTGAGGACCTTGTACCTCAACTCCACTCGCCCGCCTTTGCTCTGTTCTCCTTAAGACCCTTGCCTAACAAAATCTTTCTACCTCTGCTTGGAAAGTTTCAATTGACGTAGCCTCACCCATTTTGATTTCTGATGTTGCCCTGTTAGATTTAGTAATTGTATTTGGATCTATTTTCATGTTCATTTTAAGTTTTGTTTTATTTTTTCTTCTCAGGATTTGTTCCATTATTCATTTATATTTTTCTCCATTTTTGTTGTTTTCTATGTCTCTTACACATCCATTTCTTTGATGATTGCAGGTATGATGTATCTCTCTGCAACACGCCTGGACTCTAAACACTGGTGAAGAGCAGTGGGGCTGCTGTACATTCTATGTAATCGCTTTGTGCTTGTTACCGATGTCTTTGTCTGGAACCCAGATTTTTGATTTTAGCACTCCCAGGAGCTCTCTTTCTCATCCTGACTCGTTCAAAACTAGCTTCTTACAGAGCTGACATCGGTTGCAAAAGATTAGCCTGGTAGAACACTGGATTTCCCTTTTCCATTTATAATGATGAAATCCATCATATTTTTGGCTATCCATCGGTTAGCAGCCACTACGGAGGGCCCCCCCCCCCCCCAGGGTCGGACCCCCCTCCCCCCCCACAGGCCGCCCCCGGGCCCTTCAATGGCGAGGTCCCGCCGGCTCAGAGGATGTTAGAACGGCAACGGCGGGACCCGGCTTTTTGTTGACGGCCGCTCGGCCCATCCGGCCCGGAGAATCAGTGCGCCGGCCCGTGCCGGAAAGTCGACGCATACCCCGACCGGCGCCACGCTGACCACGCCCATGCCGATGGCGCCGATTCTCCATGCTGCAGAGAATTGCGCCCCGGCGTCGGGGCGCGATTCGCGCGGTGCCGGACCGCTTCTCCAACCCGGCGGAGGGTCGGAGAATTCCGCCCCAGGTTTCTCAGGGTCTCATTCCTCTTCTGCCTAGATTGTGATCCTCTCTACTGCCTTGCACAAAACTGCTAATAATGTTACTTGTTTCGAATTGGATCTGACTATCCACCAATCTTGTCACCAGTGTTTGTAACCTTAGGTTCCTTAATTCAGCTTTAGTTTATTCATCGATAGAAGTCTCCCCAATGATTTAAAGTTCTGGGGTCCAAGGTTTCCTCTCTGCCGAATAAATATTTTGTTCAGACAAGACTGGTTTCTTGCTTATAAAACAGTGGTATATATAGTCAACTGTTAATGAAAGTGCATGTGTGGTAGAAATATGTTAAATTAGCTTCAGGGCATATTTATGTTGAATACTTAAAAACAGAACTCAATACCTACGCAAAGCATGTGAATCTTGTTCATTTTTAGCTTTAAAGCGGGGGGGGGGGGGGGGGCGGAGGGGGGGGGGGAGGAACATACTACTGTACTCGAGCTGCAGTTTTTCAAGGGTTTATCATGAGTGGAAACAATGAAGTTACAAATGTAGACTTCAAGTTCTCAGTCTCCAATTATTCCTTAGATCAGGGTACAAGTGACAGATCCTAACAAACGCTGAAGTGGCATTTTTCCTTTATTCCTTCATGTGCTGTGGATACCACTGGCAAGGCCAGCATTTGTTGCTCATCTCTAATTTACCTTGAACTGAGTAGCTTGCTGGACCATTTCAGAAGTGAATTAAGACTGATTGATGTGGGTTTGGAGTCACAGCTAGGCCAGAACAGGAAGGATGGCAGATTTCCTTCCCTGAAGGACATTGGATAAATGATAACTGCTCTGGTGGGATTGTCCCCAGAGCATTTTAGTCTTGGCCTCTGGATTACTAGTCCAGTGACATTACCATTAATCAAATGGCAGAGCAGGCTCAAAGGGCTGAACGGCCTCCTCCAGTTCCTATTTCCTCTGCTTTTATGGTCTGAAAGGTTCTCTCCTGCTGACTACGACTGCTGACACCTCTGAGGCGCCGTGAACCACATGGACCTACATGGACCCTGACATTTCCTGGTCGAAGTGGATTTGGCAAAAAAGGACGCTGAAAGTGTGATGGCCAGTTTTTGATTAAAACTCACTGCAATCGATGCTGCACAAGTCATTTCAAGGATATCTAGCAAAATCCTGTTGGATTCCTAATTTGCCTTTCAAAAGCTGGTCTGACTGACGCCCGTGAAAATTGGCTTTCCTAACCCCACAGTGGTGTGGCCAGGTTTGGAGGGCAGAGTGTGGGCTCACGACCAAAACCAACCTGCAACCTTAAAAGGCACTACTGAAAATCGGACACCCTGGGAATGTGGTCAGGAATCTGGACCTGTCCGCCATTTTTAAAGGGCTCCGGAGTCATTCGGACATGGCCAAAAGCCAGTCCATTTTCCCTGACCTTGAAATACCTTGTAGCCAAGTTTGATTATCAGCTTTTGTGATTTTGCTGGGGATGCTTCACTGTGCAAATCCTTCCATGTTTTGATAAACCACCACCTTGAACAAAAAATGCATTGGTCTATCTAACTACTCTAGTTTGGGAGTTACTTCTGCACTTTGAATCCTTCTGAGCCTGGAACAACTTCAGGAGATTGATCAAATGAATAATAAATTGGCTGCTGGCAGCCACTTTCAATTCCAAATTGGAATGTCAATATAATCAATAATATTGATCTTGATACCATATGGAGCAGTTGAGATGACAGCATGGATATAAAGTGAAGTATATGAGAGAGAAAATTGTAGAAGGTTATGCTTTTAGTGCTTTTGAAGTAAGGCAGAAAGTAGGATCATCTGGAGTTTAAACACTAGCCGCATAGTTATTTTATGTGCTGTAACCTTAATGTAACACGTCATTCGATGTATTTTGTTACTCTAAACTTTAAACCCCTATCATTTACAGTTTATAACTAAAATTACCTTGGTGTCGGACGGATATACATGGACCCTGACATTTCCTGGTCGAAGTGGATTTGGCAATAAAGGACGCTGAAAGTGTGATGGCCAGTTTTTGATTAAAACTCACTGCAATCGATGCTGCACAAGTCATTTCAAGGATATCTAGCAAAATCCTGTTGGATTCCTAATTTGCCTTTTAATTTGGGATTGGAAGAAGCTAAAATCTTGTGCAGCGTTTTTCTCCCAGTGACCCAAGTTCACATTTTCGGATGTGATGAGGCAAAAATAGAATCACTTTGCTGAAATGTTAGATCTTCATTATCTTTTAGACAAACACATATATGACTCAAACTGTATAGCTCCATTTTTCAAACCATACATGCGATAACTAGGTGAGGAGGTATGCTGAAGAGATCCCAAGGTGCTCACTTTTCATTGTGACAGCAAACCTTCCATTCTCAGTCGTTAGTGTTTCCTCTCTTAGGCCGTATGAAAGGGAATATATTTATTGATTATGGTTATTACCATCCTTGTTTCTCTCCTGCTTCCCAAGATTACTGCTTTGATCTTCCATAAAATAGGTGCCTGATGGCTATGAGTATCACTGGCACTCTCGAAGGGCAACCCTCCATTTTTAGACAGTGTAAACAGTGCTTAAAGGAAACTTACCTCACATGGTTTGACTCTCATTTCTTAATATTTGTCTGACTGGCGTACTGCATTCCTGTTAAAACATCTTCAGCATGAAAGCTTTCACATGGAAAATTCAATGTCTCGCTTTGGTTCTAATCTGGTGTCTTTCTGTATGCACCAACATACTGCTGCTGTACACATCAGATGATAACACTGTACCAATTTACTTGACACCAAATCGCAGAAAGCTCTGTCACTGAAGAGGAACAAGGTACGTTCATCATTTTACAAAAGGTTAGGACTTACAGATAAAGTTTAGAATTTTTACATTTAAATGAATCTATCTGAAGCTTTCCCTGTTGCAATCAGTGCAGAAGAATGAAGATGGAGTGCCTATTAGTTATGTAGTTCCAAATCATCTCCCTTGAGGTCGCATAAAAGATGAGAGTTTAACAGCACATTCTAATTAAACTTTCTCTAAATGAACTCAAGATTAAATGCACAATTGGAGGCAGAAATTGCTGCACTTTCTAATGAACTTTATTTTTAATGTCTATGGCACTAATGTTAAATTGTAAACAAGTCATTTTTTGCTCCAATAATTTTCTGATCGTATCTCCTGCATATTGCAAAATCTCCCAGTGCATTAGGATGTAATGAAAGATTTTTTTTAAAAATTAATTTATTTTCTTCTTCCCATAAAATGTGAATAATTGTATGTACATCCTAAATCAATATTGATTCGAGTAAAGAATAGATGATTTGATATATTGTGATGAAAATAATTTGCAAAGTGATTCAATAGGTTAATAATGGTGGTTGGCATTGACCAGCAGGTCAAAACTTGGGCAAGTTAAACCCAACTTATCTTGATCCATCACTATTAAAAATACTCAGTCGGAATAAACAGGATTCTAGAATCTTTTCTCAGCAAATATAAAGGAACACGATTTGCGAGTTAATTTCAATTTTCAGAGAAGTTAAAACCTCTTCAGTGTGATGTTTGACACTGGGAAAACACCCGAGGCTAGTTCAGGGAATAATGAAACTTGTAAGATGCTGAGATGCAGTTCTTTAATATCAATAACATGGCAATAGTTTCAAGCAGATCTTTGTTCCTTCTTGCTCATCTATCAATTGTATTTTCTTGGGGCACTTTTAATAACCATGAATGCAATTTGTTGCCGAAACCCTGTCTGGTCCCTTTTGAAATCCAATAAGGTTTCTTGTTAAGGCCCCTCCAATTCTGACCTTTTGTGCCTCAGTCATTTTCACATCTCCTCTATTGGCAGCTGTGTCTTCAGCTGCATAATATCTGGAACTCCCTCCTCCCTAAGCCTTTCTACCTTTCTGTCCATTTTTAAAGCTCCGTAAAACCTGCGACCACCACCACCTCTCCTAAATATCCCCCTCATGTGGCTCATCAAATGAGCCAAATTTAATTTCGCTTTTATTGAGGTACACATGTGTCCAAGAGTTGATTTCTGTCTCCTTTTCTAGCCCAGGGCTCTGAAGTCAGTTGTTGCAGCCACAAGGTTGTATAGATTGAGAGTGGCTAATTAAACAGACTTGGCATAAAGTCTGGAACTTTTGATAACTGTATGGCTCAATGCCATGCAATGTAACTATCTATTTCACATCAGAAGAACCTAACCTTGCAAATGGAGAGACAGTTGTCTAAACTTCCTGGGGCCCAGGATGTGTTGCAACCTAAAAAATCTTTTACAGGTTATCTGGTACCTTTCACATGTTTACAATTAGTTGACTGGTTAATATACATCGCCCCTGAAAAATGCACACACATATCACAGAATTTAGTTCAATAAATTTTGCTTTTCCACACATGCTTCATTAATTACAAAACAAAATTCAAGCAGAAACAGTTGAGCTTCTAAATTTTTCCCAAAACAAACTCTCGATTTCTGCGAGTTTTTGTTGATTACCAGGTTTTATGATAAATCAGGGGCGGGATCCTCCAATCCACTAGCTGCGTTTTCCTGGGTGGTGCGCTCTCGTCAGTAGCGGGATTCTCAATTCCCGCCACCTGCCAATGGAATTTCCCATTGTGGTCACCCCTCACCGTCAGGAAACCGGCAGGCGTGGGTGCGCTGCCGGAACAATGGAAAATCCCGATGGCGGATCATCCAGCCCCGGATTTCATCAAATATCTTGGGCGGAATTTTTCATCTTGCTTACAACGCACTGCTCCAGGCGAGGAAAGTGGTGTGTAGTCCGTTGGCTGCACTGGTGGCTTTTCCTGCTGAATGTTTAACCAATTGATGAAATATAAGTGCTGGAGGCAACCCGCCCTGTCCGCAACGTCGGCCTTCCAGAGATCGGAAACGGCAACCGGTTTAACAGAATGAAAATGAAACACAAAGATCCCCCCCCCCCCAGACAAGGAGACCCCCTTCCCCACTCACACAGGTAAATCCCTGCCATTCCTCTCCAGACACAAGGAACGTGCCCCCCATGATCTTGCTTTTGGCCTCTTGTGGGATTTTGCGCCCCTGTCTCTAATTATGCCCGCCACAAACCGGAGAGGAAAATTGGCCCCCTTTGTACAGCTATGTGATAAATATGCAGCCTGTCTGATGTGCACTTGTTATGTCAAAAAAATGAATTGGGTCAAAATGAACAGTAGGAATGGAAAGTGAAACCATACCAGACCAAATGCTGATATTAGATCCAAGGAGCTTGCAGAAAAGCAAGCAAAATAGCTCAAATGTACTCAGCTCTTCTGTCCACACTGTGCCTAACATGGGTCAGGATGCTCCATGCTTCTGACAATGTGAAGTGAACTTCTCTACAGAGTTCAGTCTCAATTCTGGTATTGCTGCCGAAAATATAATGCAAATTAGCACAAAAGATGTGAATGCTAATTGGGTGCCAGACCTTGCACTTTGTGATGCTGAATAAAATTATTTTTGCACTATGACATGTTGAATTACAATTTGCATTGATTGGTATTTGTGACAATGGAAATGCTACAACTCGAGGAATCTCAATGACTAGAAATTGCGGGGTCAAGTCAAACTGTCCTTGCTTTTCATGAAGTACTTCAGGAACAGATGGTAAGTTGGGAAGTTCTAGTTTGAAGAATCTCCACTTGATCAACGTTGGTTCACGTTTGAAAATAGAGTAAAGATAACCTTTAATGTAATTAGTCAGCAAATTTGGAAACAACACTATAATTTAAGGCTTAAAACAAACACTGTTGGAGAATTGTGCCCGCTCACACTCCCTTCACATCTGTCAAACGTTTTGTAGCCATAGATTTGACTGAAATTAGCTTGATAAATCTTCAGTTTCGGTGTTAGATTGTAAAACAGGCTGCATAACCTGGAGCATAACTCTTCAACTGTTCATAGAGTTTCATAGAATTTACAGTGCAGAAGGAGGCCATTTGCCCCATCGAGTCTGCACCAGCCCTTAGAAAGAGCACCCAACTTAAGCCCAAACCTCCACCCTATCCTTGTAACCCAGGAACCTCACCTAACCTTTTGGATATTAAGGGGCAATTTAGCATGGCCAATCCACCTAACCTGCACATCTTTAGACTGTGGGAGGGAACCGGTGCACCCGGAGGAAACCCATGCAGACACAGGGAGAACGTGCGGACTCCTTACGAACAGTCACCTGAGGCCGGAATTGAACCCGGGACACTGGAGCTATGAGGCAGCAGTGCTAACCACTTGCCACCCTGCCGCCCCACATTGGTATAAAAGATCTTGTATCTCTGACAAAGAGCATGAACTTCCCTGATCTCAGGGTCAGCGTTCTCACCAGGAATAGAGTATTAATGTATCTACTTGTGGTTTGTGGGAACTTTCAGTGTATGGTGATATGCTTGTAAGCAATTTCATAGATGGGTGGTGTGCAACCTCCAACCATAGGTGGCGGTGCAGACACACCATGCAGTCTCAAGACAGTGATCATGTGACAAGAGACTCCAATGTAAATGGGGCCATCAGCAGATGGTTGTAGCAGATGGTTGTAAGACGTACAAGTGAACGGTCGTGCTAGGTCTAGTTCCAGAGGAGTACAAAGAAACTCCATGATAACTTGCTCTGTAACAGATTGCTATCGTACCATGTGTCCTGGTTTGGACAAGTCAAGGTGTTTGGTGGATTCCTTTGCAAGACATTGATGACCAAACAGAACATGGCACCAAGATTGCTGAAGATTTGAAGGTAACGACGGCAGTGACAAAGTTAGGAATTCGGCGGACAGACCGATCTGGTGAACTGCAGCCTGAGGCGACTCAACGCACTAGAAGATGCTGGAGTGTGAGATGGAAGGACTGAGAGCCCCCCATCAAGTTCAGATATCCAGTAATGTAGATGAAAACTGGTGGCAACAAGCAGCAATTCAAACTCAATGTTTCGGCCCCAGGCCTACAGGCCCAGCCTGATGAAAGGCAAATCGCATTGCTGCTAACGGTGGCAGGTCCACAAGTGGGCAGCACGGTAGCATTGTGGATAGCGCAATGGCTTCACAGCTCCAGGGTCCCAGGTTCGATTCTGGCTTGGGTCACTGTCTGCGTGGAGTCTGCACATCCTCCCCGTGTGTGCGTGGGTTTCCTCCGGGTGCTCTGGTTTCCTCCCACAGTCCAAAGATGTGCAGGTTAGGTGGATTGGCCATGATAAAATTGCCCTTAGTTTCCAAAATTGCCCTTAGTGTTGGGTGTTACTGGGTTATGGGGATAGGGTGGAGGTGTTGACCTTGGGTAGGGTGCTCTTTCCAAGAGCCGATGCAGACTCGATGGGCCGAATGGCCTCCTTCTGCACTGTAAATTCTATGATAATTGAACTGTATAACTCATTTACATTTGACAATGAGGAGGATCGCAAGAAATATGATGAAGTTGTTTGGCAGTTTGAGCGGCATTGCTCCCCTTAAAAAGAATAACACGTTTGAGCGATACATGTTCCGTATGCGTACCCAAAAACCTGGTGAATTGTTTGACAGTTTTGTCATTGACTTGAAGCTGAAGGCCCAGTCATGCAACTTCAGCAGCCTGAAATCTTCCCTGATTTGCGACCATATTGTTTTTGGTGTAGCTGATGATAGGTTCCGGGAATGGTTGTTGTAGGAAGAAGATTTGGCGCTGGAACAGGCAGTAATGATTTGCTAGGCGAGAGAGATAGCTGCACAGAGAATTGGCACACACAGCTCGAAGACCTTTATCCTTTTGTTTTTATTAATATTTTCTTTCCTTTTCCACCACTCTTTCCTCTCTGTTTTGTTTGTCTGTGTGTGTGTTTAGAGAGTGGAATGAGTTAGAAAGGGGAGGGGTTGGAAAGGGGTAATAGATAGTCAGTTACATTTTATATCTGGTTAATTATAATAGTGTACCTAATAATAGGGTACTTGTGTTTTAAAGTTACAAACCTGGTGATTGCAGTTTATCGGGCTCAACCAAAGACCTTAAATAAAATCTAACTTCACCTGTGTTACGGCTCCAGGTCAAGTGAGACTGGAGTTGACCGCACACCAGCTCAGGGTATCGTGACGCCATGTAAAATATTTGGTCACCTCAAACACACCGACTTTCTCTTGACAAATCTTTTCCCTTTACAATCAGTGAAACCCAACAGAACCAGCACTAGGCATTTGTATTTAAGGCCATTTTCCCCTTCTTGCTTTTTTTAAAAACTCGGCTTCTTTAATCATTGTTACTGATGCTAAGCCTCAAATGGAAAAGCAGCAATTCAATGATAGGCCCAAGTTGGATGACAGGTCGTACGTTCTCAACACGTTTTCTGCTGAGATCTGATACTGAATCAACATGACTGATATTTTCATAAGTCAGAAAACAAGTTGAATAAACATTGCACAGACGTTCAGAGCATATTACACTTTTCTTCCGTAAGGGGTAATTTATTTACTTATCCATTCACCTCTAACCATTATAATCAGAGCGACTAACATTCTGTTGTTTCGTATCATTTATTGAAGGCAAGAATTAACAGTTGTGCCATTACCTTGATCACGGAGTGAATCAGGCTGAACAATATTACATTGCTCAGAGGGAATAAAGCTCAGTCTAGCTTTACTTTCCAAAAAAATATGTCCCTGGATTATGCAAGAAATCATTCACCGAGAATGAATATTATGCTTTTGCAGTGCACATTACCAATCAAGCTCACGGTGAGGTGGGAACTTTGGCCTGAAGATACCATCAAATATGGAAGAAATTGATGCAAAAGGGTCATTTATATTTGCAAAGCCATTCAACATGTAGTCAGTATTGGTATGTGTAATTACTATAAAAGTATCTTGCCTTCAGCAAATGTCCTTAAATGGTGATTGAACTGAAGAATAAACTCCTTGTTTCCACCCAGCTATTTAATGATGGTGAATATTTGTCAAAGCAATCAGACCTTCTCTAAGACTCAGTTGTTAGTTTTGGGGTACATGTTACAGGGCAAGTAAGCAAACACCAAGTTACATGCAGACTGCATTTTCAGGGAGGACACCGGCAGAGACAGATTTGGATTTACCTAATGCAAGTTATAGAAATGTACCAATATCAGTAGAGACCACACATTAGAGTAAATACTTATCTAAGGACCCTTGTGCTGTGTTATGGTGTTGGTGCTAGAAACCATGTTTGTATTATAAGTTTATTTGTGGTGTCTCAGTTATGGGACATTGAGACTTATATGTTTAAACATGTACCATTTATTCCCAGATATTGTCATGCATGGTGCTGCCTCCATGCAGGCACCATCCAGAGTGCTCTCTCTGAGCTTATTACCATGTGGCACTATACATCGTACTATGGGTGGTGGTGTTATCCGGTTCCACATTAACCCTTCCTCTGCCAAGCACCTCTTCACTACAATGGCAAGCAGGTACCTAATACAACATTGTGCTCTCTCAGGGAGTAAAATAACTCAGAGCACTGTTTCAAAGAGTAAGATAGTTCTCTCAGGTGTCCTCGTCAATGGGCTGGATTCTCTGCTGTCGGGATTCTCCGTTGCTCAGGGAGCCCGGGGATTTCCTGACACCGTGGGGCTGCCCACAATGGGAAACCCCACTAGCCAGCTGGCGAGACGGAGAATCCCGCCCAATATTTTTTCTCTCAAACAGCATCGCTAAAACAAATTATTTGACTGTTAGCACTTTGCTGCCTGTGGCGTCTTGCTGTGTACTAATTGTCTGCTTTGTTTCCAATATTATAGAACAGACTGCATTCCTAAAGTACCTCATTTATGGTAAACTACTTTGGGATGTCCTGAAGCCCATAACGGTAATACAATCTTTGTTCGCAGGACACTTGGATTCAAAACACATAGCTTAATATGTTGTCTTTGGCCAGAATTGTTTCAAGATACAGTTTCAATGAGTGGATGTCTACTCACAATCATATGTGGTTTTCGCAGGAAAAAACAGTTTCCCCCTGCTGACAGCACTCGGTGCTTCTACACAGTCTGCAAATTGGTGTGAAGAGAATAATTCAGTATTTGGAAGCCAAGGGCTTGACTATCAGTTTGGGATGGTGTTGTTTATTGACATTTGGGCAGCACGGTAGCATAGTGGTTAGCACAATTGCTTCACAGCTCCAGGGTCCCAGGTTCGATTCCCGGCTTGGGTCACTGTCTGTGCGGAGTCTGCACGTTCTCCCCGTGTGTGCGTGGGTTTCCTCCAGTTGCTCCGGTTTCGACGTGCAGGTTAGGTGGATTGGCTATGATAAATTGCCCTTAGTGTCCAAAATTGCCCTTAGTGTTGGGTGGGGTTACTTGGGTTGGGTTATGGGGATAGGGTGGAGGTGTGGGCTTGGGTAGGGTGCTCTTTCAAAGAGCCGGTGAAGACTTGATGGGCTGAATGGCCTCCTTCTGCACTGTAAATTCTATGATTCTATGACCTATAAATAGCAGAAATGCTTGTGCCATGCATGGAGGCTTTCATTTCTGAAGTCGCATGGATTCTATTGGCTAACTATCTAGATAACGACAAATTAGTTCGCAGCTTTCGGATTTTAACTTTTACCAACATGGACTTATCCTTTTTTGTTAAATTATATTCCAATTTTAGAAAATAAATGTTGGGGGGGATTTACGAGGTATCTGTTTATCTCACTTTGAAATTGGTTCTGTGGAGCAACAAAACCAGAAAGAAAAATAAAGAAAGACATCCATTCACACAACCTCAGCACGTCCCAACGAACCTGACAACCAATAAATGTACTTTTTAAGGGTATTCACTGTTAATATGCAAAAAAACTCTGCAGCCAATTTGCACACAGCAAGGTCTCACCAACAGTAATGTGTTAAGAATTGGATAGTCTGTTACAGCAATGTTGGCTGAGTGATAAATATTGATCAGGATTTCCCCTAAGAAGCTTCCTTTTCTTCTGTCCACCAAGTTGAGCAGTAAAGTTTTTATTTCTCTGTTATGTAAGGTTAACAAAATCTGAGCAATATATGTTTCATTACTGACGCAAGATTAACCTGTGTCTCATTATAATGAAACATTAGCTAACTCAGTCCAATCACCATGTTGGAGGTGGGGAGGAGGAGGTGGAGAGAGTGGGGAGGAGGAGGTGGAGAGAGTGGGGAGGAGGAGGTGGAGAGAATATCAATGGTGGAAGCAGAAAAAAAAAAGGCAGGCCCCAGCTTCAGCCTTGGGAAAAGTTCACAAATATAGAATAAATCATCCGGATGAATCAAAGAAGCACAGACGAAGAAGATTCGGGATCAGCAGGGAAATCATGACTGAGCTGTACCAATTAATAGCAGCTGATTCAGAGGCCCTTGGTGACTTCAGTTGGTTTGCCTGCGGCTGTTAAATTGACAGCAGCCATAGGTTTCTTTGCGATAGGTTTGTTGCAGGCACCAGGAGGTGCTTTTGTCGGCATTAGTCAATGCACCACATCCACCTATACTTGCAACGTGACAAATGCACTGTCCCACAAACCTGGCAGATTCATCTATTTCTTGGAAATCCTGAGAGACAGCTGTCCAGACAGCAAGCGTTTTGAAGAATATAAGGAGATAGTAACAGAAATGTACCAGTCAACCACTTGCGCCTATTTGGTCTTTATATTAGAAGATGGCTGACCTGTACAACACCCCATTTACCAGCAAGTCCTTACTGTAAGGGCCCTTCCTGTTGATTTCCTTATTTCCTATCTCTTTTCCTTTGTCATCATCATTTTGATCCATGGATATTTAATGGACATATACCTTTAAGTCGAGCAAAGGAAATGAGGAACTCAAAAGTTACAAAATGGTACACGTTCTCCCCGTGTCTGCGTGGGTTTCCTCCGGGTGCTCCGGCTTCCTCCCACAGTCCAAAGATGTGCAGGTTAGATGGATTGGCCATGCTAAATTGCCCTTAGTGACCAAAAAGGTTAGGAGGGGTGACTGGGTTACAGAAATAGGGTGGAAGTGTGGGCTTAAGTGGGGTGGTCTTTCCAAGGGTCGGTGCAGACTCGATGGGCCAAATGGCCTGCTTCTGCACAGTAAATTCTATGTTTTATGCCCTATGTTCTATTGCAGATTAAGCTTTTGAACAGCAGAACTCAGACTATCTGGTACCTGAGAGATCGCAGAGATTCAGTTCGATTGGCTGGCTGGTGGCCAATGAATTGGCCACAGGCTGTATTCTGCCCTGTGATAGGCGGTGATTGGGTCCGACTGGTGTGGGATGGTTTTCAGCGAATCCAGGAAGGGACAGTCAGATTCTGGATGCTGAGAGGAGAAGCTGTGAGCTGCTGTCTGTCTGTCTGTCTGTCTGACTCTCTCTCTTTCTCCAGAAATGTTGCCACTGTTGTCTGAAACTGCAGAGAAGGTCTTGAGAACTGGATAAATCTGCAATGAAAACCATTACAAACAGAAAGCAAAAACCTTCAATTGAAGGCCTAGACCGAAGAAAGGTACTGGAAGACATCCACCCGAAACAGAGAATTTTATCCGCTTTATTTTTCTTCACACCCCTCTTTCTCCTCTGTGTTTGTCTGCCCTGTGTGTGAGTAGAGGGTGGCGGTGAGTTAAAGTGTGGGGTGGCGGCGGTTAAGAATTAGGTAATAGTTAACCAGTTGTATTTGCTGCCTACTTCCTCAAAGTTGTAGTTATTAAGAAAAATTAATTGTGTTTAAATTTACAAACCTGGTGACTGTAGTTATCGGGCAGCCAAAGACCAAAGACTTTGGGTGTTTTTTTCAGAATGAATTGTTAATTTCAATTGTGTTGCGACTCTGGGTCAAGTGGGGTTGGAATTGACCACACACTAGCCTAGGGTGTTGTGGTATTACACGTTCTGATGATGTGAACATCCCTGGCAAGTCCAGCATTTCTATTACCCATCCCAATTGGCCATGTAAAGGCACTTGTGAGCCATTGCTTTGAACCGCTGTAGTTCGCATGGTAAAAGTACTCCCATTTTGCAGTGGAAACTTTTAGAATTTTAGCCCAACAACAATGAAGGAACAGAGGTATATTTCCAAGTCCAGATGATGTGTAGTTTGGAAGGGTCTTTGCAGTGATAATGTCCCCATGTGCCTGCTGTCCTTTGGAAGGTGCTGTTATAGAAGCCTTGACAAGATGTTGCTGAACCTATAGAAGGCAGTACACACTGCAACTATAATATGCCTGTTGGGGAACAAATGGATGTTAACATTGGTGAATGTGGTATCACTTAAGTGGATTGGGTTTTTCTTGGTGATTTTGAGCTTCTTGAATGCTATTGGAGCTTTACTCATCCAGGCAAGTGGAGATATTCCAACAGACTGCTGACTCGTCCCTTGTAGATGGTGGAAAGAATTTGATGAGCCAGGACGTGGGTCACTTGTCACAGAAGATCAAGTCTTTGACTTGCTGTGTTTATACGATTAGTCCAGTTACATTTAGTCAATGGTAACCCTCAGGACATTGATTCAGCGAAGTTTATACCATTGAATTCCAAGGAGAAATGGTCAGACACACTCAGAGATAGTTATCGCCTTGCACTTGTGTAATATGAGTGCTGCTTGCCACTTATCAACATGAGCATTAACCTTAAAGTAAAGTACTTTAAGCATTAAGTACTTAAAGTACTTACAATCTTTTCAGTACAGACTGCTTTATTATCTGAGGTGTTGTGAATGGAACGGAATACTGCACAATCATCAGCAAACATCCGGCCCATTGGGTTTGCATCGACCCTCTTAAAGAATACTTCACATAGCCCCCCCACCCCCCCACCCCCACCCCGTCCCCCTTCCCCCACTCTATCCCGTAGCCTCACCTAATCTGCTCATCTTTTATAATAATAATCTTTATTAGTGTCACATTAACACTGCAATGCAGTTACTGTGAAAATCCCCCAGTTGCCACACTCCCACACCTGTTCGGGTACACTGAGGGAGATTTCAGAATGTCCAATTCACCTAACAAGCATGTCTTTCGGGACTTGTGGGAGGAAACTGCAGCACCCATCTTTGGATACTGAAGGGAAATTTAGCACGCCCAATCCACCTAACCTGCACATCTTTGGATTGTGGGAGGAAACCGTCACCCAGAGGAAACTCACACAGACACGGGAGAACGTGCAAACTCCACACAGTCATGCAAGGTCAGAATTGCACCTTGCTGTGAGACAGCAGTGCTGACCACTGATGGAGGACAGGTCATTGATGAAATAGCTGAAGACAATTGGGTTTTGGACACTCTACCCTGAAAGACACCTGCCCTGATGTCTGAGGGCAGCTGACACTATTGGCCGCCAACAGCTCCATCCATTTGCCTTTTGTGCCAAGTGTGACTGCAGCCACTGGAGATTTTTTCCAGTGATAATTGACCACTGTTCTTCGAGGGTTCCCTGATGCCACACTCCATCGGATGCTGTCCCGATGTTAAGAGCAGTGATTCTCACCTCATCTTTGAAATTCAGGGCATCTAGCTTTGTTTGAACTTGGGCTGTCTGGAGTTGAGTGGTCCTGGTAAGACTTCAACTGAGCACCAATGAGTAGGTTCTTGGAGAGCTGTTGATGGTGTGGTAATTGGCCAGGCTGTATTTTTCCTGCTTCTTATAGACAGGATTTGCCTAGGTAATTTTCCACAATGTTTTTTTTTAACTTCATTTTTACAGGATGTGGGCTCTGTTGGCTAGGCCAGCATCTGTTGCCCATCGTTAATTTCCCTTGAGAAGGTGCTGATGAGCTGCCTTTTTGAACTGCTACAGTCTATGTGGTGTAGGTACACCCGCTGTGCTACTAAGGAGGGGAATCCAGCATTTTGGCCCAGCGACAATGAAGGAATGGCTGTTATAGTCAGGATGGTGACTAATTTGGAAGGGAATTTCCAGTTAGTGGTGTTGCCAGGTATCTGCTGCCCTTGTCCTTGGTAGCGATCATGGTTTTGATAAATGCTGAATTTTTGCATGCGTGTCAAAGTTGCAGAATTGACCACAGCAGCTCAGTATGCCATGTGACTAGTTTTGGAGCACAGATTTTCACCATTAAATCCTGACAGAACCATTGTTATACCCACGCACTAAATGTCACATGACGTGATACAAATTAGCTGTAGATTGACATGATGTGGTTGGTTGGTGGCAAGGTTGCTGAAGATGTTATAAACATTCTGCCCTTTGATTTAATTAGCTTCTTCATTCTTGTTCTAATTGCCCCATACATCTGGGAACTAGTTCATTAGTTAATATTTATTTGTCTTGAGTCTGCACTTAGGTTGCATTACAGAACCAGCATTTTAAAAGTGTGCCTATTTTCCCCCAACCCCTATATTTCAGCAGTAATTTCGAGTTAATATTCTATAGTCCATTTTCTATAATGCTTGTCTTTCTAAAATCTTTTCTGGTATTTAGTGCATGATTATTAGAAAAGTAATTTCACTGGCGATCTCTATTCTCAAAGACCTTGGATGAATCTTCTGGAGGTGATGGTGTCTCAGCCACAGGTTGGGAGAGCATGCAAGAGCCCTGGATTGCCCCTTTTCAAGGGTCCACTGCATGTTTGTGGCGATTGTACATGTAAGGGCAACACAGCAGAGTAAGGATCACCTGATCTAGGTGACCAATCATTGCTCAGAATGAGGAATTACTCCCGGGGGAGTTCTCTTAGGCAGGAGGCATTCCAGAACTAGCTTTAGACATGCTACTGCTCTTGTCGTTCCTTGTAAATAAATCTTTTGTTGTTTACGAATGAAGTCTCTGAAAGCGCCTCATTACAATGTTCCACTCAGGCACTTAACAGGCAAACAGCGGAAATTTCTCCACGATGAAGGACCCTGGGGGGTGAAAGTCCCACCTGAGAGCTTCTGACCAATCAGAGGCTGGTAGCGTTGCTGTACTCAGCCACCACCACGAGGGAGACGGTAGCCTTCGGCTGCTCCTGCTTTCTCGATTCCCCTCGTTTGTGTGTGTGTCTCGATCACTCACTGATTGACTTTGAACGAGTTATCCCACCCACCCCGGGAGCCTGCAGACAAACACGGCAGGGCCTCAGTTGGCGAAAGGGTGGGAAGACTGACCATGGGACTTCCTGCCACAGACTTAATCGGGGTGGAAATGGGAAGGTGGTCGGGGTTCCCACCTGCCACCCTCCTGCAAAACCAAACTTGCCGAAGGTACAAAATTCTACCCATGGTTTAATCTGTATCAGTAATGCTGTAGAGTGCTGTGTAAAACTTTGATCGAGATGTGATTTACAATCCTGTTGGTTTGTATACTGCATTGGGTTAAAAAAACCAAAATTGTGTGAAATTTATTCATTCATATTCTGCTGCCCCACTTCCAAATGGCCACGCGCATTTTATATTTGATTAACCAAAGCCATCCAGCACTATCTTGCCAAAGGGCTCTGTAGCAGAGTCACAGTTTTAACCTTATCCTTCCCAACTCAAGCTAGGTAGTTTCATTTCTTGAATGCAGATCTGATCACTCTGATGGTATGATGGCACTCTGCATGTACCATGGCTTAATGATAGCAGTATGCTATTGTTGGTTTAACAATGATATTGTACATAAACTGTGTTGTGGCGGGATTACAATGGCATTACTCATATATTGTGCTTTCCTGATATTACAACTGCACAAAGCATATCGTGTCTACTGGTGATTCTGCATTGCATTCAGATTTGATAGAAACATAAAATTTTGTCCTTCCAGAGCCAGGTGCATGAATATTGTAAACCAAATTTTCTTCTTACTTTTCTTATGATTAATGAGCGATGTGGAATTGTAAAAAATTAGCACATTTAAAACATGGATAATTTATACTGCATATATTTAATCGGTGATTAGTGATAAGATTTGTAAAGGTAACAATGCACAATATTCCCCTGGGTTGTAGTGTGGGAAAACTTGGGAATTCAACATTGGCTGAGAATTGAATCAAAAAGATCTGGGGCGAAATTCTCCGTAATCGGCGCGATGTCCGCCGACCGGCGCCAAAAACATTGCAAATCAGTCCGGCATCGCGCCGCCCCAAAGGTGCGGATGTCTCCATATCTTGAGCGGCCCAGCCCTAACCTTGAGGGGCGAGGCCCGCGCCGGACTGATTTCCGCCCCGCCAGCTGGCGTTGAAGGCCTTTGGTGCCCCGCCAGCTGCCGTGGAAATGACATTGCCGGGCGGCGCATGCGCAGGAGAGTCAGCGGCTGCTCACGGCATTCCCGCGCATGCGCAGTGGAGGGGGTCTCTTCCACCTCCGCCATGGTGGAGACCGTGGCGAAGGCGGAAGGAAAAGAGTGCCCCCACGGCACAGGCCCGCCCACGGATCGTTGGGCCCCGATCGCGGGCCAGGCCACCGTGGGGGCACCCACCGGGGCCAGATCTCCCCGCGCCCCCCCCCAGGACCCTGGAGCCCGCCCGCGCCGCCTTGTCCCGCCGGTAAGAGAGGTGGTTTAATCCACGCCGGCGGGACAGGCATTCTAGCAGCGTGACTTCGGCCCATCCGGGCCGGAAAATCGCCGGGGGGGGTCTGCCAACCGGCGCGGCACGATTCCCACCCCCGCCGAACCTCCGGTGCCGGAGAATTCAGCAACCGGCGGAAGCGGGATTCACGCCAGCCCCCGGCGATTCTCCGACCCAGCGGGGGGTCGGAGAATCTCGCCCCAGAATCTTGGGTTCTTATTGGCATAATATAAAACAGGATCTAAACGGTCCAGATTCCTGAAAGTGCTTCCCTGAAGCAAGAGAAGTGTTTTGACTATCAGTTCATGGGCAGCACAGTAGCACAAGTGGATAGCACTGTGGCTTCACAGCGCCAGGGTCCCCGGTTCGATTCTGCACAGAGTCTGCACATTCTCCCCGTGTCTGCGTGGGTTTCCTCCGGGTGCTCCGGTTTCCTCCCACAGTCCAAAGACGTGCAGGTTAGGTGGATTGGCTATTCTAAATTGCCCTTAAGTGTAAAAAAAAAAAGGTTATGGGGATAGGTTGGAAGTGAGGGCTTAAGTGGGTCGGTGGGCCGAATGGCTTCCTTCTGCACTGTATGTTCTATGTTCATGACTGTGCTGAACGAACACAGACTCAGCTGAGGGGAGGCTCAGAGGTTGCGAAGACCTGGAGGAAATTGGGAGCATTGGGGAGAAGATAAATTGAGGCCCAGCCTTGAAGTCTATCACTGACTGGAGAGAGAGTTTGGAGCTGAAGTGGGATCTGGGCATTCAGGAGTGTGAAAAATGAACAAAAATAACTTTCATCATATAACAGATATGAGTTGGTTGGCTTTTTCCAAAGGAGAAAGGGGGTTGGTCATAACAGCTGGAAATGTTCTTAAAAATTAAAAAGGGTTAAGTAATGCAGTCAAGTCTTCTATGTTTAAAATGACATCAACAGAAGAGAAGGAGTAACCAGTGAGCATATCTCTTTTTTAAGTAGTAAGATTTATTCGTAGTAATCAGGTTTATTAGAAGTAGCAAGGTTTATTATACAACAGATTGAGGAATGTCAGGGCAGCTCTGATTTCTCCAGTGCACATCCTGTGCTATGTGGGAATTCCAGGTCACTTCCCATAGATAGCCATATGTTCAGGAAATGTCGTCGATTGCCGTATTTCGAGCTCTGGGTTTTAGAGTTAGAGCAGCAACTGGCATGGAGCAGCCTTAAAGTTGAGAGCTTCGGGAACGCATGTATATAGATGTGATTACCCTGCAGCTTAAGTGTGCTCCAGGAAGGTTGAATTAGGTAAAGTTGTTGGTGTGGTCTGCATTGACTCCCAAAAGGTATTTAACAAACTGTCGCACATCAGACATTTGAGCAAAGTTGGAGCTCAAAAGGGACAGTAGCAGCATAGATACAACATTATTACATTATTGACTGGCATGAAAAAGAGAGTGATGGGTAATGGATGTTCCTCAGTCTGGAGGAAGGTTTATAGTGGAGTTCCAAAAAAGATTCATATTGGAACTCCTGCAGCGGGATTATCCGACCCCCCCTTCCCCCCCACCCCCCTCCCCCCCCGGCCGGGTCGGAGAATCCCCGGGGGGACGGCGCGAATCCCGCCCCGCTGCCATATGCTCTGGTGCCGGTTTTCGGACGGGGGCGGGGTTCACGCCACTACGGTCGGGGCCGTTGGCAGCAGTCCCCCCAGCAATTCTCCGGGCCCCGATGGGCCGAGCTGCCGTCGGTTTCTGGCCCGTCCCGCCGGCGGCGAGACCTGGCAGGTAAGTTGGCTGGGGTGGTCCTCGTGGGGGGGGGGGGGGTAGCTACCCAGGAGGGGCCCCCATGGTGGCCTGGCCCACAAACGGGGCCCACTGATCTGCGGGCGGGCCTGTGCCGTGGGGGCACTCCTTCCTTCCGCACCGGCCCCTGTAGGGCTCCGCCATGGCTAGCATGGAGAAGAGAGCCCCCACGCATACGCCAGAACATGCTGGCAGTTCCGTGCATGCACGGGATCATACCGGCCCTTTGGCGCATGCGCAGACTCGTGCAGTCCCATCGGTGCCGGCTAGCGCAGTGCCAACCCCTCCGCCGTCCACCTAGCCCCCAGAAGAGCGGAGAATTCGGCACTTTCGGGGGCTGTTGATGCCGAATGGTTCGCACCGGTTTTCCCGCCGACGTGGGGACTTAGTCCCCGGAAAGGAGAATCCCGCCCCTGATTTTCCTGGTATATGCTAGCCACCTAGACCTTGGTGTACAGGGCACAATTTCAGAATCTGTGGATAGTACGATACTTGAAAGTTTGGGAAATATAAGTAGGACAGTTTAGACCTTCAAAAAGACAGGCAAGTTGGTGGAATGCACATGTGGCAGATTAAACTTATTGCAGAGAAATTTGAAATGGTGCATTTTCATAGGAAGAAAGCAGAGAGACGACAAAAAATAAAGGATACAATTCTAAAGGGGATGAGGGATCTGGGTGTATGTATATATGCATAAATCATTGAAGGCGGCAGGACAGGTTGAGAGTGTGGCTAATAAAGCATACAGCATCATCGTCCTTATTAATAGGGGAATACGGAGAAAGAGTAACAAAGTTAGGTTATTGTATTAAACATTGGTTCAGTCTTAGCTGGAATATTGCGTACAGTTTTGACTTCAAGGAAGGTAGCAAGGCTATAGAGTATGGTGAGGAAAATATTCATGTTGGAGAACTTCCGTCATGAAGATAGATTGGAGCAGATGGAACTGTTTTCCTTGGAGAAGTTTGAAAGGGGATTTGATCGAGGAATGCAAAATCATGAGGGTCCAGAGGGAATAGATAGGGAGAAACTGTTCCAATTGGCGGAAGGATCGAGAATCAGAGACAATGGGGAGATTCTTCCGTAATCGGCGGGGCGGGCAACTCCGGCAGGACGGAGTGGCGTGAACCACTCCGGCGTCGGGCCGCCCCAAAGGTGCGGAATCCTCCGCACCTTCAGGGGCTAGGCCCGCCCCGGAGTGGTTTGCGCCCCGCCGGCCGACGGGAAAGGGGCTTGGCGCCACGCCAACCGGCGCCGAAGGGCCTCCGCCGGCCGGCGCGAGTTGGCGCATGCGCGGGAGTGCCAACTCTGCTGCCGTCATTCCCGCACATGCGCAGAGGACTTCGTTTCTGCACCAGGAATGGCGGATGTTACAGCCTCCGGTGTGGAAGGATAGAGTGCCCCCACGGCACAGGCCTGCCTGCGGATCGGTGGGCACCGATCGCGGGCCAGTCCACCGTGGGGGCACCTCCCGGGGCCAGATACCCCACGCCTCCCCAAGAACCCCGGAGGCCACCCACGCCGCCAGGTCCCGCCAGTAAGGACCTACTCCAATTTACACCGCCGGAACTGGCAAAAGATGGGCAGGACGTCGGCCCATCGCGGGCCGGAGGATTCGGGCAGCCCCGGGGCCTATTGAGTCGCGCCGGACCCCGCCATTCTCCGAGGTGGGCGGCGAGACTCACGCCGGGCCGATTTTGGGGGGGGGGGCGGAGAATTTGGAGGACGGCGGGGGCGGGATTCACGCCGACCCCCAGCGATTCTCCGACCCGGCAGGGGGTCGTAGAGTCCCACCCAAAAGATTTCAGATAGTTGGCAAAAGAAACAATGGTGGCATGAGGAAAAATGTTTCCTCACGGTGAGTGGTTAGGATCAGGAATTCACTGCCTGCGAGTGTTTCAGGTTCAATTCAGACATCAAGAACAAAGAACAAGAACAAAGAAAATGACAGCACAGGAACAGGCCCTTCGGCCCTCACAGCCTGCGCCGATCCAGATCCTTTATCTAAACCTGTCACCTATTTTCCAAGGATCTACTTCCCTCTGTTCCCCGCCCGTTCATATATCTGTCTAGGTGCATCTTAAATGATGCTATTGTTCCCGCCTCTACCACCTCCGCTGCAAAGCGTTCCAGGCACCCACCACCCTCTGCGTAAAAAACTTTCCACGCACATCACCCTTAAACTTTCCCCCTCTCACCTTGAAATCGTGACCCCTTGTAATTGACACCCCCACTCTTGGAAAAAGCTTGTTGCTATCCACCCTGTCCATACCTCTCTTAATTTTGGAGACCTCAATCAGCTCCCCCCTCAACCTCCGTCTTGCCAACGAAAACAATCCTAATGTACTCAACCTACTAAAAGAGAGAATTGGATTATTATCTGAAAAGGAAGAATGTGAAGGGTTACAGGGAGGAGATGGGAGAATGGTAATGGTGAATTTCTTCCTCAGAGACACGGCACAGTCACGTAAGACTGAATGGCCTCCTTCTACTCTGTAACCATTCTGTAAAATCAGAATCATCGAGGTTTTCAATTCCCATTAACCAAATCACATAAACGTTGAGATTCACTGTACATTTTTGGGTTCACAGCCTTTACAAGTCGCACCCATAGTGCTGTTAGGAAAGAGTTTCCAAGATTATGGCACAGCAACAGTGAAGAACAATGATGTTATCCCAAGTCAGGATGCTTAGAGGGGAACTTGCATCTGGTGGTGTCCCCATGCACCTCCTGCCCTTGCCCTTCTGGGCGGCACGGTAGCACAGTGGTTAGCACTGCTGCCTCACACGCCAGGGACCCGAGTTCAATTCGGATCTTGGGTGGACTGTTTGTGTGGAGTTTGTATGTTTTCCCCATCTCTGCGTGGGTTTCCTTTGGTTGCTCTGATTTCCTCTCACAGTCCAGAGATGTGCAGGTTAGGTGGTTTGGCCAGGCTAAATTGCCCCATAGTGTTCAAAAGGTGAGATGGGGCTACGGGGTTGGAGAGTGGGCCTGGGGAGGGTGCTCTTTCAAAGGATCAGAGCTGACTCAATGGGCCAAATGGCCTCGTTTGAACTGCAGGGATTCTAAGGTAGAAGTCACGACTTTGGAAAGTGCTGTGAAAGGAGCCTTGGTGAGTTGCTGGAGTGCATCTTGGAGATGATGCACACTGCTGCCAATGTGCATTCGTGGTGAAGGGAGTGAATTTAAAGGTTGCGAATGAGGTGTCAATCAAACAGGCTGCTTTCTCTTGGATGGTGTTGAGCTTGTTGTTGGAACTGCCTCACCTAGGGCAGTGAAGAGTGTTCCTACACATTCCTGACTTGTGCCTTGTATATAGTCGACAGGCTTTGGGTAGTCAGGGAGTGAGTTACTCATCATAGATTTCCCAGTGTCTGGCCTGCTCCTGTAGCCACCTTATTCGTATGGCTGGTGCAGTTCAGCCCTCGGTCAATAGTAACTCCCAGAATGTTGATAGTGGGGATTCAACGATGGTAATGCCATTGAATGTTAAGGGAAGATGTTTAGATTACCTTATGTTGGAGATAGTCGTAGCCTGGCACTGATATGGAACAAACGTTACTCACCACCTACCAACCCAAGCTAAATATTTTCCAGGTCTTGCTGCATTTGGATGTGGACTGTTTCAGTATCTAAGGAGGTCGAGAATGGTGCTGAACACTGTGCAATCATCAGCGAAACCTCCCACTTCTGACCTTATGATGAAAGGTAGGTCATTGATGAGGCAGCTGAAGATGGTTAAGTCGAAGACACTATCCTACTACTATTACTAATACTATCTTATGCTCTGATGAACAGCTGGATGTGAAATTTCTTCAGCCCATTGGCAGCTTCCTCATCAGCCTGGTGTAGGGCAGTGAGACGTCCACTGAAGCATGGGTCATACTCTTGTTGATTGTATGCACCATGGATTGCACTTCGACTAAGTTACACAAGAGTGAGTCACGGTGTGCCCAATGCAAGAGGTTGTTGCGGCAGGGCCTAGATCCAGTGTGAAACTTATTCAGTTTCACTCATTTGTTGCGCGGGAGGTCGAAGTCTGGGGTTTTCAACGTGGGATCATCAACTAAGTACTGTTTCTGGGCTATGCTATTGGTGTTGTGCCACAGGTCCGTCCACAGGTCTGCAGCAGAACTGTCTTTCTTTGGTAGGTTGGTCCAGATTGGCCACCTTGAGATGAGACGTTTGCTGGGTGGGTGGGTGATGTCTTCCATCAATGGCAGATTTTGTGCATTTTTCCTAGCAATCGTGCTGTGCTCGCTACATAACGGTTTGTGGTGGCGCAATGTTGCAGAGCACAGGGAGCCAATTTGTGTTTGTTGACCAGATTACTCCTGGGATATTCCCCATGGTCTCATTCAGCTGGACATCTCCCAGTTTGCAGTGCGCAGAGTTCTTCCAGACAGAAGCACAGTGCTTGGGTACTGAGTAGCAGAAAGCCATAAGAGTTCTTAAAGTTCTGGGGCGGGATTCTCCGGTCGCCAATGCCAACGCCGAAATTGAGTTCAGCAATCGGCTGGAGAATCCCCGTTTGCGGCGAAACCAGGGGCATTTGTGATGCTCCGCCCCGTCAAAGTACGTCGCACGCCGAATGGAGGGCCTCAGGATGTCACTTGAGGCCCACCCCTGATGCTCTGACCCCCGATGAGCTGAGTTCTCGACAACGTGGAACACTTATCTTTTTTATTTCGTGAACCCGGCGTGACGGCTGCCGACTGAGTCCAGCGACGCCACAGTCGGTGGGGGGGAATCCGTTCCGCGGGCAGGGGGGGCCTTCATCAGGGGCTGGGGAGACTGGTGCGGGGTGGTCCAGGCGTGACGAGGCTGGTTACAGGGGCGACATTTTGTGCAAGCCGGTCCACGTGCGGCTGGTGCTATGTTGCACGGCACGGTCGCAGTAGGCTGCCACTGTGTGCATGCACAGCCACACGGACCTGGCAATTCTCCAGCCGTATCCGTAGGTAAAGCCGGGGGCTTTATGCTGCGTGGCCGCTAGCCCCCCACCAGTCGGAGGATCGTTGCAGCAATACCATGCCCAAATTCCTTTTGTTAGAGTGGCTGTAGATCTGGTCTGAAAACTTAGCTGTGCACCTAGAGATATACATGCTGATTTTCAGTCAGATCATGATTCTCAATTATGGAAAAATTCCAGCCATGGTTCTATTCTACCTCCAATTGTTCTGGCTACAGCCTCAGCTTCTTCCCCCTTATATTCTCCCCTCAATGAATTTCAAGCTTGACACAACAATTAACTCTCCTTCTCATGCCTTCACTTCGGTGCCCATTTCTTTAGCCCGGAGTCTTTCCTCCCACTCAGTTATCCTTTTACCCATCTCCAGTCTTCTCCCTCCACCAGAACCCCTCCATCTGGTCTTTCACTGCTTTCATTGAGAATTGTCATTCGACATAGGCCTGCCCAGTTTCTCTACTCCCCTTCCTCTCTCTGGCCTGTGTCCCTCTGAGTGGCAGCATTCTCTTCTCTCAGGTTCAACTCTAACATTGTCATCGAACCTGCTGATTAGGATGTTGTCTGGTTTCCTGACCCTCTATTCTGAATGAAATCTAACACTTCCTCCTACCTCCCTCTCATCCATAACTACGACTGAACGTCAAGCTATAGTACCCGGGACTCTCACTGACCGAGTCTCGTCTGGTGACCATTCCTAAACAGCATTTCACCTCAGAGTTCCCCAACCCCGTTCAAGCCCACTTCTCCCGCCTTCTCAAAATCCACAAGCTAGGCTTTTCTAAACAAGAAAGCAGCGTCTCTTGTTTTCTCTTCAAGAGACGCTGCTTTGACCTGCTGAATATTTCCAACATTTGCTGTTTTTAATTAAGATTTCCAGCATGCACAATATTTTTCTTTTGCGAAGAGCCACCAAGCTGGATTGTTAATGTTAGAGGTCTGAAGTATGAGGAAGAGACAGAGAAACATAAGATTTCCAGCCTGAAAACGGGGCAACTGAGCTGTGACTCATGAGAGTAGACAGTAAATAACATATCGCAAAAGTATCTCCAGAAAATTACTTTCAAGTAAATTGAATGGTCAAGGCAGAAACAATCATTAAAAGGCAAATTTAGGGTCGACTTTAGAAAATGCTTGTCACAGCAAAGGTAATCAACACGCAAAATGGACTTTGAAATTGAGTAGTGGAGGCTAAACCCTCTGAAATTATATCTAAAAAACAATTGGACAGTGCGGCGAAAGGACCGTTAGCTATTTCTAGATAGATGAGCTAAGATGAGAAGATGAGCTGAACAGCCTCACTCATCTATATTTATTTTTTGATCCTGTGAAAATAGGAACCTAATTTCAGAGTGTTGGAGGCACTGACACATCAGATACTTTTGCAGCGTTAACTGCATACTGTTTAAACTGAAGAAAACCCTCACCATTTCTTTTGACTCCATTGGTTTCAAAACATGAATGTCAGAAAGGAATCTTCAACAGAAAAAGGAGAGATAAGGGGCTTTGATCAGTTAAATTGAGGCTTTCCTTGGTGCAGGCCTCCTGGAACATAACCACGCACTCAGACCAGAGTGTTTTCATCAAGCATTAACCCGGGCATGGAAGCTTTCTTCTGCGAGGCCCATAACGTGCCTTATTGCTCATTTGACTTCCTCAGATCGAGGAGTCATGTCCAGCACAATGGGCATATAAACCTTGAAGTTGACTAGCCAACATATGAAGTCAGTGTTACAGAGCTTCTTGATGCATCAGTAAAAGTGTTTGAGGCGAATACGTCATCTGAGCAGCTGACAAATATTCTAGAGTTCATGTGAAAAGAACATTTGCGAGACATTCTGAACTATTGCTGTGTGGGAATCACTGGGCTCTGGTGAGTCCTGCAAACTGAGAAAACAAACGAATATTTAAAATGGGCTGTATAAAATCTGAATCAGGCAGTCATGAGCGCACTAGACTAACATCGATAATTAATGGAATTGTTACCACGGGTTGCTTTGAGGGCCAACTGTATAGTTAGAACTTAATAGGATACAGTCATACATTTGCAAAGGGATTACAACACATCAAACACGGTAGCATTGTGGATAGCACAATTGCTTCACAGCTCCAGGGTCCCAGGTTCGGTTCCGGCTTGGGTCACTGTCTGTGCGGAGTCTGCACATCCTCCCCGTGTGTGCGTGGGTTTCCTCCGGGTGCTCCGGTTTCCTCCCACAGTCCAAAGATGTGCAGGTTAGGTGGATTGGCCATGATAAATTGCCCTTAGTGTCCAAAATTGCCCTTAGTGTTGGGTGGTGTTACTGGGTTATAGGGATAGGGTGGAGCTGTTGACCTTGGGTAGGGTGCTGTTTCCAAGAGCCGGTGCAGACTCGATGGGCCGAATGGCCTCCTTCTGCACTGTAAATTCTATGATTCTTCCTGACCTATTAGGGAACTTCAGAGATTCGGGAAATAAGTACGTATGAAATAGCAGGAGCATGTCATTTGGCCTCTCCTGCCTGTTCTGCCATTGAATACAATCTTGGCTGATATGACTATGGCCTGTACCCCATCTTTCCAGCTACCACACCTAACCCTTGACTCCGTGTAGATCAAAAATCTGTCTGAACTCAGCCCTGAATATATTTAATGACCCAGGGCGTGAATTAACGGCCTTGCCGTGCCCCACTTGATATTGTGACGAGGCCATTAAATCTCGCAATAGGCCTCTCGTGAGATTTGCGATGTTCGAAACGTCTCTCGAGATTCAACCAAATCTCACAAGACGCCGTGATCAGGATCTCGCCCTCACTGGGCATCATCCCGGTCAGCACATTTAAATGATCCATTCAGCTGATTTAGATATGCGTTTGTCGGATTCTCCTGGCGCCTGGGAACTAACTTCCTCGCCAGGGGGTAGTTCAGCATTCGTTTCCACAAACTGAACCAGTTGTAACAACACCCGGGGTGGGGGGGCTTCCCCTTCCCCCCTTCCCCCATTCCATTAGAGACACCCAGTGGTCGGGGACAGCGCAGGGTAGTACTCTGACACTCCCGCTCACATCCAGGCACTGCCAGGGTTCCCGGACAACACTGCCAGGCTGGCAGAAGCATTGCCATGGTACCATTGTGCCTGGGTGCTAGGTTGCCCATGCCAGGGGTGTGCCTTACCCATAAGGTGTTGAGTCAGTGGGGGCTCGAGGACCCCAAAAAACGTAAGTTGGGTGAAGTGGGGGAATCCGGAGAGGGGTCGAAAGATTGGGGCTGCCTTTAAAAATGGCACCCTGATCTGCAGGTAGTCTTCCTGCACTAGCAAGCTGAGCTTGTGGGTGCATGAAATGAGTAAAGTGCTGCTTCGATGGGGCGTTCCGTACCAAGGCCATTAAAAACGGTAAAGTGCTGTTGAGTAGCATAGAACATAGAACATAGAACAGTACAGCACAGAACAGGCCCTTCGACCCTCGATGTTGTGCCGAGCTTTGTCCGAAACCAAGATCAAGCTATCCCACTCCCTGTCATTCTGGTGTGCTCCATATGCCTATCCAATAACCGCTTGAAAGTTCCTAAAGTGTCTGACTCCACTATCACAGCAGGCATTCCGCACCCTAACCACTCTCTGAGTAAAGAACCTACCTCGGACATCCCTCCTATATCTCCCGCCCTGAACCTTATAGTTATGCCCCCTTGTAACAGCTACATCCACCCGAGGAAAAGGTCTCTGAACGTCCACTCTATCTATCCCCCTCATCATCTTATAAACCTCTATAAAGTCGCCTCTCATCCTCCTTCGCTCCACTGAGAAAAGCACTAGCTCCCTCAACCTTTCCTCATAAGACCTACCCTCCAATCCAGGCAGCATCCTGGTAAATCTCCTTTGCATCCTTTCCAATGCTTCCACATCCTTCCTATAATGAGGTAACCAGAACTGCACACAATACTCCAAATGTGGTCTCACCAGAGTCCTGTACAGTTGCAGCATAACCCCACGGCTCTTAAACTCAAGCCCCCTGTTAAAAAACGCTAACACACTATAGGCCTTCTTCAGGGCTCTATCCACTTGAGTGGCAACCTTCAGAGGTCTGTGGACCTGAATCCCTAGATTTCTCTGTTCCTCCACATTCCTCAGAACCCTGTCGTTGACCCTGTAATCCGCATTCAAATTTGTCCAACCAAAATGAATCACCTCGCACTTATCAGGGTAAAACTCCATCTGCCATTTTTCGGCCCAGCTCCGCATCCTATCAATGTCTCTTTGCAGCCTACAACAGCCCTCCACCTCATTCACTACTCCACCAATCTTGGTGTCATCAGCAAATTTACTGACCCACCCTTCAGCCCCCTCCTCCAAGTCATTTATAAAAATCACAAATAGCAGAGGATCCAGCGCTGATCCCTGTGGTACACCGCTGGTAACATAGAACATAGAACATAGAAAAATACAGCACAGAACAGGCCCTTCGGCCCACGATTTTGTAACTGGTCTCCAGTCTCAACATTTTCCATCCACCACCACTCTCTGTCTTCTATGTGATTGCTAGTTACTTATCCAATTGGCCAAATTTCCCTCTATCCCGCACCTCCTTACTTTCTTCATGAGCCGACCATGGGGAACCTTATCAAACACCTTACTGAAATCCATGTATACGAACGACATCAACTGCTCAACCTTCATCTACACACTTAGTTACCTCCTCAAAAAATTCAATCAAATTTGTGAGGCAAGACTTACCCTTCACAAATCCGTGTTGACTATCATGGATTAAGCTGCATCTTTCCAAATGGTTATGAATCCTATCCCTCAGGACCTTTTCCATTAACTTACCGACCACTGAAGTAAGACTAAATCGCCTATAATTACCAGGGTCATTCCTATTTCCTTTCTTGAACAGAGGAACAACATTCACCACTCTCCAGTCCTCTGGCATTATCCCCGTGGACAGTGAGGACCCAAAGATCAAAGCCAAAGGCTCTGCAATCTCATCCCTTGCCTCCCAAAGAATCCTAGGATATATCCCATCTGGCCCAGGGGACTTGTCGACCCTCAGGTTTTTCAAAATTGCTAATACATCTTCCCTCAGAACATCTACCTCCTCCAGCCTACCCGCCTGTATCACTCCCATCCTCAAAAACATAGCCCCTCTCCTTGGTGAACACTGAAGAAAAGTGTTCATTCAATGCCTCTCCTATCTCTTCTGACTCCATGCACAAGCTCCCACTACTGTCTTTGACCAGCCCTAACCTCACCCTGGTCATTCTTTTATTTCTCACATAAGAGTAAAAGGCCTTGGGGTTTCCCTTGATCCGACCCGCCAAGGACTTCTCATGCCCCCTCCTAGCTCTCCTGAGCCCTTTTTTTAGCTCATTACTTGCTACCTTGTAACCCTGAAGCGACCCAACTGAACCTTGTTTTCTCATCCTTACATACTCTTCCTTTTTCCTCTTGACAAGACATTCAACCTCTTTTGTGAACCATGGTTCCCTCACACGGCCATTTCCTCCCTGCCTGACAGCGACATACCTATCAAGGACACGCAGTATTTGTTCCTTGAACAAGCTCCACTTTTCATTTGTGTCTTTCCCTGACAGTTTCTGTTCCCATCTTATGCTCCCTAATTCTTGCCTAATCACATCATAATTACCCCTCCCCAATTATAAACCTTGCCCTGCCGTATGGCCCCATCTCACTCCATTGCATTAGTGAAAGACACCGAATTGTGGTCACTATCTCCAAAGTGCTCCCCCACAAACAAATCTAACACTTGGCCCGGTTCATTACCCAGTACCAATTCCAATGTGGCCCCCCCCTCTTGTCGGCCTAACCACATATTGTGTCAGGAAACCCTCCTGCACACACTGTCCAAAAACTGCACCATCTGAACTGTTCAACCTATAGAGGTTCCAATCAATATTTGGAAAGTTAAAGTCACCCATGACAACTATCCTGAGACCTCCACACCTATCCATAATCTGCTTTGCAATTTCTTCCTCCACATCTCTATTACTATTTGGGTGCCTATAGAAAACTCCTAACAACGTGACCGCTCCTTTCCTATTTCTAACTTCAGCCCATATTACCTCAGTAGGCAGATCCCCCTCGAACTGCCTTTCTGCAGCCATTAAACTATCCTTGATTAACAATGCTGCTCCTCCACCTCTTTTACCATCTTCCCTACTCTTACTGAAATATCTATACCCCTGAACTTCCAACAACCATTCCTGTCCCTGTTCTAACCATGTCTCCGTAATGGCCACAACATCGTAGTCCCAAGTACCTTAGCGGGGTCGTTTTCAACACTGCAGGAGCTGAGAAACACCTCACGAAATGTGCCTGAAACTGGACTCTGAAATGTTTTTGTTAAACTGCACCCCAGGCTCCACCCATCTCTGGGGCAGAGAATTCCAAAGATCAATGTCTCTCGGAGAGAAGGAATCCCTCCTCATTGTAAGCTTAAATGGGAGATATCTTTATTCTGCAACTATGCCACTTAGTTTCAAATTCTCCCACAAGGGCAACATCTTCTCAGCATCGACTCTGTCAGGCCCCCTGAGGGTAATGTGTTTTGCAATAAGATCATCCCTCATTCTTCTAAATTCCAATGACTAGTGGCCCAACCTGCTCAAATTCTCCTCAAAAAACAACCCCTTCAGCCCAAGAATCCTCTCTGATCGGTCCCCTCGGCAAGTACATTCCTCTGAAATAAGGAGTGGAAAGTCATATGGCATCACAAATTTGGCTGCATACCAGTATGCACCATATACAAAGTTCAGTGCTGCAGCTCACCAAGGCTCCTTCTATAGCACCTTGCAAATCCAGGATCTCGACCACCGAGAAGGACAGCGGCAGCAGATGTCTGGAGAATACAACCAATTACAAGTTCGAGGAGGTGACTAAGCATGTGGATGAAGGTAAAGCAGTGGATGTCGTGTACATGGATTTTAGTAAGGCATTTGATAAGGTTCCCCATGGTAGGCTTATGCAGAAAGTAAGGAGGCATGGATAGTGGGAAATTTGGCCAGTTGGATAACAAACTGGCTAACCGATAGAAGTCAGAGAGTGGTGGTGGATGGCAAATATGCAGCCTGGATCCCAGTTACCAGTGGCGTACCGCAGGGATCAGTTCTGGGTCCTCTGCTGTTTGTGATTTTCATTAATGACTTGGATGAGGGAGTTGAAGGGTGGGTCAGTAAATTTGCAGACGATACGAAGATTGGTGGAATTGTGGATAGTGAGGAGGGCTGTTGTCGGCTGCAAAGAGACATAGATAGAATGCAGAGCTGGGTTTGAGAAGTGGCAGATGGAGTTTAACCCTGAAAAGTGTGAGGTTGTCCATTTTGGAAGGACAAATATGAATGCGGAATACAGGGTTAACGGTAGAGTTCTTGGCAATGTGGAGGAGCAGAGAGATCTTGGGGTCTATGTTCGTACAGCTTTGAAAGTTGCCACTCAAGTGGTTAGAGCTGTGAAGAAGGCCTATGGTGTGCTAGTGTTCATTAACAGAGGGATTGAATTTAAGAGCCGTGAGGTGATGATGCAGCTGTACAGAACTTTGGTAAGGCCACATTTGGAGTACTGTGTACAGTTCTGGTCACCTCATTTTAGGGAGGATGTGGAAGATTTGGAACAGGTGCAAAGAAGATTCACCAGGATGTTGCCTGGAATGGAGGAAAGGTTGAGGGTGCTAGGCCTTTTCTCATTAGAATGGAGAAGGATGAGGGGGGACTTGATAGAGGTTTATGAGATGATCAGGGGAATAGATAGAGTAGACAGAGACGTTTTCCCCAGGTGGAACAAAGCATTACAAGGGGACATAAATTTAAGGTGAATGGTGGAAGATATAGGGGGGATGTCAGAGGTAGGTTCTTTACCCAGAGAGTAGTGGGGGCATGGAATGCACTGCCTGTGGAAGTAGTTGAGTCGGAAACATTAGGGACCTTCAAGCAGCTATTGGATAGGTACATGGATTACGGTAGAATGATATAGTGTAGATTAATTTGTTCTTAAGGGCAGCACGGTAGCATTGTGGATAGCACAATTGCTTCACAGCTCCAGGGTCCCAGGTTTGATTCCGGCTTGGGTCGCTGTCTGTGCGGATTCTGCACGTCCTCCCCGTGTGTGCGTGGGTTCCCTCCGGGTGCTCCGGTTTCCTCCCACGGTCCAGAGTTGTGCGGGTTGGGTGGATTGGCCATGATATATTGCCCTTAGTGTCCAAAATTGCCCTTAGTGTTGGGTGGAGGTGTTGACCTTGGGTAGGGTGCTCTTTCCAGGAGCCGGTGCAGACTCAATGGGCCGAATGGCCACCTTCTGCACTGTAAATTCAATGATAATCTATGATTAATCTAGGACAAAGGTTCGGCACAACATCGTGGGCCGAAGGGCCTGTTCTGTGCTGTATTTTTCTATGTTCTATGTTCTATGTTCCCCTGTAAGTCGCACAACATCTCGACTTGGAACAATATCACCGTTCCTTATCTGTCATCAGGTCAAAAACCTTGATATCCCTTCCAAACAGCACTGTGAGGGTACCTACACCACAAAGATGGCAACAGTCCAAGAAGGCACAGCACAAGGGTATCTAGAGTTGGGCAATAAAGTCTGGCCTTGCTGCCAATGCTCCACATCCCACAAAATAATTTTTTAAAAACTTGCTGCTTGGCTAAGCGGAAGTGCTTTTGGAGTTGTGTGAGAAAGGGGAGTTAGGTGAAATGGGGAGAAGGTGAAGCTGTAAAGACTGAGTGCAAAGTCAATTCAGGAGTGTAGCACAGCTGAGCTAGGGTTATAGTAGCAGGGGATTTCAACTTCTCCAATATTAATTGGAATCTCGTTAGTGTGAAAGGATTAGATGGGGTGTATTTTTAAAATTGCATCCAGCAGACCTTTTTTGCTGGTATGTACATAGTCCTACTAGGGATGGGGCAGTGCTAGACCTAATCGTAGGAAATGAAGCAGGGCAAGCGGTCGAAATGTCAGTGAGCGAGCATTTTTGGGATAATTCTATAAGTTTCAAAGTCATTATGGAAAAGGATAAGGATAGTCCAGAAATGTCTGAATTGGGTGAAGGCCAATTTCAAAATCATTAGACAGGATCTGGCAAATATGGACTGGGGGCAGCTAATTACAGGTAAGTCTACATTTGGAAAGTGGGAGTCTTTTGAAAGTGAAGTAGTGAGAGTTCAGGGCCAACGTGTTCCTCTCAGAGTTAAGGGCAAGGGTGGCAAGTCGAGGGAACCTTGGATGTCCAGGGCTGTCGAGGGTTTGCCAAAGAAAAAAAAGGAACCATATGATAGGTAGAGAGCATTAAAAAAGGGGGAGGCCCTTCAACACTATATAGAGTGTAGGGAGGTGTTTACAAATAAATTAGAAGGACAAAGAGGGGCCATGAAATTAGTGTAACGTCAATGGTTGGGAAATTAGTGCAAAAACTTCCGAGGGGCAGGATCAATCGCAGGGATTGATCGGGATACTCAGCACGGATTTTCTGGTAGGTGATCCTGTCTAACTGAAATGATTAATTTTTTTGAAAAGTAACTAAATATATTGATGAGGGTGGCGCAGTTGATGTGGTTCACGTGGACTTCAGTAAGACCTTTGACAAGGTCCCACATGGAGTTGGTCCAAAAGGTTAGACCCCATGGGATCCAAGGCAAGTTGGTAAATTGGATCCCAAAATGGCTTATTAATAGGAGGCAATGGGCAGAGGGTTGCTTTTGTGATTGGAAGCCTGTGACCAGCGATGTATCACCACAAGGATCAGTCCTAGGATCCTTGTTGTTTCTTGTATTTATTAACAACTTGGGTGTGAATGTAGAAGGTATAATTAGTAGGTTTGCAGTTTACATGAAAATTGGTTGTGTTGTCGACAGTGAGGAGGATAGTGTTAGGCTACAGACTGGTGTTAATCTGATGGGAATCTGATTGGTTGTAAGCAGTGTCGGTGGATCAATAAGCATGCAAGTGCCATAGCTTGACATAGGGGGAATGAAGGGCCTTGGGGAGTGGGTGGAGGGTCATGGCTTGGCAAAGGGGGCATGAAGCCTTATGACAGGTTAATGGAGGGACATAGTTTGGCATTGGGAGAATGAGGCCCCATTGCAGGTGGATGGAGGGATGTAGCTTGACACAGGAATTGTGTGGGCACACATTGGGGGTGGGTGGAGGGGCATGGCCAAGCATTGGGAGCATGAGGCGCCATAGGGCATCAGTGGCATGAGGTGGCGTCAATGGAGCATGGGTAGTGTGTGTGGAGCAGGGGCAGGTTAGGAGGTATGATGGTTGAGGGCTGGAGGGTCTTGCTGTTTTCATTATAACCGGCACAATGTCCCACAGCCTGAAGCAGGCCTTTTAAGCAACCCACCTTTGCATCCGGCAGCTCCTGTGGCTACCTACAAACATTTTCCTGGATTGTCTGACCCGACTGCAACCTGCAGCACCTCGCACCCCAACTCCAAGACCGAAAATCCCATCCTTGCATGCACTTTCTACTGAGGTGGGCAGGCCAACCCAGGAATTCTCCTGACTCCCACTATGCACCTCGAGGATGAAAATCCATGGCACACTGTTCACAGGCAAACAGACTAACAAACAGGTGCAAGAACTTTACCCCTGCCCACCTTCAGTGGGGAAGATAATAAACTTTGGGATGGATTTCCGTAATAAAGAGGCGAAGCTCAAAATGGAACCGGATGCTGCAAGGTGAGAATTAGGCTCAATAGTGATTGACACTGGGCCAAATGACCTTCTCTGTCTTTGATGTTTCTCGTATTCCCCATGAAAAAATGAGATGAAGATTGCAGTTTTTCACATTTTGCAACTCATGTGAATTCACAGAATCGCAGTCCCATAATCGTGGACTAGTCACCGTGACTGGATTTCCGCCAAACTTCCCCTACAAAATGCAAAGGATGAAAGACCAAGCATATAAACTACACGTTAATCAATTTTTCAAATTGGCATTTTATTCATCATTAACACCCCCTGGAACTTTGAGACCCAAATCACCTTTTACTTTTTAGAGCATTGTTCCAACAGGATTAAAATCAAAATGAAAAAATATATATATATTGGAAGCTAAGATGCAGGGAAACCATATTAAATTTGCGATGGACCTTTGTTTAATCTTTCAAACCAATTTCATTTTCATGAGGCAAATAGAAGTTGTTAAAAGGCCACGTTAGAAATGTAATTAAGTTCCACAAGATTTTACGAAAACTGAAGGATTGCTATTCAAACATGACTCTTTGTTTTGTTATTACATTGAGTGGAAAGGAAAAGGGCATTGATTGCTGAAAATATCTTGTAAAGAGGAGCGAGATGTGTCCTTTGATGCTTAATAACCTAAAAGTAAAGCAAACGCACCCAAATTTAGAGAATAATTTCAAATGGGTGAAGTTGACTTGAAATTTTAAATAAGCAATTCAAGGTGCTTATCGTGAATATTTAAAACAACGTAGTTTGGGTGTGTTTGGACATTTCAATATAATTATTATTGTTTCAAAATTCCCATTTGAATTGGTCTCGCCTATTGTGTTGTGCAGTTGATGTTAATTCATGATGGCTGAATTCATACTGCTTGAGAATCTTGCTCTTTGGCTACCTATTTGGAGAAATACAGGCAGATTTCCAGCCACTGGGCTGAATTTTCCAGCCCTCTGTCGCCGGTGGGATTTTCCAGTCCCGCCAATGGTGCCCCCCCACGCGGCGGATTCCCCGACGGCAGAGGGCGCGAGCCACGCAAGATGCCTTAGACATCAGCTGCTCGTAAAAACCCGCAGGCAGCCAAAGGTGAGCCACCTCCATCGCCGGGAGGCGTGTCGCGAGGGGTGTGGGGGGGAGACGCCGACAATCCCGCCCATGGAAATCCTTTCCTGACGCGCAAGAGGGGAGTTTGAGATTTCTCACCTGCAGTACATCCCATTCCTGGGGGGGTGGGAGAATCCAGTGATGTATAAAGACCAGAGAAACTGGCATTGTCCTCATCAGAGCAGAGAAGATTAAGGGGAAGATTAAATGGAAGCGTTCAAATTTATCATACAATTTACAGTGCAGAAGGAGGCCATTCGGCCCATCGAGTCTGCACCGGCTCTTGGAAAGAGCACCCTATCCAAGCCCATACCTCCACCCTATCCCCATAACCCAGCAACCCCACCCAACACTAAGGGCAATTTTGGACACTAAGGGCAATTTAGCACGGCCAATCCACCTAACCTGCACGTCTTTGGGCTGTGGGACGAAACCGGAGCACCCGGAGGAAGCCCACGCACACATGGGGAGAACGTGCAGACTCCGCACAGACAGTGACCCAAGCCGGGAATCGAACCTGGGACCCTGGAGCTGTGAAGCAATTGTGCTAACCACTATGCTACCTTGCTGCCCTGCATTTATGAGGGGATTTGATGGGGTGGGTGAGGAGAAACTCGTATGTGGATTGTTAATCAAAGGCCTTAGTTTTAAGGCAATTGTCAAAAGAGCCTGAGGAGATTTTTATTTTTAAGCAGGGGACTATTATGGTCTGGAATACACTGCCTGAATAACTCGTGAAAGCAGATTCAATAATAACTTTCAAAAGGAAATTGAGCACATATTAGAAAAGGATAAATTTTCAATCCCATGGGGAAAGAGTGGGAGTAGAATTGATTTCATGACTCTTAAGAGTTGGAGTCGTTATGGCGGACAACATGGAATCCTCCTGTGCTATGGAATGATATGATTCTCATCATCTGAAAATCACTCATTATGAGCCAAAAGAGGAGATATTCTTCGCAGCCAACAACACCTCCCTATAACACCTTGCCTAGGCTTTTTATCCTTGGATAGCTCATCAGTATCTATCAGAGAATCTCAGCAACCACTCAAAGTTTAAATCCCTGTTCTGATTCTCACATGTCTCAGGATACTGATGCTTATGAATCTTGGTGTTTTCTGATTTAGGATTTATTGACCAGCTCGACTGCGATGCTAAAAATACTCCTTTGTGAGCCTTCAGGCCCCCAAATAATTCAAACAGGTAAACAAGACGGATACAACTGGATCTAAGCTGTATGGGCTCTCTTCACCCCCACACCCCTGATCTGTTGTTTTAATCAGGAACATATTTTATTTAATGCAGAACACCAATTTGAATGCATTGCCCACCTTCAAAAGATTTTGGATGGAACTCCAATAAAGTAGTTAACAGAATAGAGTTCTGTTGAACTGCACCAATTGTTTCAGGGATTCTGTTACATATGCAGTGCATGCTTAGTCAGGAGAGGATTATCCACTGGTACAAAACGATAATGCCTACTCTTTGAAAAATGACCGAGAGGACAAAAGTCAACATCTCTTGACCTGTCACAGTGCTTTGACCCATTACGCTAAGAACCTCTCAGAAACTTAATCTAAACTCTGATTTGTTAATGACTGCTAATCCCCTGCAAATTACCATCTGAGTCATGCTTAATTGGCCTTTTGAATCAATAACTTGTCAGTAAACTGTATTGATTTCAATGGGCAGGCTGCTAATAAAACAAAACGGCTGATGTGCAACCTACTGGATCTGAATTAAGCTTCTCCATGTAAAATCCTGAAAGATTTTTCAACATGTTTGAGAAGTGAACAGTAGTACTGCCCACCGCACTTGTATTTCCCATGCAAGACCTCGAGAGTTGCTATAAATATTAAAACTAGCATAATTCTATTTTCTCACACACCCTATTCATGCAGTTTTAAACATGCCAATCAGCGCAAAGTGGGAATATAGATAAATATTAATATTTTTACACTTTGTACCTGAAAGCAATTCTCCAAAGTCAGATGTGCCAAGGCAAATTAAGACTAATAATTCATTGCCATAGCGGAGCGCCTCCTCGTCTTCCGTCTCATCAGAAACTACTGCAGCCTTATCATTTATCATCTTAATCATTATTCGGGCTTTCCATAGCATGACCGATAACTGTTAAATTGAAGTTTCCAGTTGTAGATTCTTACCTCTGGGAAACTTGTCTAGGACAGATCACATTTTTTTTAGGGAAAAGCAACTTTATCCTCATGAGGTTGCTTGTCACCTCAGCTTTTACTTCAGGTTAAAAAAAATAGGCTTTTATGCACACTGTTCAGTTTCATCACCCTCTACACAGTAAAATACAATTTCCAAACATGCCAGATGTAGCTATCTTTTCTTTTCCCAAAAGTGTTACTTTTGAGTTTGAATTCATTATTTACAAATCTGTGAAACTACATTTAAAGAGAAAACCACAAGGCCATTTCGTTGCTTAAAACATAAGCGGGAGAAGAATTAATCAGGTCACATCCTGGCAGAATTCCACCCTCCCTTACCCTGGGAGCTGGCTGGTAGGAGGGAGGAGGATCAAAAGGATGGGCCGTAAAATCAAGCCGTCTGATGGCAGTGTTTGATGGCCTGACCACTCTTGGGTCAATGGAGACCCTGAAATGGGCACGTAACGGCCACCTCAGGGCCTTCTCTGGGAGGAAGGGCAGCACTTGGTGAAGCCACCAGATATACCCTGGCAGCCTGACTGCGGGCTCATAAAGAGGTGGCTAGCTGCTCGGGCACCCTGTCCCTCAAGGAGAAACGCCACAGTGGAAAGTGTCACCTCCACTTGAATCCATCCCATCCTTTAGGCCTCGTGATTGCCACCTCCACAGCCCCACTTACCAACTGATTTGCCTGCAGCTCTTGGAGACTGGATATCCTGCCTTGTGGGTGAGGAAGGCATGGCTTCAGGCAATTAATTACCTGTTGACCCTAAAATACAATCCATGTTCCAGTCCTGTAGTAATGACGTAAGTATGTTGTTTCTGGATAATTTCATGATTTTGCTGAAACAGACCATTCTTATCCCAATGCGGCTTCAGTTTATTACATTGTATTTAAGATTTACAGACTCTGCCTGTCACCATTAGGAACCTGTGAGGAAAGTTCAAACATAAAGGCCCAGGTTTTCCGGCCGTACACGCCAGTGGGATCTTGCGGTCCTGCCGACAACGCACCCGCGTCCTAGGTTTCCCGGTAGCGAGGGGTGCGTTCAACGGAAAACCCTGTTGACAATGATCCTGCCAACAACCAATGGCGGGCCACCTGCACTGCCACGAGACACAGGTTCCACGGAAATCCCACCCCAAGTCATGTAGTCGGCAAAAAAAAACCAATCCACATGAACGTTCTTCAATTAATTTCATATTTAGTGAAATTTGCTCTGGTTAGGTTGCTGTGGGTTAATGTTAAGTCCAATTTCTTTCCTACTCTTCGCTCCAAATCCTACCCTCTTTCCCTCCTTCTGTATTTCCATAAAACTGATGCACCTCAAACTTCTCTGGTTCTGACAAAAGTCATCGACCTGAAATGTTAAAGTCTATTTCTCGCTCCACAATGCGGCCCGGCCTGCTGAGCATTGCTAGCATTTTAGAACATAGAACATAGAACAATACAGCGCAGTACAGGCCCTTCGGCCCACGATGTTGCACCAAAACAAAAGCCATCTAACCTACACTATACCATTATCATCCATATGTTTATCCAATAAACTTTTAAATGCCCTCAATGTTGGCGAGTTCACTACTGTAGCAGGTAGGGCATTCCACGGCCTCACTACTCTTTGCGTAAAGAACCTACCTCTGACCTCTGTCCTATATCTATTACCCCTCAGTTTAAAGTTATGTCCCCTCGTGCCAGCCATTTCCATCCGCGGGAGAAGGCTCTCACTGTCCACCCTATCCAACCCCCTAATCATTTTGTATGCCTCTATTAAGTCTCCTCTTAACCTTCTTCTCTCCAACGAAAACAACCTCAAGTCCATCAGCCTTTCCTCATAAGATTTTCCCTCCATACCAGGCAACATCCTGGTAAATCTCCTCTGCACCCGCTCCAAAGCCTCTACGTCCTTCCTATAATGCGGTGACCAGAACTGTACGCAATAATTTTCTGTTTCTATTTTAGACATTGTGTTGGTTTTCTCTTCTGAAGATATCACCTATATATCTCAGTGCACCTCTGATAAAGTGGAAGATTTTTCTGCAGCCTGTATTGGGGGTGCAGAGAGGCCATAAGTGTGAGAACACAGAATTCCAGACGGTAAAGCATAGAGAACTGGAGCCTAGTCTTTAAACACATCAATGCTTTTAGTTACAAAGATGCATATCGAGCACTTGCAACCACCAGCCCTTCTCTCAGTCTGCTCTTATATAAGGGAGAAATGTGTCTCCAATTAATATTAGTTAATCAATACAAGTAACAGTCAATTGGCAAATAATTAATAATAAGGTCCATCTGTGTAAGATGGGAAGGCAGGTTTACAAATGAAGATACCATTCCCAAGATGCCATTCCAATCCTGGATTGGTCAGGAATCTTGTTATACAATATTTTGAATTAGTTAGTGGCTCTGAAGAAATGAACAGATTGTTCCAAGCTATTGATATTTGAATGATCAACATCAAAGGTGTGCAGCAAAGATGCTATTGCCGCAAGAATGCATAATCAGATGGTTGAGGCTCCCACATTGGAATTTGGAACTGCCCTTCATTGTAGAATATGGACAGAAGTAACCTCTCAAAGCAGCTGGTTGGTTATAGTGGGAGAAGCGAACAAAGCCAATTCATTGCAGCCACTTCCATGATGTTCCATTTTATCACTCCAGGAAGAAGAAAAATAGCTTGGATGTCTGTGGTAATGAAAATAATAAGCATCAGAGGTGAACAGATAGGTTAACACTTGGGTGATGATCAGCGTTTTCTACTTTTCCAAGTTCATGTTTCTGCCTCTTCAAACATTGAATGTCGCTTAGTTTGACATTCAAAGTTTTGTACGCCGTGTCTGATCGCCTCGAGAACTTGCGTTCAGGCTTGGACCAGACTAAGGAGATTAGTCTATCTTCTCGTGACTGACTGGGAAGAGCTTAAGCGACTATGTTTAAGATGTAGGAATTACGTTCACATTGAACCTAATCGGTTGGATTTATTTAAAAATGTTATTTGGGAGATTGGTTTGAGAATGGAAGGGCTGGATTCGCCATTCCGCCAGCCGCATGTTTCTCGACGGCGCTCCGATCGCTGGCAGTGGCATTCTCTCTTCCCGCCCCTTGTCAATGGGATTTCCCGTTGAAACCGCCCCACGTTGCCGGGAAACTCACAGGTGGGGGTGCGCTGCCAGTGCCAATAGAGAATCCCAACAGTCGGAGAATTCCGACTGAAATATTATTAAAGGAAACAGCATTAGAAACGATCTTCAGAGGTTAAAGGAAACTATTTGGAACTGAGGAAGAGAGCTTAATCGGAGAGTTCTTAATGCTGACCCTGAAATATGTCTATATTATAGGACTCAAAAATTGTTCAACATTATCCATGGTAAAAGTCTATGACACAGAACACAGTCAAATTGTATTCACTGTGTATTACCGGGAAGGGGTCTTGTGACGTAATGGTAAAGTCCTACCTCTGGGCCAGACGTTTTGGGTTCAAGTCACATTTCAGGACTTGATGGCCACAGAAGGTGTGTTCATAATGTGGCCAAACAAGTTGAAAATCAGCCTGCATATTGTTCCATACATCGGATGGCAGGTGGTAAGGGCAGGAAAATTTCCTGGTCAGCTATACGGCAGAAAGCAAAGGAAAACCACTTTGTCAAGCATTATCATGGATTAATTCAATCACTGACCATGGCCTCCAATGCTGTCTTAGGGCATGGTAGCTCAGGGAGGCAGCTATTACCACGGCAATCAAACAGCAAAGTACACTTTTCTGCATTCACATAGTGGAGTTAATTGATGTTTGTTTGTGATTTCCACGTGCATTCTATGGAGTTCCTTGGGTTATGGATTTGAGCCCCACTCCACCACTTGGACATATTTTGGGGCTAATACTCAAGTGCATCCCTAAGAAACTGCTGCAACATCAGGGGCGAAATTCTCCCCCAACAGCGCGATGTCCGCCGACAGGCGCCAAAAACGGCGCCAATCAGACGGGCATCGCGCTGGCCCAAAGGTGCGGAATGCTCCGCATCTTTGGCGAACTAGCCCCAACATTGAGGGGCTAGGCCAACGCCGGAGGGATTTCCGTCCCGACAGCTGGCGGAAATGGCTGGCGCGGAAATGCGGCGCATGCGCGGGAGCGTCAGCGGCCGCTGACAGTTTCCCGGCGCATGCGCGGGAGCGTCAGCGGCCGCTGAAAGTTTCCCGCGCATGCGCAGTGGGGAGAGTCTCTTCCGCCTCCGCCATGGTGGAGACCGTAGTGAAGGCGGAAGGGAAAGAGTGCCCCCACGGCACAGGCCCGCCCGCGGATTGGTGGGCCCCGATCGCGGGCCAGGCCACCGTGGGGGCACTGGTCAGATTGCCCCGCGCCCCCCCCCCAGGACCCCGGAGCCCGCCCACGCCGCCTGGCCCCGCTGGTAAATACCAGCTTTGATTTACGCCGGCGGGACAGGCAATTTCTGGGCGGGACTTCGGCCCATCCGGGCCGGAGAATTGAACGGGGGCGGGATTCACGGCAGCCAACGGCCATTCTCCGACCCGGCGGGGGGTCGGAGAATGACGCCCCAGAAGTGCACCCCTTTGTGCTCCATGTTAAACTGCAGCAGAGATTGATCGTCAACATCTCATGGCATTATCCGAAGAAGTTGAGAAAGGGCTTTGCGTATCCTGCAATACATTCTTCTCTCAACCAACGGTTTAGCAGGTCTTTGTGCTGTTTGTTTAACCTTGCTGTGAATGAAAAGACTGTTGCTGTCGACACAACAAGGCTGACTGGAATGAAAATGCTGGAAATACTCAGCAGGTCAGGCAGCTTCTGATGAGCGAAACAGAGGGCGTGATTCAGCGGACTGAAGGTATAGTCTGCTGAACGGCATGTTTAGCGGGGTGTTTCTCGGCGGCTGCAGCGCCAAGAAATACCCCGCTATCCAACGGCACTTTGCCATTTTTGGGGGGCCACGGGGAGATTCTCTCCGCTGAGGTTGCACTTAGAGGAATTTGTTGCTGGCGAGCTCAAAGGCTTCTCACAAATCAGGTCACCATTTTGTCTGACGATATACCCCCAACAGGCCCCTCACACTTTTATGATCCTCCCCTTACCCCCTCAATCTTGGGGTAGCCCCTGGAATCTCCCTCCCCCCCTTTACTTGGCAAGATCCCCCTGGGCCCAACCCCTGGAAGTACCAACCTAGCACCTAGACACCCTGGCACTCTTAACCTGGCACGCTGGCAGTGCCACCTAGGCATTATGACAGTGCCAGGGGGAATGCAGGGTGCCAACCTGCCCTGTTCATGACCACCTGAAGGTCTTCAATGGCTTTGGAGACCCCCAGGTGCCGGTACATCTGGTCCACGTTTGTGTGGACAAGTACTCAATGGCGTCCTGGCGAGGTCTCCCAGGCACGGCTGGCGAATCCTGTGCACTGGGTGAATCAGGCATGAGGCTCATTTAAATATCCAGATCTGGATTGTGCCCAGTAAGGGCGAGATCCAGATCGTGCCCGGTGGAGCAAGTCGGGTTACTCATGAGCGGCCCAGCACAATCGGCCAGATTTGGAGCTCACGCACGATTCACCCGTGGATCTGTTCCGAGGTGGCAACCTGGCACCTGGGTGCCAGATTGCCACTGCCAAGGTGCCCAGGTGGCACTGCCAGCTGGCAGGATCACTGCCAAGGTTCCAGGATGGCATTTTTTGTTTGCTGCCGATTGTGCTGGGGGTCCCCTGCATGGGTGTTAGGAGGAGGTGCCGGGTGGCAGGGGACCCACTCATAGTGCGGGGGAGGGGGGATGTTCGGGGGTTGTGTTAGTTACCTCGGAGATTGAAACGCCATTTAAAGGTGGAGTTCCTTGGTGTAGAAAATGGGGCTACGTGCAGCCTCGGCCACGTGTTCCCCGCTGAGGTCCCTTACTTAAAAAAGAGTGGCATTTTACAGCCATGTTTTTCCCAATCCAGGTCGAATGAGGATTCTGAAAAGGGCTAAAGGCCAAAGAAATGGACGTGGAGATACAGGTAACAAAAGAAGAGCTTGACGTTGAGCCTAGTTCAGTTTATTAAATTGTGAGGTGCAGAGCATAGTAGAAGCTCAGGACATTGTCGGGGACTGGCATTTTGGGCTCAGATAGGAATAGCTCAGCGGGGATTGAGAAAACGCGGCAAAGGATGAGATTGAGAGAAGGTATGGAGTTAGTGGAAAGTCAAGGGGAAGGAAGAAGGATTTGGAGGATCGTTGATGTTTTTTAAGAAGGTATCGATTAATATCACCAAATATTTTTAAACCATGAAAGCAGGCAATTTTACAACACAGATATCCTGTTCAATAAACTTAGTATGCAGCTGATGAAACTGTGAAGGAAAAAGTGAGCAAAATTATTGAATTTCTTTGGATTTAAAGGGGCACAGTCATTATGTAAAGCTTTTAAGTCAAGAAAAAATATATTGTCTGACTGGCAAGAGGTGAAGCAAATCCTCAATCAATTTTCTTGCTGAAATCTTCATACTTGATATATAAGTTAATTAATACCTGGGAATCTTACCTCAGTACCCTGTGTTGCTGCAGCCACAGTAACTGCACACATTTTCAAAAGGCTATAAAGGTACCATATTAACTGTGGCTGAATGTCACTGGGGAACTTCTTGCATATAGCAGGGCCCCTGAGTTTTTACTTTATTGAGTTTTGACAAAGCTGTCCAGGCTCAGAACGTTAACCCCGTTCTCTCTCTCCACCGAGGCTGTCAGACCTGCTGAGATTGTCCAGCATTTTGTGTTGTCGTTTCAGATTCCAGCATCCGCAGTCATTTGCTTTTATTCCTTTTTTCCGTGCTGGTCGATGTTTGATTTTTTTTTTCACCTGGTGAGATTAGTACATGTCCAGAGGCTAGGAGGTCCCAGCTACGGATCATCGTCACCAATATGAAAGTCACGGCATTGAAGAATTCTTCCTTTTCAATGAGGAAAGATGAGAACCCTAACTGATGAATGCTCCTTTTCTAGCCAGGCAACAATCACACTTTAGATCCTTATTTCCGCATTGTCTTGGGAAGGGAAGTCGCTCAGATGAGATGCTTTGTGCCCTCTTTCAAAAGATTGAAATATGTCACGAGTTTGAATTCAGTAACTTGTTCTATTAAAACATGAGAATTTTGCCTTGTTCTTAAGATTTGAGCTAGATTCTCAGATCAACAAAAGAACATCTTATAAAAAGAATCTAATTTTTATATTCTCTGTCATTTGTGACTCAGAATAATTCACCTGGATAATCTAAAGACTTTTTCAGCATTCAAAATATGTAAATCTTCTCATCATAAAATCTTGCTGTTTTATTTACTGCAGTGTCTGGTTTTACTTTAACTTTTTATTGGCCTTGGCAGCCTTTTCAATACTGAGTGCATCTCTTGGCAGAGGGAACATTGTGTCAGGCTATAGCCATTGGTTCACGCAAGCACAAATCATCCTACAATCGCAATAGACCATTCCGCAACATAATTTTCTTGAACGCGACCTCTCTGCCCAGATGTAACTAGCGTGCCTTAAGTTAAGTCATTATTCATTTTATGTTCAGTAATTACATATGAATGATGAGCTTCAGAGACATTTTTTTAAGTTTCCAAGCTCTGAATGCTGATAATTACAGAATATATTCACCACCATTAGCACCATTCATCTCATTAGTCTCAGTCAGCCTGTGCTTCTTAGATCATAGCTGGGCGATCGCTTGTTTTATTTGATGGGGGCAGCACGGGTGGGATTCTCCCAGCCCTGGGCCAGGCCGGAGAATCCCTGCGAACGGGCCACGCTGCCCCGACGTCGGCATGCAATTCTCGGCGCGATTGGCACCGTCGTGGTTGGTGTGGCACCGGTCGCTCTACGCGGACGGCCCGCCGATTCTCCAGCCTGAATGTGCCGAGCGGCCGTAAGGAAAGAGCCGAGTCCTGCCGGCGCTGTTCTAACCGACTCTGGGCCGGCGGGACCTCGGTGTGGAAGGGTCGGGTGGCGATCTGTGGGGGGGAGGGGGGTCCGACTTCGGGGGGGCCTCCGATGTGGCCTGGCCCGCAATCGGGGCTCACCGATCGGCGGGCCGGCCTCTGTGGCTGGGGGCCTCCTTTCCTACGCGCAGGCCTCTGTAGTCCTGCGCCATGTTGCGTCGGGGCTGGCGCGTTGAAGGATGCCACTGCGCATGCCCGCGTTGGCGCCAGCGCAACTGCGCATGTGCGGATCCCGTGGCGCATAGTTCGCGCCGGAATCGGCAGCTGGTGCGGCGCGAACCGCCCCAGCGCCATGCTGGCCCGCTGTAGGGGCCAGAATTAGTACTGGGAGCGGCCCGTTCACGCTGTCGTAAAATGCGATGCCATTTACGACGCTGTGGGCGCTCTGCCGCGGGATTGGAGAAACCTGCTGCGGGATTGGAGAAAACCGCCCCATATATCGGAGCTAAGATTTAACAGCCTTGTTCACCCACTCGATGTCAGGACGAGGTCATTGCATCTTGCGAGCGGCCCCTCACGAGATTTGCAATGCTCGAAAAGCATTGCGAGATTTTAACGGAGTCTCGCGAGACGTCGCGATCTGGATCTCGCCCTCACTGGGTGTGACTCAGATAAGTATATTTAATTGATCCAGTTAACTATGCATTTTCTGGATTCTCACGGCACCCGGGACTTAACAGCCGTGCCTGCGAGACCTCGCCAGGGCGGCGTTTGACACTGGTTTCCACAAATGCATACCAGTCATAATGGCAACTAGGGAGGGGGGTCAAACAGGCCATTGGAGACCACCGAATGATCAGGGCAGGGCAGGATGGGACCCTGGCATTCCGTCTGGCACATGGATACCTTGGTAGTGCCACCCAGACACCCTGGCAATGCCACCCTGGCACTTGCCGGTGTGTCTTGGTGGCACTGCCGGGCTGGTATGGCACTGCCAGTATGGCTGTGGCAGTGCCAAGGTGCCAGGCTGGCACTGTCAAGAATCAGTCGAAGGTGGCCTTACTAGGTAGAGGGAGAATGAGTGTGTTATCAACCTCCCCCCGCCCCCCAGGTTTGAGAGGGTGAAATGAGGGGCTCAAATGCGGGGGTGGGGGGGTGGAGTCAGAAGAATAGGGGGAAAGATTGGGGCAGCCAGACAAAGAGTGCCCCGATCTGCGAGGTGCCTTCCCTGCTGGACCTAGAATCTGGACCCGTCAGCAGGAAATGACTCCATGTGCAGCCTCGGCGGGGAGAAGCTCCCTGAGGCCCCAAAAAATCAACAAATTGTATTTGAATAGTGGAGTGTTTCTCGGTGGCAGAGATACAAAGAACAAAGAAAAGTACAGCACAGGAACAGGCCCCTCAGCCCTCCAAGCCTGCGCCGACCATGCTGCCCAACTAAACTAAAATCGTCTACACTTCCGGGGTCCGTATCCATCTACTCCCATCCTATTCATATATTTGTCAAGATGCCCCTTCAACATCACTATCGTCCCTGCTTCCACTACCTCCTCCGGCAGCGAGTTCCAGGCACCCACTACCCTCTGTGTAATAATCTTGCCTCGTAAATCTCCTCTAAACCTTGTCCCTCGCACTTTAAACCTATGCCCCCTAGTAATTGACCCATCTACCCTGAGAAAAAGTCTCTGACTATCCACTCTGCCTATGCCCCTCATAATTTTATAGACCTCTATCAGGTCGCCCCTCAACCTCCGTCATTCCAGTGAGAACAAACCGAGTTTATTCAACCTCTCCTCATAGCTAATGCCCTCCATACCAGGCAACATCCTGGTAAATCTCTTCTGCACCCCCTCTAAAGCCTCCACATCCTTCTGGCAGTGTGGCGACCAGAATTGAACACTATACTCCGAGTGTGGCCTAACTAAGGTTCTATACAGCTGCAACATGACTTGCCAATTTTTATACTCAATGCCCTGGCCAATGAAGTCAAGCATGCTGTATGCCTTCTTGACTACATTCTCCAACTGTGTTGCCCCTTTCAGTGACCTGTGGACCTGTACACCTAGATCTCTCTGACTTTCAATACTCTTGAGGGTTCTACATTCACTGTATATTCCCTACCTGTATTAGACCTTCCAAAATGCATTACCTCACATTTCTCCGGATTAAATTCCATCTGCCATCTCTCAGCCCAAGTCTCCAAATGATCTAAATCCTGCTGTATCCTCTGGCAGTCCTCATCGCTATCCACAATTCCACCAACCTTTGTGTCGTCTGGAAATTTACTAATCAGACCAGTTACGTTTTTCTCCAAATCATTTATATATACTACGAACAGCAAAGATCCATGCAGAACACAACTAGTCACAGCCCTCCAATCAGAAAAGCACCCTTCCATTGCTACTCTCTGCCTTCTATGACCTAGCCAGTTCTGTATCCATCTTGCCAGCTCACCTCTGATCCCATGTGACTTCACCTTTTGTACCAGTCTGCCATGGGGAACCCTGTCAACTGCACTACCGAAGTGCATATAGACAACATCCACTGCCCTACCTGCATCAATCATTTTTGTGACCGCCTCGAAAAACTCTATCAAGTTAGTGAGACACGACCTCCCCTTCACAAAACCGTGCTGCCTCTCGCTAATACGTCCATTTGCTTCCAAATAGGAGTAGGTTCTGTCTCAAAGGATTTTCTCCAGTAATTTCCCTACCACTGACGTAAGGCTCACTGGCCCGTAGTTCCCTGGATTATCCTTGCTACCCAGGACAAATAGATTGAAGTCTTATCTTTCTTGATTTCCTTTCTTGGTTACCTCATTGCACCAAATTACCAAGTTCCAATCCCCACTCTGGCTGCCTTTCACTCAGGATGTCTCGACTTCACCCTGCACAAGATATGTTCCCTTGTCCTGTACTTGAATGGAATTGATCAGCTGGGAGAGCAAATAGAGGAAAGATATTGGATGGATTTGGACAGGGTTCCTTATAGATATATGCTGATTGTTTTTTGTATTCACTGCATTTGGGTAGCAGAACTAAAAAAATCTACCCTGATAATATATATGTCATTAAGTCAGAGAATGTAGAGGGTCTTAAACATTTCACCTCGCATGTATCATCATGAATCGATACAACAATGTTAAAATAACCACTTCAATCACAATTACTCTTGGAATAAGCCACTAAGGCACTTACACAGTACACCTTGTGCCACTGTGAAATACTGTTAGCTTGCAACGTAAAGCATGCAGTACAGCTGAAGACAAACCTTTGTGTCTGGGGGCATCTGAGACTAATTAATGGCTTAATTGTTGGCTGCAGTACATAAAGCATTAACACTGGTCTGTGTTAACTTTCGGAGAGGAGCAGGGATATCAGGGGCGTCATTCTCCGACCCCCCGCCGGGTCGGAGAATGGCCGTTGGCCGCCGTGAATCCCGCCCCCGCCCCCGCCGAAGTCTCCGGTACCGGAGATTGGGCGGGGGCGGGAATCGGGCCGTGCCGGTTGGCGGGACCCCCCGCTCAATTCTCCGGCCCGGATGGACCGAAGTCCCGCCCAGAAATTGCCTGTCCCGCCGGCGTAAATCAAAGCTGGTATTTACCGGCGGGGCCAGGCGGCGTGGGCGGGCTCCGGGGTCCTGAGGGGGGCACGGGGAGATCTGACCCCGGGGGGTGCCCCCACGGTAGCCTGGCCCGTGATCGGGGCCCACCGATCCGCGGGCGGGCCTGTGCCGTGGGGGCACTCTTTCCCTTCCGCCTCCGCCACGGCCTCCACCATGGCGGAGGCGGAAGAGACTCTCCCCACTGCGCATGCGCGGGAAACTATCGGCGGCCACTGACGCTCCCGCGCATGCGCCGCATTTCCGCGCCAGCTGGCGGGGCAACAAACGCCATTTCCGCCAGCTGGCGGGGCAACAAACGCCATTTCCGCCAGCTGGCGGGGCGGAAATCCCTCCGGCGCCAGCCTAGCCCCTCAATGTTGGGGCTCGGCCCCCAAAGATGCGGAGCATTCCGCACCTTTGGGCCGGCGCGATGCCCGTCTGATTGGCGCCGTCTTTGGCGCCAGTCGGCGGACATCGCGCCGTTGGGGGAGAATTTCACCCCAGTTCTGTCATATGGCTGAGAGCTAAAAGAATGTTCTCTCATAATATAATAACCCTCATGAGACCCACAGGAGCACATCAATCGATCAGCCCCAAGAGTGGGTGGAGGCCCGCTCAGCTGGATTTTATATATTTGCCCATTAAAAGCCGGCCTGCAGTGGGACCGACACTTCTGGTAGTCTCCACCGGGACCTGTGAGCTGTAAACCGTGTTGCGGCCTTTACCTTATGTTTACAAATTAAATGTTGTTTCATTTGCCTTCTCGGGACCCCTCAGCTGTTATACTGGCGACGAGGACAAAAACACAGCAGCTGTTACAAAAGTAGAAGCTGAATTGAGACGGCGAGAGAGCTTGGGCAACATACACAGGGACCAGTTTGCAGAGTGGGCAGTGCCAGTGGTCCCAGTGTTGAAACCAGAAAAGTCCGTCTACCTATTGGCGACGAGAAGATGACAGTAAATAGGGCCTCCCGCTTGCACTGCTCCTCCATGTCATTATTACGATCCCAGACCAAACCCTAACAGTGGTTAGGATACTGGACCGAAACTCCAAAATTTTAATTTATTTCAGACTGTGCAGAAAGAATGATTTGCTCGAGGAGTCATTGCATTAGGAAATAGGGATTCAGTATTTTTAAACAAAACTTTTATTATGAATACAATTTTAAACTCTTTAACTTTACAACTGAAAAGAATAACTTACAATTACCCCTTAAACACTACAACACAATTCTCCAATAAACACCAAGGAAGGAAACACACAGCTCTCAATCCAATTAACATTTACTTCACAGAACAGATTTTGACTCCAGTGAGAACTGAAGAGTGAGGCTGGAAGTCTTTTAAAAAACTGTTCCAACTGCCTTGTTTCAGCTTCTTCCTGATCCTCAAACAAGATTGCTCTGCTCTTAAATATTGGGATAAATTCTCCGCCTTCCCAGCCGGCTGTTCCTCGATGGCGCACTGTTGCAGACAGCAGGATTCTCCGTTCCCGCCGCCAGCCAATGGGATTTCCCATTGTGGCCACCCCATGCTGTCGGGAAACCTACTGGTGAGGGTGCTCTGCCAGCAGAACAGAGGATCCTGCCGGTGGAGAATTTACCCCACTATTACTCTTTTTATAACTATTCTCCTGTGAGAGAATTGTGGACTCAGTTTCAGACAGATCAGGGGCGGGATTCTCCGAACCTCCGCAGGGTCGAAGAATCGCTGGGGTGCGGCATGAATCCTGCCCCGACGCCGGCTGCCGAATTCTCCGGCGCCGGGGTTTTGGCGGGGACGGGAATCGCGCCATGCCAGTCGGCAGCCACTGGCAGCGGCCCTGCCGGCGATTCTCCAGCCCACGATGGGCCGAGCGGCCGCCCGTTTTCAGCCGGTTCCGCCGGCGTGAATCAAATCAGGTCCGTACCGACGGGACCTGGCTCTACGGGCGGCCTGCAGTGTCCTTGGGGGGGCGCGCGGGGATCTGTCCCCGGGGGGTGCCCCCACGGTGGCCTGGCCCGCGATCGGGGCCCACCGATCCGCGGGCGGGCCTGTGCCGTGGGGGCACTCTTTCCCTCCGCGTCGGCTGCTGTCCACCTCCGCCATGGCCGGTGCAGAGAAGAACCTCCCTGCACATGCGCTGGGATGACGCCAGCACACGCTGGCACTCCCGCGCATATGGCATCTCACGCCGGCCGGCGGAGCCCCTTCGCCGCCGGTTGGTGTGGCGCCAAGCCCTTCCGCGCCGGCTGGCTCGGCGCCATAGCCCCTGAAGGTGCGGAGGATTCCGCATCTTCCGGGCGGCCCAACGTCGGAGTGGTTCACGCCACTTCTCGGCGCCGATACAGCCCGCCCCGCCGAGTAGGGGAGAATCCCGCCCCAGACTTCAACTTCTCTCCGCCATTTCTCAAAATGTCGTGCTGACTCGCTAAGCTCCACCCAGCAATTACAGCATCTCCCCAAGCTGAAAAACAAATCAATTCTCCAGGGACTTCCCTGTCAAAACCACAGTGCATTGGCCCAGACTGAAAAACACATTCCTCTGGTCAAATTCTCTTTCTGTCTCCTATAAGCCCCCAGGCTCTGCAAAACAGGATTCTTTAAAAAAAAAACATGACCACACTCTAAACTTAGGCTTTCAAGCACACTCTAAACTTTGGCTTTCAATCCTTAAATTGCCCAATACTTAGAATCAAATTTCCTAAAGTCCTCCATTCGTCACATCATGCATAGAAGATCTGTTCACAAAGTTGACCGGAAGTCACTTGTTCACGAAACCCGACATGAGCCATGCATGCCTCCAGCTGGGATTAGATGTGGCATCATTGGAAATAAGTCACCATCAACCCCCACAAAGGGTTGCACGAGTGCACCCGGCTTCCCTTTGCAATATCATCAGCATGTGCGATTTTTCAACAGGTAATGAAGAACATCCACCCAGGGCTTCCCAGGGTGACTGTCTACCTGGGCGATGTGCCCATCACACGAGCCACCGAGAAGGAGAAGCTGGGCAACGTTGAAGAGGTCCTCCAATGGTTCTCCGATGTCGGTGTCTGCCTGAAGAGATGCAAACACATCTTCCAAGGGAAAGAGGTTACATACATGTTGCAGCTGTATAGAACCTTAGTTAGGCCACACTAACTAAGTATAGTGATCAATTCTGGTCGCCACACTACCAGAAGAATGTGGAGGCTTTAGAGAGGGTGCAGAAGAGATTTACCAGAATGTTGCCTGGTATGGAGGGCATTAGCTATGAGGAGCGATTGAATAGACTCGGTTTGTTCTTACTGGAACGAAGGAGGTTGAGGGGAGACCTGATAGAGGTATACAAAATTATGAGGGGCATAGACAGAGTGGATAGTCAGAGGCTTTTCCCCAGGGTAGAGGGGTCAATTACTAGGGGGCATAGGTTTAAGGTGAGAGGGGCAAGGTTTAGAGTAGATGTACGAGGCAAGTTTTTTTACGCAGAGGGTAGTGGATGCCTGGAACTCGCTACCGGAGGAGGTGGTGGAAGCAGGGACGATAGGGACATTTAAGGGGCATCTTGACAAATATATGAATAGGATGGGAATAGAAGGATACGGACCCAGGAAGTGTAGAAGATTGTAGTTTAGTCGGGCAGCATGGTCGGCACGGGCTTGGAGGGCCGAAGGGCCTGTTCCTGTGCTGTACATTTCTTTGTTCTTTGTTGTTCTTTGTATACCTTAGATACCGCGTTGATAAGGAGGGGTTGCACACGCTCTTAAAGAAAAAACAAAAATGGCCATGGAAAGCGCCGTAGGAGGAAGTATTTGCCAAAGTGAAATGGCAATTGGTGTCATCTAAATTATTGACACACCACGATCCGTCGAGGCCACTCGGCCTAACATGTGATGCCTCCCTATATTGCATTGGGGCAGTAGTGGGACAATGGGACAGAACGGTGACAGCGTATGTGCCTAGAACCCTGACAGTTGCAGAGTGCTGTTACGCATAGACTGAGGAGGAAGAGATGGCTGTGATGTACGCAGTAAAGAAATTCCTCCAGTATGTCAGGTCACAATGATCACAGACCATAAACGCTTACTCAGCCTCTAAGGAAGACAAGATAATTCTACCAATAGCCTCAGTAGAATCCAAAGCTGGGCACTGCTATTGGCGGCTTATGAATATCGTCCAGACCGCACATGCAGATGTCCAGCCGACTGCCGCTCCTATAAGCCCTCCCCTTCCTGCCAGTAGTCGACAAAGTTGCATTGATATTGAACATCATGGACACCCTACTCATGATGGCCGCACAAATCTGCACGTGGACCCAAAGGGACCCTGCGCTGGAGAAAATACGCCACGTCGTCTTGCACAGCGGACCATAATGAAATCCCCCAGAGGCGCTGTGGGCCTATCTTGCAAAGTAGCAGGAGCTCAGTATGGAGGATAGCATCCTCCTGTGGGAAACCTGAGTGGTCATCCCGCAGCCAGACCAGTACATCTGCAAGATTTGAATACTGGACACCCGGGAGTTTCCAAGATGAAAATACTTGCGCTATGTGTGGAGGCCAGGACTCGATCGTGACATCGAGAAAATAGTGAAGCAATGTGTGGCTTTCCAGAAACACCAGAAGCTCCCTCTGTCAGCTTCGCTCCACCCTTGGGAATGGCCAGTACGCCCTTGGCCCTTTATGGGATCAATGTATCTGCTCCTTATAGATGCCCACTCATAGTGGATGGATGCACACCGAATGTCTTCCAACACCTCATGAATCACCATGGAAACATTGCGGCAATTATTCAGCACGCGTGGGATTTCAGAAGTGCTTATCGCAGGCAATGGAACTCCCTTAACCAGCGAGGACCTCCGGGAGTTTATGCGGGCCAATGGGGTGAAACGTGCCCAAAGCGCTTCATTCCATCTATCCTCAAATGGTTTGGCTGAAAGGGTAGTCTAAATGTTTAAACAAGGTATGAGGAAATAGAGCCCGGGTCCCCTTGATATAAAGCCGGCATGGTTTCTATTAAACTACCGAACAAAGCTGCACAACACAACCGGGGTAGTACCGACAGAATTGCTGATGGACCGATGCCTAAAGACCCGCCTGCGTTTAACGTTCCCAAGTCTGTGAGAGGGTGGGGGTGGGGGAGGTGGTCATGAAGTAGGATATCCAGAAGAGGTACCATGATCACCAAACGTGTGGCAGAGGTTTTAAACCAGCAGGGGCTGTTCACGTTCAGAATTTCGGGGATGGCGCCCAAGGACTACAGTGGAGTGAACAGGTCCAGTTTCTTACATGGTCAGGACGAGAGAGCAGACCGTGTGGAAGACATGGACCACCTCAAGAGCAGGGTACTACACTGCATGAATATGTGCCATGACCACCTTTTCTCCCGTCCTTAAGTCAGGAAGAACTTCCCACTAGGGACCAGCAGGGCATGGATGACATGGCCTCGGATATGGACACAGAATCCTCAGTACTTTTGGAGGACATTGCAACCGGAGACAGGCCTCCAACATTGCCCCTCTGGTGTCCTGCATGAGGAAGGTGCTCCCCGACACAAGACCCTGGCACAGCCCCACAGCTGATGTAATCATAGGCATGGGCAAAGCGACGAAGGAGACCCCTCATCAACCCATTGCAGGGGAACCTTTGGACTTGCGGGAGGAAAGATATAATAAGCCTCACGAGACCGACAGGAACACATCAATCGATCTCCCCATGGGATTGATAGAATATGAGCTCCCCTGCTGGTGTCCGGTGGCCCACCCAGCTGGGCCTCATAAATCTGCCCTTTAAACCCGACCCGGACAAGGCCCAGCACTTCCGGTAGCCCCGATTGGGCCCTGTGAGCTGTAAGCCGCATTTCAGACTTTATTTAATGTTTACAAATGTTAAATTTACCTTCTCGGGCCTCCTGAGCTTTTCCACCCAACATGCCATCAATAATAAACCTGGGGAGTTCTCTTTAAGAGTTTATCTGTGATGTTTTCGAAGTCATGTAATTCATCATTTCAATCTCACAATTTTAGAATGTGCCAATGCTTCAATTCTCAGTGATATGCATCAGGATTGTAAATTTCAGATTATTAAACCATTACTAATTCAAAATGGTGAAATTTTGTTTGCAGACCTGTTATTGTATTGAATCCTCTTTTGAGTTTCACATGACAAAAATGATATGCTTCACTGCAATTCTCTTCAGAGCATATGTTGCAAAGGTTTTGTGATTGAAACCTCTCTATTGTCATATCCTGTGTAAATGTGACAAACCATAATAAGCATATAGTTGAGTCCATGGAGGATGTTCATTGCAAATTTGTCTCCCACTTTCAGAGCATCCTTCTTCAATTGTGCTTCAAGAGATCTATTGTGGCAACGCATGCATGGAGCGTACCAACATCGGAAAAGTAAAACCATGCTTCAATCAAGTATAATTGCCCCAAACCAAGCAAGGTAAACTGAATCAATGTTTAATTAGATACATTTAAATGGGGTAGCTCTAGCTGGAATTGCACAAACTCTCAGGTGGAATTTTCCTCACAGAATTGAGTTTGAAGATTTAGTCAAATGAATGTAACATTGGGCTGAATCATCCGAGGAGTGGCCATCATCGTTGGATTGTCACTCCACTCCTATTTACTTAGCTTGTATCGGAGCTCCACATTTCTCGCCTGGACTTCCGAGCCAAATCTCCTCAGAAATGAAGAGAGCGCTTGCCCTTGGTGTTCTTCCTTTGTAGGGCAGGATCATTGAGAGAAGCCATGCCATGCCCCCTTTGAACATCACTAACTGTGGTATTCCTGCAGGTTTAATGCTCCAAAAGCCATTTTGAGAAGCTGTGGAGAGAAGGTAAGTCTACAAGATAACTGGGTGAGGGAGCTCGGTGACAGGTAAGTGGGTGAGGGAGCCGGGTGGCTATTGGGTGGGTGAGGGTGTAGTGTGGCTGATTGATGGGTGATGGTGTAGGGTAATGGATGGGTGAGTGAGAGTGTAGAATGACTGATGGCTGGGTGAGGGGGTAGGATGGCAGGTGGGTGAAGGGACAGAGTAGCAGGTAAGACAGTGAGGGGGTAGGGTGTCAGGTTGGTGAGTGAGGGAGTAGGGGACTGGTGGTGGGTGGCGGGAGGTAGGGTGGCTGTTGCATGGGTGAGGAGGTAGTGTGGCAAATACATTGGCAAAGAGGTAGGGTGTCAGTGAATGGATGGTAGTGTGCACATAGTGAATGAGGCGGTAGAGTGGCAGGCAAGTGGGTGAGAGGGAGGGTGCAGGCGGCAGGTGAGGATGTAGAGGGAGGTGAGGGGTAGGGTGGGTCTGGGGTGGCTTGTGGATGGTTGGAGCTGTGGTCAGGTGATTGGGGGTCAGAGGGTAGTTGGGGGTTCTGGGCTATTTCATTGTGTCAATATATACTTGTTTAAAGTTTCCAGTTCCATTCTTATCTATTTAAAAATAAAGAAGGCTATTTATTATCCCACACTTTCCCTGGAGGTTCTAACCTTGATATCTCAGGCATACTAGAGACCACACAAAGATGAGATACAGATGAAGGGAAATACAATGACAATTTGGGATTATTTCAGGCTATTTTTTTAGCTACCTGTAGTTTCTTAGATGAGCTGACACTTTGGCTGGAGTAGAGGCTTCTTGTAGTTGAATTGGCAGGAAGTTGGTTCTTAGGTGAACTTGAAGTTGGAACAGACAGGAGAAGAATATTTCCCTCACTTTCAAGGTATAGTTGTTCATTGCCCTGGCTGCATAATTGCCTTGCAGCTAGTTCAATGAGTTTTCAGATGGTCTCGCTGTCTCAAAGTAGCTACTGCTGATATTTTATATACAGGCAACAAACATGGCAGTGTTACCCATATGACCTGTTACCAGTCCAAAGTCCTTTACCAAATGTGTATTAGGCCAATAAACATCCTGTGATGTGGCTTTTCACACCTTGAGAGTTTGAGACAGCCAAGGTTTTTGTGTTTGGATGAGGGCCCATCACAATACAATGAAAGGTCACTGCGATCCATTTCACAGTTGTCCAATGCCAATTGACAGTAACTCAATGCCAATTGAGTTATGATGTCTCTTTTGTCACTTGCAAAACATGGAGATGAGTTATCTGCAAACCCCATTGTCTGTAGGTGTTGGTCCATCCTTAAACAATGAGATGTTTGAATTGCACACATTTTCCTTTACACAGGTCCAGATTTAATCAGGTATTGGCTGCCGACTCTACTGACCACAATTCAAATGATGAAAGTCACGTTGTATGCTGCAGTCACCTTAAAATATGTTGTGTTCACTTTAAAATAGCTTTAAACTTTACGATAGCTTCATGCTTGTATTGGGCATGGCAGGTAAATATTTTTGACTCTGTTTTTGACTTGTATCAGACAGTGCTCACCAAAAGATAAGGTGGGGTTACTGGGTTACGGGGTTAGAGTGGAGGTGTTGGCTTAAGTAGGGTGCTCTTTCCAAGGGCTGGGGTGGACCTGATGGGTAGAATGGTCTCTTTCTGCACTGTAAATGCTATGGTTCAATGGTTCTAATGCTGGCATTAGATCCGGCACAAAGGAGTTCTGCATGTCTTCAGGAGGAATGTCACCCTCCTATTCAGCAATGAACATTGGATGCCTGGACTAATCAAATAGATCTTGCATCCAAAAAGTTTAAATACAAGGAATCACACATAGACGGTTGACCTTGGTTTTTGTACCGTTTACATAAATATATTGGTGGGCAGGTATATTCTATGTCAATGCAACTGACACCCAAAATGGGAGGGTGACCTACAGATCTACCCAACTGTGGACCCATTGAAAAATTGTTAGGGTAGTGAGGGAATACCATGGGGTAGGATTTTTTGGCTCTTCTTGCTGGTGGGAGCTTGTAGTCCCGCCGAAGGCACCCCCCCCCCCCCCCCCCCCCCCCCCCACCCCCCATCCAACATCGGCAGGGCTGGAAGACCCCATCGACGGCCAATGGCAAACTGCCTCCTCTGCAGGAAAACCTCGCCTTAGGTCAATTTCCCACGGAGAACAATGGCTCAGGAGGTTTGCAGAACAATGAAAAGACCAAGATTATCCCAGGAAGAGTTAAGTATTTAAAATGGGACACTATTCACAAAATAATGAAAAGACTTCAAAGGGGCATTAGGGAAAGGCTAATTGCTCCGATTGGGGAAGGGGGGGTCAGTAATGAGGGGGGGTCTTCAAGTTGCAATTGTCACTTGCAGTCGCCAAGAATTCAGGAAAAACATAGAAAGATTTGCGACACACAGCAAGCCATTTAGTCCATCACACAGCAAGCCATTTAGTCCATCACACAGCAAGCCATTTCGTCCATCATGTTTCTTTTTCGAGTCTTGAATCACAGCTTGTGTTTGACAGGATGAAGTCAAGGCAAAAACGTGGCATCAATGTTGCGGAGCATTTGAAACAGATGAAGACAATATGGGACTGCTTCAGCAAAGCATTAGCACAGACTCAGCGGACTGAATAGTCTCCTCCACTGTAAACTATGATGGGTTTTGTTTTTCTGGTTAAACTCTGATGCAAGTTAGCAATCTCATGTCCAGTTTATCTTCTGATCCCTTCTCCCTCATGTCACTTTGATTAATAGTGTCCAATTTTAAATGCTTAACTACTCCGAGGATCATTTGGGCCCCTCATTTAAAGCGTTCAGCGACAAAAATGAATCGGCTTCATACGAGCTGAACTGTGAAAAAAGAATGCAAGACCACAAAGGGAAAAGAGAAGCTGAAATAATTTCACTTCTTCTATCTCCTCGAGACATCCAAAAGTGCTTCACAGCCAATGAATTACTTTCTGAAACGTTGTCACTATTGTTACATAAATAAATGTCAGCAGCAATTTGGGGATAGTGAGTTCTTACAAACAGCAACTGAGATAAATGGTTAGTTAATCTGTTTTTGGCAGTGTTGGATGCAAGATAAATGCTGGCCAGAACATTAGAACTCCTGCTTCTCTTCAAATAGTGCCATTGGATTTTCTACATCCGCCTAAACAGGCACATGCCTTGCTTTAGTGTCTTATCCAAAGGAGGACGCCTTTAACAAAGGGCATCTTTAACAATCGGAAGTGTTAACTTTGATCACGTCCTGCGCACGGCTTGTATCTATAGCCTTCTGGCTCAGAAAAAAAGAGTGCAACAACTGAACTGCACTTAATAAATGCACCATCTGCCTTTGCAGGATCAGGAATTTTATAATTTGTCATCTATCTGTACATCTCTTGCTTGTCCTCTGGCTCAGAATTGTAGAGTCAAGTGCTGTGTTGCCCTCGGGCGAAATAACTGCTGGGATTTCCTTGCTGTGATGTGTGGGCTAAAGTTTTGTGTTGAAGTTCTCTCTTTGCAGGTATAATCAGAAAAGCTATTTGGGTCAGTGTGTCCAAATCTGTATTGATCTTGGGCTTTGAGGCTTCAGGTATAGCTTTATACTCTGCTTCCTGTTAGAGCAACTTGCATTCAACTCACTGCAGTTTTTATTTTGTTTCTTAGCTGATGATCATGGGTCGAACACATCTCAACCGTCAAATCCCCTTCTGAGTAGTGTCGTCTTTTACCCTCATCTAACCTAATGTTTGGGAATTGAATAACCACAATAAGGTCTATTTGCAGTACAGAAAATCAGACACATACACGTCAGGATCAGGTACGTAGCAAAGAAATTAATTGTAGCCACAAAAGTGTTCAGAAGTTATTTGAAAATGCCAAGATAGTCATCTACGTTGTAGCTAGGCATTGCTGCCTGCCCCTGCTGCTTCCCTGGTTCATTCAGGCTACATCTACAAAGCAATGCCAAGTGGGCAATGTCATGGGAGAGACAGAAAAATTTGGAGAGCTGGTAACTTTTCACGGCTCTCCAAATTTTCCAGTCCCATCCATAACGATGCCCTCTGGTGTCGGGATTGGAAAGTCCTGGCCTCTGGTTTGGCAATAACACGATCATTGTTCTGAGTGCTGCCACACCTGTAGTCAAGAGATACTTTCTCCACAAAGTCAATAAACTAGCTCGTAAACTAAAAGTGTTTAGCACCCATTGGATGTTGCACAGATGATATCCCCGAAAATTTAACATATCCCTTACTTACCCAGTTGAGTCTTGGGTGATTTACGCCTGTAAAACGTACCAAGAGTTACCGCTTGTGGATGTAGATGCAAAGGGTCAGCTTGCATTAAACACAATCCACACAATCATGCATCCTTTAAATGTAATTGGCAACGGATTGGCTGAAAATTGGACTTCCTGACTTTTCTGTCCAGCTCCGAGATATGTGGTCATCAAGCTAAGTTCTTTGAGGAAGTAATAAGCAAGGTGGTTAAAGGAGTTTGTCGGTGTGAAGTACTTGGATTTCAAAAAGGTGCCACATCAAAGGTTACGGCACAAAGCAAGAGCTCATGTTGTTGGAGATGTTGTAGGACATGTTGGCATGTATGAATACACATTTTGGGTTGGCAAGCTGTAACTAATGGAGTGCCACGGGGATCAATGCTGAGGATCAATGACTCTTTATACTCTTTATCAATGACTTGGGTGAAGGGACTGAATGTATGGAAGCTAATGACGATGACACCAAGATATGTAGGATAGTAAATTGTCACGAGGACGTAAAGATTCTAAAAAGGGATACCGATAGGTTAAGTGAGTGGGTCAAATTTGACAAGTGGGGCAGCACGGTAGCGCAGTGGGTTAGCCCTGCTGCCTCACGGCTCCGAGGTCCCAGGTTCGATCCCGGCTCTGGGTCACTGTCCGTGTGGAGTTTGCACATTCTCCCCGTGTTTGCATGGGTTTCGCCCCCACAACCCAAAGATGTGCAGGGTAGGTGGATTGACCACACTAAATTGCCCCTTAATTGGAAAAAATGAATTGAGTACTCTAAATTTATTTTTAAAAAAATAATAAGTTTGACAAGTGGAATATAATGTGGGGAAATGTGAACTTGGCTACTTTAGCAAGAAGAATAGAAAAGCAGTATACTATTTAAACGGAGACTGTTTGCAGAACTCAATGATGCAAGTGGGGGGTCTGGGTGTCCTGGTACATGATTCACACTAAGTTACTATGAATGTACAGCAAATTATTAGGATGACAAACGTAATGTTGGTGTTTATTGCAAGGGGAATAGAGTATAGAAGTAGAGAAGTCTTACTGCAGCTAGACAGGGTGTTGGTGAGACCAGAGTTGTGTCTGATTGGGTCTGATTATTGAAGAAATTATATAATTGTACTAGAAACGGTGCAGAGAAGGTTCATTTGACTGATTACTGGGATTGCGCCATTATCTTATGAGAAAAGATTGAACAGGTTAAGCCTGTATCCAGTGGATTTTAGAGAGGTGATCTTATTGAAAGATACAAGGCCCTGTGGATAATTGATAGGGTAGATGCAGGGAGGATGTTTCCTCTCCTGGGGAGTCTAGAACAAGGAGGCACAGTAGGATGTGTAGCCATCTGGGATGGCCACTTGCAAAGGATCCTGGGAAATATGGCCACCTGCAAAGGACCATGGGGAATGTGGTCAACCCAGGACTCAGATGCTCAGAGCTTATGTATATTGGCAACTCAGATAACTAGACGCTATCAAAACCCCAGCTACTTCGCATTCTAATGGCCAATTTCCCCAGAACAAAATACCTGTACTCAGGTAACAGATACAGAAACAGACTCATCGGCGCCACTCCCTTTGCTCAGGGAGCCCAAACAGCCAAGGTCAATGACCGCTCAGGACACGCCCCGCCATCAAGGCACCCGCCCCTTTATTGGCCAAAATCGAAGGCAGTAATCGAAGCCTGCCGAATTATTGGGTCTAAAGCTAACGACCGCCCAAATGAGCGCAAAACCCCAGAAGGATGAAGAGAGATACTGCCATGTGTTCAGTCTCTCTTGGCCCCGGACTACGCCTAAAACCAAGTGTAGCATTACGACCAGAAGACAAGTTCAAGACCAACATCGCCACCAGACAGATGAGCCGAGCAGAAACGAAGCCACTTCTTCTACCCAGCCACACAAGATCCGAACAAAGGCCTTGTTCCTCTGCATAAAGCCGGGTGCCTGAACTTAAGTACAGGTTGTTGTAGTGTGAGGTGTAATTTAGCTTGTAGTGTTTTATGTTGCATGTCGAAGTAATTCTTGTGTGTAAATAAACTATCATTGAACTTGAACTAACTAACTGGTTATGTGGTCCTTTGATCGATATCCGGTAAGGCCTTATGGTGGTATCATTTGATACTTGGCGACTCTAATGTGCATCATTATTAATTGGCAACATTACTCCGGTGCCGATTGGCAACAGATGTCTCATTTTTTAAATGGAGATAAGGAAAGATTTTTTTTCTCAGTCCGCGGAAATCTCTTCTCCACAATCAGTAGAGGCTGCGTCATTTAAGTTACTCAAGGGTGAGTTAGATAGACTTTGATAGACAAGGGAATGAATGGTTGTTGCGGGCAGGCAGAAAAGGAGTTGAGACCACAATTAGATGAGCCATGATCTCACTGAATGACGGAGCAGGTTTGAAAGGTCAAATTATCTACCTCTGATCCTAAGTCCTCTGTTCCAATGATAGAGAAAACAGATGAGGGGTTTCCGTGATAAAACATGCTCATCTTTAAAAGTGCAGTGGTGGAAACTGAGTAATAAAGGAAGAAATTAGTGAGACGCGAAAGGCATGATGGAAGAGTTGGGCCTTTGGGACCAGCTCTGAGGAGAGGTTGAATAAACTCGGTTTGTTCTCACTGGAACGACGGAGGTTAAGGGGCGACCTGATAGAGGTCTACAAAATTATGAGGGGCATAGACAGAGTGGATAGTCAGAGGCTTTTCCCAGGGTAGAGGGGTCAATTACTAGGGGGCATAGGTTTAAGGTGCGAGGGACAAGGTTTAGAGGAGATGTACGAGGCAAGTTTTTTACACAGAGGGTAGTGGGTGCCTGGAACTCGCTGCCGGAGGAGGTGGTGGAAGCAGGGACAATAGTGACGTTTAAGGGGCATCTTGACAAATACATGAATAGGATGGGAATAGAGGGATACGGACCCCAGAAGTGTAGAAGACTTTAATTTAGACGGGCAGCATGGTCGGCACAGGCTTGGAGGACCGAAGGGGCTGTTCCTGTGCTGTACTTTTCTTTGTTCTTTGTTCTTTGTTCTTTGACATATCACATTGAAAATAAGGAGAGAGGTAGCGAGGCAGAATGGTCATGGGAGGGAGTTCTAGTGAGTAGTGTAGTAAGTTGAGGATTGGCATCTCTGTGAAACAGAAGGAGCAAGGAACAATCAGTGAACAAGTTTCGGAGAAATAGAAGGTGTCATTTAATGCACTCACCCATGATGGGTTTGATGGTGGGGTAATTTAACCAGGCAGGAGGGTGAAGTGTGGTCACACCGCAGCATACCCATCTCTACCCTAATTAATTTCATGGCAGGAAGGCATATAGACAGCCTTCCTGTCCCACCATCAATTGACACCTTTAAGTGAGCAATTAATGCCTGATTAAGGGTGTCTCATCCTGCTGCCTCTGGTATTCATCTAACAATGAAGAGGGGACTCGCAATGCAGGAAGCCTGGAAACCATACCCCGACGATATTGCTTGCGAGCTTCTGGGGAGGTCCCTCGGTCAAAGGCACATAATGCCAGGTCTCTCACTTGGGCATTGGGAAGTGGGATCCACCTCCACCCCTTCCCTTGCTGCTGACTCCACTCCTTACCCTTCACAGCCATCCCATCCTACGGAGCTCCCCTCCCATCATCACTCACGGATGCCTTGCTCCATGACGATTCTAGTCATGGTGGCACAGTGGTTAGCATTGCTGCATCACAGCTCCAGGGACCCGGGTTCAATTCTGGCCTCGGGTGATTGCGTGGAGTTTGCACCGTCTCTCCGTGTCTGCGTGGGTTTCCTCCGGGTGCTCTGGTTTCCTTCCACAGTCTGAAGATGTGCAGGTTAGGTGGATTGGCCATGCTAAATTGACCCTTAGTGTCCAAAGGTTAGGTGGGGTTACTGGGTTACAGGGATAGGGTTGAGGTGTGGGCTTAAGTACGGTGCTCTTTCTAGGGCCGATGTAGACTTAATGGGCCAAATGGCCTCCTTTTGCACTGTAAATCCTGATCCTATGATAAGTCCTCGGGTGAGTGTAGTACCAGCACCAGCCACTTCCTCCCTGGTGGTGCTGCTGAGCAATGAGGCAATACCAGCCTTTAATCGACTGGCAGCTCCCTAAGGCGAGATATCCACTCCCGGGGATTCCATGATCTCGGGGAAGCCCCTCCACGGCCAGCTAACAGCCTGACTGGCACTTTATGTGACATGCCTTCCCCATCGAAGGTGACGTGGTTCTCTTACTGGCTCTTCAGCTTGTGGGTGAGAACCCCATAGGGCAGAGTGAAGTGATCGGTCAACCTGGTGGGACAAAGGGGACTAATGAAGCCGTGAGTCCTGGACTGGTTTAAATTTCAGAGGGGTAGAGGAGAGAGATGGCAAAGGGGAGCAGAGAGAGGCAAGGCAGCGAGGATCGGAGAAAATATCCTATAATTCATATGCGCATTTAAATTAGACTATGCAGCAGTGCCCTTGGAATGAATAAATCACAAGGCCCACAGATATTGCTCCAGGCATGGTTTGAGGGATTTTTGTTCGCATGAATAAAATAAAAATCCTTGATTATAAACAAACATGAGGAAATCATTTTTTTGAAAACCCAGCTTAATAATGAAACTGTCCTCTTGGGCCAGGTTCAATTCAAAAGTGAAGTCAGATCAAAAGCCGATGTTGCCCAACAGGGATGGTAGAGCTGACACTGAAATCTGCCCAGTTCAGAACACCTTTTATTATTACCGGAGTAATGCTGCTGTTGGCTGGCAGCACTTTCACACTGGAAACAAGACGTGAGACCCCCTGTAATTGTTACAATAATGCAGAATCTATGCAGAATTCTAAACTACAGAAGTTTGTTTGAGGTGAACTTTGCCCGAGTGAAATGTTTCGAAAACACTTGCCTTATACCTTGTGGAGCCCCATTTTCTTCATCATTGTCAATAATTCAATTTTGACACTTTCAACCGGATGTTAACCCATTCAACATTCAGTCACTTGCAGAGTTCAAATCTGACCCATTTGAACAGAAACAGGATCTGGAGAAAAAGTCAACAGAAATGATTTCCTCTTAATACTGCAATATGGAAACATGGGATGGGAATAGATGATTCTGTCCATTAATCTCACCATGCAGTATTCCAAGCCCTTAACTTGATGCCACAAATTCATATGTTTATCTCTTCAGCAGCATATCAGTTTTAATTAATTTTCACAGACAACTACTTCAACCAAATCATAGATCTATTATTTGTATTCCCCAATAACCTCTCGCAATAATGTACTCGGTTCCTCGGTTTGATAATGAGACCTCGTTAGGCCAGTACATGGAGAGATGATTAGGAAAGCTGATAGAAGTGTTGTTACTTGGATGTTGGCCCATTCTACCAACAACGACTTATATTTCAATAGCTTCCTTCATGCACTAAGCTATCCCTAGGCACCTCGGAGGAGCAGAATCAAACCAAAACCGAGACACATAACGTGATAGTTGGCCAACTGATCGAAATCTTAATCAAGGCAGCAAATTTTAAGCAATATCGTAAAGGAGCAAAGCGAGTTAGCGAGGCAGAGAAGTTTGGGGAGGGAATTTGCGAGTTTTAGGGCCAAGGCAGATGATGGTTGAATCACCATTTCTGGAGCAAATTGTTTGCATTGTTTGAGAAATGTGGATATTTCAGTGAGTTCTGGGGCTGGAGAAGGTTATACAGATAGCATTGGTGTTTTGTAAATCATGGAACTTCCCAATCATGGAACATTGCAGCACTATTTGAAAGACAACAAACTACCACTTGCTAATTTATGCAGAAAGCTCAAAGCAGAATTTCATTTAAATACGGTCGGCCATAGTTCATCCTTTACAATATGAGAAAGATTTCATTGAGTTTTCTGTCCTGAACAATATTTGCAGCAAAACAGCATGACAAGAATTGCCGGCGTTTAAGTCAGACCTGGAAGGGAATGTAAAACCTCCTCTTTCACAATCCAGGTGAATTCAATTCCACCTGAACCCAAGAACGACAGGTACAACGTCACTGCCGTATTTCATGCCCGCTTACCCTGCTTGTGAACTCTTACCCTCACGATTTGTGATGTTGCCTGGAATGTGGGCCCTCAATTACACCTGTCCAAATGTGAAATAATCTCTCATGTCTTCAGCTTGGGTAAAGAATTGAATGTGTGGATCTGCGTGCTGTAAATTCTCCACGATTTTCTGTTCAGCAATTATGTGATTTTTCGCAGACTTCACTCCATCCCTTTTGCCAGAGCCCATCATCGAGAATCATTTGCAAGTGGAATTAATTAAATAAAAAGCTTGTAAGCCTGAGCGACCTTGAAGCTTGCGATCAGTTCGCCATTGAATATGCTCAAATCCATTGAAATCGAGTTATGAGAAGAAGCGTCAATTTTTCACTTCAGTCTGACTGGAAATTTATGCTGCAGCATTTCTGCTCACTGAAAATATGCTGCATCACTCTTCCCAATAAGGGAAGTGAGCCAAATTCCTCCAAGTGGTCACGATAATGAACTCTAGAAATGGATGTGCTGCAATCTTCCCAGAGGTGGTCAGTTAGGATCCCGTGTCCAGTAGCTCAGTCCAATCAGGGACAGTGGCTGGGTTTCATAGTCGGGCAGTGGATTTGGCATGGTACGGGGGTTGCGGACCACCTTGACATCGTGGTGGATGCCTGGTCATCAGCAGAAAGGGTACGAGTGCCAACGGTGGCACCTTCAGGCGGAGGGAGCTGACTGTCATTGCAGAAGGGCAAACATTAGCAGAGGCATCAGTCCCCACGGAGTGGCTACAGGTTCCCGCCTGCCATGAGGGGATGAACCGCCCCTTGTGGATTACTGCTGGAAAATGCATTTAAGCTGTTTGAACGAGTCCCGTTTTGGACCTCCCACTCAAAAAGCCGCTTCCAAACCATTTTGTGGCTCCTCTCACAGTGGTGGGGTTGAGGAGGAGGAGGGGGAGGGGGGGGGGGGGGGTAAAAGCCAAGGGAATTTGGGTAGTGGCAGAGGTTTCATTGTCGGCAAGAGGTTATCAGGAAAAAGCTCTCGCAGCTTGGAAAATTGAAATTATGCAGCTAATAGTTGAATTCCTGTTGATATCAGGCAGTCGAACCCACTAGCGCACCTCTGGGAAAAGCACTTGGAGGACAAGATGCATCGGAGGGGAGAACCACTTTTCAAATTTTCTCCGCCCCTCCTTCCAAAAGGAAATTTCAGCCGAGCGAGTTCAATACTTTAGCTGATCCTTATCCAGCTGCCTTGCATCCAATCTTCTATTTTGCTTCAAACTCATCAGCTGTGCGAGAATAGCTCTTCTCTGAAGGCTATAATCTAAGAACTGATAAATGAAATAGCGTCACTTTGCTTGGAAATTTTAGAAAATACATACTGGATGCTGAACTGGAAGCTAAAAAGTTAAACGCTGTAATTCCGAAGGGAAATGAATGAGAATTTTGCTGGATAACTGTAGGGGGTAGGGTGCTAAAGTGCTTGTAATGCCCATTTCAATCCCCTCTGCTGATTTGAACATCACAGATTTCATTATAGATTACACAAATTCCACGACTTACTACAGATTAACTTGCCCTTTTCTATAATCACAGCAAATTTAGAAACAGGAAGGTGAGGTGCATCTTGAAAGCAGATTGAACGGAACTATTCCAAAAGACAGTAAAGCTGTTGATAATGAATGTCCAGTGAAAACCATCTGGAATCTGGGGCGAGATTCGCCGACCCCCCGCCGGGTCGGAGAATCGCCGGGGGCTGGCGTGAATAACGTCCCCGCCGGTTGCCGAAGTCTCCGGCACCAGAGATTCGGCGGGGGCGGGAATCGCGCCGCGCCGGTTGGTGGGCCCCCCCGCGCGATTCTCCGGCCCGGATGGGCTGAAGTCCCGCCGCTAAAATGCCTGTCCCGCCGGCGTAAATTAAACCAGCTACCTTACCGGCGGGACAAGGTGGCGCGGTCGGGCTCCGGGGTCCTGGGGGGGGTGGGGGGGGGGGCGCGGGGCGATCTGGCCCCGGGGGTGCCCCCACGGTGGCCTGGCCCGCGATCGGGGCCCACCGATCCGCGGGCGGGCCTGTGCCGTGGGGGCACTCTTTCCCTTCCGCCTCCGCCACGGTCTCCACCATGGCGGAGGCAAAAGAGACTCCCTCCACTGCGCATGCGCGGGAATGCCGTCAGCGGCCGCTGCCCCTCCCGCACATGTGCCGCCCGGAGATGTAATTTCCGCGCCAGCTGGCGGGGCACCAAAGGCCTTTTCCGCCAGCTGGCCGGGCGGAAATTCCTCCAGCGCCGACCTAGCCCCTCAATGTTGGGGCTTGGCCCCCAAAGATGCGGAGCATTCCGCACCTTTGGGGCGGCACGATGCCCGTCTGATTTGCGCCGTTTTGGGCGCCAGTCGGCGGACATCGCGCTGTTTCCGGAGAATTTCGCCCCTGATGTGCCTTAGCTTTGAACCCCTTTCATTCATGCTCAGTAATGATGGACAGTAACGACAGAGAACTTAACCAAAGTAGCAACTACTGACAGCTAACCGCACCCTACACCCCCCCCCCCCCCCCCCCGCCCCCCGCCCTCCACCTTTGGGTAAAGAATTTCCTCCTCAACTCAATCCTAAATCTGCTTCCCTCCTATTTTGAGGCTTAGTTCTATTTTCGCCCGTCAGTGGAAACAACCTCCCTTCTTCGATCTAATGTACTCCCTTCATAATTTTATATGTTTCTATAAGATCCCCCCTCATTCTTTTGTGCATTCTCTCTCCAATGCTCAGCAACATTAACAGAAAACCACTGAAATGAAATGAAATGAAAATCGCTTATTGTCACAAGTAGGCTTCAAATGAAGTTACTGTGTAAAGCCCCTCGTCGCCTCATTCCGGCGCCTGTTCGGGGAGGCTGGTGCAGGAACTGAACCGTGCTGCTGGCCTGCCTTGGTCTGCTTTCAAGGCCTGCTTCACAGGCCCACAGTTATGAGTTACAGACTCCTTGGATCTTCTGGCTTCTCGTAAGTTTATTTTGCTCTAAGGCTGCTCCCTGCAACTTTCTCCTTTTAATTTGGAGCCTTTTCCTCTGATCTTTACTTTAACTTCATTGAACAGGATCAGTTCCAGATTCCTTACTCAAAGGTCTTCTTGGGACCTTTCTCCTTTACAACCTGCTCCCTACAGTTCCCTCTCCCGGACAACTGCTGACAACTTTGAATCTTCGTTAAGATCCAGGACTCACTCGGAATTCACTGTTACTTTAACTCCAGAGCAACTCATCTAAGATTCTTTGACTTACTTTCCTCAGCAATCTGCCAGTATGTCTAGTGAGGGAGAGACTTAAACTGCTCCCTTCACCTTCCAACATATTCACCAACTGACCTCAAATGGCTTTCTGTTCTGCCCTGTGTCTCTGTAAGTCATAGAATCATAGAATTTACAGTGCAGAAGGGGGCCATTCGGAAAGAGCACCCTACCCAAGCCCACACCTCCACCCTATCCCCATAACCCAGTAACCCGACCCAACACTAAGGGCAATTTTGGACACTAAGGGGAATTTAGCATGACCAATCCACCTAACCTGCACATCTTTGGACTGTGGGAGGAAACCCGAGCAGCCGGAGGAAACCCACGCACACACGGTGAGACCATGCAGACTCCGCACAGACAGTGAACCAAGCCGGGAATCAAACCTGGGACCCTGGAGCTGTGAAGCAATTGTGCTAACCACCATGCTACCGTGTTCCCCATTGCTGGGCAACAGCCTAGTTTTCTCTACTTCAAGAGCCAATAAAATGCAGGTCTACAAACAAACCCAGAGACTCACAGGCAATTTTTTCTCAGTGAAACCAAATCCCGCTTGCCACTTTCTAAACAGATAAATGCAGACACATACATTGAACTTACACTTAAAGCTATAGCTTATTCCTAACATTCAGAAATGCATAAACAGCTTTCTTAACTATCTCTATTACCAAACACCGCTCATTCCTTGTTTAGCTATCCCCACTGCACACTTGAAGATGCCATTTCTCACTGGGTTAGAATTCCAGCAACTCATTAGCAGCTCACCAAAAAGTGGTCGCTTTTCATGATCTCACCCAATTCTCCTGTGCTCACATTCCATCTCATATTGACACCTGTCTTTGTCGATTCCACTAACACACCTCCCACAGCAGCTAAACCATTGGCACCCCACCAATCAAATCCATTTGTGGTAACATCACCCACACCACAGCTCACACCCTGAACGCCACAACAAATTGCATAACTCTACACCAACTTTATCATAGAATCCTTACAGTGGAGGAGGAGCCCATTCAGCCCATTAAGTCTGCACCGACCCTCCGAAAGAGCACCCTACCCAGGCCCACTCCCCCCACTCTATCCGTGTAACCCTGGACACTAAGGGGCAATTTTAAGATGGCCAATCCACCTAACCTGCTCATCTTTGGACTGTGGGAGGAAAGCAGAACACCCAAAGGAAACTCACCACAGACACGGGGAGAAAGTGCAAACTCCACACAGACAGCCACCCTTGGTCCCTGGTACTGTGCTACCCACAGTAAAATATCATAGCAAAACATCCTGTGGTATTTCGCAGGAGCCTTATCAAACCAAATTTGACAGCAAGTCACATAAGACATTGTTAGTACATGGAAGCAGGTAGGTTTTAACGTATGAGAAAGAGAGATTGAGAGGCAAAGAGATTTTGATGAGAGATTCCTATACCACTGGCAGTTGATGCCAGTCCAGGTACAGTGTCTCAACTCTGGCGATCTAAAAACTGGTGATGTCCATAAAACAAACTTTTTTTAAACTACCAAGAATCTTTACTATTATTAACTGAGTAAATAGCTCCCATGCTTCGTGGGCTAGGTGCTACATTGCAAAGTGGCACGTCGACTAGTTGTCAGCTTCAAGAACCTGTATTTTCTTGTGTTCTGAGTGGTACAAATGACCCTTCACCTAGCCTGACTCAGCCCGAACCGCCAACCTGAACCTCCTGACCCCAAAACCTGGCTGGTCTGAAATACACATGATCTTGGTCCTGAGGTTGCCAGTTTTGAGAAATTCTGCCTGTATTGGAATGATCAAATCGGTGATACTCGGGAGGCCAGAATTAGAAGAATATTGAGATCTCGGAGGGTTAAAATGCTGCGAGGAGGTGGCTTCCCAAAGAAGGCAGGGAGAGTCCAGGAAAGGATTTGAAAGCAAGGGTGAGTGTTTTAAAATCGAGGCACTGTCGGACTGCAACACTACTGTTAAGCGCTTCTCCATCATCAGAGGCACCACCTAGGGTCCCGCTCTTGGGAGTTCTTCCCAAAAATGCGTCTTGTCTGCTTCATCTAAACAATCATGGGTGGGACTCCCCGGTCACCCAGCAATGTGTTCCTCAGTGGCACGCCATTCGCTAGTGGCGGGATGCTCTACTCCTGCTGCTTGTCAATGGGATTTCCCATTGTAGCTACCCCATGCTACCAGGACACCCGTAGACCGAGGTGTGCTGCCGACGGGAACTGAGAATCCCAACGACTGGAAAATTCGGACACATATCCTGCAGAATTGGGACTGCTTTGCAGTATTTCACCTTTCTTTCAATAATAGCCCTTCAGGTTCACAATTCTTAATAAGAGGCAACCCAAAATTTTCAGTATGTGGCCATTTTATCATTTAATAAAAGCAGCAAACAAAAAAACCTGATATGGCGTTATTCCAGTTTTGACTTCTATTTTGATTAGCTAGTAAATGTGAAGAATTATGCCTATTAACCTACACCCTTACACTTCAATATCTATACCTCAGTTAGCGTTTACATTTGAGAAGAAAATTCAAGTAAGTTAATAGATGATTTAACTTCAAATTAAATTACATAGCCTTTAAAAGCTTCTAATTATAATCAGCTTAAAACCAAATTTGAAGTGCACAAGAAACATAAACTGAATGATTGGACTGTAAGAAAATAAATAGAAAAATCCCCTGGAATTCTTGTGATCTCTTTTAAGACAACTAGTTTGTATTTTTACACAGTTCACTTTCTCCAGAGGCAATGATTCTTTGAGTCCAAGTTCCATGGGTGCTGGTTGCACTCTGGTACCTGATCCAAGTGATTATTAATTCACGTGAGCCACAGCAGTGGATTGGAGAAGATTATTTGATGGCAAGGGTATTTTAATCACTGTAGTGGATGATTTTTAAACGCCCTCTGTAACCCTGGAGCGCTGAGGCCAATTTTGTACCTCGTACTTCTGTTCTGGCTGAGGATTGTTTGAGGGCTCAGTTTGCGCTTGAAAATTTCATCTCTTCCCACTTTCAGAAGGCGGCTAAAAACCTACTGTGGTGTTCTTTGTGATGGATGGATGTCATAGTGTTCACAAAGACCACAGAAGCTAAGTTCATTAACGAAGCTAACATTTATTTACACTACTTAAATTAAGTTTGATCACGTACTCCTGTAGTGAACAATAATTTTAGTAATCTACACTCTACTAACACTGGTCTCTACACTCTAATTCTAACTGTACTCTATCCTCTCTAGATCTCACCTGTGCACTCTACTCCAGCCTTCACTCTCTATCTCAGCGGTCTGCGAGTCAGTGCTTTACATCATACTGCATCTAGCGCTATCTAGTGGTTAATTGTAACATGACATTAACCCTTTGTATACTGAACATTTCTATAATGTCACACCTACCTCTTTCGGCTTTCCTTCAGCCATATTCCAAATACTATCCCCCAGTTCTTGTGTCCAAATTTTCTTCTCCGTCACTGCCAAAGTGCCTTTATGGCATTCATTGCTTTAAAGTTGTTGTGTCAGTGTTAATTGCTTTTGTGACGTGAGTGTAAATAGAGAGCCTTCAGAGGTTATTCCATCACGGACACCAACACAGCTGAGCCAGGTCATACATTGATCTGTAGTGGGAAACGGGCTGGCATTTTCCCTTCTGTGACTTTTAGCAACTAATTCTAGCCTCAGCTGAGATCAGAACATGTACAGAAGAACAGGAATTATATGGCTCAGTGTTACATCAGAAAGTAATTACGTAGCCCACATAGTTTTGAATGGTTTCTTATAGGAACATTACCATAAGACCGCAAGATGTGGAAGCAGAAGTATGTCATTCAGCCCATTGCGTCTACTCAGCTATTAAATGAGATCATGACTGACCTGATATGATAATCCTCAACTCCACTTTCCCACTTTATCCTCATAACTCTTGATACCCTTACTGATTATAAGTAGGCCATTTAACCCCTTGAGCCTGTGCTGCCATTCATGTAGATCCTACCTTTTCTGTGCCTTAACCCCCTCGACTTGACTTGGTCCCGTCACGATTAATACAGTCACTGTACAAAAATCTATCAACCTCAATTTTAACTTTTTAAATTCTACATTTTGCAATTTACTCAATGAATCATGCACAAGAATTTCTGGAAGATCACCAAAGGTTTGGCAAATAGACCAAGCAACTATTGAATACCTGCACTTCACTTCACTATAGATTATTGGCATTCAGATTATGAGTGATATTTCACACGCTATATTTACAACCTATCACTCGTTGCACTGAGAAATGATGCACCTTCTCTGAACTATTGATGCTCGCACGATGGGAGTTTTATTATTGGAGGAATTGAGATTGATGCTGACCACTTCAGAATCATCAGGAAACATCCCATTCCTGTCGATAAGACAGAATGAAGCAGGCCTCCATCACCACCCCCCATTGTTATGTGACTGGATGAGACATGGATACAGGTAACATGATTTTGGATTGATGCTTCATGTCAATTCCAGTCAGCGTTTGAAGCTACAAGTCATTGATTTAGCCCCTTGTTATCTGAACTTACCTTAAGAGCGATGTTTTAATAAAAAATGATCCAACATTTCCCAGACCAAATCCTGAGAAGTCGTAGCTTTTATTTATTTTTATTTAACCTTTATTTAGTCAGGTAAGACAATTTGAGAGCCAATTCTCATTTACAGTAATGACCTGACCAAGAGGCTAACTCCGCAGGAACAGAAATTACACAATGCAATAGTTGCTTTTTAAAATTATTGTATTTCTTTTCTTCAATCTTTGTCAGGATATGGACGTCAATGGAGTCACATGGAGGCCAAGCCAGGTAAGGACGGCAGAGTTCCTTTCCTAAAGGCCACATGTGAACCAGTTGGGTTTTTATAACAATCAGTGATAGTTGACTAGCTTTATATTTCAGATTTACTATCAGAATTTGAATTCCATCAGGAGCCATGGTGGGAATTGAACCCACATCTCTGGAGTGTTAGCCTGGACCTCTGTTTACATAGTCCAGTGACATTACCACTCTGCCACGATCTCCTCCCAAATAATATTGTGCCATCCTACCTCATGTTACAGCTCATCCCCAGGATGTGGGTGTCATTAATATTTATTGCCCACTCCCAGTTGCCTTGAGAAGGTGGAGCTTGGCCTTCTTGTGCTGTGCTATGGTTTTTAAATAATTTTAGTCACCTTTCAAAGTTACAAAGCCAATGCACAGAGTGGACATGGAAAGCCCTTAATCCACCTCCTGGCTTACTCTAAAAATCAATTCAAATTCAAATTGAATCCAATTCATGGTCCCCACGGAAGAGACACACTGGATCCAAGCCGACAAGTAGAGTCATTGCACCAGATCTCATGCCTGATCTGACTTCTTATCTTCCTCTTGAACTGCTGCAATACATACGTACAGCAGGTGACAGAGCTTGCATGGCTTGCAAAGCCACTTCGCAAGGCAGCTATGAATCAACCACATTGGTCTGGAAGTACAGATATATATGACAGATCCACTAAAAGACACGAGTGAACCAGTTGGGAGCGTTCAAAAAAATTGAATTAAAATTTTCAAACTGCTATGATGGAAATTGAACTCGTATTCATAGAACCACAGCACAGCACAGAAGGAGGCCTTTCAGCCTATCACATTTGTCCAAGCTCTTTTGAAAGAGCTATCAAATTAGTCCAACTCCCCTGCTCTTTCCCCAAAGGCCTGCAAATATTTCTCCTTCAAGTAGATGTCCAATTCTCTTTCAAAGTTATTGTTGGATCTGCTTCCATCGTCCTTTCAGACAGTGCATTCCAGATCGTAACAGCTCGCCGCTTCATTTTATCCGCCCCCCCCCTTCCCTCATGTCGCCTCTGGCTCTTTTGCCAATTACCTCAGATTGCTCTCCGGGTTACTAACATAACCATTTCGCGAACATACCCTATCATTCTGCGAGTCTGCTGTCGTAACCATGGAAACGTGACTGCCATGCACATTGTCATTTCGCCTTATGTAACTTATAGAGTATTTTTTATTGCTGTGTTTACAGAATTCTGGAAACGCAAAATCATATACGGATAGTAAGGCCTTCTCATTTCCTGACCTTTTTCAGTTGTGAAGGCAAATATAACTAAGAACTTTTGGAGTTGTTTGGATTTGGATTTTGTTTATTGTCACGTGTACCGAGGTACAGTGAAAAGTATTTTTCTGTGAGCAGCTCAACAGATCATTAAGTACATGAAAAGAAAAGGAAATAAAAGAAAATACATAATAGGGCAACACAAGGTACACAATGTAACTACATAACACCGGCATCGGGTGAAGCACACAGGGGCGTAGTATTAATGAGGTCAGTCCATACGAGGGCCGTTTAGAAGTCTGGTAACAGCGGGTAAGAAGCTGTTTTTGAGTCTGTTCGTGCGTGTTCTCAGACTTTTGTATCTCCTGCCCAATGTCCAAATATTACACTGGGCGCTTATGGAAGCAAAGGTTGAATCCCCCAACTTTCGTGAAATGTCCTTCAGATTCAAGCAAAAAACACATTTCAGGTACCCAGGTTTCAGCTGCAGGTTTACTGGCTGCAATTGGATCTCTTAGAGCTTCTTTAAGTTTTGCAATATCTTGAGGCATCAGGAAAGAAAAATAAGAATTTTACTCCAATCTAGCCGACACCTTAGGGCATCATTGGGCTGCACTGCCTGTGGAGGAGCCGTGCCCGAAGGATATACAGATCAGAGGATTAGAACCTCAGTATTGAAAACCTAGGGTAGAAAGTTTATGGCTTGCTAGTGGGTACATAATCAATTGTATGCTGATAGCAGGTACCCTGGCTGGAAAGCCTGAGGTCTGTCCCATATTTGGCCTCATTAACATACAAGTTCGGAGGCCTTGTGGTGCAATGGGTAGCATCCCTGTCTCTGAATCAGAAGCTCTGGGTTCAAGTCCCACCCCAGGACCTGGTGGCCAAGCAATGTGCATTCATAACACCGCCAAACAGATTGAGTATCGACCTACAAATCCTTCCAAATGCACCAATTGCTGGTGGTAAGAGAACATGAGACGCCTAGTCAGTCACCTTTGATGTGGAGTGCCACCCCTCAAGCTTGAAGCCTCTGGAGACAGACTAGCGACCCGCTCCAGGACTAACTAGCCATAGAAACAGACAAAAGTCTCCCTTAGCGCACCACTGTGTGTAGGAAGAGAATTGGAATAGGAACATATAAGTTGCTGGAATCAGTCATACCTCCTCAGGCAACAAAAGCATTTATTTACAAGCAATGAAGATTGTGCTGATTTCCACAGCAGCAACGTCTGAAAGTTATTTCCAGCAAGGGAGGCCAGATATCAAAGAAAATTGTGAGTTGGAGCCGCGCAATTCCTAACTTCCCAGTAACATATCTTCAAATTTTAAATACATTTATCTTTTTTGTGCCCTATCTGCTGAAAAACCTTGAATGAGGTCCAGTGATTGTCAAATAATTTCTCAGATGCTAAAGGAGGCATTTAGGCCTTCCATAATCTAGAAAAGGGGCCTATTGTTTATTAGGCAGCAACTCAGGATGCATAAAATAAGGTCCTGATGAAATTGGCAGTGGCTTGAATGCCTGCTGATTGGAATCTTAATCATCCTGCAGCTAAATTGCCCCATGTCACACCTGTTTGGCGCCCAGACAACAATTCACACCAATTTCTAACCTCTCTCTCATCCCTACCCCTCTCCCCTCATACCTAATCCCTCTCCCCTCGTCCCTACCTCTCTCCCCTCATGCCTGCCTATCTTCCTTAAAATGCTGCTCACCGCTACCTTGCTGTTTTGCTGGATTTTCTAAATGCAGAACTCCTACTAACACAGATGCTCTATTCCACTTTAAACCTGACAACTATCATGGCAACTGTCACTCCGCCTTCCTTTGGATTAAAGGAAGAAAAATATTTATTAAGCCAATGCTTTAATGCATTTTCCCCCAACTACACACCGAGGAAACATAGCCATGGTAGGCCCAGTGCGTGAGAATGGTTGAGATCGAGTCAAGCAGTGTCCAGGTTTATTTACTGTTGTTAACTCCCAGCATTGGAAACTGATGGAAACAATGCATTTACAGAGCTGTGGATTAACAGAAGCACATCAGATTTACTTAGATCAGGAATGAATGTATATTGCAGGCGACAGATAGTAGCTTACTTAATTATCAATTATTCAACAGATTGGGTGATCAATAATATTTGGATGGCTGGCCGCCAGAAAATGAATTTCCCCCTTCCTGTTATCCAGAAAGAATATTGGGATAAAATTCTATTCCTTCAAGATTAAAATAAATTATTTTCTTTTCCTCAGGCAGCAGTGGATATGTCATTAAAACTTCAAGCAGAAATAGTCCATGAGCCGACTTTCTCCTTTGAAAGAGCGTTGGATAATTATGTGATTTAAGGCTTTGAGAATGAGCATTGGTTTAGATAATCAAACACGGCATGGGACTTGAACATTTTACACCGAGGCCGAAGGGGTGTAACTGTAGAAAGCAATCAGCCAAGGTTGAATCATGATGACTACACATCATGGAGCCTTTCTTGTTTGGCCTTTGAGAATCTAGTAGTATTTATGCAGAACTTTATTTCAGGATATTAACTTTGACGGAGTGCACAATCCTATGTTGTTAATGGAAGGGCTAAATATCCTCTTCCAATTTTGTGTTTTCTTTTCTTATCTTGATATGTGTGATGGCTCGAGACGTTCACTGGAGGTTTCCAGTATCTATCAAAGGGGTTTATTGATGAAAGGTAAAGGCGGATAAGTAACAGGCACAGAACTCAATATAACAGGTCTGACCACTTCGGCTCCGGCCTCCACACTAACCGAGGTCCTGCTCCCAGGTTCCCGTGCAAACTTCCTATTGACTGTAAGCCCCCCCCCCCTAAAAAGGCTACCACAATATGGATATTGAAATCCATGAAACCATTGAATCTTGGAGCATATCTCCAGAACTCATTGACTTTCTGAATTAATTACTTTTGATTGAGAATATGGTCAGACAGGTTTATTCTGGTGAATATCGCAATGGAACTCAAACCTTTCCTCAGTTAATGGTCACACTCCCTCTTTACAGCAGTGGTTACCAAATATCATCCGGTGCTGAAGCCATGGGAGAGCTATGTTATTCCATATTCCTCGACAAGGGTACTGAAGTTAACTATAGCACCTCCATCATACTCTCCATTGTACTTGCAGAAGCTCAATGCAACTGAGCTACATGTGAAAGTACTCGCGCGCACCTGAATTCCCCCCTCTCCATTCATATCTGTTTGGATTTGAATACAAATTGGGTCATAAACTGTTTCTGAAACCAATCATTCAGCAAATAGCAAGTGTATTACATGAAAAAATGTCCTTGGGCTGTTATCTGCAGTAATAGTCGGTGCTATATTGTAAAGTAACTCTTTGCTCAATCAGTTAACATTACAGTTGCTATGGGACTTCAAAGGAGGCATGTAGTCAGTGATTTGTTTAGCTCAAGACAACAATTGATGAAAATGGTGCATTTGGCAATCCCAATTACCTCGTAAAAACGGAATCACTGAAAGAACTGACTCCAAAAGCATTCAAGCACCCGCTCAAATAAACGCATCCTGATCAGCTGAATGTTTGCACTGCCTGTTAAAAATTGGAAAGGGTCCTTTCTGTAGATTATGGCTTGCTCCTCGTGGGCTGCTGGTAATTATTATCCCCAGCACAAAAGTAATAAAACATCATTTATATACCAGCAAAGAAAATGTTTTGCTTCCTGATATTTTTATATGTGTTTTTTTTGTGGGGAGACTTTCTGATAACATTTATAGTAAAAGAAACCTCGGTGGTACTGATTCAGATTGTTCATTGTTAAGCTGTGATGTTTCTGGACAAAGTAACTGTTCTACAAGGCGCAGATCAGGATGAATCAGATTTTGGATTCAATTAATAGCAGCCCAACACAGCAGCCCAACACTGTTCCTTCTGAATATTTTTATTATTTCATAAAACGGCTTTGATTAAAATGTGATGTTAGCAAACCTTTGAATGTAATTTTGGAGACATTAAAAGTAGCCTTCCAGAGTGTAATATCCCGCACGGAACCTACGAGGTGGGAATGCTTGTCTTCCCCATGCTCCACTCGGGGCAGGTTATCTCAATTTACCCATGCAGATAAGGTCGGCCAGCAAGGCACCGACGACAGGAGGAACCAGAAAAGGATCGACCGGGTAGTGCACATATCTTTTGTGTAAATAAAACTTTATTTTTTCATTTTACTCGGTGTGGACTCCTCATGTCCTTAATAAATTGGCGACGAGGAGTAAACTGGTTTGCTGTCGACGCTGCGACCTACTCAGCTAAGCCACCTCCCCGATTTTCTGGGCCCAGGTTTGGATTTCTTTGATTCGCCGTGCCTCTGTTTGGGCGGATTAAAGGTGGGATACTGAGGGAGAGATTTCTATAGAGCAGAGGGGAGACAATTGAAGGATTTACCGTTGATGGTGGAGTTCAGGAAGGAAGGGGGCCACAAGCCAGAATTCAAAGTACTTTGTCTGAAACGGAGTGCTGAAGGGTGTTAATGAGACATAAAAGGCGATGGGGCTATTTTGGGATTTGTAAGTGAGGTGTGAGAATTGTGAATTCAATCCTTTGAGAGCAAGGGGCACAGGTAGCCAATGGGTGAAACTCAAATGACAGGCATATGGAACTCGATGTGTGGCACACGGTACATCTGCAGGTTTACTTGCAAGCCACACACCATCATTATCTGGAAATATGTTACTGCTCCTTCATTGTTGCTGGGTCAAAATTCTGGGACTCCCTAATAGCACTGTCGGAGTAGTTTCACCATGTGGACAACAGTGGCAGGAGAAGATGGCTCACCATCACCTTCTCTCGGGTAATTAGGGAAGGACAAGAAATGCTTGCCCTGCTACTGACACTCATATCCTGTGAATGAAGAATAAAATATAGATACCTACATGTCTATTGAGGTGCATCAACTTGTCCCTTTGTGATGTCGGTGAAACCAGGAATATTTGCCAGTAATAAAATCTGACAGAAAACAGCCCATTAGTTCTTGCGCAGAGCATAGTGTTCCTATTGATGTTCAAATCCTAGGTTTCATTGTTAGTTGAACTTGGCTAGCCTCTGCTGTTGATTGGCAGCGCTTCACAGAAGACTGACTGGATGAAAAGCATTGTGCTGACGGAGAAGCTTTGTCTTGGACAGGCAAGATTGGCAGGGTTCTAACCCACCCCTTCAAAGTGCATTTTCCCTGCATTGATCATTCAGCAACTTTGATGGCAAAGCTCCCTTCCCACTCAATTGGAGGGGCAGAATGTTGGCAGATAGGACAAGAGTGATGGCATAAAAGAACAGTTCAAAACAAAATAAAGAATATGTCAGTGAAAGAAATTCCAGTCGCAAGACCAGGGATCTCATTTGGAACCTCCATTGCAATTAAGTGTTTCGTCTGTGAGACTGGCTGTAGCTGAAATTCCAACATTATTCAGCTGCACCATCCTCATAACTATGCAAAGTGACTGTGTATGTGCATTTTACAGATGTGTGTCTCCTTATTGCTACGTCTAATGGATAACCTTTCGTCCCTGTGATAAAATAATGCAGAAAACACCACAACATGATGAAGTAAAGGCACTTCATGATAGGAAACTGAGAGAAACTGAAGTGTCAAGTCCAGCGTAGCTATGCATTTCTTTAGTAATACCCTGGCTTGACTTTTGTTGCTCGTAATATTATTTTCTTATATTCTTCAATTCTGTATGTACCCAAGTTTGATCAAAATGATTATAATAAAATGGAGGCCAGGTCTGGAATTCTGCTACAGTTGAAGCTCTGCCCCAAATTATACATGTAAATAAGAAGCTTGCTGTTGTCTGAGCAGAGGTTAAGCTTTTAGTGCTATCTAAAGCAGTGCGAATTAAGTCCAGTGCATAATTTTGGCAGGGAACGAAGACCACAATAAACCGTCTGTTTGAAAGCCAAGAGAAAAGGTTTTCCATTTTAATGGTAAAATATTTCTTGAATTTCATCCCAGCCACACATTTGTTATGAGGGATTAACTAAACTGATGAATATTTTTGACTCATTTATTTTGCGCAGATCGTAATACGGACATATAAAAGGAAACGTTTTTAATTATGTGTGTATAAGATTCTAAAGAACTCCCCTTGGCAATAATGTGTCACCAGAGGGTTCTCTATTTACAAGGTGGTAAATGAATGATTTGCCTATTGTGGTGATATGCCTGCAGATAACATTACATGTACTCAGAAGTGTGACCTCCCACCAGCAGGTGGCCATGTACTCAGCAGTGTGACCTCTCACCAGCGGGTGGCCATGTACTTAGCAGTGTGACCTCCCACCAGCAGGTGGCATCCGATATAGTCAGGTTACCTCTGGCTACCAGCAGAAGGTTGTAAGGCGTACATGAGGACAGTCGTGCATAAGAGTCTGATGTAACTCTATGATAACTTGTTCTGTATCTGATCATTACCTTACCTCGTGGGGATTAAGAAATCCTAGTTCTGGCTAAGTCATCAGTAGTTCTGTAGATTCATTGCTAGACAAGAACATGAAACAAAACACCCATGACTCATGGACTCATGACATACACAGAGAAGTGAGGCCATTCATCTCATCTTAATATTTATCCCAGGCACATTGATAACAATGTGGTTTCCCTGAGAAAATACAGTGGCTAGTGTAACCAGGGCATTGTAAAATAACACTGAAGGAAGCTTCGGTAGCTTCAGCACGGGCAGCACGGTAGCATTGCGGATAGCACAATTGCTTCACAGCTCCAGAGCCTCAGGTTCGATTCCGGCTTGGGTCACTGTCTGTGCGGAGTCTGCACATCCTCCCCGTGTGTGCGTGGGTTTCCTCCGGGTGCTCCGGTTTCCTCCCACGGGCCAAAGATGTGCAGGTTAGGTGGATTGGCCATGATAAATTGCCCTTAGTGTCCAAAATTGCCCTCAGTGTTGGGTGGGGTTACTGGGTTATGGGGATAGGGTGGAGGTGTTGATCTTTGGTAAGGTGCTTTTTCCAAGAGCCGGTGCAGACTCGATGGGCCGAATGGCCTCCTTCTGCACTGTAAATTCTATGATTTACTGTTTGTCTCTCTGCTTTCTGCCCTGCCTACAGGCCCCAATGCTGTTGTTCACATTCGGGGAATGATCCAAGTGGAAAAGGATCACAATCCAGCTGTTTTAAGCTCTGAAATAAAAAACAGCAAATGCTGGATACTCAACAGATCCAGCAACACCTCTGGAGAGAGAAGCAAAGCTGACATTCCAGATTGTGACCTTTCATTAAAACCAAAGTCTCTGTCCGAATGGATCTTCTCACAGCTCACTGCCAGCAGAGTAAGAGATATGGCTTGGCTTAGGTTGGAATGTGACTCCATATTTACACCTTCAGTGACAGTGGCGAGGAATGCTGCTTGGAGGGTGGCAAGGTGGCGCAGTGATTAGCACTGCTGCCTCACAGCACTGAGGATCCCGGTCCCGGGTCACTTTATGTGTGGAATTTGCACATTCTCCCCGTTTCTGCATGGGTCTCACCCCACAACCCAAAGATGTGCAAGGTAGGTCGATTGGCCATGCTAAATTGCCCCTTAATTGGAAAAACATAATTGGGCACTCAAAATTTATTTATTTTTTATTTTAAAATGGAATGCTGCTTGCTCTAACAAAGAGGAACTGAGTTTAAATAGGGATTCCCAACTTTATAAAGACAATTACCTTTTATATATTCAAAAAGTCTCAGATATTCTAAAATTTAGCTGCAATCTTTGAGGCCGTTAAACTGTGGATGTAGGTGTGAATAGACCTAGTCCAGGCCACGATACAACCTTCATCATTTGTTAATATGCAGCAGGCAAAGGAATTCTAGAAGCTACACTGAATGACTGAAGGAGGCAGAGCTGTCTGCATGGAACTCATGACAAGTAGATGCACTTTAACAAGATGCAAATGGCTCCAGCCCTGTGCAAGCCAGAGTAGGTGCGGGTAAAATTTCTTTCCATGAAAGGCATTCATGAGCCAGATGGGTTTTTACAAGTGGTTTCAGCGTCACCATTCGACTGATTGTTTATTTTTAAATCAAGATCAAGTGAGATTCGAACCCAGATCCCCAGAGCATTATCCTGAATCTCTGGGTTACTAGCCCAGTGACAGTACCACTGTTCCACCGCTTCCCCTGTTAGAGCTTCCTCAAATAATTAGTGGTTTAAATGGCACCTTTGTAATTGCTCCATGTGGTGGTGGCGAATGATTTTCGGCACACACTTGGCTCTCTGGCCTGAAGCATTTGTGGTTTTTGTGATTGGTTCTGTACATCCACTCCAATGCCATTGAAGAATGTCCTCGTTTATTGAATAGCTTTAGTTTTTTTGTATATCCACCACTTTGCTCAGAAGTTGGTGTTAGTTCATATGTCTAACCTGATAGTCATCCAGTGATGCCTGTCAAAAAATATAAATTTTGATCAAGGACATAGCTGGACTTAACTGCTCTCCCTTTCATGAGTGAAAACCAAACCAACATGAAGAATGCTCACCTCAATAAATACCAAGGACTGGAGTTTCACCAAGTTGGGACGTTCTGCACATTCATGACATTCAATTTTGCCAGCCGGGGAAAGAGAGTGGGGCATGATTCAAGCAGATAAGACACCCAAACTCAGGCGGCAACTGTGAACATTAGGGCATCGTTCAAGCAGACCCAATTTTGGCTATTGCAAGGCCCCTAACTTGCAGCATGGAAGTCTTGAATTGATAGAATAGATGTAAATGCTCTTGAACGGTAGATAAGTTCTGTTTAGAGGGCAGCACGGTAGCATTGTGGCTTCACAGCGTCAGGGTCCCTGGTTCGATTCCCCGCTGGGGCACTGTCTGTGTGGAGTCTGCACGTTCTCCCCGTGTCTGCGTGGGTTTCCTCCGGATGCTCCGATTTCCTCCCACGGTCCAAAGACGTGCAGGTTAGGTGGATTAACCATGCTAAATTGCCCTTAGTGTCCAAAAAGGTTAGGAGGGATTATTGGGTTATGGGGATAGGGTGGAAGTGAGGGTTTAAGTGGGTCGGTGCAGACTCGATGGGCCGAATGGCCTACTTCTGCACTGTATGTTCCATGTTAAGTGTCATGATCTGAGGTTATTTAAAATTGCCATTCTTTAAACATGGAAAAAGCCAGATTAAACTATCAGTGAGAGGTTTAAAAAACCCTCTGCTTTGATTGAAAGGGCATCTGGTGTAGGTTTTAAAAAAACACCTAGTTGTGCAGTTTCAATAAAGGTCTTTATTGACATTTTTCCCAGTGTAATGTTATGCCATTGCGAATGCTAGGCTGTGTTTCAAAAGCTACCGTTATCTCAGCAGGGACTTGTCTGCAATTTAATTAATGATTTAATGATGCTTTCAATGGCTGAACTGTTTCTGTTGTCGGGCCCGAATCAAAGTTTGTTTGTTTTATAAGTAATTAACCACTTGAAATTTAAAGATTTTGAGTAGGTTTCATGAAAATAAGCCTTTTTTTCCATCAAGTGTGTATGGTGAGAGTTATATTAGATCATTAAAAATTTCATTTTTCTATCTCTATGTGGCTCCTAAGGCATGCCCATGGTGGGGAAAGGTTGAGTGGCTATGGGGGTGGCATATGGAGTATAAGGGGCACGGGGGTGGGTGGAGGGATAAGATGATATGAGGGCTTGAGGACATAAAAGTTTCTAAAACTACTGGAACAAAGTCCCAGTGAACTAAGGCATGCCCCAACTCAGCACTCTCCCACCCCAGTGGCTGCCTGCAATCTGCTACACAGGGTAGTAGGCCCAACTCAATCCTGCTCCATTCTCACCAGAGCAAAGATTGGGTTTACCAGGTTAGGAAATTCCCTAACTCAAGCTGCCTTCCTCAGTGGTGAAAATCTAGCCTAGAAGTTGGTTAAGTGCTTCAAGAACCATATCATTTGCTGGGTAGGTGCCCTTGAAGACTGAGAAGAAATTCAATCATTGTTAACTTAATAATTGAACTGAAATGCATTTAACCAGTTTCTAGTGACTATGAATAACTGTAAACAGCAGCTCATAATTCAACAACAACAAAATATTCACTCTGGGATACACAGGCACTATGTAGGCAAACTGTTGTTGAAACAAGTAATAGCTGAATTGAAAGTGCTTAATGCTGATGTTTCATGCAAGAAAGTGTTCCCCAGCACTAATATTTACTGCATCTTTTCAATTTATAAAGAGTAAAAGATATCCGTTAATCTCTTAAATAATGCAATTGAATGGTGACTGTGTGAATCAAGAGCACTTTCTTCAATAATAGTTCATTTTGCCTTATCAATTGGGTTAACTTTCATCTCATAATCAGCTACTTGTGCTGCACAATATTTAAGGGGCCTTTGTTTCTATTGAATTTTGTCTTATCTCCAGTTCTGTAAAGCAGGGATGCAAGAGGGCCAACTGCTCTACTCAGGCAACAGATAGAACAATATTACGTTGGTCTGAATGAAGGCTAATGTATCTGTGTTTTCCTCGCATTCTGCTTTGGTTGCTATTCCAACGGATTTTCCTGAGGCAAAAAGTCTCAATGTTTGGGAATATAGCCCATTAAACAGTGTGTGTCACACACCAGCAAATGAATGACTAACAGCACTTAACAAGCATAGGACTGTAAACGTCTCTGGAAATGTGCTGCAGGACAACTGATAACAGCTTTATTGAAAACTAATAAGACTCTCCCTCCAGCCACAACAAAAGCCAGGAACAGGTTCCAAGTGTGGAAACAGCTATTAAAGAAAAAGAGATGCCTGTTCATGAAAAGAGTGCACCCGTGTGAAAGGAAAGTCAAGTTCCTTGACTTTCCCCCGTCTGTTTGAAAGTGGTGAGAATGGATAACCACCTGAAGTAGTTGTTTACTCCACTCCAAACATTTCAATGTTCAATATAAGCGAAAGGGGAATGAACTCTGAAGATGCGGGAAATATTTAATGTGTAACACATTTGGGGCGGCACGGTGGCACAGTGGCTGGCACTGCTACCTCACAGCGCCAGTGACCTGGGATCAATTCCGACCTCAGGTGACCGTCTGTGTGGAGATTGCACTTTCTCCCCGTGTCTGCGTGGGTTTCCTCCGGGTGCTCTGGTTTCCTCCCACAGTCCAAAGATGTGCAGGTTAGGTGAATTGGCCGTGCTAAATTGCCCTTAGTGCCACCCCTCCAATAAATGTGGGGTTAAGGGAACTGGGTGGGGCCAGGGTGGGGAGCACCTTCGCAGGGTCTGTGCAGACTCGATTGGCCAAATGGCTTCCTTCTGCAGTGTAGGAATTTGATGATTCTAGGATACAGCTTCCCTCTGCACCCCAGTATAAGAATAAAATAACATGGAATCCCAATACAAAATCAGCCATTCATGTCCACGCTGAGAGCCTGGTGTACGGGCAGGTCCTGAGGGTTAGCGAGGGATGTGCGCGTATTCTGGGACCTTAGCTGCAGTGTTATGTGGAGTCTGGTTTTACTCACAGGTTGTGACAGGGAGCTTGTCAGGTGTCCTGGCCGGGGGCGGGATGGGGCACGGTGGACAGGCAAGGCTTTGATTCAACTCGTGATCATCAGGGGTGGGCTCGCTGATAATGCTACTGGTGATGCTTTCCCTCGAGAGGGGTAGTGTGCCTGGGAGGGTTCGAGCGGTGCTGGTGTATGAGTCCTTTCTCTGGGATGAGTTATGCTAATCTCCTGCTTTCTCTGCTGTGGGGCTGAGCTTCTAAGGAGTGCACTGAGGAGGTGGTCCAATGAGTGAGCATGACCAACCCCATCCCCTTGATGATACTGCTGGGGTATGAAGGTTTCCAGAGGGGTGGCCTAGGTGAGTTTCCACAGAACCAGAATCCCTCAGAGCATTTGCGGATACTACCAACAGTCAGCAGTCTCAACAGTCATGGGCGGCACAGTAGCACAGTGGTTAGCACAGTTGCTTCACAGCTCCAGGGTCCCCGGTTCGATTCCCGGCTTGGGTCACTGTCTGTGTGGAGTTTGCACATTCTCCCTGTGACTGTGTGGGTTTCCTCCACAGATGTGCAGGTTAGATGGATTGACCATACTAAATTTCCCTTAGTGTCCAAAAAGGTTAGGTGGGGTTACGGGGATAACGGGGATAGGGGTGGAGGGGTGGGGCTTCTTTCCGAGGGCTGCGGCATGCTAGATGGGCCGAATGGCCTCCTTCTACATTGGGGGGGGAGAGAGAGATTCAGCTCCAGGCCATTAATTATGCACGCGATTTAATGGAAACATTTCTAAGTTTAATTTGAGGCGGGTTTCGCTGGGAGTTTCTCCCCGGCTGTCAGAGAGTTCCCCACCGCTATCTAACCACACTTAGTCAATTATGAGGGCCCAGGGGAGTTTCTCTCCGGGTTCGCCCTCTCTTGGAATTTCTTTCATCACTGGGGAGCTGAACTCTCTGGCCAGACCTGTTCTCTGAAATCGAGCCACCATTTTGAAAGGGTGCCCGTGGTGAATGGAACTACTGTTAATTCACCAGTGCACTGTGATATGTTACTGCTGTATCGTGTTGCATTATGAGTTTAACCCTGTGGGCTCCACCTATGGGCCATTGTACGGCTTCACCCACAGGGGGATATGTCAGGGCATGTACGGGCTCGCCCATGGCTCCACCCCTTACAGGAAGTATAAAGGCAGCTGACCTGCGGGGCCGCATTCATTGTTGTACCGGTCACAGGCAGGCTCAGTTGTAAGCTGATTAAAACCACGGTTTACTTCTCAACATGTCTCTCAGTGAATTGATAGTCACATCAATGCCCCAATCTCTAAGTGAGCTTGATGGTCCCCCACACCACCCACCCACAGGAAATGCCAGCCCCCACACACATGGGCTTTACACCACAGCCCCACAAGTAAAGACACCCCACTATGGTGTTGCTCAGGCCCCCCCTTTTCAGACCTTCCCACCACCCCCCCTTCCAGGGCCCTCTCTTCCAGTACCCCAACCCTTCACAGCCCCTCAACTATCTGGAGCCCCCTTCATACCTGCCCTTCACTCCCAAACCCTTCATGACCCTCATCATCCATCCTTTAATGGGCATGGCCCCTGCCTGCCCTGACATTTGGGGTGACACCCTGGCACCTGGGCACCCTGGCACAGCCACCCTGGAAGTGCTCCTTCCAGTCTGGCATTGCCAAGGTGCCAGAGTGTCAGGGGTAGAGTCAGGGTGCCACCCTGTCCTGTCCTTGACCACCCAGGGGCTTCCAGTAGCCTGGAGCCCCCGTGGGTGCCGTTCTGCCTGGTCCACATTTGAGTGGTCCAGTACTATTCGGTGCCCGGCAGGGATCTCCCTCGGGAGGTCGTTAGATGCTGGGAGCCGGTTAGATACGGTGTCAGAACGGTCAAGTGGGTTCTTAAATCCACTGAGCTGTGCGAGACGTGGTCCTGCCCTCTGTGGGCGGGGTCCAGGTCAGGACACCTCATGAGGTCTGGTTGTCGGGAAGCCCGGGGGGAGGCCTCTCCTGGTATTTACCGACTGCGTCCCGTTCCAATTCCAGCGGGACATGGCCGATAGATCACGCCCCATATTTAAATGCATGCAAATCATGGTTTTGCATGGTGCAACCGATGCTGGGCGTGTACCTCGTTGTCGCTGCCGCCGGGTGCTTATGCATCGGAACGATGCTGCATTGGCCAATGCTGCATTCTCCGCTGGATCGGGAAACCCACTACCAGCATTGGGTAATGGGGAATCCCGTCCTCCCGTCCATATTGCTGCTGCTCTGCTAGTGACGTTTTGATGACAGGATAGAGCAAATAAAGCTGACAGGTGGAGAATAACAGTAAGATTGAACAGTTCAAATCAAAAATTAATGTTAATATCACAATTACGTCAGTGTCATTTGTACTTCAAAATCTGTGCAGAATCACTGTCCAACGAAACAGAATAGTGGGTGCTTGTGATTGCTTCCTTCTTAGATCGGGGAGGGAATGGAGGAAGAGTCGGAGAAGGACCGTGGAGAAGGAGGACAGGTGGGGCCCAGGGTGTGTCAGGCCAGGAGGACCAGGGATGCCCTCATATCTTCCAGGTTCGTGCATTAAGAGACTTTGGGCTGGATTCTCCGATTTTGAGGCTTTGTCCCCACGTCGGCGTGGGAACGGTGGCGTTTTTCGACAGAACAAATGGCGTAAAACAGCAATCGATCCTCCGTTTGGCTGGGGGCTAGCATGCCGGCAGCGTAGAGCACCCGGCTCTAGCTGCTGATAAGGCCCGGAGAATTGCCGGGTCCTTGGCTGTTCATGCGCACGGCGGCGGGCTGCAGCGGCCGCTCTGTGCTACATAGCGTGGGCCGCTCGCAGACCCGGCCCGCAAAATAGTGGCCGCCCCTTTTGCCGGCTCACGCTCCCCGGACCACCCCCCCCACCCCAACAGTGCCCCCAGCCCCTAATAACGTCCCACTGTGCCCACGGATCGGCCCTCCCCCGACTGTGGTGGCACTGGACTGAGTCCGCAGCCGCCACGTCGAGTTCCCGATGGATGAGACCACATGTGACCGACGCCGTCGGGAACTCGGCCAGTTGGGGGCGGCACATCGGCGGGAAAGGCCTCAGGCAATGTCCTGAGGCTGTCGATACATCGCTTTGAAGGGGGCGGAGCATCGCGAAAGCGGCACAGCCCCCAATTTAGTCGGGAACGTTGATTCTCCGGCCGATCGCCAAACGTGATTTTGCCGTCGGCAAACGGAGAATCCAGCCCTCTGTGTCTGGCAGCTCCAAAACCTCTCCCCGCCAAAACATTGAAACCCCCCCAACTGCCCACCTCCACCCCCTCCCCACAAAAGTCTCATTGACATATCACCGGGGGAATGGGCTTGGGTTGGCTGTGACGTGAGTTGCTCGTCGAGGCAGGACGGTGATGCTGACTCACTGTGAGGAAAGCTCCTGAGGTTCTCCTTATGCCTGACTCATGTCTGACTTCTGAATGCACACTAAAGCCTCGGCTCATGCCTGAGTGGGGGTGGGGGGCCACATTCCTTTGTCCCACAGCTCCAAGGGGGAAAATGGGGCAACGTTACGGATTCACTGAGTGATGAGGCCGTCTTCGCTGGATGTTTTCCACTGATAGTTTCATGGGAGCCTAATTATTGGGATTATTGGAGGACCTGCAGAAGTTTCTCAGTTTCGATGGGGAGATGAACCACCCCACAGGACGGTGCTCAAAGACAGAAGCATTAAGGCTTTGAGGTGTAATATTATTTAATACAGTGCAACATTATCAATGCCCTCACTAACAGTGTTTAACTTGATCCAAGCTCTCTCTGTGCACCTACTGTTATGTCTCAGTGTTTTCCTCGGACACACGTCAGATGTGGAGGCAGCCTGCTGCCTTCCTCTCCCTGAGGCCTGGGATGCTCTTGGCGGGCTTCCTCCGGAGGGCCTGGACCTGGAGGGACCTGGGAGTCACCAGTATTGCCTCGTCACCCTGTTCTGCCCACTGCCCCTGAGATATGCCGGTATCAGGCAGCGGGGTTTCAAAAGGGCTGGAGACTGCCAGATACTCCTTTCTGGAGTACCCTGGAATGGAATCCAGAACTCCCTCCTCCCTTGGAGTGTTCTTGGGCCCTTGGGCTACTCCATGGGATTGAGGAGCAGCTGGACCCAGAAACCTCAAAGTCACATGGCTCTACCAGTCCTGAAGGCCCAACATCATCTGCACCATGCTGTCTAGGGCCTCGGCAATGGCCCTCTGTGTCTGGACCATGCTCTTGAGGCCCTCAGCCATGATCGTCAGAGACTGATTCATGCCTTGGGCTCCACCACTCACAGCTCTGACATCCTGTCCCAGGCTTTCCACTGCGGTCACCTTCCTTGTAGTGTTGGTCTGGGTACCACTCAATGCCAGCAACATCTCCTGCAACTGAAGACTTTGGGACTCCTCCAATCAGCCTTGCAATTGCAGGAATGTTGCTGACAACCCCTCCTGGGTTTCCTGGCTCTGCCTTTGTATCTCTAGCAGCTGAGGAATGAACTTTCCCAGAGGCATGGCACTTGACTGTGGGAAAACTGTGTCCTGGGATACAGCAGATCTTAGACTGCCTGATCTCTGGGACCTCCCTGTCTCCACCTGATGTGCATCAGGAGCTGTGTGATGCCCACCAGATAGTGACCCAGAAGCCTGCCTGCTAAGATCGCCCACCGAGGTGTGTGTCTCTGCAATGCTGGATGGAACAGGTAACAGGTGTACCGCTTCTTTCGTGTCTTCCTCAGAGACCTCTGAGTTGCTGCCGAGAGTTGCAGAGAGGCTGTGCCTCATCGGCGGGTGATCCTGCGAGACAATGGACATGGTTTCAGGAAATGGAAAGGACAAGGGTCTGGGCAGTAAAAAACTCACTTGAGATAGGTCATCTGGATGAACGTGCATTAAATCCTAACTCCTTTGGGGTAGGCTAATCTCACTGTTGGCTATGGTTCACTCCTGGCCCTCGCTTGCGAGCTCCATAGCCCTTTCTTCGTAGGTGATGAGGTGTCTTAACACGGGCATCTTCTTGTGGCATTGGACTCTTCTCCTCCTGGTCATGCTGCTGGCACTGGCTGGAGCTGCCACCCCCCAGGCAGGGGTTGTAATGTTACTTGGGGTTCAACTGCTAGCACATGGGTAGCTGGTGGCCCTCGTCTCCTCCATCATTCCAAAAGCATGGTGAGGGCCCTTTCGGAAACTCATGGAGCCGGCCCCATCGTTGGCCCGAGTGTGGAGCAACCGTTCAAATGCCACACCCGCTTGATTTGCAGTGCTCAGCTGAGCCCTGGGCCGGACGAATCAGATGCCTGGCGAATCAGGTGCGGTATGCTTCACGTTGGGGGGCACTAATTTCATGGAATTGGGGGAAGATGGTGATCGGAATTGTGCCAGCACCGGCGCAAAGCGCACAGACTTCTCTGCCCGAGATGGCACTTAGTCATATTTTGGGAAAATCCTGCCCATCATCTCTCATTGAAGTGTAATATTTGTAACAGTTGGATGAGGGCAAATGGGGCTCAGCTGAGATGTCCACTCTCACAAGCTGCTAACGTCCATTGCTTAGCAAGCTGGTAAACCCTTAGCACAGGAATAAAGTTGAGATCCCAAAAGATGTACACACCCCTGTCAGCATCAACGGGGCCGAGGTGGAGATGGTTAGCAGTTTCAAATTCCTAGGGGTGCACATCTTCAAAAATCTGACCTGGTCCACCCACGTCGACGCTACCACCAAGAAAGCACAACAGCGCCTATACTTCCTCAGGAAACTAAGGAAATTCGGCATTTCCACATTAACCCTTACCAACTTTTACAGATGCACCATAGAAAGCATCCTATCTGGCTGCATCACAGCCTGGTATGGCAACTGCTTGGCCCAGGACCGCAAGAAACTTCAGAGAGTCGTGAACACTGCCCAGTCCATCACACGTACCTGCCTCCCATCCATTGACTCCATCTACACCTCCCGCTGCCTGGGGAAAGCGGGCAGCATAATCAAAGACCCCTCCCACCCGGCTTACTCACTCTTCCAACTTCTTCCATCGGGCAGGAGATACAGAAGTCTGAGAACACGCACGAACAGACTCAAAAACAGCTTCTTCCCCACTGTTACCAGACTCCTAAATGACCCTCTTATGGACTGACCTCATTAACACTACACCCTGTATGCTTCATCCGATGCCAATGCTTATGTAGTTACATTGTAGATGTTGTGTTGCCCTATTATGTATTTTCTTTTCTTCCCTTTTCTTCCCATGTACTTAGTGATCTGTTGAGCTGCTCACAGGAAAATACTTTTCACTGTACCTCGGTATACATGACAATAAACAAATCCAATCCAATCGATTAGGTTAATTGGACATTCTGAATTCTCCCTCTGTGTACCCGAATAGATGCTGCAGTGTGGCGGCTCAGGGATTTTCACAGTAACTTCATTGCAGTGTTAATGTAAGCCTACTTGTGACACTAATAAAGCTTATTATTATTTTCATCTGGTGAGAGGGGAGGGTAAACATTTTGAAAATACTTTCAGACCCGTGGCTTTGAGGTCTCAATTGTAACCCTCCTAGTGACTGAGTCTCAGATTTACTTCCATTCGACATGCTTTACTAACAACAGAACTCAATCTGCTTTCGACAAACTAACCTTGTGGTGGTTTGCTGCTTTCTTCCCTTGAAAAATTGAGTGTGTTCCATTATCCTGCTTTTTGTTTCTGTCCGATGTAAATGAGAGAGATGTAAAAAAATCCTGCATCATCTGTGGTGTGAACTGCCACAATTTGACCTCAACAATCCTCACGATGGATGAAAAACAAGTGAATTTCTTTTTCGATAGAGTTACTGCTGCAGCGTTGCTGCCTTGCTTGCTAACATGTTGTTTTAAATTGCACATTTCTTTCTCTTCTGCCAGTATCTGAGCTGAGCACTTAACCACAGAGACCGACGTTTTACGTACTTTCATCCTTTACATGAATTGTTTCAGTGAAAATGAATCAAAGAGAGAGGATCCTGCACTATTGGAAAAGTGTTCAATTGAGTGTTTCCCCCATTCACCCTTTATGAGATCTGAAATATCGCTGTGCTGATGGGCAGTTGTTGACTGTCTGCGATAATCGATTATCTCTATAGGCCTGATTGAAATTCATCAAGAAAATTGACTGATTACTGAACAAATGGCAAGGGACATATCAACAGAGAGAGAAAAAAAGAAAAGACACAAAAATCCCCTCATGCTGTCGGAGTCCATTTTAGCTCTCAGGCCGGAAGCCCGATGAGCAAGCAAACAGCATAACTGAGAGTGGCAGTGGGAAAGGCGTAGCCCACTTTGCTGTCCAGAATTGTAACTGAAGCCTCTTATGAGATCGAACGTCTCAGGTAAGACTCAATCGCGCAGCAATACTTAAGCTGTCAATTTTTGTACTTAAAATGCAAGAGAGCAGATGATGCAGAGGGTTGACGAGGTTTATTTCACACCCCTGGGGCTTCAGTTTGGTTTCAAAGCTGCCTGACATTTGCATTGACATTGCTGCCATGGAGACAGCCACAGATGGTTCATTCAAGTGCTCACCCACCTGATCCTGTTCGGAGCTGTCCGGAGAGGTTCGAGAAGGGAACGCTGGAGCGATGGGTCAGAAGAAGCAATACAAATCACAGAAATAAATCCCTTGCATCAGAACATAGCTCAAAGTGGGAGCTTGTAATGTAATGTCATGCATGATAATTGAATTTTTTTTTAAAGGGGCGGGATTCTCTGTCAGCCGACGTCGGGATCGGAAAACCTCGATTGGGTGGACAACTGGCCCTGACGCAAAGATCGTGGCGGTCGTTGATTTCACACCAAGTCGCAATTCTCCGTCGCCTCAACAGCGGCGTCAATGCACTCCAGAACGCACATACAGTAAACGCCATTTGTATATCATTAACGGGCCTGACCCGGTATCCTCCGGAACCTCCACAATTCCAAATTCCCGATGGCGAGGTTCACTTGTGCTTTTAAAAACCATGTAACCGGTGTCAAAGCTGATGAGGAAGAGAGAGGAGGTAGGACACGGAGAGGCGCGACGGTGGGTTGCCAGGCCGGACACTGGCCAGGCTGGCTGGGGGGGGGTGATAAGAGAATGGGCTGTGTCGCCGGGGTGACCCGCCATGGTACTGCTCCGATGTCCAAGCATGGACTGTCATTGCCGTGACCTGCAAGGCAGCCATCTTGTTGCGCATCCCACTGACCACCCACCTTGGCCACTGGTTCGGCACAGTGATACCAGCAGTATGGGTGCCTCCACTTCTCCACCCTCCAGCCCCCCACCCTCCACCCCCCCCCTCCCCCACGCCCCCAGGCCCACCAAAGGGCAACACCCACTGGAGCCGCTATTCCTGATGGCTGTCAAGGTGACGGTCTCTCTGAACTTTTACGCCATGGGGTTCTTCCAGGTGACAAGTGGGAATCTGTCTGGGATCTCACAGAGGTCGGTGCACAGGTGCATCCGCGCCGTCACGGACGCCATATATGATCGGTCGGCACAACACATCCTTTTCAATATGGAGCAAGTCCACCAGGATGCTCGGGCAACGGGGTTTACTGTCATCGCCGACATGCGATTCGGAGGGTGACTGACGGATTAATGTCCCCCTACGAGCACTTGTAGATGACAGGCCGCTCTTCACAAACCAAAAGGGATTCCACTCGATGAACGTGCAGCTGATATGTGACCATACCCGGGCAGTGTGCACGGCACCTTCATCCTGCAACTCGACGATTCCTGACATGTTCGAGAAGCACGTTTGATTACAACCTGCTCTGCGATGAGCTATGGTGTTCCGCATTGCTCATCAATGTCTGACGGTAGCACTTCCCACCGTCCTCCTGGGTTATGCGAGCTGGCCATCCATCACATGGTACCATCGAAGCCCTGGGGTGGCATTGGTGGGGGTGATAAGGTGGAGGGGGGGGTGGGCAACCCCCTCTTTGGCCAGCCCAGACACTCATCTGACAGAGCACTGAGACAGGCTGTAACAGGTGTTTAATGTGCACAAACATATACAGATACTTGCCCTAGACGCCTGACTTAAATGCGCCCTGCACCCATGCCCCATGCACTCGCCCCTGCACTTATTTAATTTTCTGTATTGGTGCCTCCACTCCCCCCCCCCCCGCCCCACCTTTGCTGCTGGGGCATCACACGGCCCTCCCAAGGTCAACACCCACTGTAGCCCCTAAGATAACTTTGGTATCTGACTCTAACGCTACATCTAGCTGGATCCCCAGAGGGTGCAAGTGAAGTGGAGACGGCCTGCTGTGATTCCCGACCGGTGACCTGCGTCCCTGTTCGCGGGAGTCTTCTGAGGCGACTGGGCTTGGATAGGCCCGGTTGCTGCTCGGGCGTCCCGGGTGGTGTGGTGCCACCCTGTTGTGCTTGCTGCCCACCAGATGCACCTGGGACAGGAGGGGGGCGGGGGGGCGGGGGGGAGGGGGGGGGGGAGTCTGATAAGCTGCAGTGTTCTGGCACCTCCCCTGTGGGAATCACCGGCCCGGGCCCCAACTCCTCCTCCTCCCTCGGGGTGCCCAGTGGCCCCTGGGCTTCCCCATGGGAGTGTGAGCGGAACTGTCCACTGAGGCTCCCCTGACACCTGGCGTTGCCAGTCCTGGATGCCCGCCCTCGTCTTGGCCTGCTGTCATGATGCACAGGGAGTGGACCTGTCTGGTACTGTGCCACATCACGCTGCGACTGCGCCACCACGTTGCTGCGACTGTGCCACCACGTTCTGGGTCTGTGATACATCAGCTAGTGACTGTGCCATCTTCCTCTGGGACTGGGCCACCTCCCTCTGTGTCTGCGCATGTTGTCAGTGCCTGGGCAATGCCGCCGACGTTCCCAGCCATGGTCACCTTTGACTGGACCAGGCTCAGAGGCGTCGCCGCAATGTCCAAGTGGGGGTGAGGGTGGTGCGGAGTGGTGTTGGAGAGGTTGACACACGGGTCACGGGGAACTGTAACTAAGTGGAGTCTCACTTCCTGGCCCGCGGCCAACCTCTACCCCAGCGACGACCTTTCCTCTAGGCCCCTGAACAAGTCCAGGACCCTCTGCTCAGCCATGGTGAAGGGCCCCACGTCGGGAGGTCCCCATCCAGTCTTTACCCGCTCCAGGCAGTTATGGGCAGAGGGGACACGACAGAGCTGCACAGTCCGATGCATGCAGCCCAGGGGGTACGCAGCGGGTGGCCTCAAAGGCCAGGGTACCCGGCCATGCTGGCATGTGGCGCAGGGTGGGTGTTCAGCTGTCCTCCGGGTGGTGGGGGGAGGGTTACGGGTGTGTGGGTCGGGTTAGTGCCAGAGGCACAGTGCTGCCATTCACCCGAGCAGCACAGGAGGTCGTGCAGATTTTTACGGCACTGCAGGCCGGTCCGGATGATGTTTCTGGTGGCGCTGACCGCTTCTGCCACCTGCGCCCAGGTATGGAGCATGGCAGCGGCTGGCAGCCTCCTGCCCAGACCAGGGTACAGGGTAGCCTGCTTCTCCTTCATGGTGTCCAGGAGTGACTCCAAGCTGCATCTGTGAATCTTGGTGCTGTGTGCCTTGCTGCCACATTGTTGACTGGGATGGTGTGTGTGTGGGGAGTGAAGTGTCTATGTGCAGCTGCAGCTTGTCAGCCTCCTGAGTGTCAATCACCAATCCGTCGAATCCGGCACCGTTTCTCATTGGAATCAGTTGTGTTCCACATGGCGCCGGTTCTAACCCCTTGACAATTGTTGATTCGGCCCAGGTGCGGCGTTGTTTTGTTGTCGTGGAAGTTCACAAATCCTGCCGCAGTGTCAACACTTAGCCTCAGGAACAGAGAACCCCGCTAAATGTCTGTACATACCCCTAGATATTAAAATATTAAAACAATAAAACCCTTCCGGTATTCCTCCCTTCTCTCCAAATTTTCTTTTATTTTTATTGCTAGTTTTACGAATCCAAATTTCCCCAAGCCTTGAACACTACTCCTGTAGCATCCTGACAGATGGGTAGCCACCAGGTGGATTAACGAAGGAACTCTCTCCTCCACCTTCACCTCATTTTTATTTCCATCTATCTATTTTCATTTCTTCCATCGATCTGTTTTTCCCTCACCATTGTCCTCCCTCCCCCCACCCCACTTGAGCCATCTGCTCCATGTTGTCCTTTGACACACTGCTTACCTTTGTTCTACCATTAGCACATTCTGATCAGCACTCGTCTTAGTCTTGATCACCCCCCAGTACATAGGATCAGCAAATTTCCTATTTCCAACTTCTTCCAGTTTTGAGTCATCCGGTCTCAAAACATTAGCTCCCTTCTCTCGCCACAGATGCTGTCACACCTGCTGAGATTGCTCAATATTTTCTGTTTTTGTTTCAGATTCCAGCACCCGCAGTAACTTTTATTGTAACGAATGAATGGTTCATTAAAGTGAGAAACTATATACAGAGGGCACGATTCTCCTGCAATTGGTGGGATGGCCCGACGCCGGCATCAAGAACGACGCAAACCACTCCAGCGTCGGGCCACCCGGATCCTCCGCACTTCCGGGGGCTAGGCCAGCGGCAGTGGGCTTGGCACCGCGCCAACCGGCGCCGAAGGGCCGGCGTGGTCCTACGCATGCACAGGGGGTTACTTCTCCGCGCCGGCAATGGTGGAGCCCTACAGAGGACGGCGCGGAATGAAGGAGTGCCCCCACGATACAGTCCCGCCCGCAGAGCGGTGGGCCACCGTTGGGGTCTCCCCCGGGGCTGGATCCCCCCGCGACCCCCCCGAGGACCGCACCAGCCGGCCGACCAGCCAGGTCCCGCCATGTGGGACCATGTCCATTTCACGCCGGCGGGACTGGCTGAAAACGGACAGCCGCTCAGCCCACTGGGACGCAGAGAATTGCAGCGGCCCCCAACCGGCGTGGCGGGAATCCCGACCCCGCCCGAAAACCGGCGCCAGGGAATATGGCAGCCGGCGTCAGAGCAGCGGGGCGGGATTCACGCCGCCACACGGGGATTCTCTGACCCGGCGGGGGGTCAGAGAATCCCACCCAGAGAGTGAGATAAAAGCAACCATGGGCGGCATTCTCCAATATTGGGGCTATGTCCCCACGCCCGCGAAAAAAATGAAAGTAAGGAGCGATTCACTTACCTGGAGGTGGCTAGCAGGGCCCCAGAGTGCTCCTCGCAGCTCTGGCTGCTGTACGGGGCCCTGCACTTCTGGTCGGGGGTCCGCGCATGTGAACGGCAGCGGCCTCTGTCAGCCGCCCCGCGCGATATGGCCGACCCACACCGCGGAACGGCACCAGAAAGATAGGCCCCTCCCAACAGATTACGCGCGCCCGCGGATTGGTGGGCCCCCATCGATAGCCTGGCTGTCCTGGAGGCATCCCTTCCCCCCGGTGAATGATCACCCCGCCCCCCCCCCCCTCCACCAGGGCAACTGCGGACTGAGTCCGCAGCCGCCACGCTGATTGCCCGCCGGGTGGAACCATAAGGAACCACGCTGGCGGGAACTCGGCCAGCTGCACTTGGATAATCGCCGCGGAGGCCTCTTTTAATGGCCCCCGATCAGTGCTGCGTCGTCCGCGTGCGCCCAATTGGTGGCAAAGTGGGCTAAACAGCTGGCTTGTAGTGCAGAACAATGCCAGCAACGCGGGTTCAATTCCCGTACCGGCCTCCCCGAACAAGCGCCGGAATGTGGCGACTAGGGGCTTTTCACAGTAACTTCATTGAAGCCTACTTGTGACAATAAGCTATTATTATTTTTATTATTATTATTCTACGGGCACAGGAGAATCGCGGGAGCGGTGTCGGACCAGGTCTCGGGTTTGACACTTCCCCACCCCAGCGCCAAGCGTCATTTCGGCGTGGTGGCTCGGAGAATCTCCCTCCATGTTTCAAGACTGAAACTCCTAACTGACTGGGAACCCCTCGCTCCGACCCCAGGGTTCGCGTGCTCCGACCCCATTGGCCGATTGAGTCACATGACCCTCCAGGAACACGCCCCCATGTCTAAGAACACTGCTCCAATAATTAGTGTCATTTTGTAGTCCGCTAGTTGATATTTTCCACAGCATTACTTGCAATATTTCTCTCACTCTCTTTCTCTCTATCTCTCTCTCACTCATGTCACTCAATTTTATTTCCACCATCATGGTCAATGTTCCTCTATCTTTCTTTCCACGCTAAGATAAACATCCTACTCTGCCTCCCTAATTTCTCATTGTGATTGAATCAAACCTTATTGCACTTCCTCTGATTTTCATCCCTGGAACCTCAGAACCTTGAGACCTGGCACTCCCCTTCAACTTGTCTTCTTATTTTAATCTAAATTCATTTTTTCATCCTCATGATATCCTACATTGGTCCTCGACGCTGAGTCTTGGATTTTTAATTAAATGAAACTAATATCAAAGTGCGCAGTCCCAAATCCTGACCACGCGACAGCTACAAATCTTTAATATATTGTGCACAAACATTGATTTTAATTTGTACATTAATTGAAAAACTGAATGGTAACTTGAGCCCAATAAGTTAAATTGATGCAGAGATGCATGGGGCTAATATTTTTCTGAAATTCCTCCTCAAATTTGGGACAAGCTGCCATTCTTGCTGTAGATTGCTTTAAGAGATTTGTTTCGGAGGTTCCCTCTTTTGTTGCCACCCTAACTTTAGCAGGACCATTGGTATTTATTGCCTTACTTCATCGGCATTTTTCAAGCGGTCCCTGGCCCATGTACATCTAAATATTATTCACTCATCAGGTTTTTTCTTCTTCTCATTCTGTTTTTCCTCCCGATTTCTCCTTCAGCTGTTGACAGGACAAGGCTGCATGGCTTTTGTTTCCAATGCCTGTCTGCATGGAGTTTGCACGTTCTCCCCGTGTCTGCGTGGCTTTCCTCCGGGTGCTCCGGTTTCCTCCCACAGTCCCAAGGTGAGCAGGTTAGATGGGTTGGCCGTGCTAAATTTTCCCTTGGCTTCCAAGGATCAGGTGGGGTTACAGAGATGTGGGATGGGGTGGGGTGGGGGGAGTGGGCCTAGGTGGGGTGCTCTTTCGGAGGGTTGGTGCAGATTCGACAGGCCGAGTGGTCTCCTTCTGCAATGTCGGCAGTGAAATTTACAGCCAGTGAAATCCTTATTGTAATGTCGAGAATCCAGGCTCCATAGGTCAAATGACCTCCTTTTCTGCACTGTAGGGACACCACGAATCTTCCATAAATGTCCATACGTGGATATCTTTCTCTCCAACTGCAATTAGCAATCTTTGTGATTCCTGAATTGTACTCTTGTTCCACACCACACATTTGTTTCGAATCTCACTGATTCTGAGCATCCTCTGCCTTTACCGCATTTCAAAAGCTGTTATCATTCTCTCATCCTCCTCCTCCAGACTCCAACTCTTGCATCTCTATCTGGAAGACGTCAGTGAAAATCTTAGCTTTGATTACTTCCGCAAAATTTAGTTCGAACATTAAAAAGAGAACCGCCGAGCTGATTTTCGCTCTTGGGGATCACGACGTCAACTAATTTTCTGTAATACTATTTATGAGAGCAGGTTTACTGTCGATACTTACAGAGTTGGCCTCACATGAATTGGAACATATGTGTGGCGACACTCTCTGTTAGGGGTGAATTGGTTTGGGAAATATTTAGAAATCGTGATGCTCCCAAGGTTAGATGGACTGGCCATGCTAAATTGCCCTTAGTGTCCAAAATTGCCCTTTGTGTTGGATGGGGTTGCTGGGTTATGGGGGAATAGGGTGGAGGTGTGGACCTTGGGTAGGCTGCTCTTTCCAAGAACCGGTGCTGACTCGATGGGCCGAATGGCCTCCTTCTGCACTGTAAATTCTATTTTTAAAAAAAGTTGTACATCCATTAAGCCAAGCTAACAAGCAATACCCTATCAATTAAATAGAGCAAGTCTCACCAAACAAGTAAACTTTGAGCTGTGTCATTAAGTGTTTCAGAAATATTTCCTGCCTCTGTTAGCTTTCATGTTGCATATGATCTTCAAATAATATTGTACCAGGTATGAAATAGTTATAACTGGTGAAAAATATCACAATGGCAACAGACACTCTATGTATATATATATATATTTGTATGGTGTGTTCATTTAGTTGCTGGGTGTATGTTCAGAACACATGTATGTTTATTCCATGCGCGCATGAGTGGAATTAGTACACACACGTGATTTAATCAGTGTTTTTTTAATTAGGATTGGCGCTTTGTACTGTTGCACATGATCTCAGAGATTTAAAAAAACATTACCAGTTTCAAGTAAGCCTCAGGTATTTGTTGCCAAACTTAATCATGAGGCTTGAGAGATAACCATGACTTCAGTGTGACATGGAGGGGAAAGTATCAGGGAGTCAAATTCATGTTGGTAATGTTATATTCCATGGACTAAGCCCTTTAAAGCGCCCATGGTCCAAGGGAAATACAGCTGGAGGAGACGCGATTGTAGCCCAGCCAAGGCAATTTCATCCAAATGCTGGATCTGTGCTTTAATGTCATTCTGATTTATCCACACCTTTGTTTGCATTTGAAATATTTGTAATGCTGGCACTGTGTGTTCCTACAGTATTAATATTCTGTCAGTATTGCTAAGGTCACGGGCGAGTGTTTCATTACAGAGATATTCTTTACTAATCACATGTTCTAGTTGCGCTTTAGTGAAAGAGGCCAAGTAGTTGGCTAGTCATGGGTCATAGCTGTAAGTGGGACTGCATTCTGGAGATGATGGTATAATTAGCCATAGAAAGCGATCCTTTCTTTGGAAAAAACCCACTTCTGATGCAATGCTAAAATGTCAGGAGCGCTGCATTTAAGTATTGCTCCGAATTCATCTCTGAATGTCAAGTGCTATAAACAAATAGCAAATGATCAGAGAAATAATTCTTATCCAAGCCATCAGCTGTAATGCTTAATACAGGAAGAGTTTAAGCTTCCAGATATTCGATCTGTTGAGGTAAAACAATGTTGTTGATATGCAGATGCAATTTTCTCTTCACTGTTGTAAACCAAGTGTGTTGCTGTAGCTTCAGAGATACAAATGGAGGAAGGCATGTTGCCGTGGCAACTGTCAGTTAATATATAATCTACTGTGAAAGTGCTCGAGCAAAATTGCAGTGTTTCATATAACGTAGACCTCCCGGAAACATAACTCATTGTCATCCGTGAGGAGAAATTTGAGGCCGTCAGTCTTCACAATGCCTGTGTTTTGAATGTGTTTGAAGATGTTAGGATGGTTCATTCTTTATTCCAAAGATTGTTATAAAGCAGTTTCCAAGTCATGGGAAATTCACTTGGTTCTGAGGTTGTGGGCGGGGGAAGCGGGGGGATGTTAAGGTGTGCTTTAAGGAAATGGGCGGGGTGCTCCGGTTCCCTGGCCACGCATTTCTCGGCCGCACACCATTTGCTGTAGGCGGAGTTCTATCTTCCCGCCGCTGGTCGATGGGACTTTGCATTGTAACCAGCCCACGCTGCCGTGAAGCCCGCTGGTGGGGTGCGCCGCAGGCAGGGAAATCGAATCGCGATGAGCGGAGAATCCTGGTCGATATAAACAATTAAAGTAAAGGCTGTCCATGCGGCCATCAGGCAAGATACTGTCCCCTTTCACTACCAGCACGGCGGTTCCTTGATTACGGAATATTTTAGCCTGCAGAAATTATGTGCTTTACCCTATTTTCAAACAAAGTAGAACCCGAAAGAGGCAATATCTGCTTCCATCATCTTGCATTTCAGGGTCATTGGAATGAAATCCTATTAATTGAATGGGTTGCCCTCTCAAAAGTATGGAAAATCACCGAGTCCGGATGATTTATCCTTGATTATTGATGGAGGTAAGGCCCGATGTGGCCACAGAATTTCAATCCTCATTAGATACTGGATTGAAGCCATGGGATTGGAGGATTGCAAATGGTACATGTACCATTTTTTTGGATAAACCCAGCAATCACAGCAAGGGGGTAAATAATGCAGAACCGAATGTCTGTAAGTGCTGTAAACCTGTTAGCTCCGAACAATGAGACAAGAGACGTGTGCAGCATAAGTCCATAAGACCATAAGTCATAGGAGCAGAATTAGGCTACCCAGCCCATCGAGTCTACTCTGCTATTCAATCATGGCTGATATTTTCTCATCCCCATTCTCCCCATAACCCCTGATCCCCATGCTGAGGTATAAAATGCAGATAATCTCTACCCAATCTTCTGTTTCTCTTTGCAATGTAAAAATCTACTGTATCATGCCTAGAGTTTTCATTTACAAAGACAAAGAACAATTCACCACAGGAACAGGCCCTTCGGCCCTCCAAGCCTGTACCGGTCATGATACCAACCTTGGCCAAAACCTCAGCACTTCCTAGTGCTGTATAAAGAACAACAATTTAACCTGGCAGAACACTTTAGGAGGCTGAAAAATAATCGGTCAGAGTACGATTGAGACACTGGCCGAGCAAGCTGACACTTTGGTCACAGTTGCCCATTAAAATGATGGGCACGATTTGGTGGCCTCATCATGCCCGACTTGATGTGGTGACGAGGCTGTTGAATCTCGCGAGATTCGCAAAAGCCGAGATATCTTGCGAGGTTCAACCAAATCTCACGAGACGTCATGATCTGGATCTTGCCTGCGCTGGGCGAGGTACAGATCAGCATGTTTAAATGAGCCATAAAGATAGGGGGTTTGAATAGTAAGAGTCCTGAAAGGGGCGGCTCAAAAAGGGGCGTGGGGCGGCCCTCAACAACCCCATAGCAGGGAGTCCATACATGGGGGGCACGAGATAATGCTCATGTGTGCGTAGGGTGACATTTCCCATGGGTGGGAGGTGTGGGGAACTTTAAAGCTCACTTATAGAAAGGGGCACCTTTTCAAAATGGTGGCCTGATCTCTGAGGAGCCAGTCTCGCCGGCGATGTCAGCTCCCCTTTGCTGAAAAGATTTCTAATTGTGGGATAGACCAGTGAAAGTGCAGGTGAACACCGGCGTGGATCTCTCCCAAAAGGCTGGCAGAAACACCCCGCCAAACCCACCCAAAATTAGACTTAGAATCTTTTCGTTAAATTGCGCCCCATATGTTCTGGCAAACAGCTTGCACTGGCAACATGAAACAACCTACCCCATTCTTTCCCTCAACCAATGCATCCTCTGCATCCCTTTTACTTTGGGCAGGAATCTCTATCCCTGGGATGCCTGGAATGTGTTCCCTGATGGGACGGAGAATTGGGCGTCAGGGCAAAATTAGGATCGGCACCAGACGCTGACCCAATGCCATGCTCCGACCCCTCGCTGGCACACCAGCAAATGTAAATAGGTCTTAATAACCCATTTGCATCTATTTAGCAGGTCCGCCACCAAATGTTCCACTTTCCCGTGATTCTGCAGTCTCCTCGGTCGAGAATTACGTGCGACTGGTTCACTTGTGTTCTCTACAATCGTGGCCCTGACATGGTGGACCTTGCTGTGGGCCAAGGGGGCAACCGTTAGCCTGGGAGAACACTGTAGGAAAGAAAGGTAAGTGCAGTAAAATCACACACTCGAGTGATTGGAATGCACTTAGTGCTTGGAATACACTTACATCTCTTTTATATTGTCAACATTTACAAACATTGGGGTTTCATCACTTACCCACTGAAGCGTGAAAGGCTATACATAGAAACAGACAGAAAATAGAAGCAGGAGGAGGCCATTCGGCCTTTCGAGCCTGCTCCGCCATTCATTATGATCATGGCTGATCATCAAATTCAATAACCTGATCCCGCCTTCCCCCATATCCCTTGATCCCTTTAGTTCCAAGAGCTATATCTAATTCCTTTTTGAAATTACACAACGTAGTGAATTCCAGATTCACACTCTCTGAGTGAAGACATTCCTGCTCATTCATTAAAGTATAGAAGACTGAAGGGGGATCTCATAGAAACATATACAATTCTAACAGGAATAGACTGGGGTAGATTAAGAAAGAATGTTCCCAATGCTGAGTGAGTCCAGAACTAGGGGTCATAGTTAGACGATGAGAGGTAAACCTTTTAGGACTGAGGTGAGGAGAAATTTCTTGACCCAGAGAGTGGTGAATCTGTGGAATTCACTACCACAGAAAGTAGTTGAGGCCAAAACTCTGTGTAGCTTCAAGAAGGAATTAGATACGAATAGATCAAAGCTGTAGATGATTTTTACGAGCTGCCAATCACAGACCACCAATCAGCTTGCAGCTAATGGATCTGTGGGAACCAGATGCAGACACAAATGCTCTCTTTTCAGGAATGGACACGTGGAGCTTCAAGGTAAGTTAGACAGCTATAATGCCTCCCAAAGCCCTGTCTGGACTTCTCTCTAGCTTCCAGACAGGGGTCTCTTTTCTGTGGGAGGGTCTGTGGGGGGACGAGGTCTGTGGGGGGACGAGGGGATCGTAAAACTGGTGCTATTCAGCTCCAGCGGGAGAAGTCTCCCAAACGGAGAACCCAGCCCTTCGTTTCTCATCTTCAACACTACCCCAAGTAGGCTTCGGGTATCCATTATGTCCTTAGCAATCTGGTCTTGGTAGCATTTTAATCTACCCTGGCCATCTTCCAGTCAGCGTGTGGAACCCCAAGGGATTGGGGACCAGGCCATCCGCTTGAAGGTGGCTGCTTGACAGTAGATACTGATGTGTGAGTCGGGGTGGGGGAGCAGGGGGGAGGATGGGGGAGGGGAGGTGGAGGAAGCACTTTAGGCAGGCTTTGAAACCCTTCCTGCTGTAGACACAGGCCAACCAGTAGAAATTTAAAAAACTGAGGAGAGGGTACCGCATGATGGAGATACTCTCTCTCTCTCTACACCTGAACTGCAGGTTCTTGCTGTTTTGGAGGACCAGCAGCTTATTAAGGATGGTGGACCTGGCCCCTGGCCATCAGTTGGGCAATTTGGGGGAAAATCACTGGCAGGTGTGTGGCTGTGGGCCTCCATTTGACGCTGGAATCAGGGTTCCGTTGGTACTGCACTACATCACGCTTTACATCGAGAAGGGGTGCTGGATGACGAGCAAGCTTACATCAGAGTAGCGATGCTGATATACTTCGTACTTTCTTGATCAACAAATGATGCCTTACTGTAGGGAAAGGACCTTCTTGCTTACAAAACAGCGGGGAGGGGTAGAATTGGAAAACAAAACAAAGCTGATTAACTTGGCAAATGCTGCCTCAAAGGTGGTGTGCAAAATGATTTTAATGAATTTTGGGAATGCAAACTAGAACTTCAAATCAATTTTGACATGATTAGTTTCAACAAGTGAAGATTACAGTTCATCAAAGTAATTGCAGGTTCTCCGTCAAAATTATAAATTATGAATTCACATTTTTATTAATTTAAATCTAATCAATTTTAGATTACTTTAATGGTGAATTTATGCTCTTATTATTCTACCCATTGGGCAAAGTGTAGAAGCATACATTTGTTCAAAGATTGTTTTGTCAGTCTAGGGCTTTTACAAGTATCAAATTTAATTTGCTTAATTTTATAATTCTTTTTGTTTTTATATTGAAATCTTATTTTCCTGTGTATATTTAATCCTCAAGTTGAAGGATATTAATGTTGGGGAATGTAACATTTTCCACTTTGGACATACATACAGCTTGAAGCATTCATGGATGATATATAGCAGTCATTTTCAAACTCAGGGTTGCAATCCGCAGGTGGGTCGAGGGCGGGTGTTGGGAGGGTCGAGGAGCGATCGGGTCGGGGCATCCCTGATGGTGGGAGGAAGTGCCCAATGGCCGCGACCGGCTTTCAAAAATGCCGACGTGCCCCCTCAGCCAGATGTAGCAGTGCACGGGCCCGGAGCCCAGCGAGGCAGACCGCCTCCTCCGTATGTCAGCGCGCTGTCCCAGGAGCAGGCTTTTTAAAAAAATCGATGGAGTCTTCCCACTAGAAGGCAGCAGGCCACGCGCCCGGCACACTGACGTCATCAGCTCTGGCCGCAAAATTACTGACGAGAGCTTCCTTGTAGCTGCCAGCAAGCAAGCAACAAGACTATGTGAAGAACTGAAGTTGGATCTTTTTGGACTAAGGAATAGATGGTCAGAGACACAAACAGGCCAGGACCTCGCAACTGAATATGCTGGAGTGAGCTTCAATGGAGAGTGCACGGCAGGACAATGCAGTCTGGTGTGAGCTCCAGGACCTCTATTGAACAACCCATACAGAAATGTAACATTGAACGACAAAGCAAATGAGATTGTGAGGACCAAGCAGGCTCATCCGTCGCATTAAAGATAAGTCAAAATGTTGGGTTGCGAAGTTCGGATGCTAAGGGACGTGAAGGTCGGTCGACATGGGTCTCGACGGGCAGCCGGTAAAAATGGATTCCCAGAAAAAGGTTTGGAAAACACTGATATACAGCAAGGTTGGATGATATACAGCAAGGTTGGATGATATACAGCACTGTTTGATGATATACAGCACAGTTTGATGTAATGGGAAGCGACCCAATGGCTTCTTGAGTGATATTGCAAAGTTAATGGTAATTAATTCTGCTTTAATGGTTCTTCCTTTGTTCTGAGGGTCCATGTCTGCAAACAATTCGATTGCTCATGCTCAAACCTGTTTCACACAAAGGGCATGACTTAACGGAAATGAAACGGAGTGCCATATTGGGCGCATTTTTCTGGGTGTTTCCTGGAGCTTATAGAGCCGAGAACGACCCCACTATTAAATGGGACTCTGCTCATTTCCAGGCCTCACTGAGGAACACCCTGCTGAGGCCGCACTTAACCCCATTTCTTGCACTAATGAGCAGGACCCCCCCCCCCCCAATTCCTACTGAGGGGATCCTCGAGGCCACAGCACCCCACCCACCTCATGAGGGCAGGTCACCTCCAGGCCTGATCCCCGGTGCAGGCAAAATGCCACCTGGGCACCTTGGCACTCTGGCAGTGCCCATGCCAGGCTGGAAGAGTCACCTGGGCACCCTGATTGTGCCAGTGTGGCACCCAGATGGCATCAGGGGTGCCAGTGTACGCCCTTCACAGAACCCAACCATCCAAGGGTCCCCAACTGCCTGGCTGACAGCACGCCCCCCCCCCCCCCCCGCCCCGCCCACACTGTGAGTCTGACTGCACACTTGAACATGCAAATGTAGGCCCTGCCCATTGCGGGTGAGATACGAGACAGGTGCAACGAGGCCGGTAGATCGCGCCCAAAGCATTTTTATTTGCTGATTGATTGAACCTTGACTCTCGTATTTAACTCATAAATGTTTTGTAAATAAAATGGCCAATCAGAAATGCAAAATGTTAGCGTGGCTCAGAGCAGGGCTGATTGCGTTTTTGAATCAATATCTGTGCACTTTTTCAAATCCAATTGAGAGAAATATATCTGAATATCTCAGTGTTCGAATTCAACGCAGACCATCACAAAACATCAGCTTGAGAGAGGGTTGCAGACGCATTCTACCATTAGAACATCAAAGATGTTTGTATTAACGCTGTGCCCTGAAATAGTCTCATAAGATTGTCAGTTCTGCTCATGCTCAATTGATCTGAGTCAGCAAACAACAAAAGCATGATTTTCTTTTGACTGTAACAGAATTGCCAGTTAAAAAAAACAATGCTAAGTTTCCATCCCGTGCACATAAGAACACAAGTGGGGAACACACAAATACTTTCTAACCTGCCTGACCCACATCCCTTATCAATCCATGTGCAGTTAGCTGTCAGTTTTCTAAGAAATGCACCTAACTACAGGTTAAAAGTTCCAAGAAGATAAAGCCGTGTTAAATTCCTCTCTGACCTTCAAAGATAATTGAACAAAACTCGAGGATATTATTCCAGCCATATCAGGGTCCAGAAGGTGTTCTCAATTTCACAGGTGACTCATCCATCATCCCGACAGGGCAGGAGCTATCACGTTGTGTAGAAAATGTAGCCACCCAGATCTATCCTTAGCATAGTGTTTTCAATTTGTTATTAATTAGATATTCATCCAGTTATTTCTTAAAGGACAGAATCGTCATATTGTTGACTGTTACTGCAGGAAGCTTGATGTAAATTTTCATTAACACTCAGAGGAAAATATGATCTTATCTTTATTATTGTTCAAACATTTTGTACACAAGACCAGTAGTTTTGCTGCAAGATACAAGCCCAGGATTCTCCCTTTCGGGGACTAAGTACCCACGCCCAACGGAAAACGGGCGAGAATCACTCTGGACTTTTTCCTTATAGGTTCAGGGTGATTCTCCGTTTTCCAGGGGACTACTAGGGCCCCGGCCTGCGTCCCGCAGCTCTGGCTGCCGGCGGGGCCCTGCTGTGCATGCGCACGGCAGCCACAAGCAGGTTCGCGCATGTGCCCAGTGGGCCACTTCGGCACGGGTGCCGCCGACGTGGCGGAGTCACAAAGTGGGCCGGCGCTGAGGAAGATAGGTGCCCCCTAGATCGCGGGCCTGGCCACCGCTGAGGCCACCCCAGAGTCAGATTTCCCCCGCACCCCCACCCCCCCCCCCCCAACCAGGACTGCCACTGTGGCCATGGGTCCCAGCTCCCGCCGGATGGTGCCAGGTGTAAACCACGCCGGCGGGAGATCGGCCGGTCGCTCGCGGCGAATCACCGCGGGGGCCTATTTTAGCGGCTCCCGACCGGTGCTGCGCCAACCCCGCCTTGGCGCTGATTCTCCGGTCGCCGGAGAATAGGCGGCCCGGCGTCGGAGCGGCGTGGCGGGAATTTTCTGCGCCCCCCGGGATTCTCCGACCCGTCGCAGGCTCGGAGAATCACGGCCATAATTTCTAAGTTAAATATTCTAGCCACACCTATATTGTCCAAGACTTTCATTATTTTAAAGACCGAGATTTGGCCACTTTTTAATCTTCATGTCTCCAAGTAAGCTTAGCTCTATGGCTAACTCTTCATGCTGCAATGCTTTCACTGACTGTTTTGTTCCTCTCTGACCTCAACCCAACACATTATTACGGCATGACTTTCGCCTCTGGGTACTTTTAGAGAATGACCCAAAATGCTTCTTTTCACAAGTAGAACCAACAGAAGCATAATGGGGGTGAAAGGCCTCCTTTTTGAAAGTTTCTACGATTGCGGATTATGACGTGATTTTTTTTTGAGTAAAGCAGGAATAAAAGAGGTAGATATTTTTATGAGGGAGGATTGGAAATATTACACCCTTGTTTAAAAAAGGAGAGTGAGATAAACAATACAGGCCAGGCAGCTAAGATCAGTGGTGAGGAGGTTTTCTAAATAAATTGGGATAAAATTAATTGGCTCTTTTTGAAAGCACAAGTTCATAAATGGATGTTAGCACTAAGGTTTTGAAGGCAAAGTTTTTTTGACCCAATTGCTTGAGTTATTTAAAGTAACTGAGAGGGTTGATGAGGGTAGTGAGGTTGGTGTGCATATGGGGCAGGATTCTCTGTTGATTGACACCAAAATCGAGAAACGCAATTTGACGGAGAATAGGTTCCGACGGCAAAATCGCGGCGGGTGCCGGTTTGATGCCAAATCGCGATTCTCCGTCACCTCTACATTGGTGTCAATGCACACCAGGGGCGAGATTCTCCGACCCCCCGCCGGGTCGGAGAATCGCCGGGGGCTGGCGTGAATCCCGCTCCCGCCGGTTGCCGAAGTCTCCGGCACCGGAGATTCGGCAGGGGCGGGAATCGCGTTGCGCCGGTTGGCGGGCCCCCCCCGCGTGATTCTCCGGCCCGGATGGGCCAAAGTCCCGCCGCTAAAATGCCTGTCCCGCCGGCGTAAATTAAACCACCTACCTTACCGGCGGGACAAGGCGGCGCGGGCGGTCTCCGGGGTCCTGGGGGGGGCGCGGGGCGATCTGGCCCCGGGGGGTGCCCCCACGGTGGCCTGGCCCGCGATCGGGGCCCACCGATCCGCGGGTGGGCCTGTGCCGTGGGGGCACTCTTTCCCTTCCGCCTCCGCCACGGTCTCCACCATGGCGGAGGTGAAAGAGGCTCCCTCCACTGCGCATGCGCGGGAATGCTGTCAGCGGCCGCTAATGCTCCCGCGCGTGCGCCGCCCGGAGATGTCATTTCCGCGCCAGCTGGCGGGGCACCAAAGGCCTTTTCCGCCAGCTGGCGGGGCAGAAATTCGTCCGGCGCCGACCTAGCCCCTTAAGGCTGGGGCTCGGCCCCAAAGATGCGGAACATTCCGCACCTTTGGGGTGGCGCGATGCCCGTCTGATTTGCGCCGTTTTGGGCGCCAGTCGGCGGTCATCGCACCGTTTCCGGAGAACTCAAATACAGTAAATGCCATTTACATATCATTAGCGGAGCCCGACCCTATGTTCTCCAGGGCCTCCTCGATTCTCCCCCTCTGAAGGGCCTCGATCGCAACGGCGGGGTTCACTTGCTCTTTTAAAAATTGTGAAACCGGCAGAGTGACTGATGAACGTAGAACATAGAATATTACAGCGCAGTACAGGCCCTTCGGCCCTCAATGTTGCGCCGACCTGTGAAACCACTCTAAACCCCATCTACACTATTCCCTTATCGTCCATATGTCTATCCAATGACCATTTAAATGCCCTTAATATTGGCGAGTCCTCTACTGTTACAGGCAGGGCATTCCACGTCCTTACTACTCTCTGAGTAATGAACCTACCTCTGACATCTGTCCTATATCTATCTCCCCTCAATTTAAAGCTATGTCCCCTCGTGCTAGCCATCACCATCCGAGGAAAAAGGCTCTCACTGTCCACCCTATCCAATCCTCTGATCATCTTGTATGCCTCAATTAAGTCACCTCTTAACCTTCTTCTCTCTGACGAAAACAGCCTCAAGTCCCTCAGCCTTTCCTCATAAGATCTTCCCTCCATACCAGGCAACATCCTGGTAAATCTCCTCTGCACCCTTTCCAATGCTTCCACATCCTTCCTATAATGCGGCGAACAGAACTGCACACAATACTCCAAATGCGGCCGTACCAGAGTTTTGTACAGCTGCAACATGACCTCTTGGCTCCGAAACTCAATCCCTCTACCAATAAAAGCTAACACACCTTACGCCTTCTTAACAACCCTCTCAACCTGGGTGGCAACTTTCAGGGATCTATGTACATGGACACCGAGATCTCTCTGCTCATCCACGCTACCAAGAATCTTACCATTAGCCCAGTTCTCTGTCTTCCTGTTACTCCTTCCAAAATGAATTACCTCACACTTTTCTGCATGAAACTCCATTTGCCACCTCTCAGCCCAGCTCTGCAGCTTATCTATGTCCCTCTGTAACCTGCAACATATCCTTCCGCACTGTCCACAACTCCACCGACTTTAGTGCCATCTGCAAATTTACTCACCCATCCAGGAGAGAGAGGCAGTAGGTCACAGAGAGGAGTGGCTGCAGGCTGCCAGGCTGGACACTAGCCAAGCTGGCTGGGGCAGGGGAGGGCCCTGCCAGTGCCGGGAGAGGGTGGGATGGCAGAGGAACAGGCCGAGTAGCCAGGGTGAGCCCCACATGACTACGGCGGTGCCCAGGCACAAACAGCCATTACTGTGGCCACCTTGCTATGCACCCCACTGACCATCCACCTTAGCCCCTGGTTCTGCAGAGTGAAACCGGCCCTACCCCCGCATCCCCCCTGCCACCACCCCCCCGCCACACCCCCCCCCCAACCAACCGCCACACACTGATGGCCCACCCAAGGAACCACAGTGCATACCCCTAGGATGGACAGTACCAGCTGACGGTACCACTGGCATAAGGGATTGGTGCCAGGGTCAGAGGCTCCCATGGTGCCGGACACTGCTGGTGCCAGGAGTGCGGAGATGGGAGGGGGCATGTGGGGAGCAGAGCTGGCAGTGCTAACCGGTGCCACCATGTAGCATATGTGGTTGGGCACGGGGATTACGCAGCATGCTAACATGTCGGCCTTTCACCCCTGCAGACAATGGAATTTGGAATTCAACCAACAATGGCCTTCCTGCTGGTCGCTGTAGCCCTGCGGGATGCTTTGCGGCTGTAGGGGTTGGCGCTGCTCGAGGAGGAGGAGGAACCTGCAGCAGCAGAGCATGCAGCACCGGAGCGGGCAGCAGAGGGACAGGAGGCAGCCACTCAGGTTGGAGAGCCAGCTGCCCAACAGTCCAAGGAGGAGGAGGTGCGAAGGAGGTGCCTCATGAGGCCTTGTGTGTACCGGCACCACCCATCATTCGAGGTACGCACATCTTTGAAAGTGGCTGAACAAGTTGAGAATGCTGTTCAACAGAGCAAATAAGATCGTTGACATTAATAGAGGACTCGGACATAAAAGCAAGGTAGTTATGTTAAACCTTGTAAAACATTGGTTAGGCTTAAACTGGGAACCACTCTTGAGGAAAAATGTTGGGGCCTTAGATTGGAGAAGTGAATTACTCACGTAGAATGGCTGGCTGATCTGGATAAGCTGGGATTGTTCTTTTAAGAGCAGCCAAAGACATGAGAAAAATTGAATAAGGTGTTTCAATACTTTGAACCATTTTGATAGAGTTAATACGGAGAAACCGTTTTCAGTGTAGAAGGTTTGGTAACCAGACAACATAAATTTAAACTGATTGGCAAAAGAGGTGGCATGAGAGACCACTTCTTTTCACAGTAGTTGATGTGATCTGGAACACACTGCCTGAAAGGGTAACGATCGTAACTTCAAAAATAGAATCGGATATATTCTTGAATGGAAAGATAAATTGCAGGATTATGGGGAATGAGTGATCAGGGTGGCAGGGGTGGGGGTGGAGGAAGGGTGGCTGGACTGGTTGACTAGCTGTACCAAAGAGCTACCAGAGACATGATAGGCCAAATGCCCCCCTTCTATCCTGTATCATTCTACGACGCTGTAAAATATGTTATTTTATGGTTTCATTTGCGATAGGAATGGAAGAGCCTTTCTAACCCTGAATGGATGGTGCATGGGACTGTTATTACTGATGCATAATATATATACATTATCCTTCTCCTTCAGATACCATTCCCTAAGCTTTTGGCCCGGAAGGACGGATGCTACCTACTGCATCACAAGACCTCCCATATAATATATAAATATAAAATATATATGCAGATTTTAAAAATCCTGTTCATGTTTTAACATCATAAACTGCCCATTACACTTTCTGATGCTGTAATTATACTCTCCCACCAATGATGGAACTCTGTCGCAGTTTTGCATCTTCCATCGCCTTCATTTGGAAATTAGGACAACTTGTCTTCCAACCAAATTCAACTCCAAGCTCTCTGCTTCTCAAATTAACCATGTATTTTGCTCTTAAGCTATTAATAATAATCACAATCTTTCAGGAAAAATAAGAATAGCAAGGATGAGTTTGAAAGTTAAAAACTGTTGGAAATGAAATAAACGGTCATAAAGTCGGAATTGATGGTTAAACGTCTTGAAGCATTAAGGAAGAATTTTCATTTTTCTGCTAGCGTAACCCTTGGTCTAATGTGCCGACTGAGCACTGAGATGAGATTTATACTGTTTACCTCCGACAATAGAAATAAAAGGCAGGATTGAAAGTTGGCTTACTAATAAAGGCGAGTTAATGCTTTTTATACAGCAGAGCATTGTAACTCCTTAAGCTCATTATTGGCTGGAGTTTCATGGTGGTCTGATCTGGTTTGCCTAAGTAGTACGGCTTTAACAAGATCGATCTTAACACCAGCCCATTGAAAAATAATAAAGTTTTTACTGGGTAAAGTCCCATCAATAATAACTCTTGTACTGCACTTTAAAATCCCAGAGTAACATCAAAAGTGGCATATAAACAAATTAAGTACTGAATCAAGTGTAGTATTGCAGTAAAAATGCAAAAAGTTGCAAAGGACAGTTAAATTAAAATGCAATTTCACCCAATAAATTTCATAGTTGACCGATTTGTTCCTTTTGCTGAGTCCAGGAAACCCACTAAGTAAATACTCTCCTTAGAATTCTGCAGCGCTGATGGACCTTGAGCTTCCCTCAAAAGCTGAAAATCCAGAAGCAGGAGTAGCACTGTGCTCTGACAAATAAAACTGTTATTTGTTCATTTTTATGGCCTTGGCAAAAAAATACTGATCCGGAATTTGTTGCCAAAACAAAAACAAGTTGAATGCCGCTCTGACCTGCTGTGATCTGGAACGCACTGCCTGAAAGGGTAACGATAGTAACTTCAAAAATAGAATCGGATGTATTCTTGAAGTGAAAGATAAATTGCAGGGGTTATGCAAACCCAACGATTTGCAATTTGTAAAACTGTGAGAAAAGGAGACTTCACCCCAAGAGTGATAACATGGACCAGTAGGTACCTTTTATGTTAAAACAAACTTTAATTTAAACACAGAATCAATCACATAAGGAACACAATAATATATTTGCAGTTCACAGTTCAAACAGTTCTCAAATAAAAGGAAAAACATTAACTTGTTCCCTACACCTGCAACTATATATTCCAATTAAGCAAAGCAATATAGTTCAAACATCACTTGCAAATAAAGTTAGCAAAGTTAACAATCAGGTTTGCTTGCTTTTCTCTGTTCACAGAGTTTGGAGATAATCATCTAGAAGACAGCTGAAGACCTGTCTTGTCAGACGAAAATGTGATGCCAAACTGCAAAACTACAGACAGACCTGGCTCCCCACATTAATTACATCACAAGGCATTCTTCAGTCTCCTTCCACTAAGATGTCCCAAGACTTGATAATCCAGGACTGAACACCTTCTCTCATCAATTATCTACACTCCAAGTATCCTCCAAAATCAAAAGGATGTTTCATTAGCCATCTATCTGCATACGAATTGAACCAATTATTACCTCATTTTTACAACCCCTTAATCACAGCTTTAGCAGACACATTGGCCGGGATTCTCCCTTGTGGGGACTAAGTCCCCATGCTGGTGGGAAAACCGGCGTCAACAGGCCCCCAAGGTGAGGAATTCTCACCTTTCTAGGGGGTTAGGTGGATGCCGGAATGGTTGGCGCCACTCCAGCCGGCGCCGAAGGGACTGCGCGGGTTCGCGCATGCGCGGAACGGCAGTCGTGTCTTGCGCATGCACGGAACCGTCGGCGCATATGCGGGCAGTTCTCTTCTCCGCACCGGCCATGGTGGAGCCCTACAGGGGCCGGCGCAGAAGGAAGAAGTGCCCCCACAGAACAGGCCGGCCCGCAGATCGGTGACCCCCAAATGCGGGCCAGGCCACGGTGGGCCCCCCCCCCCCCCCCCCCGGGGTCGGACCCCCTCGCGCCCCTCTGAGGACTGCCCACGCCGACTTACCTGCCAGGTCCTGCGGTGTGGGACCATACGTAACCCACGCCGGCGGGACTGGCCAAAACCTGACGGCTGCTCGGCCCATCGGGTCCCGGAGAATTGCCGGGGGGGCCGCTGCCAATGGCGCCCGACCGGCGTGGCGGGAATCCTGCCCGAAAAACGGCACCAGAGAATACAGCAGCCGGCGTTGTGGCGGCGGGGTGGGATTCGCGCCACCCCCCCGGTGATTCTCCGACCCGGCAGGGGGTCGGAGAATCCCGCCCACTGACTGTATGTATCTTGAACCTGTTTTTTAAATAACAATACTGCAGCAATTATAAAATATATTTAACAATTTAGGCTTGGTTTGGTTTGTGATGGTTTTGGCCTGGCTCATGAGTCTCGCAAAATGTATATGCCACTTATTGCCCAAATTTCGATGTCTTGGTGCATGGCAGTCGTGCACTGTTTTATTACCTGATCAATGGTAGGCAGAGCTGAGCACTGCAGTTATTAGCCAAGAGTCCTGTGTTTAACTGGATTCAAGCATGAAGATAAACCTCCTGGCAGCTATGTTTAAAACATTAATCTGTCAATCAAAGGCAAGTTAAAGGTATTGTACTGTGAAATTCAATGAATGCTTAGCATTTCAAAGGACCTCAGGAGATTTCATGCCTTTTCAAGTGTTATGGGCTTTCTAGAAAGGCTCTGGCATTTCAAACAGCAGCAATTTCAAAAGCATAGGGCTATGTGGCGAAAGGAAAAGTGTTTGCGGTTTGATTCTTCACAGAACTGTATGGTCTGCTCATCAGCTGTCAGGCAGAGAGTGAGAAGGCCACTTGCTACAACTCCCTCGGCTAGTCGCGGTCCATTCCAGCTCCACTTGACCCAGAGTCACAACACAATTGAAATTAATAAAGATTTCTTCGAAAAACACCCGATGTTTTTGGCCCTTAGTGGCCCAGTAACTACAGTCACCAGGTTTGCAAATTTAAACACAATTAAGTCCATCAATAACAATATCTATAATTAAATATGCAGCAAATACAACAGATTAACTATTATCTATCTAATTCCACTCTGTAAATCGTCCCCACCCTCTACAAAAACACACACAAGTACACAAACAAACAAGACAGACAAACAAACACAAAGGCGAAGAAGGGTGTAAAAATAATAATGAAAGTAAAACGATGGGTCTTTGTTTCAGATAGTTGTTTCCAGCACACCTTCCTTCAATCTCCGCATTTCGTTCAAGGTTTTAACTGTAGATTCATGCAGGTTCTGTGTATCTACACAGCTTTTCTGGATAAAACACAAAGGAGAGAAAGAGCAGCTTCTTTCCTCTGGGCATCCAGGACTCCAATAGTCTTTCCCCGCCCCTTGCAATATCATCCCACTCAAGCAGGAGCCCATTACCACCTGTTACCAGGCAGAATACAGCCTTTGGGCTAACTCATTGGCCAACAGTCAGCCAATTGATCCAGGTCCCATTAATGTTGTGGGTGCTGAAAAGTCTAAGTTCTGCTGTCCAAAGAAAGCATAGTGAACCATGTTGTAACTTTTGAGATCCTTTCTTCCCCTGCTCAATTTCAAGGATCCATTAAGCCTCCATGGGTCAAAATAGTGTAACAAAAATAAAGAAATAGGAAATAAGGGAGTTTAAACAGTATGAAGAACTTGAACAGAAGGCTACCCGTGAACACCATACTAAGAGTGATCTTCAGATTGCCCAGGGCTGGAAAGGGCTGTCCAGACACAGGATCCCATCTCAGGGGGAGGGTCCCAGGGTGAGTAAATCCCTTACCCGCAGCAAGAACCCACCTAATCTCCCTCAGCAGTCAGGCAGTGGCCTAGGGCAACATGAGCAATGGGCTGAACCCATTGACACCCTCGGTGTCCATCGCACCAGGACTGCGCTTGGCAATACTTATACCAAAGTCCAGCTGGTAGTGTTCCCGCTGTGGGTGCTGGACCATAATGGAGTGGGGGGGGGGGGGGGGGGGGGGGGAGATGGGTGTGCAGTTTCAGGCTTCCGACCCGTTAATTGCATTCAAATCAATGCAAATCAACTGTTTGCATTTTCCCATGAAATGCAACAAAGTTTTATGAAGAGGCATCACACTTGCATAGCATTAATACTACTGACCCACAACTTGATTTGCTGTAATAAGTGATGGCAGGCCTGCATGTTTGCTACATTTACCAAACTATACACCGGTGCCAAACTGTATTATAATGAACGGTTCAAAAATGTTGCCTCTCGATCAGATGAGGGACAAGGCAATTAAATAGAAGATATTTGTGCATATGTTTCGCCTCTGCTACAAAGCTGCACAAATATTAACAGGAATCATAGTGATATTTTAAAATGCCTCTGCTCAACTGGTTCTGCCTGATTTGGTATGATATCGAGTAGCTTTGCCATCACCCCGGGGATTATAACTTTCCGAAAGGAAAACTTCATGCTTTATTTTAGCCCTTCTCGCTGCACATGCTCTTGTTACAATTTTGAGATCTCTTTCTGCAATTTACCTAAAAGATAAACCCCACAACACACACCTTTTTTGTGAATTGCATTGGCATTTCTTTTGGTTTACAAAGTGTTAAGGTCCACTGGGCTGTAGCTTCAGATCTCAGCATGTCAAAGATCAAGCCTACTGACACTGAAGCACTTGGATTAGCTGCACACCTTAGCCTTGGATCAGGATGTCACCTACCATAGATTAACTGTAAATCAACATTCTGGTTTATACTCAACCAGCAGAGACTTAATTAATCCCATTAGATCACCAAAGAACATGAGATTTGGGCCATTAATTATATTCTAATAATTCTAACTACTTGACCTTTGCTTTCGTAGTTTGTGTGCTTTGAAGTTTATTGGCTCAACACTTGGGCTTCATTGAGCGTATTGTTATTAGAAATGGATATGGGAATGAAGCAGAGAACCTGGACAATCGTGATTGAACCAATGACCCAAGTGTTAAATGAGGTTGATCTGTAGATGAGGTAAAGAAAGGAAAATGCTAATCATTCAGGCTAATCCTTTCTTCTGATGATCCCTTCACCTTGAACTGGAAATTATTATACAAGGCCAGTTCTGAAAATGGAACAAAGTGAGCGAAAGGGTGCAGAGGGGAACATATGCACAGCAGAAGATTAGGTGGCGAACAGGAGATGGTTAATTTACAGAAGTAATAATTGTCCACGACAAAGGTAGTAGTGATTAGAGAAATAAAAGGCTCCACGAAATCCAGGGAATGCGTCAATAATTGAGACAGGCTAAATATATAAGCGACGTAGGAACAGGGCTAATCCATTCAGCTCCTTGAGACTGTTCCACCATTTAATTAGCTCATGGCTGGTCTTTTAGCAATGGGTAGCATGAAAATCTATCTAAGCAGAACAGGGTCAAATGGCTAGGTGTCTAGAGGGTAGCGAAGGCAGTTCATCACCAGGGGTGCAAAGGAAATAAAACAGTAGATCAATGCCGTGTCTTAGTAGGTAGCACTCCAGTCTATGAGTCAGAATGTTGAGATATAAGCAAGGCTGAGATTCCAGTGCAGTACAGGGAGAGTACCACACTGTTAAGACATTAATCTTAATTTCCTTCCTCTAAATACATGACACAGTTCTGGTCGCACTATTTTGAAGAAGTGTTGCGGAATTCTCTCTTGTATCCTGGCCAATATTCATCTCTCATCACAAAAAGAATTGAAGAAAGCATTTTTTGTCATGATCTAATTGCAATGTACGGGAGCTTGCTGCGCGTAATTTGGCTGTCACACTTCCTACTTCGTAACAATGACAATGTTTTTTTTAAAAAATTATCTGCTCTAAAACATGAACACAAGTTCTTCCTTTCACATTGGGATGCCCAGATTCTGTTTTATGCACTTTTATATTGATGAGTCTTATTTTGTCTTTGACCCATCCTGGTTCTGAGGGTTGGCCGCACGATGAACGATCTTTCTTCACTGATTGCCTGTTGCCCTCACTACCAGTCCCACAGAGAGGCTGCTCCATGCTCTGATATAATCCATCCATTCCATCTCGGGTCTTCTTTGTGCACGTTTTCCAGGGGCTTTGCCTTGCTCATGGCCCACGTGCAGCAGCCTGCAGGTCCGCTCACTGGGCTTACCGACCCATCGAACTGGAGTGGAAGCAAATCATCCTCAATCCTGAGGGACTGCCTAAGAAAAGTAAGAGACATTTTGTGCCAAGACGTTTCCTTCACTGTTTTCTTTATTTTCTCCCAATGTAAACATGCCTTGGAACAAAAAATGTTGTCCTTAGAAATTACATTGCCACATCTGGATAACAGAACAAGATAAGGTAACAATACATTGCATAGATTTTCATGCATGTGTTGGAAAGATAATGATTTGGTGTAGTTGTAGAAATATGCAATAGAATGGAATTACTTTGCAGGAATGCATTAAAACAATGTTTGGAGTACTGAGAGTGCAAAGTTAATAATACGCCTCTGTTGATTTTATACAGTGTAGAACGTTTGTTTCACAACAATAAATACTTGATTTGATCTGATCTATACATTGCACAATTCAGGAAAATAAATTCTGCAATATAAATGTCTAAGTCAAATGTCCCAGTGCACCACTGATACTAAAGCTTCTTCATTACTTTTTCGGTGATGTTAATGTTGCATCCAGTGTTTGCACTGTCTGCTGTACACCAAAATAATGGCACTGGAAGGAAATGGTGAATACCTGGCACTTCTTCTCAGGTGACAAATCAATGAATGCCATAAAGTCCACACCTGATATGCATGGTGTAACCAGAAGTACAATCCAGTCTATCTCTTAAAATAATCTTTAAGGATATATGCATGCATATGCAGTACGGAATAATTTATCAATTTTTACATGGGATTCTACTGAACATTTTTAAAACATTTTATGCTGGATTATATCAAATATTTTCGGAAATATCAGTTTTCAATGTCTCTTCGATTCAGTATATATGTGATGATATGTGGAGGGAAAGCGTTGTCATAAAAATCCAGGTAATGTTCCGCAAGAATGTTCTGTTTGCTGAGCAGTTGATATTTTCCCTTTATAGCATGGAGTGCGTGTTAAATGCAGCATTTTTTCACCAAAAGTATTGCTTTAAAACAGCCAAATATTTAAGAAAGTCTGAGTGCCATATGGGTTGATTTTTTTTACATGAATTTTTCAATTCTTTGCACACATAATCTGATATTTATTTTCAGTGAGCTTCCATTCTTTCTCTTCATCACTCCCAATGTATCTCCAGGAATACTTGGAGGCACACTCAGGAAATAATGCAGGTGAGTGAAAGACAGAGTCCATGCATGTGCTGGTGGGGGTGTTTAACTCGCAAACAAGAACACTTCTCACGTGGAATACTTTGTGACTATTTCTCAAACTTGACTTCTTTCTTCGAGACTGGCCTTGGATATGGCTCAGAAAAAGATCTGCGAGAATTGAAGGAAATTGAAATACTTTCCTTTGATTCAATTCAAGTTCCTTGTTTGCAGTGTCATGTGAGAGTACCCTTTAAGAAATTGGTGTTTAAGAAATGTACCTTTAAGAAATGGAGCTGCTCACGTTACTGCAGTGATGTCAGAGTGTGGGTGGAGCTGAGCTCTCTACTTCTGCTTTTTTAGTTTCAGTTTGAAAAGAGTTGGGGTGTGTCTGCGTTTTTCAGGGAGCTGAATGTGAAGTTAAAAGTGAGCTGCACTGCTGTTGATCTCTGCCATCAAATGACTATCTATGGATCATTTGGCGAACTCAGAATTGTAAAAAGGTCTCAGTATTAAATGTAAGCCTAATGTGCTCCTGTTTGAAGGTTTGCGAAGTCTTTTGGATGTTAAAAGGACAGCTCAAACAATTACTTAGTGTTGTATTCTTTCGGGGTTATCTTTGAATTAATGGTTGCTAAGATATTCACTGTTCGTTTTAAAAAGGTTAACTTGAGTTCATAGAATAAACATTGTTTTGTTTTAAAAACCACTGGTCCATGTCTGCTGTACCACACATGTAGAGTGAGATGTGTGCTCCCCATACCACAATCTATTAAAAGTTGTGGGTCAGGTGAACTCCATGATACACTTTGGGGTTCTCTAAACCCTGGCCCATAACAGCAGATACTTTGAGTTTATCCAGAACTCTTCTTTCAGTTTTCACTTCTTCCAAGTATCTCGGGGATGGCTGTAATTGCGGTACGGGCAAGTGATTGGGCAGAGCAGAATTCCATTTACAATTGAGTCAGTAGCATTCACATACTCACAATTTTCAAAAGTTTTGCAGAATAAAATTCATTTAGGCATGATTCCAGCTGTCAAATTCAAAGCCAGGTTCATGCATAAATGAAGGGCTTAGTGTCACCAAATATTAAAATGGTTTCTTCTCATCTGTCAGAAGCTGAGGAATCAGCTGGTAAGTCATTTCCCAATTGAAGTGAATCCACTTTTACTTTGCCCCCCAGTTATTCCATTTGAATTGATTTAGATTTTGGTGTTAATCCCCCCTCATTCCCTGCAAGTACGTGGATATGGGCTGTGACTGACAATCCAAGAAGCTGCCATTTAAGCTGACTGTGCATTGGGTAAATTGAAACAGACGTTTGGTTTTGTAAATTCAGGGTTCGGATGTTAATTGTTGGGAGAGTGCCTGAATCTCGCTTTATGAAATGAAATGAAAATCACTTGTTGTCACAAGTAGGCTTCAAATGAAGTTACTGTGAAAAGCCCCTAGTTGCCACATTCCGGCACCTGTTTGGGGAGGCTGGTACAGTAATTGAACCCGCGCTGCTGGCCTGGTTCTGCTGCTAAACCAACCCCTGCTGAAGTAAAAAATTCTCTTCATTGTGATTAAAGAACTCGAAAGATTTAGCCGGGATTCTCCAGCCTTTGGGATTCTCCTTCCCGCTGACAGTGCACCCCAACCCGTAGATTTCCTGGTGGAGTTCTCCAGGGCGGTCCAGGCACTTGAACCACGGCATGGGCATTGTTGTAGCGGATCTCCGCAATGGTCTGTGGCCTCCGAATAAGTGTCATCAGCCATGACCACAGTGGATAACCCCTATTACCCAGGAACCAACCCCTCAACTGGGGGTGTGCCTCGAAGCTGTCGTCGAGTGTGCCAGGATGATGGCATCATGCACACTGCCCGGCTATTGGGCGAAGATGTGCATGATGTGCATCTCATGGTCGCACGCTAGCTGTATATTAATCGTGTGGAACCCCTTTTGGTTTGTGAAGACTGGCCCCTCATGCGCCAGTGCTCATAGGGGGACATGTGTCCTGTCGCTCACCCCCTGGACCTGGGACATCCTGGTGATGGCTGCGCAGTCATCCTGGTGGGCTCGGTCCATATTTAATTTGATATATTATGCGAGGCCTCTGTAACGGCACGGGTGCACCTGTATACCGAGGTCTGCGAGATCCCAGACAGGTCCCCCCTTGGCATCTGGAAGGATCCCATGGTGTGAAAGTTCAGGGCGACTGTCACCTTGACGGCCACTGGGAGCAGGGGTCCTCCCACATACCCCCACAGTTCAAGGTGTGCCATGATCCGTCAGATATGGTGTACTGTCCCTCTGCTCAGCCAGAGTCTTCGATGGCATGCCTAGCTTGGCAGGTCCTCGAAGGACAGGCGCTGTCGGCACACACATGTCCTAATGTGGCGCACACGCTATTCTCTGTCCAATCGCATTTTGTGATTCCAGCGTTGCTGGATGGAGAATCCCGCCCCTTATTTTCCAGCAGATGGCGGAGTCATATCCCTGGTTAAAGGTTAGTACGTGCTTGGAAAGAGTGGAAGAGACCATTTTAAATTGAAGAATGTAAATGAAGCCTTGTCTTCAGATTGATGCTGTATTTGTTCTCCTTTGATTAGAATTAAGGTGCTTTGTATTTAGTGTTAGAGGGGAAGCACTTCATTATTCATTGCTTCGAAGCAGCAGATACTAAGTGTGAAGCCACAGTGCATAGCACTGTTATCTTTTACTTAGAGGTGTCAAGCATCTCCAATCAAGCAGTTGCATGAGGCCTGATTATTTACATTGGGTTATTATTTTACTGCTTGATGACAATTGAGGTCTACAACTTATAACGGAATCAGACTAAAATTATTCATTTTCTAATGGTTGCTACTTGTAAAATCAGTCTCCCATAGTTTAATATTTGTGGAGTCATGCCCAAGCTTCTTTATCTGAAGATGAGAGTCGGCAAGGAGAGATTTGGACCGAGGGAGAAATGGGGGAGACGGAAGGAGGATGGTTGGACAGGGCAAAGAACTGGGGATTAGGGATTGTTTATTCACAGGGAGAGGTAGGGCAGTCCTGCAGGTCTGTCATTGGAGGGGATGCTTATTGGCTGAACATTATCAGGAGGAAATGAAAACTAAAGAGAGTCTTGCAATTATACAGCTGACTTGAAGGTAACTCAATGCACTTTGCAATCACTGAAGTATGTTTGAAGTGTTATCACTGTTATAATGTCGGAAATACAGCAGCCAAATTGCACACAGAAAGGTCACAAAAACAGCAATGTAATAATGGTCAGATAATCTGTTTAAGTAACGTTAAGTGATGTTGACTGAGGGATGCATATTGGTCACATAAACTCTTCGGCTCTCCTTTGAATAGTACCCGATGATCTTTTACATTCACTTGAGAGGGAAGAAGTTTGACTCGGCGTAATGTGTCACCTCTGACAATGCAGTGCCCTCTCAGCACTGCACTGTAGTGTTAGCCCAGCTTTTGTGCTCCTTCTGCACCTTAATGACTCACAAAAGCTTGAATGACTCAGAGGAGGCTGGCGGTAAACAAACATAAGATTTATTTACGCTGTCTACAAAGGTCAGCATAACGTAGCATATTGCTCCCAGTACAATCCTAGCTCGGAGGACTAACCACACCAGGCCCTGTTTTGGGCCTGCTTTTATGTTAGCTCATAACGAGCCCCATGAGGTTGGCCTCGGTCCCCTAGCTGGGAAGCCCATACTCGATGAGTCCCATGGGGATATTAATGATGATTCCCCATAGTCCTCATGGGGGTTATGACAAAAGCGAGGCTCTCAATGGTGAGGTCATAAGTGGATGCTGTGGTGTTCTTTCTATTGATAATTTTTGGATGGTTGGCGAAGTGTTCGCAAAGACTGCAAATAGCTTTAAATTAAACAAAGCTATATATTTATTAACACTACTAATTTGGATTTGACACTTATTCCTATATAATTCACAGTTGATAATAAACATATAATCTACACTCATCTATTACTAATCTCTACACTATTACATTAACTATGATCTGCTCTCACTCACTCTATCTTTCCTTCAGTCTGTTCTCTAGTTTTCCCCTCAACCTCTCAGCCACAAGGCTTAACATCAATGTCTTTTATACTTGTACACCAACTCCCTCTCGTGGTTGAGTTAGACATTTCACTAACCCTTGCAGTTCTTGCATTTATGATAATGTCATAGGCGCTACTTCTACTTATGTGTTGGAAGCCGCAATGCACGTAATCACGATTCAAATGATAAGTGCGTGTGGTGAGCACATGTGCTACATGGAGTTACGCAGTAGGGGCAGGCAGGAAGTGTCCCTCCCACCATCAGCTGATTGGGTTTCAGGTCGGAGTGGGTGATAAAATGCCCATCTGAAACCACCCAGTCTCAGCAGGCATGGAGAAGGCGTACAAGCTTTAAGTACAGTTCCTCCACCTCCTGCACAGTAGGGATTCTGATCCTCTAACGGCAGGGCTACAGTGCTTCTGCTGAACAAAAAATAGCAGTCGCAACTGCCTTCATTTAACAAGTTATATTTTCACATTTGCAAATGATAATGTTATTGCCTACATTGTTAAAAAGTAAATGTTTGCACTAAAATGAAACACTTTAGGTTACAACCAACAGACACAACCAGAGGCAGGATCACAACCAATTACTCAAAAACTAATTCAATTAGTTTTAAAATCAAGTAAATATAATAATAATCGCTTATTGTCACAAATAGGCTTCAATGAAGTTACTGTTAAAACCCCTAGTCGCCACATTCCGGCGCCTGTTCCGGGAGGCTGGTACGGGAATTGAACTCAGGTATTGTTCTGGCATTGCAAGCCAGCTATTTAGCCCACTGTGCTAAACCAGCCCCTGATGATATAGTACATTATTTACTGAGATCCTTTGATGCATTCACTTCAATCTTATTTTCTAAACATTATCCAAAATCTCCAAGTGAAGCGCGATCCAAAAGCCACTTTTCCCAGCAGTAAAACTGAAAACAAAGGTACATCGTCAGCTCAGGAGCGACATTACAGTTTTCAAACTGTCGCCTGTGCCCCTTGGTTCTGGTGCAATCCTTATCAATAGCTATTAGTGCTGTTGTTGCATACGAGAAAAATACATCTATTCACAATCTTGTCTGTATTACAATCCTTGTTTATTTTTAAAAATGAGATAATGGCCCAAAATGTCCAAGCTTCGAGGCGTCGTACCGAGTGGGGTTATACCAAAGAAGCGCTTAATTATTGACCACTTAAGGGCCTGCAGTTGGATTTACCTGGTACGGGGAGAGATCGGAAAGGACCTGGCCTAGGCCATGGGCAAGAGGTGAGGGGTGGGGTGGAGGGAGGGGAAGCCTCCACTAGAAGCCCCCTTTTGACTGTGGGTGTCCTCTCCCCTTTAAGGATCTGGTGGGCACTGGATCTCCCTACACCCTGGACTTTCGTGCAATACTCCTACTCCTCCCTCCTCCCCGGGCATTCCCTCCCCATTGTGGGACCCCTTAAACTTAAACTTAAGGACGGCACGGTAGCACAGTGGTTAGCACTGTGGCTTCACAGCGGCAGGGTCCCAGATTTGATTCCCGGCTTGGGTCACTGTACTGTATGTGCGGAGTCTGCACGTTCTCCCTGTGTCTGCGTGGGTTTCCTCCGGGTGCTCCGGTTTCCTCCCACAAGTCCCAAAAGGCGTACTGTTAGGTAATTTGGACATTCAGAATTCTCCCTCCATGTATCTGAACAGGCGCCGGAATGTGGCGACTAGGGGCTTTTCACAGTAAATTCATTGCAGTGTTAATGTAAGTCTACTTGTGACAATAAAGATTATTATTATTATTATTCCTTGTCTTGTCCTCCGTTCCCAGGAATTAGGCTCAGGTATTTCCTGAATTTCATCCTCAGGCCTCTGTAACTCTTGGCTTGGCAGGGCCTAGAGAGCTGCCAACCAATCTGATGGGCCGGCACTTCTCCCGAGTGAGGGGCTGAAGTCCCACCTGTAGCCATTTTACACTCAGTCAGATATGAGATGGCTGCAGGATAGTCGGAGCCGGTGGGGTTGTCTTTCCGGCTGACTCTTCAGATGGCGGGAATGGAGAGCCCACCAGCTGATGTCATGTTGGATGTATCCTTCCATGTGACAGTCTAAAACGCTGCACAGGTCTTGGAACTTTTCCTTCTGATATTCAGTGCTGCCATCAGCTTAAGTGATGCTTTCTCGGCAGCTACACTTTGAAAGTGATTCCTCAGCTTCACTCACATGGGTTTGTTTTCCTCATGCATTTCCTGCAAATTTTTTATCACCTCTGTTATTTTCACATTGCTAATTGGTGACCACTAACATGCTGGAGTAACATCACCATTTCAAAGTCTTGAGCAAATTGTCTTTGATCGTCTCAAAATTTTCTTACCAGTCACTAAGGGTCATTCGGAGACACTTCACATCAATATCATCTAGTCGGATTCAGCCATCACCGTGTGCAAGAGTTTGGTAGTTGTACTCAATTGGTGCATTCAAACCGCTGACAAAATAGCTTCACACAGGACTGAAGTAACTATTGATTGGCCTTTGTGGTACAAAGTATGTACTTATTATTGACTGCTAAATTAAGGATGTCAGAAATTGTGTGCCTTCTAGTGTGCTACTCATCAGCAGATCTGAAGTTTGGCAGCTTTTAAATATGGAAGGGGCAACACAGGAAATGAGGTAGACAACTATGTCCAAATCACTTTAATGATCAAATAAAGAACGTTAGCAGAAAGCTCACTTTGCTGATCAGAACCGGACCAGTTTACAGAATACAAACTGAAGATCGAACATATGTTGGAAGGTCATTTAAACAAAGGTGAATTATTAAACATCTCAGTAAACAAAAATCAATTCATTGCATATAGAAAACCATTCAGATGCTAATATGAAATTCAATTTTGATTTTTGATGTCATCTCCATTGCCAGCTCAGAGAATGCACAGGTCTATCTGAATTCCATTATCTGAAGCTCGGAAGATTTATCTCCATCCACCATTGAGCACAGCCTCTCCCAACCTAACTTTAAACTGAATCATTTTTATTGTTCTGTCACTTCAACCTGTCACTGGTTGCAGAGGTTTAATTTTTTTAAATGTGTTCATTGGAATCGCAGGCTGTGCCAGCATTTATTGCCCATCCCTAATTGCCCTTGAGGGGGCAGTTAGGAGTCAACCATATTGCTGTGGGTCTGGAGTCACATGTAGGCCAGACCAGGAAAGGACAGCAGATTTCCTCCCCAAAAGGACATTAGTGAACCAGATGGATTTTTACAACAATCAGCAATGGTCATCATTCGCTTTTTAATTCCAGATTTTTACTGAATTCAAATTTCACCACTTGCAGTGGTGGGATTTGAACCCAGGTCCCCAGAGCATTACCCTGGATTTCTGGTGTGCTAGTCCAGTGACAATACCACTACGCCACCGCCTTCCCAGAATTAAATACGGATTTTGTTGTATTGATGTTTAGCATAGTTTCTACCTTGACTCCACCCTCAGCATGGTAACACAGATTTCAATTGTTTGCATTTGCAGTATTCGAAAGCCACCTCTATATCTCATTACTCTGAAAAACCCTTTTGCAAAACAAAACAAGGATCGGGCACAACTGGAGCACAGTGGTTAGTGTTTAGCACAGATGCTTCACAGCTCCAGGGTCCCCGATTCGATTCCCGGCTGGGTCACTGTCTGTGCGGAGTCTGCATGTTCTCCCCGTGTCTGTGTGGGTTTCCTCCGGGTGCTCATGTTTTCTCCCACAGTCCAAAGATGTGCGGGTTAGGTGGATTGGCGATGCTAAACTGCCCTTAGTGTCCAAAAAATGTTAAGTGGGGATTACTGGGTTACGGGGATAGGGTAGATACGTGGGCTTCAGTAGGGTGCTCTTTGTAAGGGCCGGTGCAGACTCGGTGGGCCGAATGGCCTCCTTCTGCACTGTAAATTCTATGATTCTATGAAAAACAGGCAGAAATTCTGATTTTCTGAGTGAATATTGTGGTGTTTTTGTCAATGCCATTAACCTCTCCACCGCTGATATTTTTAAAAATTCATTCCTGGGAGGTTGGTGTTTCTTGCTAGGACAATGTTTATCGCCCATCCAGGTGGGATTCAATCCAGGTCCCAGAGCATTACCCTGGGTCTCTGGATGACTAATCCAGTGACAATGCCACTGCACCACCTTCCCCGCCCCTGCTATTTTTCAATAGACCTTTGCATATAACCCGTGGTTGACTATAACCAAGACCAATATTTAGATGTTTTTTATTGACTGCTGGTTTCATTACAATGTGTGAGATGTCATCAATAGAAAAGTTTGAAAAAATAGAAAAGTTCATTTTTTTGTTTGAAGGTTGTGTCAGGTGGAGAAGGAGTTCTCCAAGCAAGGGAAAGCACAGTCAAACTTTGGGCCACCCATGACAATGACTTCCCTCCTGATCCCCATGCCGCAGCTGTATTTGAACGCTTTCCGAACCATTTGCTTTAACATTGTTCCCTTTGGTTCCCAGTGGGGATATGGGAATAAAAATGGCAGGCCCCCATCAGTGCTAACATGGGCACTTCCCACCTGTCCCAATCTTCACTTGCCACGCTGAAGTTAAAATTGCCACTTCAAAAGCTGTTGCACGCTATTGCATCCTGAGATTGCATCAATACCAAATTTAACCTGATGCTTCTCCTTCTTCAAGTCTTTCACTTTCTGCCCATAGCAATCAAGATTTTATTGATGGACTATGAATGGTGAGTTTATTTGCTTTCATCTAATCTTACGATCTGTTTGCTATGAGCCAAGGTACTCCAATGTGTTGTTCGGTGTATTGTATTTAAATTTGTTGAAGTGACCAATAGATTACAACAATGTGCTCCTAAAGAGTTATTCATGAGGCTAACTTATAGATATTCAATAAGAAGTCTTACAACACCAGGTTAAAGTCCAACAGGTTTGGTTCGATGTCACTAGCTTTCGGAGCGCTGCTCCTTCCTCAGGTGAGGAAGCTAGTGACATCAAAACAAACCTGTTGGACTTTAACCTGGTGTTGTAAGACTTCTTACTGTGCTCACCCCAGTCCAACGCCGGCATCTCCACATCATAGATATTCAATGCAGGGACACTGGAACGTGTAGTCAGCAAATAACATTGAACTAAAATATGTGTGTAATTTAAGCTGTAGGTGTTGATTTATATAAATTGCTCAAGCTTTTCTGTTGTACTTTATAATGCCAGGAACTCTCAATTGAATTATAGCTGGGTAACTCCTCCAGAGCATGCACTATTTCTATGGTAATTTCTAGGGTAAAATAACAACAGCCACTTTGTTGGAATTCTCCGGCTGTTGGGATTCTCTTTTCCCGCTGGCTGTGCATCCCCACCCACCTGCTGGTTTCCCGGCAGTGTGGGGTGACTTCAATGGGAAATCCCATTGACAAGCAGCAGGAAGAGAAAACCCCATGCCAGCGAACGGCGCACCTCCGAGAACCACGGGGCTGGGGAATCGGAGAATCCAGCCCCTTGTATTAGTAACAACAGCTTTAATATCGTAAAATCTCCTGAGGTGCTTCACAGGAGTGGTATGAAGCAAAATTTGACACAATGCCACAGGGGAGGTTATTGAGGGCAGCGAACAAAAAACTTCATTGAGGAGATAGATTTTAAGGATCATCTTAAAGGAGGAGGTAGAGTCCAAGATGTTAGGGCAGCAGGGTGGGACAGTAGTTTGCACAGCTGCCTCACAGCACCAGGGACCCGGGTTTGATTCCAACCTCGGGCAACTGTCTGTGCAGATTTTCACATTCTTCCCGTGTCTGCGTGGGTTTCCTCCCACAGTCCAAAGATGTGCAGGATAGGTGGATTTGATATGCTAAATTTTCCCTCGGAGGGTTTACAAGGATACTTCGGGGGGATTGGGCCTGAGGGTGTTTTTTCAGAGGGCCGGTGCAGACTTGATGGGCAGAATGGCCTCCTTCTGCACTGTGGGAATTCTATGATTCTGTGATTCTACGAAAGTGAGGGACATTTTCAATCAAGATAGAACAATATTATCAATACTGTCTTAGAAGAATCTTGCCAAGGACACAAAAGTAAGCATGAGTATCCTCCAATCCTCCAAGCCTCTGACATGTCAAGTATAGAGATCATAATAATCTCATATCAACTGAGATGGGCTATCATCCATTGCCATACAAAGTCACCTGGTTCACTAATGTCCTTTCGGGAAGAAGGAAATGTGGCTAACCTGTGACTCCAGACCCAAAGAAAAATGGGTGACTCTGAGCTACCCTCTGAAATGACCGAGCAAGCCACTCATTTGAAAATGAAATGAAATGACAATGAAAATGAAATTAAATTAAATGAAAATCGCTTATTGCCACAAGTAGGCTTCAAATGAAGTTACTGTGAAAAGCCCCTAGTCACCACATTCCGGCACCTGTTCAGGGAGGCTGGTACGGGAATTGAACCGTGCTGCTGGCCTGCCTTGGTCTGCTTTCAAAGCCAGCGATTTAGCCCTGTGCTAAACCAGCCCCACTTCAAGGGCAATTCGGGATAGGCAACAGGCGCTGGCCTTGCCCGTAAGGTCCATGCCCCACGAAAGAATAAAGAAATGTTGAAGCATGTCAATAGTATAATGACTGTTGCCATGCAGACAAATACAACAGGAGCTCTTGTCGAGTTCGGTGAGGCAGAGAAAGGTACGCAGCCTAGAAACTGGAGTTCCTTATGTCAGCTTGATCTAAATCTGAAGGCATGTAGTTCACTAGCCTGTAAAGGAAACCAACTCGCTCTGACATAGCAGATACTCCCAGGATACTTCGACTACTTTTTAGTGTATATAATTATGTTGCGCAGCATTATCCCTCCTCTACTAAATTTAGCAAAGAAACAATGTTACAGCCTAATCTAATAGGGATTCAGCAGTTTTTTTCATGGTGACTGAAGCATTCTGTTTTATATCTCTATTTTTGCATATGATCCCTGTGGTATTGGAAGATGCTCTGGTACTTCACACTTCCATTGCCCAATAATGCATTTGAAAGATTGACCATCCCATCTTCCTCAGTGTGAAATCTTTTAAACATTTCCTATTGATACCAAAAATATCACTCATATTTCTTTCTTTTCTCACTACATTGAACACTACATTGATATTTTAAGTGCCTCCATGACTTTGTTCCTTACTCTACCCCTCTGTTCTGAATGTTTTTCTCAATTGTTTTCCTTTTATCTTTCACAAAATTACTCTCGCCTAGTCAGTAAGTTGGGGTATCATGACATGGCTCCACGCCAAATTGCACCATTGCCAAGATTGACATCTCTGTAACGTTGCCCCTCCCACATTGGGTGTGGTGCTGAATTCCTCATGTAAACCTTTGTTATCTCTAGACTCGACTATTCTAATGCTCTCCTGGCAGATTCCCATCTTGCACCCTACATAAACTGGAGCTCATCCAAAGCTCTGCAGTCCTTAACCTAACTTGCACCAAGTTCCATTCGCCCATCTCCCCATGTACTCAATTGGCTTTCAGTCCAGCAACATGTTGATTCAGGAAAAAATGTACCCTTTTAAATTCCTTCCATGGCCTTGTCCCTTCCTTTCTCTGTAATCCCCTCCAGCTCTTAAACTCTCCATGAACTCTTCACGCGCCGAATTCTGGCCTGTTTTGAATCCCTGGTTTTCATCACGTCACATTGGTGAACATGCAAACTCGATGGGCCAAATGGTCTCCTTTGGCACTGTATGTTCTATTATTATTATTATGCCCTGAGCTGCCATGCTCCAGGAATTTCTTCCCAAAACTCCCTTTCCGCTCTTCCTATCCTCCGTTGAGACGCTCCTGATCATTTTTTCTAGTATCTCTCTTTATAACTTGGTGTTAAATCTTATTTGAGAATGCTGCTGTGAAACCACTTGGGACACTTCACTACAGTGAGGCCAACATATAAATGCAAGTTGTTCTTGGTGATGGTTGCACTCTGTAAAATAATTTACAAGTTGCTTTCTTCAGTGAATAATCCAAGAAATTTTCCAGTCCTATAATCCTATTAGCTTTCTTCCTTGTGGCACTTAGGAGATCCTGTTTGACTTGAAAATGTAGTCACTCTCTCCGCACTGCTTAAACAGTTTGCACAGGTATCTCTTTGTGGGTTCTTGGACCCACAATCATACTCTGCTCTCTCATGGGGTAATCTAACATGCTCAATATCCCAGCACTTACATTTCTTTTGTAAATAACGAAAAATGCACATGCTATGAGTTTTCAAATTTGATTTTGTGGAGCCTCCTGGGCAGTAGCAGCAGCTTGTTATATTATGTATGTGAGTGCTAATGAAACAGCACACAAAACAAACCCTGGCATTCCTCTCAACCGTTCCACTTTAAAATTCAGGTATGAAGGAATGGGAAAATTAAATAATCACTCCATTTGAATTGATGTGAAAATGAAGTCATGCTCTGCATATTCAATTTCATTTTACAAGCCAGAAACACTTCTGTCAAAAAATATAATTTCATAAAAGCCGATTGAAGAAATATTAGAATTACACGTACAGTGTCTCCAATCCGGCTGTCCATAAACTGGAGTTGTCCGAAAGACGTACATTTTCAGAATGTGCCATGCACCAATTTTGAACTGAGTAAAATAACTTTCCTGGACAATTCGGCTAAGCGCTGACAAGGTGTGGCGCCGCACTGGTTCGATGCTTCGCCGCTTGTGGGTTGGTCTATTCCTGTGCTGCAAGTAACCCTTACCGTCACCCGGCCCGCTTGGCCCAAACCACCCACCAGCCTGTCAGTCCTGATTTCATTGAATGGTGAAGCAGACTCCAGGAGCCGGAGAGCCTGCTCCTGCTCCTACATCTTCTAGTCTTATTGCCTGAACCACCCAATGGAATCTGGCAAGATCCGATACCTGGCATGGTCTTGGTCCCAAGGTTGCTGGTTTTGATTATTATCTGGTATTATCTGAGGAAGTTGTATGCAGAGTAAAGATATAATGGAGGTAAATGAACTAGCAAATGCTGCTGATAGGCTGATGAATTGTAACTCTGGGCAATACAATGTTGAACTCCTTGCACTCTGCCTCATCCTGCTGGCTGAGTCCTATAGTTCAGGTGGTTTATTGCACTTCTAGAATTGCACTGGTAGGTAGCAGCGTCTTCTGTCCAATTCCTTTCATCTAGACTTGGACAGCTAATAATTGAATTATCATCAGAAAATTATGTCACAAAGAAGATTGAACCACAGGATGAAGCACAACAACTGCAAATTCTGACATCCAATTGGCAGTCAGTTTTCTCAAATACTGAGCTCAATCCACAGGATTCTGAGGTGAGCTCAGGCTGATTTTAAGGAGAACTGCTTCAGGCACCCAAGTAATAATTCAGTAACCTTGCCGTACCTCCTCAGTGATTTTTCAAATCTTCTAGCAGTCAAAATTCTGACTCTGTTCACTAAGATGACCAAGTTTAGTAAGGGTTGGCCAGAGCCGAGATTGAGCTGTCCATTGTCAAAATGAGTAAGTTGTCCCCACCTGATTAACATTGTACTTGAAAGATGTTGCTCTTGATGGTTTCGACATAAACATTTTAAAGCTTTGGTTTGTGAAACGTTTGAATGGAAAAGTGGTCATAAAACAAAGCATACTGTGGAGATAATTTCCTTCTCTGTCGAGTAAATGTGTTTGTGTGGGTGGGTTGAAAAATGTTCTCACTTTCTAAATCAAGTCTGGCACAGGCCCAGCCAGGAAAGGAATTATGGTTTTGACATAATTGCTGTAATAAGGACCCTCAACCTTATAGGGTCAAACTACTACACCTGCATCTTTTCTTTTCTAATTCCGCACCAAACTTCTACCTCATTGTCACTTTATGCTGTACTTTCTCTCTGTTGCATTCACTGTCATGCGGAACACGAAAACAAATACTGCAGATGCTGGAAAACTGAAATAAAAACAGAAAATGCTGGAAATAATCAGCAGGTCATTCAGCATCTGGGGAGAGCGAAACAAAGTTCCAGGCCTGTCACCTTCCATCAGAAACAACGTTGTGTGTCAATGTCTTGTCAATTACATTGTTACCATGTGTTAATGTCAGCTATGAGTTATGTTGTTACAGTTCAGAAAAACAGTTGACGGGTAATGTATAAATGGGGGATTGGATTGGATTGGATTGGATTTGTTTATTGTCACGTGTACCGAGGTACAGTGAAAAGTATTTTTCTGCGAGCAGCTCAGCAGATCATTAAGTACATGGGAAGAAAAGGGAATAGAAGAAAATATATAATAGGGCCACACAAGGTATACAATGTAACTACATAAGCACCGGCATCGGATGAAGCATACATTGGAGGGTTTGGAACTCATTTCGGCAAAGCATTAGCCTGTGCCTCTTGATAACACCAGGTTAAAGTCCAACAGGTTTGTTTCGAATCACTAGCTTTCTTCCTCAGGTGAATGAAGAGGTGGGTTCCAGAAACATATATATAGACAAAGTCAAAGATGCAAGACGATACTTTGATTGCAAGTCTTTACAGGTAATTAAGTCTACACGTCCAGACGGAAGAACTGGAGAGAGGGATAATCATAGATTAAAGAGGTGTGAATTGTCTCAAGCCAGACAGTTGGTAGGATTTTGCAAGCCCAGGCCAGATTGGGTGGGGGGGGGGGGGGGGCGAATGTAATGCGACATGAATCCAAAGTCCCGGTTGAGGCTGTACTCATGTGTGCGGAACTTGGCTATAAATTTCTGCTCGGCGATTCTGCATTATCGTGCGTTCTGAAGGCCGCCTTGGAGAATACTTACCCGAAGATCAGAGGCTGAATGCCCTTGACTGCTGAAGTGTTCCCCGACTGGAAGGGAACATTACTGCCTGGTGATTGTCACGCGATGTTCGTTCATCCGTTGTTGCAGCGTCTGCATGGTCTCGCCAATGTACCACGCTTTGGGACATCCTTTCTTGCAGCGTATGAGGTAGACAACGTTGGCCACGTCGCACAAGCATGTACCGCGCACCTGATGGGTGGTGTTCTCACGTGTAATGGGGGTACCCATGTCGATGATCTGGCACGTCTTGCAGAGATTGCCAGTAAGAAGTCTTACAACACCAGGTTAAAGTCCAACAGGTTTATTTCAATGTCACTAGCTTTCGGAGCGCTGCTCCTTCCTCAGGTGAATGAAGAGGTATGTTCCAGAAACATATATATAGACAGATTCAAAGATGCCAGACAATGCTTGGAATGCGAGCATTAGCAGGTGATTAAATCTTTCCAGATCCAGGGATGGGGTAACCCCAGGTTAAAGAGGTGTGAAATGTGTCAAGCCAGGACAGTTGGTAGGATTTCGCAGGCCAGATGGTGGGGGATGAATGTAATGCGACAGGAATCCCTGGTCCCGGTTGAGGCCGCACTCATGTGTGCAGAACTTGGCTTTAAGCTTCTGCTCGGCGATTCTGCGTTGTTGCGCGTCCTGAAGGCCGCCTTGGAGAACGCTTACCCGGAGATCAGATGTCAGGGTTGTGTAGTGTCGTGGTTGCTGTCCTGAAGGCTGGGCAGTTTGCTGCGAACAATGGTTTGTTTGAGGTTGCGCAGTTGTTTGAAGGCAAGTAGTTGGGGTGTGGGGATGACCTTGGCAAGATGTTCATCTTCATCGATGACGTATTGAAGGCTGTGAAGAAGATGTCATAGTTTCTCCGCTCCAGGGAAGTACTGGACGACGAAGGTGCGGCTCGACTCATCGATTGACAGTTCCAACGCGCCACAGCAAAAAACGCACTGACCTCCCCAGAAGACAAACATGGGATACAACCGACAGAGTCCCCTCCGTAGTCCAGTATATATATATGTTTCTGGAACCCACCTCTTCATTCACCTGAGGAAGGAGCAGTGCTCCGAAAGCTAGTGATTCAAAACAAACCTGTTGGACTTTAACCTGGTGTTGTAAGGCTTCTTACTGTGCTCACCCCAGTCCAACGCCGGCATCTCCACATCTGAATAACTGGTCCAGCAACATTACCACTACTCCACCATCTCTCCTTTCAACCGAATGTAGAAGGAACATTGCTCATGGTCATGGTCCAAGATAATTATTAATAATCATAAATGAAAACAAGTGGTGGCTCCATGGCTCCATGTTGTGCCTGATTGGGTAATTGTAGCCCATTTTGCCATTGGTTTGCCCACAGCATGAAAAATCCCCACACGGGACAGAAATAAAAGACAAACTAGATAGTGAGTGGTTGTGACAAATAGAACAATTCATTCAGGGACAGAGTGAGTCCTGTTCTGATGTTGGTGCTCATCGACTTTTGGATACATTTAACAGGAGACTTTAACAGAAGCTTTACTGTAATGGAGATTCTGGTCCTCTATCTAGTTCCTTTGATAAATAGAACAGCCGTATCAGTGGTCTCAGCCTCTCACGTCAAGATTAAGTACACCATGTACAAATCCCACTTCCCATACAATATGTGAGGACTTCTGTCAACTTTTGTGCATTGTATCCTTTCCTTTTCCCCAGTCTTAAACAGTAACGAATGACAAACCGTCACCACTTGTGCCAATTTGCGTGACAGCCCAGCACATATGAGGAAAACAAAACCCCTTCGCGATTGAAAGTGGCAGATGTTGGCTTCAGTGAGCTATGGGCTCACATTTGTGACCCGGAGATTGCTATACCGGATCCCTTCGAACTGTGATGTTTTTCAGCAACATCTTGCAATTTAAGATGCTGTGCGAAGCCTTCAATTAAATCACAGGCTTGAGCACTGTCCAAGACAATGGTGGTGGTGGATTATTTTAGCTGCTGCCATCATTGTGTTGCAAATGAAGATTAAAGAGAATTAAAATCAGCTTTCAGAAGAGTTAGAGGTAAATAATAATATGGATTGCCAATGGGAGCAAGAGAGCTAAAACCAATTAACTTAGTTATTGTTAGATATTCTCTGACTGCATTTATGGTAAGTTAGCTGAGATGATGTTTTACAATGACAGGAGTGTTATATAAGGTATAACAAATAAGACATTTTCTGGATCTGCCCCTAGGTTAGTTTAGCTGCAGTGAAATATCAGGAAGTTGAGTTGACTAGTGTATATGTCTATAAAAGGTTGTCCAAATTTCTTCCATTTACATTCCTGGAGAGAAACAAAAGCAATTCCTTGCATGTGTCACATCTTTCACTTCACCTCACAGTTCAAATGCACTCTGACCTAATTATTTTATGGCATTTGCTGCACTAGAGGTTGACCCACTGCAGCTGGGCAGAACCCCAAACGAAAGATTCAGTCTTGCTTTCCTGATCATTGGGCATCTCAAATTGCTTCAAAGGATAGCATGGTGGCACAGTGGTTAGCACTGCTGCCTCACAGCACCAGGGACCCGGGTTCAATTCCTGCCTTGGGTGACCGTCTGCGTGGAGTTTGCACATTCTCCCCGTGTCTGCGTGGGTTTCTTCCCACAGTCCAAAGATGTGCAGGTTAGATGGATTGGCCGTGCTAAACTTAGTGTCCAACGATATGCAATTGGATTGGATTTGTTTATTGTCTTGTGAACCGAGGTACAGTGAAAAGTATTTTTCTGCAAGCAGCTCAACAGATCATTAAGTACATGGGAAGACAAGGGAATAAAAGAAAATACATAACCGGGCAACAAAAGGTACACAATGTAACTACATAAGCACTGACATCGGATGAATCATACAGGGGTGTAGTGTTAATGAGGTCAGTCCATAAGAAGGTCGTTTAGGAGTCTGGTGACAGTGGGGAAGAAGCTGTTTTTGAGTCTGTTCGTGCGTGTTCTCAAACTTCTGTATCTCCTGCCCGATGGAAAAAAGTTGGAAGAGTGAGTAAGCAGGGTGATTATGCTGCCCGCTTTCCCCAGGCAGCGGGAGGTGTAGATGGAGTCAATGGATAGGAGGCAGGGTCGTGTGATGGACTGGGCGGTGTTCACGACTCTCTGAGGTTTCTTGCGGTCCTGGGCCGAGCAGTTGCCATACCAGGCTGTGATGCAGCCAGACAGGATGCTTTCTATGGTGCACCTGTAAAAGTAGTTCAGGGTTAATATGGACATGCCAAATATCCTTAGTTTCCTGAGGAAGTATAGGCTCTGTTGTGCTTTCTTGGTGGTAGCGTCGACGTGGGTGGACCAGGACAGATTTTTGGAGATGTGCACCCCTAGGAATTTGAAACTGCTAACCATCTCCACCTTGGCCCCGTTGATGCTGTCAGGGGTGTGTACAGTACTTTGCTTCCTGAAGTCAATGACCAGTTCTTTAGTTTTGCTGGCATTGAGGGAGAGATTGTTGTCGCTGCACCACTCCACTAGGTTCTCTATCTCCCTCCTGTATTCTGACTCTTTAGGTTACGGGAATAGGGCGGGGGAGTAGACCTAGGTGGGTTGCTCTTTCTTAGCGTTGGTGCAGACTTGATGGGCCAAATGGCCTCCTTCAGCACTGTAGGGATTCTTTGGATTTGTAGTGAAATCATTATTATGATGTTTAGAATCCTTAGAATGCCCACAGTGTAAAAGGAGGCAATTTGGCCAATCGAGTCTGCACCGACCCTCCGAATGAGCACCCCACCTAGGCCCACTCCCCACCCTATCCCTGCAACCCCACCTAACTTGCACATTAAGGGGAAATTTAGCATGGAACGGCAGCAGCCAATGTGTGAACAACAAGGAGCTACTGCGCTCTTTTTGTGATGTCGAGGGTTGAACAGGACATTGCAGATAACTACTCTGCTTTTATTTGAAATTGTCCCATGGAAGCTTTTGTGTTCAGTCGAGAGGAGGGGAGTGCCTCGGTCTGACATCTCACCTGACAATGCAGCACTCCCCCAGTGCTGCACAGAGTGTCAATTGTGACTTCTGTCATCGACTCCTTGGGTGTTTACGCGAACCTGCAAGCTGCTGACTGAGGTACGAGAGCTCTACTTACTGATCACTGCAGATATCGCCTGACACCCTTTCAGCAGCAAAGGTGTCAAAACACTTAGCACTCACTGTCAAGCAAGACCCAAGGCAATCTTCCCATATGTTTATTTGTGGTGCTGAGGTTAAGTTATATTTAACCTTGTCTGCCCCTTAAGAGCACAAAATATAATTGCGGTAAACATTCAAAGGTCAATTTCTGGCTGTTGATGAAGGAGGTTTGCTGATTGGTGCTTGGTACATCTTTGGCTCCAGGGCAGAAGAAATTAACATGAAATGAGTGGTTTTATTCAACCGTTTCTATTTTATGAATCTTTGAAACGTAGTATCTGGAGAATGTCAACATTTATAATGTATACACAAATAGAATATTGAAGACCAGAAATTGGTGAATTGTGAATAAATCCCTGGAAAATCAGGAAATAGCAAATCCGTTTAACTATTTTGTTGCATCATTCTTGAATGAAGTCTGGACACAGTCTATAATGTTAATGGACAAATGAAACATGTTGCAGCATTCAATCCTCAAACCCTTCCTCTTTGACCAATTTTTAAGCCACCTGTCCTAATATCTCCTGATATTTTGTGTGATTACATTTCTGTAAAGTACCTTGGAGCTAACTTCATGAAAGGGGTTACAAAAATGCAAATTGTTGTTGAATGAACCTTAGTGTACATATTTTATAGGAATGGATGATGTAAATATTAAGTAAATTTTGATTTACTTAATCTTGGTTTTCATGTAATCTCCATACTTTTGTCAAAATGAACCAAAAGAAACCCTGATTAACATTTCTGTACTTCTAATATTTTAAAATTTCGAAACGATTCTTGGAATCTCTAGATTGGCCTCGGCTGAAAATTCTGGAGAAAAAAAATGTTATTGAAGTTTATGGGATATCCAATATGTCCCAGAAAAGTATGTGGAACGGCTTGAGCTAACAAATGTGGTGGCAAAAGGTGCCATCCCAGGTGTGTATTTGGATTTTCCATAGGCATTTGATAAAGTTGCAGATGTGATGCATTCAAAATTGATAGAGGCATGGGAAACCCGTGGCAAACTTGCTCAGTGAACTGAAAGTGGTCAAAGTAATAAAATATGAATATACTTCTGCCATCAAAGTGACATCTTGAATTCCAGAGATTTGTTTTCTGTTTCTTTGTTCACGTATTCATTTCTACATGGTCACTATCAGGGCCAACGGAGGAAATAATGGGCCCTGGGGGAGAGAGGGTGCTTTTCCTTTCTCCATGTCCTTATTCCCCACACCCACGCCCTCAAACATGCATGATATCCCCCCCCCCCCTTTCAATATTCACCAATCAAGTCACCAATCACAGAAAAGCACCAGTAAAATGCTAATGGTCATTGCTGGCATCTGTTTACGAATATTGTCCGATTATATACACAGCATGGGCCATTAATATTAAGACAGAAATTATACAATGCAGTGTTACAAGTGATTCCATTGCGACTATTAAACAAACCAGAGAGTAGAAATTTATCTTTATCAGCATCATGCAATATTGTTAACTTGCCAGGAAAATATCCTGTTAGTTATTCATTACACTGTGCAGATAAAATGCTTGATTTTGGTGACTGCCTCAGCCCTCATTAACATGTTCTGCAAATTGTACCATATAGACATGGTGCCAGTAAATTCATATTTGGGGGGGAAATTCACTTTGTGAAACCCAGACAAACTGCACAAGATCTTGTCCATTCTGTAGAAAAAATAGATAACTTTCACCTGCCTGGGTGCATGAAATTATTCAATATATTTATTTAATAGAAGGGGTATACATGAATTTTATTTTATCAGTAATCCCACTTGATAGAAAGATCAAATGGCTCCGAAGCACCAAAGTAGAATGGTTGAACAATATAGGTCTTTACTGTCAGTGAGAAACATTGGAGTCCTCAGGTATCTCTGTGTAGCACAACCTTCAATTGCACCTGTGTTTTCTTGATCAAAAATTCTGGATATCTGCCGATTGCTGATTCTCAGTGTAATATGGGGCGTCATTCTCCGACCCGGCGGGCTTCTGATGCCCGTCTGATTGGCGCCGTTGGCCACCGTGAATCCCGCCCCCGCCCCCGCCGAAGTCTCCGGTACCGGAGATTGGGCGGGGGCGGGAATCGGGCCGCGCCGGTTGGCGGGAACCCCCGCTCAATTCTCCGGCCCGGATGGGCCGAAGTCCCGCCCAGAAATTGCCTGTCCCGTCGGCGTAAATCAAAGCTGGTATTTACTGGCAGGACCAGGCGGCGTGGGCGGGCTCCGGGGTCCTGGGGGGGCGCGGGGCGATCTGACCCCGGGGGGGTGCCCCCGCGGTGGCCAGGCCCGCGATCGGGGCCCACCGATCTGCGGGCGGGCCTGTGCCGTGTGGGCACTCTTTCCCTTCCGCCTCCGCCACGGCCTCCACCATGGCGGAGGCGGAAGAAACTCTCCCCACTGCGCATGCGCGGGAAACTGTCGGCGGCCGCTGCCGCTCCCGCGCATGTGCCGCATTTCCGCGCCAGCTGGCGGGGCAACAAACGCCATTTCCGCCAGCTGGCGGGGCAACAAACGCCATTTCCGCCAGCTGGCGGGGGGAAATCCCTCCGGCGCCGGCCTAGCCCCTCAATGGTGGGGCTCGGCCCCCAAAGATGCGGACATTCCGCACCTTTGGGCCGGCGCGATGCCCGTCTGATTGGCGCCGTTTTTGGCGCCAGTCGGCAGACATCGCGCCATTGGGGAAGAATTTCGCCGATGTTTTCAATATCTACAATGCAATACAAATTCATTATGACATTTTAATACCTCAAGTATCTTATAAAAGTACCAAGATAGAGTAGGAAAATAGAGAAGTAGACAAAAGAATACAGTTGAAGACAATGGAAAAGCATCTTGAGAATCATATGCAGGATTAATTCACTGTGAATCCGTTACACAAATCTGTCCTGGCAATTACACCCCACCAAGTCTATTCACAGTAAGCCTCCATTAGCAATGAAATAAACCAGCTTTGATTACACCCTTTGTTCACAAAATAATTAGGGATGTCAAAGGCCATCTAAATTCAGGACAGCATTAAATGAAGAAGCAGATTGTTCACCCTTCTCCCAGAAACTGTCATACAAATTGTATTGAACACAGTGAATTTGCAGCCTAAAATTGAAAAATATTTAAGTAACTCCAACGGAAAGAAAGAGTGACACACCCACCCAATCCCTCCCCCCATGCCCCCAACTTTGCCCCATGCCATCCCTACCAGCTGACCCCTGCAACACCACCAACCTCCCCATCACACCTCCAACATCCCCTGACGTCCAACACCTCTCCAATACCTTTTAACCTGCCCCCAACTCCAACGCCCTCCAGCCTGTCCACAACCCTTCAATGCCTCTTAACCTACTCCCAACTCTCCAACACCCCCAACATATCCATAACCTCCAACACCCCCAAACTCCTCCACCCCTCCAATAACCTGCAATCTTGCCCCACCCCTCCAACACTTCCCAACCTTAGTCCCCAACTGCTGCAACATTTCCCAAATTATCCTCCATCCTCCAACACTCACCAATCTACCACGGCCATTCCCCTCACAACCCAACATATACTTAGCTGTAAAGCGGGCGGCACGGTAGCACAGTGGTTAGCACTGTTGCTTCACAGCACAAGTGGCCAGGTTCGATTCCCGGCTTGGGTCACTGTCCGTGCTCTGTCTGCACGTTCTCCCTGTGTCTGCAGGGGTTTCCTCCCCTTGCTCTGGTTTCCTCCCACAAGCACCGAAAGACGTGCTTGTTAGGTAAATTGGACATTCTGAATTTTCCCTCCGTGTACCCGAACAGGCGCCGGAATGTGGCGACTAGGGGCTTTTCACAGTAACTTCATTGCAGTGATGTAAGCCCACTTGTGGCAATAAAGATTATTATGAAATTAGAGATTTGATTCACCATTTTCCAAGCAAGAACTCTCTCCATTTCTGCTGTACTGTGGGTTTCTAGCAGGATTTTTTTGAGAAATCAGAACCACAGAGCTCCCCAAACGTCGGAGGCTGCAGCAGTGCAGCGACTCCGATAAGTTGAGTTGGCACTGATAGACTGGCTTTATTTAAAAATTGGCGCTCAGCCTGAAGGTCCCGAGTTTTTAGGTCAGTAATTCAGGTCTGGCTGCTCAGGCTGGGGGTCAACAAGAAACGCAATTTAGAGCACCCAGGTTGGATTCCCTAGCCTCAGGCCCTGGTGTTTGACACCCTACCCTCCTGGGCCAAATCATTGCCGGTTTTCCATAGTAACACATTGAGGTGGAGGATTGAGTAATGAGACAGTGCAAAGAGATATATTTCTCTTAATTGAGCTCATAAAAATATGTTTTGTCATTAAAAACTTTTATTTTCCCAGAACAGCTCCACACCACATAATTACATCTGTTTTTTTTGTATTGCAGACTGCCAGTTCCTGATTGATGTGGCCGAAACCTAGCCTGAGGGTATTGTTATCATTCTGCTGTAACCACTGCATAAAATCACATTGTGTGACATCTCCCACAATAAAGATCGGCAATCTGCTTTTCTTTTCCCCCACGTATATAAATTGAGGAGTCTCCTCCTGATGAACAGAAGGGAACTTTAGCACACAAAATTGTTTCGGTGTTGTGTTTTTAATCCCAATTTTCCCTCAGTAAGTGAGGGTTAGAACCACTCCTCAACCAACATCAGTGGAGACACAACCTTCTCTATGGAGGAGAAATAGGCGCTCTCATTCTTTTCACCTGGTGTTGGAAATAGAATGCATTTATTTTGCAGTTCCATAACAGTTTATACTACAAGGCAAACAAGCAGTACAAACTTACTTAATGTAACAAGTATTGTGGGACCTGTGGCAGTAAATCACTCCATAAATTGTTGTGACTGACTACTCAATACTATTTTTTAAGGCTATCATTATGAGAGACCACCATGAACCACTTTCCAATCAGTCCATCCAGTGATGCTCTTTACATTCAACTGTGAACCAATATGGCCACTTATTTTTCTCCATCATTTTCTTCTGCTACATTTCTGGGGCGGGCAGTCAACCTCACACGCCCAGCAACATCCTGCCATTCAACAGGCGGCCAAGTCGTGTAAATCTTACGCTCGTAGCTTGGAGATTTCAGTCTGCAGCTACAGGAATGTGAAACAACCACCGTAACAGCAACAGTCAGGGGAAGGCAAAAAGGCTGAATGCACAGCTGGCACCATGAATGGCTTCTTTCAGCTCCTCATTTTCAAGATTTGCTTCTTTAGACGGAAGCCATTACGGTTTATTTAAAATGCACCTATTTGAGATCTGCTGTTTCCCAATGATTGATTGGCCTTTGTCACACAAATTGTTTGGATGTTTTGTTCTATGGTAATTTCAGATAAATGCTCGACCTGCCTGAGCAGTGGTGACTGTGCTGACATTAAGTGCATTAATTGATTACCCTTCAGTTTTTCAAAACTTGACAGGTGAGGAGCAACTTTTTCTCGATTGGCATCGAAATACAGAATTCTCGATGAGATGAACCATTCTGTTGCTCAATGCTTCAAAGCTATTTGGAAAATGGGTTAGATTAACAGTGAAGTTATATTGAACGAACCAGCAGATGGTGCATATTCACTGTTGGTATTTGCTGGAATATGATGTTTGCCAACAATGCACACCTTAAAATCAGCAGTCTGGGTTATTATTCACTAGGTATTCATCATTGAATTAAAATACATGAGGAACTGCCAACCTTGTGACCCGATGGGAGCCGCAGTGCACCAGTGTTGGAGGAGTTGAATGTTTAAGGTGGTGGATGGGATGCCAATCAAGCAAGTTTTGTTGTCCGAGTGTTTTTTTCATTCTTTCATGGATGTGGGAGTTGCTGGCTAGAAAGCATTTATTGCCCTTTCTAATTGCCTTGAGAAGGTGGCTGTGAGTGACCCTGCAACAGTGAAGGAATGGATGATATATTTCCAAGTCAGAACGGTGTAAGGCTTGGAGGGGAAATTCCAGGTGGTGGCATTGCCATGCATCTACTGCTCTTGTCTTTCTCGGTGGTAGAGGTCGCGGGTTTGGACGGTGCTGTCAAAAAAGCCTTGGCAAATTGCTGCAGTGCATCTTGTAGGTTCCTGCCACTGTGTGTCAGTGGTGGGGAGGGGGTGCCAATCAGACAGGCTGCTTTGCCCTGGATGGTGCTGAGTTTCCTGAGTGAACTGCACTCACCCAGTCAAGTGCAGAGTATTCCATCGTACTCCTGACTTGCGCCTTTGTGGATGACAGATAGACTTTGGGGAATTAGGAATCTTACTGAACTTCTGCAGTGTTGAATGTACACCTTATTTCAATAACATTTCTGTTTACCTTATAACCTGTCACAATTTAATTTCCCATCTATAATGATGGTAGTTTTGAAAATTTAAGCACATATTTATTCACCATATCATGGCAGGAAGTAAAAAAAAATAAAGATTGTAGGTACAAATTATAGAATAAGTTTAGAAGATCACCATTATGGAACATACAGTGCAGGAGGAGGCCATTCGGCCCATCGAGTCTACACCGACCAACCTAAGCCCCCACTTCCACCCTATCCCTGTAACCTAATAACCCATCCTAACCCTTTTTGGTCACTAAGGGCAATTTATCATGGCCAATCCACCTAACCTGTACGTCTTTGGACTGTGGGAGGAAACCGGAGCACCCGGAGGAATCCCACGCAGACATGGGGAGAACGTGAAGACTCCGCACAGACAGTGACCCAGCGGTGAATCGCACCTGGGACCCTGGCGCTGTGAAGCCAGTGCTATCCACTTGTGCTACCGTGCTACCCCAATTTTAATCAAGTTTCTTGATTAATTAAAATAACATTGTTTTACATTTGGCCTTCATGATCTATTCTAACCCCTTCTGATGTAAATGTCCTCATCCCCGATCGACCCTTCAACAACACAGAATCTATGTGCCCACATTAAAACAATGCTGTGCTCGAGCAAAAGAAATGGTCTTCATCTGGGAAATTAATTGCAGGCCCTGTTGTATTACACTTTGATGTAATAGGTCGTTATTCTTTATCTTGAGGTCCAGAATGGTTTGATGAGTAGATGATAAAGAAACCAGCAACCTTAAGATTGAAGCAAAACTAATTAAATAGAGTTCACACACTCTACAGAGCTACAACTATTAATACAGTAATCTATAATCTGAGACTAACTAATGACATACTTCTGTTACTTCTCTCTAATCTAAACTATTCCTTGAGCTGTGATCAATTCCTTTTCTCTGCTAACACTACATTAACCTTCTACCCAATATTCCCTGAGGTCTGATATTTATACTGAGAACTGGTGGTGCCCTCTAGTGTTTGAATTACACTGAGATGTAATAATTAACCCTTCACTGGTGCACCTATACACATATCATTACGGGCTCTAGTTAGGTCAGTTGCCCAACTTTAGTTTTAAGAAAGGCGTATTTACCTTCAAATAGGATGTGAAGCTGAATCTTAGAAGGGACTTCCTTCCAGTCATGAGTAGACCTGGTGGAATTCTGTCGTAATCTTTACTCATCCTCCAAGGTTGGTTGCGCTACTTTAGAATGAGCATGTATCTTCCACCGTCAGATGCTAGTTTATTACTCCCTACTTAGAGATGAAGAAATCCTACAGTTAGTTGGCAGCTGTTCAATGCCTCCAACTCAAATGATTTGAAGCCATTTTCACCCAGTTCCCCTTACGCATGAATCTAACACAAAACCACTTGATATACGTACCAGTTTTTTAACTGTGGAATCTTTAGCCATACATGTCTTCTTCAGTACACTCCCTCACACTCCTCACCTGTGCCTTGTAGATGATAGAAAGTCTTTGGGGAGCCAGACAGTGATTTACTCGCTACAGAATACCTGTAAGCCTCTGACTAGCTTTTGTTGCCACAATGTTTGTGCAGCAAGCAACAATGTAATGTTTTATTCAGATTGGTTGCAGTGCAGTTGTATTGCATTACCCGGGTCTAGTTCCTTAGCTTAGAAGGCCATCTCTTTTGTAACGTTCCCTTTCACGCCTCCCTTTTATCCAAGGATTCTCATTCCTCAGCGAGCAAACTGGTACAAAAATCAAGTATCATAGAATTTTTCATAGAATTTACAGTGCAGAAGGAGGCCATTCAGCCCATCAAGTTTGCACCGGCCCTTGGAAAGAGCACCCCACCCAAGCCCCACACCTCCACCCATCCCCTTTATCCCTGTAACCCCACCTCACCATTTAGAATACTAAGGGCAATTTAAAATGGCCAATCCACCTGACCTGCACATCTTTGGACTGTGGGGAGAAACCGGAGCACCCGGAGGAAACCCACGCACACACGGGGAGAATGTGCAGACTCCGCACAGACAGTGACCCAAGCCGGGAATTGAACCTGGGACCCTGGAGCTGTGAAGCAACTGTGCTAACCACACAGTAAAACAGTAGTTTAGTGTAGTAGATTCACATTTGAAGGGAATTGGATGAACAGAAGATAACCATAGGGTCTTTTCACAAACAAAAACAGAAAGTACTGGACAATCTCAGCAGGTCTGACACCATCTGGGGGGAGAGAGAAGGGAGCTAACGTTTTGAATCTGGATGATTCTTTGTCAAAGCGTTGTCAGCTTTGGCGAAGAGTCATCCAGACTCGGGACATTAGCTCCAATCCAGCATCCGTAGTAATTTGCTCTTACCATAGGATATCTTCAACTCTGTTTAAGTAGGAAGTAGGACTCAATCATAGCAATGCACTAGAACGTAACATGGTACCAGAAGTAGTGATCTACGAATTGAAGGTCTGAAGGAAAGAACTTAGGAAACAGTACAACTAAAAAAACAAAATCTACTTATCAACGAAGAGCATCAACAGAACACATCTCAATGCTCAACTGGTCACCGAAGAAAAAGATGGATAGCTTGAAAACACCACAAGTCTTCGTGTAACTGGTAATGTTGATGCAAATGGCCGCGCCTTTAAGCAGCATTCACCCGAGGAGCGAAAAATACCGTTGCTGCTCACTGTAGCGGGTCTACAGGCGATCTGAATCTTTAACATGTTTGTACTTGAACGCGAGGCAGATAGTGAGAACTTTGATGCAATCGTTAAAAAGTTTGATGAGCATTGAACCCCGAAGTGGAACAAAACTTTTGATAGGTACATTTTCAGAATGCATATGCAGCAGACAGGCTAGTCATTCAACAGTTTTCTCACGCATCTAAAATTAAAGACTCAGACTTGTAATTTTGTGGCAGCACGGTGGCGCAGTGGTTAGCACTGAGGCCTCACGGCGCCGAGGTCCCAGGTTCGATCCCTGCTCTGGGACACTGTCCTTGTGGAGTTTGCACATTCTCCCTGTGTTTGCGTGGGTTTTGCCCCCACAACCCAAAAGATGTGCAGGCTAGATGGATTGGCCACGCTAAATTGCCCCTTAATTGGAAAAAAACTGAATTGGGTATTCTAAATTTGTATTAAAAAAAGACTTGTAACTTTGCCACATTAAAATCATCAGTGATCAGGAATCAAATCGTATTTGGCATAAAAAACGATAAAGTGCATGAATGCCTTTTGAGGGAGAATGAGGTCCAGCTTGAAGATGCACTAAAAATTTGCCATACCAGCGAGTTAGGTACGCAGCAAGTCAACACGTTAAACATGAGAAGTTAAGGGCTGAAAATCAAGAATGAAGCTGATGCCATAGACGTTGCGATGCACACGAAAGGAAAACAGGAGACAGTATACTCCCCCCCCCCCTCCCCGCCCGCCGGGTGGGAGAATCGCCGGTGAGCCGCGCGAATTGCGGCATGCTGCCCCGATCCCCGCACGCGATTCTCCCACCCCCACGAAACCTGCGCCGCGCGAATCACGCCAGGCCGCTCGGAGAATCGCCGCGTAAACGGCCTAGTCCTGCCGCAGCCGTCCACACCTGGTCGCTGCTGGTGGGTATTCATCGCGAAGGCTTGGGGGGCGGCCTGTGGGGGGGGTTTCAGTTGTCAGGAATGGGGGAAATTTGCACAGAAGTACGACTTCAAGCATGTCACATCCAGTCCTTTATATTCACAGCCAAATGGAAAGGCAGAGAAAGGTGTGCAAATAGTAAAACAATTACTCAAAAAATCGATGGACAGCCAGGATGATCCATATCTAGCTTGGCTCAGTCATTGAGCATCACCTTTGAACAATGGTTTGTTACCATCACAATTACTGATGAACAGGAAGATAAGAACAACGTTGCCATGTCTTTCAAATCAACAAGCAAGTCACAAACTAAAACACCAACAGCAATCTCAAAAGAAGAAGCAGAAGAGATACTGTGACAGGTCTCCACAACCTTTAGAACACAATGATACCGTAAGGGTGAGGATCCCGATGGCTGGTCAAAGTGTGCAAAAGTGATACAGAAGATTGGTTTGAGATCCTACACAGTCATCACAAAGCAAGGACAGGTACTCAGCAGTAACAGAAGAACTTTGTTAAAAATTGTGCAACCTGTTACGTCACTGTCATCAGATGATGTGTGTGGAAAGTGTTGTCTACCCAAACCAACGCAGCCTGAACAAGAATCAAGTGTACAACCTGAAGATGCATCTTCAGAGTCAAAAGAAGGTCAAGCAGATTCGAAGGATCAACAAAAGCTTAGAAGGTCAACAAGATATCCCCAGAAGCCTGACAGACAGAATCTGTAGTGGACACTGTGATTGTAAATAATCTGAATTGTTATGCTATGCAAATCATATGTATGATAATTGGTTGAAATTATGGCTATTATATTTTTGTTTAAATGTACAGGAAAGGGGATGTAATGATATGCATAAGCAATCCCGGATGTTAATTTATTAGACCTCCAGCCAGCAGCTGGCAGTAGAACTACACCACCTGACACTGCAACCTCTGGGAGTCTGGGTGAGGAGTCGTTGTGGACTGTCATGTTTTGCATTAGCTCTTGTATTCTAGTTGTTACCAGTTGACAGTTTGTAAGTAGTTTTAGTATTGTTTTCTACCCACGTTGTAATTTAATAAATCGTAACTAGTCACGAACTAGGCATTCTTTGGTGCACTAACTCAATTATTGCTACCCACTAGAACGTAACAAGTCCTGCAATTAATTTCCCAGATCAGGACCATTTCTTTTGCTTGAGCAGAACATGTCTTAATGTGGGCATAAAGATTCGGTGTTGCTGAGGAGTCAATTGAGTGATTAAAGAATGAGAACACGGTACCAGTCGCAACATCAGAATATGTTGGAATAGAACATAACAAAATGTAAACCAATGTAATTTTAGTCAAGAAATCATTACATAGCACCACAATCTTTCTTGTTTTGACTTCCTGTCATGATGTGGTGAATAATTATGTGCTCAAACTTTCAAAAATGCCACCATCATAAGTTTGAACTATATACTGGTGGACTGTTAGTTAAACAGAAATGTTATTGCAATACTGAGGGCTCCATCAATAAATTAGTTCATTGCAGCAACATCAAAGTGCAAGGTTTCTGATGAGGAGGGTGATTGCCCGGCTACATTTTGCCCGGTGCTTTGTCTAGAGAATTGCACGAGAGCCCCAAAAGAGTATTTGCACCAATCGCAAATCTGTTTCTCGTTCTCCCAGCCCGCTCCAGCTGGCAAGATCAGAATCTCACCGAGAAAGGGCATCAAGCTGGTCTCAAATCATCTGCATTCATTTTAATCTCATTTGTAAGATTGAAGTTGAAGGCAGCAGCCCCCGGTTGACATCGCTTCCCCCTCCCCACCAAGCGGGAAATCACCCGGGCGCGAATCACTACTGCTCCTTAAAAATGGGGACCAGGCACCAGGGACACCGAGGGGGAGCAAGGGGGTGGGTACCATCTCTACACGTACCTCCACGGTGCTGAAGGGGGGTTCTTCAGGGCGGTTGGGCATCGGGGGGCTTCGACTGGGCTGGTAGGGCTCACATTGGGTGTTTTTCCAGGCATGTGGGGTCATGTGGCCATTCTTCCCTCTTTCAGCCATGATGTCTCTCCCAGCATGTCAAGTTCAAAGATCTATCAGATCTTCCTCCCGTAGCCTTCACATCTTTCGGTCAGAATTCTCCGACCACTCGCGGGCGGCAGGACTCTGGTCCCGCTGGCAATGCACCCCTGACCGTTGGTTTCCGCCAGCTTGGGATGGCTTCAATGAGAATTCCAATTGACAGTGGCAGGAGCAAAGAATTCCGCCATCAGCGAATGGGGCACCACCTCCCGCCCCCGGGAAGCATGCAGCTGGGAGGTTGGAGAATCCTACCCTAAATATTTTTCCCAGCATGCAATTTCAATGATCTGATGAAGGTAAAAGTCTTCCCTTTAATGTGTTGTAAACCTTTAAAGTGTGTTGGGGGGGTGCTGAAGGTGGAAGGGGCCTGAACGGTGGTTGTTTGGCAAACTCATAGCGGGGTGCCACTCAATTGGGGGGCTTGCCAGTGATTGGGGGGGGGGTTGCTGTAGTGCTTTTCTGAAATGGGGCACCCTTTAAAAAGGACGGCCTGATCTCTGAGGGTCTGGCCTTGCTGGCTTCTCCGGGCCCCACAGTGCAAATCACCCCTGGCTTCCCAAATATTTCTAAATGTGAGCGGATTGCGATCTGAACTGTGTTGATCTACCTAATGGGAATCACACCTCATCACCCGCCGGAGACCACAAACGTTTTGGGAGAATTTTGCCCAAGTTCTCTTATTGACGCGTTAGGATTTCCTTTGACCGTTACAGTTTGATGTGTCATATCCATGATTCAATCAGTTTTGTACAAAATGGCTAATAAAACAGACTTTTAACTAGTGCTTCAGCTAGTTAGAGGCAGGTTGTAAAATATGCAAATGCTTTTTGCAATGGAGACCAATTTTGGAGACCACTCAGAGTGTTAGCAATGGACAGATAGTGTTCAATACAAACCACTCCAGTATTGCAATCACGAGCCACAGGATCCCCGGAGATTCTGTCCTAGATTTTATCGGACGTTCCACCCTGGATGAGGGGGGGGTCGATTATCTCAGTTGGCTGTATGGCTGGTTCGTGATGCAGAGCGATGCCAACAGTGTGGATTCAATTCCCGTACTGGCTGAAGTTATTCATGAAGTCCTGCCTTCTCAACTTTGCCACTCCCCTGAGGTATGGTGCCCCTCAGGTTAAATCACCACCAGCCAGCTCTCTCTCAAAAGAGGAGAACAGTCTATGGTCCACGGGGACGAGGGCGACTTTCATTTCATTTATTGGGAGGTAGGGCAGGTGCAGGAGACGTTTTGGATGATTTTCCTGCAGATGTCAACGACAAGACATTTTTGTCTTCTCTCTGACGAACATTCTCTGAAAAGTAAGCCCACAAGTTTGCGAGGGGTTAGGCAGGTGGGGGTGAGGTTTGAGTGCATGGTGGGGGGGCGGGGGGGGGGGGGGGGGCGGGGGGTACTATTGCTGCTCCTGGCCCACAAGCAGTGCCAGAAATACAATTACCTCATGGATTTTGACCATTCTCACCTCCTTTCACCTGCCCGTTTTCCCAAATTTCGATAAACACAACCAGAATGGTTGGACAAATCAGGACATCTGTAAAACCTCCTTCAAAGGTTTACTGAACGCCGCGTCTCATTAGAGCTGGTTGGTTGCTTGCCCGATCCCACCTCCATTAAAACTAGTACTGTGTGGGTTAAGGTTGTGTTTAAATTTTTTTTTATTTGATTCGACATTTTAAGCACGAGTCAAGCCCACTTGTTCTTGAGGATTTAAATTACCCTCTGTGACTCAATTGGGCATCAATTGTCACCAAACTCCTCCCTAGCAAGTAAAAACATGGCCTTTTATTACAAAGCATCTAATTAATAATAATAATCTTGTTTCCAGCAATCACCCACAATTCTAAATAAGGCGGTGTTGTATTTTAAACAAAAGCAAACAGTATGGCATTTGAAGATAAATGAGCAAAGTGCACAGCCGGAAGAGTTTATTGTCGTTGCATGTTTGACAATTTATTTTAAAATGTTTGGACTTAATGATTTGGACTCAGATCCATTCGCAATTCCAATTGTTTTCAAACAACATTGGCAAATCAAATGATCATTTCATTGTATTTGGTCCTACACACATTTTAATAAGATATATTATAGGTGTACCGTATTTATAAAATAATACCCTTTCTTCCACATAATGGCTGTCATTTGCGGGAATGGCTGGAACTCATTAAAACTGGCTATTTATGGAAAGCAGATAATTAAGAACTAACTAACAACAATTATGCAAGCACACGGATGTTCTTGTGTAATTAAGCCCTTGTTAAAATATGCAATATAGACAGAAAGGTAGCTTCTACAGCTTTGACATACAAGGACTTACTCGCCAAGTAATATACGTTATTGTTGAATGCTATTTACATTTCATTGAATAACAAACCTTGTTAATTAAATCCGTGTTAAATTATTGTAAGGTTGCTGCCACAACACACAGGAAGCAACCCCTACAGTGAACGGCTGTGTGGGAGCTCGGTTGTTTCAAACAAAATTGAGCACAGAGAAAGGATATTTCGATAAGACTCTCTACATTACCCAACCATTCAGATCTCATTCATTTATGTACCGTTCCCCTAACAACCCCATTCAGTAAGCCCAGTATTCAGTTCCACTTCTCCCACCATCCCCATTTAATTGTAATGGAAAATGGACCCTTTTAGCTCATTCTGTTGAATGTTTTGGACTACCTTACTTAAAAGAAAGAGGTTTATTTGTTCATTTATAGAATGCGGGCATTACTAGCAAGGCCAGCATTTATTTCCCATCCCTATCTGCCCCTGAAAAGGCCGTGGTGAGCTGCCTTCTTGAACCATTCCAGCGTGATGGTTTGGTGTAACTGAATGGGTTGCATTTCAGAGGGGAGTAAAGAACCATTCCATTTCAGAGGGAAGTAAAGTACCAAAAAATATCGCCGTAGATCTGGAGTCACAGATAGGCTGGAACGGTTACAAATGGCAGATTTCTTTCCCAAAAGCTTAAGCTGAGCATAAATATAATTTTCTGGAAAGAGTTGAATACGGCCAAGCTTTAGCAGTCGGGGCAAGGAAGTGGCTCCGAGTCCTGGGTTGAGTCAATTGCTGGAGCAAAGTCGAAAGAGCGACAAGCATTCTTCCTCATGCTGAACGCTGACATTAAACACGCAATGGAAAATTAATCCATTGGTTGTGGGCATTTCTCACATCTGAGCACAAAGCTTACCAAATAAAAATGATCCAAATGAACACAAAAACATTCTTTGAAAATTCGGGGCTGAATTTTCCGGGAACCGGTGCTGCTCACGACCCTTCCACCGCACCCAAAGGGAAAGACGTTGGAAAGTGGCCAACATTTAAAAAAGGCCGCTGCGATATCAACAGCTGAGGACTGGACTTTCACTTCTCAATGGAAGGAAGCCCTGTCCTTGAAAATTACTGAACAATTTGCTTGGGGGGACAGTAACGTAGTGGTATTGTCACTGGGCTAGTAATCCTGAGGGCCAGTTGAATCATCTCGACACCTGGGTTCAAATCCTGTCACAACGGTGGGTGGATTTTAAATATCATAGAATTTTCATAGAATTCACAGTGCAGAAGGAGGCCATTCGGCCCATTGAGTCTGCACCGGTTCTTGGAAAGAGCACCCTACCCAAGGTCAACACCTCCATTCTATCCCCATAACTCAGTAACCCCACCCAACACTAAGGGCAATTTTGGACACTAAGGGCAATTTATCATGGCCAATCCACCTAACCTGCACATCTTTGGACTGTGGGAGGAAACCGGAGCACCCGGAGGAAACCCACGCAGACACGAGGAGGATGTGCAGACTCCGCACAGACAGTGACCCAAGCCGGAATCGAACCTGGGACCCTGGAGCTGTGAAGCAATTGTGCTATCCACAATGCTACCGTGCTGCCCTCTCTGAATAATGACCGTGATAATATCTCTGAATAATGACCGTGAAACTATCCCTGGCGGTCATAAAAACTCAGCTGCTTCACTAATGCCCTTGAGGGACGGAAATCTGCCATCTTTACCTTGTCTGGCCTAGCATGTGACTCCAGACCCACAGCAATGTGGTTGTCTCTTAACTAGCCTCTGAAAGTTACTCAGTTCAAGGCCAATTAGGGGTGGACAACAATGGCGGCCTTGCCAGCGATGCCCAGATCCCCTGAAGGAATAAAGGGGGACTGAGCCGGTTTGGGCGGAAAGCTGGTGGGTTACGCGTCTGACATTTTTCGTGCCCAACACCCTACCCCACTGAAAACAAATTAGACCGAGCAGGAGGTGGGTTGGTGCTAAATTTCCCCCAGGACTTTGCAGCAAGACGTAACGTGCAGCAGTTACCTGTTTGACCCTGGAATTGTATGGAGTTGGGTCCAGTTGTGTCTTTGACTACAGTAGTTATCACTAATATCTCACTGTTTTATGCTTGGCACAGGTTGCACTCCTGCCTCTGTGCACATTCAAACCCCACACCAGGAAAAAAATTAGCACAAAAGCCACACTGGCATTTCAGCATAGCACTAAGTTGAGGTGGTGCTGAATCTTTGCAGGTGCTACAGAATTAAACATTAAGCTGAGGCCCCATCTGCCTGTTCAGGTTGACATTAAGGACCTCCAGCTGGCATTAAGGAAGGAGAACAGAGAGTTCTCCCAATGTCCTTGGATACAATTATCCTCCAACCAACATCAACAGATTAACTGTTCATTCACCTGATTTGCTATCCTGACGTATTTGGCTACATCACAGCGGCTGCAGTGCTCCAGTTGATCGGTCAGAGATTACACAAACTTGGGCCGGGATTCTCCGTTCCCAATGCCGATTTTGTAATCGCCGATCAGGCAGAGAATCCCTTTTTACGCTGAAATCGGGGGCGGCACCTGTTCGACGCAGGATTCGTATGCTCCACCCCTTCCGAAACGGCATCATCGTGGCGCGCGCCGCACGCCGTTGGGATAGCCTCAGCAGAAGGCCCTCCCCCGATGCTCTGCCCCTAATGGGCGGAGTTCACGACGGCGCGGTTCACTTCTGTGCTCAGCCGTGCGGGAACCCGGCATGGCGGCTGCCACAGTTGAGCAGGAGCTGTGCTGCTGGCCGGATGGGCCTCCGCGAGGGCTGGGGGGACTGGTGGGGGATGACCAGAGGGCGGTGTGGGGGTGGCCAGGGAACACTATCTGGCAGCCCAGGTCCACGCATGGCCTGCGCCATGTTTCACAGAGACAACCGCTGCAGGTTGTCTCTGTGCGCAAGGGCGGCCAAAGACCCGACCACTCTCCAGCCGTTTATTTTGAGGCGGCCGGGTGTTTCACGTGGTGAGGCTGACAGCCCCTCATCGTTGAGGGGGTGCCGCCGATTTTTTTCCACGGAAAACATCACAGATCCTCTGCACTTCGCCTCAGAATCGGAGAACCTGGTCCCGGGTTTGCTTGGTATAATGAATATCCAGGCTGACCACACTCAGTTGAGGAGACATTCGGCTTCACAAAGGACCTCCACCACCACCAACAGACACCAAATTGCAGGTGAGGTGCTTTTGAGTTTCCCCTGCTGTTGCAAAGTTAATGTCTGTGCTGTGAATAGTTTTTGGCGGTTTTGTAATGAGCTGCAGCATACATTCAGCGAGGCCAACTTCGCACAAGGTGTGGAGTCTGTGGTTACAGGGAAAGAGGGAAAAGGGCTCTGGAGATAAGGCTGCGGGACGACACCATCGCAGAGACACGCACCTCGGTGGGCAACATTAATGGACAGGCTTCTGGGGCACATTATAATGATGACCATGCAGTGGCAGATACACATCTGCAGGTAGTAACACCCAGGCTGGACAGCAGTCGATGGTTTGCTGGATCCCAGGACCCGTGATATTCAGAGGGGATGTCAGCAATGCTCCAGCAGGCCCATAGCCAATTGGAGGAATCCCAGAGACTATTGGTGCAGGATATGGCGCCGGCAATGCATATCACCGAAGTCAACTCTGTTAGGGTGGTGACCGCAGTGGAGAGGCTGGTGCATGACATCAGCAGCATGAGTGGAGGCGTCCAAGGTGTGGCGCAGTCAGTGACGGGCAAGACTGAGGGCCATGTCCGACTTGCTGGCGGACATGACCCAGTACCAGGCGGACTTTGATGAGGTCCTGAGGGACCTATCCGAGTCTAAAATGGGAATAGCCGAGGCGCTGGGGAGCTAGTCCCAGTCGCATTGCTGAGACACTGCAGACACTCAGTCCAGCTGCCCCTCCAGGCTGCGGTGAACCCCAGGGCCCTATGGGAACCAACTGGGAGGTGAGGGCGGCGGGTGCCAACCTGGACCCATCCAATGGATTAGGGACGGTGGCCACCAGCACCCCGAGTTCCACCCTGCTGACAATGCAGTCAGCACCAGGAATAGACTGGCACAGTTGTACATATGCCTCCATCAAGTGTGCGGAGGCCCTGTGGCCCAGAGGCCCCAGAGGATGCCCGCTAGGGGCATCGAAGACCATGGGACATGATAAGTAGCTGGCTACCTCCTCCTCTGATGTACAACCTGGGGAAAAACATAGGCACAGCGGTAGGGCCAGGACAAGGATCACTGAGAGGGCTCTGGGGGATGAGGGGAAAGTCCTCCAACCTCCAGCTAAGGAGGCTAAGGAGGGGGAGTGTACGTTGGGAGTGTGCAGGGGTGGTGGGGAAAATGGGGCAGCACCCTCGGGAGAGTGGGCAGTGGTGGACACTTACGTGTGATACATTAAAAAACCTTCACTGCAACCAATATGATGCCTCTGTCACTTCCTTACGCAAGGCCAACCTTCAGACACTTGTCCGTTTCCCCAAACATGGGGGTCCGGGATCCTGCAGGAACACTGCGTGCAGGTGATGGGTGTCAATGAGCATTCAGCCGACAGGCAGGGTTCAGACTATGGCATAGATTGAGGATCACCAGCGCTCAGCTCTCTGCGGGTTATCATTACCCCTGCACCGCCCCCCCACACCCCACCCTTGACAGTGACCCGCTGACACAGGCCCTGGGAGGGTAGAAAATGGGGGGGGGGGGGGGGGGGTCATCCTTGCAGAGTCATCCTTGCAGAGGCCAGGGATGTCCAACTACCCAAGGATGTAGCTGTCATGCACACTCCCTGGGAAGAGTGCACACACATACATGATCTTAAGGTGGTGGTCACACACGTGCTGTATGTTCAGGGAGTGGAACCCCATCCTGTTGACATTGGGCACTCTCAGGTGGCCCGGCGAATGCAAGGCGATATGCGTGCAGTCTGTTGGCCCCTGGACCTGCAGCATCCTGGTGATGGCGGAGAAGCCTGCTGCCCAGTTTGGTCCGTGTCAAAGTTAATATAATTTCCTACCCGGGCAAACAGGAATCCATGACCCGTGGATTGTAGCCTGAGAGATGCCTCACAGGTACCCGCTCGGGCGCTGGATTGAAGTGGATTTGTTTTTTGTCACGTGACTGAGGTACAGTGAAAAGTATTTTTCTGCAAACACCTCAAACAGATCACTAAGCACATGAAAAGAAAAGAAAAGAAAATACATAATTGGGCAACACAAGGTACACAATGTAAATACGTAGACACCGGCAACGGATGATGCATTCAAGGGTGTAGTATTAATCAGGTCAGTCAATAAGAGGGTGTACAAGTGTCACTTGTCTTTTGAGCAACTGACGGACAGCGTGTGCCACACGAGACTCCGCCTCAACAAGCAGATGGTGCGGCGCCTGTGCCATGTCCTCACGGACTTGGCACCACATGGCAGAGGATGACACTCACTTGCTGTGGCCGTCAAACCTGAACATTTATGCCTCGGGATCATGCCAGTTAGAATAAACAACACCTCCTCCACAATAGTCCTCAATACTCAGGCCCCGCAGGAAGAATCTGTTTTTGAGTCTGTTTGTGCGTGTTCTCAGACTTTTGTATCTCCTGGCCAATGGAAGAAGTTGGAAGAGTGAGTAAGCCGGGTGGGAGGGGTCTTTGATTATGCTGCCGCTTTCCCCAGGCAGCGGGAGGTGTAGATGGAGTCAATGGATGGGAGGCAGGTTCGTGTGATGGACTGGGCTGTCTTCACGACTCTCTGAAATTTCTTGCGGTCTTGGGCCAAGCAGTTGCCACACCAGCTGTGATGCAGCCCGATAGGATGCTTTCCTTGGTGCATCTGTAAAAGTTGGTAAGTGTTAATGCGTACATGCCGGATTTCCTTAGTTTCCTGAGGAAGTATAGGCGCTGTTGTGCTTTCTTGGTGGTAGCGTCGACGTGGGTGGACCAGGACAGATTTTTGGAGATGTGCACGCCTAGGAATTTGAAGCTGTTTACCATCTCCACCTCGACCCTGTTGATGCAGAAGGGGTGTGTACAGTATTTTGCTTCCTGACGTCAATGACCAGCTCTTTAGTTTTGCTGGAATTGAGGGATAGATTGTTGTTGTTATACCACTCCACTAGGTTCTCTATCTCCCTCCTGTATTCTGACTCGTCATTATTCGCGATCCGGCCCACCTCCCAGACATACCAGAGGATGGCTGCTCAGGGACATAGGTTGCACCTTATATATATATATATATGGGTCATCATTCCCTGCTACTGTCTGACCAGAGGAGAACAGTGGACTTTTAAGTGGAACCATGGAGCCACCAGGGCAATTTGAAACAGACTACCAACATGCAGAAGCAATGCTTCAGATGCCTAGACAGTTCGAGGGGGACGGCGGTGGGAGAGTGTGCATTTCTTGAGTCAAGGAATTTGAGGAAGACAGACAGCCAAATACACAGAATGTGTGTGTGTGTGTGTGTGTGTTTAGTGATTCATATACTTCACTGTCTTAGAGTTATCTCATCCTGTCCATGTGTATTTGTCTTTTCTTTAATTTAATAAATAGTCTTTCATAATTGTTACACGGCAGCTGAACTGGTTATTCTTACTGGGGTTTCACGTGACTCCTCACATCATTCCAAAAACAAAATTATACACCCCACAAACTAGTGTTTTAAATTGAGATAACCTCGGAGGTATCATCAACGTGGTTTGTGACAACATATCAAACAGGTCAAGTTAACAAAATAATTAAAATTAATAGCCCTTATGGTCTTTCTTTATGCTCAGGTTTGGCCAGTTTAGTTCAGTTGGCTGGAGAGCTGGTTCATGATGGAGAGCGAGGCCAGCAGTGTGGGTTCGATTCCCATACAGGCTGAGGCCCCATCTTCTCAACCTTGTTCCTCACCTGAGGTGTGGTGACCCTCAGGTTAAATCACCACCAGGGAGCTCTCCCCATCAAAGGGGAAAGCAGCCTATGGTCATCTGAGACTATGGGAACTTTACCTTACCTAATCAATGAACCAAATCATTGATTTTAAAAAAGCAAATTAAACCAATTTAAAAAATGACGACCTTCAAGGAGGACTGTGACTAAGGAAAACAAATAAAGGAACCTTTCCCAAATTAAATCAGAATGTCATCTTGTGGGGTGATCAATTATCACATTGATGTTCATGCTAGTTTCCTGTACGCCAAGTTACTCCTGCATTTCCCACACAGCAACAGTGACTACATTTCACAAAGTATTTCACTCATTATAAAGCACTGTGAGATGTCCGACGATCGTTAAAAAGTACCAAACAGCTGCAAATCTTTATTTTATTGTAAATCAACTCACGGGCCTCCTGTTGAGCATGCGGCCAGCCAGTATCATGGATTCTGCCCAGCCTAAAACGTATCTGATTGAAAAGGCAGCACCAAGTTTGCGTGCTACCTGCCAGTTGTGATTCACAACCTCCACGCCCGAATGTGAATATTTACCGCCAGAAATAGTTCCTGGGCTCTAGAATGCGTCTGATGATGGTGATGATGAAGATGAACATCTTGCCAAGGTCATCCCCACACCCCCACTACTTGCCTTCAAACAACCACGCAACCTCAAGCAAACCATTGTTTGCAGCAAACTAGCCAGCCTTCAGAACAGCGACCACGACACCACATAACCCTGCCATAGCAATCTCTGCAAGACGTGCCAGATCATCGACATGGGTACCACCACTACACGTGAGAACGCCACCCACCAGGTACGCGGCACATACTCGTGCGACTCGGCTAATGTTGTCTACCTCATACGCTGCAGGAAAGGATGTCCCGAAGCGTGGTACATTGGCGAGACCATGCAGACACTGCGACAACGGATGAACGGACATCGCGCGACCATCGTCAGGCAGGAATGTTCCCTTCCAGTTGGGGAACACTTCAGCAGTCGAGGGCATTCAGCCTCTAATCTGCGGGTAAGCGTTCTCCAAGGCAGCTTTCTGGACGCGTGACAACGCAGAATCGCCGAGCAGAAACTTATAGCCATGTTCCAAACACATGAGTACGGCCTTAACTGGGACCTTGGATTCATGTCGCATTACATTCACCCCTCACCATCTGGCCTGGGCTTGCGAAATCCTACCAACTGTCCTGGCTTGAGACAATTCACACCTCTTTAACTTTGGGGTTACCCCTCTCTCTGGCTCTGGAAAGACTTAATTACCTGCAAATGCTCGCATTCAAAGCATTGTCTTGCATCTTTGACTTTGTCTCTATAAATGTTTCTGGAACCTACCTCTTCATTCACCTGAGGAAGGAGCAGTGCTCCGAAAGCTAGTGATTTGAAACAAACCTGTTGACTTTAACCTGGTGTTGTAAGACTTCTTACTGTGCTTCTCCATCCAGTAATGCCGTCCCTGGCACTCTTTGTGTGTGAGCTGAATGTTGCCAGGCTATTTGACTGTGGAAGGCCCAGCAGCGAAACATGATTTTTTTTTCTTCACCTAGCAACAACACATATGTACTTCAAACAGGGGTTGCTGTGCAGTCATTTTGCTAGATCATAATCACATAAGAATCAGGAGCAGGGTTACGCCATATGGCTCCACCATTCACTACAACCGTGTCTAATCTTAAAACCTAACCCCACTTTCCTGTCCGTTCTCCTAAAAATATATTGATTGCCTGAGAGATCAAGGGCATGATTTACTGCCCTCGTTGTGCCCGACTTGGTGACGCAACAAGGCCGGTGAATCTCGAGGTTCAATTCAACTGAAGCTCGTGAGATGGCGGAATGTGGATCTCGCCCGCACTACAGGTTGTGAGGAGTAGCGAGATGCTTCAGCAGTCTGTGTTGCCATCAAGAAATGTTTTTGAACCCGTTAGCACTAAAGTACCTGATTGACCTGTCATTGACATAACTGATGTCTCTGTAGAAGCAAATAGTGGTGACTCACCTGTGCCTGAAGAGGTGCCGGTTATTGAACTTCCTGTTAACATCAATCCTGTGGAAGCACATCAGACAACAGAATTACGCCACTCTACAAGAAACAGAAAACCCCCTCAATGACTTGATTTTTAGTTGTCCAACGCATGTACATAACGTTCAGTTAGTATTTCAGACTGAGTGAATGAGGTATTAAAGATTATATAAAAGACTTAAAGGGGGAGGGATGTGGTGATTGCCTCTTGAAAGGCAACACAGCAGAGTAAGGGTCACAAGGCCTGTGTGACCAATCGGGACTCAGAGTGTGGAATGACCCCATGGGGAGAGGCTCCTAGGTAAAGAGACACTTTGCGAGCTAGCTACAGCCATGAGGCTGCTGTACAACTCTTATTAATAAATACCTTCTGTGTTCACCAATGAAGTCTGTGAACGTGCATCTTTACAGTTGCCCGAAAGCCGTATCCATAATTACAGCACCGCCTTAATACCCCTTGTTCCAAATTTTAAGAGGAAGCATTCAGATAGGAAAGATGACAATGCAGGCCTCATGAACCCCAAAGAATTTGCGGTCGCAGCGACCAGCAGCAGTAGAGTAGGACAATGCCCCGTTTGGGAAGAAGAAATCAGGAAGTACCTCAAAAGGAAAGGATGGCCCCTTTGGAGCGAATTCTGTAACACTGAGGAAACAGGTCCCGGGAGTATAGGACATACTTGGTGGGAGAACCTGAGCGAGATTCACAAGAAGAGCTTAGGAAAAGCTCGCAAGCCGATGGCAATCGTGTCCTGCTTGGCACAACTGCGAGGCACAGAGGAGGTCGTTAGGACGCTCCGGAAAGAGATAGAAGGCATACATCGAATGAGCAACATCGATGTCAGTGAGGTAGAAAGAGAACGTAGAGTTAAGGAGGAAGTTGGCAGCAAAAGACAGAGAGGTGGATGATGACAAGCGGGCACACCAGTCTTGCCTGGCGCACCTAAGCAACCTTTAGTCCCAGTACAAAAAGGCCTATCAGGACACGCAACGTGCAGTCCTGGTATGGGACAAAACCGAGAAGCAGGTAGAGGCATTGCAGAGGCAGTGTAGTGACCTGAAGGCAGCATTAAGAGCACTCCATGCTGCCACCACGGAACAACGACAAAGCTCATTAGACCACGCAAAGTGCCGGAAGCAGATTGCAGAACTGCAATCTCTGCTTTCAGTTCAGAAAGGATTCCAGGAAACTTTTGGATCAAAGTTAGATGAGGAAGACGGCCCTGATTGGGAAGAGTTAAATGAGACAGCGCAGAGATATGTTCAGGGAACATGTGTGCAGGGAAAGCCCCAAAAGAGGAAAGCGCCCCAACCCCCCACAGAGCAGATAGTTCAGGCTCCAATGAACCCAGTCACCACCCACCGCACAGCCGCATCGGACGATACGGAATTTCTGTACACCACCCCCTTAACAGTGACCCAAGTACGGGATGCGTGCGAGAAAATCAAACCGTTCCTCCCCACCTCAGACCCCCACCACTTCTTTGCCAGAGTAAAGCAGCAGGTGACCATGTACGGCCTGGACGAGCGTGACCACGTAAAGCTCACAGTTTTGAGTTTAGACCCTTCGGTCGTAGCAGCCCTTCCCGACCCACAGAAGGTAGGAGGAGGCACCCTTGCAGAAATGCATTCCGCCATCCTAGACGCGATCGGGTATAACAGGGGTGACCCCGTAGATGGCCTCAATAAGTGCAGGCAAAAGAAAACCGAGCACCCCACAGCATTTGCTGGACGCCTGTGGATCCATTTTGCAGCAGTTTTCGGAGACTTAGACCGCGCCCATTTGTCCCCAGACAACATGGCCAAATGAACCCGCACCCTTATCACCCATGCCACAGAAACAGGACAAAAAGCTTGTGCGAATTATGATCCCTCAGAGGAGGCTCCTCATGAGAAATGGGTCGTAAAAAGATTGTCCCGCACCTGGGAGCAGTCTGTACAAAACAAACCGACAGTTAAAAATCCCGAAGGACAGCAGGCAGAAGCAGACATACAAGCAGTTAAGGCACACCAGAACCCCGCATGGGTAAATAAAGGCAAGAACAGCCCCCCACAAAAGTCACAGAAGTGTTACAACTGTGGACAGTTGGGACACTTTGCAAGAGAATGCAATGCCCCACGAAAGCCACAGAGAGCACAGCAGGCAGGCATCCTGAATAAGAATAAGACAGAGCCCATACATAGTGTGAGCACCCGTTCAGATCAGACGGACCTGAACGGAACGGACTGACGGTGTTCGGCCTCCCCCAGTTGGGTTTGCGACACCCTTTGGGATAGGTCCGGCCGACCGGTAGTTGCAGCAAAAATACGGGGACAGCCCATCGAGTTTCTCTGGGACACAGGAGGGTCCCGCACCACAATAAATTCCTCCACCATGTTTCAAAAGGACACGTGGCCCACTACAGCCACTATCACCCTCAGCGGCTTTACAGGCCACTCACAGCAGGGACACATCACAGCCCCTGTACCCATTCAAATCGGCAACATCACCACCAAGCACCCCGTAGTCTTAGTCGATCTACCCCACACAGCAGAACACATTTTGATCATAGATTTTATGAATTCCCACAACCTATCCTTTGATCCAGTCAACCAATGTGTCTGGAGAATGGCAAAATGTGCAAGAGCCCCCGCAACGCTCACAATAGGTGAATACACCAACAAAATTAGCGCAGTAGGCGAATTTTGGTTTAACCCGACAACAATCAGCACGGACAAGCAGGTTAGGGCAGTGTTACAAAAGACCAGGACAGCATTCGCGACCCACAAACACGACTGTGGCCGGATGACTGGTTCAGTACAAATCACAGGACCTGACCCTAGACCCCAAAAGCACTATGGATTTCCCCAAGAGGCAGAGGGAGAAATCGCAAAAGTAAGCGACAGCTTATTAGAGCAGGGCGTACTTAGATCAGTAGCCTCCACTAATAATGCCCCGATTTGGCCAGTGAGAAAGCCCGATGCCTTCACGTTTAAAAATCAACAGTATACGTGGACATGCCTCACAAGGATTCCACAACTCCCCCTCCATTTTCCACCGACAACTGGCAAATGGTTTAGCCAAATTTTCTCGCCCCGAATGTCTGGTCCAGTACGTAAACAACCGACTACTGCAGACAGACACCAAGGAAGAGCACATTGAGCTTCTGCCCAAACTCCTGGAACTCCTTCAAGCAATTGGATGTAAAGTTAACCCCAAAAAGGCCCAGATTTTGGAACACAAAGTGATATATTTGGGTACAATTATCACGCACGGTAAATGCGAGATCGAGCATAAAAGGATTGACTCGATTGCCAAATTAATTGCCAAACCCCAGAACGTTTCAGCCCTCCAGTCGTTTTTAGGACTAGTTGGCTACTGCCGAAACCACATTGACGGTTTCGCCAGCAAGGCAGCACCCCTCTCAGGCCTCCTAAAAATAGGAGCCCCCTGGGAATGGCTTCCGCAGCATACGGATGCTGTGGACAATTTGAAACAAGCACTCATAGCAGCCCCCGCACTACAAGTTCCATACCCGCTTTCCCCCTCTGTGATCGAGGTAGCAAGCACAGACCGCACCCTTTCGGCTGTGCTCCTTCAGGAACGGCACGAACAGTTAAGGCCCGTGGCTTATGCCTCCAGAGTTTTAGATGCTGTGGAGCAGGGATTTTCAGCCTGTGAAAGGCACCTGCTCGCAGTTTTTTGGGCAGTACAGTATTTTTCTTACATTACCGGACAGAACCCCATCACAATTCTCACGGAACACACCCCCACCCAACCTTTACTGGACGGACGACTTAAGGACGGTACAGTTGGTCAGATTAGAGCAGCCAGGTGGACCCTTCTTTTGCAGGGACGGGACATCACTGTTAAAAAGACAAAGACCCACACTTTTTTAGGCGATAACCTACAGTACCCCGGAACCCCCCATGAATGTGAAATGATCTCTCCACACCACAACACAGGCCTCTTTATTGCTAAAACACCCCCCAGAAAGATAGGTAGTTCAACCCAGAGCCCCAAGCACATAGACACGTGCGAACCCATAAGGATATATGTGGATGGAACTTCCACAATATTAGAAGGGAAGCGCATAACAGGATGCGGCATTTACGTCGAGGACGCGCAGGGATGCGCCCCAAAAGAAATAGAAATAAAACTTCCAGGACACTTAGGCGCGCAGGCGGCAGAACTTGCGGCCATCGCATACATAGTGGAACACCCAGATTCCTTCCCCAGCCCAGCAGACATATATTCGGACAGCCTGCCCCTGTGGAAAGCAAGAGGATTTATTTCCGCAGATGGAAAACCCCTCCCCTCAGCCCCATTGCTCCGTCACATTTTAGAGTGAGCACAGAACAGGACTTTTGGAATAGTCAAAGTTCGAAGTCACCATCGTTCCTCCCCCCCTGGAAATGTAAAAACCGACACACTGGCTAAAGCAGTTTCCAGGCACGGATATTTTTGGACACCCCCGAAAGCGCACCAGTGAATGCAGTTCAGGTCTCGCAGACTAATATCGAGGATTTAGTGCAGGCCCAGAAGCAGGATAGCAATCTCAGGGAGATTCTAAAAGGAAGATTCCCAGCACCTTTTGAGAGGTTTAAAAATGCTCTGACCACATATGACGGTGTGGTGTTAAACACCCTTTATGTGGTACCTGAACAGGACAGGAATCAGCTCATTTGTTTGTTCCATGACGGTCATGGACATCAGGGAATCGATCCCACTACAGCCCACCTCAGGCAGCTCTGCTGGTGGCCGAGTTTAAAAGAAGATGTAACTCACTACTTTGAGAATTGCCTTATCTGCGCCCAGAACAACCCGGGCAGATACGCCAAAAAGGCTCAGCTCAGTCACACCCGACCCGTTAATGCCCCTGGACTAACCTCCAGATTGATTATATTGGACCATTGCCCCTTTGCAGGAATGGTTATAAATATGTACTCGTGGTGATAGAGACGTTTACAAAATGGGTGGAAGCTTCCCCATCCAGAACGAACACGGCAAAGACCACAGCCAAGATCCTAACCCACCACATCTTTACGAGATGGGGACTCCCCCGCAGCATTGAATCCGACCAAGGTTCCCATTTTACGGGACGTGTCATGAAGAATGTCCTCACGATATTTGGCATTACCCAAAAATTCCACATCGCATACCACCCCCAGTCAAGTGGTATCGTGGAGCGCATGAATCGGACCCTAAAATCAACCCTCAGAAAAATGGTCCAGCAAAACAACACCACTTGGGATTCAGTCCTCCCTTTTGCACTGATGTTTCTGCGAAATACGGTTTCCACATCCACAGGTTACACCCCACAAACTCATGACCGGACGCCCCATGAAAGGCACAGAATTTTTATTAAGATTAGATTTGGCCAGCCCCGAAGTGACGGCCCTCACACACGAGAAAGCAGTAGAACAATTAGTGGAAAACGTAAAAACAGCTCAGCTAGCAGTCGCAGTGAAATTTGGCACAAGAAAGAAACAGAGCAAGGCCTGTTTCGATAAGACAGTGCATGCGACTGAGTTCAGTGTAGGGCAGCAAGTCATGCTCTCCGTATACAACCCCAGCACATTCCTGTCACCAAAGTATTCGGGTCTGTACTTCATTGCGGACAAAGTAAGACCTTCCGTCTACAAAATAAAGTACCCCAATGGAAAGACTGCGTGGTTCCATATCAACTAGATGAAGGCATATGGAACACAGTCTAACCACGCACACAGCATCATGCTCGACGTAGCAGACCACGCCCCGTCCAGAGCCAACGCAACCCTACCCTCCCCCAACACGCCTCCCTACTATCCCCATGCAACAGGACCCACACCCAGCGAATCTGACCACGATTCGAGTGATCCCTTCATGATCACTTTCCTAAACAAACCACCGACCACCGACCTACAATAACAACCCTGATTCCGTCCCCACAGAACTAGACACCACCTTTTTGCACCAAGATAATTCGTACAGACTCGTCCGGAACGACGAGAGCGATCCCAAATCACACCATGCAGCCCTATCAGCCCTGATACACTCGAGAGTTTGGCATCCGGGAGAAGATGACGACTTGGAGTCTGACTCCCAAAACGAGAACCCCTTTGCGACCCTGTTCGCAACCGATAACTGAGGTGTCCAGATGATGTTTTAAAAGGAACCGCTTGGGAGAAAACGGTGTCCTTTCTGAGGAAACCTGCAGCATGTTTGATGTTGTTTGTACTTGTACTGTTAAATGTTGTATGTTAGACCGGAATTTTTTTTTCAACGGCCCCACGCCACCACCCTTCTGATGCCCACTGGCAGTCAGAGAAACTAGTTTGGCCAGATGCTAGCTCAGAGGAACTAGTTTGCCCACAGAGACTTGTTAATGTCCCAGACGCCAGTTCAGAGGAACTCGTCTGTCGACTGAAACACAGACCCCCGTTCGTAACTGCCCTTCTGGTTCGAAGGAAGAACTAATACGGCAACCCCCCACGATGACTACATTTCTTGCCCGTTCTTGTCGGTTGCTCAAGCAGTGGAGAAACGGTATTGGGACCCGCCCTGCCTGGGAACCCCCCTCTGGTCAGCTACGCTCGTGTAGAGCACACACGGCATTGGTCGCCGTCCTACCCGGGGACTCCATCCAAATCTTACCCGTCGCGGCCCATACGCACCTCATTTCTGCATGTTTTGTTCAAAAAGTTTTGTTTTGTTTTCAGGTAACCCTTAGGTTGCCAACCCTCTGCTATTTACATCCTCAAACATTTCGATGGTAAACCGCACAGTCTGCGAGATGGCTCGCACTGGTTCAGTATTTCTAAGTGTGTCTTGTCCTGAAATTCGGTTTTTGGAAAAAAAAATGAGGGAGTCACACATAGTGACCAATTAGAAAGGGAGTAATTGGCACTAAAGGACAGACAGGCTATCATACGAGATATTAAACCAAGATAGTAACAGACACTATGCTTGATCCCACAGTACTCCAGAAGCTCCAGGACCAGAGAAGAGAAGAGAAGAGAAGAGAAGTGAAAGAAGAAAGACCATGATGACATCCTCCGCGTGGCTCATCACCATAATGGACATTTGGTTGCGCGCGAACGCGAACCCCCTGACCTCAACCCCCCCCCCCCAGCCGTTAATGATTCACTTCCCCATAGTACCCAGAGCCCAGTCACAAGCGACACCACACCATCTTGGTGTGACAGGTTTATAACCTGGTACTCCCTTTCCTACTTGATAGAATCCCGACTAGTATTGGCGATACTCTGCTGCATCGTGCAGACTATATAGGATCAGATCCCCTATTTCCGGATATGACCAGACCCCCGACCCCTCGATCTATAATAGAGAGCATTAGTTTGCATTTTTGTTGTGAATAAAGAAATGTTTCATGAGCAATTGTACAATCCTGAGCTTGACTGCCAAGCCAGAAAAATGTATATAATGCTGCTATGATTTTGTGTGTATTGTTTAGGAAGTTATTGTGATGGAATATTTGAGTGAGTATAGTTTATTAAGGATAGTTAGAGGTTCCGATTTTCTTATTTTGTAATGCATGTCCCTGTTTGACATAGCGCCCCTCAGAATTGTCAGTTAAAAAAAATTTCTTGCATAGTTATGGTCAGTGTCGAGGCCATAGAAGAGTGCTCGCTGGGTCAGGGAATGAAGAACAACGCGGTTATGTGATCCTTCACGCTTTGCGTTAGGATCACAAGGAGGGTGTGTAGCCACCTGGGTTGGCCAACTCCCAACGTAAAATGGAGAACAGCAAAGGCTGCAGGGAAATTCAGCCAACAGAGACAGAAACTAGCAGGTGCAAGTTTACTGAGTATCAAACTCTGCAAAAGCCCAGACAGCATCGATACAAGCAGCCAACTGCATAATAATGTAGCAGCCATCTACATACTAATGAGCGATCCCCGGGAACAATCGAAACATTTGGGATAAACAAGGCCAAGCCAGACTCCTCGGCGCCAGCAGGAGCCAACACAAAAGAGGTTAACGGACACCTCAAGACCGCCCATCGATCAGGGAACCTCTCCAGTATTGGAGAAATACAACCAAGCGATTGGAACGAAGTCCAATCACTTGGAACCAGGTACAAGGTCCGCCCCGAAAGGCATAAGCCCCTGGGGTCCATGAAGTTAAGCCCCCAAGTTCAAATCGTCCTTCTTGACCGGGTCACTCAGCAACGTGAACCAACCCTTGACAGTGACCGGTTCAGCTGTCGCCAAGAGACCGTAAGTCTTAAGTCAACGCTCGCTACAAGATAGGCACTCCTAGCTACCAGTCCGCACCAATTTTTGAATCCCGCAGACTCAGAACCCGAACGAAAGGCCATTTGTTTCCCTGACCTGGTGGGCCAGTCTAAAGCTAAATATAGGCCTGTTAGTTGTAGAAGTAGCTTAGAAGTAGAATTTATGCATGAGTAGCGATTTACTGTGTATAATAAATGTGCTTTGATTTGAATCTTACTAATTGGTATATTGAGTTATTGATCATTACTTGAACTTGAACCTCGTGGCGGTATCATAAAGATACCTGGCGACTCGAGAGCAAAGGTTATAAAACAGAGCCAATTGAACCAACCAAAGGTTAGCAACAGTATCCTTTAGAAGCAGAAACGTTGACAATATTTCTCACTTGTAGAGAAATCGCAGCTTCAGTTTTTTTCCACATGGTTCTGGAGCCTTTTTAACTGCACAGTGGATGATTTTCCAAACTCTAAGAAACATTTCAACCAGCTGTAGCTTGTTGTTAAAATGAGTCCTCTGCAATCTGTTGTACAGCAAAGCACAGGAGCTGGTTTAGCACAGGGCTAAAGAGCTGGCTTTTAAAGCAGACTAACGCAGGCCAGCAGCACGGTTCAATTCCCCAAACAGGCGCTGGAATGTGGTGACTCGGGGCTTCTCACAGTAACTTCATTTGAAGCCTACTTGTGACAATAAGCAATTTTCATTTCACTGTGCATACTCTGGTAAGTTGGTAAGTAGATGCAAAATGGAATTCACTGGATAATTTTGTGCTGGAGACATTCAGTTGATAGGAATGAATTGGTGGGTGTAGGTAGAAAGCTGCTTTGGATGTTCAATTTCTAACTACTTTTCAGGTCATAATGCATTTGCCAATGTGAAAATGGAATAACAGCTATTCTGCAGTCACCCTGACAAATGCACAGTCCCATTGTGGTTGAACTGGTCCAGACCCTCTCAATCGTTAAAGACCTCTTTCATGAGAAACCACTCTGAGGTGAACAATTCAGTTACCGCTGGTTCATCTCAGATGTTACTCAAGTTGAACATTTAGAATACAATAATCTTTTAACTGAAAGACTCAGAAACTGATGGCATTTCAGCAAAACCTAATAATCCTACTTTGGGGGGGGGGGGGGGGGGGGGGGGAACCACATTCACGGCATCACATCTTGAATGAAGAGAGATAAATACCCTCTCTTGCTTCAGTTGTGACTCCATGAACTGTGATGGCTTTTTTGTGCACACTCTGGTGAACTGCTTTTAGACATTTTACGATGGAAAAGGCGTTATATAAATGAGAGTTTTCCTTGTATTAAAAGAACTTAAACTGAATTCCTTGGGAAATTAAATTCTTATGAATGTGTTTAATCAGAACTAATCATTCTTTTTCCTTTCAAACGTCGACAGACCTGCTGTTTAGTTCCAGCGTTTTGTTTTAATTCCATTATTTTTATGTTTGTAATCATCGCTACACTCCTCATTGCTCTGACACTCCCAATAGCGTATGAATGTCTATAACCTGTGGCAGGTCTAAACACAGTGGACAGTGGATTCGGTCTTATGCTTCCCTCTCTCTCTCTTGCACGCTCACGCACACGCTCACGCGGTGCACTCTGTCACAGCTTCCATCTGTAAGCGCATCTTGCCTTTCATGTTAGAAAAGGTCCCAAGATGTTTTCGATGAATGTCTTGATATAGAAATTGATATTGACCCAGTGATGGAGATGCTACGATAGTTAACAAAAATTATGGGCCTGTATATTTTGGATGGTGGAGTCTCGCCTCTGAGCAGCTGGCAGGGAAGTCTGCCCCGCTGACTTCAACTGCTCCGCAGCCAATTTACGCAGCCAATTTGTGCCGACAGCTCTTCAGGGATGGATTCTACATTTGGGAGACTAGGTTCACGATCCTATGGCCATGCTGCATCGGTAAAGCAGCTCACCGCGGCGCAGCGTGGCCATGAAAGCCGGGAGACCCCACTCCCGGGAACTACACAGCTCGCAACGCCGCGAGAGATTGTTGCTAACTTTTGGTTGGTTCTTAATTTGGCTCTATTTATTCACGTTTGCTCAAGGTTCACCAGGCATCTTTCGACACCGCCACAAGGCTCAGAACCGAATACTGATCAATGATTCGATACACCAGTTAGTAAGTTCAAAAGCAATGCTCATTTATTTACACACAGTCAAATCTACTCATGCATAAATTCTACAAACTAAACTACCACTATTACTAAAGCCTATACTTAGTTTTGGGCGCCCACTCAGTCAGAGGAACAATGGCCGTTGATCGGTTCTGAGGCTGCTGGGTTGAGCTGTTTACAGGGTAGCAACTAGGAGCGTCTATCTCGTAGCGCGTGTTGACTTGGAACTTACTTGGTCTGCTGTAGTTGCTAGGCTGGTCTCTTTCTTCGCTGAGAGCCAAAGCCAAAGGAGGGCGTTCTCCCTTGGGGGATACCTTTTATACCCAAAAGGGCTTCGCGCTCTTTTGGGCGGGCCTTGAACTTGGCCTCAACTAATTGGGTCTTTCCCAATCATCGGTATCGATTTTCCTCCAATAGAGGGGTGGTTCCCTGATCGCTGGGCATGTCCTGGTGACTGTCAGTCAGCTTTGTCTTAGCTTCTTCTGGCGCTGGGGAGTCTGTCCTAACATTGTGTATCTAAATGTTTCCCTTTTGTCCCCGGGATGCCTCATTAGTATGTAAATCTTTTGATAGTATCTGTCCTGTCTGAGCGTTTAAGATTCTAATCAACAGACAGAGCTTGCACCTGCTGGTTTCTTAGCATTGTCCAATTTTCCCTGCAGTCTTTGCAAGTATCCATTTTATAATCAGGACGTGGCCAGCCCAGATGGCTACACACCCTCCTTGTGATCCTCAACGCGAAGCGTGAAGGATCACATTACCATGGCGTCTTCATCCTCTGATCCCCGGGGCACCCAATGCTTAGGCTCTACACTGTCCTATCCTATGCAACACAATTTTACCTAAACCATTTTAAATACATTCATTATCAAAAAATTCTATGGGGTGCTATGACATTAATACATGCATTACAGAAAAATAAAAAAAACTGGAACCTCTAACTATTCTCAATAAACTATCCTCATTTAAACAATCCAAAAATACAAACAATCCAAAAATAATCTATACATCTTAACCTGTACAAAATAGCAGCACACAAATTTCTCTGACCTGGCAGTCAGACACAGAGGTTTACATCTCTTTATTCCATAGAATACATTAAACAAAATGGATGCTCTTTAATCCGTCCCAATGGGTTCGGGGGTATGGTGAAATCCGAAAATGGGGGACCTAAACCTGTATACCGGGGTGCGAGAGCGATATGCTCTCTTTCACCATCTCCTAACTCTAAATGTTTGCACAACACTGCAAAGTATCGCCAGCACTAAGAGTGCTTCGACTACCTATGAGAGTGGGGACCAGGTGATAAACTTACCACACCAGGTCGGGGTATTGCTAGCTGTCGCTGGGCTAGTTATCTCGGGGTTCTGTGTATTACAGGGGTGAGAGTCATTTACGGTTTGTGTGGTAGGGGTCAGGGGGGTAGCGTCCGCGCGCAACTGAAGGGATCCCGCTAAGGTCCATGTGAACACGAAGGCTGTCTTCATCTTTGTCGGACTTCTTTATCTTCCTCTGTGGTTCCTGGATTTCTGGAGTTCTGTGAATACAAGCATAATTTCTGTTATTATCTTGTTTAAGATCTCGTATGTCTGTCTGTCTGTCCTCTACTGTCAATGTCCCTTTATAATTGGTCACCATCTGTGACTCCCTCATTTTTATTTTTTTTTAAACTGACTATTTGGACAAGACATCTCAGAAAATACTGCTGTACTGCGGTGTGTTAAGATTTTATCCGTTGTCTTGGCCATATTAGTTTGTGACGGAAATGCTTCCACACATTTTGTGAAGGTGTCTATGACCACCAACGCATACTTGTAACCATTTCTGCACGGGGGTAGGGGTCCGATATAATCTATCTGGAGATTTGTCCAGGGTCCATTAACGGGGCGGGTATGGCTAAGTTGAGCCTTTTTAGCATATCTGTCTGGATTGTTCTGGGCACAGATTAAACAGTTCTCTACGTAGTGTGTGACATCGGTTTTTGAATCAGGCCACCAGCAGAGAGGTCTGAGGTGGGCTAGGGTGGGTTCAATTCCTTGGTGTCCATGATTGTCATGGAACTGACAAATGATCTGGTTCCTGTCCTGGCTGGGAACTATATAAATGCCATCCTTTAAAATCACACCATCGTGTGTGGTGATCGCGTTTCTAAACTTGTCGTTCGGGGCTGGGAAGGTTCCCTTTAAAACTTCCCTTAGTTTCTCATCCTCTTTCTGGGCCTTCGTTAAATCCTGAATGTTGGTCTGTGAGACCTGAACTGCGTGTACTGGGGTGCTTTCGGGGGGGTTCCAAAAATAACCATGCCTGGAGCCTGCCTTCGCTAGGGCATCTGCTTTAACGTTTCCAGGGGGGGAAGAACAGTGATGATTGAGAACCTTAATTATGCCGTATTTCCTATCCTTCGCTGTCTCTAAGATATGCCGGAGTAATGGGGCTGAGGGTAGGGGTTTACCGTCTGCGGAAACAAATCCTCTTGTTTCCCAGAGTGGTAGGAACTCTGTCAAACTATTACAGACATACAAACTGTCTGAATAGATGTCTGCTGGGGTCAGGAACGAGTCTGGTTGGTCTACAATATACGCAATTGCTGCCAGCTCTGCTGCCTGCGAGCCTAAGTGTCCTGGCAACTTCAAGGAAATTTCATCTGGGGCGCGTCGCTGCGCGTCCTCTACATATATACCGCAACCGGTAATTCTCTCTCCATTTAACACTGTGGATGAGCCATCCACATATATCTTCAGGGGTGCGCACGTGTCTGTGGGCTGGGGTCTCTGGGGTGTACTACCTGTTTTCCTGGGGGGTGGTTTGGGAATAAATGGGCCTGTGTTGTGTTTTGTGGTGATGATCTCACATTCGTGAGGGGTGCCTGCATACTGCAGATTATCGGCAAGGAATGTGTGGGTTTTGGTTCTCTTTACCATGTACCGCTGAGGCTGTTTAGCACAGGGCTAAATCGCTGGCTTTGAAAGCAGACCAAGGCAGGCCAGCAGCACGGTTCAATTCCCATAACAGCCTCCCCGAACAGGTGCCGGAATGTGGCGACTAGGGGCTTTTCACAGTAACTTCATTTGAAGCCTACTTGTGACAATAAGTGATTTTCATTCATGTCCCATCCCTGCAAAAGAGGGGGAGTTGTGGAAGCCTTATGAAAGGCACGTCCATGTGTATTATTGCTCTTGGAATGTAAAGGCGAATTTGTACTGGCACGCTTTAGCCAATGGAATGGACCAGAAGCCATTACGAATGTCCAAAACCAAAAAAAAATTTGACTGGAGTCCCTGTTTGAGCATGGTCTCGGGACTCGTGGCTATGGTGGGGGCTGCTGCTGGGGTTACTTTGTTCAGTTCCCGGTAATCAATGGTCAGTCGCCATAATCCATCTGGTTTCCTGACGGGCCAAATCGGTGCGTTGTTTGTGGATGCTACTGATCTGAGTACGCCTTGATCCAACAAACTCTCTTTCACTTTGGAGATTTCTCCCTCTGCTTCCTGGGGAGATCCGTACTGCTTCTGGGGTTTAGGGTCAGAACCTGTAAGGTTCACAAAGCCAGTCAAACTGCCACAGTCGTGCCTGTACTGTGCAAATGCTGCTTTGTATTCCTGCAGGACTGCCCTAACCTGCTTGTCTGACCTAATGGCTCGAGGGTCGAACCAGAAGTCTCCTACTGAGCTAATCCTATTTATGTATTCTCCTACTGTGAGCGTGGCGGGGGCTCGTGCTGCCTTTGCCATTTTCCATACAAACTTGTTAACTGGATCAAAAGAGAGGTTATGGGAGCTCATGAAATCGATCCCAAGGATATGTTCTGCTGTCTGGTGCAGATCAACTAAATCTACGGGGTGCTTGGTTGCGATGTTCTCTATCTGTATTGCTATAGGGGCTGTGATGTGTCCCTGTTGTAAATGGCCTGTAAAACCGCTGAGTGTAATGGTGTCTGTTGTGGGCCACGTGTCTCGCTGGAACATTGTGGAGGAATTGAGTGTGGTGCGGGACCCTCCTGTGTCCCAAAGAAATTCCACGGGTTGTCCCCGGACTTTGCCTGCTACTACCGGTCTACTGGACTTGTCCCAAAGGGTGTCGCAGACCCAAGTTGGGAGCCCGAACACCGTCAGTCGGTGCCGTTCATGTCTGTACTCTCTGAACGGGCGCTAACGCTAAGGATCGGCTTCGCCCTATTCTTGTTTAGGGTGCCTGTCTGTTGGTTCCTCTGCTGCTTCTGGGGCGTGTTGCACTCTCGTGCAAAGTATCCTAGCTGTCCACAATTATAACATTCCTGAGCTTTGGGCTGGGGTTGGCTGTTCCTGCCCTCATTTACCCATGCAGGGTTCTGGTGTGTCTTAACTGGGTTCATTTCTGCCTGCTCTTCATCGGGTGTTATAAATGCGGTTTTGCCTGCAATTGATTGCTCCCAAGTGTAGGACAATCTCTTCAAAACCCCATTTTTCATTGTGGGCCTCATCTGAGGGGTCATAATTTGCGCAAGCTTCTCATCCTGCTCCTGTGGCGTGGGAGACTAGAATTCGGGTCCATTGGCCATATTATCAGGGGACAAATGGGCACGGGCTAACTCTCCAAAAACCGCGGTAAAGTGAATCCACAAACGTCCAGCAAACGCTGTGGGGTGCTCTGTCTTCTTTTGCCTACACTTATTTAGACCTTCTACGGGGTCTCCTCTGTTAAAGCCGATCGCATCAAGGATCGCTGTGTGCATCTCTTGGAGTGTGCCTCCTCCTACATTCTGTGGGTCGGGAAGGGCTGCTACGACTGAAGGGTCGAGGCTTAAAACTGTGAGCTTCACTTGCTCCTTTTCGTCCAGGCCGTACATGGTCGCCTGTTGTTTGACTTTCGTGAAAAATTGGTGGGGGTCTGAAGTGGGAAGGAACGGTGCAATTTTTCCACACGCGTCCCGTAATTGGGTCACAGTTAACGGGGTTGTGTAAAGGAAATCTGCTTCTCCTTCTCCTGCGGCCCTGCGGTGTGTGGTCACAGAATTCATGGGGGTGGGTTCTGCCTGTTCGGTTGGGGCGCTTTTCTTTTCTGGGGTTTTTCCTGCATACATGTCCCATGTACGTATCTATGGGCAGTCTCGTTCAATTCCTGCCAATCGGGGCTGTTTTCTTGATCTAATTGGGGTCCGAATGTACTCTGAAATCCATTTTGCACGGACAGCAGAGATTGCAATTCTGCAATTTGTCTCCGGCACTTTGCATGGTCTACGGAGATCTGCCTTTGTTCCGTCATGGAAGTATGGAGTGCTCGTAAGGCTGCTTTTAAATCGTTGCACTGTTTCTGCAATTTCTCAACTTGCTGTTCTGTTTCTTGTCTTACCAAGACCGCACGTTGCGTGTCCTGGTAGGCCTTATCGTATTGTGTCTGAAAGCTGTTCGAATGCGCGAGGCAAGACTGATGTGCCCTCTTGGTATCATCCACCTCTCTGTCCCTTGCTGCTAACTGCTCTTTCAGATCTCGATTCTCTTTCTCTACCTCACTCACGACTACCTCACTGGTTCTGTCTCTCTCCTCTATCTCTCTACGGAGCGTCCTAACAACCTCCTCTGTGCCTCGCAATTGTGCCAAACAGGACACGATTGCCATCGACTTGTGAGCTTTTCCCAAGCTCTTCTTGTGGATCTCTGACAGGTTCTCCCACCAAGTATGTCCTATACTTCCGGGTCCTGTTTCCTCATTATCACAGAATTCACTCCAAAGGGGCCATCCTTTCCCTTTGGGATATTTCCTGATCTCGTTTTCCCAAACGGGACACTGTCCTACTTTACTAGTCGCTGCGACCTCGAATTCCTGGGGGTTCATAAGGCATTCCATTGCCTTCATTGCCATTCTCTCTACTAGGATCTCTACCGAATTTGGAACAGTGGGTGATAAAGCGGTGATGTAAACATGGGTACGGCTTACGCTAATTTCCGGCCTACAAAACTCCCGACAGTTTTTTGCAACAAAATCTCTCAGGCTTACCTTATATCCCTGTTAGTACGCATGCATTAACACACTTCTGAATCTCAGAGGCTTGATCAGTACTGTTTTGACCCTTGTGGTTTTTCTTTCTGTTCCCAATTGGATTCTCAATTCAAATTTTGGGTTCTCTCGGAGTGGTTAGGCCACTTCTAAGTGGATTCCCGTCAGATGTCGCCAGTAAATGTTGCTAACTTTTGGTTGGTTCTTAATTTGGCTCTATTTAATCACGTTTGCTCAAGAGTCACCAGGTATCTTTCGACACTGCCACAAGGTTCAGAACCGAATACTGATCAATGACTTGATACACCAGTTAGTAAGTTCAAAAGCAATGCTCATTTATTTACACATAGTCACATCTACTCATGCATAAACTCTACAAACTAAACTACCACTATTACTAAAGCCTATATTTAGCTTTGGGCGCCCACTCAGTCAGAGGAACAATGGCCGTTACTCGGTTCTGAGGCTGCTGGGTCGAGCTGTTTACAGGGTAGCAACTAGGAGCGTCTATCTCGTAGCGTGCGTTGACTTGGAACTTACTTGGTCTGATGTAGCTGCTAGGCTGGTCTCTCTCTTCGCTGAGAGCCAAAGCCAAAGGAGGGCGTTCTCCCTTGGGGGATACCTTTTAAACCCAAAAGGGCTTTGCGTGCTTTTGGGCGGGCCTTGAACTTGGCCTCAACTTATTGGGTCTTTCCCAATCATCGGTATCGATTTTCCTCCAATAGAGGGGTGGTTCCCTGATCGCTGGGCGTGTCCTGGTGACTGTCAGTCAGCTTTGTCTTAGCTTCTTCTGGCGCCGGGGAGTCTGTCCTAACATTGTGTATCTAAATGTTTTCCTTTTGTCCCCGGAGATGGTTCATTAGTATGTAAATCGTTTGGTAATTTCTGTCCTGTCTGAGCGTTTAAGGTTCTAATCAACAGACAGAGCTTGCACCTGCTTGTTTCTTAGCATTGTCCAATTTTCCTTGTAGTCTTTGCAAGTGTCCATTTTGTAATCGGGACGTGGCCATCCCAGATAGCTACAAGATTCAACGCAATCGCGTGAGACGTTACGATGTGAATCCTGCCCACGACGGGTGGGATCACCTTTTAGCAAATCTGCATATTAGAGTGAGGTGGTAAACCCCTTGGCCTCAGGGACCTCAGGCGACCGCCGCTTGGTACTGGTCCCCACAAATATGGACCCGACAAAATGGCATTCGTGGGGGTCTCCAAGGGGATTGGATGCCGCCAGCTACATGCCGTTTGGGGCACTGGTGGTGTCACCTGGGTACTCTGGCAGTGCCAGCCTGGCATCTTGGCAGTGCCACCTGAATGACACCCTGGCAGTGCCACCTGGGTGCCACCCTGGCACTGCCAAAGTGCCCAGGTGGTACTGAAAGTGGCAGGGTTTGGGTGCCAGGTTGGCATTTTTTGTGCAAACGCGATTGGGCTGGTATCACCCAGCGTGGGTGTTGGGGGGGTGGGGGGGAGGGAGTTGCGTGCGGGAGATGCCGGAGACCCTCTCATATTGTGTTCGGTCTTGGGTGGGGGGGGAGGTCGGAGAGTGGGACACCAATTTAAAAATGGCGTCCCAATCTGTCGCTGCAATGGGAGTTCTGGTGAGCAGAGCTCCCCACTGTAAAAAATGAGGCTATGTGCGGCCTCGGCAGTGCATTTCCTGTTCAGGCCTCTTGTTCAACGCGAGTCATTAAACGCACTCGCTAGGGGACTCTTTCCTATTTTGGGAGAATCGCGCCCTCGGTGTTGATGCCTGGACTGAATTGCGAGCGGTTCGCATTCCCGTTAGAGGTACTAATCAGAGAGCAATTCAGGACATGCTAATGGGCCTGCATTCTGCCCACGGGGATCTCGAGTAATTCCCGTTCCTGCTAGCGTCTGATTCGCTGGGGTCGAATTGGTGCTAGAGAGCTTGACGAGCTGGAGCTGCTTATAAACATTCCGCACGCCACACATCTCATTCCAGCCAATAAGATGGCTGCATGATACCTGCCCCCCAATTCCTGGATACTGATCTGAATAAGATGCTGGACTCTGTGGGGAAGAGGCGAGATACTCTCTACCTGAGGTGGACAGAAGGTTCCAGTCTGCAATCAAGGAGCGGGCCTGGGAGGAGGTGGCAGAGGCGGTCAGTGCTGCCAATCTGACCAGGCAGACCGGCACGCAGCGTCGGAAGGTGAATGACTTCCATATGGCAGCTCAGGTGGGTCACTATCTCTGTGCCTCTGGCATCACTCCTGTCCCTCACTCCTCGCCGCCCTCACTGCCCTTGAGGCCAATCAAAACCCATCTGCCTGCATCTCCTTAAATCTCATCCTGCACCAAATCCCAACACCTTTATTAGCCTCTTTGGTCAGTTGCCATGCACACAGATACCACCATCTACAAATACCCCCCCCCCCCCCCCCGAACGTTTCCATGCTGTTTATGCTTTCGTTAGAAAAAGGCGGTCCCCAACTGCTGGGAGTGGGAGAAGGCTAGAGGGGGCATCCCAGAACTCAGGGCTCACACCCCCAGCTGTCAGCAACTTTCCAGTGCCTGCAGAGGGCGCTGGAGCTAGCCGGCAAAGTTCAGGAGAGGGCAATCTCTGAGGCAGAGGTTGGCATGCAAGTGAGCCCCCAATGCAAACTGATGTCCTAAAGCAAGTGAGTCACTCCTCTCCAACAGACCATTCCTTCCCAAGATCTCACCATGTCTCTTGTCTTTTGTCTTGCAGGATCACCATCAGACCAGGCCGGCCCATCTGGGGCACCTCGCCCCCAGCTAGATCCCCAGCACACCCCTGAGCACCACTCAGGGGAAGACAGTGACTTCCCATCACTGTTGTCACCTGCACCCTCCACCATTGCAGAGACTATTACCATGGTGGGGCATTTTAGTGATTTGGCTTCTGGGTCACCATCTGGGGCGCATGTCACACATGCTGTGGTACGTCACGGGGTGATAGGGACCCAAGAGTGAGCGGACAGTTGGTGGGCTGCCCGACCCCAGGAAACAGTTGCAGTTCGGGCAGGGATCGCGCTTCTGGAAAGTATGATCCCATCACTGATGGAGATGCAGGATTTACAGGGGAAGGTATCAGCATCATTCTAGTGCCTGCAGGTGCAGGAGATGGTGCCAAAAATGCGTGATACCCAGACCATCTCTGAACAGGTGACATCCATGGTGGAAGGTTTGGGACAAGACGTCAGAGCCATGGGTCAAGACTGCCAAGGTTTGGGGCACACTGTGCAGTCAATGGTTGATACTCAGGACAGGGGAGCCCAGTCACAGTGTTATGACACCCTGGGCTAGTGTGCAGTCAATTCCAGGCCCACATGCCATGGAGTCACAACACAAGTGAATTTAGTAATAATTTTCATAAAAGTTTTTGGCTCTTGGCTGCCAAATAATTACAGTCACCAGGTTTGTAAATGCAAACACGATTACTGTTTATTTATACCAAGAACTATGATTAAATAGTCAATGAATAAAATTGGATAACAACAAGCTAATACCTATACCCATTTTAGCTGTCCCTCTACCCACACACACAAGACAGACAAACGCAAAGGGGTGGAAAGGTAAAAAATAATAAGGTTGGATGTAAAGGTCTTTGCTTCAATGCTGAGTTTTCACCACACTTTCTCAACAGCAAGCTTTCAGATTCAAGTCTCTGGTTTGAAGCCGGTAGTGGTCTTCCTTGCAGAATCATTGATTCAGGGTCCCAGTAGTTTAGGAAAGTGCGGTACTCACTGGCAGCAGGCTTTCTGGTGGTACACCTTAAGCTGGATTCTCCGCCGGCTGGTTGCTCCATTTTGCCCGAGGGTTTCCCGACGGCGTGGGGCTGCCCCACAATGGCAAACCCCATTGACTAGCCTGCGTAACGGAGCATCCCGCCGGGGGGTGAAACAGAAATGTGCCGCAGCGGGGCGCAGAATCCAACCCCTTATTTCTCATCAAACTGGGTCTTCAGCTCAAGGTTCACATTCAAGTCTCTATCTTTCTGTTGTCATGTGAGAGTACCTTTAAGAAATGGATGTTTAAGCAATGTACCTTTAGGAAAACAGTGATGTCAGAGAGTGGGTGGAGCTGAGCTCAGTTCAGCCATTTTGAGGTTTCAGTTTTGCTGAGAGCAGCTGAAAAGTGCCTGGCTGGTTTTGCTGAGAGCAGTTTAAAAGTGCCTGGCTGTTTTGCTGTGAGCTGCTTAAAAGGAGAAAGCCAGTTTGAGACAGCAGCTTGAGAAGTTCTGGTTTGCTGTGAGTTGCTTGAAGGGAGAAAGCCAGTTTGAAAAAGCAGCTTGTGTGTGTCTGTGTGTTTCCAGAGAGCTGCAGGACGAAAAGCAAGGCGGTGGAGCTGACGTCAACCAAGCTAATATATCTCTGCCATCAAACAGAAAATATATATATTCTTTAACCTGATGTGTTTCTGTTTAAAGGTGTTAAGCCTCATGGATGTTGAAAGGGATAACTGAAGGATTATTTAGTGTTGTAATATTTTCAGGGTTATCTTTGGAGTAAGGGGTGTTAAGGGATCAAATGTTTATTTAAAAGGTTAAGTTGAGTTCATAGAATAAACATTGTTTTGTGTTCAAAACCACATGTCCATAATTGTAATATCACACCTGGGGAACAAGCCGCGTGCTTCAAAAGCAACAATCCATTGAAGGGAGAGGTTGATTGAACTCCATGATACATTTTGGGGTTCTGAAATCACCTCGCCCATAACACTGTCGAGAAACTCTATTTCACTTCAGGCCTTGCTTTCAGCACGTTGTTTGACTTCAAGCCTCGGCAGTCTCAAGAGAATAGCACCCAGACTTGCTAGAGAGAGAGTCAAGCCTCCATAATGGCTCTCTGGAGGGAATTAGTTGGACCTTTTTTGGAGAGAGCTGGTTAGGTCTCTTCATCAGGCTGCCAGAATCAAAGCTGAAACTAAATTCAACCCTTGGAGCTCCGAAAAGCATTCCAGGGGGATCAGATCCAATCACCACTCATTACCGGGTAGAGCACAGCCTTTCGGGCCAATTCATTGGCCACCAGCCGAATCAATCAAACCAAGTCCCAGCCAATCTCTGTCATTGGTGCTGAACAATCCACAACTCCAGTATAAACCAACACAGGTTAGCACAGTGATCTCTCCTGCTGTGGAAATCCTCTGCTTGAATTAAAGGCACAGGGCACTGCTTCCTCCTGCTTGAATTAAAGATACAGACTGCCTTAAAGAAACATGTCCACCAATCATTCGTGGATCAAAAATGTGACAGCAAAAACAAAAGAAAGGGAAAATAAGAGAATAGGAAGGGGATAAGCAAGAAGGACCCTTTCAACAGGCAGACATGTACCATGTCCGCATGCACATTGTTGCAGCACTCCAGAGCCTGGCCCATTCACAAAGGGTCATGGCTGAGCGTATCGAGAAGATTAACCATACGCTGACTGACCTGGAACAGTCACAAAGGGATGTGGCACTCTCTCAGAGGGACATTGCACAGTCCCAGAAGGACATTGCGCAGTGCTGGAAGGGCATGCCCGAGGCAGTGAGGGACATGTCTCATTCACTGTGGGGGCATGATTGGGGTCTCAAGGGAGAGGATAGAGTTCTGGAGATCATTGGGCCTTAAGGCAAGCCCACCCACAGTTGGAAAGGTGCTTCTGATGGAGCTGCCCACCCCCTTCCTGCCCGCGATCTAAATTTTATTGTTTCTGGCCTTCCCCCATGGAAGTTCAATGTTCTTGCTAGGCTAAAAATTGAGGCTGGGTGGGAAACAGCCCTTAAGCGACCATTCATTTGCCACATAAGGACCTCAGTTGGGGCAAGAGCAGGCTTCACATCTGAGGCATTGCCTGCCATAGCGTTAAATTGTTGTGAGAATCATGACCTTGAAATGTCCTGCTCGCACCACCCCCCAGAACCCCACCCCACTTAAAAACCCACCAGAGGGGAGTGTAAAATTCAGGTCATGGTAAAAGATATATTTTGAAGCTCTTAAGGGAGGAATGAACAGAGGGCCTTGGCTGAAGGCGCGGCCCCCAATGCTGTGACAAAGGGAGTGGGTATCATCAACAGTCCAGATTTGAATGATGTGGAGCTGGAGATAGTGAGGCTACAGATGGATATGAACACAAGAATGAAAATGTCAAAATTGTACAACTGGTGGAGTGGAAGCTCTGGATAGGTAATGCTAATCTAGAGTACACTTGTTAGCCTGATGGTTAATAATTTACAATGTATTAATGATGGGTGGAGGAAGCCCCAGTTAATCATCATTGATTTCAGTGGGTTCATTCGGTCTGAATAATCAGTTTTCTGTCTCAGATCTGTAATTGCAAACTACGGAGTATTGCGACACTGAAAGTAGGTGAAACAAATTACAGTAAGGGTTATATACCTTGAGCTTTTGCATTGAATGCAACTTTTCTCCAAGGTTTAATTGGTGCACAGGACACATTTGAGGAGACCATTGTGATCTATCTTTGCAAACGTACAGCCCAGCAGGAAGTTGTTTACTTACAAAATGTAAGTTTACTCGCTCCACAAATTCTCTGTTGTGCCTGACTAAAAACGCTATTCGGTGAGGTTACCAGGCTGGGTATATCGTATGGTTGTCCATCCTTTTCCAAATAGCACATGTGGCACTCCTTAAAGACCCAGAGGACATTAAAAAGATCATCATCCTACAAACCTTGGTGCAGTTTGAGGAATGGAGCTCCCTTTTCGTACTCATCAGCCATCATTTCATTTCAGTGTTAGTATTCCCCGATGAAAATGGCGTCAGACTAGTACTTTACTTCTTATCAATAATTTACATTTGGTGTGCTCTCCACCATTCTGCTTCATAGAATGTGCATGATTATACTTCGACAGATTTAACAACTTGATGTAAGTGTATACAATGTATGCGGTATGAATCTTTCATGAAGAGATCTTATATGCCACAGTAATATTTCCAAATACCCCAGAGTCTAGCATTCCCAGCTGAGTTTCCTTTGAAGTTTAAGAAATGTTTATCAAAAAAGACTATTTATTTACAAGTAAAATGACAAAACACATTTCTTGCTGTGCAATATCATGCTGGGGTTTGGTTGCTTGCTTCTTAAAGGCAAAATCATTTCAAGGAGAGTAGCTTTATCCATCATTTCAAGCGCTCGAGCAGTGTTGGAATGCTTTACCAACCTTTCGGATGAGGACAATCAGGCAGAAGCCAGTTCCGTCCGACTGGCCCATATGAATGGACTGCCCTGGCAAGCTTGCCAAAGTCCGAGGGCAAAGTGATGCTGATGGCGTCCACGGTGCCTGGAACAGGTGCTGCAAACCAAACAATTACAGTCAGTTTGATGAGGCAAAGCAGCTGTTCATGGCAGAAGAGCCCTTGGCAGAAAAATGGTTGAAAATCGTTTAGGAACAGACTGCAGAGGCAGGGAACACGTTTTCAGGTAATTGCAACCTGTCAGCACTTTTTTCTGATTGGCTTTTTTAAAGTGACCACCATTGTTTGAACCTCACAGACACCCCCCCCCCCCCCCCCCCCCCCCCCCCCCGCCCGCCACCCCCCGCCTTTCCCCTGACCACCAACTCAGGTCTGGAGTTTCTTCTAGGCAACTCTCCTCGTGCATCTTCTGAATGCCAGATCGGACTGCTGATTGTGTCATTGATGCATGGCCCAGATAATTATTTTAATAATATAAAGCTCCCAATCACTCATGAGAGATTGGGTAGAAAGATTGTGGGTTCATTCATTTAAACAAGGCAGATGGGAACATGCGTAGGTAGTAGGTTTGCAGACAACAGCAGCAGAGCTGTGTGCTTCTTTTGTAAACGAGTAAATTGAATCAACAAATTGAGGAATACATTAAAAGGCCGTCCCTTAAAAGGACGCTGCATCAAAGTAAACGGAATCTCAAAGGAAGCTGAAAACATCAAAACAACATGTGATTGAAGGAGTCTAGAAAACACCCCAGTCCTCATGGAGCCCACTGAGCACGGAAGGCCTTGATCCCAACAGTGGACACCATGTGCTCCCTTTCCCGAGACACCCGGCAGCTAACGTAGCCAGGGGAGAGTGGCGGACAGTCGGGATAGATGATTTCCCTTGACCGCCCGCTGCCTGGACCTATTAATGGCCAATTTGGCAGGCCCACCAGGTGTTCTCCCTCCCTCTGCCGCCTCCCGCCCTCCCACACACACACCCAGTGCCCGGAGACCAGCAGCGTGGGGCTGAAATACAACCCAAAAGGAAGTGACAGATTTTTCAGAAAACTGAAAAGGGGACTGCAGCCTAAGACAATCTATGTATGCGTGGTCCATGGACTGTATAAGGCTTTCTCAAGTTAAAGAAAGAGTGAGTTTATTAACTACTAAGTGTAAGCAAGTGATAAATCACATGCATGTACATTCATACAGATTAGAAGTGAAAATTAAATCCAAAGTAAAAAAAAGGTATACAAGACAGTTCTTGACTTGTGAGGAGTAGATGATTGAGTATTGTGGCCTTTGCAAGTCGTGATTCCGGTAGCCCTGACTTCGGCAGGTGAATAGTCAGCTTGGCGATTCCAGTAGCGCTGACTTCAGCAAGCAACTCGTCAGTTTTGAGGTTCCAACATTCTGCAGTTTGGCGAAGACGCTCCCCTGTTTCTGATCAGCTGTGGTCTTTACTGACTTGGCTTACTTTACAAAATCAGAGGGAGTGAGACCTACAAAAACGTTTCTATTGCAGGCGCACACGCTCATGAAGATGCTCACACACATGCAGACACACCACACACATGCAAACAATATCACACACATGCAAACACACACACATGCAGACTCACTACACACATACAGACGCACATGCAGACTCACACACACATGCAGACATACCACGCACATGCAGACACACCACACACATCCACAGGGTCACGCCACACATGTACTTACACACATCTTTTAAAAATAAATTTAGAGTATCCAATTAATTTGTTTTTCCAATTAAGAGGCAGCTTAGCATGGCCAATCCAACTACACTGCACATCTTTGGGTTGTGGGGGGTGAGACCCTCGCAGACACGTGGAGAATGCGCAAACTCCGCACGGATAGTGACCCGGTGCCGAGATTGAACCCAGGCCCGTGTGGCAGCAGTGCTAACCACTGCGCCACTGAGCCGCCCTACATACACACACATCTTATTCAAAGTTCAATATTTCCGGATGTAATTTGGTATCTTCCCTTCATTATTAGCTCCTTCCTCAGGTGAATGAGGAAGTCCTGGCCTGCGAAATCCTACCAACTGTCCTGGCTTGACACAATTCACACCTCTTTAACCTGGGGTTACCCCCATCTCTGGATCTGTAAAGATTTAATCACCTGCTAATGCTCGCATTCCAAGCATTGTCTGGCATATTTGAATCTGTCTATATATATGTTTCTGGAACATACCTCTTCATTCACCTGAGGAAGGAGCAGCGCTCCGAAAGCTAGTGACATCGAAACAAACCTGTTGGACTTTAACCTGGTGTTGTAAGACTTCTTACTGTGCTCACCCCAGTCCAACGCCGGCATCTCCACATCATCTTCATTATTATGACAACAAACATATTACATTTGGAATGTTTGTCAGCTGCATCCCAAATAAAAGCTGTGCAAATTCTGTGGATATTCATACAATGTCCCTTTGACTTTACTTCTCTTGTAGTACCTGGGGTGAGAGTTGCTGAAGCCACTTTAGAGCACTTTTCTGAAGCTCCACCTGACATAATTGCAACCTTCCCTGGCCCAATTTATCAGACTTTTTGGGGAGTTTGCATTCGACACTCCCTCGTCCGTTATCGACCCGCCTCCCACAATGGTCACTTGCCTTTCCCAACTGAGCTAACTTGATGCTGGTCCCCTCGATGTGCTGTCTGACTCACTGAACTGACAGCCTATGCAATGCAATTACGCCACAAGGGATCTATCTGCTTATCAGCTCTTTAGCATAGAATTTACAGTGCAGAAGGAGGCCATTCGGCCCATCGAGACTGCACCGGCTCTTGGAAAGAGCACCCTACCCAAGGTCAACACCTCCACCTGATCCCCATAACCCAGTAACCCCGCCCAACACTAAGGGCAATTTTGAACACTAAGGGCAATTTATCATAGCCAATCCACCTAACCTTCACATCTTTGGACTGTGGGAGGAAACCGGAGCACCCGGAGGAAACCCACGCACACACGGGGAGGATGTGCAGACTCCGCACAGACAGCTACCTAAGCCGGAATCGAACCTGGGACCCTGGAGCTGTGAAGCAATTGTGCTATCCACAATGCTACCGTGCTGCCCCTTTAAACGAGTACAGCCTCGACACTACGTCATCAACACCGTTCTGTGCAGCCACCATGCTGCAAGTTCAACACTCTCTGGCGCCGATACTGTTGTGGACTGACCAGGGTGTCAAGGGCCATCTTCTGCCATATAATACAATCTAAGACTGGTCACCATGGTGGTGTGCTGCCTCAGGAATTTCTGATTCATAAACTTACGGTGAAGCTCTTGTTGCCAGGGTATTTTATATTATACGCAGAACCTTGGACGAGATTCACTCTTCTGAATTTGTGCGTGAGTTAGCTTCTAATCAAGTGAGGGATGGCTAAGGCAAAACCGGAACGTCGCCAGCTGGCATAATCCTCATGCTCAAAATGGGCACTGGCCTCGGGTGGGCATGTGATGACATCATTGAGGTGCATGACTGCACATCAGGAACATAGTGTTGCTATTGGGGTGGCAGTGACACTGGAGATATAGTTAGACACGAAGACCCAGGAAAATGCGGTCACCCTGGCTGCCAGTCTGATGATATTTGACAGTGTTACCTTTCCCTGTCTATTTGCTGTGTGATTCGCAGCAAGGGAGAAGAGGGCAATGTAAAATCCATTGTTGTAACTGTTTATTGGGAATCTGAGTGGGATCCAAGGTTTAAACATAGACAGCACTTCAAAGACTGTTCTGACATCTTAAAGTTAAAACAAGGGTGATTAAAGGATATCTAGGACAATTTTCCTCAAACTAAAGTCGCACACACTGGCTCAGAAGTCTGGCTCAGAGGTCCACAGATGCAAAATCAGCTGAGTTGGTTAAAAGGCAGACTGATACTGAAATGTATTTTTACTCCTGGGATGAAAGGTGCCAAATTGGCTGGAAAGGGCCTGTTGCTGCCCAGAGTACCTACATCGGATCTTACAAAAACTCCAGAGTGGCAGGAATTTTGACCATAGCACATTGATTGCACTGAGGTTTCCTGTGACGAGACTGTTTTACAAAGTGGTCGACTGGTTTAACTGCCTGTGCTGCTGAATTGACACCACACGGGGCCAGTTCCTGCAGCAAAGGTTAATGACCCAGGCCAAAATGCATGGTCCTCCCTCTCTTCTCTCTCTCCCTCCCTCTTCCCATGGAAGTGAATAGGTCTCGGATGAATAGTTAACTCAGACTTGGCCTTCCTCGGTGCAGTACAGATAGATTTACCGTCGTCGGTTGCATTCACAACATCTGAAAGAGCTTCTCAGCTTTCCTGACACGGATGAATTCCAGGAGCAAATATTGTTTGTGTCGGAATTGTGCAGAACTTTAACTGAACCTCTTTTAAACAATTTGGATGCCATGGTAACAGAGGAAGTGCGTTCGCACTGTTCTTGGTTTAAAATAAATCCTCTAAATTTGCCTAGGGAGTATTCTGTATTCATTACATTTCAAAGTATCTGTGTATAGAATAGTTCATTTCAAAGATTACTGTCAGTGTAACTGAATCTATTTTAAGATTCAATTAAGATGTTTTGTGTCTCCCTTCATTGCTTTTTTTTTCAGCGCCAGTTCTTCGCGTATGCTGAAGTGTGGCAGCTGTCCTCTTCAAAATAATTGTTCCTGTGCAATGTACAACCCATGCACGTCTAAACATTTCTCATAGTGCAAAATGAATAATTTTGAAATTAACATTCTGTACAAGCTTCTACAGTAGCACCTCTGAAATATTTTTTGAGCTACTTCCAGATCTCCTATGGCGTTTCTTACGAATGACACATTGCTCGGATTTTTCCCAGATAATGACGAAGGGCGGGAAACTCCAGCAGCGTCCGCCTGCTGACCGGAGAATCCCACCTGAGGTCAATGGAGTTCTCCATTGTAGGCGGCTCGCCCGTGGCATTCTTGCGGCGGGCGGGACGGGGGAATCCAGCCCTAAGTGTCATTTTGGTAGCTAAAATCGATGCGAATCATGGTGGGTGTTCTGGCCCAATTCCCATCGCGAACTTCCCTCACGTATGATGTGGAGATGCAGGAGTTGGACTGGGGTGAGCACAATAAGAAGTGTTACAACACCAGGTTAAAGTCCAACAGGTTTGTTTCAAATCACTAGCTTTCGGAGCACTGCTCCTTCCTCAGGTGAATGAAGAGGTATGTTCCAGAAACATATTTTTCGACAAAGTCAAAGATGCAAGACAATGCTTTGAATGCGAGCATTTGCAGGTAATTAAGTCTTTACAGAGCCAGAGAGAGGGGTAACCCCGAGTTAAAGAGGTGTGAATTGTCTCACGCCAGGACAGTTGGTAGGATTTCGCAAGCCCTGGCCAGATGGTGAGGGGTGAATGTAATGCGACATGAATCCAAGGTCCCGGTTGAGGCCGTACTCATGTGTGCGGAACATGGCTATAAGTTTCTGCTCGGCGATTCTGCGTTGTCGCGCGTCCAGAAAGCTGCCTTGGAGAACGCTTACCCGCAGATTAGAGGCTGAATGCCCTCGACTGCTGAAGTGTTGCCCGACTGGAAAGGAACATTCCTGCCTGACGATTGTCGAGCGATGTCCATTCATCCATTGTCGCAGTGTCTGCATGGTCTCACCACGCTTCGGGATTGCGCCGGCAGGTGGAAGAACTGCAGGAGCCGGGAGAATATGGAATAAAACAGATCCTGCATTTCTAAATGAAGATTTAAATATGCTAATCTGGGTCACAACCTCTCTGGTGCCTGGCACAAATTCCATTCCAGGCCTCACCTTATCATTTTCCCAACAAAGCGGGATTTGTGCCGGACACAATGCAGGTGAAAATTTGCCCCAATTGTTTAACACTGACAGCGATGCAAAGAATAAGCTCCGACACACAATGTGTATCAGGCAGCAGGTGTGAGACAAACAGAAAGTACACCAAGGACAACAAAAGCTTGTATTTAAATAACACCTTCAATATAAAACCTGCCATGGCACTTTACAGGTGCATTGTGAAACAAAGTATGACACCAAACCACACAAGGTGCTATTGTGATAGATGACCAAGCGTGTGGTCAAAGCTTCTAGGGCGCACCTTAATAGAAAAAAAAATTAAGTACATGTGAAAAAGAATTTATGGAGGAAATTCCTGTGTTTCAGTCCAGCTGGTAGTGGCCGGGTGATTAAAATCGAAGATGATCAGGAAACACGAATTGGAGGAACGCAAATATGGAGGGTGCTCGGACTGGTCAGGGATCTCCCATTACAATGCTGATTGTAATCGAATGATATAGGGCGGGATTCTTCGGCCTCACCCGCCCGGCAACCGGAGATTCCGGCAGGAGATCAATGGACCTTCACATGGTCTCTGCCCCCATCCGTGGAGATCTTGTGGAGGGCGCAGCTGAAGAATCCAGCCCATAGTGCGAAGGTAGTGGATATATTAAATGTTGGCAAGGTTAGTGAAAGGATGTGGCGTTTGGGAAGGAGTGTAAATTGTGAGGTGATTCGCAAATGGCTCATATTACCGTCATATTACAGTTTGTGTACATGGGATGTATATTGTGGGGTAATGTGACTTGGAGAGAATAACACATTAGTTTGCAGCCATTAGTGTGACAATATGTGTATTGTAAGAATAATGAAGGGTTAACAATTTACTGTAACTACATCCAACCACTAGATGGTGATCAAGCGCATACATGTGGATCACGTGATACTCTTGATTTGGGGAGTAGGTTGTTAGGGGAGATAGTGAATAGTTGTGTTATCAGGAGCACTGTAGTTAGAATCATAGTTTTAGTCAATCTGTAATCGTTTATATCTTAGCAAGCAAGTCAAATCTGTATAGTTGTAGTAGAAATAAATTTGCTTTGTTCAAAACATAGCTTGATGTTCTTTGTGAGATACTACACTTTGAAGCCATCCTCATTCAAAGAACATCACAATCCTCACCATTTCCTGTACCTGATTTTTATTATGATGGGAATCAATCAGATGTTTTTTTATAGGCTGGAATTTGGCATTTGAATTATGATTATGCTCAGGTCAAATATATGTTTACCTGGATTTAAACTGGGAGAGTTGATGCTTTTCTTGAAGAGTGCCTGTTGGAAATCTGCATTATTGATGGTTTGTTCAGTTGCTTTGAATTAGCGGTAAATTAAACCTTCTCATCTAATTTACAAAAAACATGAATGTTAAATAAATGAAGCACTTATTAAATGACGGGAAATGGGAATAATAGTCTGAATATTGGGAGGTAGAAAATGTCCGAAGGTTCTTGTTTTCAATTTTATTTTGTTTTGAGGTACAGCTCTGATAAGAATGCACTTCTCTGGTTTAATTTACCGCAAGTTCAAAGCAACTGAATAAACCATCAATAATGCAGATTTCCAACAGGTACTCTTCAAGAAAAGCATCAACTCTCCCATATTAATTGTATTGTCTGACGTTGTTCTTGATGTTCTTGTATGGTGCCTGTGTGTTTTGCACCATATGACAATGAAAATAAATAAATAAATATGTTTTGTCTGAAGTGCATTGAGATCGTGCTGGTCGGTCATCTTCCTGAAATTCTGCTTTTTTTCTGCAACAAAGCTTCCATCAAAGTAATGGGCAGGGTATTCCAGTAGATTGACCTAAAGGGAATGGGATTAGTGATATATGATGGTGTGTGACTTGAAGAGAAGTTTGAAGATGATGCGCTCACAACATTGCCATTCTTGCCCTTCGCAGTGGGAAAGATTTCAGGGCAAAAACTTGTTATCAAATGAACCCAATGAATTGGAGGCCATTCAGCCCATCGAGTCTGCATTGATGCCCTGAAAGAGCATCCTACCTAGGCGCAATCCCCCACCCTATCCCCATAGCCCACCTAACCTTTGGACACTAAGAGGAGATTTAGCATGGCCAATCCACCTAACCTGCACACCTTTGGACCGTGGAAGGAAACTCACGCAGACACGGGGAGAACGTGCGAACTCCACACAGACAGTCACCCGAGGTCGGAATTGAACCTGGGTCTGTGGTGCTGTGAGGCAGCAGTGCTAACCACTGTGCCACCCAAAAAACCTATTGGCTGTACGCATGTGCATATTACAGTCACAGTGTGTTGGTGATTGGATTGGTAATTATAGACTAGTGGCGGGTTCGCTGATCAAGGAAATGGCTGTCACAAGATAATTGAGCTTCTTGTTAGTTGCTGCCCAATGTGTGTTCATAGAATCATAGAGTCACAGAATCATAGAAACGTTACAGCACAGAAGGGGGCCATTCAGCCCATCCTGTCCATGCCAGCCCGAGGACACCTAGGTGCCCTCTCTAACCTCACCTTCCTGCACCCGGTCCATAAACCTGTAGCTTAGAGCACTAAAGGTGCAGATCCAGGTACTCTTTAAAAGAGATTAGGGTCTCTCCCTCCATCACCAACTCGAGCAGCGAATTCCTGACTCCCACTACCTTCAGCAGTAAAAAGTTTTAGTTCATGTCCTCTCTACACCTTCTGCCACTTATCTTGAATCTATGTCCCCTGATTCTAGAATTCTCCACCAGGGGAAACAATTTTATCCTGTCCACCCTATCTCTTCCCCTCATAATTTTGTACACATCAAATAAGTCACCCCTCAGTCTTCTTTGTTCCAAGGAAAATAACCCAAACCTATACAATCTCTCCTCGTCGCCACATATTTCTAGCCCTAGCAACTTTCATGTAAACCTCCTCTGCACTCTCTCCAGAGCAACAATGTCCTTCCTGTAATGTGGTGACCAGAACTGTACACAATATTCCAGTTCTGGCCTCACCAATGTTTTATACAATTCTAACGGTATAGCCTTACTTTTATATTCTGTAACTCTGCCAATGAAGGAGAGCATTCTATATGCTTTCTTAACAACCTTGTCTACTTGAACTGTTGTGTGCCTGGATGCCAAGATCTCTCACTTCATCTACCCCTCTTAGCATATTCCCATTTATTGTGTACTACATACAATTTTTCGACCTCCCTAAATGCATGACCTCACACTTCTCCGTTAAATTCCATCTGCCACTTTATCGCCCGAAACACCTATCCCTCTATATCATTTCGAAGTGGTGACTAGATTGTTTGTTCGTGGTGGCTATTCCATGCCACTCTTGACTTGGGCATTACAGATGTTGGAGAGGTTCTGATGGATCAGGAGGTGAGACATTCATCACAGAGCACCCATTCTACACCCTGCTCTTGTAACACATTCTTGCTATAGCTGACCCAATTCAGCACAGCACTGACCCCGCCCTCCAGATATCATGATTTCTAATCCGATGGGAATGGATCAGATGTAATTTTATAGAAAGGAATTTGGCATCTGAATTATGATGATACTCAAGTTAGGTCAGACCTGTTTATTTGTACTTAAATATGCTTCCTGTTTTGGTGTGTCGTATGGTATCTGGTTATAATTTCTCCACAATATGCTGGTTAAATGTATAATGTTCTGCTGGAATTTTCAGTTTTATCTGTGCAGTTATTTAGTGACTTATTCAAAGTAATTGAAATAAATTTGATGCCAATTATTTGTTTGATGATTGTTGTCACTGAAAGTCTGCTGGATGACTTTGCAATACTTCTGGTCATCATTACCCAGCACTTATGTTGTGCAAATATTACCTGTGACTTCAGCACTGCTGCTTCACAGGGTCAGGGACCCGCTTTCGATTCCAGCCTTGGGTGACTGTCTGCGTGAAGTTAGTACATTCTCCTCATGTCTGCATGGGTTTCTTCCGGGTGCTCTGGTTTCTTCCCACAGTCCAAAGATGTGCAGGTTAGGTGGACTGGCCATGCTAAATTGTCCCTTAATGTCCAAAGGTTTGATGGGGGTTACGGGATAGAGCGGGGGATTAGGCCTAGGTAGGGTCGGTGCAGACTCGATGGGCAGAATGGCCTCCATCTGCATTGTATCATCCAGGACTTGCTGTCCGCTGGTATAGGTGTTTCATTCTAGTTTAGAAGCTGGCAAATTTATTTTTCTTCCATTTAACCATGGCACAGTGGTTAACGCTGCTGCCTCACAGTGCCAGGGGCCAAGTTTGATTTGGTCCTTGGGGGGCTGTCTGTGTGGAGTTTGCACTTTCTCCCGTGTCTGCGTGCATTTCCTCCGGGTACTTCGCTTTCCTCCCAGAGTCCAAAGATGTGCAGATAGGGTGGATTGGCTATGGTCAATGTGTGGTGGTACGACGATAGGACGTGGAATGGACCTATGTAAAATGCTCTTTCGGAGGGTCGGTGCAGACTTGATAAGCCAAACAGCCATTTTCAGCACGGGAGGGTTTCTACGGCTTCAGGTACAGCAAGTCAACCATTTCATAAATTGTTGGGTAACAGAAAACGGCCATTCAGCTCATTGTGATGTGCTGGTGGCAAAAGGCAGAAACCCTGCTGGGATCTGCTTTCTATTTACTAACAGGTGCTTTGACCATTTGAACACTGAGAAACCCAATTATCTTCCACGACACCTACACATGTACCCACACTCATAATTGTATCACCTTTTGACCCAAGTGCGTTCCTAGGAGTGCAAAGTTTAATACGAAGATAGTCATGGTTTGTGTCCCACATTCCAAAGGCTACAATCTGTAATATGACAAAATTAGCGCATTTCTTTCATGCTGTTATATTACCAAATGCTGTTTGAATCTTATCTTCTTGAATAATCACTAAATCACAGACAAAGACAAATTTGCTGCTTTCTTGCAAGCTGGCACAGAATTGCAATAAACCAACAGCGTAGTTAAGCTATTTTGTGCCTTGAATTCAATGTTTTTCCACAACAGGATCACAGCTGGTGGAAAAATAGATTTAAGAATGTAATGAATAGATCAACTCCTGTTCAAACTGCAGGTGAAATAATATCGTCAGGATAAATTAAAGAAGTACTGCTCCCTTAAAAGCCTCTTGTGTGTTGTTTATTAGTCACGTTTTCTTTTCTTCCTCCCCCAGGGATTTATCAAAGCTTCTTGAACCCAGGCTGAGCTATTGCGTTTTTCTTTAATCTTCAAATATCACGCTTGGTGGGTTGCCAGGAGTAAAGTTATGTCTTTTGGAAACAGCCGGTATGACAACTTCTAAACAAGCGTTCGACTTGCACAGGAAGTGGAGCAGCAGCCAATTGACTTGACAAATATTAATATCGGTAAGCCCTGAAGTCTTTTGAAAGTGTTGGAACTGAGGCAGTCCAATGAAATATGTCATCTTGACACTGTTAATCATCCAATTGTTCTTCAATTTGATGCCGTTATCATACAAAGAATGAATACATGGATTTGCCTTTTGGGAGGACAATAATCAAATTAGTTCCACTGCATTCTGTTCGATATAAGAGTTACAATGCTCAGATTGTTCCAAAGTGTGGTAGGGTTTTCTATATTTTGATGAAAGGTTATTATTGTTCACTGATTTTGAGGGGAAAAAAATGTCACAACGTCCCATAACACATTTAATTAGAATTGTTATTTTAACTTCTATTGTGCAGTATAATTTATTACATGGTCATCATTAATTCAATTATGTGTGTACACTTGGTTGATTAAAAAAATAACATATTTCTCCCCGTGTCTGCCTGGGTCTCACTCCCACAATCCAAAAAGGTGTGCAGGGTAGGTGAATTAGCCACGCTAAATTGCCCCTTAATTGGAAAAAAAAAAATTGTATACTCTAAATTTCTATTTAAAAAGTAACATATCTCCCCTTCTCTTGGTAATTTCCAGGCCACCTCACTCATATGACCATTCCTCGTGGGTCAGTATATATATTATGGCACAAAACCTCTGTGTTCTCCAGCATTTAGGGGGTGCACGAATGATGCGCTGTGAATCCCTCAAGGAAGTTAAGGGCCGAAGAGCCTTTTGGGCACTGTATTTTTCTGTGAAGTTCCCACGTAAAAGTTTACCCAGCAATTGCCCAGAAGTGCTGACTTCTTCTGGATAATTGACCTGGGCTGGGAACCAACCGACAGAAATGATTTAAATCACTAAATTTGGCTGGCTCTTCCTGTTTAACCCTGATAGTAACTCTGAAAGAGTTAGAGGGTTAAAAAACGCTTCTAACTCCAGAGTGACTCTGTTTGGCGAGAGCAGCAATCCAAAAAAGATTACCAGTCTGCGGAAGTTGCAGACCGTAGTGGCTGCCAGTGATCCATCCTGATAATCATCACAGCTAATACGACCCATCTTCTGAAATCAACACAAACACACTTTCCAACCGAAGTCAACGGTGAGTGATCAGAAGTAGGAAACATTTAACTTTGTGTTTTTGTTTTCTTACGAACCCCGAGTTAATGAGGCCAGTAGCGCAGTATTTACAGCAGAGGGTATTCTGCCCAACAAATATATACTGGTTTTTATGCTCCACATTAGTCTCCTCCCATTATATTTTACCGTATTTAACATATCCGCCAATGCTCTTCTCTCTGTTGTGTTAATCGAGGTTCCCTTTGAAAGTCGAAAGTGTTTTCATTGAAGAGTGAAAATCACTGACATCACTGTAGAAATGTCATATTGGAACATTGTTACAATCTCCATGGAAACTGCTAACTTTTCAAAAGCGATTCAGACTTCTAGCTATTAGCTGAAAGAATCACATGGCAAGATTTCACATTTTAAAACTGTTACTAAAACAAATTACTAAAAAGAAAGCGCTACTGCCTAATTTCTATTTTATTTTCATAGGCATCTTATACTTTAACTACATACTGTGTCACACTCTCTATGAAATTACAGTCTTTATAGTAAACAGTCCACAGTCACTGCAGTTTCCAATAGGTTTCTGTATCCTATCACTGCATAGTAAATTCAATCGAGTCTCCGGGTGCTTTCCTTAGCTTTTGGAGAGTTAACTACATTCACCAACCAGAATAAAATCTGTTCTAATTATTCTTCCTCTCCTGGCCATGCCAGTACGAGCCTCCCAAAATCCTTAGATATCTGCATGACATCTCTTTTCGAATGGACATAGATTTGGATTCTCCACAGCCACGTGCCAAAATCACATTTGGCGCGGGGACGGAGAATCCGCTTTCACACCAAATTCGGGCCCGGCGCCGGTCCAGTTTTTCTCCGGGACCTGAGAATCGATGTGATCGTGGAGTACGCCGCGCGGTGAGGGCCCATTGACAGAGGCCCGCCCAGCAATCCTCTGCTCCCGACTGGCCAAGTTCCCGACGGCATGGAACTAACCACTTATTGCCGGTTGGGATGCTGGCGTGACGGGTGCGGACTCAGTCCGCGGCCGCCCTAGTTGGGGGGGGGGGAATCGGACACCGGCAGGCGGCAGGGGGCCTTGTAGGCAGCCGGGGAGTGCTTGTGCGTGGTTAGATGCGCGGGCGTGCGTCCGATCGGGGGGGGGGGGGGTCTAATTTTTGTGTCTGGCTCTGCGGTCCGAGTCCACCATGGAACTCAACCCCACGGCTGGAGGCTGCCGCCGTGTGTATGCGCGGACTCCAGACTGGAAGTGTGGAGGCCCGTATGCGCAGCTAAAGCTGTGAGATTTACTCCTGGTCCCTGCTAGCCCCCTGCAGGGCATTGAATTAGCTGATCTTTTTTCCAGGAATCTCTGGAGTAAAACTCTAGCGTTTTTATGCTGGCGTGAGGCCATCGTCCCATTTTGGGAGAATCCAGGCCATAGTCTCCCTACTAAGTCTGGTACCTGTTTGTGGTAGATTGCAAGGTTAACCAGCTCTTCTGACCACATGGAACCTTGCTGTCTGTCTGTGATATTCATTGACTTACAAGGAATTTTGTAATCTGACCTCCAAAATGACATCCTCTGCCCTGTTCCCCATTGCAATGTGACACACATTAGCCTTCCATCCAGGTAGAAATGCTTCTCAGCTGTCTTTGATCTCAAATCTCTTTCAATTTAGAATTAAATATACTGTTTACAGCGTAACTGTTCACAACTCAATACCTATAACACCTTTCTGGAACTTTAGGAGACTCAGGGTCGAATCATGGTTACTGAACCCAAACATAAATATCTTGCACCTTCATCTTTCTGGAAAAGAATCTCAGCCTTCCTTTGATTTTTAACAATTAAACCACCCAAGCTTACTGTCAGTCAGACTGCAGAACAGGTTACACGTCCCCCCTCCTTACCCAAAATTTAAAGCTTCAGTTCCACAAAATAATAATATTATAAACCTCATAATTGTAACAACATAGGAAAACATAGGTTGAGAAAAAGACCATTCAATCCATTCATTTAATCTCCCTCCAACCAAGTAAATTAGGGCAGGGCTCCAGAATACCAGTGTAACCTTACATCCTACATTTATTCATGTTAGATGGAGTATTTGTATGCACCCAGAAGTACAGGAATCCACCGAACATTTGACTATCTTCTATAGTCCTTCCTCAATTCCATGCCTAACAATCTATTGACTCAATTCATAGTCTGATATTGCCACTGTCTGTTTATTGGGAGGCCTATTCCACAGATTGATAAACTGGGGATGAGGGAAACAAATCCTGATCTCAGCTCTTGCCTGGGACTTGCTAGGTTTTATACTTTAGAATTGTACCTGGGATAAGTAATTAGCTTGAGACGGCATTATCCATTAATACTCATAGAATCCCTACAGTACAGAAGGAGACCATTCGGCCCATCGAGTCTGCACCGACTCTCTGAAAGAGCGGCCCTAACAAGTCCCACTCCCCCTCAACCCCCTTAACCCCAATCAGCATGTCTTGTCCCAATTTTTGTTTCTCCAATGAATGAATGAATAATCTTTATTATCACAAGTAGGCTTACATTAACACTGCAATGACATTGCTGTGAAAAGTCCCTAGTCGCCTCATTCCAGCACCTGCTTGGGTACACGGAGGGAGAATTCAAAATTCTCAACTGGTACAGAAATTGAACCCGCGCTGCTGGCCTTGATCTGCATCAAAAACCAGCTGTCTAGCCCCCCGTCCAGCCCCAATGAAAATAAGCTTAGCCATTTAAAATCTCCCTTCACAACTTAGAGCTTCCTTTCTTCACCTGATTTTGAGAATCATCCATATTTTAAGGAGCATTGTAAAGGAGGAAAGCAAGTGAGAGAGGTTGAATGGGTTAGAGAGGAACTTCCACAGGTTAAAGTCCAGACACCTCAAGGAGCGGGCACCAATGATGGAGAGATTAAAATCAGGGATCCTCACGAGCAGTGCGGACAGCTCCCAGGGTTGCAGGTCTGGGAGGAGATTCCAGACATTGGGAGGGGAAAAGACATGATGGGGCCTGAAGACAGGAATGAGAATTTTTGAATCGAGTCATTGGTTAATCAGCAGCCAGTGTAGGTCAGTGAGCATGCAGGCTTCTAGGGGACAATGTAAGGTAGGTTAGGGCATGTTTGGAATATTCAACACAATCCTGGGCACCTCATTGTAAGAAAAGCATTAGAGGCATGGATCGAACACAACAACAAATTAATGGAATTAAGTCTGAAATGAAAGGAACGTGGCTATGAAGAAAGGGTTGAAAATTTAGAAGTTTATTTTTGCATCGGAAACAGAAGAATCCATGAGAGACTGAAACTATTTTTTTTACAAAACCTGGAAAGATTTTGAGGAAAAAGTCATGAAGCATTGCTTCCCCTGGTTTGCAAATCTATAATTAACAGGCAAGGGTACAAAACTATCACCAAATGCATGAAGAAGGAAGTTAACAGCGTTAAAATGGTGATTATACGGTTCTTTTCTGGTAAAGAAAATGACCACGGTTTTTTAGATAAGGTATTGGTCTCACTGAAATTAAAGATAAACGCACTTTACTATAAGTGCCAATGCGGCAGAGACTTCTATTCATACAGATTTGGATAAGAATTTGAAAAGGGAGAATGCACAAGGATGCAGAAATGAGGAGGGAATGTCCTCAACAGAGGGAAGTAGCACTGGTACAATGCAAAGGGCTTAATGGCCTCTTATGCTGTAAATTCTACAATTGTGCAATGATGTTAGAATGGTCACATCTCATAAAATGCATGCGGATCTTTTTGATACATGGGTCGTGCATCATTTGCTAAACAACTCAAAAATCACAGGCGTGAAACACATTACTGGTAGTAGATTGAACGTTGAAAAGGTGTCACTTCATTACTTGTCTTTGTAAAGCTTACCCTGAACCTTATTTACACAGTTATTGTTTTGAAGGCAGTTGATCTATCTGAGCAGTGTTAACGCTATAAATGAGAAAGAAATTGCAATTCAAATGTTGCACTGCATCTGTTGAAAGTTGAGACTGTATTAGCCGGTTTCTGGAAAGTCTGACTGATTTATTCTGTCCACCTTTATTTTTTACAAGCACTTCAGCAATTGTGGAAGAGTCAAAAACTAGGGGCCATAAGTACAGAATGATCACTGATAAATCCAATAAGAACCCTGTTGCAGAAGATGCAAAGGAGACCAGAAGCGGAGAACTCAGGATAAAAGAGGACGTGCGCTGACATGTGAGGCTGGAGGAGGTTGTAGAATTAGGGTGAAAGAGGAAATGAAGAAATTTGTAAATGAGGATGCAATCACCGGGCTGCTGATGACAAATTTGTCAAGTTTGCAAATAAATATTTAGTACAAGATGGTACCTGCATGGTAGTTCCTGGATGATATAGAATATGCCTGGGTTTTCATCCTCGGGGCAAGCAGTGCGAGTCAGGAAATTCCCAGCATGACCTGCCTGCCTTGGGATAAAGCCTGCAAGGATGGGATTTTCATTGTGTGCAGGAAGTTGCAGGCTGGAATTAAGCGAGTTAACCCAGGAAAAAAAGTCAGAGGGCTACTGGGGCTACAGGGCACCGAGGAGGGCTGTTTAAAAGGCCCGCTTCATTGCTGTGAGATTTCCCAGGCAATTGTCTTCCCTGGGAACTGGTGGGGGAGGGGCGGATGGGGGTTCACAGCTTTGGGATACAACTCCAGTTACACTGCCCCAGAGCTTGGACATTAAGAGCCCACTGTGTGTCAATGGGCACGGAAGTGCCACAGCTTGGCATAGGGGGCATGAAGGGCCATGGAGGTTGGGTGGACAGGCATAGCTTTGCCCGGGGAGAATGAGGACTTTTTTGAATTTGCCTTTCGAAAGGTTCCCTCACCAGACTATGGGTGGGATCTTTTGGTTCGGCCAAAGTTACGCCCCGCCACTGGGGCGGGATGGGCAAGCCAGGCACATTGCCATTGATTTCAGCGGGACTGGACGATCTCACCAGTGACCAGTGGTGAGCCACCTCCATCCGTGGCAAAACCCACCGTGGAGGGGGCTGAATATTTCCAGCCCATGTTTCACGGCATCCCTGTAGTTCTGTGAACCACAACTCATTGAAAACTTGGTCTGACTCCATGAAGGTTGTGGAGGGCTAGCACATGCCTGTCTCAGCAATGGAGCTGGCCAGGTCGGAAGAGCAGGGCACAGGTTTTTACCGAAGCCAGCCAGCCTGCACCCTTAAATTACACTTTCAAAAATTGGAAACCCTGAAATGCATCGCAGCTCTTGGGCAGCTCAGTAGCATTGTGGATAGCACAGTTGATTCACAGCTCCAGGGTCCCAGGTTCGATTCCCGGCTTGGGTCACTGTCTGTGCGGAGTCTGCACATCCTCCCCATGAGTGCGTGGGTTTTCTCCGGGTGCTCCGGTTTCCTCCCACAGTCCAAAGATGTGCAGGTTAGGTGGATTGGCCATGATAAATTGCCCTTAGTGTCCAAAAATTGCCCTTAGTGTTGGGTGGGGTTACTGGGTTATGGGGAAAGGGTGGAGGTGTTGACCTTGGGTAGGGTGCTCTTTCCAAGAGCCGGTGCAGACTCGATGGGCAAAATGGACTCCTTCTGCACTGTAAATTCTATGAAATCCAATCATCCAGCCCTGGCCCCCCGAGTCATCCCGACTCGATGAAAATCCAGCCCTTTGTGTGAGGTCCCGCTGCTGGGAAAGTCAAAAGCAGATTGATGATCCAATGGATCAGTGATTCCATTGTCTGGGATGTATGAGGGCCAAGACATACATATCACGGATGTGGAATTGAGTGACCCTGTTGGCGGCCTGGAAATGGGGTTTGAAGTTTCATTCGAGATGGAGCATAACACCAAGGTTGCACACCATTGCATTCAACCTGAGCGAGCAGTTGGCAAGGTGGAGAAGTAGCATTAAGGGTACCGTGGTTCTGCTGAAAAGTGTAGAGGGTCTCCATTCCTGTCAATATTTATTTCATTGGCATGCAAACTCTTTTGCCGTCTTAATCGTTGCTGGTTAAACATAAATCTTTTTCGCTGCCTAACTTTAACTCAAAGTAGACTGTTAGCCACCGGAACTCAGAAGAATCTTTATGGAATGCAATATTAGGTCTCTTCTGTGGTTGAGATTGGGACACGTGGAAGAGAAAATGCTCCTGTGGCAGAACGATTGAAAACCAAAGGTGACAGGTTTTAGGTTATTGGCAAAACAACCAGAGGTGAAATGAGGAGATGTTGTCTAATGCGGTGAGTAATTATGGTGTAGAATGCACCTCCTGAGAAGAAGATAGAAGCATGGTAAAAGTAACTTGCAAAAGGAAATTGGATACAGATTTGAAAAGGTGAACATTGCAGGGATATAAGGGGGAGGGGGTCTAATTGGCTTGCTCTTTCAAAGACTGACACACACACGATGGACCAAATGGCCGCCTGCTGTGCTGTAAAAATCCTGTGATTCATACGATTGGGAAGGAGAAGAGAATTTTTTATGATGCATCGTTTGCCATTGGGTGCAGAGAACTCTCTTTCCCAACTTGAGCAGTATAACTGTTCTCCAATTCCACTCCCTTTCAAAAAAAAACAGCTAAAATCCTCAAAGCACTTGTGTGGCTGAGTGCGTCACAGGACAGGCTATTTTCAGTGAACAGCAGCTGCTGCTCGGAGGGGTGTCTGTTTTTTGTAACTTCAACACAACTTTTGCAGGCAACTTAGTGAGGGCAATCTTCAGCCCGCATCCCCTATAAGCGAGAAAGGCGGCACGGGATCGACCATCTGGAGAGAATCGGAAAATGCAGCCCTATCCGGCGTGAATGGGATTTGCAATTTCCACCCCCCACCCCCTGCCCGCCCCCCCCCCCCCCCCCCCCCCCCCCCCCGCCTCTCCAGTGGAATGGTGAGGATCACGCTGCGAGAATCCGGGAATCTCATTTAAATACATTAGCATATCATTAACGAGCACTCTCTCCAAACCTTCCACCCTCACGGAATATTCACTGGGCGCTGGCGTGCAGGCATCACTTCCTGTGTCCCCCTCACTGGCCTTGTGCCCAAATCACTGCTGAGGGGGTGCTCGTCTTTAGTGGGAGCTGGTAAGTTTGTGGGAGGAAGTGAATGCAGAGGGTCAGCACTGGGGAGACTGAGATTCCTGGGTGGAGTCCCATGATAGGCCAGACTGCAAGGGCAGAATGGGGTTCTCACTAATGGGTACATTCCTGATTCATGTGGAATGAAGACCCTCTCGCTTGGGGAAACATCACTGAACTGTGGGTAGAACTCCACACTCAGGCAGCACAAGGCTTCATGGTGAAGTCTATCATCACTCACCCCATTATTGGTCATGATGGGGGAGGGGGGGCGGCTGGGTAGCTTTAAGGTGCTCCGTGAGGGTACAGATGTAGATCCCATGTATTCACTCAATTATCCTGTTACTTACTGCAAGGTGTGTGGAGGGGGTGGAGGTTGGGCGGGGCGGGGTGGCGCAGGTTTATAGAAATTTCAAAACAATGACTGTGTAAATAAGGTTCAGGGTAAACTTTACAACGACAAGTAATGAAGTGACACCTTTCATAGTTCAATCTACTACCAGTAATGTTTTTCACGCCAATGATTTTTCAGTTGTTTAGCAAATGATACACAACACATGTATCAAAAAGATACGCATGCATCATCATCATAATAATAACCTTTTATTGTCACAAGTATGAAGTTACTGTGAAAAGCCCCCAGTCACCACATTCCGCCGCCTGTTCGGGTAAGCTGGTACGGGAATTGAACCCGCGCTGCTGGCCTTGTTCTGCATCACAAACCATGTGGTGCCATTTGTGAATCGCAAGGGATTCTATTCCCTCAACATCCAGATCGTCTGTGACCACGCAATGTGAATCATGCAGATATGTGCCCATTCCCGAGAGGGTTCACGATAATGATATCTTGGTGTCCTTGCCGATCCCAGATGTATTTGAGAGAGAGCAGTGTTTGGAAGGATGGCTCTTCGGGGACAATGGAGGTGATTGGTGACGCCATTGCTTCAATGGGTATGCTGGTCGAGCAGATGATTGGACAGCTGGAGATGTGGTTCCGGTGCCTGGACCGGTCGGAGGGGGCCCTGCAAAACAGCTCACAGAAGGTGTCCCGCATAATAATGGTTTGCTGCGCTCCCCACAACTTGGCACTGCAGAGGGGAGACCACCTGGACCAGGCGGAGATAGAGGAATGCCACATCTTCTCAGATGAGGAGGGCGGCGAGGGGAAACCCACGGAGGAGGAGGAGGAAGGACATCAGGAAATGGCAAGGGACTGCATGAGCCATCGGGCGAGGGCCAGCCTCATAACCTCTCGGTTTGGGGATGAGCAGGTCATCCTCGCTACTCTTTGTCAGCCCATGGCATCCTCATCATTGTAGAAGAGTGGTTGCAATGCTGTGGGCCGGTATGGAGGACAGGAGGCTGCTGTCAGCAGCACTATGTCGTTACTGAGTCATCAGTGTGGGAGGTGGGAGAGACATAATGCTGCCACTCTCACGCTGCACAAGGATGAAGCACCGAGTGTGCGTGGGGGTTTGCAGAGCATGGCGCCATGAAATGACAGGGTGGAGGATCTGTGGTGAACAAAGTTATATTTATTTACATATGCTTATTTATAGTGGTGACCGATCTTAACTAGTGCCGCTGCTGACCGCTGCCCAAGAAGTGCCTCCAGTTTCTTACTCTTCCTAACCCTCCCAATACATTTAGGTATTTCCCCACGATCCACAGCTGAAGTTAAGTTGGCCTGGTGCCTACCACGCCCTGTTGCCTGAGATTACATTGCCAGGTGTCCCCTGGGGGACTGGAACCTGAGAGTCCGGGTGTGTGTTTGGGCAGCACTGGTGTTGCAGTGCTACCCTCTTAAGTGTTTGGGCTGGAGATGTGTTACTCGCATGGAGTGGAGGGTTCTGGGCCGCCCTTCTGCCGATCCTCTTTCCTTCTGGTTCCCAGGGACCCCTGTCCTCCTCCGTGGGAGAGAGGGGCAGCTGGAGTGAGATGCTGAAGTCTCGCCGTCCTCTGGCGCAGACACCTGTGGATTCTCACCAGCGCTTGCACCATGCAGTTGAAGTCCTGCACCATGGAGGTCATGCCCTCAGCCATGGAGGTCATGAGCTGAACTATGGAGCCAACATCCCCCTCCGTGGAGTGCACGTTCTGCACATAGGTCTCCACTGCGGATGCCACCCTCTGTGTTGACCTCATTGCGTTGCATTGACAGCACCATCTCCTTGGTCAGAAAGCGATTGAACTCCTCCAGTCAGCCTTGAAATCGGAGAATGGATGCTGTCATCCCTTCTTAATGTTCATGACTTTGCCTTCACTGTTCCATCAGCTCTGGGACGACCAGCTCCACGGGTACGTCATTGATCAGGGCCTCAGCAAAATCCTGGGCTCCGGCATCCTGCCGAGTGCCAAATCTTTGGGATGTCCCTATCTCCATGCTGATGTGGATCATCAGCTGTGTGGTGCTAATAAGTGAGTGACCCAAAAGCCTGCCTACCGCTGAATCTCAGCGAGGTGTGAGTATCTAGAGGGTGTGGGTGACAGATGTGACACCTCCCTGATGGTTATGTCCGAAAAGTCCCCCTCTGAGTTGCTCAGGTCTATGGTATCCAAGGGGTGCGAGGGTAGCCTGGACTACTCTTCTGCTTGCCGGGCAAGAGAAGAAAGATGGCACTGGTACATCACAGGGGATAAATGATGTGAGGTGTTTACTCACACGGGATTTGAAGAATGACTTTGTGTCCTTAGCGTTCTCACTTTTCCTCCCTGCCCTCACTTCGCCATCAGTACAGGTGTGGACCCGCTCCTCATTGGCCAGCTCAAGGGCTCTTTCCTGATGGAGGGTGAGGGTGCAGAGCTCCTGCATGGCTCCAGGTGGCTGTGCCCTTTCATGCCGGTTTTGTCTTGCAGGGATGCAGATGGGGAGATTGTAAGCGGGAGTCTAGCGAGATCAGGTGGTTGAAGAGTGACATGCGTGGGACTGGAGTGGAAGCAGGGATGTGAGGAGCTGAGTTAAGTCTGGGGGTCACCATGGCAATTGGGCAGGGCTTGGGGCGGAAACAGGACCTCGGGACAGATGGGCAACCTGCGAGGTGACCGGGTGAACAATCACTTTGGAGGTTCGAGGGTTGGTTGAACGGGTGCGTGAGATGCTGGAGGTGGCATACTTACCCTGGTCACGCGAAGAAGGCCATTAATTTTCTTCCTGAACAGCTGCCCCATCCTCCTCTGGAGGGAGCTGGCACTCACTAATGGCATTATAGCCTTCCAGGCGGGGGTGGTCACCTTGCTGGTAGGCCGCTTTCTGGAGTGCGGGTACAGGACATCCCACCTCCACTGGACTCCATCCTGAAGTCTGGTGAAAGCTCCCTCGGAAAGTCTTGGAGCAGGCTTCCTGGCTGCCATCTCACCTTCAGTGGATCTGGAACTAGTGCTGAGGGATCTAACCACTTTGCCTCGGAGACGTCAGGCGAGTGCCGTTCCATGCTGTTCCCCACAAATGTGGACCAGATGGAATGCCACTTACGGGGGTCTCCCAGGGGATCGGAGACACCCAGTTGGTTGTTTATGGGAAGGGTGGCACCCTGGTACCACCATTCTAGCACACTGGCAGTGCCACCTGGGTACCAGCCTGGCAGTGCCCAGGTGACACTGCCAGCTTTCAGGGACACTGTCAGGGTGGCAGGCTGGCATTATGTCTGTGCCAGGGATCGGGCCGGGAGGTGCCCTGCCTGTGTGAGGTGGGGTGTGGGGTGGGAGGGGGCTTTGCTGAGTTGAGGCTTTGGGGGGATTCAGTAGATGTGTCGGGGGGTTTAGAGATTGGGGTGCCATTTAAAAATGGCATCCTGATCCCTTCTTGCACCGAGGAATTCCGGCGAGCGGAGCTCCTCAGTGCAGGAAAGGGACTATGTGCAGTCTCGGCGGGATGTGCCCCGCTGAGACCCCGGATTGTCAAAAAGACCCGCCAGATAGCGTAGTGTTTCCCGGTGCTGCGAGCGCTTGTCATAGGAATTTGTTGCAATTTGGTTCGATCGCGTCCTCTGTGCATAAAAGTGCTGCTGGACCTCGGTAGGATTTCAACAGTAACACTTGTGATTTCATTCAGTTGCTAATGAGTTCTTACACTTGGAAAGTATTGCCATGCGTCACCAATGGTAGAGTCTCTTATCTGCTGAATGAAACAACCATTCCCATAAAGGGAACAGGCAGAAGATGTGGTTTGGTTCCATTTAATGTAAATCAAAACTCACTTATCAAAACCAGACCTGCCCTGACCAGACAGCCATGTCCTTGCTACTGTCAGTTTAAGGTCAAGAGTGATCATGTATAAAACTGGACGTAACTGGGTGTTCTTAGTGAGAAGATGCTGTGCTTTTCTTACATTCCTCTGCCTACTCGCCTGTTGGTTAATTCCTCCTGTAGAATATTAGGCAGAAGACTGTTGATAGGGTTGACAGAGAGAAATTATTTTCCTTGCTGGATTCCAAATCATGAGGGGATCGAGGTGATGACAGGAAGCACTTACGCACAGAAAAAATAGTGAAAACCTGGATGCTCTCGACTCTGGCAAGCTAATGAATCTAGGTCAATTGAAAATCTCAAAATTGAAATTGAAAGATTTTTGGAAAGCAGGGATTTAAGGGTTACTGAACCAAGGTGAGAAAGTGGAGTTAAGATACAGATCAAGCAGAGTCTAATTAAACGCTGAGACAGACTCACGTTGTTGAGTGGCCTCCTCTGTATTCCATTGTCATAGGAGACACAAGCAGCCACCTGTCACTATTTCCTAAAAGTCTGACTCATTGAGGGCACTGAAACAGAATTAACAAAGGAGGGACAGGCCAATGGCACCCATTCGTTACTTTGGTTTTGATTCTCACCTGTCTCAACACTTTTCTCCACCTTCTGGGAACGGTACGGTAGCACAGTGGTTAGCACTGTAGCTTCACAACGCCAGGGTCCCATGTTCGATTCCCGGCTTGGGTCACTGTCTGTGCGGAGTCTGCACGTTCTCCCCGTGTGTGCGTGGGTTTCCTCCGGGTGCACCAGTTTCCTCCCACAGTCCAAAGATGTGCTGTAAGGTCATTTGGACACTCTGAATTCTCCCTCAGTGTCCCCGAACAGGCGCCGGAATGTGGCGACTCGGGGATTTTCACAGTAACTTCATTGCAGTGTTAATGTATGCCTACTTGTGACACTAACAAAGATTATTATTCTAATAAAAGCAACCCGCAAAATGAATGTAGAGGTTCCAGGAACATTGAGATGCAAGTTGTATTCATAATCTCCTCTCTGGGAGGCTTTTGAACATGCAGATTCAACCATTGGAAATGTTTAGGATATCAGATAAATACATGTCTCATCCAGAAATTTCAGGATACCATTTGCTGAGGGAAACATTAACTAGAAAGTTGAATATACTGATAGAAGTCTGCAGACGTTTAATTTCTTCATACGGCCCGAGGACGGACGACAGACCCGTCCCGTCTCCAGTCCTGCCCCGCTAGCCACAGTGGGCTACCTCTCCTGCGTTGGTGGGAACATGCAAACAAATGAGCTGGAAGCCAGAAACACAGTGGAAACTCTGCCGGGTGGGTTTTTGTGCAAGTGTTGACAAACGCTATCATGGCACGATGGACACCAAAGGTGGTCAAGGAGGTTAGCTCATTGCCCCTTTGCCACTGCCAGGCTGCAGATGGAGGTTCCCCAGGGATTCTGGGGGTTGAGTGGTCTCCGACTGGGGTTAGGTGTTGACCTCGGGACCCTCCCCTCGGATGGGGCTCTTGTGCCTGGATTGTCCCTTCTAGCCTGGGCAACCTGGCTGTGAACCTTCTTCATAGCTGCCTTGAATATTTGCACAGCTCTGTCCGATAACCCCTTTGACAGGGGGCGGTTCTGGTATGGCCAATGCTATTCGTTCTGACAGATGGTGAAAGTCCACACCAGCGAAGGAAGTGCCGTAGTCAGACACTACGGGCATGATTCTCCCAAAAAGCAACTAGGTGTCATTTTGCGCGGGTTTGGTGGGGTGTTTTCCGCCGAATTTGTGGGTGTGACCCAGACATGGATTCTACCACACTGGGCCTTGGGGAATTTCTCACTGGTTTAGCCCAAACTTGGAAATGTTTTCAACAGTGAGGGGTTGAACTCGCCAGCTCCTCAGAGATTGGGGCGCAATTTTGAAAAGGTGTCCCGATCGCCAAGTGAGTTTTGAGGATCCCCCACATCTCCCACTCACCGACAGTGCCACCCAGCTTGAGGGACCCCACATTCCCCACCCATGGCCAATGCCACCCTCACACACATGGGCATTACCCAGTCAGGGCGTGATCCAGATTATGCCGGATGCCGCGGATCGGGTGACTCGTGCACGGTTTTGCACTCTGTGTGAAGCCCGATTTGGAGCTCTCACACAATGCTCCTGGCATGCTGAGATTGGCACAGGGTACGACGCGGTGTCAAAGTTGCACCCTATTAATTCGGGGAGGCAATGCATCTCAAACACCAACCACAATGCCTCTACTCTGGCCGCCAAGATCGACTTACCCAGCTCCTGAACCTCCAACCACTTTGAATGGACATTGACAAAAATGAGGAACATCTTGATCATGAAGTGACCAGCAAAGTCCACATGTACCCTCGTCCATGGGCGGCCATGCCAATCACAAGGATGAAGGTTGGCTGTAGGTGGCAACGTCTGCTGCGTCTGGCAGGGTTCGCACGATCGTACCATGTTTTCAATGTCCTTGTCTTTGTCAAGCCACCAGATGTAGAGACGAGCGAGCATTTTCATTTTTGTCTGGCCCAGATGGATACGAGGCAATTCTTGCGACAACAGCTCTCAGACATAGGGTGGCACTACCACTTGTGAATCCCAAAGTCGGACTCATCCACACAACTGAGTTTATCCTTACTAGTAAGGTACGGTCAGATTTATTGTGGTGCCACCTGGTTAAGATCATACATTCCACTTTGGTAAGACTGGGTCCCATTGCGACCAATTCTTTAACAAAGAACAAAGAACAAAGAAATGTACAGCACAGGAACAGGCCCTTCGGCCCTCCAAGCCCGTGCCGACCATGCTGCCCAACTAAACTACAATCTTCTACACTTCCTGGGTCCGTATCCCTCTATTCCCATCCTATTCATGTATTTGTCAAGATGCCCCTTAAATGTCACTATCGTCCCTGCTTCCACCACCTCCTCCGGTAGCGAGTTCCAGGCACCCACTACCCTCTGCGTAAAAAACTTGCCTCGTACATCTACTCTAAACCTTGCCCCTCTCACCTTAAACCATGCCCCCTAGTAATTGACCCCTCTACCCTGGGGAAAAGCCTCTGACTATCCACTCTGTCTATGCCCCTCATAATTTTGTAGACCTCTATCAGGTCTCCCCTCAACGTCCTTCGTTCCAGTGAGAACAAACCGAGTTTATTCAACCCCTCCTCATAGATAATGCCCTCCATACCAGGCAACATTCTGGTAAATCTCTTCTGCACCCTCTCTAAAGCCTCCACATCCTTCTGGTAGTGTGGCGACCAGAATTGAACACTATACTCCAAGTGTGGCCTAACTAAGGTTCTATACAGCTGCAACATGACTTGCGAATTCTTATACTCAATTCCCCGGCCAATGAAGGCAAGCATGCTGTATGACTTCCTGACTACCTTCTCCACATGTGTTGCCCCTTTCAATGACCTGTGGACCTGTACTCCTAGATCTCTTTGACTTTCAATACTTTATGTGGGTGGGTGAAACTGACAGGGTGACCAAAAGGTTCAATGCTAAGACAATTTCTTGAGGTACAGCAGAGGTGGCCGGTTCTTTGGAAGTGGGAGCCGACTCAACACATCTGCATTTGAAATCTGAGTACCTGGCTTTGCGGAAAGTTGCAGTTATAGGCCGTCAGCAGCAAAGCAAACCACTGTACTCTGGCAGAGGCGATTGGTAATTACAGCTTATCTTTAAGGAGCTGCAGCAGAAGCTTGTGGTCTGTTATTATTCTGAAACATCGCCCGTTAACATACAGGTCAAATTTCTTGATGTTATAGATTACAGCAAGGCCCTCATTCTCAATTTGCACATATTTGCACTCAGCATCAGACAATCCACAGTCCAAAGAAATACAGGTTAGGTGGATTGGCCATGCTAAGTTACCCCATAGAGTCCAGGGATGCGCAAGTTTGATGGGATTATGGGGATAGGGCAGGAGGGGTGGGCCTAGTTAGGGTGCTCTCTCAGAGGGTGGGTGCAGACTTGATGGGTTGCATGGCCTCCTTCTGCACGTAGGAATTCTAATGCTTGTAGTCCCCACATATCCTAATGGAATGGTATGGCTTTAATACAGGATGATGACAGTATAGGTCTGATAATTCCCAGTTCTCTATGCGTTTAAGTTCGACTTTCACATTTTGGTGCAAGGCGTAAGGGACAGATCTTGCTCTGAAAAACTTTGGCATTGAAACTTTGTTGACAAAAGTCCCTTTATTCGGCCCAACTTGTTCTGGAGCATATCCTGCATCAGAACAAAACTTCCTGAAAGGCGTTGTCTGAGATTTTAAACATGTCCAACCATTTCAACTTTATTTGGCACAACCAATCCTGTTCCATCAGACTTGGTTCATGTTCCTCGACAATGATCATAGATGGCTGGGCATTTGTTGCTGATATGACACTGGGCATTTGTTCCCAAAATATTTTGTGTTACCCCCATGTACGTCGCCAAAGTGGCTGTTGTCTCAATCAAGTGCAAAGGCTGAACACCTCCTCAAAGATATTTAAACATTTGTTTGCGCATAATTAATTGTAGCCAATGCCCCATCTTTAGTGGTCTTCCATTTCCTGCCCATTTAGAGGGCAAATGGGTTTAGCTTAGATGGGCTTTTTGGTTGGCATGGACCAGTTTGGGCCGAAGGGCACGCCTCCATACTGTAGATTCTATGATCAGGACCCACCGATCGGCGGGCCGGCCTCTCTGGCTGGGGGCCTCCTTTCCTGCACGGCAGCCCCTGCGCCATGTTGCGTTGGGGCCAGCGCCCCTATAGGGGCCAGAACTACTCCTGGCAGCGGCCTGTTCACGCCGTCATAAAACGCGACGGCGTTTAAAGCGCCGTGGACACTCTGTCGCGGGATGGGAGAATCCCACCCAGGGTCTCTACACAGGTGCTAACATGCTGGTTCCCGAGTTCACTCTGACTAGAGCCCCACTCTCCAGACCCCCGCTTTTCCTTCATTGGTCGGGATTCATGCACTTCTGCACAATAGGCCCAGAGCCGTTCACATGAACCGCATGGACACACCTCTTAAAGGGGCTCGGCTATCTCAATACGTAAAATTAACTTTCACAATTTGGTGGCACAGATGGTTTCTACATTTGTACTGGCACCTGGTCTGCACTGCCTCAATTATCAAATTCTCATCCTTGTTTTCAAATCATTCAATGGCCTCATCCCTCTTTATCTCTGTAATCTCCTCCAACCCGAGATCCCTCCAACGTATCTGTGCCTCTATAATTCAAGTGTTTTGAACGTTTAATCGCTCCACCATTGGCGGCCAAGGCCCTGAGCTCTAAAATCTCTTCCCTGAAGCTCTCTGTTTCTATTTCCTCCTGTGTGACCCTCCTTCAAACCAAAATGTTTGATAAAGTTTGAGACTCCTTATGTGGTTTTTTGCCAAGCTTTGCCTTTTTAATGATGTTAATGGTGCTACACAAACACAAAAGGTGTTATTTTATGTTTGGAAAAAAAAGTGTCTGAGTACTCCTCCATGTAATTTGAGGATGACCTTATCTAAACGATAAGCTAAACTAAATAGCAATGTGTTTTAAATAATTCAAAAGAATATGAGTGTTTTTAAGGGAACTGAATTCATAATGGAGGAAAATGTTGTTCCATTACAGGCCGTGATATTACAATTACAGTGAAGAAGGTTCATCATTTTCTGGATCTAGTATTCTTTGAGCAGGGGTCCCATATCTTTAAAATTGAATAATATTTCTTATTGGTTTGTTTAACTGCAAAATAGAAATGTGCTGTTTGTTCTGCTTAGTAAATTGCACACTAAGACCTCAGACTGCTCGATCCCTATCTCGTCAATAATAGTGTATTGGAATTGAGCACATATGCACTTTTCAATTTAGAAGTCAGTCATGAGCATCTTGGTGAATCCTGAATATTTGTGAGTGTTAATCTAAAAGTACACAGCAGGGTTCTGCAGAGAGAATGCATCACAACTATCAAAACAAGTGGCGAGCTGAAAAATCGAAAAAAAATTGAATGTTTTTTAAAATCCCAATTTATCTACTTTTCATTAGCAAATCCGTGTGGGTCTTTAAACAATGAAATCTCACTGTCCGTCTGGGTGTGTACAATCATGTGTGTCTCTGCCTGACACGTCAACCAGCCAAACTATCTCAACTATGTGATGAAATTCAGGCACCCGTTCACTCAAAACAAATAAGTTGGGTTTGAAATTCAGAGCCTCGTGACCTTGAAAGCCTTTCAAACATTTCTTTTTATTCTTTGCTGACACTGGTTGCCTTCTTCTGCTCGCACGAAAATAACTTTCAGAAGAAAGTTAGCCATGAGTCAACATGAATATAAGAACTTGAAAGGCTTGTTATCACACAATAGCTTTAATAACAGATAATACACACAGAAAATATCATTTCGGTAACAGGCCATAAGAAATAATAATAGATGGAACCTAACAGAATGAGAAGAAACCTATTGGCCTATCAAACTTGTTGCTCCCAACTATCTTTTCATAACTTACTAAATATGTCTTAGATTAATTGGAAGAGAATAATTCCAAATATACCAAATTATATTTTCAACCCTTGCTCATTATCTATGTTCATCTCCCTTTCTTCAATTTGGACCAATTTGAATAAAAAGCTTCTGCATATCTTTGAAGTTGATTAAATCTAATTGTTTCACTCCAGCTCAGTTCAGTTAACCAAGAAATTGAGCCCACACAGAAGGTATAGCAGTTTTGAGTGCGAAGTGTAACACAATTCTTGAAATTAAGAAAGAGCCACGTTAAAGTCTTATTCGATGTAACATACAGCGAGCGGATAGCCACAAAAAGCAGAACAAATCTAACGTGATAAATTACCAGCCTGTTAGTCTACTCTCAATCATCAGACGGGGTGCTATCAAGTGGCATTTACTTAGAAAGAGCTCTGCCTTTTCACCCACCACCGCATGGCCCCCTCAGGCCCCCAATGCCAAGCTATGCCACATAAGTGCCCAATGAAGCTTCAAGGAATCAAATCAAACATGGGCAAAGAAACTACCTGCGGATTACCACCTACTACACTCCCTCAGCTGATGAATCAGTACTCCTCAATGTTCAACGCCACTTGGAGGAAGAACTGAGGGTGGCTAGGGCACAGAATGTACTCTGGGTGCAGAACGTCTAAATCCATAACCAAGAGTGGCTCTGACGTGCCAGTACACGGCAGGTGGTGAATGAATCAACAAGAGGGAAAAACATACCTGTCTTCATCCTCACCAATCTATCTGTCACGGGTGTATTTGTCCAGGACAGTATTGGGAGGAGAGGCCACAGTCCTCGTGGAGACCAACACCTGCCTTCAACCCTCTATTGTGCTAAATGGGATTTGAACAGATCTAGAAACTCAAAACTGGGCAGCCATGAGGCACTGTGGGCCATATACAGCAGCAGAATGTATTCAACCATAATCTGCAATCTCATGGTCCGGCATACTCCCCACTCTACCATTACTATAGAGCTGGAGAGCCAACCCTGGTTGCATGAAGAGTGCAGGAGGCCATCAGAGAAGCAGCACAAGACCTACTAAAAATGAGGTATCCAGGTATCAGCCTGGTGATACGACAGCACGGGAATAATTACATGCCAAACTGCAAAATCAGCATGCAATAGACAGAGCTAAGCAATTCCACAACCAACAGATAAGATCTGGGGCGTCATTCTCCGACCCCCCAGAGGGTCGGAGAATGGCCGTTGGCCGCCGTGAATCCCGCCCCCGCCGGTTGCCGAAGTCTCCGAAGGGAGAAAAGTCGGCGGGGCATTAATGTCGCCGCTGCCGCGGAGAATGTCATGGGTCTGCGCAAGGCAGCCGATTTTCGGCCTGCCGATATTCTCCCTTCCGGATGGGCCGAAGTCCCGTCGACGTGATGACCGTTCACGTCGATGTAAATTAAACCTCCTTTTCATCGGCGTGACCCGGTGCTCCAGGCTCACGCCGACCAGCGTGGAGGTGAGTGACGGCCTGGGGGGTTGGCTCTGGGCAGGCAATGGCGTGGCCGCAGTCTGAATGCGTGAGGAGAGGTATGTCTCGGGTTGTGTGTGTGTGTGTGCGGCGGGGGGGGGGGGGGGTTGGTTAGAGTAAGCTGGGCTCCAGGGGAGTGCCGGGAGGGGGTCCGTGCCGGGGAGGTGAATGGGGGGTCCGTGCCAGGGTGGAGGTTGGGGGGGGGGTCCGTGCCGGGGTGGAGGTTGGGGGGGGTGTCCGTGCTGGGGTGGAGGTTGGGGGGGGGGGGGGGTCCGTGCCGGGGTGAGGTTGGGGGGTGTCCGTGCTGGGGTGGAGGTTGGGGGGGGGTCCGTGCTGGGGTGGAGGTTGGGGGGAGGGGTCCGTGCCGGGGTGGAGGTTGGGGGGGGGTCCGTGCTGGGGTGGAGGTTGGGGGGGGGTCCGTGCTGGGGTGGAGGTTGGGAGGGGGGGTCCGTGCCGGGGTGGAGGTTGGGGGGGGTCCGTGCCGGGGTGGAGGTTGGGGGGGGTCCGTGCTGGGGTGGAGGTTGGGGAGGGGGGGTCCGTGCCGGGGTGGAGGTTGGGGGGGGTCCGTGCTGGGGTGGAGGTTGGGGGGGGGTCCGTGCCGGGGTGAGGTTGGGGGGGGGGGGGTCCGTGCCGGGGTGGAGGTTGGGGGGGGGTCCGTGCCGGGGTGGAGGTTGGGGGGGGGCTCCATGCTGGGCTGGAGGTTGGGGGGGGGGTCCGTGCCGGGGTGGAGGTTGGGGGGGGTCCATGCTGGGGTGGAGGTTGGGGGGGGTCCGTGCCGAGGAGGGGGATGGGAGGGCAAGTGAGTTGGTCCACCTGGCCAGGTGCCAGCCTCCAACAGTTGGACCCATGCGGTCCATGCCACCTGGCTGGGGGGAGGAGGGGATATGGGCAATGATGACATGTCGTCGTTCCCCTCCCCCCCACCAGGCCGTCATGTTTTCAGATCATCCATCGATGTTGGCCGCCGTGGTGGCAGCCGCTCATGTCTATGTTGCCCTGGATGAGGAGGAGGAGGAGGAGGAGGAGGAGGAGCGTGCCAGAGAGGCGGCGCAGGCTACCGCAGAGGGGCAGGCGGCAGCCGCCCAGGCTGGAGGGACACCTGACCGACAGGACGAGGAGGGGGAGGAGGACGTCGCGGCCCCACGGCAACGGAGGCACCCGAGGGCGCCCCGTGTGTACCGGCCCCGGCAGTCATACCAGGACCTCACGGACCGGGAATGCAGGAGGAGACTCCGGATGAGCCTGGAAACCGTGGCACACATCTGCCACCTGCTGGCACACCTGTCACCGCGTGGCACTGGCGGGGGACACCCTCTCCCCGTGTCCGTCAAGGTTACGGTGGCCCTGAACCTTTATGCAACGGGGTCATTCCAGGCACCGAGTGGGGACCTGTCCAGCATATCGCAGACATCGGTGCACCGGTGCATCCGGGCAGTGACAGATGCCCTATATGCCATGGCGCACCGCTACATCCGCTTCCCCGTGGACCGGGCCAGCCAAGATGCCCGGGCCGTGGGCTTCTCTGCTGTGGCCGGGTTCCCCATGGTCCAGGGCGCGATCGATGGGATGCACGTCGCCGTGCGGCCACCTGCAGATAACAGGGCCGTGTTCACTAATAGGAAGGGGACCTATTCGATGAATGTACAGGTGGTCTGCGACCACCGCATGATGATCCTGCACGTCTGCGCCCGTCACCCAGGCAGTGTACACGACTCATTCGTGTTGTCGCGGTCATCCATCCCCGGCATGTACGAGGGACGCCATCCCCGGCTGAGGGGCTGGTTGCTGGGCGACAGGGGCTACCCATTGCGATTGGTGCTGATGACGCCTATACGGAGGCCACGCAATGAGGCGGAGAACCGCTACAATGATGCCCATGTAGCGACAAGGGGAGTGATCGAGAGGTGCTTTGGCGTGCTGAAGATGCGTTTCAGGTGCCTGGACCTCTCTGGGGGCGCCCTCCAGTATCGGTCAGATAGGGTCGGTCGCATCATTGTGGTGTGCTGCGTCCTGCACAACATAGCCCAGCAGAGGGGCGATGTGCCGCAGGCAGAGGAGGGCGGAGTGGAGGAGCAGCAGGAAGAGGCCCAGTCCTCCCCAGATGAGGGGGATGGGGGCAATGGTCAGGGCAGACGGGGTAGACACAGGCGGGTGGCTGTCCACCGTTACCGGCTGGCCCAGCGGGCACGGGACAGACTAGATGGGCTTCACTGACTAGATGGGCGTGGGAATCGGGTAGTTTGGCCACAGACCGCACACCATGGCAACAGCCGACCACCCACACCCCCCACCCATCCACCCACCCAGCACCCTCACCCCCCTCCCCAACCCCACCCACCCCACCCGCATGCACACCAACCCCCCCCCCATTGTCGATCCACCTGCGGCACAACGGGCCGGGCTCACACAGTTGCGTGTGGACGCGTGTCTATCGCAGGCCATGGAGGATGATGACAGCCCGCCCTGCGATGAGCTCCTGGCTCTACATCGTTGGACTATGTCTGACCCATGGCCACAGTACCACCATCCACCCGGACCATCCCTGCATGCGGCTGTGACACTGCAGCGCACGGTCCCGTCCTCTGCCCGGGGATGTTGATGGCGGCCCAGGGGGAAGGGGGCAGACTCACCTGGGGCTGAGGTAAGACCACCCCTCACACACACACTTGCGCTCAACGTACATGACACCCCCGCACACTTTGGACAGAGCACAAAGGCAGCTTCGGTAGGTGTAACATTGACTTTAATAACCAAAGGAGTTCATGCACGTGCCCTAGCCCCTAAAACTCATCTGTGCCCTGCACCCGTGCCAACTTACTCAGTGTCTAATTGTTTGGCCTTACGGGCCCTTTGACTACGTCTACGTGGTTCCCCAGACGGTACAGCAGAACTGGAGGTGGACTTCTGTGATTCCTGCCCTCTGACACTGGATCCCTTTGGCGGCCGTTTCCTGGGGCGTCCTGGCCTAGCTGGGCCAGGCTGCGGCCCGGGCGACTGGGATGGCCAGCTGCCAGCCTGTCCTGCCCGTTGTTCACCCGATGCACCTGGGACGGAAGGGGGGGAGTCCGAGGTGTCGCGGTGTACCGGGACCTCCCCTACAGAGGGAGCCGGGACGGACCACACCACCTCCTCCTCCCTCGGGGTGCCCGATGGCCCCCAGGCCTCTACATGGGTGGGGGATGCGAACGGACTGGCCATCCGACGCTCCCGACATCTGGCGCTGCCAGTCCTGGAGGCCCGTTCTGGTATCGACAGGGGTCTGCAGGTTTGCAGCCATGGAGCCCAGGGGGTTGGCAAACCCTGTCTGTGACAGTGCGACGCCGGCTCGCACATGGCCACTGGTGCCGATGCCCTCAGCGATGGCCTGCAGAGACTGGGCCATAGCCTGCTGAGACTGGGCCATGGCCTGCAGAGACTGGGCCATGGCCTGCTGAGACTGGGCTATGGCGTTGAGCGCCTCTGCCATCTGGCGCTGGCACTGGCTCATGGCCTCCTGTGCGAGGGCAGCCATTTCCTGGACCACAGACGCCGCCTGCACGGAAGGCCCCAGGCCTCGCAACCCATTCCCCATGTCTGACACCGTCGCACCCATTGCCTCCACCGCGGACGCCACCCGTGCGGTGTCGGCCTGGGTGGCACGCATGACCGGCACCACTCCCAGCTCCTGGACGCGGGTGGACTCCTCCACCTGCGACCGCAGCCGCCGCAAGCCGCCCGTCACCCTCTTCGCTCGTCTCCGGGTCGGTGGTTGCATCGGATCTATGTGTGGGTGTGGTAACTGCAGGAACCCGGGATCCATCTGGGCGGCAGATGTTCGCTTGGGCTGGGCTGCCCCCCGACTGCCCGGTCCCTCTGCTGCTCCTACCTCCACCTGCTGTACCGGGACGGCTGTGTTGTGCGCACCAGTGAGTGTACCAGACGCCTCATCACTAAAGTGCCCAACCGTGGTGAGTGTTTCTGCGATGGTGGAGGGTGTTGGTGACAGCAGTGGCGTTGTGTCATGCTCTTCGTCCCACTCTGAGTCCATGGCACTTTGGGGTGGGGGTTCGTCTCCACCCATCCACTCTGATTCACTGTCCGGTATTTCGTCTTCCTGGGTAGTGCTGTCCTGGGTAGTGGTGTCCTGGGTAGTGGTGTCCTGGGTAGTGGTGTCCTGGGTAGTGGTGTCCTGGGTAGTGGTGTCCTGGCTCGGATGTGACGGGGGCCTGTGGCTGCCCCCCTCGTCGCTGGGTGGTCGCTCCCGCACGTGACGGGGGTGTCGTCTCCCTGTTGCTCCAGGTCTCTCCGTCTCCCGTGGTGTGCGAGGGGCATCCTGCGGGCGTCGCATGCTGGAGGGTCCGGGTCTCTCCGTTGCCCGTGGTCTCCGAGGGGCATCCTGCGGGCGTCGCATGCTGGAGGGTCCGGGTCTCTCCGTCTCCCGTGGTCTCCGAGGGGCATCCTGCAGGCCTCGCATGCTGGAGGGTCCGGGTCTCTCCGTCTCCCGTGGTCTCCGAGGGGCATCCTGCGGGCGTCGCATTCTGGAGGGTCCGGGTCTCTCCGTCTCCTGTGGTCTCCGAGGGGCATCCTGCGGGCGTCGCATGCTGGAGGGTGCGGGTCTCTCCGTCTCCTGTGGTCTCTGAGGGGCATCCTGCGGGCGGTCTGCATCTGCGGGGATGGGTGCCTGGACGTTTGGTCCTGCGATACACAATGAAGCATGCATGGTTAGACATCAGGCAGTGATCAGGTGATACGGGGGAGGGGGATATAGGGGAGGGGGGATATGGGGACGGGCTGTCGGTGGCTCACTCGCTCATACGCCCCCGACCTCTGCATCAGCAACCTCCCAGTCCTCAGGTCCGCCAGCCAGTTCCAGGGCCCTTTCCTCGTGTACGGTCAGTGGCCTCTCATCAGCGGGCCCTCCTCCAGTCCTCACATGCTCCCTATTGTTGTGTGCGCGCTTCTCCTGTGGGGGGGGCAGGGGTAAAAGGCAACAGTGTTAGGCAGGTATATGAATGCACGCCATCGGTTACACGTGCATTGCAGAGGTTAAGGTTAGGGCTGGATTCACTTGGGGATATGGGGAATATGGGGTTGGGGGATATGGGGGAGGGGTATATGGGGGAGGGGGGATATGGGGGAGGGGAGATATGGGGGAGGGGGGATATGGGGGATATGGGGGAGGGGGGATATGGGGGAGGGGGAATATGGGGGAGGGGGGATATGGGGGATATGGGGGAGGGGGGATATGGGGATATGGCGGATATAGGGGAGGGAGGCTATGGGGGAGGGGGGGATATGGGGGAGGGGGGATATGGGGGAGGGGGGGATATGGGGAGGGGGGATATGGGGAGGGGGGATATGGGGAGGGGGGATATGGGGGAGGCTCACCCTGTCTGCTCTGACGAGGTCGTTCACCTTCTTGTGGCACTGGGTGCCTGTCCGTGGTGTCAGGGCCACAGCGGTGACGGCCTCTGCCACTTCCCTCCACAGACGCCGGCTGTGGCGTGGGGCAACTCTGCGGCCGTGCCCGGGATACAGGGCATCCCTTCTCTGCTGCACCGCGTCCAGGAGCGCCTCCACATCGCGTGACTCGAACTTCGGGGCTGAGCGACGGCCAGCCATCCAGTCGGGTGTTGCGGTCGGGTGTTCCGGTCGGGTGGGGGCGAGCAGCGCGGCCTTATGAGCCGTCACGCCGTGCAGCGCGTATGACGCTGCACGGGGTGAACCACTGCGCAAGTGCGGATCCCGTTACGTCGCTGCTAGCCCATTTCGGGCCGGAGACTATCGACCCATTTTTCCGACGTGACGCAAGTCGGATTTGCGCCGTTTTTTGCGCCGATCGGCGGACTTTCCGCCGATAACGGAGAATTTCGCCCCTGAGCTCTACAGTTCTGCCACATCCAGTCGTGAATGGTGGTGGACAATTAAACAATGAGCTGGAGGAGGAGGAGGCTCTACAAATCTCCCCATCCTCGCTAGTAGTGATGAGTTCTAAGACTCCTGTATCTACAAGTCTCATTAGTTCAGATTCTGCCTGTGGACCTATGGAGGAGACCTCTAGCCTTGAGACTCTTAGGCTGGCAATTTTACTTGATTTTTAATAACACTTGTACTCCTTTCATGGACCCAGTGTGTTCTCAAATAGACTGCTGTATTTCTCTAGGATGCTCTGTAAATCTGTCTTTGAATCAATTAACTCCAGTTCAATTTTATCTTTTACAGCCATGAGCATCCAAAGAGAGCTGGAAAACGTCCTTGGACAGCAGGAAATGGCAGCCCCGCAGTCTGTCTGCTTAACCCTACTTTAACTATGATGCATCCTCATAGAGGCACTATTTCCTCAATGTCGGTCCTCAGGTTGGCATCTGCTGGCTTTAATGGTAGATGATTCAATTTTTGTTCAGTGATGGTCTCGGGAATTAAGCAGATGGTAGCCCTCATATCAACCTCCATTTTTATAGGTTGTCCATTCAGTTTTGTGACAACCCATAACCAATGTGATTCACTTTGAACTGAAAGTACATTTAACTTCAACTCCTTGTCAGGTTGATGTGCTGTGTCTTCATCATTGTTATTCTTTTCTTCCACATTGTGAATTTTCTTAGTTGAATTTGTTTTGATTTAAATGTGTTCTGTTTCTTTGAGTGCTCTTCTCTGGAGCTCTTGCTATGTGGCCAGTTCTGCTGTAATACTTGCATTGGCTGTCCTTGCTCCAGCAATCAGCCTGTGAGTGGCCTGTTGTTGCACATCGATGTCACGCCTGTTGCTGGCTAGAATTTTCTGGGTGGCAACGAGGTTATGGGTCCTCTTGCCTGCTCCAAACTGAGACATCGCCTAAGCGGCAAGCTCCATTGAAACAGCTATATATATATCATATGCTGTTTTCAGACTTAGATTTTGTTCCTTAATAATCTGCTTCGAATGGCCTAATTTCTCATTCCACAAAACAAGTGATCTCTAATTGTATCATCCAGGCAGTCACCAAATTCACATTACTCTGTGAGATGCTTTAGGGTCGTAACAATCAGTGATATATTTTCTCCTTCTAGCTAATTCCTTCGATGAAATCGAAACCTCTCCACAATAATTCATGGCTTTGGTGAATAATATTCTTCTAACATTTCTAACAATTCTTGATAAGTGTTCACTAGGTTTCTCGGGTTGGACCAAAATAAATTGGAATAAATTAGAAGTTTTACTGGCAATGGTCCTGAGAAAAGCAGGGACCATAATATCTTTTGAAATTTAATGGCTCGGATAGAGTAGTGGAATCTCTCTGCACGTGCTCTCCACTTTTCTGAATCTTCCTCAAATAAGCCTATGGTGCCAAATTTTCCCGCCATTTTGCAGGGTTATCAGAATGCTCCCATAGCTTCCCTTATATCAATGGTCTAGTTAATAATGGTGAATAAGCCAATTGTAGCAACTAGCAACGCCAGGAAAAAAAAATCTCTTTTCCCCCTCTACCTCCGTATCTTGCTCTACTGAACATGCTGAGCTCTGCAGCCTGAATTCCTCAGAGTGCCGGATTAACTTTGAGGTGTGGACTTTTCCTTTTTAATTTCTGCCCAACAACTTCACTGATCTGATGCCAGGTGCAGGGTCTAATCGCTGCCTCAACATCGACTGTCAGACGCTTTGCTTGTGTGTGGTGAGTTCTTTCAGTGTCACTGGGTCAAAACCTTGGAAATCCCTCCCTAACAGCACTGTGGGTGTACCTACATTTCATGGGCTGCAGCGGTTCAGGAAGGTGGCTCGCTGCCACCTTCTCAAGGCAATTGAGTCGGGCCATAAATGCTCACCAGTGACACCCACATCCCGTAAACGACGTGTAAAAAACTCCTTCCGCAATTGTCCACTGTAATTTCAGCGACCATGTCATATGGTTTGCAATAATATTCCTAGCTTAATGTGCAGTTGTGACATCCTCCGGCTTCCACACACACCTAAGGAAAGTGTTATCAAAAGAAAAACATGAATTTACATTGCCCCTTTCAGGACTTTCCAAATCCTTTTCCAGCTGATCAATTTCTCTCTAAGTAATGATCTTTCTGGCTGCAAATGTTTGCTCACACACCAGGTGAATGAGTGTAATACTTTAGAATGTACAATTATGCAAGACCTTTTCCTAATCTTCGGTATAAAAATTATTTGCATTATTCGTGTCTCAAATCCAGATTACACCAAATTGCTCTTCATTTTCTCCAATGCTACTTATTTTCTGAGGCATCACATCATGTGTTTTAAAGAGTAATTAATGAATGTAAAGGATGAGCTCTGAGGAAGAGTCACACATGTTTGCAACCTATCCTCCTTCTCCACAGATGCTGCCAGACAGACTGAGTTTTTCCAGCGTTTCTGTTTTTGTTTCAGATTCTAGCACCCGGAGTAATTCGCTTTTATTTTAGTAAAGGATAAGTTTCTGATTTTGCACTGTGTCGTCACAGTTACCATAAATGCACGGTGGAAATTCAACCTGACAGATTTCCATTTTTCCGTCGGAAATCCGTGTACTGTGAATGTATTTCTCATTTTCCTCGAAATGGATCAAGGTGGTCACGCATTGTTCACACGCTAAGATCTTGCAAATACCAACAAAACAAGCAACAAGTTAATTTGTTTTACACGATGTTGAAGGAAGAATGCTGACCTATGCAACTCGGAGAATTCCCTACTCCTCCTGCCTGTGACCTGAAATATCCTGGGATTCAGTTCAAAGTCTCATCCGAAGCATTGGAATATCTGACAATGTGGCACTCCTTTATAGTGTCAGCTTAGATTCTCTGCTCAAATCCTGGAATAGAATCATAGAATCATAGAATTTACAGTGCAGAAGGAGGCCATTTGGCCCATCGAGTCTGCACCGGCCCTTGGAAAGGGCACCCTATCTAAGCCCACACCCCCACCCTATCCACGTAACCCAGTAACCCCACCCAACCCAACCCAACCGTTTTGGACACTAAGGGGCAATTTAGCATGGCCAATCCACCTAACCTGCACATCTTTGGACTGTGGGAGGAAACCGGAGCACCCGGAGGAAACCCACGCACACACGGGGAGAAAGTGCAAACTCCCCACAGACAGTGACCCAAGCCGGAAATCGAACCTGGGACCCTGGAGCTGTGAAGCAATTGTGCTAACCACTGTGCTACTGTGCCCCCCTTGAATAGGTTTTATGTGCAACATGGTAGCACAGTGGTTAACACTATTGCTTCACAGCTCCATGTCCCAGGTTCGATTCCCGGCTTGGGTCATTGTCTGTGCGGAGTCTGCACGTTCTCCCCGTGTCTGCGTGGGTTTCCTCCGGGTGCTCCGGTTTCCTCCCACAGTCCAAAGATGTGCAGGTTAGGTGGATTGGCCATGCTAAATTGCCCTCAGTGTCCAAAAATGTTTGGTGTGATTACTGTGTTACGGGGAATAGGGTGGAAGTGCGGGCTTAAGTCGGGTGATCTTATCAAGGGCCAGTGCCGACTCGATGGATTGAATGGCCTCTTTCGGCGCTGTAAATTCTATGATTCAAAATGTTAGGAAACAATAAAATGTATCACCGTGCCACATAAGGACCTAACTGATGGCTGAAAGCTTTATGAAAGAGATAGTTCTGAAGGAGGAAAGGAGGAAAGCGTGGTAGCCAGGTGGAGAGGTATTGAAGGGTATTCCAGGCTTGGGAAACAGGCAACTGAAGACCCGGCCACCTATGATGCAACAATTAAATTTGGGCATGCGCGAGCGGCCAGGGTTAGAGGAGTGCAGATCTCTTGGAGCACTGTGGGGCTGGAGGAGATTACAGAGATGACAAGGCCATGGAGAGATTTGAAAGTGTTTTAAAGGTGTTTTGAAATCAATGCATGCACAGGATTAGAACCAGCATACGTCAGTGAGCACAAGGGTGATAGGTAAATGGGACTTACTCTGCGATAGGATATGAGCAGCAACATTTTGGATGTTCACTAGTTTACAGAGGGTAAAATGTGGGAGACCAGTGAGGAGTACACTGAAATAAACAGACACAGAGGGAACAAAAACATGAATGGGTTCCAGGGGCAGATAAACCCAGACAGGGCAAATAGGTTGAGCAGTGTTACAGAGGTAGGAATAAGTGGTCTTTGTGATGGCATGAATATCAGCTCAGAAGTTCAACTTGGGATCAAATATGACACCAATGTTGCGACTGGCTGGATGTCAGACAGTTTTCTAGGAGAGAGATGGAGTCAGTTTTTAGGGGATGTTGATTGAAGGGGGAAGCAAAAATAGTGGCTCCGGACTTCCCAATGTTTAATTGGAGGAAGTCTCTGCTCATCCAGTCCTGGACGTTGGATAAGCAGCCTGATACCTTAGCAACAGTGGAGGAGTTGAGAGAGATGTTGGTGAGGTGGAGCTGGCAGTTATCAGCGTGCCTTTGAAAACTAGCCCTGTGCCTTTGGACAATGTCGCTGGGCAGCATGCGGATGAGAAATAGGAGAAGGCCAAAGGTCCTCGTGAAACGGACGTGCAGGAGCAGGATGGGAAACCATTGTGACTGATTCACTGGCTACAATTTGATGGATGAGAATGGAACCACGTGAGAGCAGTTTCAGCCAACTGGACGACAGTGGAAGGGCATTGGAGGGGGATGGTGTGCTCGACCGTATCAAGTGTAGCAGGCTGATCAGGAAGGATATAGAGGAAGAATTTAACTTTGTCACAATCACATCAGATGTAAAGAAGCTGGCTCAATACCAACTTCTCGAGAGGAACTGGGGTGGCCAATAAATGTTGACTCTGCAGTGATGCCCACATCTCATGAATGAATAAAGGGAAAGAAAATCCCTTTTAATTTTTGACAGCTTTTAAAGAAAATTCTGTTAATGCCTTCCCTGTTTCAGTGTCTTGAATCTTCCCTCATAACTATAATTTTTTGCCGTGGTTACATTCAGACTTCAATGCCTCATAATAATCTTTTTATTAGCGTACCAAGTAGGCTTACATTAACACTGCAATGAATTTACTGTGAAAATCCCCTAGTCGCCATACTCCTATTCGGGTACACAGAGGGAGAATTCAGAATGCCCGATTTATCTCACAAGCACGTCTTTCGGGACTTGTGGGAGGAAACCGGAGCACCCGGAGGAAACCCACGCAGACACGGGGAGAACGTGCAGACTCCGCACAGGTAGTGACCCAAGCAGGGAATCGAGCCCAGGTCCCTGGCACTCTGAAGCAATGATGCTAACCACCATGCTACCGTGCCGCCCACATGCTCTAAGGCACGGGCAATTTCAATACATTTTCTACAACTGGCTGTGGTGAACCACTGGATTAGGGGATGTAAGGTAGGACCTGCACTACAGGTTTGCCGGTAGCTCCTGCCGGCTGGCTCTGCCCACGGAGAACTGTATAAATATGCATGACCTCCAGTGCCCTGCCATTTCGCCAGCTGCAGCAGGAGGCCACGCATCTGACAGTAATAAAGCCACAGTTGTATCCAACTTTAGTCTTTGTGCAATTGATCGTGCATCAATTTATTACAGTCAGATGCGCGCAACTACCTGGTGAGTCCATCAAAGACTTCTGGCAGGCCCTAATTCCACTCGTCCGAGACTGTGACTGTCAGGCCGTTACGGCCGCCGAACACGCAAATCTCCTCATGTGCGATGCCATCGTGACGGGGATTGCGTCGGACTGCATCCGAGAACGATTGCTGGAAGGGGCCATGCTCGAACTGGCGGAGACGGAAACCGTGGCGCTCTCCATGACGGCCGCATCCCGTAACGTACAATCATGCCCCTCCCGCCGCGCTGCCCACCCTCCTACTCCTTCCTACCCCTCCTGGACCCCGCCGACGACCTCCTCAGTGGGGCCCTGCCTTCCCAATACGCCTGCGCCGCACGCCGATCCGCGCACCCCGGGAGTCCCCGCTGCTACTTCTGCGGTCAGCAGAAGCACCCCTGCCAACACTGCCCGGCCCGCACTGCAGTTTGTAAAGCCTGCAGTAAAAAGGGCCACTTCACGGCTGTGTGCCAGGCCCGTGCAGTCGCTGCGATCGTGCCCGCTATTGCCCCCTCCCCCACGCCAGACGCACAATGGGAGCCGCCACCTTCTCCTATCGGGTCCATGTGCGACCAACGGGCGCCGCCATCTTATCCCGACCCCGCAATGTGCGCACCATGGGAGCCGCCATCTTGACCCGACCCCGCAATGTGCGCACCATGGGCGCCGCCATCTTGTCCCCCACAGGGTCTCCAGACAGCCCAATATCGGAACCGCACACGCTCGCCACCCGAAGTATCCGATGGCTACCTGCAGCTTGCTTCGATGACGCTAGACCAATCTCGCCCGCACAACCTGGCCAGCGCATCGACGATGGTTAAAATCAATGGCCACGCGACCTCGTGCCTGCTGGACTCCGGGAGCACCGAAAGCTTTGATCACCCAGATACGGTAAGGCACTGCTCCCTCACGGTCCACCCTGCCAATCAAAGGATCTCACTAGCCTCCGGATTCCACTCCGTCCCGATCCGAGGCTTTTGTACAGTCACCCTCACGGTCCAGGGTGTATAATTTAGCAACTTCCGCCTCTACGTCCTTCCTAATCTCTGCGCTGCACTCCTGTTGGGCCTGGACTTCCAGTACAACCTCCAGAGCCTCACCCTCAAATTCAGCGGGCCCTTACCCCCCCTTACCGTTTGCGGCCTCGCGACCCTCAAGGCCGATCCCCCTCCCTTTTTGCCAATCTAACTGTGGATTGCAAGCCCGTTGCCACTAGGAACAGACGGTACAACACCCAGGACAAGACCTTCATCAGGTCCGAAGTCCAGCGGCTGCTTAAGGATGGTATTATCGAGGCCAGCAACAGCCCCTGAAGAGCCCAAGTGGTAGTGGTTAAAACTGGGGAGAAACACAGGATGGTCGTGGACTACAGCCAGACCATCAATTGGTACATGCAGCTCGACGCGTACCCCCTCCCACGCATATCTGATATGGTCAATCAGATTGAGCAATACCGGGTCTTCTCAACAATTGACTTGAAATCCGCCTACCACCAGCTCCCCATCCGGAAGTCGGACCGGCCATACACGGCCTTCGAGGCGGGCGGTCGCCTCTCCCACTTCCTTAGGGTCCCTTTCGGTGTCACAAATGGGGTCTCGGTCTTCCAAAGAGAGATGGACTGAATGGTCGACCTGTACGGTTTGCGGGCCACCTTTCCGCACTTAGATAATGTCACCATCCGCGGCCATGACCAGCAGGACCACGATGCCAACCTCGATAAATTCCTCTGCACTGCCACTCTTCTCAACCTGACCTATAACAAAGAGAAGTGTGTGTTCAGCACGACCCGGTTAGCCATTCTCGGCTATATAGTCCAAAACGGACTTCTCGGGCCCGATCCCGACCGCATGCGCCCCCTCATGAAACTTCCCCTCCCCCACTGCCCCATGGCCCTCAAACGCTGCCTGGCGTTCTTTTCCTACTACGCTCAGTGGGTCCCAAACTATGCGGACAAGGCCCGCCCACTCATCCAGACCACCCAATTCCCCCTCACGGCGGAGGCACAACATGCTTTCACCCGCATCAGCGCAGACATCGCCAAAGCCGGGATGCGCGCAGTGGATGAGTCACTGCCTTTCCAAGTAGAAAGCGACGCTTCAGACGTCGCCCTTGCCGCCACTCTAAACCAGGCAGGCAGACCCGTGGCATTCTTTTCCCGCACTCTTCATGCCTCTGAAATCCGATGCTCATCCGTCAAAAAGGAGGCCCAAGCTATCGTTGAAGCTGTGCTGCATTGGAGGCATTACCTGGCCGGTAAGAGATCACTCTCCTTACGGACCAACGGTCGGTAGCCTTCATGTTCAATAACACACAGCGGGGCAAGATCAAAAATGATAAAATCTTGCTGTGAAGAATCGAGCTCTCCACCTATAATTACGAGATCTTGTATCGCCCCGGTGAACTCAACGAGCCCCCAGACGCCCTCTCCCGAGGTACATGTGCCAGCACACACAAGTGGACCAACTCTGGGCCCGACACGACAGCCTTTGTCACCCGGGGGTCACTCGATTGTACCATCTAGTCAAAGCTCGCAATCTGCCCTACTCCGTCGAGGAAGTAAGGACAGGCACCAGGGACTGCCAGGTCTGTACGGACTGCAAGCCACACTTCAACCGGCCTGACCGTGCGCGCCTGGTGAAGGCTTCCCTCCCCTTTAAACACCTCAGTGTGGATTTCAAAGGGTCCCTCCCCTCCACCGACCATAACACATACATTCTCAGTGTGGTCGACGAGTACTCCAGATTCCCTTTCGCCATTCCATGCCCCGATATGACGTCTGCCACCGTCATCAAGGCCCTCAGCACCATCTTCGCCCTGTTCGGTTTCCCCGCCTACATCCACAGTGACAGGGGATCCTCATTCATGAGCGATGAGCTGCGGCAGTTCCTGCTCAGCAGGGGTATAGCCTCCAGCAGGATGACCAGCTACAACCCCCGGAGAAATGGGCAAGTAGAACGGGAGAATGGGACGGTTTGGAGGGCCATCCAGCTGGCCCTACGGTCCAGGAACCTCCCAGCCTCTCGCTGGCAGGAGGTCCTCCCTGATGCTCTACACTCCATCCAGTCACTATTGTGCACAGCCACTAATACCACAACCCATGAACGAGTCGTTACCTTCCCCAGGAAGTCCACATCCGGGGTGTCGCTCCCGACTTGCCTCGCAGCTCCAGGACCGGTCCTTCTCCGTAGGCACGTCCGACTCCACAAGGCGGACCCCTTGGTGGACAGGGTTCACCTGCTCTACGCCAAGCCTCAATATGCCTACATTGAGTTCCCCGACGGCCGCCAAGATACTGTCTCACTCATGGACCTGGCACCGTCAGGTTCCACCCCAACACCCCCTCCCACCCATGCGCCCCCCGCCCTCCTCTCACTGCACCGCCAATATTGACCCCACCAGCCCACCCCTCCCCCTTTTTCGCACAAGAGGACGAAAAGGACTTTGGCACGCTCCCGGAGTTCCCCGATGACTGGTCAGCATCAGCAATGCCACCACCGCCATCGGTGCCACCTCCACCACCGACTTCGCCGCCACCGATACGCTGCTCCCAATGAAGCACCAAGGCACCGGATCGGCTGCACCTTTGACGGACTCTGGACCGTCAACATGGACTTTTCTTTTTCCTACCACTGTACATAATTGCACTAATTGTATATAGTTTCACGTCACCCCCGCCGGACTCATTTTTAACAGGGGGTGAATGTGGTGAAGCATTATAATAGGAGATGTTATGTAGGACCTGCACTACAGGTTCGCCGGTAGCTCCTGCCGGCTGGCTCCGCCCATGGAGAACTGTATAAATATGCATGACCTCCAGTGCCCTGCCATTTCGCCAGCTACAGCAGGAGGCCACGCATCTGACTGTAATAAAGCCACAGTTGTATCCAACTTTAGTCTTTGTGCAATTGATCGTGCATCACTGGCTTCCCAAACTATCCATTGTTATCTAACTGCGGCCTAACTGCGGCCTTCTTGTTTTACTCCTGACTTCCATGTTTTCAATATTTGAATTAACTCCAAGGAGCTCCTTTATTAAATCAGCTTAGACACTGCATGCAGGTCACGAGTCAGATTGTAGTTTGCAGTGCATACCAAAACCCCAGCAAGAAAAATACTTCACAGTCTTGTTAAAATTTAGACTCCCTTCAATGGAGTGAGCATTGATTCTGCCCCAAATCACTGATCCAATTTTAGTTTGAAGTTGGAGATTCACTTTTTTTTAGATTTCAGCACCTTCCCCCCACCCCCACCCCCCGCTCCACTCCCCCACGCTCCCACCTAATATTATCCGTGGGTTTTCTCGGAAAGGAGAGGATTCAGACAGCTTGATAGAACAAGCCTTATTATAATCCCACTCATCCTTTGCCCTGCAGTAGCACACAGCTAGAGCTGAATTGCAATTTAATGATAATCCGTGCCTGTCCTTTACCAGGGCAAAGGCACAGTGCAAGAACTAAGTATGTCACATTATATAATGTACACTGACAGATGTGTGGCATTGTTCATAGACAGTTTGGAGTGTGACGTTCCATATATGTAGTTTATAACGAGCTCATTTTGTTTCTTGGTGAGAGTTTGTGGCAGCTGTTTCTCAGTCCAAGCAGATCTCTGGACTGCTGACTCTCTGGAGCTGGCTTGCGACGATAAGACTGAACTAAATAAATATACAAACAAAGAGTAGGAGTGGACCATTCAGGCTGCTTGAGCATGCTCCCCCATTTAATGCGATCATGGCTGATCCGGTAGTGACCTCAAATCTGTACCCCGACCATCCCCGGCAACCTACCGTCCGCTTGCTGACCAAGAATCTATTCACCTCCGCCTGAACAATATTCAAAGACTCTGCTTCCAGCGCCTTTGCAAGAAGAGAGTTCCCAGACTCACAACTTTCTGAGTGAAAAAATATTGCTTCAATTTTAAATGGGAGATCCCTCATTTTTAAACTAGTTCTACTGATGCTGCTTTTTCAGGAAGTGATGTTTGGACACTTGTGAAAATATAAGTATAACTGCTGTGATTAGTGCATCCAGGTCAGAATCAGAGAATTTAACGTGCAGAATGAGGCCATTTGTCCCATCGAGTCTGCACCAGCCCTTGGAAAGAGCACCCTACCTAGGCCCACGCCCTCACCTAGTCCCTGTAGCCCCACCTAACCTTTTGGACACCAATGGGCAATTTATCATGGCCAATCTACCTAACCTGCACATCTTTGGACTGTGGGAGGAAACCGGATCACCCGGCGGAAACCCACGCTGACACTGGGAGAAAGTGCAAACTCCACACAGACAGTCACTCGAGGCCGGAATTGAACCTGGGACCCTGGTGCTATGAGGCAGCAGTGCTAACCACTGTGTCACCACGTCGCCAGAAGTGCCAGTAACTCCGGGCACACCAAATAGCCTGAGAGCCTACTGAAGAACAGCTTTCTAGTTTGGTTCCTCTACCCATCCTTCTTTAATTCTTTCCTTTTCTTTGTTGACATTGTCCTATTTATTGTTTACTCTCCGCTTGTGTAGTTTACTTTTCTTCTGTTTCTTTGTTACATGCTCTGCGTTTCTGATGCTTCGAGAAGGACCACAAATAACTTGCACAATTAACTTGGCACGCCTGCCGTTCCACAAACGTTTGCCTTCGTCATGAAGCTGGATTCATGGGTTCCCGTGACGAGTTGAAATATTTTATATGTTCCAGGTCAGCACCACTTCTTAATCAAATATTCAAAGGATTTCCATCAATCAAAAAACAAAAGACAGAATCCAAGTCGAATCCCGCTCTCCGCCCTACCATACAGTTGTGGATGAGAATGAAGCAAGTGGAGAAAGATGACAAACTGATTTGAAAGCTATGTGACATGGAGAAGAGTTTGTCTTTTGAGTCTCTTGATCCGTCCAAGAGAATCTGAGATTATCTGTGCTGGTTATACCAGCTATTAACTCTCCAATTTCTGTTGGGGCAATGCAATTGGAAGGCCAGCTTAAAACAACACAAGTTGGGAACAGGAAAGATGGTCTGTAAGGCATGGTGTACACATTAAGCAAATGTATCTGTTGTTCGTTTTGAGTATCTTCTCTCTCCTTTCCTCCTTGAAGACTGGTGTGGAGTGTTAGAAGGATTTAGCAAGCTGATAAACATCCTCCTTTGAGCGATGAGAATGTGTTTTGCCACGGCCAACAAGTCCTGGATTGGGACATGAACCCAGGGCCTTCCAACACAGAGGTAGGAGCACGAGCAACGGGGTCACTCGAGCTCCGCTGCATCCGCTTGCGCCGGGAGTCAAGCTGTAACCTAAAACATTGCTGAGCATTTTGGCGCAAATGACTTCTGCCACTCAGCTGCAATCAGAAAAAGGAACCAGAATTCTAACTTGAATCGGGGTGGAGGTGGGGGGGGGGAATAAACAAGGTACTGAACTCACTGAGAAACAGGATTGTGTGTTAAAATGTCAGCATAACATTAGATCTGTTCCTGAACAAGAATAAATCAAATCCAGGCAAGAATGTAAGCAGGGGAGAGAGGCTTATCTTACAGAAAGGTGTCAAAATGAAATTGTGATGTGCAGTTTTCTTTCAGAAAAAGAATGATCACAGCCAAGTAAAGGGACAAGAGAACAAAGGACGGTGGCTTATCACACAAAACTATCATGAAAGCTGCAGGGATGTGCAAAGATACTGGAAACAATAGGTGTCAGAGCTTCAGGCAACAACAATGGCACTCCAGGGACCTGTTTGAAGGAAAGTTAAATTTTCCTTCTGGATATAGGATTCAAATGCTAATTTGCTCACTCTAGCCCTTTTCACGGGATTTCTGAACCATCTATTGCACTGCAGCTGAGAATTGCCAAAAGCTGCTTTAAGATTTTCCCTGTTTTTACTGAAATTGTGAGATACCAATGTCAGTAAGTAAGTTTGAGCCTTTATCGCTATTAAATCTGACTCCCTTATCAGGCGGCAGGCTCACAGATCCATTTTGTTTCCCCTTAGGTCCATTAGTGTGATATCAGGAAAAGCAAGCCAGCTTGGAACTGGCATGCTCTCAGCATATAAATTAACAGGGGGCCAATATTAAAAGCTCCTTACAGACGTGCTTACAACACACAGCATGTGCAGGCTTCCAGGATCAGATTCACCTTTGTGAGAACCATCTTGTCAATGCAAGCACCCATCATGGATTTGATGGGCCAAATAGCCTCCTCCTGTGCATTCATGACTCTGTGAAATGAAATAGGATGAAAAGCACTGGAAGACATCCAGCTCTGCTTTATCTCAGAACCACATGACACCCATGAACGAACGCCAGTGCAAAACTAAACTGTAAATGTAGTTTGAACATGCCATTTTCTCAGTTATTGGTTTTAATCTTGAAGTAATTCAGGGGAATACACCATCTGCTAATTTTGTTGTTTGAAATCATTCCTGAATTTTATAAGAAAGATGCACTTAGGTACATAGGGAGGCAAGGTGGCACAGTGGTTAGCTCTGCTGCCTCACAGCACCAGGCACCCGGTTTCCATTCCAGCATTAGATGGCTGTCTGTGGAGTTTGTACATTCTCCCTGTGCCTGCGTGGGTTTCCTCCGGGTGCTCCAGTTTCCTCCCACAGTCCATAGATATGTAAGTTAGGTAGATTAGCCATGCTAAATTGCCCCTTAGCTGATTAGGTGGGGTTACGGGCATAGGACGGGGGAGTGGGCCTAGGTAGGGTACTCTTTCAGAGGGTCAGTGCATACACGATGGGTGGAATGGCCGCCTTCTACACTGTACAGATTCTATGATGTATTTGCACAGGCATACACCCCTACCCTTCGAAATAACACATCCACCTGAGAGGGTAGACAAGGGGCGGAAACCTCCGACATGCCGCGCCGAAATCGCGCTCGACGTGGGGGTGGTCAATTACCCAAAATAGGCTCCCACGCCGCAATTTGCACGTGCGCGATTAATGTGGCGCCGGTTGGGGGCCGTTGAAAAAGGCCCCCCTGGCGTTTCTCCACGCTTGACGGGCCGAATGCCCACCGAGTCCTGCCGGCGTGGTTCTAACGTGGTTCCACCCGGTGGGAACTCGGAGTCGCGGCTGATGTGGGCGTTATGGTGGGGGCGGGGGGGGAGGGGGGAGGGGGCGTGGGAATCGGACACCGGGGGGGCCTCGATGAAGGGGAGGCCCGCGATCGGGGGCCACCGATCGGCGGCCCATCGCAATCTGGGAGCGACCTATCTTCCTCCGCGCGGGCCCACTGTGTCGCTCCGCCATGTCGGCGGCACCCGCGCCGAGGTGGGCCGCCGCATGCATGCACGGACCCGCTTGTGGCCGCCGTGTGCATGCGCGGCCGTGGGGTCTGTAAAGCAGGGCCCCACCGGCAGCCAGAGCTGAGGGAAGCATGCCGAGGTCCTGCTAGCCCCCTGGAAAACGGGGAATCATCCCGGACTTTCGTTTTCCGGCGGGCGTGGGGACTTAGTCCCCCAAAGGGAGAATCCCACCCAAGATCTTGATTTAATGTCTCAGCGGGAAGGTTGTGCAGCACTCCCTCAGTTGTACGCTGTTCTATCAGCCTGGATTATTTCTTTGCGCAAGCCCCAACTAGACATATCCTTCTGTCTCAGAGGTGCATGTGCCTCAGTGAGCCGTGGCTGACACTACTCATTCTGAATTAAAGTCCCACACCATGATTTTACCTCATGGCCCAGCCTACCAATTGGGCGTAATTCTGGGATAATGCTGCATTGTCAGACCATTCTTTGGTTGTGATTTCTAAACTGTAGTCTCTGTTCCAATGACACAGCAACAGCAAACATCAGATTTGGGGATGGGCGTAGGCCATTCAGCCCTTCAAGCATGCTCTGCTGTTCAGCAAGATCATGATTGAAATTTATAGCCTCAAATCCGCATTCGCACCTACCTCCAAAACCCTTTATTATGGTCCCAGACCAGACCCCAACAGTGGGCAGAATATAGGATGGAAACCCCAATATTTTAGTTTATTTTCAGACTGTGTGGAAAGTCTGATTCGCTCCAGGAGTGATTGCATGAAGAAATAGGCATTTGGTATTTCTAAAACAAAACTTTATTATGAATAAGATATCAAACTTTTAACTTCACAACTGAACAGAACAGCTTACAATTAACCTTCAACACAACTATAAAATTTCCAATTAAACAATAAGAAAATAAACATGCAGCTCTCAAACTATCTTACTGTGGGAGAATGGTGCACTCAGCATCAGGCAGATCAGAAGGCAAATCCTCTGTTCAAAATTTCTCCAACAACTGCCTCTCTAATGCTTTCAAAAATTGGTTCCACCCAGCAATGTCCTCATGTCATGTGAGAGTACCTTTAAGAAATGGGTGTTTAAGAAAAGTACCTTTAAGAAATGGGTGTTTATCAGTGATGCCAGAGTGTGGGTGGAGCTGGGCTGTCTGTCAGCTTTTTACTTTCGTTTTAGGCTGTTTGTTGCTGGGTGTATATTTGTTTTGTTTTCAGTGTTGGAGCTGAAGCCAGACCAAGCAGGTGTACTGTTGTTCTCTCTGCCATGAAAAGACTATCTCTTGATCATTTGGTGAATTTAGAATTATAAATGTTCTCAGTAGTGAATGTAAACCTAATGTGCTTCTGTTAAACGGTCTTTCTTTTGTCTTCTGGATGTTGTTTGGGAAGTTATTAAGGATTACTTAGTGTTGTATTCTTTGGGGGTTGTATTTGAATTAATGGCTGCTAAGATGTTCACTGTATGCTTTAAAAAGGTTAACTTGAGTTCATAGAATAAACATTGTTCTACTTTAAAAAATATTTTTCCATTTCTGCTGTACCACACCTGTAGAGTGGGCCGTGTGCTCCCCATACCACAATCTATTAAAAGGTGTGGGTCAGATGAACTCCATGATACACTTTGGGGTTCTCTAAACCCTGGCCCATAACACTCATCTCCCCAAGCTGGAAAACAACTTATCTCTGCAGGCTGCAAAGCACATTAGCTGCTCAGGGTCTTCCCCAGTCAAACCACAGTCCATTAGCCTAGACTGAAGAACACATTCGTTGTCAATTTCACATTCTATTGGGCAGTATGGTGGTGCAGTGGTAGCAATGGGGCTACACCGCTGAGGACCCGGGTTCGAATCCCGGCCCTGGGTCACTGTCCATGTGGAGTTTGCACATTCTCTGCTGGGGTTTCACCCCCACAACCCCTTAATTGGAAAAAAATAATTGGGTAATAAACTTAAATAAATAAAAAAAATTAACATTCTATTCACTTGAAGCAAAACAAAATCCTTTTTAAACACCGTTGCAGCCAAACACACTATACCCCCAGGCATTTAACTCTTAACATGCCTCAATGTTAGGAAGCCAATATTCCTAAAATCTTCCAATCATCACACATAGTTAGCCAGCATGGGTCATGATGATTGGCCGACGTGGATCCCAAAGATTGGCTCGTTGCCAAAAATGAGTCCCGGGAAAAAACACTGATTTACAGTGCTATCAATGCTAATGTGTTACCCCCTTCCATTATGAATTAATTTTTTGATGTGCCACTTTGCCAAATAATTTCTGGAAGTCTATGAGCAGCACATCCACAGGATTCCCTTTATACTCATTGCCTGTTACTTCCTCAAAGAACTCTAATGAAGATTTCTTTTCACAAAACCATGCTGACTTTGCCTGATTACATTGAGATTTTCTGTGTGCCCTGCTGTAATCTCTTTAACATTGACAGATGTTAGGCTAACTGGGCCATAACTTTGTGTTTTCTGTCTTTCCCCTTTCTGAATCAAGGGGTCACATTCGGTATTTTCTAATTTAATGGGACCTTTCTAGAATCTAGGAAATTTTGGAAAATTAATGTTACCGTATCCCAGCTGCCACCTCTAGGAAAAAGTCCATCTGGACCTGGAGGCTTGTCAGCTTTTAGTTCTAAATAGTTTTCTCAGGACCCTTTCCCTGGTTACCATAATTGTTTTCAGTTTTCCCCTCGGTTTCACCTCCTGATTCATAATTAACCCTGAGATGTTACTTGTGTCCTCTGCAGTGAAGACATATGCAAATACCGATTCAATTCATCTGCAGTTTCTTTATTTTCCACATTTAATTCCCCAGGCTCTTTCACTCTCGAGGACCAATGCTCCCTTGTTTGCTTTCTCTTTTTCTTTTCAAAATACCTGAAGAAACCATTACTATATGTTTTTATATTTCTAGCTAGCTTTCGCTCATACTCCGTATTAAATAATAAATAAATAAAATAAATAATCTTTATTGTCATAAGTAGGCTTACATTAACACTGCAATGAAGTTACTGTGAAAAGTCCCTAGTCGCCACATTCCGGCGCCTGTTCGGGTACACAGAGGGAGAATGCATAATAATAATAATAATAATCACTTATTGTCACAAGTAGGCTTCAATGAAGTTACTGTGAAAAGCCCCTAGTCGCCACATTCCGGTGCCTGTTCGGGGAGGCCGGTACGGGAATTGAACCCGTGTTGCTGGCCTTGTTCTTCATTAACCTTCCAGACATTATTTTTATATAAATTTAGAGTACCCAATTTGTTTTTCCAATTAAGGGGCAATCCACCTCACCTGCTCATTTTTGGGTTGTGGGGGTGAAACCCACACAGACACGGGGAGAATGTGCAAAATCTACACGGACAGTGACCCAGGGCTAGGATTCGAACAAGGGTCCTCAGCGCCGTAGGCAGCAGTGCTAACCACTGTGCCACGTGCCACCATTCATTTGAACATGTTTTGCTGTTCTTCATATTCTACTCAATTTTCTGACCTGCCACTCATTTTTGTGGAATTATCCACTTTTTCTTTCAATTGGGTGCTGTCATCAACTTCTTTAGTTAGCCACAGATGGTGCATCCTTCCCATTAAAGTATTCCTTTCTCACTGGAATATATCTGTTCTGCATATTCTGAAATATCTCTTTAAATGTCTGTCACGTGATCCTCTGCTGACCTATTCGTTAACCTAATTTATCAGTTCACATTAGCCAACTGTTTTCATGTCCTCACAATTGCCCTTATTTAAGTTTAAAACACTGGTGTCAGATCCACTCTTCTCTTCCTCAAACTGAATGCAAAATTCAATTATATTATGATCACTACTGCCGAGGGGGGCTTTCACTATGAAGTCATTAATTAATCCTGTCTCATTATACATTACCAGATCTAGTATAGCCTCATCTCTTGCTGGCTGTGGAATGTGGTGCTCTAAGAAAAGGTTCCAAAAATGTTCTACAAACTCATCATCCAGACTACCTTTTCCAATCAGGGAAGGGATTCTCCGACCCCCCCGCCGGGTTGGAGAATCGCCGGGGGGTGACGTGAATTCCGCCCCCGCCGGCCGCCGAATTCTCCGGCACCGGAGATTCGGCGGGGGCGGGAATCGCGCCGCGCCGGTCGGCGGGCCCCCCCGGCGATTCTCCAGCCCTCGATGGGCCGAAGTACCGCTGCTATAATGCCGGTCCCACCGGTGTGAATTAAACCACCTCCCTTACCGGCGGGACTGGGTGGCGCGCGTGGGCTCCGGGGTCCTGGGGGGGCGGGGGTGCGGGCAATCTGGCCCCGGGGGGCGCCCCCACGGTGGCCTGGCGCGCGATCAGGGCCCACCGATCCACGGGCGGACCTGTGCCATGGGGGCACTCTTTTACTACATGTCGGCCATGTAGGTCTCCGCGATGGCCGACGCGGAGGTGACCCCCCCCTGCGCATGCGCGGGGATGATGTCAGCAGCCGCTGATGCTCCCACCCATGCGCGGACTTCCGCCGGCTGGCGGAGTCCCTTTGGCCCCGGCTGGCGTGGCGCCAAAGGCCTTCCACGCCAGCCGGCGGGACGGCAACCACTCCAACGCGGCCCTAGCCCCTAAAGGTGAGGGCTTGGCCCCTAAAGGTGCGGAGAAATCCCTACCTTTGGGGCGGCCCAACGCCGGAGTGGTTCACACCACTTCATCCTGCCGGGACCCCCCCGCCCGCCGGATAGGGGAGAATCCCGCCCCTGATTTGTCCAATTTATATGCAGCTTAAAATCTCCGATGATTATCATTGTACCTTTTTATCAAGCCCACCATATTTCTTCCTGTAAACACTGTCCTAGTATGGTTACTATTAAAGGGTCTATAAGTCACCCCACATGTTACTCCTTACCTTTATCATTTTGCATCTCTACCCAAACTGATTCAAGTCCTGGTCTCCACCGCTGAGGTCCTCTCTCTCTATTGTACCAATTTTGTTTATAACTAACAAATCTATTCCTCCACAACAACAACTTATATTTATGTGGCACCTTTACAGAATAAACATTTTCCAAGGCACTTCATGGAAGCATTATTAAACAAAACGTGAAACTGGGTTTAGTCAGGATGTGGAGATGCCGGTGTTGGACTGGGGTCGGCACTTTCCTAACTAAACCCAGTAAGAAGTCTTACAACACCAGGTTAAAGTCCAACAGGCTTACTTGGAATCACTAGCTTTCGGAGCGTAGCTCCTTCATCAGGCGACTCACCCGATGAAGGAGTCATCCTCAAAACTAGTGATTCCAAATAAACCTGTTGAACTTTAACCTGGTGTTGTAAGACTCCTTACTGGGTTTAGTCAGGAAAGTTTAAGGGAAAGAGATGTGGGTAAGAAATTTCAGAGCTCACGGCATAGATGCAGGCATGGCTGCCACTGGTTCAGCGATTAAATCTGAGTAATAAAGAGGTCAGAATTAGTTGAGCACAAATACCTCAGGGGATTATGGGACAGGAGGAGATTACAGAGATAGGTGAGGCCATGGAGCGATTTGAAAACTAGCAAGAGAATTCTCAGATCAGGATGTTGCCTGACTGAGAGATGATGTAGATCAGAGGGTGCAGAGGTGATAGGTCGACTCGACTTGGCACTCCAGTTAAGATATGTGTAGCAGAGTTTTGGATGACCTCAAGTTTGTGGAAGATAGAATGTGGAAATCCAGCTGGGCCTTGTTTGGAATAGTCACGCCACGAGGTAACAAAGGTATGAAAGAGAGTTTCAGCAGCACATGGATATTAAAGATTCCTTGGTACTTTGGGATACTGGTGCTAAACGATTTATATTATGAGGACTCAATGCATAGGTTACGCTTGCATTGCCTGAGTACAGAAGATTAAGCGGTAATTTAGTTGAAGTGTTTCAGCAGATTGTGTAAATAGAGAGAAATTATTTCCTCTAGTGGTGTAGTCCAAAACAAGGGGGAATTGCCCCTGAGTGACCTAGCTGTAATTTCAAGGTTATGTCAGACTGTACCTCCTCGGGGTTCTGAAACTCTCACTGCAAGCATCGATAAATTGAAAGTTTCACAACTGAGGATGATTGTTTTTCATTAGGCAAAGATATTAAACGTTACTGAACAAAGGTGGGGGAATGGAGTTGAGAAACATGGTGTAATTAAATGGCAGGGCAGACATGAGGGGCTGAATAATCCACTCTTGTCCATATGTTTTAGAAGGATATTTGTCACAGTCGCGAACATTCCACCCAATAGATATCACCAGAAACAGGTTAGCCACTCTCCCACTTCATCATTCTTTGCAGAACCTGGCTGGATCAAAAAGGCTGCCACATTTGTCTGTGTGTCATGGTTTGCCTTGTAATGAAATGAAAAAATTAAATGAAAATGAAAATCGCTTATTGTCACAAGTAGGCTTCAATGAAGTTACTGTGAAACGCCCTAGTCGCCACATTCCGGCGCCTGTTCGGGGAGGCTGGTATGGGAACAGTAGTAACATGAATTTAACAAATCATAATAGATGCGACCCACCCAGCAACAGGTAGAAATCTTCCCAGCAACAGCAGTAGCCAGTATTTAAAAGACCGATTGAGAGGTGTTTCTCCTGTAATGAGATTAGAAGGCATTTAGATAGAATCAGATGTGAATAGCTTATTAGTAGAAAGAGCTCACCTAGACGAGTGAGACATCAATGAGGTCTACACATGCTAATGTCTAGAGTCAAGGAATTTGATAGGGGCAGACAGCCAAAGACACAGAAAGCAGATTCAAAGTGGAAGAAAGGTATTATTACCAGGACCCTCAGAGTAAGGCAGGCCAGTTGACACCTAGCAGCCTCAGAAGCAGACAAACCAATTTCCAGTTAGCAACCTGGAGGCCAAGTTTTACTTCGAATAGCCACCATGCCTTCGAGCTAAGGCAGTGCAGAAAACCTTTGTAACGGCAGTTTAAACATCTTCACTGGACCTGGGCAAGAGGTTTCCCTGACTTGAGTATCCTCCTGCATTGTGTGGGAACTGATTTTGACTTATAGATCTATTTGGATGTTGTTTGGGGGAAAGGAGATGCCTTAAGGATTTTAGGGATCGTACTTGGAACAAAGGTTTTTTATTCTACATAAATTGTGCATGTGTTTAAGAATTCATATACTTAATTGTCTTCGGGTGGATTTAGTCTTGTTCATGTGTATGCCTTTATTTAATTAAATAATTGTTACACAATCATGGGTTACTTATTCTCACTGGGGTTTTATTTGACAACTCCAAAAACAAAACCATACACCCCCACGAATCAGTGTTCCAAGTTGGGATAACCTTGCAGATATCTTCAGCCTAGATCATGACATGCGTGACAACAGTCATTGCACCTGAATAAGTCTTTCATTGCGTAGAAAAGGAATAACTTGAAGGGGAAGCATTACTGTAACTAACTATTGTATCAATCAAACAGTTCTTAAAAACTGGAAATCAATGATAACTGGGCTCTCATATTTAATGTTAAATGTCCCAGGTGGCAAGCTGCATTTTTAAATGTCTGGACTTCAGGTTATTTCCCTGCATTGTTGTCTGGTTCGGGATTGATTTAAGTCAGACGCTCCACAGGAAGACAACGCTACAAGACAAGTGCCTGACAGAAAAAAAGAGTGAGACATTTCCAAACCTATTTGAACACATGGAGCTGTGCTGATTTTATTGGATGAACACATGCCAAAATAGGGTTTATTTTAAACCAAAATGAATGAGGTGTGGCAGGTCAGATTTACGCTGAGCCTCCTTTGTGACATGCAATGGCTTTCTTTTTGCTTCGAGCGATTGTGGGGAAACATCACAATTTTGGCACATAAAGAGATTTTTTTTTTGACCATTGTAACTGAGCCGGAATAAGCTCCACATCACAGTTAACTACTGTAATCCGATTTCCTTGCTTTTTCCTCATAGCCTTCAATATTTTTCCTCTTCAGATGTTTATCTAAGTTTCTTTGAAATGTTGTGATTGAATCAGCTCCGATCGTGACTGGTGGCAATGCATTTCATTTTCTTATTACTGTATGGCAAAGAAAATCCAACCGCAACTCCCTTTAATGCTCCTCGTATCAATCTGAAAATGTTCCTCCTTGGTCGTGATTCACTGATCTGTAGAAATTGTCTCACTGTTTCGTGTGGGAGAGCGTGAGGTAGAGCGTGAGTGAGAGAGTTGGAAAGAGAAAGAGATACCATGAGAGAGTGAGTGTGTGGGAGAGAGTGAGGGTGTGTGTGTGTGTGGGGGAGAGAAAGTGAGTGAGTGTTGGAGAGAGTGAGTGTGGCAGAGAGGGAGAGAGGGAGAAAGTGAGTGAGTGTGGGAGAGAGTGAGTGAGTGTGGGAGAGTGTGAATGAGTGTGTACGGGAGAGAGGAGTAAGTTAGTGTGGGAGAGTGAGAAAGTGACTGAGTGTGGGAGACAGAGTGAATGAGGGTGTGGGAGAGAGTGAGTCTGTGTGTGTGGGAGAGAGAGTAAGTGAGCGTGGGAGAGAGTGAGTGAGTACGCATGGGAGAGAGAGTGAGTGAATGTGTGTGAGAGAAAGTGAGCATGGGAGAGAGCGAGTGAGTACGCATGGGAGAGAGAGTGAGTGAATGTGTGTGAGAGAGAGAAAGAGTAATTGAGTGTGGGAGAATGAGAAAGTGAGTGAATATGGGAGACAGTGTGAGTGTGGGAGGAGTGAGTGAGTGGTGAGTTATTGAGGGAGACAGAGTGCGTGTATGGCTTACTCGCAGCCTCAGGATTCCCGCTCACCCTAACATCCACCTCCCAACATCCAATCAAACCCACTCACAGAGTGAGGGTGAGTGAGTGAGCATCATGTGATTGGGAGTGAGCCTGCAAAGCAGACCCTTCTCCTCTCAAACTCTGGTGGTGATCTTTATCAATCACTCTTTTTAATTATCAATTTATTGCTTTGACATTGCTTTATTTCTGCTCTGCAGGTTGTTACTTTTCTTCAGACCTCAACATTGTTTTGAACCGTTCAACATTGTGCCAACCCTTGCTCTTTGCAAAATTTGCTCATGTAGCACTTTAAATAAGCAAAAAATGGAATGTGCACCCCCCCCCCCCCCCCCACACACACACACACACCCCCAAGCATCCCACACGCCCCAAGAGAAAAGGCTGGGCAAGTCTTTTGTAAACTAGAAATGCCGATTCATTCATACAGTGTCCTTATATAGATATATATATATCCGCAGTCCTTATACATATATTCACAGTATTACAAAGTATCTACAGGAAGGAAACACACCATTCAACCTAACAGGTCTTTGCTGCTGTTTATGCTCTACATGAGCGTCCTCCTACACTTCTCCATCTAATCCCATCAACATAATGTTCTATTCCTTTCTCCCTTATCTGTTACCTAGCTTTCCCTTCACTATATCGATGCAATTTGCCTGAACTACCCCATCTCGTAGAAGGATCCATATGCAGACCAATCTCCTGGTCAAGAGCTTAGGGAGAGAAAAAAATAGTTACGCCATACTTGGATCAAACCTTGGTTAAAGTACCGCGTGCCATTCTGGACACTATATTCTAAAAAGTACACAGAGGCACTGCAGAGGGCACAATGAACATTTGCTGAGATGATGGCAAAAAATTTAGTGAGACCACACATGGAATACTGTGTTCAGTTCTGGTCACCCTATTATAGGAAGGATATTGTTAAACTAAGAGTGCAGAAGAGATTTACGAGGATGCTACCAGGACTTGATGTTCCGAGCTATAAGGAGAGGCTGGGACTTTTTTCCCTGGAGCGTAGGAGGCTTAGGGGCGATCTTGTAGAGGTTTATAAAATAATGAGGGGCATAGATAAGGTAGATAGTCAGCATCTTTTCCCAAAGGTAGAGGAGTCTAGAACTAGAGGGCATAGGTTTAAGGTGAGAGAGGAGAGATACAAAACAGACCAGAGAGGGCATTTCTTCGCACAGAGGGTGGTGAGCATCTGGAACGAGCTGCCAGAGGCAGTGGTAGAGGCAGGTACAAATTTTCCCTTTAAAAAAGTTAGGCAGTTACATGGGCAGGGTGGGTATGAACATAGAAAATACAGCACAGAACAGACCCTTCGGCCCAAGATGTTGTGCCGAAATTTTGTCCTAGATTAAGAACAAATTAATCTACACCCCATCATTGCCTTAGTGTCCAAAATTGCCCTTAGTGTTGGGTGGGGTTACTGGGTTATGGGGATAGGGTGGGGGGGTGGGCTTGGGTAGGGTGCTCTTTCCAAGAACTGGTACAGGCTTGATGGGCCGAATGGCCTCCTTCTGCACTGTAAATTCGATGATTCTATCGTAACCAATGTACCTACCCAATAGCTGCTTGAAGGTCCCTAATGTTTCCGACTCAACTACTTCCACAGGCAGTGCATTCCATGCCCCACTATTCTCTGGGTAAAGAACTTACCTCTGACATCACCCCTATATCTTCCACCATTCACCTGAAATTTATGTCCCCTTGTAATGGTTTGTTCTACCCGGGGAAAATGGCTCTGCCTGTCTACTGTATCTATGCTCCTGATCATCTTATAAACCTCTATCAAGTCTCCCCTCATCTTTCTGTAGCTTGGGCTCAGCTACAAGGACTCCCACGGTCAGACACCGCTTACGTTCACGTGAGAAGATTTGGCTCCACAGGGTGCCTGACCCATGTGGAAAGGTACCCCAGCATGAATCAATGTCTTCAGTGGATGGGGAGGGGGAAGATGGGGGAAAGATATCAAAAGAAACCACCAGTAAAAGTAGCACAGAATTCAGAGTTTGAACAAAACTGTGCTTGCTTTATTTGCTGTTGCGTCAATCTCCAACGTCAATGAAAAGAATTGTACACCTCTGCTCAGAGATCAATTGTGGTAACTACCCTACCATCTCTGCCGAAGGAACATTGTTACCTGCTCTGTACAAATGCAGAAACACAACGAGATCTGTGGACTATTAAGTCACGACAAAGTGTGAAGCCGCGGCTTCCTTTGTGACAGAACAAATGTACAACACAAGCAGCAGAATAGGTGCTTCCTACAAAAGGCACACGGAGCAACACAGTACCAAGAGGCTGAAAACTTACCCCCAGGCGCACTATACCTGTGAAAAGAAATCTGCACTCACAAATCAATGCTATTAGAATGTGCCACATGATGTCTAGTGTGTGACTAAGGAGACCGCGTTGGTATACCAGGATGTTGTGGAACTTTTGCTGGGTTTCAGCCTGCAATTCCCCCAGATAGTAACATATCCATCTCAGGCAGGTTTTCGGAAGATTCAGTATTGAAGGATATGGGCCAAATGCGGGCAAGTGGGACTAGCTTAGTGTTAGAAACTGGGCGGCATGGACAAGCTGGGCCACAGGGCTTGTTCCCATGCTGTAAACATATATGACTCTATGACTTTATCTATTTGTGGATATACATATCATGAAAGGGTCCCTTTTCTCTTGGGGAGAAGAAAGGCTGGGGGTGATCTAATAGAAGACTTTAAAAGATTTTGCTCGAGAGGATGCGGACAGAATGTTCCTTTTGTGGGGAAGAGGATAACTGAGACCATTGGTAAGATAGTCAATGAAATCCAATAGGGATCTCAGGAGGAATGTCTTCACCCAAGGAGTGGTAGGAATGTTGAACTACCATGGGGAGTTATTGCAGCAACCACGAGAGATAGATTTGAAGGAGTAGCGAATAGATGGTTTTACCGGTAGACTTAGATGATGAAAGATGGGAAGAGTTCTATGTAAAGCATAAACACTTGCACCGACTCAGTGGGCTGCCTGTCCTGTCTCTTTGCCACAATCATATAAATTACCAGTTGTACTTCTTCATGACTCTCTTGTAGTTATGGCTCCATTCTCTTTGCCTTTATGAAATTCCACGTTCATCGTTTCTGATTAGCCTGTATCTTTTTAAACCTTCACTCACCTTATCCAATCTTTCCAAACTATCTCCCAACAGGACCTCATGTTGTCTCTGGAAAATTAACCTGACCCCAGATCCTATAAAAACCAAAAGAGCAGTAAAGTAGCATAACAGCATTCAGTATATAATTATTAAATTTCACATATTGTAGATTAACTTGTAATAAATCATATAAATATGAAAATCTAATTTACTTGGTAAAAATGCTATTTTACGTGCTCGTGTAGATTTCAGCCAAGCTCTCCATATTCCTTGGTGACAAAAGACTCAGTGGCAATCCCTCCCTCCCCACCTGCTCCGCACCACACGGTAATCAGCCACCCTGCACCCCACCCCCCCTACACACACAGTAATCGCCCCTCCTCCACAAACAGCAATCAACCTCTTCCTCTCACACATTTAGTAATCAGCTCCCTTTGTTCCCCACACAGTAATTAGCCTGACTCCTCTCTCTCCAACGCATAGTGACCAGTTCCTCTCCAACCACCAGCATCCAGGCCCACCGCTAACCAGCCACTCCACCTAGTACCATCGTTTCCCCGTGCCAGGGTCTAAATTCTGGTGCCTGCAAAGCAGGGTCACCAGCCCAGGTAAGGAGCCTGTGCAACATGAGCAGGCACACAGTAAATATTGAAACCTTCCAGGTTGAGCTACACAACCTCCCGTTTTCTTTCCGCACCCAGTCAGTCATTGAGTTACACTTGCCAGCCTCAGTGGTGTCATTATAATGATATAATGCATTGGGTTTATTTACTGTATATGACACAAGGCAGCAATTACTCATAAAGGACTGAAATGAAAATGAAATGAAAATCGCTTATTGTCACAAGTAGGTTTCAAATGAAGTTACTGTGAAAAGTCCCTAGTCGCCACATTCCGGCGCCTGTTCGGGGAGGCTGTTACGAGGCTGTCCTGGGTAAACGTACGGTGGGTTCATTATTAAGACTAGGCACGTGAAAACAGTTATACATCGAGACAAAGCTTAAAGACATCGGAGCTGTGTGCGTGTGCACTCCTCAGAGCAGAAGTGAAACTAACACTGGATCACATGACACAGTTCCCTTCTCGTGATGTTATGCTGATATCCCTTTGAGACATATTATAACATTCCACTTTTATCTTTGAAGATCCTTTCTCCTTTCCAAAGAAGTATAACTATTTACAATACATGTTTGTGTTTAGTTACCATGACATAGATTATTGAATTGATGAATCGATGAGACCATTAAAGTGTAAAGGTAACCTGATGGTATGCTCAGATCTTGTTATTGTAACATTGTATGGAGGTTTCTTTAATTTCTCACGGTGATTTGTGGATTATTCCTGGTTGCAACTGGGATCTTGTCCTAGATGCAAAAGGACTGGACAATCATTGAGGAACTGGAATGGATCTGGTTTGCCTCACCATTGCATCTTAGTGTGTAAGGACTTTATAGGACCTTGGTTTTAAACAAATCCTTGTCATCGCAACTGGTTGTCATGTACTTTCTGTGGAATCCTGGACACAAACTTGTTGCCCCAGCTTAGCAATTCTGTACCTGCATTTTTATCATGCATGTTGGTCATATTCTCTTGTAGCTTTAAAGGTTTTTCTCTAGTTTCGGAGAATCAATTAGGGTAGGTAAATTGGTCCACAATATGAGCTCTGCGGGGAATGGAATATTTGCACTTACAGGTGTCACTCTCAGATGTAACATTGCATTATGCAGATTTTGTTTAACCTGCCTACTTTTGAGAATTAGAGATTTCACCATGCAACTCATTTGTTCGGCTAGGCAGTTAGACCTCGGGTAATTAGGAGAAGAAGTAGTGTGGTGGATATTCCACTTCTTCCACATATCTGGAAATGGTTGACCCAATAAATTGTTTACTGTTATCTGTAATGCTCTCTCTCGGCACATCAAATAAACTGAAAACAGCACTTAGAGTGTACACAATGGTGGTGCCTGATGTTTTGTGCAGTATTCAATGATGATGATGATGAAGTCAGTGCCATGAACATGAAAGAGGTTGGTTGCAACTTTGGACCTAGGATAGGGAAGAACTTCATGTGGAATCAATTATGCTTTGTGCTGACTAAGCATGGCCGGGATTCTCCCCTACCCGGCGGGGCGGGGGGTCCCGGCGGGATGGAGTGGCGGGAACCACTCCGGCGTCGGGCCGCCCCAAAGGTGCGGATTTCTCCACACCTTTAGGGGCCAAGCCCTCACCTTGAGGGGCCAGACCCATGCTGGAGTGGTTGGCATGACCCCGGCCGGCGGAAAAGGCCTTTGGTGCCACGCCAGCCAGGGCCAAAAGGATCGTCCCCAGGACCCCGCAGCGCACCCCTGCCGCCAGCGGGACTGGCATTCCAGCAGCGGGACTTCGGCCCATCGTGGGCCAGAGAATCGCCGGGGGGGGGGGGGGCGCCAACCGGCGCGGCACGATTCCCGCCCCTGTCGAATATCCGGTGCCGGAGGATTCGGCACCCGGCGGGGGCGGGATTCACGCCAGCACCCGCCGATTCTCCAACCCTGCGGGGGGTCAGAAAATCCCGCCCCAGGTGTTCTTGACATGCCTCACACTTCTTGGCAATGACCAATGTCATTGTTCATATTCAGCCAATGGGCTATGAAACCCAAATCCTTTCTCAACAATTACTTTATTGTGCCTGCACCAAGTTGGCACATGACCATTCCGGGCCTGGTCGGCACACGCCACTAATTGGGTTTGCTAACATTTAAGGGCACTTTCAGCTCACCGAGTGTCCCATGGTTGTTTGGTGGCAAGCGGCCAGTGACTCTGGGAGACATTTTCTCTGAATTGGTAGCGGACAGGAAAATCATCCTTTCTGTCCTGCCGGAGTCTCCTCTCCTCAGTCACCATTGCCATCTCAGAGGAGGGGGGGTAGGAGAAGGGAGGGGGGGCTTTATCCCCCAATGCCTTTTCTGCAACCCCATTATTCCTCAGTTTGGAAATTGCTATCTAATCCCATATCACACATCCGAGCAGCTTTCCTTACTTGGCTGTGCAGCTGATTGTAACCAACCTTACCCCTCCCACCTTTTTGGAACTCCGATAGGGTAAATCCCTATTGTTTCAATGTGAACTTCACGGTTCATGGGCAGGAATATCCGACCCCCCCGCCGTGTCGGAGAATCCCCTGGGGGGCGGCGCGAATCCTGCCCCGCCGCCCCATCGACGGCTGCCGTATTCTCCGGCGCCGTTTTTCGGGCGGGGGTGGGATTCATGCCACGCCAGCAGGGGCCATTGGCAGCAACCCCCCCCCCCGGCAATTCTCCGGGCCCCGATGGGCCGAGCGGCCGTCCGTTTATGGCCAGTCCCACCGGTGTAGGTTACGCATGGTCCCACATGGCGAGACCTGGCAGGTAAGTTGGCGGGGCGGTCCTCGGGGGGAGGCACGGGGGGATCCGACCCACGGTGGCCTGGCCCATGATCGGAGCCCACCAATCTGCCGGCAGGCCTGTTCCATGGGGGCACTTCTTCCTTCCGCGCCGGCATCTGTCGGGCTCTGCCATGACCGGCGCGGAGAAGAGAACCCCCTGTGCATGCGCCAAAATACGGCAGCCGGCCCTTCGCCGCATGCGCGAACTCGCACCGACCCTTTCAGCGCCGGCTCGAGTGACGCCAACCCCTCCGCCGTCCACCGAACCCCCGAAAGTGCGGAGAATTCCGCTCTTTCGGGGGCTGTTGACGCCGGAGTGGTTGGCGCCGTTTCTCCCTCCGGCGTGGGGACTTAGTCCCCAGAAGGGACAATCCTGCTGCAAGAGTAGTTATCCTTCTAATTTGTGATTTAACTGTTTTAAGTCCAATTATGTTTAATACTTCATTTTAAGCAACTATGTGTCTCTTAATTGTGTCTGTGGCATTAGATTGTCCTTCAACACTCCCCAATTCTAAAATACTAATAATGAAATACATGGTAAATATTTCTAACACATTTTCATTGTCAATTAGAATCTTTTAGTCCTTAGTGTCCCCATCTCATCTGTGCATATCTTCTAGCTTTTGATTTATTTTTAACAGTCTTTGCTCATATGCTTGATGTTAACTACCCGCATTGGCCATAGTCACGTTATGCCTCATTTATCTCCATTTTGATTTCTCTTGTATGCTTTTGGTGGTTCTTCTGGGTTTCTTAACAAAGAAAAAAGACTTGTGTGGGCTTTTTGTGTGACTCCGCCATCCCGCCACTTGGGAACCCACCGCAAGGGGTCACCTTTGGCAGGACCGGAAGATTCTGCTGGTAGGAAGAACCAGAAAATCTGGCCCCTCGAATTTAGATAGCATCTTTCAGGACCACTGAATCATTTTGCAGCCAATGGTGTACTTATTGAATACCAGCTACTGTTGTTATCTCAGAATTACCCATGTAATTTGGCTAGAGGACGAGGCATGTGATAGAGGCAGCTAAATGGGTGGCCTCAATCGTAATGACAAAAAATTACTTGAGCTCTTTGTACTTGTTGGAGAGGAAAGCAGAAGATTTGGGAAGAGATGTCTTCAGGGCACAACTAGTGGTGAAAAAAAGAACAGCAAACAGTTTGAACTGAGGAAAGCAAGGCTCAACAGTGGTGGGCCAGTCAGATATGCCGATGAATGGCTGGAGCAGTTGTTGGCCAGAGAAATTCCTGTCTGTACCCTGAGGGAGAAAAGATGGGGATCTTATCAGAGTGTTGTAACCCGCACGGGTCTCCTGGGTAGGGATGCTTTTTGAAGTGTCAGAGCCTCCCTAGAAACCCCACATCCACTTGAAAAGCCTTGGAATTCCCTGGAATCCTTTGCAATGCCTTGTATTCATTCAGTTCCACAGAACCTTTAATAGCCTTTGATTGACATCTAAAGATTTAAACACAGCAGGCAGGGGGTTTGTTTATTTATCTTTCCCTTCCCGCTTGAATGCATCTGAAGTACCCTCCATTGATCCTAACCACTATGTTTACAAACATTCTTGTTCTGATTGAAAGCTGATGGCCACTTCGCTAAGTGCTTGCTGTGGTTAGAACAGTGGAAGGGATTTCAAGACTTTTCAAGGCAAATCTCTTCCTCACCACGAAACATTAGATCATTTAAAAACTGGGAGTCAACGACAAGTATATGAGTAAAAACGTTGTTCAAGAAATCGAAAACAACAAGATACCCATACATGGGATAGCGGCACAGAAGTAATAAAAAAAGGTAATATTGTAATGGAGAATGAAAGACCATTAGGAAATGTTCAAACTGTATTTCATCATCGTATTTACAAGCACATTAACCTTATTGCGATGTTCCCATCAAATTCTGACCCATTATTAAAGCAATATATCCAGGATGTTGTACATTGTACTGTTTTGGTGCCTGTTTTGCTGGAGACCCATTTTGTTTTGTGTCTAAAGTCCTGGCTATGTTTCAATATCTTGAGAAATGTGAAAGCGGAACTTGCAAAACAATTGCATAAGGTATCCCCATACCAGCAGCTGGCCAGGTAAATGCCCTCGCAAAAGTATGTTGGAAATTCTTAACGATGGAGAAACAAAATGACTGATGAAGGTGACAACAAAGTTTTGGGGACGAGGGCGCCCGTCCATTCTTCACAGGCAAGAAATTGCAGGCAGCGTGAAGGAGAACTAAGTAATCCCAAAATAACTTAAGCTGTAATAAAATGACGTTTTACTGACAAATAATCCATTCAAAAGAAGTAAATATGCCCTTTCATTTTAAATTGGCTGCTTGTTTTGGATTCAATCCTGTGCTATATTTGCATTCCATAACATTAGTATTATCATCAATAATTAAATGAACTATAAACAAAGCCCTGGAGAGCGTTAGTGGGATCAGACCCAAGAAGCTATTTTGCCAAGCAAAATAGTTTGTGCTCATAGAAATGAGTGTGTTGACTCATTCATTTATTCAAAGAGCAATTAATTTCTAATTTCCATTCTGTTTTCCCCTCCCTTTTTATTATTGCTTTGCTCTGCATAGTTTCCCAAAGCTGCTGCAACCCTGACTAATTTTTACAATCAGATTTGCAGGAACTGGCAATGACCAAAGTCAAACAGACTTCTGTATTTTAATTTAAAAGGAACCGACTGATTATTAGGAATAAGTGCACCAATTCCTATGATGGCTTAGTGCCTAAGCAGCACAGGCCTGAACACAGATTAGGAGGATTCCATCTTCACTCATCAGTCTGTGAAATCCCCTCTTACCAGCATTGTTTCTTGCACAATTTAATAAACACCTGCTGGTCTTTCCTTCACAATTTTGTACACGATTGCTGCATGTTTGAATCCCTTCTCTGGTGTTTAGGTTTCCAGGCAGAACGAAAGACATTAGAGAATTCCCCAGCATTTCAACAACCTGGTATCCTCAAAGTCGGAGTTGTTTAATTGGCCATGAACAAAGACACAATGGTGTGAATTTATTGCCTCGGAAGCAAAGCAGCAGGTGTGTACAAGTCAGACAGGTTTCCCGTACCTGCTAAATGTCTTGACCGCAAGTAATTCAATTTATACCTGAAACATGCATCTGCTCCTGTATTTCCAGTCCAGCCAAGCTCACCTCAGTCACACAGATTACCTCGTCTGGATTCTACATTTAAATTTGGTGAAGAATGATAGATTCCATTTTAACTCTCGCTAGTTTATTGTGTGAAACTTGATACAATTGCCAAAGTGCCCACTGTGGAATCACTTTGAAAGTCACATATAAAGAATGTCCAGCTGGATAAAATAGCTGTTATAACCTGCCTGATTACTATTGGCTATTGTGAACTCCCACAATCCTTAGTGAGTATAAGATTCCCCAATGACGAGGGCAGAGAAATCATTAGCAGAGTCATCTGCATAAATAGAGATGGCCAGTGTGGAACCAGCTAGAGGAGAGAGCAGTGGTGGAGTACTGCTGCTGTTGTATATATGTAATTGTAAATAAAGTTATTTCTTTCGACTCTACTCGTGCTGGATTCTTCGACCCTCACAAAAGTTGAAGAGGTGTAGTGGCACTCTTCGATCTATATCACAGCATGAATCGGTGATCTGATGAAGGAGGATATGTATGGGGCGATCTGTCTGGACTGTACGCTGAACAATACTTTTCACTGTAGCTCAGTACACGTGACAATAAATCCAATCCAATCCAATCCAAATACAATAGATAATGTAAGCCAAATTAACACCCACATTATGGTTTGTCAACAAGCCTTTGGCCGGGATGTTGAGCCTCGAGGTGAGTACTGAGGTGGCAGGGCAGAAGTGGGGGGGGGGGGGGGGGGTTGTGAAGCTGGCTTGTTAACTAAAGAGCTCCTTTAATTGTGGTTCTGCTCATGAGCAGCACGAGTGACAGGCTAGTGGTGTCATGTTCTGTTGACTGGCTAAAGTGAATGATGAACTACAGAACATGCAGTTTAAAATAATTTATTAATTATTAAATTAAAATAATTTATTAATTTAAAATTTATCTTATCACTGCATGGTAAGATAACTAGGATAAATAAAATAATAAACAACTAACACTAAACAACTATTGTGGAACTACTGCAAATACGTCTATCTCCCAGCACGACCAACTCCCAACTCCGTGATCACAGGATCACGTGGTGGGTTTACAATGCCACCTAGTGATCAGAGGTTGTGCATAACATTATGTACAAACTTACATTGTGCATATCATCACAGGTGGCACGTCAGGCAGGAAGCCAGTTTCAAATGTCTGCAACAACAGGTTGGTTCATTATAATCACCACCAATATGCAGTAACGGGGTGGGATTCTGCCATAATCGGCGGGGCGGGCAACTCCGGCAGGAAGGAGTGGCGTGACCCACTCCGGCTTGGGGCCACCCCAAATGTGCGGATTCCTCTGCCCCAGAGTGGTGTGCGCCCCACTGGCCGGCGGGGAAGGGCTTGGCGCCACGCCGACCGGCACCGAAAGGCCTCCGTCAGCCGGCGCGAGTTGGCGCATGCGCGGGAGCACCAGCGTATGCTGGCGTCATCCCTGCGAATGCGCAGAGGGCTTCATTTCCGCACCGGCCATGGCGGACCACGACAGCCGCCGGTGCGGAAGAATAGAATGCCCCCATGCCACAGGCCCGCCCACGGATCGGTGGGCCCCAATCGCAGGCCAGGCCACCGTGGGGGCAGCTCCCGTGGCCAGATCCTGCCGTGAACCCCGGAGGCCGCCCGCGCCACCAGGTCCCACCGGTAAGGACCTACTTCAATTTATGCCGGCAGGACTGGCAAAAAACGAACGGCCACTCAGCCCATTACGGGCCAGAGAATCGCCAGGGGTGTCGCTGCCGGCGGCTGCCGACCGGCGCGGCGCGATTCCCACCCCCGCCAAATATCCGGCGCCGGAGAATTCGGCAGCCGGCGGGGGTGGGATTCATGCCGACACCCGGCGATCGGAGAATCCTGCCCCAGATGTAGTGAAGAACACTTTCTCAGGGTGGATTTACTTTACAGCCTTGTAGTTGAATTTTACTATCTGGTGGGTCCTGTAATCTCTACAGATCAATCACTGACAAATTCAAATATGTGATTTGATGGACAGTTCAAATCACCCAGTCCCAATGTGATAAATGTATGTAGTGCCTCCTGGTGTGGAGTTTGGGTACAGCTATTCACGTGAATGCAAAGCCAGCTTGGGTGTGCAGCCGTGTTAGGTCAGAAATTTGTCTCCGAAGTGTGCAAAAATAAGTGATGTGCATCCACCTGGAGAAAGTGCTCTTACACCCATTTATACGGCTGTGATATAATTCCAATCCACCTCTCAGCCATATTTTCTAACTGGACATTTTGCTAACTTGTAATATTACGAGAAGGAGAATGCTCCTGCTCACACATGTGCCTGAATTTCTGTGTCTGTCTACATGCATACGGACACACAGGTATCCCTCTTTATTGCTTAGTTCAATGCATATTGGTCCCTGGCTGTACATAATGCAATAGAGTCGAGATCAATAGTTGTACTATTGAAGACCAAGACGCTTTGAAGAAACAAAGTGGATAAAAGAAAATGTTCAATGTGAACAATGTATTGCTGTTATAAGAAGCGCTTCCTCTACATATTAATATAATTATTATTGATCTTCAGACCCATTTGGATAGAAATATTATTCACTAAACAGGAACTTAGCAATAACAATGTTTCACATTGAATGCAGATATAATTTTTCCAAGTCTTTATTTATGGAACAGAATATTAATTTACCAAAGACTGAATTCATATTTTAGAGACTGTTGTCTAATTCCTTATTGGCTGTATGTAAATTGTTCACAATTTACTGCACCATCGGAATATTTTAAAACGGTTTTGATTGTTGGTAACAGCTTGTCACATAATTTTGTGAATCTGACATGTGTGAAGATTTTTGTTAACCTTTCTTTAGTACAGATCAAAGTCTGTGCTAAGAAATTAAACAGTTTTCATTTGGGGGTATCAAATGAGATTATCAAACTCCCAGATATGAAAAGATTACTCAACCTTGCCCTAGCTTACAAAATTCTTATAGGGTGTGACAGGGTGAATGTGGATTTTGTTTCCCCTGGCTGATGAGTCGAGAACAGCGATGGGCAATCTGGGCTAGTATGTGGGCTGCATGAGTGGTCCTCCTTCATCTCAGTGGGCCGCAATCAGGCTTGTTCACTAACCATGACAATGAAATGAAATGAAATGAAAATCACTTGTCATAAGTAGGCTTCAATTAAGTTACTGTGAAACGCCCCTAGTCGCCACATTCCGGCGCCTGTTCGGGGAGGCTGGTACAGGAATTGAACCGTGCTGCTGGCCTGCCTTGGTCTGCTTTCAAAGCCAGCGATTTAGCCCTGTGCTAATGACCCCATAAATGAAATTAAGTACATTCAATAGTACGGTAACACTGTTGTTAGCACTGTTGCTTCACAGAGCTGCGGACCCGGGTTTGATTCCCGGCTTGGGTCACTGTCTGCACAGAGTCTGCATGTTCTCCCCGTGTCTGCGGGGGTTTCCTCCGGGTTCTCTGGTTTCTTCCCACAAGCCCCGAAAGACGTGCAGGTTAAGTAAATTGGGCATTCTGAATTCTCCCTCATGTCATAATATACACCAGTATATCATGGTGCAGACACACACTGATGGACACACAGTGGGACCAATAAACACACACAACACCGCAGCCAATCACCAGTGAGAGCACACGCACTACAAAGACGGGGCATCAGGGTTCCCGCTCATTCGAGTTGCAGCTAGCTAGGAGGACAGAGCTCACAGCCTGTAACACAGACATTCACCATGTACTGAGTGCATCGACTGGTTAGGACAAGGCAAAGGTCTTTAGTTGAAGCTAGTATCGCATTAATCCACAGTCTGAGTATGTTTAAACAGTTAATAAATGTTTAAACGGTTCAATAAAATAGTGTTGCACTATTTCAAGTGTTGGTGACCTGTATGTAATCCAGAACACCCAACACATCACCTCAGTGTACGTGAACAAGTGCCGGAATGTGGCGACGAGGTGATTTTAATAGTAACTTCATTGCAGTGTTAATGTAAGCCTACTTGTGACACTAATAAAGATTACATGCCGAATATCTCATTATGAGTTATAGAAAATGCTTAATCATTTATATATTATTGTTATTAATTGAACTATCACCAACCTCAAATGGTGAAAACCAAATAAAAAATGTTTACGCTTTGAATGCAGAGGAAGCGCACAGTCAATGTTGTAAACAATCAGTACTTGCCCTTGCTTTATGTAAAAATCACATCAGTTGTACTGGTAGGTTATTCATGAACTTCTCAGCCTTTGCCCTCGCCTGAGATGTGGTGACCCTCATCACCAGTCAGCTCTCCCCCTCAAAGGGGAAAGCAGCAGATGATCATCTGGGACAATGGCGATTTTACCTTCAGCTTACTGGTAGCAAATCAGCGGAATGTGGCAACCCTGCATGTAGGCAATGGTCAACAAAATGTCTCGTGGGCCGAATGTGGACCTGGGGCCGCAGGTTGCCCAACACTGGTCTCGAACCAGGGGACACAGTCTCAGAATAAGGGGCAAGCCATTTAGGAGTGAGATGTGGAGGAATTTCTTCAGTCAGAGGGTGGTGAATCTTCGATATTTTCTATCCCAAAGGGCTGTGTAAACTGAATCATTGAGCATGTCCAAGACAGAAATCGATAGATTTCTGAATACTAATAGCATCACAGGATATGGGGATGGTGGGGGGAAATGGCGTTGAGGTAGACGGTCAGCCATGATCTGTTTAAATGGCAGGTCAGCCATGATGGCCGGAATAGCTTACAGCTGCTCCGATTTTCCTATGTCCCAACTTCTGGAGCAAATTCTGCTCTCCACATTTTTAATTACGTTTTCCGCACTCGGCACCTGTTGTCATTTCAAGTAAAACTGTCATCTTGTGCCATTTGGGTGAGTCCTGTACCAATTTTCACAGCTGCGGGCAAATCACCCTGAATGGGGGTAAGCTCATTTCATATTGAACTCCGACAGCTGGTAGACAGACGACCATCGCCATGCAGCTCTTAATCTCCGACTTGGAATTTCCTCCATGCATTTTATATGTCATGCCGAACAGCTAACAAAACAGATGCACAGCCAAGCACGTAGGAAACTGATGTGGATGTTAATTGAAAATAACATAGGAAGTAGTTTTAAAACATTAGCCACCATTTTATAATGGCTAGCACTCACAAAAAAGATAGGTATCTAAAATCATTTTTACCCCCTCTCCCCACCACCCTGCAAACATTTTGACATTAATGAAATGACTATAATTACAGATAATTAATATAATTACTTACTTTTAACATGATGAATTGCTCAGCAAGTTTGGATGTCAAACCCTGGTAAGAATGATTTATACACAGGTCATTGGGATTTCAATCAGAATATAAGCAAGCAGTTCATGCTGTAATATAATTTTTGTTTTTAATTACAGTCTTCATTTCTGGATTACAACCTGCATCTCATTACAGAATTTGTGTATGTACTGTTGTGTGATTCTCTCTACCTCTCACTCCTCATTTGAATACTTCTGAAAGTCTACGTCTTTGACCAAGATTTTGTTCTAGTCTCTCCTTATCGAGCTCAGTGTCAATTTTTCATCTTGTTACTTTGGGACATCTCGGTATATTAAAGGTGCCGGACAAATGTATGTTGATATTGTGAAAAGGTGGCCCACTTGGGGTGCCAGAAAACCGCATCTTAAATCACAATGCTGTAAGTTGGAACCGATTTTTCTGTAAGAACAAGGTTATAAATGGGGATTGGTTTCGGAAGCATGGCCTGACACCCTACTTTTGTACTCAATTATAAAGAAAGTAATATAGCAATAAATTAATACGATAAAATATAAATTTTAAGAAAAAGTTTGGAAACACAAAAATTCACCAGGTAAAAATGCGTCGGAATGGCAACTGAGCATCTTGAGGGGAATAGGCAGCTCAGAACATCAATGCGCACGTATGTGGCAGGATTCTCCAAAAATATATGTTCCCATGCCGGCGTAAAAACGCTGGCGTTTCACGCCAGACTCACCAACCTGCAGGGGGCTGGCAGGGCCCGGAGTGCTTCTCGCAGCTTGCGCTGTGCGAACGGACCCCCGCATTTCCAGTTCCGAGTCCGCACATGCGCACGGCGGCGGCCTCCAGCGGCCACGCCGAACACGATGGCGGACTCAGCCGGCGGACCTGGACCAACAAATAAGGTTCCAATGATCAGCCGAGCGCCACTCCATCTAACTCGCCCGAACGCCGCCCTGGCCTCCCATAAGGCCCCCCCCCCCCTCCGTGCGTGATCCCCCCGCCAGGGTGGCCCCGGACTGAGTCCGCAGCCGCCGTGCGAGAGTCCCGACTGGCCAGGTGTGGTTAGAACCACGCCGTCGGGAATTCGGCCGGTCGGGACCGGAGTATTGCTGGGAGGGCCTCTGGCAACAGCCTCACAGCCCCACCACGTAAGCCGCGCATGAGCGATTATCTGGGATCCGATTTCACGATTTTGGCGCGGGGCTGCGGAGAATCCAGCCCATGATATTGAACTTGTTCGCTGACGTAGCATCACAAAGTCAAAATCTACGTTGCAAAGTCGAAACAGGGTGTCAATTCCTAAATGTCGTAAGTGCCGTTTGTCATCACTGGACCATTGTAAAGTCGAGGGCTGCCTGAAACCTCATTATGCAATGAACTTGTAAGCAGCATTCCATTTCTGTGATCAATGCACAAAACGCTTCAGTGAAAGATGAAAAGTAAATTAGTAGAATTACTCCCAGGTATGCATAATATTTTTATGATGAAGAGCACCGTATGGTAGCATTCTGGAAAGTGGCGCAGGAGACATTTTGTTGCAAACAACCATTATTCTCCGCGCGGCGTGGCTGGGAGGTAAATGGTCTTTTTGGAGTTGAATTGTCTCAAAAGGTGACACATTTTCAGTTGGGAGATTGAAAAGGAATTGACTGCCTCTGGCAGATGTGAATCCAACACTAAGATAGGCTAGTTTTCAATGCTCCAGGACATTGTCGACGATTGATCCTGCACCATTGATGGTATCACAAGGGATAGACTCGTAACTGGAGCTTGAAATCCTTTTCACTGACCGCCAGATAGCTCTGAAGGTTAATGGAAGTCTTAACTGTATTCTATGTTATGAGCTTGTAGCAAGGTCACGACGTGCACTTTGAGATTCCTCAGTGTTGGTTTCTGCCAATCTGTGCCTACATTCTTTGGCTAAATCTACTTCAGAAAGAGAATGTTGTGCATTCTAGAGTAACAACATCAAAATTTTATACTGAGTCACATACCAATAGCAACATATTTATATCTTACACCTTTAATGTAATAAAATGTTTTAGATACAAAAACAATTGACACTGAACCAATTAAAGACGTATATAACAACAATTAACCAAAAGTATGTACAAAGAGTTTGCTTTTAAGGATTGCATTAAAGGAAAAGCAAGAGATAGAGAGGAGGAGCGGTTGAGAGAGAGAACTCCAGAACCTAGGATCCAGGCAACTGGAGACATAACCGCCATTAGGGGAGTAATTACAGTATCAGAATTGGAGGAGTGCAGAGATCACAGATGTGTAAAGCAGGCTACAAAGACAAGAAGGGCAAAGAGATTTGATGACAAGTGTAAGAATTCTAAAATCAAAGTGTTGCTGAACTAGAAACTTGCGTATATCAGTGAGCACAGGGGTGAATGGCGCTTGTTGTGAGTTAGGATACAGGCAGCAAATTTGGGATAAGCTGAGGTTTATGGATACTGGCAAACAGGAGACTTTAGGAGAGTTGGTATCGTGCGGTTTGGAGGTAACAGGCATGGATGAGGGTTTCAACAGTATTTGAGCTGACAGTAGTGGAGTTGGATGATGTTGCAGAGCGACAAGCAGACAGTCGAGAAAAACACAGTTATTAAATGGATCACCCAGTTGTTCGGTTAGAAATGGGTTTCTGTGTACATTAAATGACCAAAACTATTGCAGTTTAATTTTGGTACTTAGTTGCTTAAATGAAATGAAGGGTAATTGGTACTAGTTTGGATCTAATCCTCCTGAGGGATTTATTCATTTCCATTGTATGTGGAGGATGGCAGTTTAAATTTATTGTGGATTGCAAAATGTTCGATTGATCAGTCATGTGCCTGCTTGGTCATCTGCTTTCTTTTGGATTGTTTTACTGTCTGGATTTTCAATGGTGCATTTAACAAGGTCAGCCGCCTGATTTTAGGAAAGAGGGTGCTGGAGGAATTCTCCGGTCCGCCGGCGGTGTGTTCCTGGGTGGCGCACCCTCGCCGGCAGCAGGATTCTCCGTTCCTGCCACCTGCCAATGGAAATTTCCATTATGGCCATCCCACTCCGCTAGGAAACCCGCCGGCGTGGGTGCACTGCTGGCGTAACGGAGAATCCCACTGACGGCATGGCGGCACGGTGGTTAGCATTGCTGCCTCACAGTTCCAGGGTCCTGGATTCAATTCCAGCCTTGGGTGACTGTCTGTGTGGCATTTGCACTTTCTCCCAGTGTCTGCGTGGGTTTCCTCCGGGTGCTCCGGTTTCCTCCCACAGTCCAAAGATGTGCAGGTTAGGTGGATTGGCCATGATAAATTGCCCTTTGGCGTAAAAAAGGTTAGGTGGGGTTACTAGGTTACGGTGATAGGGTGGAGGCGTGGGCTTAAATAGGGTGCTCTTTCCAGGGGCCGATGCAGAGTCGATGGGCCAAATGGCCTCCTTCTGCACAGTAAATTCTGTAATTCTGTAATCCAGCCCTACATGTTTTTCATTGAATTCTATGTTACTATTTGACGTATTTGATCAAATTTTCAATTAATTTTATACAAAGAAAATCTCGGAACCTGAACTATGATCCTACCATGTGCCCCGCCATCCTACCTGCTGTTCAATATTGGACTAACCCCAGCTGTGCAACGTCACAAGTTGCGTTTTTTTCCAGAACACATTGACGATGCTCAGAAATGCCTCAAGACACTTATGGGAAAATAAGTTGCCATAGTTACAGCTGTAGCTAAAGCTTGATGGTGAAAGTGAGTGCACAGATGTTTCATTTATTTTTAAACTGCAGGTGCCTCACTGGAAGGTAAATCTGATTGGTTTGTTATCTCTCAATTTCACATGTGCATGCTAATGAATGAATATTTTGCAGCATCTAAGAGCAAATAGCACAACAAAATGTCAGATTCTTATTTTTTGTCAGCAGTTGCCAAAGATCCCGATGGGATTAATTTCTAGACAAGGGCAGCACGGTAGCACAAGTGGATAGCACTGTAGCTTCACAGCACCAGGGTCCCAGGTTCAATTCCCTGCTGGGTCACTGTCTATTCGGAGTCTGCACGTTCTCCCCGTGTCTGCGTGGGTTTCTTCCGGGTACTCCGGTTTCCTCCCACAGTCCAAAGACGTGCAGGTTAGGTGGATTGGCCATGATAAATTGCCCTTAGAGACCAAAGAAATTAGAAGGGGTTATTGAGTTATGGGGATAGGGTGGAAGTGAGAGCTTACGTGGGTCGGTGCAGACTCGATGGGCCGAATGGCCTCCTTCTGCACTGTGTGTTCTATGTTTAAGACAAAATATACGTACATCACCTGCTGCTTATTTTTTAATCTGTGTTTTGTACAATTAATCCTTTGCTGCAAAATAGTTCTCATTTGAATCAGAGAAAGAAAGAAGTAACTTTCAATCCCAGAATGCCCCAAAATACCTCAGAGACAATTAAGTCATTTTTGAAGTGGTGACACTGGCACTGTTTTAATGCAGGAGGTATGATGTTTCCAGAGTGGTGGTGAGGAGTGGTTAACACTGCTGTCTCACAGCATCTGGGACCTGAGTTCAATTCTGGCCTTGGGTGACAGTCTGTGTGGAGGTTGCACATTCTCCCCGTGTCTGCGTGGGTTTTATCCGGGTGCCCCACAGTCCAAAGATGTGCAGGTTAGGTGGAGTGACCAATCCACCTAACCTGCACATCTTTGGACCGTGGGAGGAAACCGAAGCACCCGGAGGAAATCCAGGCAGACACGGGGAGAATGGGCAAACTCCACACAGACGGCATGTCACCCACGGCCAGAATTGAACCCGTGGCCCTGGCGCTGTGAGGCAGAAGTGCAAACCACTGTGCCACCTTGCCACCCAACCTTTGCCCTGAAGTTCCAATGGACTTGTGCTGTTGTTGGACTTGTCAGCTGCACTCAGATTGGATGGGCGAGAATTGAATTTGGAACTGAAAAGCAGGATCTGCCAGTCGTGCGCCTGAAATTATGAAGTTCAACTACAAATGAAGGAGTTTTTATGCCAATCTGTGGCCACACAAAACGTATATTTAGGTCAGACCTAAATTCCATTGTCGATATCCCAGTAACCACTCATCTAATAAAACAGAGATGGCTTTGAACAGCGGCTTAGGAAAACTCCTAGTAGAATCTTCAAGGTGAATTGTTGTGCTTTATTGTGACTGACAACTTTATTTTGGACTGGTCATCCACCAAAAATGTATTTCCTCTTCACGTTTGAACCTCCTTGCTTTGTTTAAAATCCTGTAGACGGTTCCTTATTTGAAGAGTTTCCCTACAGTGAGCGGAAAGATGCAAAATATTGGGATAGCCCTCTTTATCATTTGTTGGAGGAGCTAGCAACCTGGGAAGCCAGCGTTATATAGACAGTACTGAGGAATCGAGACTTTCTGGAAGATACAGAACCATCGGGATATCTGGGCTGGGCTATTCAGCCCCGCCCGCCGCAAGATTGCCACGGGCGGGACCTGGACCATGTAAAGGTCCATTGACCTCGGGCGGGAATTTCTGGTCACCGGAGAATCCTGCCCTAATCTCCAGATGGTTATTCCTCATTATCTCCATGCATGTGGACATATATGTGTCGGGTGGTATCTCGTGTTCTTTCCACATGTTCCAAAAAGGAACCATTTGCTCCAGACAATTCTGTGTTGTCGAAAAACCTTCTCTGATCACAGTGCACAAGGTGGTTTTTAACTCTGCCATCATCCCTAATATCTGCTGCACTCCTTCAGTCTTCTCAGTGCCTTCTTAAAGTACTGATGCTCTGAAAGCATTTATCATATTAAGGCCCTTGAGGTCATCATCAAAATTTAATATAGGCTTACATTTAAATACATTATGCATCAGTTCCAATGGCTCATCCTCTGGTTTTCTTGTGAGTTCTGAATCGCCGCATGTCAATCCTTTGCCTGGATCTAGACTGTTTGTATTGCTTCGTGTTACTGGATCTTTTTTCAAAATCTTTATTGTCACAAGTAGGCTCACATTATCACTGCAATGAAGTTACTGTGAAAAGTCGCTACATTCCAGCACCTGTTCGGATACACAGGGGGGGAATTCAGAATGCCCAAGTTACCGAACAGCACGTCGTTCGGGACATGTGGGAGGAAACCGGAGCACCCGGAGGAAACCCACGCAGACACGGGGAGAACATGCAGACTCCGCACAGACAGTGACCCAGCGGGGAATCGAACCTGGGACCCTGGAGCTGTGAAGTAACAGTGCTAGCCACTGTGCTGCCTTCCCGCCAATCTAGGTGTATCAGTGCAAGTGATAAGTGTGCACCAATGCTGGTATAACAAGATGCTGATCATATTCTCACTAGTTCCTTTTGTCTCTGTTTTTCTTGCTTCAGTGTTCTATGGAGCTGAGAATGAGATGTGCACGAGTTTCCAGTTGTCTAGTTTTTCATTCCTGTAATACATACGTGGGTGTTTACTCAGAACATGAGCCTCTCAACATGGGACCAGACTTGGATAGCATAAGCCTCTGTGGGTGCATGCTCTCTCATTTCTTTCAACATAATAGTCGTCCCTGAGGGAGTTTGCAGGATTTGAAATGCCTCCTCCTTTTGCTCATCCTTCCTGCTGTGACATGGCTTTCAATTGCGTGCCGTCATTTTTTTAACACATTTATGAGATGTAGGTATCAGTAGTGAGGCTAGCATTTATTTTGCATCCCTCATTTCCCTTGAGAAGGTGGTAATGAGCTGCCTTCTTGATCACTGCAGCCCCTGTGATGTAGAAACACCCACGGTGCTGTTAGAGAGGCAGTTTGACCCAGTGACGATGAAGGAATAGTGATCATTCCTTCATCGATTTCCAAATCAGGACGGTACATTTCTTGTGTTCCCATGCATCTGGTAGAGGCAGTAAAGGTGGTCGAGGCCAAAGGTTTGGAAGATGCTTTGTCAGCAGGCTTGATGAATTCCTGCAGCGCACATTGTAACTAATATTTTCCCTGGATGATAACAAGAATGTTTATTATTGTCAGTCACAAAATGTTGAATTTGGAAATTTCCATAATTTGTTTCATGGGATTTCCAGAGAAATAGCCAGGGCTCAGCAGGAATGCATGCATCACATGAGAGTGTATCAATTTATATGCAGTCATTGTGTGCAGGTTTCACTACAGACCATTTAGTGCAGAGCGTAGTGTTTAAACATGTTAATTGTAAATAACGATCTAGTGTGTGAAATATTCAAACTATACATTAAATACAGTTAATGCAATTGAATGATGGAGCAGACTTGATGGGCCGAATGGCCTACTTCTGCTCCTACATCATACTGTCTTATGATACCAATTGTTTGTCCAATCAAGCTCCTGAGACGTGCTTATATTGTGTTATGTTAAAGGCTCTGTATAAATTCAAGTTGTTGTACAAAATAAATCTTTCAATCCGATTTTAATAGTTCACTGAAGTTAGGTCACTGACCTTGTGGGTGGTTTCAAGGTTCCACCGTCCTTTTAGAGCAGCTTACCTTCTCTGTGTTTCTACCGCCACCAATAAAATATTGCTGCTGGACTCTGGAGATCTCTCCCAATGACTTGTTTAAAGCTCTATTTGTACTACAGCTGCTGTGTAAATAACATAACGTAGTTATTTACTCCAATCCTGGCTGGAAGTAAACACTCCTGTCGCTTGCAAACAGATTGGAACTGCACTGCGAAGCAGATGATCCTCATTCAGCCAGCAGTACCATATTAACACCCAAGCTTGGATTCCTCACCATATTTTGCGATGATTAAGCATACAATGCATTCAACAGGCTGGTAATTTAATATATCAAAATACGTAAATTGACCTGGGGTGGAAGTAACCGTAAATGCCAAGAGATCTATTCAGCTCAGATCAACCTAACCCAAACTGAAAGTGATATTGCAGAATAAATGTACCTTTAGGTACATAAGCACTGTCGTTTCTTGCAGTGCAGACATTAGTTGCTTGGAGTGCTTCGGTGCTCTTCCACTATTTGCATAGTACAGGATTTCCTTATTGATAATGCATAAGTGAGAAATTGAAATAGATTCTCCAACATGGAGATTCAGTTGCTGCATCCATAAATAAAGTTTTCCCCCCTCGAGCTAGATTTTAACTTTTTCTGCTTTTCGTTTCTCAACTTACATCGTATTTTTCCAAAGGTTTAACATGAACTTTTGTACATTTGAATAACTTTGATTTGTGTTCCCCTATTCCCCGTCTCAGCCATTTAGCTGCTGGAACCCTCATGAAACCCTCATTCAGGGCGGCACGGTGGCACAGTGGTTAGCACTGCTGCCTCACCGCTCCAGGGACCCGGGTTCAATTCCGGCCTCGGGTGAGTTTGCACTTTCGCCCCGAGTCTGCGTGGGTTTATCTCTGGGTGCTCCGGTTTCCTCCCACAGTCCAAAGACATGCAGGTTAGGTGGGATTGCCTATGCTAAATTGCCCTTCGTGTCCCAAAGGTTAGGTGGGGTTACGGGGATAGGGTGGAGGCGTGGGCCGGTGCAGACTCTATTGACCGAATGGCCTCCTCTTGCACTGAAAATTTTAAGATTCTATGCCTTCGTAACCACGAGATTCAACTGTTCCAATGCACCCACGTTCTACCCTCCATAAACTAGAAGTTATCCAAAACTCTACTGCCCATGTACCTGCAGCAAGTTCTCTATCGCCCTGTGCTTGCTGACCTACGTTGGCTCCCACGCAAGTACCTTCTTGATTTTAAAATTCTCATTCTTTTCGAAGCGCTCCATGACTTCTTATCAATCTCTGTCCTCTTAGCCCGCCCTTTCAGTTAACTAGATCCTCCCTTTACATTTATCCCGCCCTTTCAGTTAACTAGATCCTCCCTTTCCATCTCTAACTCACTTTCCAGCTTTTTAAGACGCTCCTTGAAAACCCAAGGGGCCGGAATTTTCCAGATCCCCGCGACGGGTTTTGCTGCAGCTGAGGTGGCTCCCCACTGACCACCGGCAGTCTTCCAATCCCGCCGAAGCCTACGGCACTTTGCATGGCTCGCCGGCCCTGCCGTCGGGGAGCGCGTGGCGTGGGCCGACCTCAGCATGACCCGGAGTTCCCGCTCGCGGGAAGGGTTGGAAAATCCCGCCCTAGCTCCTTGATCAAACATTTGACCATATGACTTTATAATACTTACGTGGCCCGGTATTATACATTTACTCATTATGTTCCCTGTGAAGCACCTTGGGATGCTTTTAAAGGCACTAGACAAATATAAGTTTGCTGTTCTGTGTTTGTTATCCCATTTCTTTTTCATATGATAATCAAGGTTTAATGATTGCCTCTTCTTGTGAGGATTTAACCAATATGTTTTGAAATTCAATTTGGATTCACAGACTGCCAGCACAGTGGAAGGAAATGAACCAAGATGGAGCTGGAATAGAGTTACAAGATTAAACGCAGTTTCTATTGCCCAAATCTTCAGCACAGTTTGACTCTGTCCACAAAATTGAATCCAATTCATGGAAGGTCCCTGATGGCGATTTATTTCACACTGATTCTGTGGCCAATTTTGCGGACAGACACCTGAATGAGGAGACCAAATTACCGGTCAAGTCTGCTCCATCACTCGGTAGCAAAACCAGCTTCTAGCTGAGTATCTTTAAAACCAGCGCAAAAATCCCATGGCAAAAAAATTGTGTTGAATGTGAATGGGACTCAAGGGGCTGGATTGTCCGCAGCCCCACGCCGACATTGCGTTTGGCGTGGGGGCGGAGAATCAACTTTCCCAACGGAATCGGGCCCGGCACCGTTCCGGTGATTCTCCGGGCCCCGAATATCCGCCCGTCCGTGAATTTCGCCGCACAGCTGGGAGGCCATTGCCAGAGGCGCACCCAGCGATCCTCCGCTCCCGGCCGGTCGAGTTACCGACGGTGTGGAACTAACATGATCCGGCCTGTCAGGACTCTCACGTGACAGGTGTGGACTTAGTCCGCAGGCTCCCTGGTGTGGGGGGGGGGGGGGCTCATGGGCGGCTGGGGCACAGATCGGGCCGATCCGATGCAGGGGAGTGCGGCCGATTGGGGGGGGGTGGGGAACACCTATATTATGGAGCTGCCTCCGCGGTCCGAGTCCGCCATGGCGCTCAGCGCGGCCGCTGTAGACCGCCGCCTTGCGCAAGCGCGGACTCCGAACCGGAAGTGCGGGGGGCAGTATCCGCAGCCAAAGCTGCGCGAAGCTCTCCGGGTCCCTGCTAGCCCCCTGCAGGTAAGTGAATCGACTTTTATTTTTCTCAGGAAACTGGGGAGTGCAACGCCAGCGTTCTTACACCAGCGTGGTGACAGAGTCCCATTTTAGGAGAATCCAGCCCAAGATTCTGTGATCTTTGTACCTGGCTACACGGGTGTGGTAGTATGACTGGGGGTATTACGGTACCTTCAGAGGTGAGCTGCCATTGGTGCAGAGGGCCCGCTGCCCATTGGCCCAGGTAAGTCATGTGCCTCTCAGGATATAAGAACCCGTGTTCCCCGGCAGTCGGCCATTCTTCTGTACGTCTGCTGTCGGGCACACATCTTGTGTATTAAAGCCTTTTGTTTGGATCGCATCTTCGCCTCGTGTCCAATTGATGGTGCATCAACGGGCTTTGGCTGAATTGTGCCAAAAACAATCTACACAATCCAGCTGCATGAGCGACACTGGTTTTGACCGAAATATGTCAGGAAAACCAACACAAGGAAGTGCTTAATCTCAAATTTTTTCTTCAGGTCAGAGCTACTCCTCACTTCCACCATCTTCTAGCAATCAAATCTAAGTTCAATTTAAAAATTCATGAGCCCGGTGTTTACGGCCTCTCCCGCCTGGCGGGATTACCTTTAATTCATGAATGGGATGTGGGTGTTGTTGGCTGGGCCAGCAATTATCACCCACTCCTAATTACCCTTGAACTGAGTGGCTTGCTCAGGCCATTTCAGAGGGTATTTTAAGAGTCAATTACATTACTGTGAATCTGGAGTCACATGTAGGCCAGACCATTTAAGGATGGCAGATTTCCTTCCCTTCACTAAGTTGCCACGGTGCAATATACAAAGGGAATATTTTGCAGAAGAAAAATGTTTTTCAAAAAGTAACTTTTATTTTAAAATGATCCCACACTGCTACATGGCAGGTTTTGAGTTCAATAATATGCCAATGATTGAAGTGGATGCCTGGGGGAGGAAGAAGCATTTTCCAAAATGGGTGCAATTTTTGCCAGAATCAGCAATTGCAGCCAATGTGGAAACTCTCCACCATTGTGTTGTTAGTGTCACAATGATGGAGGAAACAACATGGAATTGGTTATGGAAATGTTGGACTTTAATTAAGACCTGTGAGGTTTCTTTTTTAAATGGACATAAAGCCAAAGGTGGTTCAGGATGCGACGTCAGCCACTGTCTAAACTGCTACAGGATTATTCTCCAAGAGACAATGGAACCCCTCCATGTTTTCCGACAAGGCACTTCTAAAGAATCCAGAAACTGATTGTCAGCTCCGGTGAACACAAAGAGACACAAAATGAAAATCGCTTATTGTCACAAGTCGGCTTCAAATGAAGTTACTGTGAAAAGCCCCTAGCCGCCACAATCCGGCGCCTGTTCGGGAAGGCTGGTACGGGAATCGAACCGTGCTGCTGGCCGGCCAGCGATTAAAAGCCAGCGATTTTAAAAGCCAGTGTGCTAAACCAGTCCCCATGATGGTCATCTCATTTCACAAGATCCTGGAAGCAATGCTGAGATGGAATTGTGGACTCAACATCCCAGATGGAACATGCAAAGAATGGGTGGGTTAAAAGCCACCTGAAAAGCTGACCCAGAGCCTGCCGATGTGTGTGTTCTGTGTGGCCAAGTGCTGGAGGTTGGACAGAATTTAAAAAACAGCCAGCCCATCTAACGTCCCTGCAAAATAGCTATTTTTCAAGGTACATCTTTCTTTCTGACTGTGGAAGTCAACCCCAGTCAGCAAAAGGATCACAGTTGGAAAGAGAATACGGAAGCTTCTCTGTCCAACTAAAAATGCTTAGCCAGTTCATGCTATTCGCTCAGATGTGGTATGAATGAAGGTCAGAGGTGTTCCAGTGCTCACTAGGCTATGGAGCCAACCACAAAAAAATACAGCTGAAACTGCAAGTTGTTCATGTACTGAGGTTTAATGACTGTTGAGTTTAATCACATTCCTCATATTGTCAGGGTCGGTCACTCATCTCAGAATATTCACTTCCATAAATTAACATGGAGCTAGTTGAACAAAAGAATTTCCATTAACGGGATTAGAAGGGTGTCAGGGAATGATGCCAAAATGTGTCTTTATTCTTAAGCTGTTTAATTTTTTTTTTCAGGAGCATGAGTGGAAATCCTTGTTATGTATTTTTGATTTAAGAAATGTGGGTGAGGGCTGGGTATTCTCAGGGTAAGATTTCAATGTTGTGGTGTCATTTGAAAACTCCTTGATATGATGACCTTCATTTTTTTTCAATGATTAAAATGTAGACCACTGTCTTTTAATGCAATAATGGCCCAAAGAATTGGGTTTATTTTTAACCAGACATTATGTATACTGCACAATATTCATCCTCTGTACTATAGGAGGTGCAGTAATCAGCTGAATAGTTGACCGTGATATACGTATAGTGGATGAAAATCAGAAAAGAAATAATCCAATTTACTTTGCCAATATTTGTCCCAGTGACCCTGGGGCAGGATTGGTGGAGTTCCATGACAGCAAAGCTGGCGCCACACCTGGACCGATTCAGCGACAGTTAAGGGGCTAGCACCGGGTGAGCCACGTGGAACACAAATGATTCCAATGAGAAACGCTGCGGGATTCGCTGTGTTCGAGATTGACACTCAGGAGGCTGACAAGCTGCAACCGCACATACACACTTCACACCCAACATCCACCATCCCAGCCAACAAGGTGGCAGCAAGACGCGCGGCCCCACGCTTCATGGACACCGAGCTTGAGGCCCTCCTGGACCCCGTGGAGGAAAGGCGGGCCATTCTGTACCCCGGCCCGGGAAGGAGGCTACCAGCCGTCGCCATTTGCCGTGCATGGGCTCAGGTGTCAGAGGCGGTGAGCACCATAGGCAACACCGTCTGCACTGGCCAGCAGCGCAGGAAGAAACTGCACAACCTCCTCAAGGCAGCCAGTGTGAGGAGGCAGCATTTTACCCCGTATTTCTAAGGTCAACTTTCGTTAAAAATGATATTAATCCTTTCTGAATTACTATATCTTATAACTTCTTAACTAGTTGGCTACTCTAAGGTCTTCTATCCCTCCTTAGACTCCCTTGCTGATACCAGATGGGAACTAATCTATTCCAAACTATATTTCAAGTTATCATAGGGTCCCAAATCTACAAGGAGGTAAGTTAACTCACTTACCACTCAATGTCCTTTAAGGGTCTGGATCTGTTGAGGATGTACAGGTGAGTCTTTTGGATAAATCACTATTTCAAGTTTAAATTAGTTATAAACCACTATTTCAGGTTTAGATTTAAAATAAAACTTATTTTTATTTGCTTTTACAAAATCTTAACAAATTACTTTGTTTTTAAAGATCTCTTTTAGTTGATCAGACTTCAAGAGCTTTCTTTAACAATTCTTCTTCTGTCTTGCTAGCTTGTAGTTGTTCTTATTCTTCGGTCTTCCAGCGCCTTCTGTTTCCCATGGACCAGTGAGCAGACTCAAATTGAATCAAAGAATCAACTCGAACTGAATGGGACTGACCTGCCACTGGCGTTTCGAGACTTTATACTTGAATTTGCCTCTCCAACGCATGTCAATTACAAAGTATTGTCTCATTTTTATATCTCGCACCTGGCTTAAGACTGCCATACATTTAAAAGCATTTTTCCCCAAAACAGACACGTCCTGTTCTCAAGATTGCCAGTTTTACAAAACCTCATTTGTACTGTTAAGCTTCTTAAGCTAATTGACAACTATATCCTGTCTATTTCAGCCACTCACAGTTTTCTCAAAACAGCTGTTTTTCTCAAACTTTTAACCTCTTCTGTGCTTGCTAACTTCAAGCTTTTTTTTTCAAAAAAAGCGCTGACTTTCCCTCGTGTATGTTCCTTTATCTCTATTTTTATATGTTTCTTTTACTCTGTCCATTTTGTTCCAAACTACATTCTCCTTCCCCATTTTCATTTCCAGCCCCTGGCACCAACCTGTGTCCTGCACACCGGTAACTCGCCCCCCCACCCACCCGGAGGATGGTCAAGCACCCACCTGCACCCATGTCAGCACCTATAGCCGGGTGCCCTGGCCACTGAAGCCACCAGCTACCCACCCCCTGGGCACATGTGTCGGACCGTCTAACACTGTGCATTTTCTGTTTCCCTCCCCACAGGAGAAAGTCGCCCATAACCGTTGGTAGTAGGGGAAAACTGGGTGGGGGACTCACCGCGGCAGAGCAGGGGTCTCTAGACGTGGTTGGCGGGCCTGAGGAAAGGGAAGTCGCCAGGGTAGATATTTGCCAGGAGCGAGGAAGTGAGACCCCGTTTAGTTGCGGGCCCCGTGCTACATGTGTCAACCCCCCCCAACCACCCCATCACCCTCACCACTACACTCAAACCCACCCCTACCCTCACTCCACCCCCTCACCCACACACCACCCTCACCCCTACCACCCCACTCCACCCTGGCCCGCATGCGGTCTAATCATGCATCTTGTCTTGTGTCTTGCCCGACCTGCTGGTGATGGGGCGGGTCTATCTAGTGCCCCCGCCCCCAGCCAGTGCCACAATCTGAACACCTCCATGGGCTGAGCAGTGACGACACGGAGTTGACACATCTGTCTGAAACCCGGAGCGCAATTCCGACGTGGACACTGATTTCCCATCACAGCTGTCTCCAACACCCTCCACCATTCCAGAGACACTCACATCGGTCGGGCACTTTACTGAAGAGGCTCCTGGAATCCCTCTGGTGCGCTCCACACAGGTGGAGGTAGGAACACTCGAAGGAGTGGATGGTTGGAGGACAGGCTGTCCCCAGGGACTAGCTGCCATCCAGACAGGTTTCAGGCTTCTGGAATGGACAGTCCCATCGATTGTGGAGATGCAGTCACAGAGCCAGGGGCTACATGAGGGGTTTTCGGTTAGCATCCAGCGCCTGCAGGGGTAGGAAATGGTGCCAACAATGCCTGCCACCAAGGTCAACACCGCATGGGTGACATCTGCGGTGGTGCCTTGGGGGGGTGGGGTGCGAGGGCTTTGACTATGGATCAGAATGTCCAAGGCCTGGGACACTGTGCAGGAGTTGGCCGAGGCCCAAGACAGGGTTGCCACCTCACAGGTAGCAGTGTGCCAGAGCCACCTGGACATTGCAGCGGCACTCCTGAGTGTGGCCCAGTCACAAAGGGTCATGTCTGAGAGCATCAGCGACATTGCCCAGGCGCTGGCCAACATGGCGCAGACCAGAGGGAGATGGCCAGAACACTGCAGCACCTTGCAGAACAGGGTGGCACCATGCCACCTGAGACACCCAAGCACCAGCTGGGCCCATCCAGGTCCGGTCGCTTCAGAAGACAGCCGCCAACGGTGACCCAGGCTGCAGGGTGGGAATCACAGTCGGTCACCTCCCCTCCTGATGTACCATCTGGGGATCCTCCCAGATGTAGCATTAAGGCCCGTAAGGCCAGAAAGGTAGACACCTGCTAAGTTGGCATGGGTGCAGGGCACAGTTTAGTGATAGGGGTTAGGGCACATATATGAATCATAGAATTTACAGTGCAGAAGGAGGCCATTCAGCCCATTATGTCTGCACCGGCCCTTTGGAAAGAGCATCCTACTTAAGCCCACACCTTTACGCTACTCCTGTAACCCCAGAACCCCACCTAACCTTTTGGACAAAAGTGGCAATTTATCATGGCCAATCCACCTTTTGTGAGGGCCATGAAGAATCTAGCACGAGTCGAAGGATAGAAAGAAATAACATTTATTTACAGTAACATATATATATACGCACCAGCAGCAACAACATCCTTGCTGCTCCCTCCTTTCTAGCTGGTTCCAAACTGGCCAGCTCTATTTATACAGGGAATCTGCGAATGATTTCTCCGCCGCCCTCATTGGGGAAGCTCATACTCCCAAAGGATTGTGGGATTGCCATTAGTCCCCAGCCAGTGGTAAGCAGGCAGGTTATAACACCAGCTAACCTGCACATCTTTGGACTGTGGGAGGAAGCCGGAGCACCCGGAGGAAACTCATGGAGACACGGGGAGAAAGTGGAAATTCCACACTTGGATAGTTGCCCAAGGCCGGAATTGAACCTGGAACCCTGGAGCTGTGAGGCAGCAGTGCTAACCACTGTGCCACCGTGCCACCCACTTCTCTGGAAGTACTGCTGAATGTAGTGGAGGAGAGGAGGGGCTTTCTCGACCAAAGTATTGTGGAACCTAGGGGTCTAAGCAGCAAAACGGCATTCTCTTTACCAGCACTGAGGAGCCAGAAAAATCAGTCCCTAACTAACTGGGATAGCACCATTTAATAGCAGCCAACAATCACTGGCCCAGCATCAAAAGTAGTGAAGCACAACACTCCAAGTTAATCAGGGCATGATACTGTTTTATAGTGAGTGAAAAACTGCCAGTATTCCAGCTCCTTTGACACTCAACTCAAAAAGATAGCCCTCTTCGTTGTATTGAAATTTATTCCCGCCAAGGGTGAAAATCATTATTCTCCCATTGGTTCACCCGAAAACCGCAATGACATAATGGGCTGAATGATTGAACTTCCTCCTCGACTCTACACTGATTGAATCTCTTAGTTATTCTTATTAAAAGCATTTGTTCCAGTTCAGCCAAGGGCACACATCAGCGTTGGGATTTGAGACTCTTTGATGAAGCACTGTGGCCAGTTTCTCACCAAGGTGCTTGTTTAAACTGATCACAATGTTGTAATCCTGAGTTTATTGTATTGTACTTGAACCTGCTGCTCTCTGCATTTTATCACATTGTCAATCAATATTGTTTAGCCACTACTTAATCCTGAAACTCTGCTTTGGGAAATGATAAATGTGTTCCTTTGCAGCTGACACAAAAGCAAAATAGCGCAGATGCTGGAAACCCGCAATAAAAAACAGGCAACGTTGGAAGCACTCAGCAAGCCAGGCAGCATCCATGGAAAGGGAGACAGTTAGCACTCCTGGTCCACGCACTGCCTTCAGAACCTTCAGCTAGTCCATTTACTTGTTCTACACAGTGGATCTCAAATGGTGGCAACACAGGTTTATAAAGATAGGATGAAGATGCCGTAACACGCTCCAGCCTGTGTTGAGTTACAGGCTGTGACCCAGGGAAGTAGCCAAGAATGCTAAAGTTGGTCAGAACCACCCTTGGGTTAAGAAGGGGGAGATTTGGTCAGATTTCTCACCCCTGATCACTAACATGAGACATCATCAGTGATTGCTTCATTACACAGAATATTGGTGAGGCAACTAGGGATCAACAAGTTCTCCATGTGTTTTGTTTTCTCGCGGTAACTCGAGTGGGATATCAAAATGCTATATGGGGGAACCTCTGTCCAGCTCGTGTGGATTTAATTTAATTGGCTACAGCCAATCTAATGCTGGCCCCAGATTTTAAGGTGATATTTCTAAATATGGTGAAGCAAAAGGTTGACGGAGAAATCAAGTACTGAAGATACTCAATAATCCATTTCCAAAAAGAATGAAGCCATATATATCTGTTATGGGCCATTGTTTAGAGAACACCAAAGTGCATCATGGAGTTTACCTGACCCACAACTTTTAATAGATTGTGGTTATGGGGAGCACAAGGGCCCACTTTACAGGTGTGATGCAACAGAGATCTAAAGTACTTTTAAAGCAAAACTATGTTTATTTATGAATCCAGTTAACACTTTATAAACCCACAGGAAACATCTTAACAACTATCAACACTAATAATCCCCACAGATACAATATTCTATAATAAGAGGGGTCAATTACTAGGGGGCATAGGTTTAAGGTGAGAGGGGCAAGGTTTAGAGTAGATGTACGAGGCAAGTTTTTTACACGGAGGGTAGTGGGTGCCTGGAACTCGCTACCGGAGGAGGTGGTGGAAGCAGGGACGATAGTGACATTTAAGGGGCATCTTGACAAATACATGAATAGGATGGGAATAGAGGGATACGGACCCAGGAAGTGTAGAAGATTTTAGTTTAGACGGGCAGCATGGTCGGCACGGGCTTGGAGGGCCGAAGGGCCTGTTCCTGTGCTGTACATTTCTTTGTTCTTTGTTCTTTGTAACCCTTCATAACTTTCCTAACAACAAGCATATGTTAAACCCTTATTACAGAAAGACAGCAGGTTTAAATTCTCTACAGAAACAAGTATTACTCTGAAATCCTCAAATGATTTGGAGACAGTCTTTAGATTTCAGAGAGAGATCCTTATACAGCTGCTTGCTTTGCCTGCAGCTATCCAGCTCTCAAAGCGAAACTAAAACACATTGTAGCTGCCTGCTCAAAAATGAAAGTGAATGACAGACAGCCCAGCTCCACCCGCACTCTGACATCACTGCAGCTATTTGATAAACACCCATTTCTTACAGGTACATCCACTGCAGCTATTTGATAAACACCCAGTTCTTAAAGGTACTCTCACATGACATGTCCCAATGGTTAAAAGAAGGGTTCATGGTAAAATAACCCACTCTAGTTAACCAGCAGTGCACAGAGGCAAATTTGTTTGAAGAGGTAGAACAGAGCTCTGTCAGCCCACTACCTTAATCGTCAAGAGTTCAATAGAATCAGGGAAAGTTCCTTTCAACTGGAATCTAACAAATATATTTCCTATTTTCAAAAAAAGGGCACAAACCTGAGCGAGGGAGCGACAGGCCTCAGGGCTATAGTCCATTATTGCAGAGATGTTAGACAAGATTATTAGAGATGTCATTATTGGGAAAAGCAAAGTGGAACTATTAGAAATTCACACCAGAGCTTCTGAAAAAATAGATCACATTCAACAGGTTTGACAGCGTTTTTGAACACATCATTCAGGTAGTAGATTAGGAAAATCTGGAAGGCATTGGCCAAGGGGAATTTGGAGTCATATCATGTGATCAGAAAATTGCAAAGCACATTGCAGCCAATGAATTATTTTGCACAAGCAAAAAAAAACGCCAATTTGTGCACAGCGTGATCCCACAAACAGCAGATTAATAAATGTCCAGCTCATCTGATTTTCTGATGGTTTTGCATGACATAGATGTCAGAAAACTCCCTGGTCTTCTTTGAATAGTGCCATCGGATCTTCTATGTTTTAGATAACACTCTCTTCCCATCACCCTCCCCTCGCTATTGCAGGTGATGTGCTCAACTCCATACTGGGCTCGAACACACATCCTGCTGATTCAGAAGTGAGAGTGGTACCATCTGTCATGATATTGAGGTAAACATCATAGCACAAACATACATACATACTGATGGACAGATCAACGGACCAATCAACACACACACAACACCACAGCCAATCACAGGCAAGAGCATACACAGTACAAAACAGGGAACACAACACTTCCTGAGGATTCCAGCAGGAGACAGCTCAGGGCACAGAGCTCATAGCAAGCCACTCAGACATCTACCATGTGCTGAGTGCCACCACAAGATAGTAATAGGAATAGGTCCACAGATTCTAGGGTTATGATCGAACCTCAGTAACCAGTTTACCACTGTAAATAAATGTTAGTAATAAAATTGAGTTGTACCATTCGCAACCGTGTTGGTTCGTCTGTGTAGCAGAGTACCCAACACATCATAGTAACAGGAGTAACTGTCGGACCTACCTACTAATCCTCCGGAATCTGCCATCCTGCGCCATGGACACCGTCAGCACACCGCAGCCGCTACAAGTCGCTGGAAACCTCGGCGTTAATTGGAAGCTGTTCAAACAGCGCTTCCAGTTCTTCCTGGAAGCCAACGAAAAGGAGAACGCTTCAGAGACCAGAAAGATCGCCATCCTCTTCTCCACGGCAGGTCAACACGCCATCCATGTCTACAACTCCCTGGTGTTTGCGAAAGGTGAGGACAAGACCAAGTGCACGACGGTCCTTCTCAAACTCGACCAACACTTCAACGTCGAGGTCAACGAGAGTTTCGAGAGGTATCTCTTCCAGCAGCGCCTGCAGGGTAAGGATGAGCCCTTTCAATCCTTCCTTACGCATCTCCGTATCCTCGCGCAGTCCTGCGGTTACGACACCACCTCCGATTCCATGAGTCGGGACCAGATCGTTTTTGGGGTCGCCTCGGGCACCCTACGCCAGCAGCTCTTAAAAATAAAACGCCTCACCCTAGCCACCGCAATAGAAGCCTGTGTCCTGCATGAAAACGCGACTAGCCGCTACTCCCAATTTCAGGCGGCCGGATCGGCGAGGCAGGCGTCCTACGAGGCCGAATGGGTCCAGGCGATCGAGTTCCTCCCGGCCCGCGGCCCGGACGAGGGTGGCCATTTCATGCGCTTTTCGAGGCCTCCCGCGTTTGTGTGCACCAAAAACAACATTGACACAGAGGGATATGATGCGCAGGCGCGCTCGAAGCATGACCGAGCTGCGCATGCGCGGTGGTGCAACGAACGCCATGACGTCACGACGTGCGGCGACTGCGGAGCCGCACATTTAAAGCAGCAATGTCCCGCAAGAAACCGACAATGCCTTCGCTGTGGCAAGATGGGCCACTACGCTGCCTGCTGTCGTGCATCTCAACCTGCCAATGTTCCCCAATTCCGATAACCTCGCAGAGACGTGCAGACCATTCAGCCTCCTTACTACGAGTCGTGCCCAGACGATATCCAGACCAGTGACACAGACGACTGGGACGCCTTCCGTGTTGCGGTCATTGATGGGAACCGGATGTCTCCAGCCAGGACCCACCAGCCGTTGCAAGTGAACACTGTCAATCCGGGTGATGAATGGTGTGCCACCCTAACGGTCAACCGATCACCGATAACATTCCGTCTGGACACTGGCGCTTCCGCCAACCTCATAGCATGGTCAGCCTTCTACGCCATGAAGATCAGACCACCAATTTGGCCATCCCGTTGCAAGATGGTCGACTACAATGGAAACGTTATCCCAGCTATGGGATCCTGCCAGCTCCAGGTGACACACAACACACACACGGCCACACTCTCAGTCGAGATAGTCGGATCATCAAAGGACTCCCTGCTAGGTGCACAGGCATGCAAGATTCTCCACCTCGTGCAATGAGTCCACGCTCTGTCTCCAGAAGGCACATCTGACTTCCCGGATGCAGAATTCAGGGCACAGCTCCAATTGCTCCTCACCCACAACCAGATGGCATTCGAGGGCATGGGAACACTGCCCTACACCTACAGAATTTGGCTCAAACCAGACGCCACCCCGGTCATTCACGCACCTCGCAGGGTCCCAGCACCACTCAAAGACCGCCTCAAGCAGCAACTGCAGGATCTCCAGGACCAAGGGATGCTATCCCGGGTCACGGAGCCCACGCCATGGGTCAGCTCCATGGTGTATGTTAAGAAGCCCTCCGGCGAGCTCCGGATCTGCATTGATCCAAAAGACCTCAACAACAACATAATGAGGGAACACTACCCCATACCCAAACGGGAAGAGATCACGAGCGAAATGGCCCGGACTAAAATCTTCACGAAACTGGATGCCTCAAAGGGTTTTTGGCAGATCCAACTGGATCAATCCAGCCGAAAGCTGTGCACCTTCAACACCCCTTTCGGCAGGTTCTGCTATAACAGAATGCCATTTGGCATCATCTCGGCATCCGAGGTCTTTCACAGGATCATGGAGCAGATGATGGACGGCATTGAAGGGGTGCGCGTCTACGTGGACGATGTCAGAATCTGGTCCACCACACCACAGGAGCACATCAATCGCCCCCAGCGCGTCTTTGCGCGCATACGGGAAAACGGCCTGCGCCTCAACCGAGCCAAGTGTTCTTTTGGCCAAACCAAGCTGAAGTTCCTGGGGGACCACATTTCCCGGTCAGGAGTCCGTCCGGATGCAGACAAGGTGAGCGCCATTACAGCCATGCCGCAGCCGGCAGACAAGAAAGCAGTGCTACGCTTCCTAGGCATGGTCAACTTCCTGGGGAAGTTCATTCCCAACCTTGCCTCCCACACGACGGTTCTGCGCCACCTCGTCAAGATGTCCACGGAGTTCCAGTGGCTGCCCACACACCAGGAGGAATGGGAGGAGCTCAGAATTAAGCTCACCACAGCCCCGGTATTGGCGTTTTTCGACACATCTCGTGACACTAAAAGTTCGACTGATGCCAGCCAGTCCGGCATTGGGGCGGTACTCCTACAGAGGGATGACACTGCGTCATGGGCCCCGGTCACCTATGTCTCACGGGCCATGACCCCCACAGAACAGCGCTACATGCAGATCGAAAAGGAGTGCCTGGGTTTGCTGACCGGAATAGACAAGTTCCATGACTACCTGTATGGTCTCCCCCAGTTTACCGTTGAGACTGACCATCGCCCCCTGGTCAGCATCATAAATAAGGACCTGAACGAGATGACCCCTCGCCTCCAGTGCATCCTACTTAAACTCAGGAGGTATGACTTCCAGCTGGTCTACACCCCGGGAAAGGACCTTATCATTGCGGATTCCCTATCCAGAGCAGTGAGCACACCGCCCGATTCCGAGGGGTTCGCCTGTCAGGTCGAAGCGCAGGTGGCCTTCACATCGGCAAATCTGCCAGCGGACGACTCCAGCCTGGCCCATATTCGCCGGGAAACCGCGGCTGACCCCCTTCTACAACGGGTGATGCGCCACATGACGGGAGGTTGGCTCAAAGGACAGTGCCCGCAGTTCTACAATGTCCGGGACGACTTGGCCGTCATTGATGGTGTCCTTCTAAAGCTGGACCGGATTGTGATTCCGCACAGCATGCACAAGCTGGTCCTCGACCAACTAAACAAAGGCCACCCGGGGGTCGAGAAGTGCAGACGGAGGGCCCGAGAGGCGGGATACTGGCCGGGCATCAGTGATGACATTGCCAATATGGTGCTCAACTGCCCCACCTGCCAAAGGTTTCAACCGGCGCAACCTCCCGAGACGCTTCAGCCCCATGAGCTGGTGACGTCCCCCTGGGCGAAGGTGGGTGTGGACCTTTTTCACGTGCTTGGCAGGGACTATGTAATCGTCATTGATTACTTTTCCAACTATCCAGAGGTCATACGCCTGCACGATTTGACATCGTCCGCTGTCATAAGGGCCTGCAAAGACACCTTCGCTCGCCACGGCATTCAAATCACTGTCATGTCGGACAATGGACCCTGTTTTGCCAGCCAGGAATGGTCATCCTTTGCTGCTTCGTATAGCTTCACACACGTGACGTCCAGCCCTCTGCATCCCCAGTCCAATGGAAAGGCGGAGAAGGACGTTCACATCATCAAGCGGCTCCTCTGCAAGGCTGCTGCTGCCGGAACGGATTTCTGCCTCGCCCTGCTGGCCTATCGCTCGGCCCCACTAGCCACTGACCTCTCACCAGCCCAGCTGTTGATGGGTAGCGCCCTCAGGACCACTGTGCCATCCAGTCTGGTACCCACAACCAACCATGTTCCAGTACGACACAGAATGCAACAGCAGCGCGTTCGCCAGAAGGTGGCATATGACACACGGGCAACTGATCTTCCCGCCCTGGCACCTGGAGACGACGTCTGCATCCACCTACCAGAAGGTGGCTGGTCAGCACCTGCCGAAGTTCTCGGACGTGTGGCTCCCTGCTCGTTCCTGGTTCGCATGCCTGATGGCTCCATTCGTAGGCGCAATCGGCGGGCTCTTCGCCTACTTCCACGCTCGCTACGGGAACTTACACCGACACCACGCCCTCCTGTTGTCCCTGATATCGACTTCGTGGAGCTTCCTGCCACCATGCCCCTTCCGTCGTCGCCCGTGGCCAGGCCCATTCCTCAGCCGGTGGATCCATACCCACCCTTGAGGCGGTCAACCCGAATTCGTCGCCCACCTACTAGACTGGACTTATGAGCCTGTTTGTACATTGAACTCATAATACCACTGTGTTAATATGTTTCTGTTCTTCCTTGTCGTTACAGGAGTTTGTTTTTGGCGTTCAACATTTCCCCGTTCTTTGTTCATGGTACAACCTCGTTGTTATGTCGCACCCGACATCGCCCCTTGTATATAGTTTAGCCCCATGTACATGCTGTAGATATTGCACACACACACATTCAGCTGCACTCAGTACACATCTCTATTTATAACCACATAGTACGAAGTCTTACAACACCAGGTTAAAGTCCAACAGGTTTGTTTCGATGTCACTAGCTTTCGGAGCGCTGCTCCTTCCTCAGGTGAATGAAGAGGTATGTTCCAGAAACATATATATAGACATATGTTTATGTTTTGGGTGTGTGTTGCCAGACAATGCTTGGAATGCGAGCATTAGCAGGTGATTAAATCTTTGCAGATCCAGAAATGGGGTAACCCCAGGTTAAAGAGGTGTGAATTTTGTCAAGCCAGGGCAGTCGGTAGGGTTTCGCAGGCCAGATGGTGGGGGATGAATGTAATGCGACATGAATCCCAGGTCCCGGTTGAGGGCGCACTCATGTGTGCGGAACTTGGCTATTTCTGCTCGGCGATTCTGCGTTGTCGTGCGTCCTGAAGGCCGCCTTGGAGAACGCATACCCGGAGATCGGAGGCTGAATGCCCTTGACTGCTGAAGTGTTCCCCGACTGGAAGGGAATATTCCTGCCTGGTGATTGTCACGCGATGTCCGTTCATTCGTTGTCGCAGCGTCTGCATGGTCTCGCCAATGTACCACGCTTCGGGACATCCTTTCCTGCAGCGTATGAGGTAGACAACGTTGGCCGAGTCGCACGAGTATGTACCGCGTACCTGGTGGGTGGTGTTCTCACGTGTAATGGTGGTATCCATGTCGATGATCTGGCACGTCTTGCAGAGATTGCCATGGCAGGGTTGTGTGGTGTCGTGGTCACTGTTCTGAAGACTGGGTAGTTTGCTGCAAACAATGGTTTGTTTGAGGTTGCGCGGTTGTTTGAAGGCAAGTAGTGGGGGTGTGGGGATGACCTTGGCAAGATGTTCATCTTCATCAATGACGTGTTGAAGGCTGTGAAGAAGATGTTGTAGTTTCTCCGCTCCGGGGAATTACTGGACGACGAAGGGTATTCTGTCGGTTGTGGCCCATGTTTGTCTTCTGAGGAGGTCGGAGCACAGGCACATAGTTGGTGCATAGGCACATGTGCCACATAGGCACATGTTCTTATAAAAAAGGGAGATGTCATGATATTTAGGTAAACATCATAGCACAAACATACATACATACTGATGGACAGATCAACGGACCAATCAACACACACACAACACCACAGCCAATCACAGGCAAGAGCATACACAGTACAAAACAGGGAACACAACACTTCCTGAGGATTCCAGCAGGAGACAGCTCAGGGCACAGAGCTCATAGCAAGCCACTCAGACATCCACCATGTGCTGAGTGCCACCACAAGATAGAAATAGGAATAGGTCCACAGATTCTAGGGTTATGATCGAACCTCAGTAACCAGTTTACCACTGTAAATAAATGTTAGTAATAAAACTGAGTTGTACCATTCGCAACCGTGTTGGTTCGTCTGTGTAGCAGAGTACCCAACACATCACCATCTGAGCATAAACCTCTGCCTTTTAACTCAGTTAGAAGCAACTTTGACTTTCTGGTTCATGTTTCACACCGGTGCATTCCTGAAATAAAGTATGATGCCAATAACCCTTTGCCATTCACTCTTCCAATGCCTCTGTGGCTGTAGAAAATCTCAAGAGACCCAGAGATGAACATTCATCATCTTGTCTTACCCATACATAATACCAGAAGGATACGGGTTCCTTCTATTCTGTAATTTAGGCAGAGGAATTTAACATATGGAAACATTATTTGAGTTTTGAAAGAAAATCACGATCTGATCAATTTTCCACTTTAAATTCATACTTTAAAGTTTTTTAACCATCCAGAAATTTAGGTTTCTGTAAGTATATTTGTATCAATCACCAAAAGCACTTTAATTTGATTGTGTGGTAGCCTTTGCATTGTACTCTCACTATAGATTGAGTACAAGCATTACAATAGAGAGGAACTGCTTGCTTCCGGTGTTCTCAAGAATGCAACATGACCTGGGTTCCAGCAAGGGCCACCAAATGAAAAGAAAGGTACAGAGTCCTTTCCTCTTGGGCCTTATAACAAGCCCTGCAGAGTACAGAAAGGCACTGCTAAATCAAAAAAGATTGAAAAGTGTTTGCGAGTTGGAGGATTCCCCACTTGAGTGCTGTTTTTCAGTCGCTCGGGATTAATACAGAAAGTTGTTAAGAGTTAATTCGATGTGAAAAGGTCCAAGTTATCCTTTTGTGAGGCATTGAACTTACCTGAGGGGAAATATGCTCTGATTCTCAAACCTTCGGTACTACATAAACATTTTGCTCGTTAGCCACAGGGGAACTGAGAAAATGTCAGCACAATCGCGCTAATAATTTAAATTTGAAATGGTATTCATTGACGCTTAGCTTCCTAACTTGCAATCGATAACAAATGAGTGAAAAAGTACACATTGAACTCCCCAGTGACATGCACTGATGGAGTGAGTGCACACAGCACAATTCCCTCTTACAAGTCTCCGCTAATTTCACAGGCTGTTTAATTCAATGTATGCCTCATGTAATGGGGGGGATAATATCAATTATTAATCATCGAATATTCTTCTATACTACTTCAATAAAACCTGATCAAGGCTCACATTTCTCAGCCAAATCAAGAAAGGGCTATAAATGCATATAGTTACGACCTGTTGGAAAGGGGTGACCCCTTTATTCAACATCCTCGGTTGGTGACAACAGAGGTTTAGATTTCTTTTTCACACGCATATGCCTTATTTAACTATTTAGCTGTGAGCAATAAGGAGCTAATGAAATAAGGTTTAAAAGGAGTGAAAGGAAGAGCAAGCTTATGAACTAGTGAACCTGAGAAAGATAATAAAAACACATCAAACATTCGGTGCACCCATACACACGCACGCACCCACACGTGTGTTGGAGATAAGGGAAGCAAGAGTCCAATAAAGGAAAGTTAAAAGAATGTGTACAGTTAAGTGTCCTGTCCTTAAGGCATGGATTTTTAAATGTTGCAGCTGATGGGGTCAGATGTAGAAAATATTGCAATTATTGCGAGATCTCGGCTCGCTGGTAGATTTCTTGTAAAGTTGACTTCTGAACTGAGTAATAAATTTGGTCCAAGAGAGAACAGTTGCCCTCAACTTACTTCCTCCACTGAAACCTTTCTTGCAATCTCACTGCAATGGCTGCAGCCTGGCCTGAAATACTTCACCCATTGTGCATTTCCAAGAGGTTTTGGATGAGTCTGTCTGTGGAAGCCATTGGTTCAATATCCAGCGCTTTTCATTTCAATGTCAAGCTTCAGTGAACCTCTGAATGATAAGAATTGTCTCTCTTCACCCTCCCCTGAGGGTGATTTGTTTGTTTTTCACCTTCATATTGGAAGGTAACCTTGCATCGTTAAAGAGTTTGCTGTGTCTCATTGCAAATTGCAAAGATTTCCGTCAGTTCAAAGATCATTGGTGGAATTCTCTCCGGCCAGAAACAAAGTGCTGACACTGGGAATGAATCGCCGGTGTTCTACCACAGCAAAATTTCCGCTGTTCCCGGATCAATCTATCAACCGTTAAGGGGTTAACACCGGCGCCACGTGGAACACGAAAAATTCCAATGAAAAATGATGTGTGATTTGCCAGATTCGGGATTGGCACTTGAGAGGCAGAAAAGCTGAAGGTTCGATTCCGGCTTGGGTCACTGTCTGTGCGGAGTCTGCACATCCTCCCCGTGTGTGCGTGGGTTTACTCCGGGTGCTCCGGTTTCCTCCCACAGTCCAAAGATGTGCAGGTTAGGTGGATTGGCCATGATAAATTGCCCTTAGTGTCCAAAATTGCCCTTAATGTTGGGTGGGGTTACTGGGTTATGGGGATAGGGTGGAGGTGTTGACCTTGGGTAGGGTGCTCTTTCCAGGAGCCGGTGCAGACTCGATGGGCCGAATGGCCTCCTTCTGCACTGTAAATTCTATGATAAGCACTCCCCACACACACTCATCCCAGCTCACCAAATGGCAGCAAGGAGAGGGGCACCGCGGTACACCAACTAGGCACTGCGGAGGAGAGGCGGGCCACCCTGTACCACGGGTAGAGAGGCGATGGCCACCCACCGCTGTGCAACAGGCCTGTAAGCAGGTCGCAGAGGCCGTGACGCCATGGCCAACACCGCTAGGACTGGCCAGCAGTGCCGCAAGAAACTGCATGACCGCTTCAGGGCCGCCAAGGTGAGTAGGCAGCACTGTGCCCCTGGCACTAACCCGGGTCCCACACACCCGTAACCCCACCCCTCCCTCCCTCCACCCGGAGGGAAACTGAACCTCCGCCCTGGCCAACCAGCCAGCAAACATACCGGCCGCCATGGCCGATTGTCTGGTCCGGCTGTCTAACCCTGTGCATTATCTGACTCCCCCCCCAGGATAACGAGGCACACAACCACTGGGAGCGGGAGGAAACCTGAGGGGCACCGCCGGACCTGCAGCCCCTCACCGCAGTAGAGCAGCGGGCCCTGGACCTGATTGGTGGGCTTGGGGAACAGTCAGTCACTGAGGCGGAGGGCGGCATTGGGCGAGCAAGTGAGGCCAAGCTAAGTTACGGGTCCCCATTGCACGTGCATCACCACCCCCACCCCACACTCCCCTACACTGCAAACTCCACCACCCCCACAGCACCCCCACTGCCCCCTCCAACCCCACCACCCCCACAGCCCCCCCCACTGCCCCCTCCACACATCCCCCCACACTGCAACCTCCACCACCACAACCCCCCACATTGCCCCCTCCATCCCCACCACCCTTGCGCACCCGCACACCCTGACACTGTCCCCTCCACCACCCCCAATCAACCCCCCCCCCCACACTTCCCGCTCCAACCCCACCATCCCCACACACCCCAAACTGCCCTCTACACCCTCCCCACCTCAACACTGCCCGGACCACTACCACCCGCAACCCCAAACCACGGTCCAATCATACGTCCTATCTTGCGTCTTGCTGGATCACATGGCGATGATGCAGGCCCTCTTGGTGTCCCCTGACCCCAACCACAACCCTAGCCCCAACCCCAGGAGGAGAGCAGCGAGGAGGAGGAGGGCACCGACACGAACGGGAGCCCTCGATCCGCAGACAGGGGCTCCCCAGAGCACCAGTCCGGGGACGACACTGACTTTACATCACAGCCGTCTCCAGCACCCTCCACCATCCCAAAGACACTCACCTCGGTTGGGCAATTTAGTGAAGAGGCTCCTGGGAACTCCAAATGGGGCAGACGGACAGAGGGCAACCCGACCCAGGGACTAGCTGCCATGCGGACAGGTGTGGGCTCCTGGAAAGGACAGTCCCATCTATTGCGGAGGTGCGGTCGCAGAGCCAGGTCTACATGAGGGGGTGTCAGCATCCAGCGCCTGCAGGTGCAGTTGGAGGAGTCCAACCGCATGCAGGAGCAGGAGATGGTGCCGACTATGCATGCCACCCAAGTCAACGCCGCATGGGTGGCGTCTGCATTGGAAACCTGGGGGGGGGGGGGAAGGTTTCAGCCATGCGCCAAGATGTCCAAGGCCTGGGGCACTCTGTGTGGGTGGTGGGCGATGCCCAGGACAGGGCTGCCCTCTCACAAGCAGCCATGTACCAGGGCCACCTGGACATGGCAGCCACGCTCTCAAGCACAGCCCAGTCACACCAGGCCATGGCTGAAGGCATCAGCAGCATTGCCCAGGCACTAACCGATGTGGCACAGTCCCAGAAGGAGGTGGTTCATTCCCTGTGCTCCATGCCGCGAGCATTGAAACCCTGATCAAGACGGGTGAGGGCCTCCAGTACTGGTAGGGCCGGGGGCGCCCCAGGGGTTGGCTCTGCTTGCACCCCTATCCCATGGAGTAGCCCAGGGGCCATTGTGCACCCCAAGGGAGGAGGAGGTTTGGGGCCCATGCCAGTGATTGTCACAGGGGAGGTGCCATAATAGCACAGAGCCTCGGACTCCCCTCTCCCCTCCTGTCCCTGGTACATCTGGTAGGTAGCGGCAGAATAAGGTGGCACCACGCCACCTGGGACACCTGAGCAGCAGCTGGGCTATCCAGGCCCGATCACCCAAGAAGACAGACACCAAAGGGGACCCAGGGAGGGAATCACAGCAGACCGTCTCCATTCATACCACCTGGGGATCCACCTAGATATAGCACTAGGGCCCGTGAGGCCAGAAAAATAGACACCATCATGGGTGCTAGGCACAGTATAGTGTTAGGGGCTTGCGCACATATCTTTAAATATTTGTTCACATTAAACACCTGTGCACAATGTTACATCCTGCCTCTGTCAGAACTGTGTGAGGGATGGGCTGATCTGCGCTGGCTACAGCGGGGGTGCAGGGGGAGGGGAGTGGGGGGGGGGGGTGGGGGTATGGGTGGATATTGTGGGTGGGCTAAGCCCAGGGACTGCAGTTCAGCCAGTGCTCACCCTCCGGTATCCCACCCTCATCCACTCCCCACTCCCGCCATTACCGTCCCCATCTCCGCCACCCCAGGGATCCGATGGGACCGTATGATGGAATGGCCAGCTCGGATGCAGGGATCGCCCAGGTGGATGGGGAAAAGTGCTACCGTGGGCAGGCGTCAGACCTTGTCAAATGATGCGGAGCACTGGAGCTCATCGCAGAGCGGGTTGTCATCATCCCGGAAATGTTGAGGACCAGGTTATCCACTGGGGGCAGATGGGGAGTGAGGGCGGGGATGTGGGGTAGAGGTGGGGGAGAAGTGATAGGAATCCGTGAGGTGGCTGGGTGGGAGATCTCCATGGAGGTGTGAAGAGTGTGTGAAGGCGTGCAACGGGAGACCTGAGGAGGCAGACTTGCCCCGGCTGCGCAAAGAAGGTCAGTCATCTTCTTCCGGCACTGTTGCCCCATCTTCTTAGGCAGTGAGCTGACACTCAGTACTGTGGCCACCGCCTCCCAGGCGGAGTTGGTGATCTTGGTTGATGGACGTTTGCGGGAACGTGGGTGGAAGATGTCACGCCACTGGTACATACCATCCAGGAGTTCGGTGAGGACTCCCTGGTGCTCTCTTTCTGGCGTCACCTGAGGCCCTCCCCCGCCAGCATGGAGGGCGTGCGCTCATTTTCGAGGACCTCAAATGGAGGCTGCGGACTGTGCCCAGCGCCACCACAGTCGTTGGGGGGCAGGGGGGGGGACCGTTCCTTCGGGCCTTCAGCGGGGGCTGGGAGGACTTGTGGGGGGGGGGGGTCTGGGGGTGGTGAGGGGGGTTACAGGGCATACTATCTGGCAGGCCAGGTCTGCGCGTGGACGCTGCCATTTTGTACGGCGCGGCCGCTGCAGGTCAATCCTCCGTGCGTATCTGCAGGTAAAGCCTGGAGCTTTACGTGGTGCGGCTGCTAGTCCTACACCGGGCGGAGCATTTGTGCGGGGGTGGCGCCGGATTTTTGGTCGTAAGACTCGACACATGCTCCGGACATAGCCTCAAAATTGAAGAATCCAGCCTTATGTTTTCCCGGGGCGAGCAAATTAAGGGTTAGCTGCCATGGGCACAGCATAAATCACATGGGAAATAAAAATTTTGTGAAAGAGATTTAATAGTCAGTGAGCTTTCCCACTGTCGACATCTTCGGTTTTCTCACCGGAACCGACACTTTGATAAAATATGGTCAGATTCCACCCTACGTATCTAACATTATGCTGTCTATTTATACTTCAAAGGATCACAAGGCAATAGACTCAACAGTGTTGTTTTAGGTTATTCATCCTTGCCATTTAATTTTCGCCATCATCATGGTGTGAGAGGCTAACCCACATAGCCAATGCTGCACACATGTTTTAAACTTTGTCAAGCTGTGGTGCGTTCTATAACTCGAAGCACTTTATCCTATATCTCGCCGCAATTATCTATCTATTGCTATTTTTGAAAATAAATCAGTTTTAGACACAGTTCTGTATGATGGTAACTGTTTCTGGTACTTTCACCCTCACCAGTGGCGCAGGAGAATTGGTCACCAATTTAAAATCAAATATTGGAATATTACAACAAAAATCTCGAACTGTATCACGGATTGGAAGAAATATGTGAGCCTCTGACCATACACTGAACAGTTAACAAAAAGCACAGTAAATACTCAGCAACTCAGGGGGCATCTGAGGGGTGAAAAAGAGCTGATGTGCGGGATTCTTCGGCCACGATAATCCCGCCCGAGGTCAATGGACTTCTCCATTGTCTGCATCTCGCCCGTGGCGTGCTTGCGGTGGGCGGGGCAGAAGAATCCAGCCCTAGTTCCACGACCTTTCATCAGAATAGATTTCTCCTTCCTTTGAAGTCTTGAATTCATTGCAAGATCTCTTGGAGTACAACCTTGTTAAGTGTCATAGCTTTGTACTTTTTATTTCAGGAGATAATTTAATTTCCCTCAAAAAGTGATTATGAAAGATAGCATGTGGTTATTAAAGGATAATTACACCACCGGTGGCAGGAACCTAGATTCAAATCCCAGTTCCACTAACCTTCTTCCCTGATTATTTTGCATTGGCAATTTTACTGGTTCTCAAATTGTCCCATTGAATGACTTATAATGGAAACAGGGCCCCAGGGAAAAAGCGGGATTAAGGAGGTGTGCATACTTAAAGGAGGAATGAATTGATAGCAGCATCGAGATATTATTTCGAACAAAGTCGACACGTGTTGAAGTCCACAGTATTGAAAGACATTGGATGGGACTCACAGGTCGCCAACGCCGAAATCGCGTTCGGCGATCGGCCGGACAAATGCCGTTCGCGATCGGATCAGGGGCAGTCCCGCTTTCACGATGCTCCGCCCCCTCCAAAGCGGAGTACGCCGCGCGCCATATTGACGGCCTCAGGACATTGCCTGAGGACACCCCCTCCCCCGATGCTCCGCCCCAGACCAGCCGAGTTCCCGATGGTGGAGGTCGCGTGTGGTCTCATCCGTCAGGAACTCGGCGTGGCGGCTGCGGGCTCAGTTCAGCGCCGCCACAGTCGTGGGAGGGACGATCTGCGGGCAGGGCGGACTTTGCCAGGGGCTGGGGGCACAGTTGGGGGTTGGCCTGTGGCATGCGAGCCGGCCAAAGGGGGGGGCACTATTTTGCAGGCCGGGTCCGCGAACGGCCACGCCATGTTGCACGACGCAGCAGCTGCAGGCCCCCGCCGTGCGCATGCACGGCCAGGGAATGGCAATTCTCAGGGCTGTATCGGCAGCTAGAGCTGGGTGCTCTACGCTGCCTTGATGCTAACCCCCAGCCAAACGGAGGATCGGTGGTCATTTTACACCATTTTGTCTGTCCTAAAATGCCACCGTTCCCATGCCGGCGTGGGGACAGAGCGTCAAAACAGGAGAATCCAGCCCATTATTCTATAAGGCCTGATACCCAGATATATGGAACTCTTCCAAATATTTTTCTGACATGGTGTTGTCCAATTCTCTTCCTGCACCTAGTGCACAAAGATGGACTTCCGTCTGCTTCCCTGGCTAGGTTGTTCGTCTGTCGGCAGAGGCTTGTAGCATGAGGGGCGCTTGAGAGGGGCACTACTCCACATCAAGTGTGGCTCACTAGGAGTCTCTCTCACCCTTACCACCAGCCATTGATGCATTGGAAGGATTTTGCAGGTTGACACACTCAACCTGTTTGGCCGCATAATGAATGCACCTACCTTGACCATCAAGTCCAGGGATGGGACTCGAATCCAGAGTTTCTGACTCAGAGACAGAGACACTTCCCACTGCACCACAAGTTCTCCTATTAATAATGTTGTGCTTTTAATAGATAGCATAGTGTAGCCACCAGAGTTGGCCACTTCCTGACTTAAAATGGAGAACCGCAAAGGCTGAAGGGAAATTCAGCCAACACAGGCAAAAACTAGCAGGTGCAAAGTTACTGTGTATTAGACTCTGCAGAAACCCAGACAGCATCGATACAAGCAGCCATCTGCATAGTAATGTAGCAGCCACCTACATAATAATGAGCGATCCCCGGGAACAATCGAAACATTTTAAGGTAAACAAGGCCAAGCCATATTCCTCAGCGCCAGCAGGAGCCAACACAAAAGAGGTTAACGGACACTTAAAGACCGCCCAACGATCAGTGAACAGCTCCAGTATTGGAGAAATCGAACCAAGTGATTGGAACAAAGTCCAATCACCTGGAACCAGGTACGGGGTCCGCCCCGAAGGGTGGGAAGCCCCTGGGGACTATAAAGTAAAGCCCCCAAGTTCAAATCGTCCTTCTTGACAGGGTCACTCAGCAACGCGAAGCAAACCCTGAGAGTGAACTGTCCAGCGGCCTCCAAACAAGAAACTCGCAATTCAATGCTCGCTATGAGATAGGCGCTCCTAGCTACCAGTCCTTACCAGCTTTTGAATCCTGCAGACTCAGGACCCGAACGAAAGGCCATTTGTTCCCCTGACCTGGTGGGCCAGTCCGAAGCTAAGTATAGGCCTGTTAGTGATAGAAATAGCCTAGAAAGTAGAGTTTATGCATGAGTAGCGATTTACTGTGTATAATAAATGTGTATTGATTTGAATCTTACTAATTGGTGTGTTGAGTTATTGATCATTACTTGAACTTGAACCTCGTGGCGGTATAATAAAGATACCTAGCGACTCCAGAGCAAAGGTTATAAAACAGAGCCAATTGAACCAAACAAAAGTTAGCAACAATAGCTGATGTAGTGACCATGTTATACTGTTAGCCAAAGAAAGACATCATGAAAAAAGGCAATTACTGTTTCATTTGTTACTGTGTTTTAGCTTTCATAATTAAAGTGGATATGCCACTATGAATAAAATAGGTGCATTCTTCAGTCCTGATTAAACCATTATTTGTAAAACTTCACATAAAGCATGTTCCATCAATGCAATGTCACACACAGAAGATTCATCTTTTTAAATTCAAAACAGCAGTAACCTTAGTATAAACCAGGAATAAAGAAAATTGACATAGTTTTCAAGAGCAAGAATTGGAGTTCACTCTGCACCTCCTGACTGCCTCATTTATTCAGTGTGAAGAAGATGTCAACAGCTAAAAATTGGGGTGGAAGAAAACTCATTTGCTCAAGGCTTGCCCAATCCAATTTTCCCAACTAGGCTCAAAGCCTACTCAAACTGAGCGTTTCTGCTCTGATATGTATCACTACGCATAGAGTGAGTGACTAAAACAGTGGCTTTTAAAGGGACCCATGCAAATCCCTCAAAAACAGATAAGTTTCAACTGAGGATTTGAGAGAGAAGAGTTGGTGTTCCTAGCGCACAGTTGACCCAGACATTAGCACTGCTGCCTCACAGCGCCAGGGACTCGAGTTCTATTCCGACCTTGGTGACTTGTCTGTGCGGAATTTGCACGTTCTCCCCATGTCTGCATGTTTTTCCTCCAGGTGCTCCGGTTTCCTCCCGCAGTCCAAAGATGTTCAAGTTCGGTGGATTGGCCATGCTAAATTACCCTTTAGTGTCCAAAGGTTAGGTAGGGTTACGTGTATGGGGTTGGGGAGTGGACTGAGGTAGGGTGGTCTTTCAGATGGCCAGTACAGAATTGATGGGCTGAATGGCTGACTGAACTGGAGGGATTCTATGTCAACCACTGTGCAGTCTCTTTCTCTCTAGCAAGTGCTTCCTTTTCCTAATGAATGTTCTGTAATGTCATATCATGTCATATAATTTCATAATCCAGCTTGGCAAAAAGTGATTATGAAACCTACGATGATGGAACAAACTATTGAGAAGTTGGATGAAATATTTGCAAGATTTTGTCGACCAGAGCAGGTCATAGGTGACAATGGTGACAGTTCACTTCCAAGGAGTTCAAAGATTACTGAAGAGGAAATGAGATATAGCGCAACAAGTCAGCTCCATACCATCCTGGAACAAATGGGTTGGCCAAGTGATTCATACAGTCACTTGAACATTCTATCAAGGCATCAAAGGATCAAGGTACATTGTCAAGAAGAGTGAACAATTTCTTGATGTCATACCAAAATACCGCACACACAATGACAGAGTTCACCAGCAATGCTGCTTTTCAAAAGAAAGCAAAGAACAAAGTTCGACCTTTTGATACCAGCTGACACTTCAGAGATTGTCAAACGGCAACAAGCACAGATTGCTCGGAGGCAACAAAACTCTAAAAAGCGAGTATTCACTCAATGAGGGCAAGTGCCAGCAAGAAGCTACACCTCCAGTGGGAAATGGGTACCTTCTTGTATCCCAGCAAAAACGGGTCAAATGACATACACCGTACAAGCGAATGATGAAAGAGTTTGGCAACGTCATACTGACCAACTATTAGCATCACAAAGTGAATCACTGAAATTTCTCGAAGCATTTTCATCGGAATATCTAAGCAGTGGATACTTCTGATTAGAGACTGAACACAGAGAGGATAAAAGCAAATTACTGCGGATGCTGGAACCTGAAACCAAAAAGAAAATGCTGGAAAATCTCAGCAGGTCTGGCAGCATCTGTCGGGAGAGAAAAGAGCTAACATTTCGAGTCCAGATGACCCTTTGTCAAAGCAGACCCTTTGTCTGGACTCGAAACGTTAGCTCTTTTCTCTCCTTACAGATGCTGCCAGACCTGCTTGAGATTTTCCAGCATTTTCTTTTTGAACACAGAGAGGAGTTCAGATTAAGTTCCTGATGATGCTTCCACACTAATGGAAACGGACGCAACTTGATAGGAAGTACCACTTACTGAAGGAAAAGACGGCACTTCAAAGCTCTGAGTAGCCAGGTTCCAGGACATTGAGTATAACGCAAAATAAATAAATATCCACCTGAGAGACTGTCTTATTTAATTGCATATATGTAAAAAGATAATGATGCAAAATAATGCATTTAAATGTATAACTGGGTCTGTTGTTAAACGTAAGAAAAGTTGTTGTATTAAAGAAGTAGAGGGGGAGGGGTGCTATGTAATAAGGGATACATCCCTGCTGGTGGAATGTCATGTGATCTGTCATGACATCAGCAGAGTTTGTGGGCTTCAATTCTTCATCTTTGTTTATATGAACAATACCTCCTGAATAAACCTTGCATCATGGCTTTGAAGAAATCCAAGTGTGTGGCAGCTCCATACCTTTATTATTTGCGGTACTTAGAGAATATAACAGAGGGAGGGTCACTTTTTAACATCCATACCTGCTTATGCTTGGAGGACGTCAATCCTGCATATTGTTTTCTGCATGTGAAAGTATTCCATTTGGCCTTACTGGTTGTTCAAGTAAGTAATCTGGTTTAATACATCTTCCGTAGCCTGCAAATTGTCTTTTCAAATCTTGTACACCTGGGTGGCTCCCCCATTGGATTCTCGGTCACATTGGTGTGAAAAGTTAATGGGAATAGGCAGGAAATTGAGATTTCAATCAAGTCAGTCAAGGTCTAATTGACTCGAGAGGCCTACTCCTGCTCCTAACTCATGTGAACCTCTGAACCTTCACAAATGGCACTGAAAGACTCCATGACTTCACTTCTGCACTGTCATTGATCAGAAGCCACTAAATGTATGCTCACCTTAAAGCACGGAGTTTCATCTGAAGTTTGTACTGAATTCAACCAGTTGACTAGCAGCGGGATTCTCACTGCTGAAAATATTAATTTGCTAAACGTAATTGCTAAATAGCTAATTATTCTCAATCTCACACGGCCTATTATTATCCTTCTAAAGGTGTCAAGCAATTCTATTGTAAATACGAATATTTTGAATTCTAAATATAACTTCATTCATCTTTTATTGCGCATTGGCTCTAATTTATTCAAAGAGTAATTTGATGTTGAAAAATTCCGTTGTTGCATTTGTGCTCAGTTTGACTTTATATCATCTAATAGGAGGCCCTCATGTTAAAATGCTGCTTAATATGTTTCAAAGAGGATGGTCTGCATTTAGAAATATGAGGACTTCACTTAGTTAGGAATGTTCACCTTACCCTGAAATTAAAATATGTGATGATAGTGAATGACTTTTATCTGGAATTGCTCTCTCCATTACTTCAATGAAGATGTTAATCCCTTAAATTAGCAGGTCAAAAGAGCATTTGATGTTTGCCCACTCCTATTTAATACATAATTTCAGAGTCATAGAACAGTGCAATGGAAAAGAACATTTTCCTCTGTCCAGATAATCTCAATGTTCAAAAAGTATCTTTCTATATCTATTATATCCTTCTATGTTCCAAAATACTACCCAGCTCCCTCTTCAATTTTCCCCCTTCCTGTCTCCCTGCTCAGTTTATTTCATAAATTTAGCACAGGCTGTGTAGTTAAATCTGAACAGTCTACTTGCCTTGTGTGTGGGAAGAGGCCGACATCAGTTTTTTCAAATAGAATTTACAGTGCAGAAGGAGGCCATTCGGCCCATCGAGTCTGCACTGGCCCTTGGAAAGAGCATCCTACTTAAGCCCGCACCTCCACCCTCTAACAGCACATTGGGTGGACCATGGTCTGCTGTCGCTCAAGAAAGTGGATCACCACCAACTTCTCAAGAGCAATTATGGGTGGGTAATACATCCTGGTCTTTTTCTTTTGTTGCAAAAACATACTTTATTCGTAAAATATCTCAGAACATTATAAACATTTCAAAATGGCCATCACCCAAAGTGCAAAAATGTTCAGGTTTTCTACGTAGATTATGTTGCATTCTGAGGTGTTTTGACGCAGTCATTCCAAAACACAGGACAACGGGCTGAGGGGTTCTCTAAAGTTCTAATGTGCTGAGGGACCGTGGGGAAAGGTTGCTGGCTAAGATCCTCCAGCCATTGTGAACTGGAATTGTATAGAACCCCCTTGGGTTCCATGACTTTTATTGAATGTATACAGTGAACATTACCCCGACCACAATTATATGGAGGCACCTCAGAGTGAAACTTGATCAATGTAGACAACTTAAATAAATGTTGGCCTTGCAACACTCACATTCTCAGAACATTTTTTTTAACCTGCAGCTGATCATAGCATTCCTGTTCCTCCTGGCTCCACATTCATGTAAATCTATTTTACTTGTCTCCCTTTGAGAACATCCTGGTGGGACGCATGGGGACCTTGTTTTCTACAATAAAGGAAAAGTTGTGTTCAGAACAACCCAATATATTGCAGAGAGGGCTTCAAACAGACCCTTAATTTGAATTCAAAAGTGGCTCACACCTGTTTCATGCTTGGGTCTCAGGTGGCAATGTTTTACTTGTACCAACATGGAAGGCAGGAAGCTTCCAGTTGTTAATGAGAGTGTGTTTCTCGCTCCTTCATTTTGGAGACTCGGGAAGTTATTTATAACCGGAGAAGTGGGTATTGAGGTGAAATTTCTCAGGTGCTAAGTTCTCAAAGGGTTAAGGAGGCTCGGATGAATATTACCAAATCTTTAACTCCACCTCCTGATTCTCTTTCATTTCTGTTGGAAGCGCTTTGATGGTTTGGTTTCCTGGAGGGCGGCTTGCAGGAAAATCTTCTTACGCAATCACATCTTCGTGGTTGAGAAAGATTCCATATGGTCAGAACACGGGATTGCAAACAGGTTGGGTGCCAACTAGAGATGAGCAATTGATCCTGATGTTAAATGGTGCTTCATCAGGCCAGGATCCTGCAGTCTTGCTCCCCTTTAAATAAAGAAAAAACACACAGTGGGATAACAATTACATTTGAAAGAAACACTAAAAGCCGCATTACAAATCTCCGAAATGTTGATAATTCACGTGCAGTTTCTGCAAACAGCCTCATTGCACAGCCAGACTCAGTTAAGCGGAATATAATGATGAGTGACAGATGATTGTTAATTTGGTGCATATGTTTATTGGGACAAGGGTGGCTCAGCATTAACAACTCACAGGAAAATATTTTCAGCTCCTCTTGCTCTTCAGCGCCTTCAAACATCTTTTATATTCAGCTCCTGGCTCACATTAGCATCCATATACAACATTCATTTCTTGGATTGTTTATCCAGCGACTGTTCATAGCTCTCAAAACTTTAAATTGCTTCATTTGTGGCTGCTTCATTAATGACCTTCCTTCCATCGGAAGGTCAGGAGTGATCTGCTTCACTGATGATTGCGTAGTTTTCTGCTCCATTTGCAATCGTTCAGAAAAAGAAGCAGTCCACATAGTCAGACCTGAACACGATCCAGACTTGGACTGATGAATAGTCAGTCGTGTTCATGTCATTCACAAGAGGGAGCCTAACCACTCCCATTTATATTTAATGACATGACCATTGCTGAATCCCCAACTATCAACTCCTTGAGGGTCATTATAATAATAATAATCACTTATTGTCACAAGTAGGCTTCAATGAAGTTACTGTGAAAAGCCCCTAGTCGCATTTTCATTTTCATTTTTCATTCTGGCACCTGTTCGGGGAGGCCAGGTACGGGGAATTGAACCTGCGCTGCTGGCCGCTGCATTACAAGCCAGCTGTTTACCCCACTGTGCTAAACCAGCCCCATTATTGACCATAAGTCGCATGAAGGTGGCAGCTGGAAACTTGAGTTGCGGCAAGACTGAGTGCCAAAATCTGGGAATTTGGTAAGTGAGGCTCTCTTAAGGCATGATCTCTTTCCAGAGTGGAGTCAAGTTTGCATTCAGTATTTCACTTAACTGTAAAGGTACATTGTAGACTTTTATTCGGCGATCGGCCGGAAAATCCCCGTTTGCGCCGCTTTTGCAATGCTCCACCCCCTCGAAAACGGCGTAATCTGCAGAGGTCTTCCCCGATGCTCCGCCCCCGATGGACCGAGTTCCCGACGGCGTGGAACACTTATCCTTTTTATTTTCGGGAACACGGCATGGCAGTTGCGGACTGAGTCAAGCGCCGCCACAGTCGGGCAGGGAGCCGTTCCGCGGGCAGGGGGGTCGTTGGCGGGGGCGGGGGCCACTGGCGGGGGATGGTCCGGGGGTGGCGAGGCTGACAACAGGGGGGGGCAGTTTTTCGCAGGCCGGGTCCACGCGCGGCCAACGCCATCTTGCAATGGACCCAGCAATTCTCCGGCCGCATCCCCAGGTAAAGCCGGGGGCTTTACGCTGCATGCCTGCTAGCCCCCCACCAGACGAATGATCGGTGCAGCTTTTGCACTGTTTTTTTTGGGTAAAACGCCACTGTTCCCATGCCGGTGTCACCACTTAGTCTTCAAATTGGAGAATCCAGTGCCAAGTGTTGCCACCGGGACTGAAATGGGTACGATTTACATTCCCGTTGGGGGTGCTATTTAGTAAGCAAGTCAAAACATGCAAATCTAGGTGTTCTAACGGCTGGGACCGGAGTTAGCGCTGAAGAGCCTGGCAGCTGGAGCTGTTTTTAAATGTTCCATTTACCACACACTCATTGCAGCCACGGAGATAGCTCAGAGAAGACCTGTCCCCCTGAGATCAGGAGTCAGGTCAGGACCTGCAGCTCCATGTCAGTGAAGAGGGGAGGGGCACCCTCTTCCTCAGGGCGGGCTGCAGACTCGAGCCTGCCCTCTTGATCACCACCTGGGAGGCAGGGGCAGTCAGTGCTGCCAGCCTCAACAGGAGGAGGCAGCTTGTCATCCAGAAGAGTGGGGGTCACTGGCGAGGCCTTTGCCCTGAGAGGGACAGAGAACCATGGAGGGCTCCAAAGGCCGTGGTGCAGGTGTCCTCTGGGTGGGCTGAGCACTGCTGATCCCCTGCTTCCTCTGCAATGGGGCAATGCTTCTGAGGAATGCTGATACCCGGTGGGCTCCTGATTGAGTTTGGCCCTTGATGATACAGCTGGGCTATGCAGGTGTCCTTTTATATGAATCCTGAACGTTAGCATGCGGGTACAGCAAGTAGTTAGAACGGCAAATGGAATTGGGCCTTATTGCAATGGGATGGAGTGTAAAAGCAGGGAAGCCTTACAGTTGTAACTGTATGTGGAATTGGTGAGATCACACTTGGAGTATTGTGTACAGTAATTACTCACTTAACATCGTTGAGTTCCTGGGAAGTTGCAACTTTAAGTGAAATGGTTTTAAGCAGATCAGCTTTTCTCATTACAAGCAATATTACAGTTAGGCTCAATAGGACTTCCCTTGCCAGAAAAAAAACATTGTGGCCTGTAAGTTGAAACACTGGACCTTGCTAAGTTCTAACATCCTATATCGACTCTCTCCTGCTCCCCAAGCCAAGAATGTGATAGAATATTTGCTACTTGCCTAAATGGGTGCAGCTTCGCTGATGGTCAAGAAGCTCAACACCATTCAAGACACAGCAGCCCATTTTAATGGCCCATCCATCATCTTAAACATTCACTTCAGCTACAGCCCATGCAGAATTGCAGCAGTGTTTCCCGTTCACCTGATGCACTGCACCGATTCACCACGGTTCCTAACCTGTGGCTTCCTCCACCTAGTAGGACAAAGGCAGCAGACACATGGGAACACCACTATCTGCAAGATCCCCTCCAATTCAATCACCATCATGACTTGAAAATGTTCTTTCACTGTCACCGGGTCAAAATCTCTGAACTCACACTACTGTTGATGTACGGAAGCCACCTGGACTGCAGAGGATCAAAAAGGTGGCTCAGGCAGTGCCTTCCCAAGAAGCATTTAAGGGATGGACAATAAATGCTGGCCTTGCTAGCGCTGCCTACATCCTAAGTATGAATTCAAAGTTTGAATAACCGGTCTCTCAATTACTGTAATATTGGTTGAAGGGAGACTGTTGTCATTTATAAGCCAAGTGGAACACACACTCGAGGCTCGCACTTGAGGAACGGTCACTTAGAGAAGGCAGATAACTGCACCCCTGCTTTCAGCAGAGGAAGGGAGAAAATCAAGTTTCCAATGAAATATATTTGCACCGTAATCAGTGATTCCTGTTGAACTACATACATGGGGGATCAGATAAAACCAAACTTTGGCAAGGCTTTGGAAATCACATTGATAATTCATCCCTCAGCACTCATGCTTCAGACTCACGCATGAATAAGTCATGTGAACCAGCTGAATAAGTGTAACCATTCCTTGTGCAACCTTATAGCAGTTTGAGCCACTATCTTGCGAAGATGATGGATGGGGGAGGAAATTTGAGGGAAAGTTTGAAGAGCAAGAAAAATAGTATCTAATTTTATTTCCCTTTCATAAAAGCAAATAAATATCCTATTTAATGGGTTAATTCAATGTATCAAATCAAGCTGAAGATGGATTCTATTTGTTAACATTCTACCCTCTGGCCATACTACAAACCACATAAATAATGGTTGGTTTAAACTTACATATTTTGATATGACAGTATAATAACATGTCAGAAATCTTTGATGTATTTAGAGTTTCTAGCGGAGTAGCTGTATTCAAATAATCTGTCAATGTAGTAAAATAAAAATTGTGTTCCCTGTAAAACTAGAAAACTGGCTTAAAAATGAATGCTTTGGGGATAATTATTTCCAGGCTAACATTCAGCTCAAAGGGGCTTTGCTATTGATGAGTTTGGTAGCTGCATTCATAACTTATATTTCTAGTTACAGTCTCCAATTTCTTGAAAGTTAAATATAACTGGATCATGCTATTGCTGGTACAAGTTTTTACTGAAACTTTTCAAGCTAATTATTGGACTGAAATGGTTCTTCATCAACTAATTAAGTTTTTTTCCCCCCTGAACTATATTCTTCTAAGTACCTGAAATGATTAGACTTGGCATCTTGTATAACGTATAAGACTTTATAGAGGCAATACAGGTATTGAGGTCTGAGTATTAAAGTTCAGTATTTTCCCCAACTTGTTTCTCATTCTCATATCTTAAATATGGCTTCTATGAAGGGGCCAGGTTTCCTATGGTCTAAAATCTGAAACTTTATTCTTTACTTGGGCTCGCTGTGTGAGCCCAAGTCAAATGATTAACTGACCTCTGCTGGGAAACACCCAGGCGTAAGCAGTACTCTTAAAAAGCAGAAAAATAACATGCCGCTTGACCTCTTTGTACAGGCTAAAGCCAGTTTATTTACAGACTAAATCATACACAGAAACAGGCAAACAAACGCAGGCAATGCTTATCAAAATATGGTATTCAACAAGAAATTACCCTTCTTTTACACACTGGGGCCATGTAATCAGCAACAAAGTTGGCCAAAGTTAGATTGTTGGTTCGGGAAGCTTCTCTTTGAAAAACATATGAGGACACGGACTGAGGAAATCCATGAATTCAACATCCCTGATGGCTGAACTATGAAGGGATAAGCTTGAGAGGAAGATAATAGTTATGTTAACACCTGTGACATGAAAGGATTCTTTTTGACATAAATCTCTGTTCTTCGGTTCGCTTCGGTTGTGAATTAACAACTGGAGATCAAATTTCCAAATGCATACTCTCACAACAGAGCTTTCCCTCCAGAAGCACGTCAAGAGATTCCTTGTGCCAGATCCCCAGTTAGGGCTTGAGGGGCTAGACATGCAGGCAAGCCTCAGGTCCCATCCCCACATGGTAAGCTTTGACCATGCAAATTAGGATTTTCAAAACTGCAGCTAACTCAAGGCCGGGGAGTGGGCTCACCGGCCAATCAGGAATTGTGGATGGGCTCCTGACCCTGGAGGGCCAATGGGGGGCCCTCCAGCCCTTCATGATTGGCAGTGCACCAGCTGTGGTGGAAGATGCTGATCGAAAGGAGGAGGCTGTGGGGGAAGAAGACCAGGTATGTTTTCTGAGCAGGCCTGTTACCATAAGAACATAAGAAGTAGGAGCAGGAGTAGGCCATCTGGCCCCTCGGGCCTGCTCCGCCATTCAATGAGATCATGGCTGATCTTTTTGTGGACTCCGCTCCACTTACTCACCCGCTCACCATAGCCCTTAATTCCTTTACTGCTCAAAAATCTATCTATCTTTGCCTTAAAAACATTCAATGAGGTAGCCTCAACTGCTTCACTGGGCAGCAGTGAATTCCACAGATTTACAACCTTTTGGATGAAGAAGTTCCTCCTCAACTCAGTCCTAAATTGGCATCCCTTATTTTGAGGCTATGCCCCCGAGTTCTAGTTTCATCTGCCAGTGGAAACAACCTCCCGGCTTCTATCTTATATATTCCCCTCATAATTTTATATGTTTCTATAAGATCTCCCTTCATTCTTCTAAATTCCAATAAGTATAGTCCCAGTCTACTCAGTCTCTCCTCGTAAGCCAGTCCTCTCAACTCTGGAATCAACCGACTGAATCTCCTCTGCACCCCCTCCAGTGCTAGTACATCTTTTCTCAAGTAAGGAGACCAAAACTGTATACAGTACTCCAGGTGTTGCCTCATCAGCACCCTATACAGCAACAATATAACCTCCCTGTTTAGCGTGGCATGGTAGCACAGTGGTTAGCACTGTCGCTTCACGGTGCCAGGGTCCCGGGTCAATTCCCGGCTTGGGTCACTGACTGTGTGGAGTCTGCACTTTCTCCCTGTGTCTGCGTGAGTTTCCTCCGGGTGCTCCGGTTTCCTCCCACAAGTCTCGAAAGACATGCTTGTTAGGTAATTTGGGCATTCTGAATTCTCCCTCTGTGTACCCGAACAGGCGCCGGCGTGTGGCGACTAGGGACTTTTCACAGTAACTTCATTGCAGTGTTAATGTAAGCCTACTTGTGACAATAAAGATTATTTTAAAAAATTATTATTGATTAAACTCCATCTCTCTAGCAATGAAGAACAAAATTCCATTTACCTTCTTAATTACCTGCAAACCAAACTTTTGCGATTCATGCACAAGAGCACCCATGTCCCTCTGCACAGCAGCATGCTGCAATGTTTTACCATTTAAATAATAGTCCATTTTGCTGTTACCCCTACCAAAATGGATGACCTCACATTTACCAAAATTGTACTCCATCTGCCAGGTCCTTGCCCCCTCACTTAAACTATCTATATCCCTCTGCAGACTTTCAGTGTCCCCTGCACACTTTACCCCACCACTCATCTTGTGTTAACTGCAAACTTTGACACATTGCATTTGGTCCCCAATTCTTTGGAGAAAGAACCAGAAGTAACTTCCTAGTCCCCAAGTCGTACGGATTTGAAACGTTAACTCTGTTTCTTTTTCCAGCGATGCTGCCAGACCTGCTGCGTTTATCCAGCATTTTATGTTTTTATTTCAGATCTCCCGCATCTGCAGTATTTTGCTTTAATTTTAGGTACATTTTTCTCCCTGTTTAAAGACTGGTGCCTGGCCATGATTCTGGAGGGGCAACCTCCCTTGGGAATTGCCAGTGTCGGTGCCATGGCCCAGTGGCTATATAGGGTTACAAGGTGGGGGGCCTCTCTTATCCTATCATGCCTCATCTTGCCTCACTCCTCATTTCCGGCCTTGTGCCTATCATGATGGTCCAGGCCAAGGTTGACTGGCCGCATCGCCACCTGAAAAATCACAGTCAACACAGGAACAGAACTTAAGAGGCCTCGTATTTAATAATTGGCCTGAATTTGTTGCCTGTCAGGGAGCAGTGACACCGAGGTGCCCTTATTGAAAATGGCTTGGGGTTAAGAAACATGGCGCTGAGCCGAGCTTGCAGGATGCAAGTGCCCAATTACATGACTTCACCTTCGATCTGAACCAGTCTGGCATTCTTAAGTGTCCCACGCCTTAATATCCATTCATGCAAAATAAATAAAAATCATTGCATTGATATGGTGCCGTTCACAACCACTAAACGTCTCAAAACGCTTTTAATTACCCCTGGATTGTAGTGACTTTTCCAATGGAGGAAACACAGGAACCTATCACAAGCTCCCACAAACAGCAACATGATAAGAACCAGATAATCCGATTCTGTTTTTGAAGTCGGGCAGAGAAATGTGACAGACAGAAAGTGTGTCGCGGTCGTGCTGTCGTAAACTGGAGTGACTGTAGAAAACTGGAAAAATGACCCAAAGTTTTTGCAAGTCAACTCAGCATATTCTTGTGAACACAATCTCCAGTGATAAATGATCTGAGGTAATTCCTCAACGAGTAGCTATTGATCCCAGCAACTATATTAAGACAGGTGAGTGTAATTGCTGAAAATGCCCAGAGAGCAATAACTTGTTTCCAAATGATTTCATTTGGCCATCTTCATATCCATTTTTCCACAGAATAGAAAATCCTCAAGTAAGGTTGTTTATTGAGGGAAGAGATTAATACGACAATGTACGTGCGCATTGTTGCTCTGGCTAGAACACTATCCCGAAATATTATTGCAGCTGCATATCTGAATGTTTCTGCAGGATGAATGGGCTAGCAAAAATGCTCAGTCCATTCAAAGTGGTTTGTGAAAGGGGGAAACCTTCTGATGCTGCCTCTTATCCCATCCCCTGGAGGTAGTTAATCAGGTTGATAACAATTTCTCAACAATGAGCCACAGGTTCTACACTTGAGGTCTGCAACAGAGTGCAACACAGATGTTTCCACCTTCTGTGAGAATTATTCTTTGAAATCAAATATTCATTTTTTTAAACGATCAAGTGAATCAACGTAAACATTGTTTTGTTTTTACCTCATTGCAGTTAGAATACGGAAACATTTGTGTATATAATGTTACAATCCCAGTTGATATAACTGGATGGGAAGATCACAGAATGGAACATGCGGCACGGTGGCACTGCTGGCCTCATAGCTCTAGGGACCTCAATTCAGACCTCGGATGACTGCCTGTCCCGCATTTGCACATTCTCCCTGTGTCTGCGTGGGTTGCCTCCGGGTGCTCCAGTTTTGTCCCATCGTCGAAAGATGTGCAGGTTAGGTGCATTGGCCTCTTTGTGTCAAAACGTTAGATAGGGTTATTGGGATAGGGCAGGGAATGGGGCATAATTCAGGTGCTCTTTCGGAGGGTTGGTGCAGACTCAATGGGCCGAATGTCCTCCTTCTACACTGGAGTGATTCTGTAATTATATGGAACCTGGCTTAAAGGACTGTAGCTTTTACATTTTTTTAATTAAAAAATTTTTTTTTTCCAGTATCCAATTTATTTTTCCAATTTAAGGGGCAATTTAGCATGGTCAATTCACCTACCCTGCACATCTTTGGGTTGTGGGGGTGAAACCCACGCAAACACGGGGAAAATGTGCAAACTGCACATGACAGTGACCCGCAGCTAGGATCGAACCTGGAACCCTGGTGCTGTGAGGCAACAGTGCTAACCACTGTGCCACTGTGCTGCCCCAGCTTTTACATTTCTTTAATAAAAAATGAAGGAACAGTCACAGGACAGCTACTAGGTTTTGACGACAAAGAAACAACATACATTAAACTTATGAAAAGTTGATTATTATCCTGTACTGCTTTGCTCCCCCTTTACAAATTTTAAGATAAACACGGATTACGAAGTTTATCTTAAGCTACAACAGTATCAGTAACAGAACATCCCTTTAAACGCACAAGATGGCTGTGGTTAAATGCACTTTCCACTCTGAACATCAAGCGGATGTCTGTGGGTTTCTCTTCAGAATCCTCCAGATGATTGTCATGTGAGAGTTTAAAGCATGCTTTTTTGTGGGAGTGGAGTTTGGAAACATTATTGTTCACAATAATGGTGTTTTGCATTCCAAAATCCAATCCAAGTTTTCCAAATTAGACTTTTAAACAAAGCTTCCATTCCACTTTTAACAGTGAATTTAGCCCAGGATTTTACACCAGCCTTTTAAGATTTCTTTGTCTTGACGTGTGTACAAACTATTCACAATTACTTTAACTCTCGATTCCCAGAGTGTTATTAATTTGGCATCAAATGTTTCATTTAACTCAGTCTGCTGTCCCTCTTTAAACCTAGTTACTGCAAATATCTTTTTAATTCAGAACTCTTTCTTTACTCTTCCTTGAATTCTTCTGAACAATACCTTGGTCTCCCTTCACTTAACTTTGGTCACCTGAAACGTACTTTCTGCCCTAATTCCCTGCTAATCTGGACTGTAACGTGTTCCGTAGGAAGCCTGCATCTTTGCAATTCCCTTGTCATGTTCAGCTTCTCTTGGCAAAGTTGAAAAATGTTCACTCCCAGTATCCTGTCTCCAACAGAAATATATCCAACTAAAACTGAAGCTTTTCTATCCTCACAAGGGCCGCCAGTTTGACTGCTACTACTTTTTATTCTTCACCTCATATCCCTCTCTAAACACAATGGAATCATAGTTGGAATTGACCAATCCCTACACATACAAACACCTTTGTCCAGTTTGAATGTAACGATAGGCTTTACCCTGCCAGCCACAGAAACATTAAATTATGCCCACTTAAAACCATACCTTGGGCTGGATTCTCCGTCCCGCCGCGCCACATTTCAGGTTCATCCCGCCGGCGGGATGCTCCTTTACGCTGGCTGGTCAATGGGGTTTCCCATTGTGGGGCAGCCGAACGCCATCGGGAAACCCCCGGGCTGCCGGCAAAACGGAGCATTGCCCTGGGGGCAATGTTCTCAATTATTTGGAAAGTCTATGACTGAGACGTGGAGAGTCAACTAATTAGAACATGGGACGGGTGAAGGAATAAATGTTGAATTAGCGGCCTTGTTTTTTTAAAAATTGCATTCCGTTCCCCTTTAGTTGAATACAGTCCCACACACAAAATGGATACTTTCAACCTTCATTTTTTTTAAAACCCGAATTAGAACATTGTTAGGACAGCAAAGTAACATCATGAAGACATACACAGAATTTGAAGCTTTCTTCTCTGCTAGTCATTAGGAAGTGGAGGCAAGAAAAGTTAGTTACTTTTCTGAGTTACTTTTCTTGGTTTTATCTGTTCAGTGTGGGAGATATAATTCATAGTCAGTGCCCCCTTATTTGCATGTAAAGTACCATTCCAAAGTTCCTTAATTGCATAAACAGTTAAGGAACCAATTTTGTTCCAATAGACAGCAATACATATTTGCTTGTATAATTGCAAAACTCTATGCATAATATTTGTAAAGCAGTTTTTTTTAGTCCTTTAAATTTTGACTGTTGGTAGTGTATGTGGGGCATCAGTGTCCTCTGAAAATTGCCTAATTTACATATCAATCATTCATCGTACCTATATTAGCATATTTCCCATCATCCTGGGGTTGCTGTCAAAATCCATAGATGATACTTGCACACTTCAATCACACTCAATGGACAAAATGGCATCAATTTGATTTAGAGATTCAAAACTCGTCTCATTGCTGTAAAAGTAAATGATATATAAACACGCATACCCTGATAGAATATATCTTTACACATTGATCTCACGTCATATATATGGTCCTTCCGATGTCCTAGAACCAGTGTGCCTCTGCCACTGTCTGCATCAAGACTTTATTGGTGTCGAAGTAAAGTTTTACCTGTTTTGGCAAGTTCCCAACACAGTTGGATTTCCAAACAAATCTTCCCATCGCTGTCAATAAGTTGTACTTGCAGGCAGCACAGTGGGGTAGTGGTTAGCACTTCTGCCTCACAGCGCTGAGGTGCCAGGTTCGATCCCGGCTCTGGGTCACTGTCCGTGTGGGTTTTGCACATTCTCCCCGTGTTTGCGTGGGTTTCGCCCCCACAACCCAAAGATGTGCAGGGTCGGTGGATTGGCCACGCTAAATTGCACCTTAATTGGGAAAAAAAATGAATTGAGTACTCTAAATTTATAAAAAATAATAATTTGTACTTGCTTTTGGGAAAAAACTGTTGTTCTTCAACTCTGTAAAAGCTTATTGCTGGAAAATATAAGAAGATTAACTTTAAGCCAGACTTACTGTGAAATGGGACGTTCTTCGTGACAGTGAACTGGAAGGAAATTTCTGACTTTGAAGCCTTCTGTGAGCACATTAAAATCTTTAAGTTGCATTTCCAGCTTTTTTCTCTTCTTGTCAGTTTGTAACGCATATTTCTGCAATTTATTTTGGTTTAATTGTCTAGAGTTGGGCAGTATGGACTCTACTTACTCACGAAAGTTTACCCATCCGGGCACTAAAATCAACATCTGGCTACCAATGCAGTCTGCAGGCCACCCCAGCAAAATAACTTGATTTACAGTTGTTGGCACTGCCTGAGGAGTTGGGTTGTTGATGAAATAATTTTAGCATGCATGCAACACATTATAATAGCTCAGGTGTGTTTTGAATCCCTTGTGCAAAACCCAGTGACAGTAAAATTCACATCCACATTAGTGGCATTTGAATGTGCAAAGGTGCAATCCCCTAAGTAAGGCTGACTGAATCAATTGTTAACTGACAATGGAACAAAGTTGTCAAAATGGAACCAAGGTACCACAAAATCAGGCTAAATCAACATACCTGTGCACTCGGAGCAAAGATCATTCAAAAAGAAGCCAACATTTCCAAAAATTATTTTGCAATGTTTCTTTTTCAGAACTCTGGTGTTGTTGGAAGGTCTAAGCTTTCCCACAGTCTGAAGTCTGTTTTATCCACAAGGAGATACCTGTCACTAAATTCCTTGCTGACAAATTACAGTGCCTATTAATATAACTCGAGTGGCAGCTGCTACACATTGCTTGTGCACAAATCAATAAGACCCTCTGCAGTGACTGGTGATTTTGATTGAACATAGCGTCATATGTCAGTGGACGAAATTGCTCTTGTTAACTTTATATCCAAAGGAAAATATGGCCTACAGAATCACTGAGTGAACCTGTCTCGATTCTGTTTAATCTGATTCAAATTGCCCTAGCTTTTTGAACCTCACGCCAAACCGCATTATAACTCATATCTGCCACATAATTAACTAGGGCACTAAAAATAAACTTCTGGCCACAATGTTATTAATGACTAACTTGAATAGTTGGCTGCTTTCACCCGTTTGGACTTCTTCCTTAATGCTGTTGCACATATTTCTTGTGCTAAGGACGTGAACAGGGCTAAGTGAAGAACATTTGAATGAATCTTCGAACCCCCATTGAAATATTCTCAGCCCAATTTACCCACAATTTATTTGTATTGTAATTTCAAACTCAAGAGTATGTTTAAATGCTTTTTATGAAGGAACATACATGTTGAAGTCATGCTGCTTTTGGGAGGAGTGTATTGATGCATTTAGGTTTTTTGGCATGGTTGTGCAGAGAGAGGCATTATTTAAAGGCTTTTTTTATGTATACTTCTCTTTAATGGCATTTTCAGCACAGTGTTGCTGCATTGGGAAAACGTCAAGCAACCTATTAGATAGGCTTGCATTTTTCATCCATTGGTGGGTCTGGAAGCAGGCGTAAAATACACTTCCGGTCAAGGGGGGACCTGAAATGCAATTTCACACCAATAAACAGGCAGGTGGCGAAAAACACACGCTGGGAAAGACTGAGCACTGCCAGGGGTGGGCGGGAAGAGGATTGGCACTGAGAAAAGGGAGGGTGCGGGCTGGCACTTCCAATGTGCTCGCTCGGGCCCCAGCCGCTGCAAAGCTGTCTCAGGGAGCTGCGGACCCGTTAAGAAAAAAGTGAAATAACGATGAGAAAACCACGAAAACCGTGTCCAGGCAACAAACATTCCCCAGACACCCTTTTTCATTTAATTTCAGCCCAGACAGTTCACCTCTCCCTGGATCGAGGCTCAAGCTAAAACCTAAAGGCCGCCTGGCCCATCACGCTACCTGCCAACCTTAAAAGCAGATGGGCCAAGTAATATTGCACCCGAGATAGGGCTGGTTTAGTTCAGTGGGCTAGACGGCTGGTTTGTGATGCAGAACAAGGCCAGCAGCGTGGGTACAATTCCCGTACCAGCTGAGAATTCTGAATTCTCCCTCTGTGTACGCGAACAGCCGCCGGAATGTGGTGAGTGGGGGCTTTTCACAGTAACTTCATTGCAGTGTTAATGTAAGCCTACTTGTGGCAATAAAGGTTATTTATTTATTTTAATTTTAATGGGCTAAATTTGCAGCGGACGCGCTTCTAAATCTCACGCACACCCACCGACCTAAATATCGTACGAGCACGCTATAGCGTTGGGAGGCACGGCCGATGTCTTTCCGTGCAATCTCACGTGACTCCCGGTTGGGTGTGCGCCTGCCCGAGCAATGTACAATTTTGGCCCTCGAGTCCAGCTTAGGTTTAATATGTGTCTAAAATAGCAGTCTGCTCTTTTAAGGAGAATGAGCACCCGTGGATGGAGCTTAGCTGCAAAAAGAATAGTGGTTCCAAGGAATGGAAGAAAAAGCTTTCGACCTGAAGACACTTATGTAATGAGATACTATAAAGGAGGAAAAGTATCGCCAAAAGTGATTGGCTTGTATTGCTGGCGATATATGACCACTCAGCACAAACAACACTGAGAAGTTTGAGTGAGCCACTTGTTGAAGAGAAGCCTTACAATTTGGGTTTTTGCATTATCGTTTAATATGACTGGTAACATTTTACTGCAGTAACAATTAAAAATTCAGCCCAGATTCAATGAAATGAGGGAAACCAACGTTCAAAAGAAATCAAGGTTTGCCAAAGTTAATGGAGATAGTTATTATTGTAAATATGTTTTCTTGTATAACTGGTAACATAATATATTGTTGCTTCATTGATCCCATTATTGCTCTCTGACTACAATTAATCTATTAATTTTATTTGATTTTATTCCAACCCGGGTCCCCAGATCATTATCCTAGGCCTCTGGATTACAAGTCCACTACGCCATTGCATAGTGGTATTGTCACTGGACTAATAAACCAGAGACCCAGAATAATGATCTGGGGACCCAGGCTCGAATCCGGCCACGGCAGGTGGTGCAATTTAAACTCAATAAAATATCTGGAATTAAAAGTCTAATGTTGACCGTGAAACCATTATTGATTGTCATAAAAATTCATCTGGTTCACCAATGTCATTTCGGGAAGGAAATCTGCCATCCATACCTGGTCTGGCCTACATGTGACTTCAGACCCGCAGCAATGTAGTTGACTCTTTCATGCCCTCTGAAATTGCCCAGCAAGCCACTCAGTTGTATTCAACTGCCACAAAAACACAAAAAATGAACAAAACCGGACAGACCAACCGGCACGAACCAGATACTGGAAACAGCAACGGCAAACCCCTGCTGACCCTGCAAAGTCTTCCTCACCAACATCTGGGACTTGTGCCAAAGTTGGGAGAACTGTCTCACAGACTAGTGAAACAACAGCCTGACATAGTCATACTCAGAGAATCATAACTGACAGACAGTATCCCAGACAGCACTATCGCCATTCCTGGGTATGTCCTGTCTCACCGGCAGGACAGACCCAGCAGAGGATGCGGCACAGTGGTATACAGGAGGGAATTGCCCTGGGTGTCCTCAACATCGACTCTGGACCCCATTAATTCTCATGGCTTCAGGTTAAACATGGGCAAGGAAACTTCCTGCTGATTACACGTACTGGGCACCATCAGCTGACGAATCAGTACTCCTCTATGTTGAACACCACTTGGAGGAAGCGCCAAGGGTGGCAAAGGTGCAGAATATGCTTTGGGTGGGGGACTTCAATGTCCATCACCAAGAGTGACTTGGTAGAACCACTACAGGCCGAGCTGGCCGGGTCCTAAAGGACATAGTGGCTAGACTGGGACTACAGCAGGAAGTGAGGGAACCAACAAGGGGGATAGACATACTTGACCTCATTCTCACTGATCTGCCTGCTGCAGATGCATTTGTCCATAACGGTACCTGTAGAAGTGACCACCACACAGTCCTTGTGGAGACAAAGTCCAGTCTTCACATTGAGGATACCCTCCATCGCGTTGTCTGGCACTACCACCGTGCTAAGTGGGATAGGCTTCGAGCTGATCTAGCAACTCAAGACAGGGCATCCATGGGGCGCAGCATCAGAATTGTATTCAACCACAATCTACAACCTCATGGCCTGGCATATCCCCCACTCTACCAATACCTCCCAGTCAGGGGATCAACTCTGCTTCAATAAAGAGTGCAGGAGAGCATGTCAGGAGCAACATCAGGCATATCTCAAAATGAGGTGTCGACCTGGTGAAGCTACAACACAGGACTACTTGTGTGCCAAACAGCATAAGCAGCAAGTAATAGACAGAGCTGAGCGATTCCAATGCATAAGATCAAAGCTCTGCAGTCCTGCCAACTCCAGCCGTGAATGGTAGTGGACTATTAAACAACTCACTGGAAGAGAAGGCTCCACAAATAGCCCCATCCTCAATAATGTTGGAGGCCAGCAGATATGCGCAAAAGGCAAGACCGAAGCTTTCACAACAATCTTCAGCCAGAAGTGCCGAGTGGATGATCCGTCTCGGTCTCCTCTGGAGGTCCCCAGCATCACAGATGTCAGTCTTCATTCAATACGATTCACTCCACATGATATCAAGAAACAGCTGAAGGCACTTGATACTGAAAAGGCTATGCGTCCTGATAATATTCCGGCAATGGTACTGAAGAGTTGTGCTCCAGAACTTGTCGCACCCCTAGCCAAGCTGTTCCAGTGCAGCTACAACACTGGCACCTACCCGAAAATGTGGAAAATTGCCCAGGTATGGCCTGTACACAAAAAGCAGGACAAATCCAACCCAGTCAATGACTGCCCTATCAGTCTACTTTCCATCATGAGCAAATTTATGGAAGGAGTCATCAACAGTGCTGTCAAGTGGCACTTACTCAGCAATAAGCTGTGCACGGACGCTCAGTTTGGGTTCTGCCAGGGTCACTCAGCTCCTGACTTCATTTCAGCCTTGGTTCAAACAGGGACAAAAGAGCTGAATGCCAGAGGGGAGGGGAGAGTGACTGCCCTTGACATCAAGGCAGCATTTGACTGAGTATGGCATCAAGAGCCCTAGCAAAACTGGAGTCAATGGGAATCAGGAGGAAAACTCTCCCCTGGTTGGAGTCATACCTGCCACAAAGGAAGATGGTTGTGGTCGTTGGAAGTCAATCATCTCAGTTCCAGGACATCACTGCAGGAATTCCTCAGGGTAGTGTCCTAGGCCCAACCGTCTTCAGCTGCTTCATCAATGACCTGCCTTCCATCATGAGGTCAGAAGTGGGGATGTTTGTGGATGTTCAGCACCATTCGCGACTCCTCAGATAATGAAGCAGTCCATGTCCAAATGCAGCAAGACCTGGACAATATCCAGGCCTGGGCTGACAAGTGGCAAGTTACATTCGCGCCTCACAAGTGCCACGCAATGACCATCTCCTACGAGGGAGTATCTAACCATCGTCCCTTGACATTCAATGGCATTATCATCGCTGAATCCCCACAATCAACATCCTGGGAGTTACCATTGATCAGGAACTGAACTAGACTAGCCACATTAATACTGTGGCTACCAGGGCCGGTCAAAGGCTAGGAATCCGACGGCGAGCAACTCATCCACTGACCCCCAGCGTCTGTCCACCATCTACAAGGCACAAATCAGGAGTGTAATAGAATACTCTCCACTTGTCTGGAGAGTAGGGATGGGAAATAAATGCTGGTCTAACCAGTGATGCCCACATCTTGTAAATGAATTTTTAAAAACCTTCAGAGTGTGGTAAATTCCCTTGAAAATGTGAAACAAAAGGAACTCTTTATATTTTTGGCTTCCAGAAGCTTGTGATTGTTGAACATTGTGTTTGTATAGGGGAGGCCTTGTGATGCAGTGATAGCATTCCCAGCACTGTGTTAGAAGTTGCGGGTTCGAGTGTGACACCAGGACTTGTTGACCATGAAGCATTTATCATGGTTCAAGGAAATAATAATCAGCTCGGGAATCCTTCCACCACTTTCCCCTACTATTCCCGAAAGGGTAAAAAATAGTGGGTGTGAAGATATGCAAGAAAAAAATTGTGGCCGTATGATTTTCTTTCTATTGTGACAAGAATCTTGAATATTTTTCTTTGTCACTATCTCTTAAAATCTTTTGCACATTTAAGATTCATGTTAAATTGTTGAAAAGCTTCATAAATTTGTGTAAATGCATCCCAATCTTATTGTCATAATTAGCCTTGTGGATTATGATAAATTAGTCTTTGTCAAAAATGACCCCCAAAATTGATGGTTTATTTACAAAAGCTCAGCAGTTTGCTGCTCTGAAAATGATGGAGTCATGATTCTTATTCGCATTTTATTTCCCACCTGCCTCAACCATTGTTCTTCTTGCTGTTAAGTACAGTTTGTTTCATGGTTATTACAAGATATGCATCACATCTGGTTCTTTGTTTTTTAAGTCAAACGTGACATACAGGTTAAGGCGTTGCAGGAAGTGAACCAATCATTGGTCTTCCTGATATGTGGGAGGGGTTAATCTCAATTAAGTTCAGGATCAGACTCTGCGCTTGATCCTTATCAGAGAGATGGCGAGCGTGGGGTTAGGAGGGAAAGTGACAATAGCAGCGTCACGCTCAAAGGTAATAAAATGGCTTAATTAAAAGGGTTTTGGACATGGGTCCAGTGTCAGCACCACCCAAGATTTGCCTAATACTAAATATGCTTAGGCCACACCAAATCCGCAGGCATTTAACTTTAAACTTCTGTTACCTGTACTACACAGAATGGTCAATGTTTGAAGTTAGTTATTACGCTGTTTAAATTTATTGAATTTTATGCCAGGTGAGAAGGTAACAGCTTTGCGCCACCAGTAACATTTCTGTGTCCTATCAAAAAAAATATTGTCAAAGAATAATTATCAAAAAAGATATTGGAAGAACTTGCTCTCCACAGAAGCGGTCCAATACTTCTTAAGAATAAATTGTTGAAGGAAAGTTTCGTGGCTCCATAAATTTCTCAAATTATATTTCTCATGAGAAAAGTACAGAAAGTCATATTTTAAATTTCATTAGACTATGAATGAGTAAAGTACATTGCATTCATCCAGGCTGGATTCATTAATGATTTTAAACTGGATAAAATTAACTCATTCTATGGGAACACTGTATAATAAAGCAGGTTGACTTCCCGTTCCTTATCTTACAATTGGCTGCATCTAATACTCCTCAAGAATAAATTGACCATTTTGTTGTGGTCCGATAGTTACCGCCACTAAGTCTTCCTCATGTTCAACTGCAGCAGGATCTGGTTTCATTGATAACCATTATTCTGACCTGTCAACGGGCACCTGATCAGTTCTCTAGAAACGCTGTGAATGATTATCCAATCTAAATATCCACCCTAGCCGTTATCAACGACTACTGCTGGCAGTGAGAGTCCTAGTTATCCAAATCCCATTTAGCTGCCTCGACTGTTTAAACTGATAAGAACATGTGGATCTCTGATGAGAAGGAAACTGAGCTGAACAAAACGCAGAACTGTCCATAGTTGTTTGTGGTCTTGGTGACTAATTCATGTAATCTATGCCTACCTGAAGTATGGAATGTTCTCCACCTCAAATCCAATTGAATTGACCACAGCACACTTTGGTGGTCATTCTAAGTAAAGATCATTTTTGGAGAAGGGTGTGTAAAACATTTTTTCTGCAGATATTTACATTACACAGGCAATTCATTTTTCTCAGTTCACGTTTTGACAGTTGATTTTCTCTTTCCCCTGCAATAGAAATAGAAATAAATCATTTTTATGTATCAATAGCCGGACAAATGCTGATAGATCTTAACAAGTAGCTGATTGAAGAATAGGAGCAGTGATGCTCAGCCAATCAAAGGCTTTGCAATCAGAATTTCCAATTACAGACAATTTTTTAAAAACGTGTAAATTAGATTCCATTGTATCTATTGTGCAGATATGAATTTTTAAAATGTCCAAGTAAATCTCAGAAAATCCGGATGATGTTTCTCCCCGGATCTTGTGGATTTCTGTATTTAAAGTCAAATGCTCATTCCTCAGCAAATTCCAACTGAATTTTAGTCTTTCTCCAACAGTTTAAAACACTCCGCATTTCAGGCAGTGAGCAGAAAGGAAAAATCAAAAGTGCAGTAATGGGTACTCAAAATTGCTTCTTCTATGATCGATGATAACAGACAAGTGTGAGATGAGTCAATGACATTTAGCTTGAACCTTCAGTCTTATTAATATTCCATGTATGCGTGATTTTTTTTGGAACATCCATCTGGAATCCTTTATTGTACCCAGACAATGTAATAGGGAGGGATTGAGTTAGCACAATTCAGCAATGTTGTCAATACTACACAAGGTCTAAGACTCATTCGCCCACTAACGTATCCAATTATTAATGCTTTCTGTTGACCTCCCTGCTAGTGCCAGTGACTTAACGCAGCCAAAATTGTACTGACGAGAGATCATTTTTTTTTCAGCTTGACACCTATTCCACACAAGTAATTATTTCCAACAGTAAGTCAAAAGTAAACACTCTGAGAAAGTTTAACATTCATCAATATGCAGGTGCGGCAATTCTTGTTGACAGTAGCAGCACTGTTAAATACCATTTAAATGTATTAATGCTGTTAGTTTTGAGTACAATGTCAGATATTTTTTCCAGCTGACATTTGAAAGCTAGAGCAAAAGGAACTGTTCAGGAAAGAGGCGAGAGCAGCCTTCACGGAATCGGCTGAGGATCATGTCTCGGAGAAATCAGAAACAAACAAAAATACCAAAGTTGAACTTATCATTCAGTCAACGTTTTCCCTGAATTTCGCAAAGGAGGATGTCCATGGACTCCGTCTCTCTTAAAGCTCTCTGTCTCCCAGATTTCCAATTTAAAAGAAATGATGGCCTTGATTTGACGATGGCAATGACAGTAGCACTGCCAACATTCATGTCATGTCATTGCTGTGCTGAAACTGACAACAATTGTGGAAAAAAAGATTCACAACAGTGGTCCCAGGGATGAGAAACTTCAGTTATGGTGATAGAGTGAAATGGTTGGGGCTGTTTTCCTTGGAGAAGAGAAGACTGCAGAGAGAATTGATAGAGGTAGTCAACATCATCAGGGGTCTGGACAGAACAGATCAGGAGAAACTATTTCCAATCACGGCTGGATCAAGAATGAGAGGGCGCAGGTTTAAAGTAACAGGCATAAGGAGAAAAAGTGAGGTGAGGAATAGCTTTTTTCATATGGGGAGTGTTTGCGAGCTGGAATGCACTGCCTGGGAATGCGGCAAAGGCAGGTTCGATTGAAGCATTCAAAAGGAAATGGAAGAATATGCAAGGTTATGGGAAGAAGGCGGAAGAACAAGTTGCTCATTCAGAGAGTCAGTGTTTCACGATGGGCCAAATGGCCACCTCCTGCACTGTAACAATCCTATGATTCTCACTCGGATTCATACATGTGTAGAATTGTGTGGAAATTCAGATGGTGCCTGTTTTTTTTTCATTTACGGGATGTGGGCATTGCTGGATAGACCAGCATTTATTGCCCATCCCTAGTTGCCCTTGAGATAGTGGTGGCCTTCTTGAACCGCTGCAGCCCCGACAATGTAGGTATGTTTGCGCTGTTTGTTATTTTCGTGGTCTATGATAATAAATGAATCAGTGTACGACAGAACATCTAGTTCAAGACTAGTTATTTCACGTTGAATAAACTGTGGGTAGACTGAACTATTATTAACCAAACTGTGAAACTTTTAACCATGCTACTAACAGCTTCTGTAACTCTGGTCAAGACTGGCTTGGTCTGGTTTCAGTGTCCTTTTTCTCTTGCATGACACCTAGTGGCTGGAGGCTATATACACTGTTACATACACTGTTACTGCATATCATTACACTGTTAGGGAGGAATTTCCAGGATTTTGACCCAGTGACAATGAAGGAACGGCGATATAGTTCCAAGTCAGGGAGGTCAATGGCTTGGCGAGGAACCTCCAAGTGATGGTGTTCCCAGGTATCTGCCGCCCTTGTCCTTCTAGATGGTAGATTATTGTGGATTTGGAACGTGCTGCTGAAGGAACCTTGGTGTGTTCCTTGTACACAACTTCATGCTCCCCAGAGGGTGGACTGCTAAGCTCGCAAAACTACAAACCCTAAGTGACCAGTAAATTAACAACTCTACCCTTTTTACCTTCACAGTGAAAACACTTGAAAAAATTGCAGCTTGTTGAATGAGGTCTGAATGGATTTTGAACAGCCTACTAGGTTTATATTAACTGCTAAACACCCTCACTGATACTGAAAGATAATTCTATGTTTGTGGAATCTTAAGTTTTCCTATTTTGACTTTTTAAAAGTTCGACATTTTTAAAGTAATTATTTGTCTTTAAAGTTTGTTTGTTGATATTTTGGCCAGAATTCACTGGCCGCTGTGATTCGCTTTTCCCGCCGGCAGCACACCCCCACCCGTGGGTTTCCCGGAAATCCCATTGACAAGCGGCGGTAGTAGAGAATCCCACCGCCAGCGACCGGCGTGCTGCTGAGAAACATGCGGCTGGGGGACCGGAGAACCAGCCCTATCACTTAAATCCTAATCCCAAAATAATTATTTTTTGATCTTCCAAATTCCTGGTTTGCTGTTAGTGAAACAACATCAATGTAACTGGCTGCTTACCTGCTTACTGATATCACTGCTGCTTGATGCCTGGAAATCCCCTCGACTTAGCAACAAATCCAAATTGCAATCGATTATGGGGAAAACCACACCACAGAGATTGCTGGGCCCTTGTGGGCAGTTTTCCTTGAGGCCAGTGACAAGAACCATTGCTTCAATGTTAACTGCAAAATCCAACCCATTAAAAATTGAAGGGTTAGCATTAGCTGAATCTTCCAGTACCACCTGCCAGCGGAATTTACCAGTGCAGCCGAAGTCAATGGACTTTTGACTGGCTCACCATATTTTCCAATTCTGCCATGGGCAGGACCCGACACAGCGGAACCAGAAATCTCGGCCGTATTATCATAGGGCGATGCCCGATTCTTCAATGTTCAGCTGACTGGAAATGTTGCTATTTGAACTGAGGCAGAGAAAACTGCATAAAAATGCAAGGCCACATTCCAAGGTGAAGTTGAAAAAACAACCAAATCACCTTCAGAGGAGTGTGAAGAGACATTTTCTATAATCCAGTAAACCATTGAATCTCATAACTGCCTGATGAGGCGGGGCACGGTATCACAGTGGTTAGCACAGCTGCTTCATAGCTCCAGGGTCCCAGGTTCGATTCCCCGCTGGGTCACTGTCCGTGCGGAGTTTGCACTTTCTCCCCGTGTGTGCGTGGGTTTCTCCGTGTGTTCCGATTTCCTCGCACAGTCCAAAATGTGCAGGTTAGGTGGATTGGCCATGATAAATTGCCATTAGTGTCCAAAAATGTTTGGTAGGGTGGGGCTACTGGATTACGGGGATAAGGTGGGGGGGGGGCTCAGGTAGGATGCTCTTTTCAAGGGCCGGTGCAGACTCTTTGGGCCGAATGGCCTCCTTCTGCACTGTAAATTCTATGATACTCTATAAGAGCCACTTAAAAGGCAAAGTATTGGATATTGAAACATGGCTACCACAGAAAAACACACCCAAAGCTTTGCACCTGGGGATGAAGGGGTACCTCCTCATGGGCCTGTTCCAGGGCTTGGCCAGGCTGCCCATTAGTTGGTCCTGGTGTGCAGAAAATAAAGATAGTTTTAAGACAGGGCAGCATGGTGGCATAGTGGTTAGCACTGGAACTGCGGCGCTGAGGACCCGGATTTGAATCCCAGCCCTGGGTCACAGACCATGTGGAGTTTGCACATTCGCCCTCCGTCTGCGTCTGCTTCACCCCCACAACCCAAAAGATGTGCAGGTTATGTGGATTGGCCATGCTAAATTGCCCCTTAATTGGGAAAAAAAATAATTGGGTAATCTAAATTAGTTTCAAGGGAATTTTATTTGTATTGGTAAACAGTAGAAATAATGTATAGCTTTAACTAGGTTTAATTTAATGTTTCTATTCTTCAAAGGATAAAACCTTGAGTAAAATGCATGTTGGACAAAGGTGTTTGTATGTGTGGGGAGTTGCGATTAGAAGGGCCATGGCGTGAAAAATAAATAGCAGAAGTAAGTCATTGCTTAGCAACAGGTGACCACTATCCAGAGGGAAAGGCTTTCCTGTTTCTCAGTTTTAACTGGAAGCCAGAGCAGTTGCAGACAGGACCTTGGGGAGTGAACATTTCTTAATATTGCCAGAAAAAGACTGAACAGGACAGGAGCTGCAAAGAGGCAGGGTTCCTAAAGGACAAGTTGTAATCCAGATAACTTCAGGCACCTTAAATGTTATTTTTGCCCAATTCCCTGGTTATGAGAATAGAGACCAAGGTACCAAGGGTAAAGAAGGTGTTCTGAGTTAGAGGCAATTGCAGTAACTCTATTTAAAGTGGGACAGCAGACTTCAGAGGTAGGTCAAATGTTTGATGTCATTTAAAAAATAATCGTAGTCTTTATTGTCACAAGTAGGCTTACCTTAACACTACAATGAAGTTACCGTGTTGAGCCCCTAGGCGCCACATTCCGGCACCTGTTTGGGTACACAGAGGGAGAATTCAGAATGTCCAAACTACCTAAAAGCACGTCTTTCAGGACTTGTGGGAGGAAACCGGTGCACCCGGAGGAAACCCACGCAGACACGCAGAGAATGTGCAGACTCCGCTTAGAGAGTGACCCAAGCCGGGAATTGAACCTGGGGCGGCACGGTAGCATTGTTGCTTCACAGCTTCAGGGTCTGGAGCTGTGAAGCAACAGTGCTACCATGCCGCCCCAATACAGTCTGGAAATGGAGAGTTGTAGCAATTGTGAGCAGTATGCATAGCAGTCAAGCCAATGATATTCTGAAGGGTTTGATGTAAATTCCTGGACTGGATTCACTGTTCAAAGCAGAGTGGAAGCTTTGTTTAAAAGGTTCATTTCGAAATCCTGGTCTGGATGTCAGAATGCAGACCACTAAGGGAAAGCACACTTATGAGAGAAGATTTTGAAGTGGTTTTTGGGAGTGGAGTTTGGAAGCTCACACAATGCAATCATCTGGGGGATTCTGAGGAGAAATCAACAAAGTGTCCTCTGTTAAGATCACAGAATTGCAGAACACATTCAGCTTTAAAAGGTATTGATTGCTGCACCGAGTGTAATATCATTACCGATGCTCGGGATAGAACTGAAAGGAAACAAATTGCTTTTGATTGAATTAAGAAAACTTAATTTTAATATATCCAAAACATAAAGACCTAGAATTTCCAAAGACTTTGATGAGGATGTGCAAATGCTACAGGATATTCAATTTGGTGCTTTGGTCCTTTCCAAATAGTTATTAGAATAATTAGCTTGGATGTCCTGGGGTGCCCGGAGCGCTTATTTGATTTGATAAATGGAAGCAAAAGAGATGCCAGCTTTGACTGCTGGATACGCGATGACGCAAATTCTGTCAATGAAAAAAAAATCCATTTGTCCATTCTCCCCACCCATTTCTCCATCCGCGTAGCTTCAATTCCTCTTGTCATTTTTGCAACATGATTACCACGTAACGCCTTCTCTATATCTTCTATCGATAAACCCTGTGACTTCTTTGAAGCACTCAGTTAAATTGGTCCACACAACTTGCCCTCACCGTTTGATACATGTAACAAACTCCTGGAAAGGTGTTTGGATCAAAACGTGGAAGCACTTAAATACTGTGCTGCATTTTATCGCCAGTTTGATGGTTTCCGCAGTTATCAACTAAAAAATCCTGTCATTGTCAGAGTACTGCCTGCCGGTCCTTGTGATCGACTAATGTTTACAGCGTTTGATTACTAAATTACATGGCAGATTGAAGTGCCGGACAGTTGATTGCGCTGAGTTCATTGTTTAAACAAAAGGTTGTCATGTACACATTCTTCGAAGAGTTACAAATATTTCATTTAATTTGTTTGATTTTTAAACTGAGACTTGAATTCAGTGCTACATCGTCTTACTCAGTTTACAATACTCCCCGGTGCTGCGGCACTTTAATTGATGGTGGAGTTTCAGCATTCGTATTCTTACAAAAGGGTGAGAAGGAATGAGCTGAGTCCCCGGGCGTGATTCTCCGACCCCCCGCCGGGTCGGAGAATCCCCCGGGGGCGGCCCGAATCTCGCCCCGCTGCCCCGACGCCGGCCGTATTCTCCGGCACCGTTCTTCGGGTGGGGTGCCCCCCCCCCCCCCCGGCGATTCTCCGGGCCCCGATGGGCCGAGCGGCCATCCATTTTTGGCCAGTCCCGCCAGCGTGTGTTACGTATGGTCCCACACGGCAGGACCTGGCGGGGCAGTCCTCGGGAGGGGGGGCGGGGGGAGATCTGACTCCTGGGGGGGGCCCCCATGGTGGCCCGCAATCGGGGCCCACCGATCTGCGGGCTGGCTTGTTCCGTGGGGACACTTCTTCCTTCCGCACCGGCCCCTGTAGGTTTCTGCCATAGCCGGCGCGGAGAAGAGAACTCCCCGCGCATGCAGCAAAATACGCATGCGCGGAATAACGCCGGGTGTTCCGCGCATGCGCGAACTCGCACCATCCCTTTGGCGCCATCCACCTAGCCCCCGAGACAGGTGAGAATTCCTTGTCGTTGGCGCCGCTTTTCCCGCCGGCGTGGGGTCTTAGTCCCCGGAAGGGAGAATCACGGCCCCCGTATTTTCAGTCCCCTAGACTGTTTGCAACAATGAATGACAATGAAATGAAAATCGCTTATTGTACAAATAGGCTTCAAATGAAGTTACTGTGAAAAGCCCCTAGTCGCCACATTCCGGCACCTGTTCGGGGAGGCTGGTACGGGAATTGAACCGTGCTGCTGGCCTGCCTTGGTCTGCTTTCAAGGCCAGCGATTTAGCCCTGTGCTAAACAGCATATATACTTTCTTTTCCCAGTGAATGCCTTTATTCAATCCAAATGTATTTATTTGTTAATAAGAGCCAATCAAACCAGGTTTTCCTGAGTCAATGAAAGTGCAAATTTATTAGTTACTAAACCCAAAGAAAAATAATAAAGATGCAAGGACACACACACACACACACACACACACACACAGATAAAAACAAGTTAGAAGAATATATGATTAAGTCCTTTGTCTTTGAGGGATAGGTTATTGAATGTTACTGCTGTTTTAAATTAGTTGGAGTTGACTTGGTTCAAATCTGCACTTTGTTGAGGACATTAGCTTCAAAGTGAGAGACCTTTGATGCTCTCTTCCAGCAGTGCCACATCCCGTAAAATAATTTTAAAACACATCTTCAAACACATCTCGAGTGTTTGAAGTTCAATAAATACTGCCCCACCTGCAAATTATTAAAGCTCATGTTTATCTCCCCAAAAAAGTGCAATGGCAATGGCACATTGAAATAACTTGTGCATCATGAATATTATTGTTAGGATTTATTTACGTACACACGGTGAGACATATGACAAACCAGATTAAATGCACCCATGCGACCCATTTAGTGACTATTCAGGAGCTTTAAAAATCATTTTCTAGTGCTCCAGCACAGTGCTTCCCCCAAATACTTGCCGCTGGACTGGAGAGAGGCTTTTGATCTGCTACTCCCCTTGCCTTGGTGAATCTGGTGGGCATCTTCTCTGCGGCTGAGGCCTTGTGGGCCTTGTCACATTAGAAGAACCTGAAGGATGGTGCAAGGAGCTTCTGTCACCACAGCACTAGATGAAGAATATGTCAATGGCAGATGAACAAGGAGCTACTGGTTTCCGAAGAAGTGCTTCCACATGGCACCAGCAGCTTTTCATCCTCTGCTATTAGGTCTGCTTAGTCCTCATTTCCTTCCCGTGAGATCCCAGGAGCTAACTTAAGATCCGAGCTTCCAGTCGCCCTGCCACCCTATTGCCCTAGCTATGGGCCCCGAACTGAGATCTGGGGTGATGGTGTGCAGGTCGGAGCGCACATGTGTGATTGTGTCCACAATATGCTCGTCTTGCCTCCTTCAGAACAGTTGCCAATGTGTCCATGGAAGAAGCTGGGCGCTCCGAAGAGTGGGTGATCGCAGTGCACATGCCTGTATGGACAGCTCCACAGTCCAGGCCAGAGCAAGCTACCCCTGGCCAGCCCAGTAGTTAGCACTGCTGCCTCACAGTGCCAGGGACCGGGTTTGATTCTAAACTTGGGTGACTGATTGTGCGCAAGGGTCTCCCCGTGTCCGCATGGGTTTCCTCAGGGTGCTCTGGTTTCCTCCCACAGTCAAAAGATGTGCAGGTTAGGTGGGGTTACGGGGCTAGGGCGGGGGAGGGGTTGGGCCTCAGGAGAGTGCTCTTTCAGGGTCGGTGCAGACTCAATAGCCTGAATGGCCTCCTTCTGAACTGTAGGGATCCTATGGATTCTATCCACCCTATCTTCATGGACCTCATGCTGGAAATCCAGCATCTGACACTTTACACATGACTCCAGCGGCTCACCACCTGACTCAGAGTAAGCCTGTGGATCACCCAGACAAGCCAAAGAGAGAAGTGTCTGGCTGGCATCCATATTGCGTTCCACAGAAGACTCTTCACCCATGCAAGAGAGCCAGGAAAATATGGCTGCCAGTTGGCATTCACCGGTTGTGCAAGGTGCCAATGCTCAGCGCATTACAGTCATATGCAAAATGAGAAATGGCCCAATGTAATCACGATACACACTTGCATTTAGATCAGAAACTTTCCATCAGGAAGCTTCCCTTTGGCTTTGAACGCCAGAACGACAATTTTAACATTTGTTGGCTCACGCCAAGCATCAATCCACCTCTCACTTTCCCTACCTCCCTGTGTCCCATTATCGGCCAATTACTATCTCACCAAACCCATGCCATCCTCCGATCTCGCCTATGCCAGTCAATTTCACGGTATCAGCTGAGGAGAACAGGAGAATCACCTCCTTGTGCGGTACGAAGATCATCAGCTCAGGGAAAACACCTCCTGTTCTGCCTCTCTCCAATGCCATTGCTGCATTATGCTGCCTTGGTCCTCCAAAGCCACAGTATTCATGACGCTACCCTGTAGCTTCCTGGCACAAGAATACACATAATGAGGACTTGCCCACCCTGGTTGACCTCAAGAGATCATGCAACCTCTTATAGTGTCAAAGTGAGACACATGAGCCCTACTCATCTGATCCCTGCTACAGCCTCCTCCATCTCACTGTGGGAGCTCTCCCTCTCCCGTCAACTTGCACCAGTTGCCCGTGCCTGGTGGATATAGCCCAGAGGAGGATGCCCACATCCTAGGATCAGAAGGCAAAGCCAAGCCATGTCCCCTTTAAATGACACAAGCTACTTTATTCTGGGATGGTTAAACATCCCAAACCCTTTTTGAGAATCTACAGAGAGAAGGTAAGTGGGTGAACGGGTAGGGTGGGTCGGTGGTCGCAGAGGTAGTTGGGGATTCCAGTGGGGAGTCAGGGTGTCAGGAGTAAGAACTGGTTTCAATCCTTGTAACCTTTCCTGGGTAGCTATTCAGACAAGAGCAAGAGCAGCCGATACCTGGGAACCCCACCACCTGGAGGTTTCCCTACAAGTCACTCACCACTCTGACTTGAAAATATAATACCATTCCATCGCTGTCGTTGGGGCAAAATCCTGAAACTCCCTCCCTAACAGCACAGTGGGTGTACCTACACTTCAAGGACTGCAGCCGTTCAAGAAGGCAATTCATTACCACCTTCTGAAGGGCAACTAGGGATGGACAATAAATGCTGGCCTAACCAGCGACGCCCGTAAATGAATTTTGAAAAAGTGATTTGGAACCATCGGAATTCTCCGACTTTAACTTAAAGACTCTAATGTACCAGGCACGGGGGAATTGTCCATCGGAAGTCCAAACATCCTCAATAATTCCCTTATTGTCAATGCATCAGGGACTTTTGGCAGGTCACCCAGTGCATATTGGGGGAGCACCTCCGTCTTACAACAATCCAGAGATCAGAAGTGCCAGGTCAACATCTATTAGACAGATGGAAAAGGAAAACTAACCGAGTTATCATTGGCCCTGTCAATCTGAAGCTGTTAGAAATAGGGAAGCTGGAGGTCATTTGATGAGACATCAATGCAAGTTCTTGTATCCTTATCAGTGGTGAAAGATGTATCAGCATGAATAATGTATGTGGAAGCATGTTCCATCATTGGACTGAGAGCAGAGGTACAGAACTGAAGAATTAGAGCATTAAAAACCTCATGTAATATTTAGCATATCTCTCCACCCATCAAAATGCAACCTTGAATCCCCAGAATGTTTATATTGTGGATAAACAATGTTGATAAATACTCTTAAAATAAGTAAGATTGAGACTTGTTGAAATAAACACAAATATATCCTCTGTGGAACGTGATGACGAAAGACCCGTTGGGACCAAGGAAGTGGCATGACCAGAAAGGGAACTGATCAAGGATACATACATCATTTGGGTGAGATAGATACTTGACATCTGTTTATTTTATTCATGGACTGCAGGCAGGAGCCTTGTTTATCCAAACAAGACTTTGTGGGATCTCTCGTCAGGATATGAAGCGTCCAAAGATCTATACGACTTTCATACGCTCCTGATGAAATTAGCCACATGTGTAATGGGGGGTGGGGGGGGGGGGGGGGGGGCTGAGAACAGGTTCTGCGCATCTTGAAATCATTTTCTTATTGTTTTATATTGAGTAAGTTATGAGAAATGAAAAGCCTATTGTCCAGACCATCCGACCTTACCCTTGGAGTACCTGAAGAAACCATGGTGACCTTTGGAAAATGTGACTTAGCAGGTGTAGATTTAAGATTGCCCATTGGTGCAGCTAATTGATTGTGTTTGCATCATCATGTCATTTTAAATATTTTTTAACGTGTTATTCACTGTATCATTTGCTCCGCTATTTTAAACCTTTGGTTCCAGTTGCAAAATAATAATAATCTTTATTCGTATCACAAGTAGGCTGACATTAATACTGCAATGAAGTGACTGTGCAAATCCCCTAGTCGCCACACTCCGGCGCCTGGTCGGGTACTCTAAGGGCAACTTAGCATGGCCAATCCACCTAACCTGCTCAGCTTTGGACAGTGGGAGGAAACCGGAGCACCCGGAGGAAACCCACGCAGACATGGGGAAAACAGACTGCACAGACGGTGACCCAAGCTGGCAATCGAACCCGAGTCCCTGGCTCTGTGAAGCAGCAGTGCTAACCACTGTGCTACTGCAAACGTTCCAGGTCCAGATTTAACGGGAGCGTTCTCTTGGCCAGCATCTGCAGGGTTTAATCTGTCCGTTGGTGGCTTCTTGCATTGGGAAGTTCGATCCATCTCTCTCAGGTTTTCCTGCTGATTCTTTCTTTCTCTGTTTTTGCTTTTATTTCTGGGTTATTTGTCTTGTCTCTCTCTGTGAGATGGGTGGATGGCACAGTATCATTCATTGTGATTTAAAGCATTTTCACAAGGCCATTAATCATATGCATCCTCCAATCAACTTCGCACAGGAAAGAAAAAAAGTAGACCTGTCTCTTTTCCCTTGATGTACCAACAATATAAATGATAAATGGTTTCGTGAAAACATTCCCATAACCAACATATGTGGATCAATTATGAAGTCTAATTCAAAGGCACCTATTAATGTAAAATGTTTTTGGAGTTGCTTGTTCCATCAGTTCAACCAAAAATCTCATAGAGAGCAAAGCAAAAACTCTATTCACTTCCTCAAGGACAAACAGGTAAATTAGTTTGTAATTTAGCAGTAATAACTGGCCATTTGCTAAACTTAATAAGCAAAGTTTCAAAGATTGATCTCACATTTAAGGAAGACCTTCATTGCAAAAGTTAAAAAAGATGCGATGTGACAGGGGAACTTCCCCACCCCACGAGAAACTTAAAGAACGTCTATCATCTGCACAGATTTAAAGAGAGATGGAAAGGCCACTTAGTTTTAAGGGAAGGCGAGAGGAAATTGAGTATCTTATTCAAAAAGGGAGGGAGACAAAAACAGGTAACTATAGGCCAGTTAACATAACGGGTGGGATTTACGAAGCAACCCGCCATGTTTTTTTTGGCGGCGGAGGCAACCCGCCAACGGCATCTTTTGGTCCCACTGTTGTCAATGGAATTTCTCATTGTATGCTCCCCTTCTCACCAGGAAGCCAGAGGCTGGGGGGGGGGGGGGGGGGGGGGGGGGGGACCAGAGGAGCCCGCCGGCGTAAACAGCCAGGAAATTCTAGCCAACATTTGTATTGGGAAAATGTTAGAATCAACTTTAAAGAATGTGGTAGCAGAGCACTTGGAAATGGATAATATAATCGAGCAGAGACAACATGGCTTCATGAAGAAGAAATCCGGCCTGACCAATTTATTAGAATTTCTTGAGGTGACAATGAGCAGGGTGGATAAAGGGGAACCAATAGATGTAATATATTTAGAATTCCAAAAGGTGTTCAATAAGGTACTCCACAAAAGGCTACTTAATAATATAAGAACCCATAGAGTTGGGGGTAGTATATGGATAGAGGATTGGCTAATTGATAGAAGACAGCGAGTTGGGATAAGATGGCATTTGAGAATTATCCCATCAGATCTCATTGAATGGCGAAGCAGACTCAATGGGCCGAATGGCCTACTTCTGCTCTTGCGTTTTTACACAGAAACAGATTGAACAGAGATCTGATAGAGGTATTCAAATTGTTGAGGTGACTCAAAAGAAATATTTCCATTGGCCTGTGAATCCACACTTTTTTACACACAGAAATTTGTTAGGATATGGAAAACCTCTCTGGGAAAACCGAATTCCCAACAGCTTTTAAAAGGGTTGTGATCAAAATATTTAAACAGGCAAATATAAACAAGGGGAGAAGGTACAGGAATAGGTTGCCATGCTAGCACAAAGGTTAGCACTCTTGCTTCACAGCTCCAGGGTCCCGGGTTCGATCCCCGGCATGGGTCACTGTCTGTGTGGTGTTTGCACTTTCTCTCTGTGTGTGCGTGGATTTCCTCCGGGTGCTCCGGTTTCTTCCCACAGTCCAAAAATGTGCAGATTAGATGGATTGGCCATGCTAAATTGCCCTTAGTGTCCTAAAAGGTTAGGTGGGTTACAGGGATAGGATGGAGGTGAGGGTTTAAGTAGGGTGCTCTTTCCAAGGGCCGGTGCAGACTTGACGGGCCGAATGGCCTCCTTCTGCACTGTAAATTCTATGATTCTAGTTGACAGGCTTTTTCAGAACGTGTTTGTTTCTTTTATATATGAAAAAGGGATGTTTGGATTTTGGAAATACAATGTTGTGCTAATTAACTGACTTGCCATAGTCATGTGACTCAGTCATGAGGGGTGGGATTCTCTGACCCTGAGCCAGGTCGGAGAATCGCCGGAGGGGGGTGGGTGGGGGGGGTTGCGATTCATGCGACGCTGCCCCGACGCCAATCCGCCGATTCTCCGGTGACCGGACAATCAGCGGCAGTGGCGCCGGCGCAGTTGGCGCGCCGCCAGTCAGCGGCCGCTCTATGAGGCTCCCCGGGCGATTCTCTACGCGGGATGGGCCGAGTGGCCGCCGATAAAGGGCGAGTCCCGCCGGTGCCGTTCACATGTGGTCCTACCCGGAGGACCTTGGCGTCCATCCTGCGGGCGGCCGGTTTGTTGCCGGTATCAGCAGCTGGAGCTGTGTGAGTCGCTCCAGTGCCGTGCTGGCCCCCTGTAGGTGGATCGCTGCTCCTGGGGACCTGTTGACGCCGTCGAGAAACACAACGACATTTACGATGGCATCAACACTTAGCCTCAGGATCAGAGAATCCCGCCTGAGGACTCTGCCTCTGACAAGAACACACACTGAAGAAGTACGGCTGTCCTTATACTTGCAACAGTGCGGAACACAAATGGGCTTGCCCTTTGCTCTAAAGTTCTATGGACATGAGTCAAACAAAATTAGGCGAGAATTTTATCATTAAACTGACGGATGTGTAAAATGCTGCACTAATTGATTAAATTCAGATTAAGTACTTGTTTATCTTCAACCACCAATGTCAACCCAATGTACACAAAGGCCCAGAAATTGGTTTCTGCCTGTGTGAACTGGGTTATGAGATGAAACCTGTACCAGGACATTAAATCCCAGATCACACCTGATATTTGGGTCGCTGCATCAGAACATGGCCGCAGAATCTCAGAATAAGGGGCTGAGGTGAGGAGAAATTTCTTCATTCAAAAGTTTGTAAATCTTTTGGTTTTCTTTACCCCGGGGGGGGGGGGGGGGGGGGGGCTGTGAATGTTCGGTTCTTGAGCATGTTCAAAACAGATGTCAAGTTGTGAGTACTGAGGGATATCTAGATGGTGCAGGAAGATGGAGTTGAAGGAAGAGATCAGCCATTGACATTTTCAATGTTTGAGCTGAAATGAAGGGTCAATTGGCCTCCATATGATCTAATTTCCTAACTTCTGGAGGGGTGTAACCAGAAGAGAAGAAGAAGGGAAGCAATCAGGGGGACGGGAGGGGGCCGGTGCAGGCAGGTAGAAGGGTTTGAAAAAAGAGTGAGGAATTTGAGCGGAAGGGAGGGAAGCTGCTGAGTGGGCCTGTCAGCAGTCCTCAGCACTGTGGTGGAGCTGGGAGAAGCACTCTTGTACATCTTGGCTCCACATTCAGGTAAATGTTCTTTTTAAAAATAAATTTAGAGCACTCAATTATTTTTTTTCCCAATTAAGGGGCAATTTATTGTGGCCAACCACCTACCCTGCACATCTTTTTGGGTTGTGGGGGTGAGACCCACCCAGACACGGAGAGAATGTGCAAACTCCACACGGACAGTGACCCGGGGCCAGGATCGAACCCGGGTCCTCGACACCTTGAGGCAGCAGTGCTAACCACTGTGCCGCCTATAAAGTCCTTTAAAGCTAACTGTTTTAGTGGTTACCTGTGGCATTCCATTTAAGGACCACTGATTATGCCTGGGCGTTTCATGGAACCATAGAATTTACAGTGCTGAAGGAGGCCATTCGGCCCATCAAGCCCGCACCGGCTCCCCGGAAAGCGAACCCCACCCAAGCCCACACCTCCACCCTATCCCCGTAACCAAATGTTTTTAACATGGAAACAGTTGTAAAACCAGAACGCCTCGATCTTGACCCGCAGGCACCGGAGGTTACGGCAATATTTGAGCATTGGCCCAATTGCTTTGAGGCCTACCTCAGCTCCTTCGCCGCTGAGGTCTCCCCAGAAATTAAACAGCGTCTCCTCAACGCCCGGGTGAGCCACAGGATTTTCCAGCACATCAGAGACGCGGCCTCATACACGGAGGCAGTAGAGCTGCTCAAACGACAGTTCGTGAGGCCGGTGAATGAGGTACTCACTCGACACCTCTTGGCCACATGGCGTCAGCGCCAGGGTGAGTCACTGGCTGAATACCTACAGGAACTGAGAGTACTCGTCCGCAGTTGTAACTGCAGGACTGTCACAGCGGTCGGGCACGCGGAGCTGATGGTCTGGGACACCTATGTGGCAGATGTCCGGTCTAGCTACATCTGGCAGCGGCTTCTAGAAAAGGGGGCCCTCGACCTCGAGGAGACTGTGAAGCTGGCTACCTCGCTGGAAGTTGCCTTCCAGAGCCTGGATGCCTTCCCATCCGACCACGCGGCATCCTCAGGGACGTCGGAGGCGCAGCCATCACCTGACCCAGGCGTGCCTCATTCCTGCGCCGCGCGGCAGCCGCCCAGCTCCGGAGGGCCATGCTGTTACTTCTGCGGTCAGGGCCAGCACCCCAGGCATTGTTGCCCAGTCCGCAACTCCACGTGTAACAAGTGTGGCAAGAAGGGGCACTAAGCTAAAGTATGCCTAGCTAAGCCTAAAAATCAAAATCAAAAACCAAAAGCCTGTCAAGCGCAGTCTGAGACTCACAGCGTGGCATCGTGCCTGCCCGGAGCGCCCTCTGCTGACGCGTCACTCGCCATGTGCAATCCATGGAAGCAGCCACCTTGTCTGACATCATCAATGTCGAACGCCGTGTGCAATCTATGGGCGCAGCCTTTTTGTCCGACTTCGTCAATGCCGCCATTTTGCGACCAGAACAACACTCATCAACTCAGCTCCATTCAACTTGACCAGTCCCGGCCTTGCCATCTTCAACGCTCGATGCTGGCCATCAGCCTCAACGGGCAGGCGACGTCCTGCCTCTTCGACTCCGGGAGCACGGATAGCTTCGTCCACCTGGACATGGTAAGGCGCTGTTCCCTCCGGGTCCTCCCTGTTTCACAAGTCATATCCCTAGCTTCCGGATCACACTCCGTGCAGATCCGGGAGTACTGCACCGCTAACCTGGCAAGACAGGGTGTCGAATACGCCAATTTCAAACTCTATGTCCTCCCCCATCTCTGCGTCCCTCTCCTACTGGGTTTAGACTTTCAGTGCAACCTCCGTAGTCTAACCCTGAAGTTTGGGGGACCCATGCCCCCTCTCACCGTCTGTAGCCTCGTGACCCTGAAGGTCGCCTCTCCCTCGCTCTTGGCGAACCTCACCCCAGACTATAAGCCCGTTGCCACCCGGAGCAGACGGTACAGTGCTCATGACAAGGCTTTCATCAGGTCAGAGGTCCAGCGACTCCTGAGGGAAGGGATCATTGAGACCAGTAATAGCCCCTGGAGAGCACAAGTGGTGATCGTCAGGACCTGGGGAGAAACACCAGATGGTCATCGACTACAGTCAGACGACCGGTACACCCAGCTCGATGCGTACCCCCTCCCGTGCATATCTGACATGGTCAATCAGATTGTGCAGTATCGAGTCTTCTCTACGGTGGACGTGAAGTCCACGTACCACCAGCTCCCTATCTGGCAGGAGGACCGCCAATACACTGCCTTTGAGGCAGATGGCCGTCTCTTCCATTTCCTCAGGGTCCGCTTCGGCATCACCAAAGGGGTTTCGGTCTTCCAATGAACGATGAACCGAATTGTCGACCAGTACAGGCTGCGGGCCACATTCCCGTACTTGGATAATGTCACCATCTGCGACCATGACCTGCAGGACCATGAAGCCAACCTTCAAAAATTCCTCCGCACCGCCCGACTCCTTAATTTGACATATAATAAGGAGAAATGCGTTTTCCGCACAACCTGGCTAGCAGTCCTCGGGCCTGACCCCGAACGCATGCGCCCCCTCCTGCAACTCCCCCTCCCCCACTGCCCTAAGGCCCTGAAAAGGTGCTTGGGGTTCTTCTCCTACTATGCCCAGTGGGTCCCCAACTACACGGACAAAGCCCGCCCACTCATTAAGTCCACCACTTTTCCCCTGACGGCTGAGGCCCGCCTGGCCTTCAACCGCATGAGATCCGAAATTGCCAAGGCCACGATGCATGCCGTGGACGAATCCATCCCGTTCCAGGTGGAAAGCGATGCGTCAGACTTTGCCTTGGCAGCAATTCTGAACCAGACAGGGAGGCCTGTCGCCTTTTTTTCCCGTACCCTCCATGCCTCCGAAATTCGACACTCCTCTGTTGAAAAGGAGGCGCAAGCCATTGTGGAAGCTGTGCGGCACTGGAGGCATTACCTGGCTGGCAGGAGATTTACTCTCCTCACAGACCAACGGTCAGTTGCCTTCATGTTCAACAACACGCAGCGGGGCAAAATTAAGAACGACAAAATTTTGCGGTGGAGGATCGAGCTCTCCACCTATAATTACAACATCTTGTATCGTCCTGGGAAGCTCAATGAGCCCCCAGATGCCCTGTCCCGTGGCACCTGCGCCAACGCACAGGCTGACTGGTTATGGGCTATCCACAACGATCTCTGTCACCCGGGGGTCATCCGGCTTCTCCACTTTGTCAAGGCCCGTAACCTGCCCTACTCCACAGAGGAGGTCAAGGCCATGACCAGGGACTGCCAAATCTGTGCGTAGTGCAAGCCACACTTCTATCGGCCAGACAAGGCCCACCTGGTGAAGGCCTCCCGCCCTTTTGAACTCCTCAGTATGGATTTCAATGGGCCACTCCCCTCCACTGAACGTAACGTGTACTTCCTCAACGTTGTTGATGAGTACTCACGTTTTCCTTTTGCCTTTCCATGCCCTGACATGACCACTGCCACAGTCAGAGATGCGCAGCATCTTCACCCTGTTCGGTTTCCCCACTTATATTCACAGTGATCGGGGATCCTCATTCATGAGCGATGAACTGCGTCAGTACGTGCTCAGTAAGGGCATCGCCTCGAGCAGGACTACCAGCTACAACCCCAGGGGAAACGGGCAGGTGGAGAGGGAGAATACTACGGTCTGGAAGGCCGTCCTTCTGGCCCTACGGTCTAGAAGTCTCCCAGTCACCCGCTGGCAGGAGGTCCTCCCTGACGCGCTCCACTCCATCCGGTCACTGTTGTGTACTGCCACTAACGAGACCCCTCATGATCATCTGTTTGTCTTTCCTAGGATGCCGATCTCCGGGGTCTCGCTTACTACCTGGCTCACGACTCCTGGGCCGGTCCTCCTCCGGAAGCATGTGAGGAGCCATAAGGCCGACCCCTTGGTCGAGAAGGTTCACCTCCTCCATGCGAACTGTTGCTAACTTTTGGTTGGCTCTTAATTCGTAATTTGCTCTGTTTGTTTAACCTTTGCTCTAGAGTCGCCAGGTATCTTTATGATACCACCACGAGGTTCAAGTTCAAGTAATGATCAATAACTCAACACACCAATTAGTAAGAATCAAATCAAAACACATTTATTATACACAGTAAATCACTACTCATGCATAAACTCTACTTTCTAGACTATTCCTATCACTAAAAGGCCTATACTTAGCTTCGGAATTGGCCCACCAGGTCAGGGGAACAAATGGCCTGTCGTTCAGGTCCTGAGTCTGCAGGATTCAAAAGCTGGTATGGACACTGGTAGCTAGGAGCTCCTATGTCGTAGCGAGCGTTGACATGAGACTTACTTGGTTGGCGGCAGCGAGGCAGGTCACTGTCAAGGGTTGGTTCGAGCTGCTGAGTGACCCTGCCAAAGAAGGACAATTTGAACTTGGGGGCTTTACTTTATAGTCCCCAAGGGCTTCCCGCCCTTCGGGGTGGACCCTGTACCTGGTTCCAAGTGATTGGACTGCGATTTCTCCAATACTGGAGTTGTTCCCTGATCGTTGGGCGGTCCCTAAATGTCCGTTGGCCTTCCTTTGTCTTGGCTCCTGCTGGCGCCGAGGAGTCTGGCTTGGCTTTATTCACCTTAACTGTTGCCATTGTGCCTTGGAATCGCGCATTACTATGCAGGTGGCTGCTGCATTACTATGCAGATGGTTGCTGGTTTCGGTGCTGTCTGGTTGTTTTGCAGGTTTCAATATACATGATTTCTGCACTTGCTAAGCTTTGCCTGTGTTGGCTGAATTTCCCTTCAGCCTTTGCGGTTCTCCATTTTAAGTCGGGAAGTGGCCAACCCAGGTGGCTACAGAACCCTCAGTACGCATACGTGACACACCGCGACGGGCGGCAGGACACAGTCTCCCTCAGGGGCCTGGCCCCCGCGGGTACCCCTGCGCCCACGATCACCTCACCGCTTCCTTCTACCTTCCCATCTACCCCATCAACTCATCCGGGGTCCATTAGCATCGCCCCTGTGCCGTCACCCTGTCCGGGACCCTGTTGTGAGGACGACGTGCTCCCGGAGTCGAAGCTCTCGACGCCAGCGCCTACACTGCGGCGTTCACAGCGGACAATATACCCTCCTGTGAGACTGAACCTGTGAGTTCACTTCACCCCCGCCGGACTTTTTTTTAACACGGGGTGAATGTAGTGAGCCACGTATGGCTGTTGTCTATATTATTGTATTTACTCACTGTTACTGTTGTTGTGTTGATGTTGTTGTTGGCTCCGCCTGTGGCTCCGCCCCTCTGAGAAGGTATATAACCCATCGATCCGGGACAGCCTCTCAGTGTGGGAGAAGCTACTGGTGGGCACATTCTAGCTGATTAAAACCACAGTTCTTGTTAACTACCGTTTCGACTGGATTGATTGGTATCAAGACCGGCAGTCTAAATATTTGATCAATGCTCTGAGTTAACTACGGCACACAGTGCACATTTGGTTAACCTTGCCATCCATGCAGGTGGGTTATTATAATCTTCACATGGATCATTGGTGTGTTTTGATTACGTGACTCTTGTCTCCTTCAGGCACGTACAGTTCATATGGTTGTAACATTTGTTTTCCTGGGAATGATTCCAAGTATTGATTTGGTACATCCTTCTATGTCTCTGGTGTTCTGGTGTACTGCTCTGTGTCTTAGTATCTCAGCTTGTTCCTGAGCTTACTGCGTTGCAGTAAAATTCCATGAGCTATTCCTTTCACTTGCTTTTATTTTCTATGCATTTCTGCTTCATCATAACCTTTTCCTCACTGTGCTGTAATTTAATCGTGGGTTTTTTCGTACTTTCATTTGTTATTTAAATTTGGTGATTCTCATTTATGCCTCCCCTTTCCCTCGTTGCCTTCCTCTTTCCCCACCAAGTATGCGACAGTGACTCCTCCCTGTCATTATGGCTGCTTGCATCTTAAATTTTCTAAACACCAGTAATGTTACTTTAAAATAAATTTAGAGTACCCAATTCAATTTTTTCCAATGAAGGGGCAATTGAGCGTGGCCAATCCACCTACCCTGCACATCTTTGGGTTGTGGGGGTGAGACCCACAATTACTGGGAGAATGTGCAAACTCCACATGGACAGTTACCCGGGGCCGGGATCAAACCCGGGTCCTCAGTGTCGTGAGGCAGCAGTGCTAACCACTGCACCACCTTGCTGCCCCTGATCGCCATTAATGTTTTTTTTTTCATGTTTCTTCTTGGGTTGCAGGTGTCACTGGCAAGGCCAGCATTTATTGCCCATTTCTAATTACCCTTGACAGCGTGGCCTGCTAGGCCAGGTCAGAGGACAGTTAAGTTAGTTTCCTTGCCTGGGTTTGTAATTACAGAGACATGGCTGCAGGGTGACCAAGGATGTAAACTAAACATCCAAGGGTATTCAGCATTCAGGAAGGACAGACAAAAAGGAGAAGGTGGTGGGGGTTGCATTGCTGGTTAAAGAGGAAATTAGTTCAATAGTGAGGAAGAATATTAGCTCTGGCATATGTGGAATCTGTATGGGTAGAGTTGAGAAACACCAAGAGGCAAAAAACATTAATGGGGGGGTTGCAGATCCACCCCCCAAAATGTAGTGGTGATGTTGGGCATTACATTATCGGGAAATTAGAGATGCATGCGATAAAGGAATATTTGTAATTATGTGTGACTTTAATCTGCATGTAGATTGGGGAAATCAGAATAGTAGCAGAGGGATTCCTGGAGTGTATATGGGATGGGTTTTCTGGACCAATAAGTTGAGGAACCAACTAGAAAACAGGCCATCCTAGACTGTGTATTACGTAGTGAGAAATGAATAGTTGGTAATCTAGTGCAAGGCCCTTTGGGATGAGTGACAATGATATGATTGAATTCTTCATCAAGATGGAGAATGACACAGTTGAGTCTGAGACTCGGGTCCTGAATCCAAATAAAGGAAGCCACAATGGATAGTTGGCTATGATAGATTGGAGAACGTTACTTAAAGGGATCATGGTGGATAGGCAATGCCAAAAATTTCAAAGAGTGCATTGGTGAACTGCGACAATTATTCACTCCTGTCTGGCGCAAGAGTAAAATGGGAAGAGGTGGCCAAACCATGGCTTACAAGGGAAATTGGAACTAATGTTAGATCAAAGGAGGAGGCGTACACATTGGCCAGAAAAAAACAGCAGACCTGAAGATTGGGAGTAGCTTAGATTTCAGCAAAAGAGCGCACGGGGATTGATTAAGAAGGGGGATTGATTAAGAAGGGGAAAAGAGTACAAGAGTGAACTTGCGGAGAACATAAAAACTGACTTTAAAAGCTTCTATAGATAAGTGAAGAGAATAAGATTGGTGAAGGCAAATGTAGGTTTCCTACAGTCAGAAACAGGGGATTTAATAATGGGGAACAAAGAAATGGCTGACCAACTAAATGCATACTTTGATTCTGTTTTCACAAAGGAGAACACAAATGACAGACCAGAAATGTTGGGGAGCGCGAGGACTGCGAGTTGCAAGGGCAGGAATAGTCGTTTTTTTCTGCGAACTCTGGCAATAATAGTCGTTTGTCTGCGAACTTTGGCAAGTACTTGCTTATAATACGGCATTTATCCTGATTAACGGCTTTCATCTGACTAACCTTTGAATCAGTAAATTGATATTATGTCCCTGGAAGATTTAGGGATGAGAATTGGTAAGAATATGCTAAAATATGTCAAGGAATCCGGTAATAATGGGGCACAGGCGGATTTAACTGGAGCATCCCTTTCAATATGGCAGCCTGATTGCCTTGTGGTTTCTTGATCCAGCGCTCTCCAAGGCAATCTTGGAGGCAGTGAAAATGATGACTGCCAACATTATATGTGTTATTGACCAGAGGCGTGGTGTGCTGACTCAAAGCCTTAGTGCTCATGAGACTGAGTTGCAGAATACTGATCAAAGGCTTGGTGATGTGGAGGAGAGGATTCTGAGTGTCGAACATCCCATTGAAGGTAGAGACTTGTGCGAAGGAAAAGAGTGGCAGGTATGTGATCATTAGAGGTTCAGTGCATGCTCAATAATGAATGCATACAAACCCCCAAATTACTCTCCAGAGTTTATCACCAAGTATTTTTTGGACTTTGCAGAGTTGGCTTTGGTTAACTTCTTTGTGGCTGGTGACTTTAACTGACACCTGAACCCTTTGCTAGACAAAATCCCTGAGGTGGCTAGAGACATACACGAGAGGCATCCAGTCATAAATAAAAGGGGTTTATTGATGAAAGACAAAGGCAGATAGGTGACAGGTACAGAAGATTATACACAGGTCATTACTCTTCAGCTCCTAGTCCACACTGCCTGGCATCCTGCTACCAGGGTCCCACGCAAACTCCACATTGATCGGGTTTTGCACGCTCCCACTTGATTGGCCCCGTGTCGTTCACATGGACAGTGGAACTCGCACCCTTAAAGGAACCACGCTACCGTACTCCCGGTTACTAGGACTCCTCCCACACTAAAAGCCAAGGTGTTGGCCTTGTTGTGTGAGGAGGTAGGATATGTGCAGCACAGTAGCACAAGTGGATAACACTGTGGCTTCACAGCACCAGGGTCCCAGGTTCAATTCCCCACTGGGTCACTGTCTGTGCAGAGTCTGCACATTCTCTGCATGTCTGTGTGGGTTTCCTCCAGGTGCTCTGGTTTCCTCCCACAGTCCAAAGACACACAAGTTAGGTGGATTGGCCACAATAAATTGCCCTTAGCAACCAAAAAGGTTAGGAGGGATTATTGGGATAGGGTGGAAGTGAGGGTTTAAGATGGGCCAAATGGCCTCCTTCTTCACTGTATGTTCTATGCAGATGCTCAGACACCCCAAGGTACAAAACTTTATGTTCTTCTTAGCCCCTCATCAGTGTCACTCCTGAATTGATTATCTTTTTGTGCTGAGGGTGATCCTACACTTGGTATCGTCTTGTTCTACGGGTAGTATTGTAATCTCAGACCATACTCCAGTCTTCCTGCTGAAACTCTTGCTTGACGTGTGTCCCCCACCCCCACGTGTGGATCATGGTGGTTTGGTGCCTCTTTGCTGAGAGATATTTAATTCACGACTTGGAGTTTTTTCTCTCAGTTAACTCAACTCCTAATGTCTCCCCCTTCCATTTCATGGGAGATGTGAAGGCCAATGCTAGAGTGTTGATTATCTCTTCTGCAGCCAATAAAAGATGCAGGATGCAGAAGAACTGCCAACGGCTGGATGCCAGCAGCAAAGGGGGCCCTTAACAGGCAATTATTGAAGAAGGTTAAAGCAGCAAGGGCAGCACTTGATTCCTTATTGACTCTGCATGCTGAAAGAACTTTAAGTTTGTCATGCATAAGTTGTGTGAGTTTGGAATTAGCCAATTAAGTATTTGGCCTGCTTAACTGAGAAGGAGGCAGATTCACTGTGCATCATCCGGAGGGGTGAGAGGGTTATGAGGATAGATGAGGTTAATGGGGATTTTTATGTGGAATTATGTTGGTCAGATCAGTCTGGGGATGCAATGACAAATATGCATCATTTTTATTTTCCCTTGAGCTTCCGGATGCTTCCGAGAGCCAACACCTGGTTCTCAATGCTCCTATCACCAATGACCAGGTGAGAAAATGACCATTAAGAAACTTCAGCCGGATAAGGTTCTGGGACTGAATGGTTTTGGGTGCAAGCTTCATAGATTATCATAGAATTTACAGTGCAGAAGGAGGCCATTCGGCCCATCGAGTCTGCACCGGCTCTTGGAAAGAGCACCCTACCCAAGGTCAACACCTCCACCCTATCCCCATAACCCAGTAACCCCACCCAACACTAGGGCAATTTTGGACACTAAGGGCAATTTTGGACACTAAGGGCAATTTATCATGGCCAATCCACCTGACCTGCACATCTTTGGACTGTGGGAGGAAACAGGAGCACCCGGAGGAAACCCACGCACACACGGGGAGGATGTGCAGACTCCGCACAGTCAGTGACCCAAGCCGGGAATCAAACCTGGGACTCGGGAGCTGTGAAGTAATTGTGCTATCCACAATGCTACCGTGCTTCCCAAGTTCTATAGGGAATTTAAAAATCTGTTGTTGGAACCATTGGTGGGCATGTATTATCATACTTTTCAGGAAGGGCTGTTGCTTCTGACACTTTGTGAGGTTAATGCTTCTTTGATTTTTAAAGCAGGTTGTGATCCAGTGGAATGTGCCTCATACTGCCCGATTGTTATCCTGAATGTTGATTTGAAATTGTTATTTTTATCCTGAATGTTGATTTGAAATTGTTATTTTTATCCTGAATGTTGATTTGAAATTGCGCAGAGAATCGGTTCCGACGCCAAAATCGCTATGGGCACCGATTTCACGCCAAATCGCAATGCTTCGTCGCCTCGACAGCGGCAGCAATGTGTTCCGGAACGCCCGTACAGTAAACACCATGGGCTGGATTCTCCGCCGTCGGGATTCTCCGTTTTATCGGCAACCCGGGGGGGTTTCCCGTCGGCGTGGAGCTGCCCCACAATGGGAAACCCAATTGACCAGCCGGTGAAACGGAGTATCCTGCCAGCATGCTGAACCTGGGGCGGCGTGAATCGCCGGGGGCTGGCGTGAATCCCACCCCCGCCGGGTGCCGAATTCTCCTGCACCGGATATTCGGCGGGGGCGGGAATCGCGCCGCGCCGGTTGGCGGACCCCCCCCCCGCGATTCTCCGGCCCGGATGGGCCGAAGTCCCGCCGCTAAAATGCCTGTCCTGCCGGCGTAGATTAAACCACCTACCTTACCGGCGGGACAAGGCGGCGCGGGCGGGCTCCGGGGTCCTGGGGGGGGGCGCGGGGCGATCTGGCCCCGGGGAGGTGCCCCCACGGTGGCCTGGCCCGCGATCGGGGCCCACCGATTTGCGGGCGGGCCTGTGCCGTGGGGGCACTCTTTCCCTTCCGCCTTCGCCACGGTCTCCGCCATGACGGAGGCGGAAGAGACTCCCTCCACTGCGCATGCGCGGGAATGCCTTCAGCGGCCGCTAACGCTCCCGCGCATGCGCCGCCCGGAGATGTCATTTCCGCGCCAGCTGGCGGGGCACCAAAGGCCTTTTCTGCCAGCTGGCGGGGCGGAATTTTGTCTGGCGCGGGCCTAGCCCCTTAAGGTTGGGGCTCGGTCCCCAAGATGCGGAGCATTCCGCACCTTTGGGGCGGCGCGATGCCCGACTGATTTGCGCCGTTTTGGGCGCCAGTCGGCGGACATCGCGCCGATACCGGAGAATTTCGCCCCAGAAATCTGGGGCGGCGGGACAGAGAATACAGCCTCGTATATCGTTAGCGGGCCAGGTATTCTCCGGGGCATCCGCGATTCTCTGCCTCCAATGGGCCGATTTCCCTCCAGCACGGTTCACTTGTGCTGCCCACAATATCCAAGTCAATTGTACATAAATCATTTAAATTAGTTTCTTATGGGGCAGCACGTGGCACAATGGTTAGCATTGCTGCCTACGATGCTGAGGACCCGGGTTCGAATCCCGGCCCTGGGTCACTGTCCGTGTGGAGTTTGCACGTTCTCCCTGTGTTTGCCTGGGTTTCACCTCCACAACCCAAAGATGTGCAGGTTAGGTAGATTGGTCACGCTAAATTACCCCTTAATTGGGAAAAATAAAGATTGGGTGCTCTAAATTAAAAAAAATAATGAGTTTCTTATTTGTCGTCTGGCGTACATCCGACTGGCGCCTTGCGACCGCAATATCACATGGGTCCGCAATGATGTTGGAACACACGGCGGATGTCTTCTCCCACAATTTCATGCACATACAGGTCAAATGCCTTTCCAAACTTTGGCTGTAAAATTGTGGCCCAAGTCTTTTCCCAACTGAAGTCAGTTCATTGTTCCAACCTTATTCTTACTACAACCATTCGTCTGTAGATTCAGCCTCCCAGCAACAAAAATTAATGAGGATGTGCATAAGATCTGTACATTATTTGCGTGAACTGTTAGAAAACTCCCATGTTTGAGGCCTAAGCAAACAAATTTAAGCAATGCAGATCAATAATCCAATGCACTAACATTTCTGAATGAAGGATTCAGAGGCGCGTTGCGGGTAATTTGATAAACAATCAGATAAACAGAAACTGTCACGTATCCTCGAGATGTTGATCAACCTTCAGAGCTCGACATATCTGAATAGAAGCAGAAAAAATTACCACAAATGAATGCAAAAGAAAGGATATTTCTGCAACAGAAATCGTGCAACTAAAACTTATTTTTCTGATGTTGAATCGTAATACACACACGGATAAATAAAGCAATGTAAGATATGTGAACATGGAGGAAATAAATTAAAATTGATTGAACGACATGGAGCTAAATGTACACTCAAAATGTGGGCTGATGTAACTACCTTTTTTGTATCACGGTTTGATCAGATTACATCATCCTTTACATGACAGTCTCAGAATGTAATCTGATTATCCATGTTACAATATTCCAATCAGAGCTCCACGTATTCTTCTCAACCCGAGGGAATGTATGCCTAATGTACACAATCTTGCTTCATGGAACAAACCCTGCATCCCAGGAATCAACAGGTTTGTACTAAATGCATCCCTCAGATGGAAAGGCAAAACAAAAACAGGCTGTCACCCGCTCAAGGCCGCCCAGGCAAAGTGGCCCAAGACAACAGCACGAGTCATGATAGCCCATCCCATGTGTTTGCCTGCTCGATAATTGTGTGGCCATTCTGACCTGCAAATGGCTGCTGTCCAAATAGCAACGGCATTCCAATCTCGGTGCTTCTTTCAACATTGGGCGGAATTATCACAAAACAGTTCCAAATCTGGTCACCAGAGAGAAATGAGGTGTGATTCCCGCCAGCTGGGTTGGGCGCGATTCAGATCGCAATCCACCATTTTTAAAGAGCGCCCTGATCTCAAAGCAACGGTAAAGGACCCCCCCAACATCGCCGGCATCGGGGCTTCAGTGCACCCCCCCACCCCCCACCATTCTTGCTGGCACCAACCCCTTCTATGTCTCTGCATTCCCCCCTCATGCCCATCAAGGATTGCTAGCATTGGAGCCCCCCCATTCTTGCCAGCATCAGGCCCCACCCTGCAGATGCCAGTACCAATGGCACGTACCCTCAGATGAGCTACATGGAGGTCACCAGTTGCCTTGCCCCTTCATGCTCCCTGCATGCCCATTCATGTTCCACCCCTTCAGGCTTCCGCCAAATCAGGCCCCTCCCCTTTCAGCCCATTTTCATGCCCCACCCCTTGGAATTGCCAATTTGGCTCTGCCCTGGCACGTTTGGCACTGCCAGGGTGCCAGGGAGCAATGCCAGATCAATGCCCTGCCATGTTTTCAACCACCTGGAGGCTTCAATGGTCTCGGAGTCTCCTGGTCTATTCAGGCCAGTGGGGAGTGGGACGAATCCGGGAGCCAGGAGAATCAGTTTTAAATTGACAAAGCATATTTAAATGCCTATTTAAACACTAATATTTGGGTGTGAACCAAATTACCTCAGGTGCAGTGAGCCTGGAGCACCTCTCATTAGTCTATGCCATGCGCAAACGGTATTTAGGTGACCTCCCACTAATCTCCCGGCATTGCGCGATGTGCGCCAGGCACAACGCAGACGGAGAATTGTCCCCATTATGATAAAAGAAGCCACAACACACCCATGTGTGCACCATTAATAAAAAACTGATTGCATGTTCTTTTTAAATTTAAAGTTGAAATGCAAGCCATTACAAATATTCCATTTGTTAATTGTTCATAAAGATCTACCTTGTGACCCAGGCCAATGATAAATCTCAGCTCTAAATCATTAAATGTTGCCTGCTAAATATCTTCAAGTCAACATTTTTTATCAATGGTTCACACATTGGTGTGAGTGTGGTTTTGTTTAATTTCTTTTAATATTGATAGACTTGAATTGCCGTTGCTATAGCAGCCTTGAACTTTTGCAGTTCCGAATGGCCACAGTGAGCACCATTAAACAGAGAATCACATGGTTTATCATAACTTGTCCGCAGTGTTCTTCTCCTGGGCCTGTTTCCTTGGGCAGCCTGGGAGAATGGGAGCAGGTTTCTGTTTGCATTTGCCTGTCTTAATATCAATATTAACAGTGGAGCTGAAGGAATGCTTGCCATATTGCATTCCAAAGAAGGATTTGTGATTTTTGGCCACTTTCCTGGTTCCAAGTAGCATTAGAAATGACACTTGTCAATTGGCATAAATGCTTAGCTTGAATAGATATCCTCTTAGTTCAGACGCCAACAATGAAGCCATCGAGAATTACTATCCTGAACTTCTGAAGAAGAGACATGTTGGGCTCAAAATGTTAACTGTCTGATGCACGATCAATTAAACTCAAAGACGAGGTTGCAGCATAACTGGAAGGCTTTAATAGACTAGATCTGTTCCCCAGCAGCTTCGGTACAGAATGAGGGCTGCTGGGACGGCACCTGTTCTTATACCCTGCCTGTCAGGGCGGAGCCACATACCAAACAGCCAATGGTAAACTCCTAGGCTTACCCAATGGTCTAAAGCCTCTCGGGTTCTGCAATACCTGATGCTACCACACTGTCTCTCTTTCCACAGATGATACCAGACCTGCTGAGTTTTTCCAGTATTTTCTGTACTTTTAAAAATGTATTCATGGGATGTGGGCATGGCTGGCTGTGCCAGCATTTATTGGCAACCCCTAATTGCCCTTGAGGGGCATTTAAGAATCAACCACATTTCTGTGGGTCCGGAGTCACATGTAAGCCAGATCAGGTAAGGATGTCAGATTTCCCTCCCTAAAGGACATTAGTGAATCAGATGGGTTTTTACGACAATCGACAATGGTTTCATGGTCATCTTTAGACTTTTAATTCCAGGTTTTTATTGAATTCAAATTTCACCATCTGCACTGGTGGGATTTGAACCTGGGTCCCCAGAGCATTACCCTGGGTTTCTGGTTTACTAGCCCAGTGACAACACCACTCTGCCACCTCCTCCCTCGAATTTGATCATTCATCTCTGTTTGCTGTACACCTTGGTGATCTATTTCCACATGGTGATATGGTGTGCCTTACTACAAATGATCCGGACTTTTAGAGGCGGCACGGTAGCACAGTGGTTAGCACTGTTGCTTCACTGCGCCAGAGTCCCAGGTTCGATTCCTGGCTTGGGTCCCTGTCTGTGCGCAATGTCTGCACGTTCTCCCCGTGTCTGCGCAGGTTTCCTCCGGGTGCTCCAGTTTCCTCCCACAAGTCCCAAAAGACGTGCTTGTTCGGTGAATTGGACAATCTGAATTCTCCCTCAGTGTACCCGAACAGGCGCCATAGTGTGGCGACTTGGGGACTTTCACTGTAAATTCATTGCAGTGTTAATGTAAGAAAAAAAGTTAGACTTTTTTTTTTACAAATACGCTTACAGCGTTAGTGTAGGGTCAGTGTGTATTGGTGATAGACTCGTGAAAATCAAGTGTTATGGGCTGAATATACTCCATAATAATGCAGCGCAACTCTTTGCTCTGGTATCAAACTGGGCCCTGACTCAGGATTCAGGATTCATTTCTGTTAAAACTTCTGCAATTGGTTTTAGAGGCCAACATCCTTCTAATGTACAACATAAGTAAAATCTGGCACTCTGGCAAGAACATCAGAACAGTTTCAAAGAAAAATTCCATTAGCCTTATATACCCCTATTCAACTGCATAATAGCACTTGATCAAAATATGACATTATATTCTTGTTAATTGGACATAATGAAGCAGGGACGCTAAAAGAACTACGATTTGGAAGCCATTAACCAATCAATGCAACACAGTCAGCATCTGATTAATGTTGGATGATGAGAACTAATAATGATTTAATGGATAGTGCTTTGTACCATTTTATCCAATGTGGGATGTCTCGTGTTGTTAAGTTGCTGCTTGCAAAAGGATTCAAATCAAAATATCTTCTGTACAAAACAATACATCCTGCAGGTCCTAATGTGATCAATGATTTCCTGATGCATGTTCTATTGAGTAGAGCCATTTGAAAATCTAATTTCATTGTTGAAAGGGATATTCATCGAGCAGTGACAACTCAAATAATCTTATTCTATAAACATCCCTGGTCGACACACTAATGAAGGAATTAATATTAAGAAGCTGTACATTAATCTGTGACTAATGTACAGTGTGATTATTTTAGCATTAGCCCATTCAAAAAGTAAGCATGGTAATAATCAATGTACCAGTAGGTGTGTGGATCACGTCAATTAAGGTGTTCAAGAATTTTTTTTACTTTTCCAGCTCTATTGTGGATTAATCCATTAATAAATTATTAAGCATCTGTCAAATGGTGACAAAACTGCATTAACTTCAGTTTATTTCTTTATTTAGGTCAGTTAATTACAGGTCCAAAAACTCACGTCCTGGTGATGCCCAAATTATATTTATGAATGTAGAAAGTCAACTGAGGTATATCCCTCCTACCAATCACATTAGACTGCACCAGTCTAATTCTGAAGTACTTTTGAAACCTTATTTGCATGGTGAAACACTAATGTAACTTGCATCAAACTAATGGAATGCACTTTTGAGTTAATTGGGCTAAATACAAATCCTGTCAGTGTAACATGCAGGTGGAAAGATTTACTCTTGATTTAAATTCACAGTCCATGTTTATTTATTTATTTATGTCTCAAAATGCTACTGCTTCATACCAAATTTTATTTTGCTTTGGACATGGTATGTTACACATGGTGCAAGTAAAGCTCTTTAATGTTAGCAAAAAGCCTATTCCATCAATTTTATAATCGCAAAAGATGTGCGGATCATTGGATGTCAGCGAGCAGAGGTCTGTGTACATGTGCACATGCAGAGCAGTGAACAAAACTGTCATTATAACTCCATGCTGCCAGCTCTCTGTTCATTTAAACAAATACCCCCAATGTTTCCCATCACCATTATCTTAATCAGACTTGACCTGCAGTATCTTATGACAAGTCAAGAATCTTGGTGCCTGTGTGACTGTCACAGAAACATTCAGACCTCTTACATTACAGACTGCTGTCAACTGCACTTCTATCATAGACAATGAATTACAGTGCTGTTTTTAACTTCAGAAATGCATTTATCATGTGGTACATACCAATGATATTATTTTGCATCCAAAAAAGGTTTGATAAATTATGATGTGGTAAATCAACCACTAATGGCTTTCCATAATAACCAACTCCAGACAGACAATGAAACTATAGCTATTTATATGAAAGTGGCACCACCCAGGCATTACAAAGTTCAGGTTTGCTCCCTTTCCCCGGGAAAGAAGCTGACGTAGATAGTTTGCAACTTTTGCGTTTGTACAAAATACAAAAATATTTTTATATTTCTTAACAAGGTCCGTATATACTGTTCTTTTCTTGCTAATCCTCTGTGTGACATCCTTGAAGTGTTGCTTAAGTTCCACAAGATGACAATTGTGTGAAAAGTGATCAAGCTCCAGAGGGTTCCAGCTTTGTAGATGTTATATTGGAGATGGCACTAAGCATAATTAACCTGTTGTGAACTGGATTTATGTCCATATATTTTCATGGGGCTCTGAGGGTAAATGTTCAATCAATATATTGAGAGTGGGTGAGGGGTGGGCACGTGATGAAACATTAAATATAAATCTCTATGTGGACGTCCATTCTATATAAATGTAGAATGTGATCAAGTTTGTATTTACCCCCTTTGTAAAAATATCAATCCATATGTTTCTTAAGTCAGTTCACATTGGACTCGACGCTGGCCTAGCCAGGCTTCTGTATGCAGTGGATGCAAGACAGGACATCCTGTTCCTCCGAGAGGATTGGAGGGTCAACAGCAGGGCCACCAATACCGCCTGGGAGACAGTGGCAGCGAAGGTCAGTGAGGGCAGCATGACCAGGAGGGCCGCTGTCCAATGTCAGAAAAAGACCAATGACCTCCATCGAGCTGCTGGGGCAGGTTACCATGTCTCTCCTGGCATCAGTTCCACCTGTCACCCCTCCAATTCCCAACCCCCCCTTTCACAAATCACCAGCTGACACCTTGCATCCTCACCACATCTGGTCTTTGTGCTTGTTCCTCAGCTCCCCTGCACCCACCAGCAACCCCTTCACGTCCAGTTGCCATGCCTTCACATACCACCTACAATAGACCCCCCCCCCACCGGTCCATCAGGCTTTCAGGTTGCAATGCCCTCCCTTTGTCCCATAGGATAAATTGATCCATAATAGGCATTAAAGGGCAGCGGAGTACCGGAGATTAGAGTTTTCGCCCCCACTATGAGGAACGGTCCTGGAGTTTGTGGGGGTGAAGTCACAGGAGAGCAGTCACTGACAGAGGTGAAGCGCTGCAGAGGTGAAGATCCACTGGCCCTCCACCCCGATGACCTGGAGTTTACTCCAGCTGCCTCTCTGTCCCATGGAGACCCCCATGGCCCTCCAGGCACTATCAAGGAGGAGTAAGCGCTGGATGCCAATCCGGTGCCTGCCACCAGGGTGACAACGGAGACTCCAGTTCCTCCGATTCCTGCCTCCTGACAGCTGCGCATGGGCAGTGGGCAAAACAGGTTGGCATGGCGATGTCAGTGACACCGGTAAGCCGCTTCGGCTTCCTGGGGATGTAAATAGGGATGATAAGTTTCCATTACGGTGACATGGTTATGGGATGACCAAATCTAGAAACTGAATATTCAAGGATATTTGTAATTTGAGAAGGATAGACAAAAAGCAAAAGGTAGCACTGTCAGTAAGGGACAAGATCAGTACACACAGAGAAACCTACGTAGAAAATAGGAGCAGGTGTAGGCCATTCGGCCCTTCGAGCCTGCTCCACCATTCATTATGATCATGGCTGATCATCAAATTCAATACTCTAATCCCACTTTCCCCACATATCCCTTGATCCCTTGAGCTTTATCGAATTCCTTCTTGAAATCACAGAACATTTTGTAATTTTCGTGGTAGTGAATTCCACAGATTCACCACTCTCTGGGTGAATAAATTTCCCCTTACCTCAGTCCTAAAAGATTTACCCCTTATCCTCAAACTATGACCCTAGTTCTAGACTCCCCCACCATCGGGAACATTCTTTCTGAATGTACCCTGTCTAATCTTGTTAGAATTTTATTTGTTTCTATGAGATCCCCTCTCATTCTTCTAAACGCCAATGAATATAATCCTCACCGACTTAGTCTCTCCTCATATGACAGTCCCCCATCCCAGGAATCAGCCTGGTAAACCTTTGCTGTACTCCCTCCATAGCAAGAACATCCTTCCTCATATAAGGACACCAAAACTGCACTCAATACTTCAGGTGTGGCCTCATCAATGCCCTATACAATTGTAGTAAAACATCCCTATTCCTATACTTAAATCCACTCGCTGTGAAGGCCAACATGCCATTTGCCTTCTTTACTGCCTGCTGTATCTGCGCGCTTACTTTCAGCGATTGATGCGCGAGGCCAGCAAGGTCTCACTGAGTATCTACCTCTCTCAATTTACACCCAGTTCAAATAATAATTTACATATAGACTGGGTCAACAGAATTAGAACTAATGTTGTAAGGATGAACTACTGGAGTGTGCACGAGATGGGTTTTTGGAGCAGTACATTGAAGAACCAGTTAGGGATCAGGCTATTTTAAATTTAGTATTATATAGCGAGTAAGGGCTGATTAATAATCTTGTTGTAAAGGAGCCTTTAAGAAATAGTGATCGTTATTTGATAGAATCTTACATTAAATTTCAAAATGAAACTAGGTCTTAAATCTGACAAAGGAAACTATTAATGTATGAGGGGCGAATTGTCTATGGCAGATTGGGGAAATACATTGAAAGATTTGAAAGGTAGACAAGCAATGGTAAGTATTTAAATAAGTATTACATGGCGTACAACAAATGTACAGGAAAGGTAAATCAACCGTGGCTAGCAAAAAAAGTAAAAGATTGCCATAGATCAAAGGAAGAGGCTCATAAGATGGCCAGAAAAGGTGGTAGGCCCAAGGATTGGAACAACGCAGAGTATAGCAAAGGAGGACCAAGAAACTGCTAAAGAATATAAGCTCGGTAGAAACTTAAAGGCAGACTGTAAAAGCAAATATGGGTCCATCACGGGTGGAAACAGGAGAATTTATGATGCAGAACAGGGAAATGGCAGAGAAACTAATCAATTACTATGTGTATGCCTTGATGGAGGCGAATGCAGAAAGTTTCCCAGGAATACGAGGGAATCAAGGGTCTTGCAAAAGTAAGGAACTGAAATAAATTACTATTAATAAAGAGGTAGTACACAAAAAATGGATTGAATTGAAGGTTAATAAATCCCCTGGTCCTGATGAGCTTTATCCCAGAGTGTTGAAGGAGGTGGCTATAGGGATTATTATGCATCTTTCAAAATGCTATAGATTCTGGCAAGGTCCCTGCAGGCTGGAAAGTAGCAAAATGCAATTCCACTATTTAAGAAGGGAGAAAGAGGGACAATGGAGAACTACAGACCTCTTAGTTTGACCTCAGTATCGGGAAATATGTTAGAAACTATTATAAATGGCGATCAGAATGGGCAGAGTCAACATGGATTGGTGAAAGGGAAAGCATGTTGGCCAAACCTGTTGGAGTTATTTGAGGATGTTACTTGTCACATAAATAAAGGAGAACCAGAGGATGTGGTGTATTTGGCTTTTTATAAGTTCTCACACAGGAGATTCGTAAAGAAATTGAGAACACCTGAGCAATGTCCTTTTACAATCATTCACTGTGAGCAAAGATTTCTTTTTGGAAGAACTGTACTCTCACTATTGTTCTGGTTTGCTGCCTGGTTAGTGGGATCCCAGCTACAATATTTTGCATTAAGAATGACCTCTGTTAAAATATTAATCTTTCATTCTTTTTTCATTATAAGATCCCATTATTAGGGATTCCTTTCAAAACTCTTAACAGTTCAAAAGAATTATGAACTTGGTCTGTTTTAGCTTGTGAATCATCTTTAAACAATAGAGCTGAAGGTATCGCCAGGGGCATATTGACTTGCCTGCGATACTGTGTCTGGAAGAGCAAAGGAAATGAATTAACATGCACACTTCAGGTTGAAGCATCCTTCGGCTAATAACTGTCCTGATAGTTATGTGTCGGCCTGACATTATCAGCCTCAATCCTTAAATGAAGCAAGACTGACAATGTTTTATCCAGGCTCATGATTTAAACAAAATATATCCAAAACACAGCAACAGTGTACAGCAGTGTTTTGCAAACTTTTTCCCCAGGACCCATTTTTATGAACCGGCCAGATCCTTTGGGATCCAAGCAGGCCGACCTTCGCGATCCACCATTTTCACTTGCCTTTAATGTGACAGGTGAGTCTGTTTGATCGTTGATGCGACCATCAATTCACGCAAGGACTCGTGTCGGAGTAAAACAGTGGTTTTAATTAACTATCGACTTTGCCTGCCTGCGACTGGTACATACTGAGGACAGCCCCACAGGCCAGCTACTCTTATACTCCTTCAAAGGGGCGGAGCCATGGGCTGAGCCCGTACATGCTCCAACATCCTCCAACATCTCCCCCTGTGGGTGAAGCCATACAATAGCCCACAGATAAAACCCACAGGGTTAATAACATAACTGGTGAATTAACTGTATTTACATTCACCACATTCACCCCCTGTAAAAAAGTAAAGTCTGGCGGGGGTGATTGGTCACACGTTCAGCCGGTCCGGCACCCGGATCGTACGCTGCAACCACCGAAGCACTGGTGTTGCAGCCGCTTCAGGTGTCTTGGGAAGTGGGTCCGGTGCAGCCCCAGGGGTGGACTCCAGGAGCGGCTCTTCCTGAGCTTCATTCCTGCGGACTGGTGTGCCGGGTGGAAGGGAGCGTGGGAGCCAAATGGGCGCGGGGGCGCTGGGCATGGGAGAAAGAGCAGGGTACAGCGCGGGGGGTACTGTGGACATAGTGGTGGCGGAGCCTGCGGGCGCAAGGTCTCGGAGGGAGATGGTATCCTGTCGACCATCGGGGTGCTCAACATATGCGTGGTGCGGGTTTGAGTGCAGGAGCTGGATCCTCTCTACCAGGGGATCGGTCTTATGGGTCCGAACGTGTTTCCGGAGGAGAACCGCACCCGGTGTCATCAGCCAGGGTGGGAGCGAGGCCCCTGAGGTAGTCCCCTTGGGGAAAATAAACAAGCGGTCATGAGGAGTCTCATTTGTGGCTGTGCAAAGGTGGGACCTAATAGCATGGAGCGCATCGGGGAGGACTTCCTGCCAGTGGGAAACCGGGAGATTCCTGGACCGTAGGGTCAGTAGGACCATCTTCCAGACCGTCGCGTTCTCCCTCTCCACCTGCCTGTTTCCCCGGGGGTTGTAACTGGTAGTCCTGCTCGAAGCGATGCCTTTACTGAGCAGGCACTGACGCAGTTCGTCGCTCATGAACGACGAGGCCCTGTCGCTGTGGACGTAGTTGGGGAAACCAAACAGGGTGAAGACACTATGCAGGGCTCTGATAACAGTGGGGGTGGTCATATCGGGGCACGGGATGGCAAATGGGAAACGGGAGAACTCATAAATAATATTGAGAAAGTAGGTATTGCGATTATTCGAGGGGAGGGGCCCTTTGAAATCGATACTGAGGTGTTCAAAGGGCCGGGACGCCTTCACCAGGTGGGCCTTATCTGGTCGATAGAAGTGCGGTTTACACTCCGCACAGATTCGGCAGTCCCTGGTCATAGCTGTGACCTCCTCGGTGGAGTAGGGCAGGTTGCGGGCCTTGATATAATGGCTGAGCCGGGTGACCCCCCGGGTGGTAGAGGTCGCCGTGGACAGCCCGTAGTCGGTACTCTTGCGCACTGGCGCATGTGCCGCGGGACAGGGCATCTGGGGACTCGTTGAGCTTCCCAGGACGATATACTATATCGTAATTATAGGTGGAGAGTTTGATTCTCCTCCTATAGATCTTATCGTTCTTGATTTTGCCCCGCTGCGTATTGTCGAACATGAAGACTACCGATCGTTGGTCGGTGACGAGGGTAAACCTCTTACCAGCGAGGTAGTGCCTCCAGTGCCGCACGGCTTCCACGATGGCTTGAGCCTCTTTTTCGACCGAGGAGTGTCGAAGTTCAGAGGCGGTGAGGGTGCGTGAAAAAAATGCAACCTGTCTACCTGCTTGATTGAGAGTGGCGGCGAAAGCGACCTCTGATGCGTCGCTCTCCACCTGAAAGGGGATGGACTCGTCCACCGCGTGTATCGTGACTTTGGCGATGTCCGCCTTGATGCAGTTGAAGGCCTGGCGGGCCTCGGCTGCCAGAGGGAAAAGGGTGGCTTTAACTAGTGGGTGGGCTTTGTCCGCATACTGGGGGACCCACTGGGCGTAGTATGAAAAAAATCCAAGGCACCTCCTGAGGGCCTTGGGACAGTGAGGGAGACGGAGTTGCAGGAGGGGGCACAGACGGTCAGGGTCGGGCCCCAGGACTCCGTTTTCCTCGACGTAGCCGAGGATGGCTAGCCTGGTGGTGTGGAAAACGCATTTCCCCTTATAGGTGAGATTACGTTTTTGGGCGGTTTGGAGAAATCGGTGGAGGTTGGTGTCGTGGTCCTGCAGATCATGGCCGCAGATGGTCACGTTGTCCGAGTACGGAAACGTGGCCCGCAGCCCGTACTGGTCCACCATTTTGTCCATTGCTCGTTGGAACACCGAAACCCTGTTCGTGACGCCAAAAGGGACCCGGAGGAAATGAAAAAGGTGGCCGTCTGCCTCAAGTGCCGTGTAGTGGCGATCCTCCGGACGGATTGGGAGCTGGTGGTATGCAGACTTCAGATCCACCATGGAGAACACGCAGTAGTGAGCGATCTGATTGACCGTGTCTGCAATCCGGGGAAGGGGGTACGCTTCAAGTTGCGTAAACCGGTTAATGGTCTGGCTGTAATCAACCACCATCCGGAGCTTCTCCCCGGTCTTGACGACCACCACCTGAGCTCTCCAGGGGCTATTGCTGGCCTCTATGACTCCTTCCCGCAAGAGATGCAGGACCTCAGACATAATAAATATTCTGTCCTGCATGCTATATCGCCTGCTGCGAGTGGCTACTGGCTTGCAATCAGCGGTGAGATTAGCGAAGAGGGAAGGAGGGTCGACTTTCAAAGTGTCTGGGCTGCACACAGTGAGTGGGGGCAGGGGTCCGCCAAAGCTAACTGTCAGGCTCTTGAGATTACATTGAAAATCGAGCCCTTAAAGGAGGGGGGAGCAGAGGTCTGGGAGCACGTATAGCTGGAAATTAGTGTACTCAGCGGCCTGTACCGCTAAGGTTACCGTAGTGCACCCTCGGATTTGTACCGAGTACGACCCGGAGGCGAGGGATATTGCTTGTTGCGCCGGGAATATCGGGAGCGAGCAGCGGCTTACTAGATCCGGGTGGATGAAACTCTCGGTGCTCCCGGAGTCGAACAGGCAAGGTGTCTCGTACCCGTTAACCCGGATGGTCATCATTGAGCTCTTGAGGTGCTTGGGCCGTGACGGGTCCAAGGCAACTGCGCTGAGTTGAGGGTAACCGGCGGCATGGTCGGCTGTGCTGGGGCGGCCCCCCGGTGACTGTCCGAGCAGGTCGTACGCGCCGAGCGGCGTAGCAGATGGCGGCCAAGATGGCGGCCCTCTTTGATCAAGCGTGGCGGGCGTCGAGGAAAATGGCATCCAAGATGGTGGCCCCGTGGATCGTACGTGGCCGGTCGCGTGGGGGAGGATGGCCAAAATGGCGGCCCCGTGAGTCGCACGTGCTGTGCGGAGTCGGAGTCGCAGGCACGCTGCCACATTGCGAGGTCTGCGGGCCTGAAAGTCGGTAGTCAGGGTCTGAGAGTTCCCGTGCTTAGGCTTGGCGAGGCAGACCTTGTCGAAGTGCCCTTTTCGGCCGCAACTGTTGCAGTGCGCGTTGCGGGCCGGGCAATGCTGTCGAGGGTGTTGAGGCTGGCCGCAAAAATAAGAAGGCAACCCCCCATGATGAGCAGGTGGGCGCGCAGCACAGGAATGGGGTAGTCTCTGGTCGGGAGCCCACGAGGGGGTCGGGTGTTCGGCCGGAAATGCAGTGAGGCTCTGGAAAGCGACCTCTAGTGAAGTTGCCAGTTTCACCGTCTCGTCCAGGTCCTGGGCCCCTTTCTCGAGCAGTCGCTGCCGCACGTAATTTGATCTGACCCCCGCAACGTAGACATCTCGGACGGCGAGCACCATGTGCTGAGTGGCCGTAACGGCCTGATAGATGCAGTTGTGCGCGGGGGCTTTGAGGCCGCGCAGACTAGTCGTCGAGTGGCTCCCCGGGGCGCTGGCGTCGAGTAGTGAGAATATTTCGCGCATAGACCTCGTTCACAGGCTGCATGTAGATGCGCTCGAGGATTGCGAGAGCGACGGTATATGAGATGGCCTCTTCGAGTTGCACAGAAATGCGGTGACTCACCCGTGCGTGGAGGAGACTCAATTTTTGTTCGTCCGTGACGGATGACGTCGACGACGCGGCAACGTAGGCCTTGAAACACCGCAGCCAGTGTGAAAAAAATTTCCTTTGCCTCCGCGGCCTGTGGATCGAGCTCCAGTCTGTCAGGTTTGAGGGCTGACTCCATAATGGTTTTTGTTGAGATAGATAATTAAATTGATGCGACCATCAATTCACTCAAGCATTCGTGTCGGAGTAAAACAGTGGTTTTAGTTAACTATCGACTTTGCCTGCCTGCGACTGGTACATACTGAGGACAGCCCCACAGGCCAGCTACTCTTATACTCCTTCAAAGGAGCGGAGCAATGGGCGGAGCCCGTACATGCTCCAACATCCTCCAACATCTCCCTCTGTGGGTGAAGCCGTACAATGGCCCACAGATAAAACCCACAGGGTTAATAACATAGAACATAACTGGTGAATTAACTGTATTTACAAACATAGGACATAACTGGTGAATTAACTGTATTTACATTCACCACAGTCATCACAATCTCACTTGCTTTGTTATTCAATGTTACATTTCTGATAAAGACTTCGACTGATGATCGGAGATCTCACTGCATCCGTTGAATAAAATCATGAGGTTTGTCCTGAAACTCGCCATGTCAAATGTCTTTGAAGTTTTGAGGGTTTTGAACTTACATTTGCCTGCATAAAACACACATGAATTCTGAATCCAGATTTGCAATGGCACAATTAATAAACCCACACCTCAAATAATGATATTTATGCTGCTTTGTTCCTGTTTTCAGCTTCTTCTTCATGGGTTGTTCGCTACAGTCGCTGGAGTTCAACACCAACACTGCTGGCAGCTCCAATATGGAGGAATCTCTCTCACGTCCAGAACATGTGCATCAATGTTCAGGGTGTGTGACCTTCTCTCTGTCGCCACTCCAGGCAGGTAGACTGCAGCGATTTAAAAAACAAAATCTGCTCCTGGGTCAGTGCGCTGACGTCAGCAGGAGGTGTTCTGCCCCACTGGACTCCATGCCTGCGCACTGCTGAGGGAGCACGCATGCGCGAAACTGCCGGCATTCTGACACTACTTTCCACGCTTGCGAATGCCGCGACACATAGCCCGTAATCGGGATTGCTACGACGCATGGCCTCATGACCTTCCCGACTGCGCCCATGTCCCACCTGTGGGTCGTGACCCTGTGTTTGAAAATGGCTGGTGTACAGAACAGAACTAATTCTTGAAAGGGATCCTGCTGCAAGGATTTACTCTTCGTTGTTGTCAGCGGGTGTTCATTAGGTCTCACAAAGAGATTCAAAGGCTTGTAAGGTTGAACAATGATATTTATTGGTAACATATAACTATATATATATATGTGCACAATAGGAGGAGCTAACTTCATATTGACTGCTACTTGAGTCTCTCCTTACGACTCTGTCCCATCTATGGCCCTGTGTCTCTTTGCATCATCCGTGGGTGGTGCTCTTCTCCAGTTCCATAATAACCCACTCAATGCTGAATACCCTTCCACTACACCTCCCCCAAATCTTTACCCAATAGTACCATCTTTCTTTATATGATGTTCCTTCTACCCCTGTCCCCAGTCGCTTCAAGTCTCTGACTTTATCAATTCTGGTGGTCTGGCGCTCCAAGCAGCAGTCTTATGGGTGGCATCAGGCATTGCTTCACCAGCAATGGTTACTTAACAAAGAGGACCCTAGCACTGGCTTTCATGTCTGATTTGAAATTGGTGAGGTGACCATTTACAGAGATGTCAGGATTCTTAACGGTGAATCTGGGATACTTAACCCGTCCAAGACCACAGTTGAGCCTCTTCCTTGTGTGGTACCTCAATTACGCAATTACGAGGACTGTTTTGGAATCCTCTGTACACCTCGATGCCTTCGATTTGCACAGCTTCCAAAGTGTCCCAGCTGGGTGCAGTTAAAACACTGCACAGAGATTGCTCTTAGCTGTGAAGTCTTTTGGCTCCACAGCACTGACATAGTCTCCTATCAATGAGTTGTCTGTTTGGGTAATGTCTTCCTTGGTCTGGAGTGTCCTTTCTCTTATGTTGCTTTACGAGCTGGAGATTTGGGGTTGTTCCAAACCATGGCTAAACCTTGCAATGTTAAATGGACCAGTGTTGCTGGCAAACTTCAGTGTGCTTGACTATGTGGGTGGATTTTTCTAAAATCAGATCTCCTTTTGCCTGTAGTATGTCCAAAAGGACATTGTCCGTCACTCGGACAATTATGGCTTAAGGCTGTCATAGTCTGAGCCTTCGGACAATCTACAGAATTTGTTTATGAAAGAGTCAATGGATTCTCCAGGCTGTTGGACTCGCTTGTTCAACTTTGCTTGTGCTAAAATGTTATGACATTAAATTAATGTGGGTATCAAAGGATTTCAGAACATCTTCAAACTTATTTAAGGATTCATTTATTCCTTGCCATTTAATGTCATCAGATATCAGACGTATTGAGTACAACAGTGTATTCATTTGTTCAGCCTCTGTCTTCTTATCTAATCCTGAAGCTATCGTGTATCTTGAGAATCTTTTTTGAAAATGAAATGAAATGAAAATGGCTTATTGTCACAAGTAGGCTTCAAATGAAGTTACTGTGAAAAGCCCCTAGTCGCCACATTCCGGCGCCTGTTCGGGGAGGCTGGTACGGGAGTTGACCCGTGCTGCTGGCCTGCCCTGGTCTGCTTTCAAAGCCAGCGATTTAGCCCTGTGCTAAAGCCCCTAATTCTGTTCCTGACCTCGCCCATGTCTCAGCCTGAATTGATCTGGCGAGGTTGATTATATCCATGGTTGCTTTTCAGCTCAGGGGAATACAACTTTTAACGCTGTTTCACTTTTAAAGGTGGCACTGCCGTAACAGCGCTTCAATTTTTCTTCCTATGCTTGTCGGGTTTTGATGAGTTCCTGTGAGGTTCATTGACCCAACCTCAAGATGATCGGTTACCTGCAGTGAATTATTTACTCAAAAATTTGGACCCTTTAAATTGTTTTCAGAGTACGTTAGGGCGATTAGAATGTGATTCATAGCTTTTGCTGAGTTTTTAAAACGTTTTCTTTTTAATGGAGTTTGGCTGCCACTGTCATGTGAGAGTACCTTTAAGAAATGGATGTTGAAGCAATGTACCTTTAAGAAATGGAGCTGATCATATTACTGAAGTGATGTCAGAGGGTGGGGGGAGCTGAGCTCACTTCTGCTTTTTGAGTTTCAGTTTGAGAGAGCAGCTTGGGTGTGTCTGTGTGTTTCCAGTGAGCTGCATGGAGAAAACAAAGGGGCTGGAGCTGAAGTAACCAAAAGCAGCAGCACGGTTGAACCCTTTCTCACTATATATATTGAATGTAACCTAATGTGCTCCTGTTTGAAGGTTGGTTAAGTCTTTTGGATGTTAAAAGGACAGCTGAAATGATTACTTAGTCTTTGGGGGTTGTCTTTGAATTAATGGGTGTTAAGATGTTCAATGGTTGTTTTAAAAAGTTTAACTTGAGTTGATAGAATAAACATTGTTTTGTTTAAAAAAATACTTGTCCATTTCTGCTGTATAACACCTGTAGAATGCGCCGTGTGCTCCCCACACCACAATCTATTAAAAGTTGTGGGTCAGTTGAACTCCATGCTACACTTTGGGGTTCTCTAAACTCTGACCCATAACACCACATTGTATGTCGTCATCTCCAAACCCGGGCTGGCAGCAGTGATTAACGGAATGGTCTGCTCTGACTGATTAATGGTCTGAAGACTTTTAAAGTCTCGTTCAGCTTTGGAACTGAACCTTTGCTCACCCTTGCTTAGGTCCTTTGACTCTGCAATTGATAGAGGATTCATAATGGTCCTCTACGTACTCTGGCTGAGTCCTTTAGCTGCACAATGGATTGTTCCTCAGCTCTTCAGCCTCCACGCTGAAATGGAGCTTCTTTTTAGGTGCTCTGCAGCTGAACCTTTGGTTCAGGTGTACTTCAATCAGGTTCCTTTAAGTTTTCAGGTTTTGGGTCCTTTGTCAGCTTTTTTGGCTCTGGATTATTTTATAAGCTGCCCAATGTTATAAGGATTTGTTCATGAGGCCTCACAAAGTGGTTCAGAGGCTTGGAAGGTTAAACAGCAGTGTTTATTAGTAACACATAACTATATACATGTGTTGTAGCCACGTAAAAGACTGATTCCCGATTAGAATAGTCAAACCCCGATCTAAAATGGCGAATGGAAGAGGCTGATGGGAAAATCAGCCAACAGGACTCAAACGGACAGCTGCAGGTAAAACAGTGTAATCGCCTCTGGGGGAATCCAGACAGACCGATACCTTCAGCCATTAACATCACAACAACCCAGCCATCTGCATATTAAGCAGCCATCCCCGGGAACGATTGCTACACATTAGCAACATAAAGCCGATCCAGACCTTTCGGCGCCAGCAGGAGCTGACACAAAGAAAGGTAAACGACCACCCCCCGATCAAGGAATCGCCCCATTATTGGAGCATATCGAACCAAGTGATTGGGACCAAGTCCAATCACTTGGAACCAGGGTCAAGGTCCGCCCCGAGAGGCGGGAAGCCCCTGGGGACTATAAGAATAGGGACCAAGTTCAGCTCGACCCTTCTTCGCCTGCTCGCAACCTTCGAGACCCTTCTACAAAAGAACTGTAAGTTTGACTCCAGCGATCGCTACCAGATAGACACTCCTGACTATCGACTGGTACCAGCTTTTGAATCCCGCAGGCTAATTCGAAAGACCATTCGTTTCCCTGACCTGGTGGGCCATTCCTGAAGTTAAGTATTGGCCTGTTGGTGGTAGGTAGTAACTAGAAGTAGGATTATTGTATAAGTATTAATTGCTGTATATAATAAATGAGCGTTGATTTAACTCTTACTAAGCGGTGTGTTGCATTATTAATCATTGCTTGGACTTGAACCACGTGGCGGTATCAGAAAGATACCTGGCGACTCGTGAGCAAAGGTGACAGAATTAGAGCTAATAAACTAAGGCTAAAAAGAGCAACAGTGTACAGACCAAACTTGGAGCTCACTCCATTTTGACTGCTACTTGAATCTCTTCATAAAACTCAGTCACCTGACTAACTCCACATGCCCCTATACATCATTATAATTACCTGTTACTATAGATCATAGATCATAGATCATAGAATTTGCAGTGCAGAAGGAGGCCATTCGGCCCATCGAGTCTGCACCGGCTCTTGGAAAGAGCACCCCACCCAGCCACCCTATCCCCATAACCCAGTAACCCCACCCAACACCAAGGGCAATTTTGGACACTAAGGGCAATTTATCATGGCCAATCCACCTAACCTGCACATCTTTGGACTGTGGGAAGAAACCGGAGCACCCGGAGGAAACCCACGCACACACGGGGAGGATGTGCAGACTCCGCACAGACAGTGACCCAAGCTGGAATCGAACCTGAGACCCTGGAGCTGTGAAGCAATTGTGCTATCCACAAGGCTACCGTGCTGCCCAAATTAATTTTATTTGACTCCTTAATGGAGTTAATCACCACTTAACTGTTGGCAGGAGCACCTCGGACTCCTGTGTTCAATGGTGCTCTTTTTAAGGCATGTGATATGTCTTCTCTATGATGCAGCTTTTAAAATGCAGTTGGAATTATTTAAAAACCTTTAAGTATTTTTATCCCAGAAACACTGGGGGCGATTTTCAGCCTGAAATCGCCATCAGAGAGAATGGCGATGTGGGCGGAAAATCTAGAGATTTAGGAAATGCGATTCTCTTCTGACACTGCCCTCTTGAACAGGCTGGCACTGACAGGTTGGCTCTGCCCTAATGGGAGTGTCATGGGGGGGGGGGGGGGGCTTCAATTTCTGTGCAGTGGTGAGGTGGGGCAGGAGTGGCCACTGAAGTGGGGAATGCTGGTGATACCTCCGCAATGGCATGGGGAATGGTGGCAATGATTGTTCAGTGGTGGGAGCCCCTGATAAATGTCTGGTGCAGGGAGGGGGGGGGGGGGGGGGTGCAGTACGTCCATGGTGATGAGGGGGGCCCAGTACCTCCGTGGTGTTGAGGGGATGGGAGGTTTACTTTTAGTGTCCTTTAAAGATGGTGCTCCGATCTCTGTGGAGTGACAGCGGAAATCTCGCCCACTCATTTTTCTTTTCGTCAGAGAGGCTCAAGATCTGGAGAAAAAGCTGTTGCGATTTAAATGACAATTTTCAGATGGTTTCCAATGCAGGGCATTTGCCCATGGGATTGCACTTTCAAGGCAATTACCAGGGAACAGGTGCATCTTTAGGGTACCCTCTAGATGCTTTGCCCTGGAGTTTGGAAGCTATGGTCCATTGGTGTATATCAGACATGGATCCTATTTCTGAAGTGTAACTGTATATTGAAAGGTTAAGCCATCCTTTCCAATATTGGTTTATATCAATCTCCAATACCCTCAACTAAAACTTTAATTTATTTCAATTACCAGACTCCCTTTAAATTAATGGACAAACTCGGTTTGGAACTCGAACAAGAAAAGTGTAATCATACCTTTCCAGAATATCATGTTTGGTCTAGTGTTTGCCAGGACCACAGTATATTAAAATATGAGATAACATGACTCAGCATCTGATGTTATTGTATGACAGAAGACATGTCATTGGCAAGAAATGATAAATTGCTGGCAAGACCCGCTTTCATTTTCTATGCCTGGTTGGTATGAGCCACTGATGGTGAGATACACCTGAATGACCTTCTTGGCCATTCCATGGGTCAGCTGAAGGTCAATCTCATTAGTGCAGGACTGAAGTCCCATAGGGCATGGATGGTTCCACCGAGGACATTAGTGAATCAGCCGGGCCTAAGCATGCAAAAAAGGTTTTGCACACTTTCTGTCTGTCAGTGAAACTGCACCTTGGGATTAACAGAAAAATCAGGAATGATCTGTTTCAATAAATAGCAGCAGAATTGGAAGGGATCTCAGTGACTCCAACTTTTATTTTTGCCTCTGGGTGTTAAATTGACAGCAGCCATAAATTTATTTTCCACGGTGATGTTCGTGATACTGGGAATGACTTTGCTGGCATCTCTCAGAGTGCAATGTGTCCACCTGCATTCAGCAGGTGACTGATGCACTGCTCCAGAAGTTGGCAGCTTCATCTGTCCTGTCGGCATTGCTGAGATAGTTTTGTGCTGTTGCCAGTTTCCCCAAGACTTTGTGTTAGACTATGTTCATAAAAAAATCTGGAAACCATTGTTTCATCTAATGGTATCCATCAACCAAAAGTGCCGCTGTTCCCTTAGTGTGCAGATAGCTTATTTTTATTTTTTATTTTATAAATTTAGTGTACCCAATTATATATATTTTTCCAATTAAGGGGCAATTTAGCGTGGCCAATCCACCTAACCTGCACATCTTTGGGTTGTGGGGGTGAGACCCACACAGACATGGGGAGAATGTGCAAACTCCACACGGGCAGTGACCCAGGGCTGGGATTCGAACCCGGGTCCTCAGCGCCGCAGTCCCAGTGCTATCCACTGCACCACACGCCGCCCTCGCAGATAGCTTATGAAGCTGGAGGATGAACTGACTCGATGAATGGCAGGTTTCCAAGTTCAGTGCACAATTATGAAACAAACAATTTGTTTCAATGACTGTTTGTACAGGGTAATAGACTGCACCTTTTGCACACAGAAATGTCTTTTCACTCATCACACCCACAGCATTCCCTAGACTTGAAGCTTCCCAACTTCAGAGAGATTCTTTGAACACCTCCCTTGTACTTCTGGATAGGATACAAGAAAAATATTGTTGTCTGATATGAACAGAAAATGCTGCTGTTATTTATTTGCTGGGTAGCTGTATATCTTATATGTCTGATTTATTTCAGAGCAATGCAGAGATGACACTGGGCTCTAAATCTACAAAAGTTTGTTTAGCTTGTGGAGGACATAATGCATGTGTTGCTTTTTATTCCCCATGATCTATATATTTGTATATAAAAGGAATGTGTCTTCTTACCCTCAGCGCGATTGTCCAAATTTAAATTATCCCAGTAACAAGCATTTTGTGAGCTATAAAATAAAGAAGGTTATTACTTATACCACATATGCTTCAGAGTTTTAAAATACAATGTACCACACACAGGACTCACACAAACAAAGAATAGATGCAGATGAAGGTAAAACAACACAATTACAATTTATGATTGTTTCATGACAGGCCTGTAGTTTCTTAGCTGAATTGATGCTTTAGTTGACGTGAAGGTTTTGTAAAGCAAAAGGGTATCAATAAACTATGAGACTTCTTATAGTTGAATGTCCAAGAGGTTGGTTCTCAGGTGAACTTGAAGTTGGAACAGATTGGGCTGAGGGGAAAGAGTCCTACTCCCACTTTCAAAAGTATTACTGTTTATGAACTTGACTGCTTAAATGACTCACAGCTGGTTTGATAGTTTGCTGATCAAACTCGGACTCTTCAAAACAGCTTCTTGCTGTTATTTTAAAAGCAGGTAACAAACTGGCTTCCTCACCATATGACGTGTACAAGTTCAATTCCCTTTTCAAAATAGAAATAAAGAGTCAAAGAACAAATAAAAATTACAGAACAGGAACAGGCCCTTCGGCCCTCCAAGCCTGCGCCGATCCAGATCCTCTATCTAAAACTGTCGCCTATTTTCTGAGGATCTGTATCCCTCTGCTCCCTGCACATTCATGTATCTGTCTAGATACATCTTAAATGACGCTATCGTGCCCGCCTCTACCACCTCCGCCGGCAACCCTCTGAGTAAAGAACGTTCCACGCATATCTCCCTTAAACTTTTCCCCTCTCACCTTGCACTCGTGACCCCTAGTAATTGAGTCCCCCACTCTGGGAAAAACCTTCTTGCTATCCACCCTGTCTATACCTCTCATGATTTTGTAGACCTCAATGAGATCCCCCCTCAACTCCGTCTTTATTACACTTAAATTTCACATTTACTTCACATACATTGAATTCCAATGTTTCTTTGCCCATGATGAAACAGAAAGATAAGTCAGCTGGAATTCTACAGTTCTTTTTTTGATGGTCTATCCTTAAAGAAAGGGGTGTGTGAATTCCCCGCATGGTTGTGATTGTCCACATTTAATTCAGTATTTGCTTGAGATGCAGGACTGTGTGGAGCTCAAAATGTCAAAGGGCACATGATTTGAAGTGGCAATTTGAATAGTCTATATGTAAAAAATGTTATATTGACAGAAAATTCATAATATACTGTAACGTGAAAACGTTAAGATATCTCAGAACTCACTCGATGTTCCACACATATATGATCCTGTATGTTCATCAAGTCGGGTTGACTCAGGAGCCCTTTAAAAATGGCAAATGTGTCCCAATTCTGGGAATCCTGACCTCGTTTGTGGGCTGTGCAAATTTCAGGAGTGCCATATTGATAATGTAGCTATGTGTACGTGCCTTACCAATCATTGGACATTGGAATTAGGCAAGCAAAGATTTTTCTGTAATTGGCCACAACACCTTGACATGCAGATACAGCAAGGAATTAGGAAAGGAAATGGTATGTTAGCCTTTATTACTCTAACTATGTAGGACTTTGGTGGGACCATACCAGGTGTACCATGTATAGTTTTGGTCTACTTATCTAAGGAGAGAGTGCAACATAGTTTTAGTTGATTGATTCCTGGGGAAGATAATTGTTTTATGAGATGTAATTGAGTAAACTAGGCCTGTATTCTCTAGGGTTCAGAAGAATGAGAGGTGATCACATTGAAATGCATTTTTAAAAATCCATGGCTTGAGAGCGTGGATTCTGGAAAGGTATTTCCTCTGAATGGGGAGTATAGAGTTAAGTGACACAGTCTCAGAATGGGGAGTTACTCATTTAGGACTTGGATAAGGAAACATTTCTTTGTTCAATACTTGTGGATCTTTTGAATTCTCCACCCTGGAGGACTGCGAATGTTCATTTCTTGAGTATATTCAAGACAGGGATTGATAATTTTGGATATCAAAGGTATTAAGAGATATGGGGATTAGAGAGTGGGGAAGGTGGGGTTGAGGTAGAAGATCAATGATGATTGTATTGAATAGTGGTGCAGGCTTGAAGGAGCAAATGGCCTGTACCTGCTGCTGTTTTAATGCAATTTGAATGATATAAATCCTCAGTAGTGTACTGAAATAAAAGGCAGGAATTTAAGCTTGAGTGTTTGAACACATTGCATTCTGACTCAGCTATAACAGTGCTACCACTGAGCGATGGGCTGACATATTGATCAGTCTATGGGCACTCTTGTTTCTCCTCCTAAACTATAACACCTTGTCCCATACACATACCCTTCAGTCTATATCCTCACTGGTTTCAGATTATGACTCACCTTATTGTGGAACTTATTTCCTTTCTTGTGCAAACCTCAATTTTTTTTTTAAATGCAAGCTTGGTGCCACATAATTGCTCTTTGTGAATGCATTTCCTCTTCTGTCTTACCCTTTTCTCCTTCAGGTCAGTGAGGCACCATGGCCACATGTTCTCACTCACAGCTTTGGCTTTTTACAGGCGCACAGACTAAAAGTGCCTTATTACACTTTACATAACATACTTAATTCTGCAATAATCGAATACTTCCAATGCTGTGAACATGTCAAGATGATATCACTATGGTTGCTTGACTTCACTAGATAATTATAATGTTAGCAACTTCAACCCACCCACTCTAATTAGAGCAATTACTGTTCTGCAAATTAGATACAGGTGGGACAAAAAGCGATGGCACCTTGAATGATGTCCTGAAACTAATACTTCAGACAAATTAAAGTAATAACAAAGTCCATTCATGCATCATTTTAATACACATAATGTCACAATGTGACATTTAATTATGTTTTGAGTGCCCACATTATAATTCACTCTTTCCATTGTGACTGCCCCTTTTAATTAGAAATCTTGAGGCAGGCCCTTTGTTTGTTGAAAAATAAATGTATTCCTTGCAGTTAACTAGGATGTAAATAACATGTAGCTCAGCTATGGCGTTGATAGGGTCCTTTTGTATAATTCAGATTTGTTGTGTGAAATTCTGTCATGTTAGTGGTACGAAAAATTATCACCTGGATCCCTGGGTCAGGAACATCAGGACATAACAAATCGGAGCAGGAATTGGCAATTCAGCCCCTCAAGCCTGCTCCACCATTCAATACGATCATGGCTAATTTCCCCTCGACCTCAAATCCACTTTCCTACAAGGGGCACGATTCTCCCAGTCCTGCGCCAGGCCGGAGAATCCCCGCAATCGCGCCACGCCGCACCGATGCCGGCGCGCGATTCTCTGAGGTGCGGAGAATCGGCGCCATTTGCACCGGCGTGTTCGGCGCGGCGCTGGTCGTGGGCCGCTGTCCGCGGCCAGGCCGCCGAATCTCCGGCCCGAATAGGCCGAGCGTCCGTGCGGAAACAGCAGAGTCACGCTGGAGCCGTTTACCCCTGGTCACTGCCGGTGGGAACTCTGTGCGAAGGGCCGGGGGGCAGCCTGTGGGACGGGGAAAAGCGCTCCTTCACCGGGGGGGGGGGGGGGCCTCCAATGGGGTCTGGCCCGCGATCGGGGCTCACCGATCGGCGGGCCGGCCTTTCCCCACCCCCCCCCCACCCCGGGCCTACTTTGTTCCGCTTCCGGCCCCAGAACCCCCGCGCCATGTTGCGTCAGGGCCGGAGCACTGAAGAAGTCCCCCGCGCATGTGAGGGTTGGCGCGGCGCCCATTTGGCGCTGGGAAGGGAGGCTGGAATGGCGTGAACCGCTCCAGCGCCAGAATCAGTACTCCCCACACCCGTTTCGCGCCGTCGTGAAACGTGACGGCATTCACGCCGGCGCGACCACTTAGTCTCTATTTTGGAGAATCGCGCCCCTGTTCTCCATAACCCTTCAATTCACTACTGATTAAAAATCTGTCTAATTCGTCCTTTAATTTACTCAATGTCCCCGTATTCACCATACTCTGAGGTAATAAATTCCACAGATTCACAACCCTCTGAGAGAAGTAATCTCTCCTGGTCTCGGTGTTAAATCTGCTACCCCTTATGCTAAAACAAGAGGAAGCGTCCGCTCCATGTCTATTTTGGCAATACCTTTTATCGGCTTCTCATTCTTCCAAACTCAAAAGAGTATAGGCCTAAACTGCTCAATCGCTCTTCATAAAACAAATCCCTCATCTCTGGAATCAATCTAGTGAACCTCCTCTGAACTGCTTCCAATGCAACTACATCCCTGCTCAAGTAAGCGTACCAAAACTGTGCACAGAGGAGATGCCTTTACCTTTCCTGTGTGCTATTCCTTCTGAAATTGGACTAGCAAAGATCAGAGTGATATGATTAGCATTGCCTGCAATGCTTCCCATCTGGTTATATGCTCACCTTCTTACATTCATACATAATAGGTGGAGGGTGAGGCAGGATACTGCAGGATGACTTGCGAATCAGGAAGTGCACCTCAACATGAGTAAATCCCTTCAAGAAAAAACAAAGCTGAGAAAAACATACACAATATTTTTAAGGTGATTGGAGGAAGATATAGGGGAGATGTCAGTGGTGGGTGCGTGGAATGCACTGCCAGTGGAGGTGGTGGAGTCAGAGTCATTATCGACTCTTGGACAGGCACATGGACAGCAATAAATTGAAAGGGTGTAGGTTAGGTTGATCTTGGATTAGGATAATTGGTCGGCACAACATTGTGGGCTGAAGGGCCTGTACTGTGCTGTACTGTTCTATATTCTATGATATTTGTACCTTTCAATCAGCAAGAACCAATTGAAAAAGACTATTTGTGACCTACAATTGGAGTGAAGGTCGTGTCAGGTTGCTCTTAAACAGCCATTTTAAATTAACTGTTACATTTTCAATGGTGTAATGTTTACAATACAGTTTTCCTGCAGGAAACATTATCAACAACATTTTTGAAATAGAATAAATCTGAATGTAGATCCATTGGATAATGACATCAGTCTGTTTCAGGAGGTATTGCAATCTTATGGATAGGTAGGGAGTAATAGATCTCATTATTCACAACTTTGAAAATATCTTTGATGTCAATGAGGCTTTGAGCTGCCTTGAGCAGACATTTTTCAAAAGCCTTGGATTTCAGCTTTTGAATACATCTTTGTGATAGTGACAGGGAAAAGCTATAGTAACAGGGAACTGATTTGATTTGTTCTTACAGGTTTCATTTATTAAAAAGACTTATAGTGTCATTTTGTGTTTGCATGATTACAAAGTAAATGGCCTTATTCGTTATATAAAATAATGTACAAAGAGCTGGAAAGCAGAAAAAGGGGTATACTGATATCATATTGGGCTAGCCTTTTAAACTACAGGTTATGAATAGTGTGATGGCTTGAGACATATACCAGGGGCTTCCTGTAACAAAGGGGTTTATCGATGAAAAGTAAAGGCAGTAAGATAACAGGCACAGAAGGCTATACAACAGGGGCTGGATTCTGCACAGCCTTGCACCAAAACCGCGTTTGGCGTGGGAGCAGAGAATCGGATTTTGCGCCGAAATTGGGCCCGCTGCTGGTCTGGCTATTCTCCGGGCCCTGAAAATCAGCACGTTCGAGTAGTACTCCGTGCGACTGGGGGGCCATTGCCAGAGGGTCGCCCAGTGATCCCCCGCTCCCGACCGGCCGAGTTCCCGACGGCGTGGAACTAACATGCTATGGCCGGTCGGGATGCTTGCGTGGCGGCTGCGGACTCAGTCCGCGACCGCCCTGGTGGGGGATCGGGCAATGGTGGGGGCCTTATGGGCGGCCGGGGAAGAGATCGGGCCGGATGTATCTTCGGGCGCGCGGCCAATGTGGGGGGGCCTATATCTTCCAGACGCCTCCGCGGCCCGAGTCCGCCATGGCGCTCAGCGCGGCAGCTGGAGGCCACAGCCGTGCGCATGCGTGGACTTGAAACCGAAGTGCGGTGGCCCGTATCTGCAGCTAAAGCTGCGTGAAGCATTCCGGATCCCTGCTAGCCCCCTGAAGGTGAGTGAATCAGCTTGCATTGTTTTGAGGAACCTTGGGAGTGCAGCACCAGCGTTTTTACGCCTGCGTGGGGACATAGCCCCATTTTGGGAGAATCCAACCCCAGGTTTTTACATTTCAACTCACTGGTCCACACTGTTCGGAATCCTGCTCCCAGGGTCCCGCCCAAAATTCTCATTGGCCAGGGTTTGCATTCTGATGCACGATTGGCCTTGATTCATTCACATGGTCCGTGAAGCCTGCCCCCTTAAAGGGGCCACTCTACCACATCCATTCCCTCCTTAGGTCTGTTAATAGACTACGCCAAAACTATGTACACGAGTTGCAATGGTTAACATCAACAATTAAGGAAAGAGAGTCCATCAAAAAATAAATTGTTCTGGAGACCTCCGGGTCCCCTCAGACCTCCAGCCACAGGCTCAACACTCTTTTGGATGATCAAGTGGTCCACTGCCGTCACCACCACAGGAGGGCCCATATCACTGGCAGGCAAACTGACCTCACCAGCCCCCCACAGACACAGCAGGTTGACCAGAAACGGAAATCCCTAGCCCCCCTTGGCTGGAACATGTTACAGGTGTATTCACGATGTTCGCTGGACTTATCCACTCCACATCGGGGTTGGCACCCTTGTCTCCTCAGGTCAATAGTCTTCCCGTTAACATTGACCACATATGCACTGGTCCTGACTGGGCCACAACCCGTCCTTCTGACAAGCCAACAAAATCCAGGACCAAAACCAGGTCTTCCACCCGGACCGATCTGTCACCTCTCTGCTCTGACCACTGGAGGCAAGACGTGTTTCCTCCCCGTGTCTGCGTGGGTTTCCTCCGGGTGCTCCGGTTTCCTCCCACAGTCCAAAGATGTGCAGGGTAGGTGGATTGGCCATGATAAATTGCCCTTAGTGTCCAAAATTGCCCTTGGTGTTGGGTGGAGGTGTTGAGTTTGGGTAGGGTGCTCTTTCCAAGAGCCGGTGCAGACTCAGGGGGCCGAATGGCCTCCTTCTGCACTGTAAATTCAATGATAATCTATGATTAATCTAGGACAAAGGTTCGGCACAACATCGTGGGCTGAAGGGCCTGTTCTGTGCTGTATTTTATATGTTCTATGTTCTATGTACTCCTCGCCAAATTCGGAAATACAAGATCCAAGCAGCTCAGTTGATGGGACCCACATGGTTGGATGAGGGGTTGAGTAGTACAACAACAAAAAATTAGGCAATGTCTGTCGAAGTGGTTTATCTATCGGATTGCTTTCTCATGGCATTCTTGAAAGTTTGAGCGGCTGGGTATGCCATTTCTCGCAGTGCGCTGGAAATCACCATCGGTGAAATGGGTGCCATTGGAAGAAACAATTGACTCGGGAAGTCAATGAATGGTAAATGCTCAGCGCAGGGAATGTGCCTCGCATGCTTTCTTCACAGTAAGCTTGTAAATCACAGTCTTTGTGTTGCAGCCTGTATTAGTTTCCTGCAGTTCCTAAAAGCACCGTACTCACACCTTTCCTGGCGAGGCAGAGACCTGGGGCAGGATTCTCCGCGATCGGCGCAATGGCCCAACACCGGCATCAAAAATGCACGAACCACTCCGGCGTTGGGCCGAACGGAAGTAGCGGAATTCTCCGCACTTCCAGGGGCTGGACCGGCGCCGGAGGGTTTGGCGCCGCGCCAGCCGATGCCGAAGGGACTGCGCGGGTTAGTGCATGCGCAGAACCGCCGGCGAGGTTCCGCGCATCCGCAGACCGGCTGGCGTATTCTGCGCATGCGCAGGTGGGTGTCTTCGCGCCGGCCATGGCAGAGAACTACAGGGGCCGGTGCGGAAGGAAGGAGTGCCCCCACGGCACAGGCCCACCTGCAGATCGGTGGGCCCCGATCGCGGGTAGGCATCGTGGGCCCCCCCCCCCGGGGTCGGATCTCCCCACGCTCCCCCGAGGACCGCACTAGCCAACATACCTGCCAGGTCCCGCCGTGTGGGACCATGTCCAATCCACGCCGGCGGAACTGGCCAAAAACGGGTGGCCGCTCGGCCCATCGGGGCCCGGAGAATTGCCGGGGGGGTCGGCTGCCAACGGCCCCGGACCGGCGTGGCGTGAATCCCGACCCGCCCGAAAACTGGCGCCAGAGAATACTGTAGCCTGCGTCGGAGCGTCGGGGCGGGATTCACGCCGCCCCACGGGGATTCACCGACCCGATGGGGGGTCAGAGAATCCCATCCCTAATTTCATCAAACCTTGCTTTCAGTTCGTGGTTCGTCTTCAGGCCTCTGCAGTTTCAGGAATCCAACACCCAAAGCCGTTTTGGAGAGAGAGTTAGCTGGGTCCCTTTAAAGAGATATATGGTCCTCACAACTGCTTTCTGGAGAGAGTTGAGCTGTGTCTTTTTGAAGAGGCTTAGCAACAGCTTTCCGGGGACGATTAGGCTGGATCTTTTACCTCTGTCCTGCCGAAATCGAAACTGAAAGCTCCTTAGGTCTCTGAATCATTTCAAAGAATGAAGAACAATAGAGCACAGGAATAGGCCCTTCGGCCCTCCAAGCCTGTACCGGTCATGATACCACCCTTGGTCAAAACACTTCCTTGTGCCATATCCTTCGATACCTAGCCTATCCATGTATTTGTCGAAAGAACAAAGAATAGTGGGATACGCTCCAATCACCACCCTTTACCAGGCAGAGCACAGCCTTTGGGGCCCATTCACAGTCCACCAGCCAAATGCTTGTTTCTGCAACATGTCCAACTTACATTTTATTTCAGTCTCTAACTGAGCCAGACTCCATGGTTTTAGCCAAGACAGATGTGGCTTTATTGGTTCAGAGTTTCTTGGCCGGAATTCTCTGAGCCTCCATGCTGAAATGGCACTCGGCGGGGGGGGGGTTGAGAATGGGGCCTCAGGCCCGCGATCGGGTCCGACGCCAGGACGCGAGTCTCCAGCGTCGGTCGGGGGCCGTTGAAAGAGGCCCCCGTGGCAATTCTCCGTGTTCGATCGGCCGAGTTCCCGCCGGCGTGGTTCACGTATGGTTCCACCCAGCGGGAGCTCGGCATCGCAGCTGCAGTGGCTGTCCTGGTGGGGGGCACGGGGATCAGTCTCCGGGGGGGCCTCCATGATGGCCAGGGCTGCAATTGGGGGCCACCTTCTTCCGCACCGGCCCGCTGTGTGGCTCCACAATATTTTGCGGCGTGGGCGCAGAAGCGGCCGCTGCGTGCATGCATGGACCTGCGTTGAGCAGTGCAGGGCCGCGTATGGCAGCTGGAGCAGCGCGGAGCACTCCAGCACCATGCAGACCCCCTATGGGCTGCAGTATAAATGTTACGCCGGCGTCAACATTTAGCCGTGTTTTTAGACAATCCCAGCCCTTAAGTCTACATCATGATTAGGTAACTGAGTGCCTCCTGGTATTTCCTTCCAACACCGTCCATACTCATTATATCAATCTCTTTCTGTCTCTCGTGTAATGCAGTCAGTCTTTTCTGATTGTCCAATGAATGTTTATCCAATTTTCGAGGATCTTCTGCGGCCAGACTACAAGTAGTATTGCCAATGCTGAGGGAAATATTTGGTTCATTTTTATTCAATAAACACTCTTCAACCCCTCCAGCTTGCCATTCTCTATTTTCCTTCACATGGCTACATTCAGCAACAAGTGATGCTGAGGGTTCTATCCTCTCAGAGTTGAATGGCTATGTATGCACCATTCATTGTTTTACAGCTTTTATCTCGTCATCCGAGTTTCTGTAAGCACAGTCCTTATCTCCATGTGGTAATACGGACTGAAACAATGCATTCTTTCCACATTTCAATTGTTCCTGTTACTTACAGAATCAGAGGATGGCACGTTATTGGTTCTGTGAAACTCTCTGGTTGTTACTAACAGATGCGGTGGCAGAATCGCTACAGAGTTCGTCAACCACCTTCCTCTTAATTTGTAAAAGCAATCGCTTACTGATTATTTCATCTCCTTTGCTATTTGCTCCCTTTACCTTAAAGAGATGTGGGTTAACCAGCCGTTCGTTGTTATCACTTTACAGTCCCTACTGCCCTCGTCCTGACTAACTGATGTTATGCGATCATGTATATTCCCTTCAAAGCAAGCAAGTCCAAAGATGTGTGGGTTAGGTGGATTGGTTACGCTAAATTGCCCTTAGTGTCCAAAAAGGTTATGTGGGGTTACTGGGTTACAGGGATAGGGTGGAGATGTGGGCTTGGGTAGGGTGATCTTGCCAAGGGCCAGTGCAGGCTCAATGGGCTGAATGGCCTCTTTTAGCATGGTAAATTCTATGAATTCTGTGCTCTGGGAAACAACAAGCGATTATTATTATTATTTGCACCCAAAGTGAATGGGCGGGATTCTCCGCGAGATCCTGCGGGGCGGGCAACTCCAGCGCGAAGGAGTGGCGTGAACCACTCTGGCGTCGGGCCGCCCCAAAGGTGCGGAATCCTCCGCATCTTCAGGGACTAGGCCGGTGCCAGAATGGTTTGCGCTGCACCGGCCGGCGAGGAAGGGGCTTGGCGCCACGCCAACCGGCGCCAACAGGCCTCCGCTGGGCGGTGCGAGTTGGTGCATGCGTGGGAGCTGCAGCATGTGCTGGCTTCATCCCAGCGCATTCGCAACGGGGGTTCATCTCCGCGTCGGCCATCGCGGACTGCTACAGCGGCCGACGCGGAGGAATAGAGTACCCCCATGGCACAGGCCCGCCCACGGATTGGTGGGCTCCGATCGCGGGCCAGGCCACCGTGGGGCACCTCCCGGGGCCAGATCCCCCCGCGCCCCTGCCCCCAAGGACCCCGGAGGCCGCCTGTGGAGCCAGGTTCCGCCGGTAAGTACCTGTTGTAATTTACGCCGGCGGGACCGGCCGTAAACTGCCGGCCACTCGGCTCATCGCATGCCGAAGAATCACCGGGGTCCGCTGCAAGCGGCCGCCGACTGGCACGGCGCGATTCCCGCCCCCATCAAATACCCGGCGCCGGAGAATTCAGCAGCCAGCGTGGGTGGAATTCACGCCGTCCTCCGGCGATTCTCCGACCCTGCGGGAGTTCGGAGAATCCCGCCCAATAGCTATTGGTCTACTGCAAATTACTTTTAGAAAAGTCCAAGTCACTTTCCTCTTCCGGTTTGCTGTCTTCCTTACTAGCTTCAGAAGATTACTTGCCATTTGTTCAAGAAAAGTTAGTGACAGATCTATCTTGTAACAGTTGTTTATCATTACTTCGTACTCAGAACCTCAATCAATCTGACTCTTCGTCACTGCCATTACTAGTACATTTGGACTCCTCTTTCCAATGGTCACCTTCAGCCCTAGAAGTCTTAGAATCTGGTTTACTGTCATTTGATATGTGATCGACATCTGTCAACATTTTCTTTCCCAAGTTATTCATTGCCCGGTGGGTTTTCCTAACTCTCCCATGCCCTACCATTGGCATCCCATGTGCTACCTGCAGTTCTTCCCTCAGAATCTGGAATCATGGGTGAAGCTACCACCTTCACTCCTGCCAAATTATTCCACAAAATGTAAGTTTAGTCCATCCATTGGGAATTTCTTAACCATTCCTTCAATTACTGGACCTGACACTAAATCACACTCCTATTGTACTATATATAATGGAACTGGGATACAATCTCCACTTATCCCATTCACCACTACACCAGCTTTCATTAAGCTCCCTGGAGGGAAAACCAAATACTTCTTGGGTGGGGTGCTCTTTCCAAGAGCCGGTGCAGACTCGATGGGCCGAATGGCCTCCTTCTGCACTGTAAATTCTATGACTTCTCTGGTAACAGAGTTTGAGTAACACCTGGGTCCCTTATGTTATGGGCCAGGGTTTAGAGAACCCCAAAGTGTATCATGGAGTTCATTTGTCCCATTTTACTAGATTGTGGTATGGGGAGCAAATGGAAAAGTATTTTTTAAAGCAAAACAATGTTTATTCTATGAACTCAAGTTAACCTTTTTAAAACAAACAGTGGACATCTTAGCAACCATTAATTCAAATACAACCCCCAAAGACTACAACACAAAGTAAACCTTTGAGCTTTCCATTTTAATGTCCATACGACTTAAAAACAAAACCTTTATCAGAAGCACATCAGGTTAAAGTCACTACTGAAAACATTTATAATTCTGAATTCATCAAATGATCAAGAGATAGTCTTTTGATGGCAGAGAGAACAGCAGTACACCTGCTTGGTCTTGCTTCAGCTCCAACACTGAAAACAAAACTAAAACACACCCTGCAGCCTGCTCAAAAACGAAAGTAAAAAGCTGACAGACAGGCCAGCTCCACCCACTCTCTGACATCACTGCAGTAGTAAACACCCATTTCTTAAAGGTACTCTCACTACAGATATGTATATACACACCCATTTATAAACACCCATTTCTTAAAGGTACTCTCACATGACACTTAAGATGGTTATGGGTTTGGCTGCATCAGTTGAGGAAAAGGGGGTGAAGTTCCCCTTCGACACAAACCCAGCATATCTACCTCATTCCTCACACTTGCTCCCACAGCAGTAATTACCTCAGGTCCACTTAAAGCTCTAGTCAGCCCTAGAATGTTCTCCACTTTTGTTCCCTTTTCAGGATCCTCCTTATGAACTCCCACACGATCCATGGGCTTTCCTTGCAACTTCCAACATGCTGAATGAGCATGTCGCACCTTATTACAATGATAACACCGAGGCTTTCGAGTCACACCTTCACCCTCAGTACCTTCCTTCCTGGCCTGAGAGGAGATCTTGGAGCATCCCCAGCTAACTATTCCTTACCTTGGCCACCTGCCTTCCTTTCATTCTCCCACTTCCTATCCTTTTCAAAATTATGGGGGTGATGGATCAAAGGTTTAAATTTATGTATTAGCTTATAATCATCAGCCCTAATTGCTGCCTGCCGAGCAGTCTTTAACCTCTGGTCTTCAACATGGGTTCTTATCATAGAAGGAACCTCCTAAGAGAATTGCCTCTCTTAAAGCCTCACAGGTAGTTTCGACTCCCACCTATCAAAATTGTATTGCTTAACCCTTTTGAATTCTGCATAAGTCTGTCCCGGCTGGCTCCTCAAATTCTGAAAGTTTTGCCAATATGATTCGGGAACCAATCCATACGCATCCAAAATAGCCTTTTTTACCACGTCATAATTCGTAAACTCCCGCACTGACAGGGAAACACAAAGTTCCTGTGCCCATCCCATCAGTTTACGTTGCATGGATAATTTCCACTTCGCTATTGGCCACTCCATTTGGGTTGCTATTTTCTTAAAAGCCAGAAAAAAGTTTCTACCACCTTCTCTTCAAATTTTGGGAGGGTCTGTATAAATGTAAACATATCGCAACTGGGTTCCGTTCTGGGACTAAGCACTGCTCTACTTTCTAGCAGCTCCCCACTCATTTCCAGTGCCTTAAGCTAGAAGGCACTCTCTTTTTCTTCTTTCTCTCTCTTTCCTTTCCCTCTCTCTGAGTCTTTCTCTCTCTCTTTCTTTTTCCTCTCTCCTCAATTCCATCTCTATTTATTTTTGCTTCAGCTCCCTTTCCTTTTGCCGCATCTCCATTTCTATCCTTTTTAATACCCTTTCATGCTCTAACTGCAGCTGAATTCTCTCCAGATCAATGTCCCCAACAGGAAATGTCCTATAGCTACACAACTTTGTGGGCTCACCTGTGTTCCTCGCCTGTCTTTCAAATTTAAATGTTGAGCAATCGCTTCAATTATCTCCACCTTCTTAGCCCTAGCTGGTACCTCTATCTTTAATTCCTCTGCCCAATCGACGAGCTTGTCTTTTTGAAGCTCTATTAAATAAACCAGAGGTAAGTCATCCACCTGAAGAAACTCCTTAGCCATTTCCACAACCATCCTGTTATATCACTGGTATCTCTTTTAAATTATTACTGTAATCCAAACTTTGCCATTCCAAACTTCCCGGACCCCAGCCGCTAAATTATGTTACGGCACCCTGGACAAGTGCAACATAAATTCCGTCCCAGAGTCACAAGACAAGCGATCTAACCAATAATTCTTATAAAAATAGCAAAGATCTTTGGCCCCTGGGTGGCCAATAATTACAGTCACCAGGTCTGTAAGTTTAAACACAATTACTGTTTAACAACGAGAATTTTAATTAAATACACAGCAAATACAGTAGGTTGAATATTGATAAGTACCTAACTCATCTCCCCACCTTCTACACACGCACACACACAAGACAGACAAACACAGAGGGGTGGAAAAGGGGGGGAAATATAAATGAAAGAGAAAAGAGTTCTTGCTTCAGATATAGTTCAGTGCATGCTTTCTTCACAGTAACTTGTAAATCACAGCCTTCGTGTTGCAGCTTGCACTGGTTTTAGTGCAGTTTTTAAAAGCACCGTACTCACACCTTTCCTGTAGAGGCAGATACCTGATTTCATCAAACCTTGCTTTCAGTTTATGGTTTGTCTTCAGGCTTCTGCAGTGTCAGGAATGCAACATCCACAGATATATTGGAGAGAGAGTTAGCTGGTTCCTCCTGGAGAGAGTGACAGCCTTCACAGCGGCTTTTTGGAAAGAGTTTAGCTGGATTTTGTTTTGAGAGGCTTAGCAACAGCTTTCTGGAGAGGATGTAGCTGAATCATTTAACTCCCTGCTGCTGAAATCGAAACTGAGAGCTCCTTAGGTCCCTGAACCATTTCAGTGGAATATGATCCATTCACCAGGAAGAGCACAGCCTTTCGGGCCAATTCATTGTCCAGTCAAATCCCAGCTATTCTCTGTCATTGGTGCCGGTCAGCCTACAGCTCCAGTTTGAATCAGCACAGTGATCTCTCCTGCTGCTGAATTCTCCTCCTTTAATTAAAGATACAGGCCAATTGCCTTAAAGACCCATGTCCATTAATCACCCGTTAATCAAAAATCAAACAGCAAAAGTAAAAGAAAGGGGAAATCAGGAAATAAACAGGAATAAACAGGAAGAACCCAAAGAACCGCCAACAGCAGGGCCCAAAACCACACCCTCGCCAAGGCTATGGGCGGTATGGTTTAATCTTCCCTTTTCGAGCCCAGTAATGGCTTATGGTCAGTCACTATATCGAACCTTCGACCGTACACATTTTGGTGAAATGTCTTCACGCCTGAATATAACCGCTAAGCCCTCCTTTTCAATCTGAGCGCAGTTTTGAGGCTCCCTTCATTGCCACTGCTGATTGTTCCCTAATAGCTGATGTTGCCAATGTGTTGTCCAGATTCAAATTAAACTTTCCATAGGAATTGACCAGACCGAGAAAGGACTTTGGCTCACTGACATTTTTGGGTGAAGGGACGTCTCGTATGACCTTGACTTTTTCTTCCAATGGGTGAAACACTGCCACATCAACATGAAATCCTCGGTACATTACTTCTGGACCGGGAAAAGTACATTTATAGGGGGTTAGGCAGACCCCTGCATCACCAAACCTCTTTCATACTTCCTCCAGGCTGGTCATTTGTTCTTTTGGTGCAGTGCCGATGACGAGCACGTCATCAAAGTAAACCATCACCTTAGGAATTCCCTGGAAGAGATTGTCCATTGTACGCTGGAAGATACCCAAGGTTGAAGAGACGCCGAATGGCAGTCTGGCATACTGGATGAGGCCTTTATGGGTATTGATTGTAAATAATTTCTGAGACTGTTCATCCCATCGAGTTGCAAGCAGCTGTGACTGAGGTCCAATTTTCAATAGATGAGGACTCTGCCACCTCGTTGTGGAGACCTTGGGGGAATCGGATACCGATCGACCTGGGCAACTTGGTTTATTGTCAGCTTATAGTCCCCACAAATCCTTATTGATTAATCAGGTTTAAGAAGGACAGGGGCGATCAGTGTCGCCCACTTTGAAAACTGCACTGGCTCTTCCAATCTCTTTAGCTTTGCTTCAACCTTCTGATGCAATAATACTGGTCTGGCTCGGAAGAATTTGAGTGTCGAATATGGATTGGCATAGGGGCGGGATTCTTCGACCCACCGCCGGGTCGGAGAATCCCCGGGGGGGCGGCGGGACTCCTGCCCCGCCGCCTCGGCACCGGCTGCCGTATTATCCGCCGCTGTTTTTCGGGAGGGGGCTAGATTCCCGCCATGCTAGCTGGGGGCCATTGGCAGCGCCCCCCCCCCCGGCGAGTCTCCGGGCCCCGATGGGCTGAGCAGCCGTCCGGTTTTGGCCAGTCACGCCGGCGTGAATCACTCACCTCTGACACCGGCGGGACCTGGCAGGTAAGTCGGCAGGGTCGGTCCTTTGGGGAGGTGTGGGGGGATCCGACCTGGGGGGGGGGGGCCCTCATGGTGGCCTGGCCCGTGATCAGGGCCCACCAATCTGCGGGTGGGCCTGTTCCGTAGGGGCACTTCTTCCTTCCGCGCCGGACCCTGTAGGGCTCCGCCATGGCCGGCGTGGAGAGGAGAACCCCCGCGCTTGCGCCAAAATATGCCGGCTGGTCTGCGCATGTGCGGATCAATGCCGACGGCTCTGCACATGTGCTACATCATGCCGGCCCTTCGGCGCAAGCGCGAACTCGCGCCGTCCCTTTAGTGCCAGCTGGAGCGGCGGCAACCCTTCCCGCGTCCACCTAGCCCCGGAAAATGCACAGAATTCCGCACTTCCGGTGGCTGTTGACACCGGAGTGGTTGGCGCCGGTTCTCCCGCCAGCGTGGGGAGTTAGTCCCCAGAAGGGACAATCCCGGAGCTTGACTTTTATGTCCTTAATCCAACTCAATTATTTGTGGAAGATACCTTGATACTTCCTTAAGACATCTTTGATGAGGCCTTCAGATATTTGAGGATTTCCAGCCAGTTGAGCCCAATCTTCTGTAATCAGTCTCTTCCCAACAAACTAGGTCCATTTCCTTTCACGATAACCCAAGGCAGATTGACATCCTGCCCTTTGTCGGCCACTGGGTCTTGGCTCTTCCTAGGATCTTCAAAGTCTCCTGGTGAATGTTAAAGGTTTAGCTGTAGTTCTGTTTAAGTTTAAGGACTGTGTTCCTGCACATGGATATTGGAACGCCTGCTCACCGACTACGGCTACTGAACTCCAGTGTCGATTCCATTTTAAAGGGTCTACCATTTGCCCTTAAGACAATTTCAATTGGAGCCAATTTGTTCAATTGGACTGCATGCAACCGATGCATTTCATACTCTTCTTCAGAGCTCTTCTCCACCATGTTCACTGGCGCAGTGGACTGCTGCTGTGGCACGCTTTCACACGCACAGCAACATGCTTGATGTGCCCCCGTCAGGTGCAAGGTTAGCACACAAACTCCTGAACATGGCAGGTCTCCTGGGATTGGTCCCAACTCCCCCTGGCAATGATAGCAGTCCACCTTGGATTCAGTTTGATGCCTCAATTCCTTCCCACTCTTTGGGTTCTGGTCCTGTCCTGAGGGCCGTGAGTGATTTTTGTGCCTCTTCAATCCACAAAGACCTCACGGTCCTACTGCCCTATGCTTGGTTAACCTCCCCTTCAGCTACACTTTGCAACTCAGCGGCACCTTTTTTGGTGCACTCCATTACCTGATCAATTTCAATCGCTTTTTCCACCATAATTGTGGTCTCTGCCAGAAGCTTCTTCTGGATATTAAGGTTATGGACCTCATGCAACATGTCGCTAAGCGTGGTCTTAAACTCACAGTGCTCAGCAAGCTGGTGAAGCCTGGCTATGAAGGCCGAGACAGACTCTTCATGGTCCCTCACTGCAGAGTTAAACTGAACACGTTTGAGGATAATCGAGGGCCTTGGGTTGAAATGTTCTTTAACCAATTTCACTATCTGGTCAAAGGTCGTTGAGTGGGTGCCTGCTGGGACATGAGGTTCTGGTTCAAATTATTAAGCTTGGGGCCCACAAACTGTTAGAAGTATCACCTACTGCTTGTCCACGTCTGTGATCCCTTTGTGGTAAAGAATCGGAGCCATTTGAGTCAACCCCTTGGTCAAATGGGTCTGGTTTACCAATGATAGGTATTTCCACTCCCGGTTTATTGATGATAGTCAGAGGCAGTTAGGTAACAGGCATAGAACACTTTACAACAGGTCTTAACACTTTGACTCTATGGTCCACACTGCCCAGGGTCCTGCTCCCAGGCCTTGCGCCAACTGCCCATTGGCCGGGGTTCGCATGCTCCCACACAATTCGCCTCAAGCAAGTCACATGGTCCGTGGAGCCCACTCCCTTATAGGGGCTGCGCTACCACAAATAGGCTGTTGAAAGGCAAGTTTATTGAGTGCCACAGAATGTTTATGATTGAAATTTCTATAAATAGCCCTCCAAGGTCTTTTTGTTACCAACAGTTACATATAATTCCCAGTTTAATTGATAATTTAATTTAATAATCTTTATTGTCACAAGTAGGCTTACATTAACATTCCAATGAAGTTACTGTGAAAATCCCCTAGTTGCCCCGGGACCCTGGCACTGTGAAGTCATAGTGCTAACCACTTGCTACCGTGGTGCCCAATATACTGTACTAAAACAATCAATTCTTCGTAGAAAAGCAAATAATGCAATATTAAACATTCATTCCATGTTGCGAAGTGAACAACATCAGAGAAACAAATACTAACATACCGCAGGGGCTGATATTCTGAAATAAAAGCAGAAATTGCTGAAAACACTAAGCGACATGTGTGGAGAGTTAAGAGGTGATTGAATTACCCTCACCTCTCCTATTCACTGGCTCTGTATCTACTTTTAAGCTGATCATTTGTAACATTTAATTAAAGGTCTCGTACCTGAAATGTTAACGCAATCCTTGTTTCTCCACAGAGAAACCTCTTCACATTATCCCATCAGTTCCGTTTGAATTAGATTGCCACATGATAAAGAAAGTAAAATAAATACTTGTACTTATATAGCCAATGAAGCACTTTTGAAACGAAGGGTGGATTTTTCCAGAATGAATTCTAAGTGCTGCTGCGAGCGGGAAATTTGCAGCGCAAATGAGGCACCATTCAATGTATCCATGTGTGCCAACTCTCCTCCCACGGGAATCACGTTGGCCCTGACTCCTCAGGCGCATGATTTGCTGGAGTTTGGAATCAGCTACTTGCCTATGACAAGCGGGAGCACCATTTAAAAGCTCCCTGCAGCACTGACTTTCATTTTAGCCAAGAAGATGGCTGCAAAAAGATCAGGATCACACTTCCTCAACTCAGACCGGGAGAGGATTTTGGACACAGTGGAAGAGCCACCCTATTACCTTGGATTGGCAGAAGACCATCAGCGAATGCAGTTTATCGAGCCTGCGATCCGCTGGCTGAGGCCGTGAGTGCCAGCAGCCTCACCAGGTGTGCCAGCATCCAATACCAGAAGAAAATGAATGGCCTCTTTCGAGCTGCAAGGGTGAGTATCCACCTCTCTGCCCCCAGCATTACTCTGGTCCCTAACCCCGGATATCTCACCATTAATCTCCCCGTTGCCACACAGCCTTCCACCGTCCAATTTCCCTGCATCTTCTTCAGAAATCCAACCCCCCACGCAATCCCTGCACCATCTCTCTTTGGCTAAGCATGGTACCCACACATGCACCTCCCCCTCATCTGCCAGCTGTCCGCCTCACAATGTTCTCTTTGTGTCCCCGCAGGAGACGATAGCCCACAACAGAAGGGAGCAAGAGAAGATAGATGAGGGGGGATGCCTGAGATAGGAGTCTTGACCCCCTATGAAGAGAGGTGGAGGCCTCGGAAGGAGCAGTGGCAGACAGTGAGGTCAGCCTGCACTGAAGAAGTGAGACTACACTGCACCTTTATCCAGTTGACCTGTCTCAAGTAAGTCTCTCATCTCCCACACCCATGTTAGTCTCAAACGCTGACCCCATGTCCTTTGTCTTCCAGGATTTCCATCAGACGAAGCCAGGCCATCCGGAGTCGCTGCCAGTCGACCAACCACACATATAATATAATAATAATCTTTATTGTCACAAGTAGGTTTACATTAACACTGCAAAGAGCATGGTGGCACAGTGGTTAGAACTGCAGCCTCACGGCGCCGAGGTCCCAGGTTCGATCCCGGCTCTGGGTCACTGTCCGTGTGGAGTTTGCACATTCTCCCCGTGTTTACGTAGGTGTCGCCCCACAATCCAAAGATGTGCAGGCTAGGTGGATTGGCCACTCTAAATTGCCCCTTAATTGGAAAAATTGAAGAGGATACTCTAAATTTTTTTTAAAACACTGCAATGAAGTTACTTTGAAAAGCCCCTAGTCGCCACATCCCGGCGCCTGTTCGGGTACACAGAGGGAGAATTCAGAATGTCGAATTCACTGAAAGCATGTCTTTTGGCACTTGTGGGAGGAAATCAGAGCACCCGGAGGAAACCCACACAGACACGGGGAGAACATGCAGATCCGCACAGACGGCGACCCTAGCCAGGAATCGAACCTGAGACCCTGGCGCTCTGAAGAAACAGTGCTACCCACTGTGCTACCACGCTGCCCACATAGGCACTGCTTTCACCAGAACCATCCACCAGCGCAAGGACACTCACCTTAGATTGTGTTCACAGAAATGCTTCTGGGTTAGTATCTGGTGCGTACCACACAGCTGCTGTAGCACATCAGGTGGATCCAGGAACTTCGAAGGGGGTGGGCAGCCGGAGGTTTGCTTGGTCCCAGGGAACAGCTGACCATGAGCCAGATGCCGGACCTCTGGAAAAGGTTCTCCCATCACTGCTCGAGGTGCAAATGTGGAGCCAAACATTGCAGGAGGGTTTGTCAGCGACATACCAGCCACTGCAAGGACAACTGGAGGAGTCTGGAAGCCTTCTGTTACAGAAAATTGTGCCAGCATTGCGTGGCACCCAAGCGAACATTGCAAGGATGGTGTCCACAGGGGCACGTCTGGGACAAGATGTTTGACAACGTCCAAAGCTTTGCTCACTCTGTGATGCCCACACTGACACAGAAGGACGTGTTCCAGATTCTCCGAGGACCATGGCTGAGGACATCAAGAGCATGGCTCCCTCACTGAGAGGCATGTCCCAATCACAGAGGACCGTGGCTGATGTTTTTTTTGGCACCCTGGTTCAGACATTGGTGGGCCTCGTTGACCAGCAGCGCCAGGCGACTCCGTGGCTTCTGGAGCTCACTCCAGCTGCCCCTCTACCCCACGGAGGGGCCAGTGAACACCCAGAGATGGAGGATGCACTGGAGTCCATCCCAGGGTCTTCACCCAATGGGGCTCTGGCCATCTCCAGCCCCTCTGAACACCCTACGTCTCCAAACAGCAGCATATTTCAGTGGACAGAACCGGATGACCCAGTGACAGCTGCGACACCCGAAAGGTGGCCAGGGCCCTTCAGGTCAAGGTCCTCCAGAGGACGCCTGCCAAGGTTATCACAGACCTGAAGGCACGGAAAACAGGAGCCGCCTCCACTTCTAATGTACATTCTCGAGAGACATCAGGAAGGAGTGCAAGGCCACATGAGATTAAGGTAGAGGACCACTGAGTTGGCATGGGTGAAATCACACAGCTTCGGTTGGGAGAAAAGGACACTCAATGTAAATAATCACAATTAAAGAAAGGTGCATATCAAAACTGACAGCCTGTCACTCTCACTGCTTTCCCATGGTGGGGTGGGGGGTGGGGGTGGGGGGGGGGGGGTAATGTGGTCGGTGGAGGACGCCCCTTGAACTATCTTGCCTGAGCTGTGGCAGATGCTTGTGTAGTGGAGATGGTAAAACAGTCCAGGTGTGCGGGTCTTTCATCAGACATTGCTTTGAAGCCACTGCCAAAAGATTAATGTCACGTAAAAATATCTGGCATTTTCGGAAAACTGGCAGAGAAAAAATAAACAGAGCGAGAAAGAAGCGGTAATATCAATCGTATCGGTTTGCAATATGCTTCGCAGGCAAGAAAAGAAAGCCAATGTTAGGGAAGAAAAGCGCTATTGGAAAGAATATCTGCTTTCTAGGAAGGTTCAGAGTCAGAGTTCAGAAAAAAGAGTTAAAAATGGGGCATGACAGACCAGCTGCTGAAAAGAGGAAACACTTCAGAAAAAAGAAAATTTGTCTTTCAGAAAACCTGCAGTTAGAAACACCTGCTCAAAAGAGGAAGTACTTCAGAGTTAGTGGACTGTGAAAAGCTATATAAACAAACAAAGCTTATTTCTCCTTTGAAGTAGCCTCGATCTGCCAATTAAGAAGGCTTGTAAAAGCTAATGGACTGTGAAATTGAATGTAAACAATGCAGTTCAAAGCTTTTAGGCTTCTCAGCAAAACCAGACGCTTGAGGAAGTTAAAGAGGAGTAAAATTGAATGTGAAGAAAGGACTTCAAAGGTTTTCAACTTATGAAAGGGAAGACTTTTACTTTTATCTGAGAGATCTTTGATATTGACATGCTGGGAAAGATGACTTCCCTGCCGGAGGGTCGGGGGGAGCATCCCAAGAGGCTGTTGAATCAGGCATCCAGCCCACAAATTGGATTCAAATGTATGTAAGCCAGTTATAATCAGGTTCTTGCCACTCTGGATGAGAACATGGGGCGGGATTCTCCGACCCCCCGCCGGGTCGGAGAATCGGCGGGGGGGCGGCATAAATCCCGCCCCAATGCCGGCTGCCAAATTTTCCGGTGCTGGGGTTTTGGCAGAGGCGGGAATCATGCCACGCCGGTCGGCGGCCGCTGGCAGCGCCCCCGCACCCCCGCCGATTCTCTGGGCCGAGCAGCTGCCCGTTTTCGCCCGGTCCCGCCAGCGTAAACCAAACCAGGTCCTACCGGGGAGACCTGGGTCTATGGGCGGCCTGCAGAGTCCTCGGGGGCGGGGGGGGGGGGCGCGTGAGGATCTGGCCCCAGGGGGTGCCCCCACAGTGGCCTGGCCCGCGATCGGGGTCCACCGATCCGCAGGCGGGCCTGTGCCATGGGGGGCACTCTTTCCCTCTGCGCCGGCTGCTGTCAGCCTCCGCCATGGCCGGCGCAGAGAAGAGCCCCCCTGCGCATGCGCTGGAATGATGCCAGCACACCCTGGCGCTCCCGCGCATGCGCCAACTCGCGCTGGCCAGCAGATGCTCTTCTGCGCCGGCTGGCGCGGCACTAACCCTGCCGGCGCTGGCCTAGTCCCTGAAGGTGCGGAGGATTCCACACATTCCGGGCAGCCCGACGCCGGGGTGGTTCACGCCACTCCTCGGCGCTGGTACAGGCCGCCCCGCTGAGTAGGGGAGAATCCCGCCCCAGACCTGGCCAGGTGCAGAGGGCCAGGAGACTTGCAATATGCTTGACCCCCAGCGAGCATCCTGGGCGGACTTCTCCGACCCACCGCAGAGCGGAGAATCAGCACCATCGGCGCTGGCATGGTCGGCGCGACGCCGGTCGGGGTTTGCGGCGACTCTCCAACCCGGGCCGGCACCGGCTGGCACGCCGATTCTCTGGCCCGGATGGGTCGAGCGGCCGTCACAAGAAATCCGAGTCCCGCCGGCGCCGTTTTAACATCCTCTGAGCCGGCGGGACCTCAGTGTTGAAGGGTCCAAGGGAGGCCTGTGCGGGGGAGGGGGTTCCAACCCCGGGGGGGCCTCCGTAGTGGCCTGGCCCACGATCGGGGCCCATTGATCGGCGGGACGGCCTCTCTTGCTGGGGACCTCCTTTCCTCCGTGCCACCTCCTGTAGCCCTGTGCCATTTGGCGTTGGGACCGGCATGGGGAAGAAGGCCACTGTGGACCCCGCGGCACCGGGATCGGCAGCTGGAGTGGCGTGGGCCGCTCCAGCGCCGTGCTAGCCTCTGGGCCGGAGAATGGGGTCCTGGAATGGGCGCCGATGCCGGAGTGAAACACTCGCGTTTTTACGCCGGCATCGACACTTAACCGCCCGATGGGAGAATCCCGCCCCATGTCTGGAATAATGTGGTGTGCATACGTTGGGCCTTACCTTACCTGAACAGTGCCGGGTGCTGCTGCCGGATTTCGGGATGGAGGCCGGCAACAACCCTGGCCCCTGGAACACCACAGCAGTGAGTGCAGGGTGGGTCTACAGGTGGATCTTTCAGCTTCAGTGTCTTCGAGGAAGTCCTCGGTCCAATCTCAGATTTTCCCTGGAGGTCCACCTTCTTTTTCAGGAGGTCCATCTTCTTTCTTCAATAGTGGATCAGTGATGTTGAATATGGCACCCAGATCTTTAGGGCAGAACGCCCACCATCTTACCCGCCCCATGGTGGGATGTGGCACTGAACTTCCAGGTGCATAATTAATAAGTTCAGGGCCGGAAGACGTGGTGTGGTTTCATTCCCCATCCCTAACTCTGTTCCCGCCCAGGCCACAGGACCCAGTCCCAGATGAGAGAATTCCGCCATAGTCACAGTTCTAACTGTTTGAAATGAGGTGATGAATTTTCCCACAGAAGCTCCCACAAATAACAATGTGATCAGCAGCAATGATTTTTTTTGTGGTCTTGACCGAAGGATAAATATTGACCTGAAGACTAGGGTTACCTCGCTCCTTCTTTGAAATAAACCATGGAATCCCTCTGGTGCAGAAAAAGTCCATTCAGCCCATCGAGCCTGCACCAACCCTCCAAAAGAGCTCTCTCCCCGGAGCCCTGCGCATTGATCATGGCTAATCCGCCTAACCCGCACATCTTTGAACTGTGAAAGGAAACCGGAGCACCCTGAGGAAACCCACATGGACACGGGGAGAAAGTGTAAACTCCACACAGTCACTCAAGGCCAGAATCGAACCCAGTGCTAACCACTGTGCCCCCCTTGGGATCTTTTATATCCACCCACGCAGACGGATGGGATTTTAGTTTAACGTCTCATCCATGTCATGTGAGAGTACCTTTAATAAATGGGTGTTTAAGAAATGTACCTTTAAGAAATGGGTGTTTATCAGTGATGTCAGAGTGTGGGGGGAGCTGGGCTGTCTGTCAGCTTTTTACTTTCGTTTCAGGCTGTTTGCTGCAGGGTGTGTTTTAGTTTCGTTTTCAGAGCTGGATACCTGCAGTCACAGCCAGAAGGTGTCTCAGAGTCTCTCTCTGTAACCTAAAGGCTGTAAATCGATCCTGGTGATTTAAAACTAATAACAGTAGTGACATTAACCTGATGTGCTTCTGGTAAAAGCTTTTTTAAGTCTTATGGCTGTTAAAAGGAAAGCTTAAAGGATTACTTAATGTTGTATTCTTTGGAGGTTGTATTTGAATTAATGGTTGCTAAGATATTCACTGCTTGTTTTAAAAAGATTAACTTGAGTTCATAGAATAAACATTGTTTTGCTTTAAAAAATACTTTTCGATTTCTGCTGTACCATACCTGTAGAGTGAGCCTTGTGCTCCACATACCACAATCTATTAAAAGTTGTGGGTCAGGTGAACTCCATGCTACACTTTGGGGTTCTCTAAACCCTGGCCCATAACATCCAAATAATGGCATCTCTGAAAAAACAGCACTCCCTCAGTACTGTTCAACGTGTCAGCCTCAGTTTTTGTGCTCAAGCCCTGGAATTTGATGGGAGCTGAACATGTGATGTGTCTGACTTACCACACTGAGCGGTGTACTGATCAACACGAAGAAACCACAACTTGAACTGTGAAAGGACATTGCATTTTCAGAATAAAATCTTTTCCTTCCTATCAGGTTAGTGAACCATTTCTCACCTTCCCTTCATTAAGAGTATGAGGAGGTGTGCGCCATTAGATGGCACTTTGTAGGACAACAAATTTGGAGGGTAAATGGCAAGGCTGTAGTCTAGTTATGTTTTCCTTCATTTGGAAGCTCAAAGGTAGCAGACTTGATAGGGTTAATTCATCCACGACAATGCACCAGGACCAGCATGATGGATGATAATAGCCTTTCCCTTTCATTCTAGTCGTATCCTGCCAATCAAATCTATTCCTTATCACCGTAGCCTTTCCTTTTTACTGCAGCCTTTTCTCTATCACTATAGCTGTCCCCTGTCAATATAGCCATGAACAGACAGAGCCAAGGGCTGAAATCGAAGGGTTGTAAGAAACGCCCAAAGAAGCTCAAAGTTGTAACATGACACAAAATGCAGTTAATAGTTGTTGTTTTTATAATTCATTACATGAAACTGCTTCAAATCGCCAGCTAAAATATGCAGTGAAGGATAGGCTCAACAACCTCTTGGGCATACTTATTTATTCAGACTGGCCAACAAACATCCTATGCCACGATCAGATACATGTGCAGCATTCATTAGGATAAATTTATCGTGATTTCTCACAACATGTGGCATCATTCTACAAGACATCAAAGTGCAAACCTCTCGCTGACTCTTTCTCTCTCATATCTTTATCTTGCTCACTTCTTGTTAAAATCAAAGGTCCCAATAGAAATGCCACGTCTGTCTCTATTATGCACAGTGAAACCTTCTACCAAGTGCAGTATAATCTAATGCTGATCAGACTAGGCATCTCACGGAAGGACACGTGCATGGATTGTGAAACCACAAATGTTTTATTTTACATTTTGTAGGTTGCGACATGAAGAAACTGTAATACAATCTGACAATATCTTCGATTTCCAAACTAGTGACAAACTGCGTTGATTGGAGTACATCTTCAAGCTTTGAGAGGTCGTGGAGATTAATCGTGGTTTTGGAACAACAGATGACAAGTATTGTCACTCACTTTCAAGCAAAGCGCCAGTAACATTCAGTAATTCCCATTTTTGTTGTTCCCTTGAAGTAACGAAGGTTGTTCGGAAGTTCTGGGTCAAGGGTTGCAGTTCAGGAAGGCAGTTTTAGAATCAGAGAATCCATCCATTCAGCCCACCAAATCTGCACTGACCCTGAGAAAGAGCGCCCTGCCTAGGTGTACCGTCCTATCCCCGTAACCCCGTGCATTGATCATGGCCAACCTACCTAAGCTGCACATCCCTCGACACTCAGGGGCAATTTAGCGTGACCAATCCACCTAACAGTGCACATCTTTCGACCGTGGGAGGAAACCATGGTACCCAGAGGAAACCCACACAGACATAGAGAAAAAGTGCAAACTCCACATAGAGAGTTACCCAAGGCAGGGATCGAACTGGGGACCGTGGCGCTGTGAGGCTGCAGTGTCACCATGCCGCTGCAGTTTATTGTTTGGTCTCTTAGTGCAATGTAACATTGCAATTTGAGATCATGCTGTGGAGTCTGCTAAAAGGGGCCTTCGAAGATCGCACGCACTTTTTTCAAAACCTGTTACACCCTTGAATTCAGTGGCAAATTGAGGAAATTAGGTTTTTCATTTAATTTATAAGATGTGGGCATCACTGGCTGAGCGAGCATTTATTACTCCTCCCCTATTGCCCTTGAACTGAGTGGCTCGCGAGGCCATTTAAGAGCCAACTGCATTGCTGTGGGTCTGAAGTGATGTGTAATCCAGCCCAGGTATGAATGGCACATTTCTTTCTCTCCAGGTGAACCAGGTGAACATGGAACATAGAACAGTACAGCACAGAACAGGCCCTTCGGCCCTCGCTGTTGTGCCGAGCTTTGCCCGAAACAAGATCAAGCTATCCCACTCCCTGTCATTCTGGTGTGCTCCATGTGCCTATCCAATAACCGCTTGAAAGTTCCTAAAGTGTCCGACTCCACTATCACAGCAGGCAGTCCATTTCACACCCTAACCACTCTCTGAGTAAAGAACCTACCTCGACATCCCTCCTATATCTCCCGCCCCGACCTTATAGTTATGCCCCCTTGTAACAGCTACATCCACCCGAGGAAATAGTCTCTGAACATCCACTCTATCTATCCCCTCATCATCCTATAAACCTCTATTAAGTCGCCTCTCATCCTCCTTCGCTCCAATGAGAAAAACCCTAGCTCCCTCAACCTTTCCCCATAAGACCTACCCTCCAATCCAGGCAGCATCCTGGTAAATCTCCTTTGCACCCTTTCCAATGCTTCCACATCCTTCCTATAATGAGGTGACCAGAACTGCACACAATACTCCAAATGTGGTTTCACCAGAGTCCTGTACAGTTGCAGCATAACACCACGACTCTTAAACTCAAGCCCCCTGTTAATAAACGCTAACACACTATAGGCCTTCTTCACGGATCTATCCACTTGAGTGGCAACCTTCAGCGATCTGTGGACATGAACCCCAAGATTTCTCTGTTTCCCCACATTCCTCAGAACCCTGCCGTTGACCCTGTAATCCACATTCAAATTTGTTCGACCAAAATGAATCACCTCGCACTTATCAGGGTTAAGTCATTTTTCGACGCAGCTCTGCATCCTATCAATGTCTCTTTACAGCCTACAACAGCCCTCCACCTCATCCACTACTCCACCAATTTTGGTGTCATCAGCAAATTTACTGACCCACCCTTCAGCCCCCTCCTCCAAGTCATTGATAAAAATCACAAATATCAGAGGACCCAGCACTGATCCCTGTGGTACACCGCTGGTAACTGGTCTCCAGTCTGAAAATTTTCCATCCACCACCACCCTCTGTCTTCTATGTGATAGCCAGTTACTTATCCAATTGGCCAAATTTCCCTCTATCCCACACCTACTTTCTTCATGAGCCGACCATGGGGAACATTATCAAACGCCTTACTGAAATCCATGTATACAACATCAACTGCTCTACCTTCATCTACACACTTAGTTACCTCCTCAAAGAATTCAATCAAATTTGTGAGGCAAGACTTACCCTTCATGAATCCGTGTTGACTATCTTGGATGAAGCTGCATCTTTCCAAATGGCCATTAATCCTATCCCTCAGGATCCTTTCCATTAACTTACCGACCACCAAAGTAAGACTAACCGGCCTATAATTACTAGGGTAATTCCTATTCCCTTTCTTGAACAGAGGAACAACATTCGCCACTCTCCAGTCCTCTGGTACTATCCCCGTGGACAGTGAGGACCCAAAGATCAAAGCCAAAGGCTCTGCAATCTCATTTCTTGCCTCCCAAACAATCCTAGGATATATCCCATCTGGCCCAAGGGACTTGTCGATCCTCAGGTTTTTCAAAATTGCTAATACATCTTCCCTCAGAACATCTACCTCCTCCAGCCTACCCGTCTGTATCACACTCTCATCCTCAAAAACATAGCCCCTCTCCTTGGTGAACACTGAAGAAAAATATTCATTCAACGCCTCTCCTACCTCTTCTGACTCCATGCACAAGTTCCCACTACTGTCCTTGACCGGCCCTAACCTCAACCTGGTCATTCTTTTATTTCTCACATAACAGTAAAAAGCCTTGGGGTTTTCCTTGATCCGACCCACCAAGGACTTCTCATGGCCCCTCCTAGCTTTCCTAAGCCCTTTTTTTGAGCTTATTCCTTGCTACCTTGTAACCCTCAAGCGACCCAACTGAACCATGGTTTCTCATCCTTACATATGCTTCCTTTTTCCTCTTGACAAGACATTCAACCTCTTTTGTGAACCATGGTTCCCTCACACGGCCATTTCCTCCCTGCCTGACAGGGACATACCTATCTAGGACACGCAGTATTTGTTCCTTGAAAAAGCTCCACGTTTCATTTGTACCTTTCCCTGACAGTTTCTGTTCCCATCTTATGCTCCCTAATTCTTGCCTAATCGCATCATAATTACCCCTCCCCAATTGTAAACCTTGCCCTGCCGTATGGCCCTATCTCTCTCCATTGCATTAGTGAAAGACACCGAATTGTGGCCACTATCTCCAAAGTGCTCTCCCACAAACAAATCTAACACTTGGCCCGGTTCATTACCCAGTACCAAATCCAATGTGGCCCTACCTCGTGTTGGCAAATCCACATATTGTGCCAGGAAACTCTCCTGCACACACTGTACAAAAACTGCCTCATCCGAACTGTTCGGCCTATGGAGGTTCCAATCAATATTTGGAAAGTTAAAGTCACCCATGACAACTACCCTGAGACCTCCACACCTATCCATAATCTGCTTTGCAATTTCTTCCTCCACATCTCTATTACTATTTGGGGGCCTATAGAAAACTCCTAACAACGTGACAGCTCCTTTCCTATTTCTAACTTCAGCCTGCCTTTCTGCAGCCACTAAACTATCCTTGATTAACAATGCTACTCCTCCACCTCTTTTACCACCTTCCCCACTCTTACTGAAGCATCTATACCACGGATCTTCCAACAACCATTCCTGTCCCTGTTCTAACCATGTCTCCGTAATGGCCACAACATCGTGGCCCCAGGTACCAATCCACGCTCCAAGTTCACCTACCTTATGCCGGATGCTCCTTGCATTAAAGTAGACACACTTCAACCCACCTTCCTACCTGCCGGAACGCTCCTGCGACCTTGATACCCTCCTCAGTACCTCACTACTCTCAACACTGGCTTCTGGACTACAGCTCGTTTCCCATCCCCCTGACAAATTAGTTTAAATCCCCCCAAAGGGCCATAGAAAATTTTCCTCCCAGGATATTGGTGCCCATATGGTTCAGGTGCAAATCATCCTGTTTGTACAGGTCCCACCTTCCCCAGAATGTGCTCCAATTATCCACGTAACTGAAACCCTCCCTCCTACACCATCTCTGCAGCCACGTGTTTATCTGCACTCTCTTTCTGTTCCGCAACTCGCTAGCACGTGGCACCGGCAACAAACCAGAGATGACAACATAGTTTGTCCTGGCTCTCAGCTTCCACCCTAGCTCCCTTAATTCCTGTTTTAAATCCCCATCCCTACTCTTACCTATGTCGTTGGTACCGATGTGTACTACGACTTGTGACTGTTCCCCCTCCCCCTTAAGGATTCTGAAAACACAGTCTGAGATGTCATGGACCCTGGCACCCGGAAGGCAACATACCATCCGTGAGTTTCTTTCGTTGCCACAGAATCGTCCATCTGTCCCTCTAACTATCGAGTCCCCAATAACTATTGCTCTCCTGCTCGTCCCCCTTCCCTTCTGAGCCACAGGGATGGACTCAGTGCTGGAGATCCGGTCACCGTGGCTTACCCCTGGTAAGTTTCCCCCCCCCACCACCAGTATCCAAAGCGGTATACTTGTTACTAAGGGAAACGACCACAGGGGATCCCTGTACTGACTGCTTCCTCCAAGCCCCTCTCACCGTCACCCATCTCTCTTCATTCTTCGGAGTAACTATATCCCTGAAGCTACTGTCTGTGACCACCTCTGCCTCCCGAATGATCCGAAGTTCATCCAGCTCGAGCTCCAGTTCCCTAACGCGGTTTCTGAGGAGCTGGAGATGGGTGCACTTCCCACAAGTGAAATCAGCAGGGACACTGATTGCGTCCCTCACCTCAAACATTCTGCAGGAGGAACATTGCACTGCCTTCCCTGCCATCCCCCCTAGATAACTTGCGGTAAAAACAAGAAAAAGAAAGAAAGAACTTACCTGATATTCACTCACCCCCTTAGGTTAGAGGAGCGGGAAGGGTGGGGGACACTACAAGTGTTGTGTCTCGGGTTTAGCAACCGCCCAACTTAAATACAGGTGAAAATAAAACACTTAACCAGCAACCACTGCGTCTCCCGGCTGTCTCTCCAATCGCGCTGTTTTCACTCTCCCGGCTGTCTCTCCTCTCGAGCTGTTTTCACTCTCCTGGCTGTCTCTCCTCTCACGCTGTTTTCACTCTCCCGGCTGTCTCTCCTCTCGCGCTGTTTTCACTGTCCTGGCTGTCTCTCCTCTCGCGCTGTTTTCACTCTCCCGGCTGTCTCTCCTCTCGCGCTGTTTTCACTCTCCTGGCTGTCTCTCCTCTCGCGCTGTTTTCACTCTCCCGGCTGTCTCTCCTCTTGCGCTGTTTTCACTCTCCTGGCTGTCTCTCCTCTCGCGCTGTTTTCACTCTCCTGGCTGTCTCTCCTCTCGCGCTGTTTTCACTGTCCCGACTGTCTCTACTCTCGCGCTGTTTTCACTCCCCCGACTGTCTCTCCTCTCGCGCTGTTTTCACTCTCCCGGCTGTCTCTCCTCTCGCGCTGTTTTCACTCTCCCGACTGTCTCTCCTCTCGCGCTGTTTTCACTCCCCCGGCTGTCTCTCCTCGCTGTTTTCACTCTCCCGGCTGTCTCTCCTCTTGCGTTGTTTTGACTCTCCCGGCTGTCTCTCCTCTCGCACTGTTTATGTGAGGTTTTATGATAATTGGTAATGGTTTTTTGGTGATATGCCTATGCACAGTTTTGTACATAGACATCTATTAATGTATGTCGTTATCGATTTGACCTCCAACCAGCAGATGGTGATAGCGATCTACCATGTGACTCGAGATATCCAGTAGTAAGTCGTACTAGAGGAGAATCACACTAGAAGTAGCTCCAGGAGAATTCACTGAATTCACTTACCCCTTACCATTTGTATCATAGTTTGTTAGTTATCTTTCCACGTATTCATTCTGTTAATAAAGTATCTTGCTAGTCAAGGAACTGGATGTTCTGTGTGCATCTGTGCTGCGGTCACAGCACAGAACATAACAGGTTTCCTGATCATCTTTAGACTTTTTAATTCCAGATTTTTGGGGACACAAATTTCACCATCTGCTCCGATGGGATTTGAACCCACCTTCCCAGGTTCCCTGGATTACAGAACGCCTTGATGCCACCGTCTCCCCCTAGTCACCTTCCAGGGAGGAAATAGGCGCAAAAAAAGTGAAAAGTGGGTCACTTACAACTTTTTGTCATATTAAATGAGATGCTGGATAAACTGAGTTCTCAGAAATCTCAGGCACTTCGATTATTTTTCATGGTCACAGCCATAATGAGACTCCTTGCCTTAAAATATACTGGCCAGTTATCCTGGCTCTCTACTCTGCCTCTCTGCCATGCCTAATCATTTCTCACCCTCCATTCCTGGCCTCTGTCTTTCTCCCACCCCACACCCTTCCTCCAACAAATCCCTTTGCTCTCCTCCAACTCTCCACCTCACTTTATAGAGCAGCGAATGGCACAGTGATTAGCACTGCTGCCTCACAGTTCCAGGGTCCTGGGATCAATTCCAGCCTCGGGTGACTGCCTATGTAGAGTTTGCACTTTCTTCCCGTGTCTGCATGGGTTCCCTCCGGGTGCTCCGGTTTCCCCCCACAGTCCGAAGGTGTGCAGGTTAGGTGGATTGGCCATGCTAAATTGCCCCTTAGTGTCCAAAAGATTAGGTGCTGTTAGTGGGTTATGGGATAGAGTAGGACCCTAAATGCGGTGCTGGGCCAGTGCATACTCGATGGGCCGAATGGCCTCCTTCTGTACTGTAGGGTTCTGTGATTCTAACAGCTCTCCCTGATGTTGAGAGCAGCAACTGTACAGTCTGGAAATTACCCTGTGCCTTGATTTACGGAACTTAAATCATTGTGGGAGCGCAGAGTGCTTCAGCCAGAAAACACTTTTACTAAATGAGCCGTTTGAAGATGGAGCCCCTGACTTCATGATGCTGTGAATGAGAAACACAAAAAAACAGAGCATCAGAATTGCGACGATTGCGGCAAGTCAGTGCGCAGCCAGAAAATAAATTACTTTGACGTTTGAAGCCACCAAAAATCTCTCAAAGGGGTGGGGGGGTGGAGGAACACTTGTCACTCATTCCTTAAGCATCAAACTGCAAAGTTTTATTATAATTAACAACAGTTTTTTTAAGTTTCCGTGGTGCACGCAGAGAAAATATCAGAAGCCCCCAGCTCCACAAGCAGTTAAAGCAGACACAGAATTACAATTCAAGACAGTGGACTTGTTGTGGATCTGGAAACACTGAAAAGAACGACAGTTGTACATGGAATTTGCAATGATTTGAAAGGAGACAAGAAAATAAAGCTTATTACTATGTGTCATCTGTGGCTCAGTTGGCGGCATTCTCTCTGAGTCAGCTTAGGTCCAACTCCAGTGGTTTAAGCATTTATTCTGAGGTGATCTCCAGTGAGGTGCTGTCGGAAGTCCTGTTTTCGAGATGAGAGGTTAAACCGAGGCCCTGGCTGTTTTCTCAGTAAATGATCCCCTGACACTCGTTCGACCAAGAGCAGGAAGTTCTTCCTGAAATTCTGGTCATCATGTTAACCCTCAACTAATGTCACTGAATTAGATTATCTCTCGTTATCCACTGTCTGAGGGGCCTGGTTGTGAACAAATTAGCTGCCCGTGTTCCCAACATTTCAAAAGCACGGAATTGACTGTAAAGCAATTAGGGAACATATACGGTCTGAATTTTACAGTCAGTGTGTGTGTGTGTGGGGGCATTGAGTATAAAAATTGGCAAGTCATGTTGCAGCTGCATAGAACCTTAGTTAGGCCACACTTGGAGTATAGTGTTCAATTCTGGTCGCCACACTACCAGAAGGACGTGGAGGCTTTAGAGAGTGTGCAGAAGAAATTTACCAGGATGTTGCCTGGTATGGAGGGCATTAGCTATGAGGAGAGGTTGAATATACTCGGTTTGCTCTCACTGGAACGACAGAGGTTGAGGGGCGACCTGATAGAGGTCTACAAAATTATGAGGGGCATAAACAGAGTGGATAGTCAGAGGCTTTTTCCCAGGGTAGAGGGGTCAATTACTAGGGGGCATAGGTTTAAGGTGCGAGGGGCAAGGTTTAGAGTAGATGTACGAGGCAAGTTTTTTTACACAGAGGGTAGTGGGTGCCTGGAACTCGCTGCCGGAGGAGGTGGTGGAAGCAGGGACGATAGTGATGGTTAAGGGGCATCTTGACAAATACATGAATAGGATGGGAATAGAGGGATACGGACCCCGGAAGTGTAGAAGGTTTTAGTTTAGACGGGCAGCATGGTCATCCCAGGCTTGGAGGGCCGAAGGGCCTGTTCCTGTGCTGTACTTTTCTTTGTTCTTTGTTTTTTGTTCTTTGTGATAGATGGGCCCGGAACCAAATACAATATCTGCTCCCGCTCGTGATCACAAGCCGAATCCGATTTCATGCTGGCTGGATCATGAGCATTGACAGTGGGGCCTGCATCATGGTGGTCGCCTGGTACAATGGGGTCCTGGAGATGGGTCTACAAATTGCACAGAAGCTCCCTGAAGGCTGCCAAGAGCTATTGAGCAGCCTCAGGGAGCTATATGGGATTGACTCTAACGAACAATGAATGGTAGCAGTTTTGGTCGGTAGCACAATGATTAGCACTGTTGCTTCACAGCGCTAGGGTTCCAAGGTTAGATTCCCGGCTTGGGTCACTGTGCGGAGTCTGCACGTTCTCCCTATGCCTGCGTGGGTTTCCTCAGGGTACTCCGGTTTCCTCCCGAAAGACATGCTGTTAGGTAAATTGGACATTCTGAATTCTCCCTCTGTGTACACGAGCAGGTGCCGGAATGTGGTGACGAGGGGATTTTCACAGTAACTTCATTGCAATGTTAATGTAAGCTTACTGGTGACAATAAAGATTATTATTATTATAAGGAACAACTGCCCAAGCCGTGGGAGGGCAATGCCCGTGGACACTCTTGCCCCCTGTCTCTGTAAAAAGTGCATGTGGGCTCTGCTGGAGGCAGTGTGTGCCTGGCGGGAGATCTTAATTCACGGGGAGGCAAGAGAAGGCCACCTCACCAAACCAAGGAGGCATTGGTGGAGATGGCTGCCCAGGTGAGCAGGTATGATTTTATGCACCATACCTGGATTCAGTGCGGTAAACAGTTCAATTACCTTCTGTGCTCAACAAGTTTGAGTACCGATTTGGCATGGAACTGTGTACAGATGTCTTGGATGGTGGCCAGGCTTAGTTGCGCTGAGGTGTGTGAGATGCAGAGTGGCAAATGGCATATATCCTTGTGCCATCCACGGCTGGGAAATGTGCCTGCTTAGCTTGGGTGCATTACAGGTGAGGTGCGCCAATCTGATGGGCATCTAAACCTAGGTCTACTGGATAGCGGGTGGCGGGGGGGGGGGGAGGGGTTGGGGGAGGAAGCGAGACTCGGAGGTTTGACCGGTGGAGGATGGACGAATAAAAGCACTTTTGTCCACACAGGAGTAAATAAGCCATAGTGCGCAGGAGCGTGAACGAGCAGGTGGCGGGAGGCCCAAACTCCTGATCCAGTCCAGGTTTGAGGTGACTATCCAGGCCATGGAATGAGGACATGGTGCCAAGTCCACAGGTCAAGAGAAGGCAGGTTTCTCAGAGGAAGGTACGAATCCAGAGGACAGGGAAGAGAATGGTGTCATGTTTAAGAGATGTAGGCTTGGGCATTTTGAATGAGATGTTCAAACCAAGAATTCCCGCTGCTCAATGCCTCATGGAGACAGTTGTCCATTGTCACAAGTAAGCGTAGTGCATGTGCAATCACTTTGTAATGTTGTCAGCAACTGACATCTTCTCTTCCTCCCTCAGATACGTCATGCTCATTAGAGTGCCCAAGGTGTCAGTAGTCTGCGGATTACTTGAGGAGAAGGCCATACTGAGGTAGATGACGAGTCTTTGGAGTTGCCCATCACTTGGGAGGTGATGGAAGTCCAGTGCGTTGCACGGGAAGGTCTGGCAGACATCCCTGTGGGTCTGCATACCATTGCCTCCATCTTGGAGGAGTGCATGGGGAGTGTGGGCACAGCATTGACTCCCAGCGCAGAGCCTCCTCCATTGAGAGAGTGGCGACTCTCATGAAGACGCATCGACTGGATAAAGGCTTCCGAAATTTGCGCTCGGACCTGCAAGGCCACTCAGAATGTGAGAGATGGATGAGGCACCTAATCTCTCTGCCATGTTCCCGTCTATCAATAGTGAGCAGGGAAGTTCAAACCAACCTCACCACTGGTGGATAAGCTGTAGGTGGCAACTGCGAGCACCTCTCCTGGTGCTCCGAATCAAGATACCAGTTTCTCTGTCACTCTGCCAGTGACCATCAATCTGATGAGAACATGAGGACAGAGAAGTGTACAGCCATGTTGCTGGACATTTCCACCCAGATGGTGCCTTCACAGGCTTCGCCAGCCAGAGGAAGGCCATGGAGGTCATTGAGGCTGGCAGGATATGACAGTCAGCTGTCGGCGGGGCACCAAGGCACAGCACTCAAAAGGAAAAAGTTAAGGCACTTTGAACACAAGAGGGATTGCCACAGGTGGTAAAAGTTACATTGAGACATAAGTTACACTGCAACCATTATTTCAATATCTCATTATATGCAATGGCCTGAATATGCTTCATGTTTTTCAGGGGTGATGGGCATGGGAGTAGTGTGTGACACAGGGGAAGGGCTGCAAACTATATTTCAGAGGTGATAACTTGGCATGAGGGTGACTGGATGTCGTCATCTAGAATGACCAGAAAGATAGGAGCCCACCGCACCCTCCCACCCCCATTTGGTGTGCTGGCCGCCATGCTCCACGCCGATCCACCCTGAAGTCATAAAGCACCGCAGGATGAACTATAGAAGGCCGAGTGGGATGGCCACCCTTCCTTGGGATGGAGGTCCTTCCCTCTGGAGATGCCAGCCGAATTAGCCAGCAGGTTGATCAAACCTGGCAGCACCAGGAAGGTGTCAGTGGTTGTTGCCAGTGCTGCGAGAGAACAAAGGACTCCTGGAGTAGCTAAGTCTGGGTTCTTGGCTTGGAGGGGGTTGGGTAGGTTAGAGGAAGAAGCAGTGGGGGTGGGAGAAGGTGGTTTTAACGGAGGGAATGGCTAGGAAGGAAGGATATAAGGGGGACCGCAGTATGATCGGAAACGGGTGGTTTCCAATGAGCGACAGCACCCCCCCCCCCGCCCTTTCCCCCCTTTCAAGTATAACATTGTGCTTTCGCTCCCACCCTGCTGCCCATGTTAAATATTTTATGGAATAGACAGCACATTATCAGCGTTAATTAGATTGATGATTAGCCCAATTGACCCTCAATTGTTAATTGAAATATGGCTAGTGGATTACCAATTTTGACACCCGCCGCATCATATTGGTGACCTCGGGGATGAGCAGGAAGATGGTGAGATGGGCGCCCACCCCATTTTATGTGTGTGTGTGTGTGTGTGTCACGGGAAACACATCCAAGTGGGGACACAGTCTCACAATAAGGGGTCAGCTGTTCAGAATTTGAGATGAGGACACATTTTTTCACAGAGAGGTGTGTGTGGAGGCTCCGATATTGAACACATTCAGGACTGAGATAGATTTTTGGCCACTAAGGGAATCGAAGAAGGATGTGATAGAGTAGGGGTAAAGTGGTGTTGTGGTAGAGGATCAGCCACGATCTTACTGAATGCTGGAGCAGGTTTGAGAAGCTGCATGGGATACTATGTTCCTATTTCTTACAGTGAACTGCAGGTTGGTTGTTGCCCTGATTCGAGTACTCATGCGCCAAAGCGTAAGGTCAGCACATTATGTAGGGCGACAATTTGCTGTGCTACGGCTGGAGTGCTCGTTTGTTTAGGTGAAGGCTTTTAGAAGACCCTTGACACCATTTGCCTGCTCAAGAGGCTGTAAGTGATCACATGGCAAGACTCACGGTGATCCCTGTCATAATATAGACCAGTATATCATGGTGCAGACACACACTGATGGACACACAGTGGGACCAATCAACACACACAACACCGCAGCCAATCACCAGTGAGAGCACACGCACTATAAAGACAGGGGGCATCAGAGTTCCCGCTCATTCGGGTAGCAGCTAGCTAGGAGGACAGAGCTCACAGCCTGCAACACAGACATTCACCATGTGCTGAGTGCATCGACTGGTTAGGACAAGGCAAAGGTCTTTAGTTAAAGCCAGTATCGTATTAACCCACAGTCTGAGTATGTTTAAACAATAAAATAGTGTTGCACTATTTCAAGTGTTGGTGACCTGTATGTGGTCCAGAACATCCAACACATCAATCCCCTTAACCAACACCTCCAAAAATCACATTGCGGATGCTGAAACCCTGGAACAACAACAAGAATTGCTGGAAAGAATCAGAAAAAGAATCATTTTTTAAAATTCAGTTGTGGGATGTGGGCATCGCTGGCCAGGCCAGCGTTTATTTCCCATCCCTAAATATCCTCGGGAAGGTGATGGCAAGCTGCCTTCTTGAACCTCTGCAGTCCCTGTGGTGTCAGTACACCCATAGTGCAGTTAGAGAGAAAGTTCCAACATTTGCCTCAAACCATTTACTGAGTTTCCTTTTCTCCACAGATCTCTTGTTTTTACCTCCAAAAAAAAAACCCAGGCAAACTCCTCGTTTATCACATTGCTGTTTGTGGAATTTGCTGAGTGCAAATTGATTACGGAGTTTGCTGATAAAACAGTCGTGATTCATTGGCTGTGAAGTGCTTCAGGACATCCTGAAGACTTGCAAGGTGTTATTAAATTGCCAGTTCTATCGCTGCTGGTAGTCAGGAGGAAAACTATAAGCGGTGTAAAGAACAATGTCCCAAGTGACAGATTTACAGGAATTACCAAATATATTTCATTTTACTCGGCAGTATTCTGCTGAACACCAGTGAAAAGTCAAGCTTCAGCCTGTCATAGAAATAGGCAGCAAGGAAGACCCAAGACCAACAAGCCTCTCACCCTGTTGCCAGAGGCAGAGCACGCAAATGTTGTCAGCTGTAACCATGGTGGCAAAACATCGGGCACAATAACATCAGAACAGTCACATTTCAATCAGGGTTCCAGTGGAACCTGCGACGCAATCATAGACGAACATGTTTCAGAGATCTGGGAAGGTTGTGCCTCGTGGAGTGCACCAGATTCGCCATTTGTGTAGTAAAGCCAACCAGAGGCCTCTGGGTTGAAGCAGAAAAAATGTGGCAAACCCCAAAAGAATATAAGAAACGTCACACCAAATTTGTAATAATTGCAGAATATCAACTATCTAGATCTGTTGGGAAGCACGGCAGGACAACTAGGGTTAGATTGACACACAGGACTATGGGGTCGGTCAGCAGGGTCCCTGGCCAAATATGGTGCCCATGATAATACTCACCATAGCGCAAATAAACTGCACACAGCTCCTGATTAAAATATTCCAGCATTTAAATTCATGTTTCGATTCACTTTGTTATCAATGCAATGTGCAAATATTCTACTTCTTACTTCTGAATGTTTATTTACGTTTTAATGAATGGGGGTGTGGTTGAATATGGGCGTACAGGGGCTTCTATCTGCCCTTGTTTACCAATCAAACCAAAAATTTTAAATCGCGATCTGCAAATTTTAAATCGGGATCGATAGGAACAGGCTAAAGCAAAAAGATCACCTGGGCTTGAATCCCAATCAAGGCCATTCATCCACCTGACAAAAAAGTTGTTAAAAGAAAGTCTGATCAAAAAGAAAGTCTAAAGGTTGGCTAAACTGACTATGTTAACCAATCCAACACCTTGGTTAATGAGCCTGGTAACTGTTAAATGAGAATCTGCACATGTCGGAGATATGAACATTGCAATAAGGCAGTGTTTTTCAAATATTTTTACCTGGGACCCACGTTTGCCAACTGGTCGACCTTTGGGACCCACATCCGCCAACCTACGCTACCCACACCGACCGACCTTCGCAACTCACTTACCTTTAAAGTTAAAGGGGAGTCAGCATGGTTCTCAAGGCTCACTCCAATCAGATTCACAGGAGGAGAGGGCAATGCGCATATCAGGTGCAAACTTTATCCAGTTCCTTGGTGCCGTCTTCATCTTTGTGAGAATGGAAAATCCTACCTCGCACATGTAGGTTGTCATGAAGGGCAATAACAACAAAATACTTGTTTTACTCAGCACTGGATTCTTCTGGGAGATGGTACTCTAGAATGCTGATAGCTTCATGGGCTTTTTCATGCTTTTAATGTGCTGTCACAGGTACAGTACAGCAGCGTAGTCTTTTCATTTGGAGTCAGCTGTAAGTTAATAACTGACCCCAGGATCTCAACCTCAAAATGAATTTTTCACCCACCACTTCTCTTTCAAAATCTGATACATCTGCTCTCATTTACCAGTATTTCTCTGCAAATAACACACATAAGCTTTGCAACCTTATCTGCATTGGCACAATTGACAAAACCATACCTCAAGAGATCATCTCTATACTGCTTTGTTCCCAAGTAAGTTTTAGTAGAATGTTAACCAGAACCCAACAGAGCTAATACTAGCACTGCCCTGTCCTTCCCTGGCTCTCCTGAGCAACTCTCACCAGCGGGTTTGAGTATAGGAGTAGGGATGTCTTGCTACAGTTTTACTGGGCCCTGGTGAGGCCAAACCTTGAGTATCGTGTGCAGTTTTGGTCTCCTAGTTTGAGGAAGGACATTCTTGCTATTGAGGTTGTCCAGCGAAGGTTCACCAGACTAATTCCTGGGATGGTAGGTCTGACATACAAAGAAAGACTGGATCGGCTGGGCATATACTCACTGGAGTTTAGACAAATGAGAGGGAATCTCATAGAAACATATAAAATCCTGATAGGACTGGACAGGCTAGATGTTCCTGATGTTGGAGACGCTCAAAACTAGGGGTCACAGCCTAAGGATAAGGGGTAAGCTTTTCAGGGCAACACATCTTTGGGTTGTAGGGGTGAAACCCATGCAGACACGGGGAGAATGAGCAAACTCCACGCAGACAGTGACCCGGGGCCGGGATCAAAACCAGGTCCTCAGCACCGTAGGGAGCAGTGCTAACCACTGGGCCACCGTGCTGCCCCAGTTCATTGGATATATTCAGGAGGGAGCTGGACGTGGCCCTTGCAGATAAAAGGATCAATAGGTCTTGAGAGAAAGCGGGAGTGGGATACCGAATTTGCATGATCAGCCATGATCATATTAAATGGTGACTCGAAGGGCCGAATGGCCTACTCCTGTACCTATTTTCTATGTTTCTGTGTTTCTATTCGGATGTGAGATCCAGGCCTATTTGTGTTATTGGCCGTCTCTTGTAAGAAAACAAATCAGCTTCACAGACATGTTGCGTTGCTTGCTCAAAGCTAGAAAATGGAAGAAGCTCTCCTCCGTGATTTGGCACCAAAAGCATGTGCAGGGCGCTTGACATCAAGGCTACTTGCAGGGCATGTGGCCTGCTCACTGCTGACGCTTCTGGTCGGAAGATTGCATACGGCCTCATTTCCTTTTCATTTAAAAGGCGGTAACGGCCACCATTCTCAATTAAAAATAGCAGTAGCAACCATTGAGTGTTTCTCCCTTGATCAGGATCACCATGGGAAAGCCGCCATCAATCGCTCCGCGACCATCCACCCAAGACCCACCCATGTCGTGATCTACACTTTGAAAAACCCCGCGATAAGGAGAAGTCAATGTGCCATGTTTATTTGCGAGGAAATATGACTAGATTTAAACCATACAAAAAGTATTCAGCATTTTGGATCCCAAAATGGATCCTGTCCTGTAACCCTAGATGTTCATTGCTTACCCCATGTAACAATCCACTTGGCAGCGACTGAAGATTGTGTACACTCTTTGGTATACCCACTGACTTGAAAATTTTGAGCACAGGAAGAAGCCATTAGTAATGTGATTGCAAGTATAAAGGCCATCACCGATGACACTCTGGTATAGGGGGAAAGTTAAAGAAGCCGCCAGTGACGATAGGAAGCTCAAAACTGTTGTGTGCAAAATCTACAACTCAACAAAGATAAGGATGAATTAAAGCTTTGTATGTCAGATGTAAATTAATATTTTTCGTCAGTATTCACACAGGAAAAAGACAATGTTGTCGAGGAGAATACTGAGATTCAGGCTACTAGACTAGAAAGGTTTGCGGTTCATAAGGAGGAGGTGTTAGCAATTCTGGAAAGTGTGAAAATAGATAAGTCCCCTGGGCCAGATGGGATTTATCCGAGGATTCTCTGGGAAACTAGGGAGGAGATTGCTGAGCCTTTGGCTTTGATCTTTAAGTCATCTTTGTCTACAGGAATAGTGCCAGAAGACTGGAGGATAGCAAATGTTGTCCCCTTGTTCAAGAAGGGGAGTAGAGACAACCCCGGTAACTATAGACCAGTGAGCCTTACTTCTGTTGTGGGCAAAGTCTTGGAAAAGTTTATAAGAGATAGGATGTATAATCATCTGGAAAGGAATAATTTGATTAGAGATAGTCAACATGGTTTTATGAAGGGTAGGTCGTGCCTCACAAACCTTATTGAGTTCTTTGAGAAGGTGACCAAACAGATGGATGAGGGTAAAGAAGTTGATGTGATGTATATGGATTTCAGTAAAGCGTTTGATAAGATTCCCCACGGTAGGCTAGTTCAGAAAATACGGAGGCATGGGATTCAGGGTGATTTAACAGTTTGGATCAGAAATTGGCTAGCTGGAAGAAGACAAAGGGTGGTGGTTAATGGGAAATGTTCAGACTGGAGTCCAGTTACTAGTGGTGTACCACAAGGATCTGCTTTGGGGCCACTGCTGTTTGTCATTTTTATAAATGACCTGGAGGAGGGCGTAGAAGGATGGGTGAGTAAATTTGCAGATGACACTAAAGTCGGTGGAGTTGTGGACAGTGCGGAAGGATGTGACAAGTTACAAAGGGACAATAATAAGCTGCAGCGCTGGGCTGAGAGGTGGCTAATGGAGTTTAATGCAGAAAAGTGTGAGGTGATTCATTTTGGAAGGAATAACAGGAAGACAGAGTACTGGACTAATGGTAAGATTCTTGGCAGTGTGGATGAGCAGAGAGATCTCGGTGTCCATGTACATAGATCCCTGAAAGTTGCCACCCAGATTGAGAGGGTTGTGAAGAAGGCGTACGGTGTGTTAGCTTTTATTGGTAGAGGGATTGAGTTTCGGAGCCATGAGGTCAAGTTGCAGCTGTACAAAACACTGGTACGGCCGCATATGGAGTATTGCGTGCAATTCTAGTCGCCGCATTATAGGAAGGATGTGGAAACTTTGGAAAGGGTGCACAGGAGATTTACCAGAATGCTGCCTGGTATGGAGGGATGATCTTGGGCGAAATTCTCCGGTATCGGCGCGATGTCCGCCGACCGGCGCCCAAAACGGCGCAAATCAGTCGGGCATCGCGCCGCCCCAAAGGTGCGAAATCCTCCGCATCTTGGGGGGCCGAGCCCCGACCTTAAGGGGCTAGGCCCGCGCCGGACTAATTTCCACCCCGCCAGCTGGCGGAAAAGGCCTTTGGTGCACCGCCAGCTGGCGCGGAAATGACATCTCCAGGCGGCGCATGCGCGGGAGCGTTGCGGCCGCTCACGGCATCCCCGCGCATGCGCTGTGGAGGGAGTCTCTTCCGCCTCTGCCATGGTGGAGACCGTGGCGAAGGCGGAAGGAAAAGAGTGCCCCCACGGCACAGGCCCGCCCGAAGATCGGTGGGCCCCGATCGCGGGCCAGGCCACCGTGGAGCAACCCCCCAGGACCCCGGAGCCCGCCCACACCACCTTGTCCCGCCGGTAAGGTAGGTGATTTAATCTACGCCGGCGGGACAGGCATTCTAGCAGCGGGACTTCGGCCCATCCGGGCCGGAGAATCGCCGGGGGGGGGCCCGCCAACCGGCGCCGCGCGATTCCTGCCCCCGCCGAATATCCGGTGCTGGAGAATTCGGCAACCGGCGGGGGCGGGATTCACACCAGCCCCCGGTGATTCTCCGACCCAGCGGAGGGTCGGAGAATCTCGCCCCCAATGAGGGAAGGCTGAGGGACTTGAGGCTGTTTTCGTTAGGGAGAAGAAGGTTAAGAGGTGACTTAATTGAGGCATACAAGATGATCAGAGGATTCGATAGGGTGGACAGTGAGAACTTTTTTCCTCGGATGGTGATGTCCAGCATGAGGGGACATAACTTTAAATTGAGGGGAGATAGATACAAGACAGATGTCAGAGGTAGGTTCTTTACTCAAAGAGTAGTAAGGCCGTGGAATGCCCTGCCTGCAACAGTAGTGGACTCGCCAACACTAAGGGCATTCAAATGGTCATTGGATAGACATATGGACGATAAGGGAATAGTGTAGATGGGCTTCAGAGTGGTTTCACTGGTCGGCGCAACATCGAGGGCCGAAGGGCCTGTACTGCGCTGTAATGTTCTATGTTCTATGTTCAAATTATAGGACACCTTCCTCAGGAAACTAAGGAAATTTGGCATGTCCACATTAACCCTTACCTACTTTTACAGATGCACCATAGAAAGCATCCTATCTGGCTGCATCACAGCCTGGTATGGCAACTGCTCGGCCCAGGACCGCAAGAAACTTCAGAGAGTCGTGAACAGCGCCCAGTCCATCACACGAACCTGCCTCCCATCCTTTGACTCCATCTACACCTTCCGCTGCCTGGGGAAAGCGGGCAGCATAATCAAAGACGCCTCCCACCCGGCTTACTCACTCTTCCAACTTCTTCCATCGGGCAGGAGATACAGAAGTCTGAGAACACGCACGAACAGACTCAAAAACAGCTTCTTCACCACTGTTACCAGACTCCTAAATGACCCTCTTATGGACTGTCCTCATCAACACTACACCCTGTGTGCTTCACCCGATGCCAGTGCTTATGTAGTTACATTGTGTACCTTGTGTTGCCCTATTATGTATTTTCTTTTATTGCCTTTTCTTCCCATGTACTTAATGATCTGTTCAGCTGCTCGCAGAAAAATCCTTTTCACTGTACCTCGGTACACGTGACAAGAAACAAATCCAATCCAATCCAGCCTGAATCCTGGCCAAGGTTTGAAAACGTAAGCTCAGAAAATGTCAGAGCAGATTTGAAAATCCACTACCTCTTGAATGTCACAGAATTTCAAGGATTTATGTAGCCCCCCTCACTGGGCCTTTTTTCCCTTTGTGGAATCTCAATGATGTATGTGGAGCACGGAAACAAAACTGACACTGAAAGATACAGGATGGTGTTAGCTGCACATTCACAGCCGAGCGATTGAGCGAGTCAAACAGCTGGCAATAGCTCACTAAGTGTTGAAGCGTTGGAAGGGTGCACTCACCATGCAAAAAGAGGCCTCGAATCCAGGGTCTGGAGCAACACTGGACTAATTGGAACAGTTAGCCACATATGAAAGTACCATTTTTGGATAAGGCATGTCTTGATTGAAAAAAAGATTTTATTCAGACCTGATTAGTATGCCCATGCCATTTTAGCAAACGTTTGGTTATGTTGAGGAATCCACCTCATATTGCATCAAAAAAGCTACAAAGAGTGTTAATTATACTTGGGATATTTCAAGTACGGATTATCCATCAAGCACAAAAACAGATGCAGCTTGATGATCTTTTTATTAACGTATATTTACCAGACAGTTCCAAGAATAAAGGCAAACCATAGATTACAGTCAGCAATATTAAAGGTTTACCTATGGAGCCATGACCGCAAGAGAAATAAGCCTTCAGACTCTGCAAACATGCACCTGACTATTTGACACAAAACAAGAATGAGGTAACCAGCACCAGTTATTCCATTCTTTCCATCTCGAAATGAACCTGGTGCCCAGAATGATAATGTGGTTTGAGTTGAATGCATAATCATCCCCAAATCATTGAGAAGGGAAATCATGTCATGTGTCGTTTCAACCTGCATTGCATTGGAAGGTTGTTTGTGAAGAGCAAACATGTACTGCGGCCAAAATAAATACAGCGTGGAACTGTGACGGCTTATCAAACAATAAAAACACGACAGTGGGAGGTGATAAAGCTACATGAAGCACTTGAGCTCATTGTTCAAAGGCTGGAATGGATTTATTTGTTTTTGATGCTGTCTGTCTGATCAGTGTTGATTATTATTTCAATTACAGGAAAACATGCGACATGGAGGACATGCAAAGACTTAGAACTTGAAAATTTGCAAGGTTAATGTGCAGTACCATGTGACTGGTTTTCAGATAATAGAGCATCTCAGAACAACTTGTGAAGCTCACAAGAAATCGAATTTTAACTCATCACAGGAATAGAGAAGTGAAGTGAGAAATCCTAGCAACAAAATCCCGAATGGCGAAGGTGTCGATAGCCCCCCGCAGACCCTTACTTTGCAATTTTGGAGTATGAGAGGGAGTCCAAGGTAGAGACCGGTGCACAGAATTAAGGATACCACAATTAATTCAGTGGGAAATTATTTAAAATGTGCAATGAGACCCCTGAGAGAATGAAAACATGATCATTATCATGCAGGTTTACCAAAGGACTTTCACCTTTTGAGAGACAGGTGTCTCACGTGTCTGCGTGGGTCTCACCCCCTCAACCAAAAGATGTGTAGGATAGGTGGATTGGCCATGCTAAATTACCCTTTAAAAGAACTATGTAATAATGACCATATAATCTGTTTTTATGATATCAGTTGAGAGTTGAATATTTTGCAAGGCAGTCTGATAACTCCCGTGTTCTTCTTCAAAATAATGCCTTGTGATCTTTTACATCAGTCAGAGAGGGACCTCGGTTTAACATCTCATCCAAAAGATGGCACCTCCAACAGTGCAGCACTCCGTCAAGCCTGGTTTTAAAAACAGAATGCTGAAGATGCGGGAAAACTGAATACTGGAAAAACTCAGCAAGTCTGGCTGCATTTGTGGAGAAATAAACAGAGTTAGGGGGTGTAATTTACTGGCACAGTTTCTAAGCGTGGCAGCGCGAAAAATGCCACGAGCTTACCGCCACTCGACCTAGCGAGGACATCACGGAATCAAACGTTAATTGGTCCACTTAACAAGGTGCCGCGGGCTTCATGCCGCAAATAATGGTCCCGCCGCCTGATTCGATGGGATCGCACCCACTAGCTCCCCACTAAAAAGGAGCAGCACTTAAGCCGATGCTGCAGAACAAATCCACACAGCTCGCAGCTATGCCACTGAGGAGACCAGACCAACGATTCGGGGATGCAGACTTAGCCTGTTTGTTGGGCGTGGTCAAGACCAGATGGGACGCACTAGGAGGACTGGCACCCAGTGCCGTAAGAAGATCAACAACCTCTGCACGCTGCACGGGTGGATTAGCAGCGGCCCCCTGGCACCACCTCTGCCCACCACCACTCTCCGCCCCCAACGAATATGAGCCTTGCACCGCCCCCGCCCAGCACTGTACTGTGCCCTGGCCCATCCAACAGTGCCGCCCACGCTGCCCCCCCCCCCCCACTTGCCCACCCCCTCGTCCCTTGAGGTTGGCGTATGGCACAGAGGTAAGTATCCACCAGCTCCCACCCAGATGACATGTCACAGGTGAGTTATTGATGCCCCATCTCTCCCACTTCTTCGACGATCACTCACTAATGATTGTCTTCCCAAGAAACTCTGTGTTGTTGGTCATGGGTTACGTGGGTTCTTGCCCGATCCTAGAGCTTCATCTTCGACTGCACACTTGGCAGGTGTTTCCGGGAGGTGGGATCGGTTCTTGGACTCTAGGTCACTGGTATTCCTTTCTCAGTTAATACCATATTCATTATAAGTGTTAGATGCATTTTGTGAAAAGAGGTTACATTTAACCAGTCTGAACTTTTGAAGGACAATGGGCAACCTAAAAATAACAGAAAGTGCAGTTGGAACAATGGCTCTGCTGACACGGTTAGCAAAGTGGTTAGATTAGTTTCCCAAAACAGCACTACCTGGTGAACAAGCTGAGCAACCACATCTTGAAGATAACCACACCAGTAGCAGTCACAACGAGAGCTGGGATCTGTGCAGGACCTGACAAGGCTCTTGCAAAAGCAAAGTGCTTTTGTTCATAAATACAGCATCTGACATCTGCTTGCTGATTTAAAGAACAAGGGAGGCTACATATGCTTTTATCCTGTGACATGATCTTCCCCTTGAACCTAGATGACAGAGAGTGTGCTCCCAAGGTTCTGCTAATGTCACTGCAGTGGCAACAAACCAGCCTGTACTCTTTTACCATTCAATTTTCTGTCCCTCAGTCTGAAGGCATGATGCAGCTTTTATCTCTCCCCCCCCGCCCTCCCCACCGTCCAGGCACAATCAGGAGTCCACATTCTGAGGAAACCTTTGGAGCAAATTATTGCTCAGCACATCCCATTCATAAATAGAAGGCATGAAATTTCCCGTTGATTTAAATAACTGAAAATACAGAATGTGATTAGCAAGATTTAGACAGTTAATATCGAAGGACATTAGAGCAAAGTACTTTTGAAGCAAGCTGTTGGCAGATCCAATGTGCAAGTTCCATCCTTACATCCCTATTCACATAATTTTCAAATTAAATTAAAATCAACCTCTAGTCATGAGTTAAAGATGAACACAAAATGGAATTTTAACTGATTAAATAGTATAACAGGATAATACTAAATTAAAAATGTGCTAATCTAATTTCTAAGTGTCGATTAAGATTTCAAATGACATTTTAAACTTATTTTTCTTTAAATTGCAATGGCCAACAGTGGGGTTCCTGTGTAAATTGAATCATTTTGGCATAGATAATATCTAGTCAATAGCTTAATTGCTGAAGGCAAATATTAAATCTTCATTTCTTGAATCCTTTAAGGCTTGCGCATGTTTCTTTTGTTTAATAAAACATCAGTGAGGAACTAGTCAGTAAGATTAAATCAAGTAAAAATGGGCAGCCATTTCTGTTGCATCTGCCAGCTAAGGGTAGGCAGGTTAGTTTAAGAATAAGATTAAAGGCACAGCCTTTCAGAGTGCACCAATTCTGGGATCGATGTCTATAGTCTATTATTATTATCAGTTCGCAATTTCAGCAGATTTCTGTTTTCTTGATCCTTTCATCATTCAAGACCCAAGCAGTGGTTGAGCGCTTTGATTTATTGATTTGTTGAATTTGATCATTGGTTGCCATTCTGCGAATAGAAACATAGCTACAGCAGTAAGCCATCCCACCCTTCCTACCTGTTATGGCATTCAATAAGATAATAATAATCTTTATCATTATCACAAGTCGGCTTACATTAACACCGCAATGAAGTTACTGTGAAAAGCCCCTAGTTGCCACACTCCAGTGTCTGGGTACACAGAAGGAGAATTTGGAATGTCCAATTCACCTAACAAGCATGTCTTTCAGGACTTTGTGGGAGGAAACCGCAGGAACCGGAGGAAATCCAAGTCGACATGGAGAGAACGTGCAGATTCCGCACAGACAGTGACCCAAGCAGGGAAGAGATGGTCGAGTGAGGGAACCATGGTTGACAAGAGAGGTTGAATGTCTTGTTAAGAGGAAAAAGGTGACTTATGTAAGGCTGAGGAAACAAGGTTCAGACAGGGCATTGGAGGGATACAAGATAGCCAGGAGGGAACTGAAGAAAGGGATTAGGAGAGCTAAGAGAGGGCATGAACAATCTTTGGCGGGTAGGATCAAGGAAAACCCCAAGGCCTTTTACACATATGTGAGAAATATGAGAATGACGAGAGCGAGGGTAGGTCCGGTCAAGGACAGTAGCGGGAGATTGTGTATTGAGTCTGAAGAGATAGGAGAGGTCTTGAACGAGTACTTTTCTTCTGTATTTACAAATGAGAGGGGCGATATAGTTGGAGAAGACAGTGTGAAACAGATTGGTAAGCTCGAGGAAATACTTGTTAGGAAGGAAGATGTGTTGGGTATTTTGAAAAACTTGAGGATAGACAAGTCCCCCAGGCCTGACGGGATATATCCAAGGATTCTATGGGAAGCAAGAGATGAAATTGCAGAGCCGTTGGCAATGATCTTTTCGTCCTCACTGTCAACAGGGGTGGTACCAGGGGATTGGAGAGTGGCGAATGTCGTGCCCCTGTTCAAAAAAGGGACTAGGGATACCCCTGGGAATTACAGGCCAGTTAGTCTTACTTCGGTGGTAGGCAAAGTAATGGAAAGGGTACTGAAGGATAGGATTTCTGAGCATCTGGAAAGACACTGCTTGATTAGGGATAGTCAGCACGGATTTGTGAGGGGTAGGTCTTGCCTTACAAGTCTTATTGAATTCTTTGAGGAGGTGACCAAGCATATGGATGAAGGTAAAGCAGTGGATGTAGTGTACATGGATTTTAGTAAGGCATTTGATAAAGTTCCCCATGGTAGGCTTATGCAGAAAGTAAGGAGGCATGGGATAGTGGGAAATTTGGCCAGTTGGATAACGAACTGGCTAACCGATAGACGTCAGAGAGTGGTGGTGGATGGCAAATATTCAGCCCGGATCCCAGTTACCAGTGGTCAGTTCTGGGTCCTCTGCTGTTTGTGATTTTCATTAATGACTTGGATGAGGGAGTTGAAGGGTGGGTCAGTAAATTTGCAGATGATACGAAGATTGGTGGAGTTGTGGATAGTAAGGAGGGCTGTTGTTGGCTGCAAAGAGACATAGATAGGATGCAGAGCTGGGCTGAGACGTGGCAGATGGAGTTTAACCCTGAAAAGTGTGAGGTTGTCCATTTTGGAAGGACAAATATGAATGCGGAATACAGGGTTAACGGTAGAGTTCTTGGCAATGTGGAGGAGCAGAGAGATCTTGGGGTCTATGTTCATACATCTTTGAAAGTTGCCACTCAAGTGGATAGAGCTGTGAAGAAGGCCTATGGTGTGCTCGCGTTCATTAACAGAGGGATTGAATTTAAGAGCCGTGAAGTGATGATGCAGCTGTACAAAACTTTGGTAAGGCCACATTTGGAGTACTGTGTACAGTTTTGGTCGCCTCATTTTAGGAAGGATGTGGAAGCTTTGGAAAAGGTGCAAAGAGGATTTACCAGGATGTTGCCTGGAATGGAGAGTAGGTCTTACGAGGAAAGGTTGAGGGTGCTAGGCCTTTTCTCATTAGAACGGAGAAGGATGAGGGGCGACTTGATAGAGGTTTATAAGATGATCAGGGGAATAGATAGAGTAGACAGTCAGAGACTTTTTCCCCGGGTGGAACAAACCATTACAAGGGGACATAAATTTAAGATGAAAGGTGGAAGATATAGGAGGGATATCAGAGGTAGGTTCTTTACCCAGAGAGTAGTGGGGGCATTGAATGCACTGCCTGTGGAAGTAGTTGAGTCGGAAACATTAGGGACCTTCAAGCAGCTATTGGATAGGTACATGGATTATGGTAAATTGATATAGTGTAGATTTATTTGTTCTCAAGGGCAGCACGGTAGCATTGTGGATAGCACAATTGCTTCACAGCTCCAGGGTCCCAGGTTCGATTCCGGCATGGGTCACTGTCTGTGCAGAGTCTGCACGTCCTCCCCGTGTCTGCGTGGGTTTCCTCCGGGTGCTCCGGTTTCCTCCCACAGTCCAAAGATGTGCGGGTTAGGTGAATTGGCCAATGATAAATTGCCCTTAATGTCCAAATTGCCCTTGGTGTTGGGTGGAGGTGTTGAGTGTGGGTAGGGTGCTCTTTCCAAGAGCTGGTGCAGACTCAAAGGGCCGAATGGCCTCCTTCTGCACTGTAAATTCAATGATAATCTATGATTAATCTAGGACAAAGGTTTGGCACAACATCGTGGGCCGAAGGGCCTGTTCTGTGCTGTATTTTCTATGTTCTATGTTCAATCCGGGAATCGAACTTGGGACTAATTCCATCTGGTCCCCCTCAGTCACGTTTTCAGCCACTTTCCTCTTGGTGGCAAGTCATAAACCATTTTCCTCTCGGTGGGAAGTCATTAACCAATTATTGGACTTAGAATTGTTTTTGGTGGCAAGTCATAAACCACTTTCCTCTCGGTGGCAAGTCATTAACCAGTTTTCAGCAAGTCACAACATTGCAATTTTGAAAAATGGTTCATTGCTTACATAAAAACGGGCCACTTTATGTACATTGGGGAGTACACAGGTAACCTTATGAATGTCATTATTTGAGGATTTAGTAGCCAAGGAAAAATAGAAGAATAAGTGAGCGATCCATGGTTCGTCCCATATTCTTTAGTGACAGCAGAATGTGGTATACAGCCCAAAAATTGGATCATATAAGACAGTCAAAATGCAATGCAGAATCTTGGTTCCAAGATGTTAATACTCCTAAAAATCAATGTTATTCTCAAGACAAATACATTATCCAGGGACTGATACTCTTAGTTTTCACCTCCCTCAGGCGAGTGAGTGCTTTATCCAAAGGATGAAGTGTTGAGAGACTAATCAGGGTGACATGTTAGCAAAAAATTAGAATTACTTATTAGACAATGTATTCACCTCATACAATTTTCATTATTAATGAATGAGGATCATTTTATGTACTTCTCTCAACTGTACGTTGAAGCTAAAATGAATGTTAATGGTAACCGCAGCTGAGTGTGAAAACTATCTCTATTCTCAGAATTTATTTTTAATCATTGATGTGTTGGTATACCAAATTTTTGCAGTTCGGTAACATGCTGATAATACAATTTAAGCCCTAATCTGGATGTTTTTAAAAATTCATTTATGGGTGTACATCAGCAGCAGTGTGGTGGTCACCAGATTGTGCCCCAGAAGCCTGTCCACTAACATTTCCTACCAAGGTGTGTGTATATGGTGCTGGTGGAGGATGGGGATGACAGCTGTGACCCGACTGTTATGGTGGCATCCTCGCAGCCTTCCTCCGAGGTGGTCTCATGGGGGGGTGGAGAGGGGGCCACCCCAGATATGGGCCGGTGCCGTTCTCACCTGCGGGAGAATGGACATGTGGTCAGTGGGAGGGATGGGTCAGTCAGTAACGCAATAACAACTCACGTTTGATAGGTCCTTTGGGTGGAACCTGATGGGATCCGCCAGTCTCCGCGTGGGTGACCACCCAGTCCTCAGCCACACTAGTCACCTCCTTGAAGGTGGTGAGGATTCTTATGTCCGGCACACCGCCGCCAGTCTGGGTCCTCTTCCGGTGATTGTGGGAGAGCTTTTCCTGAGGAGACACAGCGAGGGCATCGTTAGCCACACGGGTGGTTCACAGTGGTGGGAAGGGGGTGTGAAGGAAGGGTTGATGGGTTTGAAGGGGGTGTGGGGTTGGAGGGAGGGTTGGAGGTCACGTAAAGAGTTGGGGGATGGATGCTCCGCTGGGTGGGGGGGGGGGGGTGGAAAGGCCTCAGAGGGGGGTGGATGTGGGGGCAGGGACCGGGGGGAGTGCAGTGGTGCCCACTCACTCGTGCTGCCTGGTCATTGACATTTTTCCTGTACTGGAGGCCGGTTCTCCTGGTCTCACTCCTGGCACTCACAGCCGATGCCACCTCATCCCAGGCTGCACTGGCTGCCATATGATAGACCCTCTTGGACCCTTGGTGGAACAGGACATCCCTCCTAGCCTCCATAGCGTCTAGCAACCTCCACAGGTCTGCATACCCGAAACTTGGGCGCCATTGATACGAGCCGACTGGAGTTGGCTGAGCAAGTGCTGCTTCAGTGCTGCTCGACCTTGTTGGAGGGGGGCTGGAGATCACGTTGCTGGCAAATGAGCTGGCATGCCTTCATTTGCAGCAAGGAGCCGTGATACCTCGTTAAGTGGACCAATTAACGCTGCCGGCCTTGCTGGGCCGAGTGCCGGGAAGCTCGCAGCAGTTCCCGCTCGCTACAACACCTAGAAATCGTTCCGGAAAATCGCGCCCTTAATCTCTGTAATCATGCTTTTAAACGTCGCTCCAGCACATGCTCCAAGTCAAGTCGGGGGGGCTGATTGGCACGAAGACCGCACCACATTTTACAGAGGGAGCCCTTAGCAAACTTCTCGACGCCCATGTTACGTCACGCCGACGTCTGATGAATGTTCAGTGAGGAGGATATCCTGGCAGGAGGGCTCCCTGATGATATTATAAAATATCAAAATGAGGCCAGGACTCTTATTATGTCACCGCCGAGGGACCTGGAAAATCGGAAAACGCAACCTTGCTGGCGAGAATCACGCCTCCTGATTCTCCCAGTATTTTCCGCTCGCTTTGCCTTTTGCCGTTCTCGTTGATGGCTAACATGGGGTCAAAATTCCTCCCAAGCTTCTCTTTGACATGTTCACCATAAATACCTCAAGGTAAGCAGTGCAGACAGACAACAAGAGTTCCCGTGCTAAAGGTCACGAGGTTCAAATAAAGTGTGGTTTTTGGATGTGTTCGCTATTCAGATTTATGGATGAAGAACACTTGTGCTGTAAATATTAAATAAGTCCCACAAAGAAGAAAAATGATAACTCCATCGGCTGGAACATCTGGTCTCTCCACCATCAGATTTGGAAGGTATAATAATGTGTTGCGGAACACCTCTTGGAGGTTACCAGGTAGGCAATTGTCCAGAAGTGACTTCTTCCCCGATTTAAGATATATAAGACCAATTTGTACCAGTACCAGTCATTGTTAAAATATCTGTCCAAGGGGGCAATAAAGTTGTAACTTCTTTTGAACCTGATCAATCTTATCATATTGGAGCTTTTGTTTTTCTTAATTGGAGGGCAGTGCATAGCCAGCAGCATAGCTTACAGTCCAGCGGCTGTGGATCTATATACGCTCACCTGAGGAAGGAGCTGCACTCCAAATGCTAGTAATTCAAAACAAACCTGTTGGACTTTAACCTGGTGTTGTAAGACTTCTTACTCTATTTATATAGAAGCAAACATGTGCAGTAGACCCTAAAACGAATGTTTTTTGCATTTTTAAAACGTATTCGTCTATGGAATTTGGGCATGGCTGGCGAGGCGAACATTTATTGCCTACCACTAATTGCCGTTGAACTGAATGCCTTGACCAGTCATTTCAGAGCGTGGTTAAGAGTTAACCACATTGCTGTGGATCTGGAGGCACCTGTAGGCCGGACCGGGTAAGGACCAGATGGGTCATGAACCAGATGGGCTTTTACAACAATTTCATCGCACTATTGCGAAACTAACTTTTAATTCCTTTTCAAAACTTAAATTTAAATTTTGCCATTGTTGGATTTGAACCCATGGTCCCCAAGCATTAGTCGGTGGTCTCTGAATTGTTAGTCCAGTGACCATACCACTGTGCCACCATCTCCCTAGCTGTTTCTAATATAAAGATATTTAACTAGCAGCAAATATTTATATAATTGAACAGTTTTCTTTTCTCATCTTCTTAACGCAGGAAAACATTAGACCTGACTTTAAAGCAATGCACTTTCTAATCGTAACTATTACTTTGACACAATCAGCGAATGGAAGAAAAAATTGCCTCACAAGTTTCCTGCACTTCTATTTGGAATAGAGAGCAGGTCAGGTGGATTTGTTTTGAGTTATTCTAGAAAAGAGCCAATGAACATGCTTGACTGGCTGACTGGATGACCTCACTACATAGTAAGCCATTGTGTTCTATGGAAAGCTGCCAGGGCCATCAAATTTAAAACAAACATTTACTCCAGGGCAAGTTAATTTGAATATAAAGTTCTTAGTGCTGGATGTCTTCATACAAGATGTATTTATGCAGACATGTGAAACATAAAGATTTTTGTATCTGTGGTCTAGCTGCTTCAAGCCCACCTAAGGGGGGCACGGTAACACAGTGGTTAGCACAGTTGCTTCACAGCTCCAGGGTCCCAGGTTCAATCCCCGGCTTGGGTCACTGTCTGTGTGGAGTTTGCACTTTCTCCCCGTGTCTGCGTGGGTTTCCTCCGGGTGCTCCGGTTTCCTCCCACAGTCCAAAGACGTGCAGGTTAGGTGAACTGGCCATGCTAAATTGCCCTTAGTGTCCAAAAAGGTTGGGAGGGGTTACTGGGTTGTGGGGATAGGGTGGGGGTGTGGGCTTAGGTAGGGTGCTCTTTCCAAGGGCTGGTGCAGACTCGATGGGCTGAATGGCCTCCTTCTGCACTGTAAATCCTATGAGTCTATGGTTTTCAGCAAATACATATGGAGCGATGTGAAACTCAGAATTTTAAACCCGATGACACTTGGTCTTATTTTTCTTTTCTGTCGACTATTTTGTTAAAAATGAGGTTATTTCTGTAACATATGTCTTGTCCTGAACAGCCTTCAGCGCGCAGATATACTGGAACCCAAGAGCTTCTCCTGATTGTTGTGTTCTCTGCTCAGGAAGTGGCATTTTTCAGGGAAAATGATGCAGTCTTCATATGGTTGTCAGGGTGACACATTATATTGAGGAACTGATATTTTTCACCGTCTCGTTGGCCTTGACAATTGCACTTTTATGAAGGATGGACACCACATGAACAGAATGGTTGTTTGTTACCCTTGAAACTCCCTAATACACGCCACTAGAAGGTTTTTTTTGTTCTGGCCTGTTTTCTGAAGTTCTTTCTGTCAAAGTTTTTATAGTGTGCGTTTGCTCTCAAGCTACAATCCTATTCAGTCACCACATCTTGTTCTCTGGAATTCTCCACCCTAAACCATTTTTGTTTATTGCTACCTCCCTCTTTGAAAGGAAGACAGCCTTCAACAACCGTGCCTTCAGTTTCACCTCTTCCCAAGTGCCAGCCTTTTTCTTGCTTGCTGTACACTGGGAGAGGTGTGTTATAACTGAAAATTGTTTTTAATGCAACCATTCAGGGGACTCGCGCTCCAGTTTTCATCCTTGTTTTTCCATTTGCTCTTTTAAGAATAAATCTGTTCTCAAAATAACGGGACTGCATCGTCTGAACTCGTGACGGCCATGAAACCATTGTCGCTTGTCGTAGAAACCCATCTGGTTCACTGATGCGCTTTCGGGGAGGAGATCTTCCACCCTGACCTGGTCTGGGCCTACATGTGACTCCATGTCCAAAGCAATGTCGTTGACTCTGAAAGTGCCCTCTGAAATGCCCAGCTATCCACTGCGTTCAAGGGCAATTAATGCTGGCCCAGCCAGAGGTACCCACTTCCCATGAATGAAAAAACCCTGCAAGTTCTATTTTATGCCGTCCGTGTAATTGGCGATGAGATTCCAATGTGTGTTTTTTAAAATTTTAATCCATAAGGATTTGTAAGGAAATCCGTTCTCCCTTTCCCAGTTCAACATTAAAAGCAAGGCAAAATATCGACTAGATATGACTTTTCAGGTTTGTTTTTAACTGCTATTTACCATCCTGAAGTCTCTATTTATTCCCAAGTGGCGATGCTCTGACCCCCACTGGCGCTGGGATTGTGGTTCACGATCACACGCCAGCGGGAGAATATAACTGAATGCTAATGGGTCTTAATGACTGTCAGCATTCATTTATCGGGCCCGGCACCAGAGTCTTTGGCCCTCTCTGATTCTCCAGCCCCTTGGGGACTCAAGCGTTTAATTGCAATGCACTTACCTCTCTTTGATGTGGTAAATATTTGTAAGCATTGAGATTTCATCACTTAGATACACTGATCCGCGACGGGAGATGAATTACTCAAGGCTGCAGCTGGTCTGTGGAAGCTGTCAATCACAGTCCGATACTAGAGAGTTATGAATGGGTTGCAGCTAATGGATCTGCAGAGTTGAAACACAGGTCACAGCTGTTCACCTTCAAGGAATGGTCATGTGGAGCCCCCAGGTAAGCGTTAGAGCTATAATGTTTTCACTGTCCCTGTCTGGATTTCTCTCTAGCTTCCAGACAGGGATTTCTTTTTGTTTGAGGGGGGGGCAGAAACAGTCTGTGGGGGGATCTCTTTCATCAGGGAGTCCCTGTGGTGGTCCCTTTAGTCAGGAGCGTCAGTGTGGGGTGTCCTTTCAATTAGGGGCAGGGCATCTCCCTATTGCAGGGGTTTCTGCAGGAGGATATCTTACCATGGGACTTCGGCATTGGGCTGCCCACTCAACATGGTGGCCCAATAGCGAGATTCCCTCGGGAATCCTTCGTATTCCACAAAGTCTGCATCGCAAGGCATAGGAATTTCATCCCGCGGACCCTGCGAACCCCTCTCGGCCTTCCCCAGACTCGGCCACGCCACGGGCCTGTGCCGCGCGGCGACCCGCCCAGACTGGGGGCACACCGTGCTTTTTCTGTGGGCAGGGCCAGCATCCACGACAGCATTGCCCAGCCCATTCCGCAACCTGTAGCGACTGCAGAAATCAAGGGGTACTGTATTGCGAATCTCGTGATCCAGGGAGCCGAATACCCCCGTTTCAAGCTGTACATCCTCCCTCACCTCTGCGCCCCCCTGCTGCTCGGCCTGGATTTCCAGTGCAGCCACCGAAGCCTGACCCTGAGGTTCGGCGGACCCTTGCCCCCCTCACGATATGCAGCCTCACAACACTGAAAGTTGCACCCCCCTCACTATTCGCAAACCTCATCCCCGACTGTAAACGCGTCGCCACCAGGAGCCGGCAGTACAGTACCCAAGATATGACTTTCATCAAGTCAAAGGACCAGCGTTTACTGAAAGAGGGGGTCATTGAGGCTAGCAACAGCCCCTGGAGGGCACGAGTGGTGGTAGTCCGGTTCCGGGATGAAGAAACGGATGGTCATGGATTACAGCCAGACCATAAACCGCTTCACGCAGCTCGATGCGTACCCCCTCCCCCGCATAACAGAGATGGTCAACCGGATCACGCAATACCGGGTATTCTCCACGGTCGACCTGAAATCTGCCTACCACCAGCTCCCTATCCGCCCGGAAGACCATCTCTATACTGCTTTGGAAGCAGCCGGCCGGCTTTTCCACTTCCTTAGGGTCCCCTTCGGCGTTACTAATGGGATATCCGTCTTCCAGAGGACGATGGACCAAATGGTGGACCAGTACGGGCTGCGGGCTACTTACCCGTACTTGGACAATGTCACCATCCGCGGCCATGATCAGCAGGACCATGACGCAAACCTCGAAAAGTTCCTCCAGACCGCCCGGGCCCTCAACCTGACCTACAACAAAGAAAAATGCGTTTTCCACACAACCCGACTAGCCATCTTCGGCTACGTCATGGAAAACGGGGACCCAAGGCCCGACCCCGACCGCATGCCCCCTTAAGGAACTCCCCCTACCCCATAGTCTCAAGGCCCTTAAACGGTACTTGGGGATTTTCTCCTATTATGCCCAGTGGGTCCCCAAATACGCGGCAAAGCCCGCCCATTCATAAAGACCACGATTTTTCCCCTCGCGGCTGAGGCCCGGTCGGCCTTCAGCCGTATCAAGGCCGACATGATCAAGGCCGCTATGCACACGGTGGGCGAAACCATCCCTTTTCAGGTCAAGAGCGATGCGTCAGACGTCGCCCTGGCTGCTACCCTCAACCAGGTAGGCAGGCCAGTAGCATTCTTTTCCCGAACCCTCAACGCTTCCGAGATCCGGCACTCTGCAGTCGAGAAGGAGGAGCAAGCTATTATGGAGGCCGTGCAGCACTGGAGGCACTACCTAGCCAGTAGGAGGTCCATCCTCGTCACTGACTAACGGTCGGTCGCCTTCATGTTCAATAACACGCAGCGGGGCAAGATCAAAAATGACAAGATCTTGAGGTGGAAAATTGAGGAGCTCTCCACCTACACATACAATATTAAGTATCATCCAGGGGAGCTCAACGAGCCCCCAGATGCCCTGTCCCGCGGCACGTGCGCCAACACGCAGGAGGATCGCCTGCGGGCTATCCACAATGACCTCTGACACCTGGGAGTCACCCGGCTCGCCCATTTTCTTAAGTCCCACAACCTACCTTACTCCACCGAGGAGGTCAGGGCCATGACCAAGGCTTACCAAATCTGCGCGGAGTGCAAACCGCACTTCTATTGACCAGGCAAGGCTTGCCTGGTAAAGGCCTCTGGGCCCTTTGAGTGACTAAGCATGGACTTCAAAGGGCCCCTCCCATCCACCAACCGCAATACCTATTTTTTAACCGTCATCGACGAGTTCTCCCGCTTCCCATTCGCTGTCCCCTGCCCCGACATGACCTCGGCCACTGTTATAAAGGCACTGTACAGCATCTTCACCCTGTTCGGTTTCCCCGCTTATATCCACAACGACCGGGGTACATCGTTCATGTGCGATGAGCTGCGTCAGTACCTGCTCAGCAAGGGCATTGCCTCGAGCAGAACGAACAGCCACAACCCGTGGGGACACAGTCAGGTGGAGAGGGAGCACGCAACAGTTTAGAAGGCTGTCCTTTTGGCCTTATGGTCGAGAAGTCTCCCAACCAACCACTGGCAGGAGGTCCTACCCGACGTGCTCCACTCCATCAGGTCGCTCCTCTGCACGGCCACGAATGAGACCCCTCACAATCGCTTGTTTGTCTTCCCCAGGAAGTCCACCTCTGGGGTCTCGCTTCCACCTTGGCTGATGACTCTGGGACCTGTCCTTCTCCGGAGGCATGTGAGGAGCCATAAGAAGGACCCTCTGGTCGAGAGGGTCCAGCTGCTACATGCAAACCCCCAGTATGCCTTCGCCGCGTACTCGGACGGACAGCAAGATACGGTTTACCTGTGGGATCTGGCATCCGCTGGTTCCCCTACTGATGCTCCCCCCTCGCCAATGTTCCCCCATGCACCCTCACACCACCTGTCGCGACCAACCGTGCCCCCTCCCCCTCGTGCCTCCTCCTCCTCCTTCCTCCACACTGGCGATGTCACCGCCACCCCCAGCTACCCTACCTACCCCCCAACCGCCACCCCCAGCTACCCTACCTACCCCCCAACCGCCACCCCCAGCTACCCTCCCTACTCCCCAACCCCCTACCCCGCATCGCACAAAAGCTCCGACCACCGTTCTCCCGGATGTACCCTCATCGAAGACGTCCGTGTCCGCCGCCACCTGAGCTGAGAAGACCGACATGGACGATCAAGCCTTCAAAGAGAATAGACATGTAATCCCACTTCACCCCCAACAGACTCTGTGTTTTTCTTAAACAGGGGGTGAATGTGATGAATGGATAATGTGCCTTTAAGATCATGCATGTAATGCCCCTTTAAGACCGGGTTTGGAACCCTGGGGGACTCCGCCTCCGGCTCCAGCTCCCAGGGGCTGGATATAAGGTGACGTCCTGTGGGCGGCGCTCAGTGGGCACTCATCTCTCTGTCTGGCGAAGTTCTCTGTTTATTAAAGCCTTCGTTTTACGAGTACACTCTCTCGTGTCATAATTGTGGGTATATCACATTAACATTGCAATGAAGTTACTGTGAAAAGCCCCTCGTCGCCACACTCCGGCGCCTGTTCAGGTACACAGAGTCTGCACGTTCTCCCCGTGTCTGCGTGGGTTTCTTCCGGGTACTCCGGTTTCGTCCTACAAGTCTCGAAAGGCGTGCTGTTAGGTGAATTGGATATTTTGAATTCTCCCTCTGTGTATCCGAACAGGCGCCGGAATGTGGCGACTGGGCGCTTTTCACGGTAACTTCATTGCAATGTTAATGTCAGCCAACTTGTGACAATATTAAAGATTATTATTATTAATGACCTCAAGGAACAGGTTGCAAGCTCACCACAGGCACAGATGCTGAAAGATTAATTCAAACCGTGAAAATGCGATGGGCTCTTGAAACAAAACATGTGGATCACAAAAGTGTCAGAAACTATGCTCTGGTTGGTGATGTGCTTTAGAGAGATAGAGATGTAAATAGCTGATGATTTTAAAAAAAAAATTTTTGAGTACCCAATTCATTTTTTTTTCCAATTAAAGGGCAATTTAGTGTGGCCAATCCACCTAGCCTGCACATCTTTGGGTTGTGGGGGCAAAACCCACGCAAACACGGGGAGAATGTGCAAATTCCACACGGACAGTGACCCAGAGCCGGGATCGAACCCGGGACTTTGACGCCGTGAGGCATTAGGGCTAACCCACTGCGCCAGCGTGCTGCACCCGATGATTTTTTTAAATACCGCTGATCGGGGGTGCTGCTGAAAGTATGGTCAACTATGTGAGGTTAAGGTTGGCTGGAATACTGAGTTGCAAAATGACGGCACTAGCATCAAATCAGCATATAGCACTCCTTTCCGGACTTCCAGGGGCTATTCATTGTGCGTATATTAATGCCCTCACAGGGCAGCACGGTGGCGCAGTGGGTTAGCCCTGTTTCCTCACGGCGCCAAGATCCCAGGTTCGATCCCGGCTCTGGGTCACTGTCCGTGTGGAGTTTGCACATTCTCCCCGTGTCTGCGTGGGTTTTGCCCCCACAACCCAAAGATGTGCAGGTGAGGTGGATTGGCCACGCTAAATTGCCCCTTAATTCGGAAAAATGAATTGGGCACTCTAAATTTATTTATTTTTTTAATTAATGCCCTCACCAGTACAGTGTCCAGCACAATTCGCCCTACAACTGTGTGCATGCCCTGCGGATGCAATTCTTGATGCCAAACGACATTGATAGTACCCAAACAATGGCACTACCAATCGGAATTTCACACCATCAGTCTTCTATAATGTTCCTTGCTTTGTCTAACAGACCGTCACTGTGAGCAAAGCTTTATTTTGCTGTAAATATTGATTTTCTTTGGTTAGATTTGCTGTCCTAATGCCAACAGACCTGCTGGATTTGGTCCCGCTTCCATTAGATCAGATTGAAAAGGTTTGCAACACTTGGTCAAAGCTATTAGGTTATGCTAAAGGAGTTATTTTTAGCAATTCAGATTGTATTTCAAAAATTTAATTTCTTACGGAGTACTGGACAGATCTATCTCAGGACAATACAGTTTCTCGTTTTATGCAATGACTTGGCTCTGTAACCATAACAACCGACAGGTAGAAAATCTTAAATTATCTGCACAAACAAATTTGTGCTTACAACACTGGGAAGATTTAATTAAACTGGTTACTGAGCAAGAAATGACAATACAAACATCAAGGGACAGGAGAAGACCCTTCGGTCCATCTAGCCTCTCCCACACAATTGCTTGTTAGTCTCCATCCCAACCAGGACCGTTTAATCTCTTCGGAGGGGCGAAAAACCAGGCAAAAAACCCAGGACGATTTGGAGAGAAACCGTGTCGGAAATTTCTCTCCTTAAGACGAACAAAAGAAATCAAAGAGGCCAGGGCGATCACTTGATAACTCTATCTATTATTTACTTCATGTATGTGGTGATCCCTGCCCTAGGCAGAAACAGGTTTGGGCTCTTGCTTGAAGGAATCCAGTCAGTCATCATCCGCTACACAAATCAGCAGCCTGTTCCACAGCTATTCTCTTGAAAAAGAAGCACCTTCTGACATCTAAGCTGGATCTGGCCTTATACAACTTAAAATTATGACCCCTAGCTCTCCTTAATGTATTTAATTGGAATAACCTGTCAGCTAGACCACAATCTATTCCCTTCATCATCATATAAACTACAATCAGATCAGCCCGAAGAGTACATGTCTATAAAGTGTAGAGTCTCAGATCTTTCAGTTTATCTTGGAAACCAGGATGCAGAGAAGATCTACAAGGATGATACTGGAAATGCATGGAAATATTTGGAAAAGATTGACAGACTGTGGTGGAAATACCCAAATAAATTGGTAGAATTCATCCATCTTTAGGATATTACACTTTAGAATTGAGAAAATGGATACAAGCTAACAGATAAGCAATGTGGTTGATTCTTAAAGGACCTCCGAAATGGCCGAGGAAACCATTCAATTGTATACAACCGTGACAGAGAACAGAAAGGAATGAAACCGAATGGACCACCAGGCATCGACCTCGGCACCGGAAGTGACAACGACAAACCCAGCACTGTCAAACCTGAAAAGTCCTCCTTACCAACATCTGGGGGCGTGTAGACTATTCAAACAACAACCTGACATTGTAATACTCACAGAATCATACCTTACTGCAAATGTCCCAGGCAACACCATCACCATTCCCCGGCATGCCCTGTCTCATCGTCAGGACAGCAGAGGTGGTGGCACAGTGGTTTATACATAGGAGGGAGTTGCCCTGGGAGTCCTCAACATGGGCTCTGAACCCATGACATCTCATGGCACATGGGCAAAAATAGACAAGGAAACCTCCTGTTGATTACCATATACCCTTCCCCCCTCAACTGGTGAATCATTACTCCTCCAAGTTGAACAACACTTTGAGGAAGCAGTGAGGGTGGCAAGGGAGCAGAAAATATGTTGGGTGGGGAACTTCAATGTCCACCACTATTCGTGGCTCGGTAGCAGCATTACAGACCGGTAGCTGGCTGGATCCTAAAGGACATAGCCAGTCCACTCTGTCTGGGGCAGGTGGTGAGGAAACCAATAAGAGCAAAAATCATACGTGATCTCACCCTCACTGCGTGCTGTGGATACATCTGCCCGTTACAGCATCGGTAGGTGTGACCAACACACAGCCTTTGTAGAGACAAAATCTCGTCTTCACATTAAGGATACCTTTCACCGTGTTGGCAGGACCACTGTGCTAAATGAAATCGACTCGAACAGATCTTGCAACTCAAGACTGGGCATCCATGAGGTGCTGTGGACCCTCTGCAGCAGAAGAATTTCACTCAACCACAATATGTAACCTCATGATCTGACATATTTCCCATTCTACCATTACCACCAAGCCAGGGGATCAACCATGGGTCAATGAAGAGTGCAGTAGGGCATGCCAGGAACAACACCAGGTATGCCTAAAAATGAGGTGTCAACCTGGTGAAGCTACAACACAGGAATACTTGTGTGCCAAACGACATAAGCAGCAAGTAACAGACTGAGCTAAGCGATTGCACAATGAACGTATCAGATCTAAGCTCTGCAGTCCTGCCACATCCAGCTGTGAATGGTGGTGAACAATTAAACAACTCACTGGAGGGGGAGGCTCCACAAATACCCCCATTATCCGAGCCCAGCACACCAGTTCTAAAGTAAGACTGAAGCATTCGCAATAATTTTCAGCCAGAAGTGCCGAGTGGATGCAGCACGGTGGCACAGTGGGGGCAGCACAGTGGCACAGTGGGGGGCAGCACGGTGGCACAGTGAGGGGCAGCATGGTAGCACAGTGGGGGCAGCACAGTGGCACAGTGGGGGGCAGCACTGTAGCACAGTGGTTAGTTTAGTTGCTTCACAGCTCCAAGGTCCCAGGTTCGATTCCCGGCTTGGGTCACTGTCTGATGGAGTCTGCACATTCTCCCCGTGTGTGCGTGGGTTTCCTCCGGGTGCTCCGGTTTCCTCCCACAGTCCAAAGATGTGTAGGTTAGGTGGATTGGCCATGCTAAATTGCACTTGGTGTCCAAAAAAGTTAGGTGGGGTTACTGGGTTACGGGGATAAAGGGGATAGGGTGGAAGCGTGGGGCTTAAGTAACGTGCTCTTTCCAAGCGCCGGTGCAGACTCGATGGGCTGAATGACCTCCTTCTGCACTGTAAATTCTATGAATTCTATGATTCTATGACCACCTCCGGAAGTCCCCAGCATCACAGATGTCAGTCTTCAGCCAATTCGACTCACTCCACGTGATATCAAGAAATGACTGAATGCACTGGATACTGCAAAGGCTGTGGGCACTCTGTGGACAAAGGGCAAAGATTATCAACATCCAATATGGAATTTGCAAGTATGCTAATTATTCTTTTGAGATACCCGAAGTCACACATACATATACCAAGCAAATAAAAAAATATAAATAGAGGAATTCTGCCAAAGGTTAAAAGTCAGAGGTTCAAGGTGAAAGAGGAGATAGTGGCGCCCTAGGAATGGCTTCTGGATTGTGTAGTTGACCTCCCAGTGCTGACCTGAGAAACAATCAGTGACCCTTGCGTCGCTGGTCATACGGGCTCGGGGTACACCCGCAGGTACACAATACAAGTACGTAGAGCAGCGGAGGAGCAGCTTGTAGACACTTGCAGCTGTGGACTGGGTCTGTACCGGAGCAAATCTGCTGCCTTCTTTTCACAAGCAGTTCGTCCCTCTTTTCAAAGGAAACCCCAAGGCACCATTTACGCACAGTTTTCCAGGGTTGTTTTCTTTTCCGAGCCATAATCCACAGCGTACCATTCAAGGCATTCCCAAACTCACAGTATTCATTTAGCTGTTTCAGATTGGCGACAAAGATAGCAATAGGTTCCCCTGGAGAACAAACTCTCATGTTGAACCTGATGTGCTGCATAATTACAGACGGTTTGGACTGAAAATGGAACTTCACAAGCTCCACTAACTCACTGTACAACTTAGTACGGGGTACATCCAGGACAATCAGGTTTCTGATAAGATCATCTTCACAATGAAATACAAACCAAGGGCGGAATTCTCCGTTCCGCCGCACCTTATGCGGCACTCTCCTTTCGGCAGCGGGATCCTCCATCTCAGCTGCTGGCCAATGGAGTTTCTCATTGTGGGCCCCCACTCCGTAGGGAAATCCGCTGCCAGCGAAGCGGAGGATCCCGACGATGGAGACTCCAGCTGCAAGTTTCTCGACAGTGTGGGCCGGGTTTACCGCGCGACCTGTCGCGAACCGAGGCGGCTAGCCATTGGACGGCAGTGGGTGTCTGATTCCATCACTGTTTCCTGTTGAATGCATTCCTCGCTGCCCTGAACTGCACCGTCAGCAAGGCCAGAGGATCCGGTCGGAGTGGACAACTTGAAAGCTCCAGCCAGTGACTCCAATCGTCTGCATTGTATGGAGCAATGCCGTCCCAAACTACAGCATGATCAGTTTTTTTCGTTTTGCTTCCGCAGGTGCTGGCTGTTTTCTTGTATTTACCTCTTTAAATGCGGTTACCGTTTTATGACAGTGACCTTTCTTTTAACTTTAGGCTGTCAGCAGCTTTCTTTGGGTTTCCCTTGCTTTTGGTGGGATCCCAGTAATTGTGGGCCTTGTTAAAAGCTGCAACCACTCTTGTCCAGGCAAGTCTTAGGTTTGCTTTTCTTTTTAACTTGACATGAACTTTGATGTTTTGAACTTTTGTGGCACTCACAGCAACTAGGGCAAAGTACGTAGCATAAGTTGCATATATCCTCATCGCCAGTGTGATAACTTGAGGGAGGAGAGTTCCAAATTTCTGCTACCCTTTCTGTGAAGAAGTGGACAATATTTCAATGTGTGTCCCGAGAAAAATGAAACTTAGACACTTAAAACAGCATTTAAACACTGCCACATTGACGGGCGAAACAATCTACTGGAAGTACACATTCAAGAGTTTCATTGTCAGGACAGAGCAGGGAAAAAACGACCAATTTTAAACAAAAGAATTGCAAGGATCCACAGCAATGATAGATAATCTGGGCTCGCGACTGGGCCGCATGAGTGACCCTCCTTCATCTCAGTGGGCTAGAAAGGTAGAAACCAAAAACAGCTGCAGTGAAGTAGCTAAGAACAATAAAACCCTCATCAATAAGCTGATGAAGCTACAAAACAACATTTGTAAAACATCACACTGACTGTTGTGGAGAGACATTGAACAAAGAACAGCACAGGAACAGGCCCTTCGGCCCTCCAAGCCTGCACCGATCATGATGTCCGTCAAGACTAAAACCTTCAGCACTTCCGGGTCCGCATCCCTCTATTCACATCCTATTCATGTATTTGTCAAGACATCTCTTAAAAGTCACTATCGTATCTGCTTCCACTACCTCCCCTGGCAGCACGTTCCAGGCTCTCATCACCCTCTGTGTAAAAAAACCTGCCTTGCACATCTCCTCTAAACTTTGCCCCTCGCACCTTAAACCTATGTCCCCTCGTGATTGACTTTTCTACCCTTGGAAAAAGCTTCTGACTATCCACTTTGTCCATACCACTTGTAATTTTGTAAACTTGTATCCTTCTCAACCTCCGTCGTTCCAGTGAAAACAATTCGAGTTTATCCAACCTCTCCTCAGAGCTTTTTGTTTCCTTTTTAAAAAAAAATTTAGATTACCCAATTATTTTGTTTTTCAATTAAGTGGCAATTTAGCATGGCCAATCCACCTAACCTGCACATCTTTGGGTTGTGGGGGTGAAACCCACGCAGACACGGGGAGAATGTGCAAACTCCACACAGCCAGTGACCCAGGGCCAGGGTTCGAATCCGGGTCCTCTGCGCCGCAGTACCAGTGCTAACCACTGCGCCACATGCTGCCCTCTCTCCTCATAGCTAATACCCGCCAAACCAGGCAACATCCTGGCAAACCTCTTCTGTACACTCTCCAAAGCCTCTGCACCTTCTGGTAGTGTGGCGACCAGACTTGTGCGCAATATCCCAAGTGTGGCCCACCTAAGGTTCTGTACAGCAGGACCTGAGCTGAGGGAGTAAATAAAATAATTAGAGCAATTTAAAACCAATTCAATATTATTTTTGCAGCAAATGTGAGGTCAGACAGTACAAGAAAAGTTGAAAAAGTTGCATTTTAAATTCAAGAGGAATAACAGAAAAATATCCCTCTGAAAAGATTGCATGAAAACACACAAGCGCCACAACAGCTAACTGCACAGTCTGTCACTACCAAAACCCCACCTTCAGTAACAACCTGAACCGTCTGACACATTTTCCTCAAAAGGTACAGCTTCTGATTTCCATCCTCTGTATGGTTGGTATTAAAAGAAGGTTTTTTGTTGAATATTTTGAATGACTAAAAGGAGATAACTCATTATAGCCGCATAGGCTTCCTTAATAACCTTGAAAATAGATCTGCCGCCCAACTGCTCTTAGAACGAAGCAGCTTGGTGAGGAATGGATGTATTTTGAAATTTGCGTTCTGTGGTAATAATAAATAGATGGTAAACTGAAACCTCTTGTGTGAATATTAATCTCCCAGAGTTAACCAATAATTGAGTTTCTTGAAAAAAAAGTTCTCAATGAACATTTGTAATAGGGAGAGGGATTTTAAGATTGAGAGACACTGGAAACGGGGCTGTGGGACCAATAATGCAAGAATCACTGCAGCCTATCTGCCGGTGAACTTTTCAACCAGCCAATGCGTTATCATTTCCAGGTCTCCTGTGAGGTGAACCTGTCTGCTGATCTCCTCTCTCTCCTGTGGAACCATTGGCGGTTGTTGATGCTGCTGCTGCTGTGGGTGCTTCCGTTTACCCTGATCTATTGGTCATCTCGGTCCACGTCTGAGGTCCAAAGTGACATACTGCGTGGGATTCTGCGGTCCACCAGCCGCCTTTTCCTGGGCGACGTGCCCTCGCAGGTCGCAAGATTCTCCGTTCCCGCCACCTGCCAATGGGATTTCACACTGTGACCACCCACGCCGCTGAGAAACCCATGGGTGTGGGTGCACTGTCGGCGCCACGGAGAATCTCGCAGGTGGAGAATCACGCTGACTGTATCTGGCATCCACGCTGCCCTGATAATTCTGAGTTCCAAAGGGCAGATCAGACCAAAGTGTGGATACCATCTTCAAACTGTGTATCGCAACCATTCTGAAGAACTGAAAACAAACTCTCTAATGCAAGCAGGTAAGAAAGAACGTAAGAACATGGAGAGTAAAAGGCGAGGACATCCGAAGGCTTGCCATGATACTAATACATCATTTTTTCCCCTGAAACTATCAGATAGGGAATAAGGAAACATATTATTGAGTGTGAACTAAAATTATGAGCTCAGGCAGGAACTACTTTTTTTTTAGCTCACTGGGAAGTTTTTTAGAGTGAGCAGAACGTGCATGAAGTTTGGATTTGTGCAACAAGATTGGAGGCTTAGCAAATGACGACGGTAATGGGAGGCATGGTAGCACAGTGGTTAGTACTGTTGCTTCACAGCGCCAGGGTTCCAAGTTCGATTCCCAGCTTGGGTCACTGTCTGTGCCGAGTCTGCACGTCCCCCCGTTTCTGCGTGAGTTTCCTCCGGGTGCTCCGGTTTCTTCTCACAAGCCCCGAAAGGCTTGCTGTTAGGTGAATTGGACATTCTGAATTCTCCCTCTGTGTACCCGAACAGGCGCCGGAATGTGGCAACGAGGGGCTTTTCACAGTAACTTCATTACCAACTTGTGACAATAAAGGTTATTATTATTAATTTGGAGGTGCTTCGCGGTTTGTTCGCAATAATGTTATGGAAGGGATTAAAACACTGCTGAGTTCCTTTTCATGCAACAAGTGGTTGGGATCTGGAATGCACTGCCCAACAGTGTGGTGGAGTCAGGCTCAGTCGAGGCATCGCATCGAAGAGGGAGTTAGATTCTTGTCTGAAAAAGAACGATGTACAATACTACAGGGAGAAGGCTGGGAAGTGGCACTGGGTGAATTGCTCCTTCGCGGAGCTAGCATTGTCACACCAGGCAGAATGGCAACCTCTTGTGCTGCAGTCATTCCGTGGTTCTGTGATTGAGATACTGAAATATGCTAAGAAGAGGATGGAAGAAATAAGATAGAGTTCTTATTCTGCTCAGAATGAACTATTCAAATGAGAGGTTTGTACACAGCAGGCAAAAAACGTTTATAAATGGCAGAATGAAGATGTGCTTATGACAGGTATAGCTTGTTCTGTAATGATCGACTTAATGGGCAAGGTTAGGAAAGAGCATTTCCAGTTCGGGAGAACATACACCTATCAAAAGGATTAAAGTAACAGCAGGCGGGAGATAGTCCAAACAGGATGGGTTCAAATTAGTGATGATAAAAGTTGCAAGTAATAATTGGCAACGCTGGCATCTGCTGGTTTAGTGAAAGTGATAGGTAGATAGTGCGCTGTTTAGCTAAATGAAAGAGGCAGCAGGGAATCATAAGGGATTTCAGTATCCTGGAGGTAAAGTGGAATGATCAGGAACACTCTTGACAGAAACATGAAAGTGCTAACAACTTAATAGAAGCAAACATGGGGCCCCACGGCGATTCTCCGCGCGCGACGGGCCGAACTCCCACCGAGTCCCATGGTTCAGACCTGGTATCACCCGGCAGGAGCCCGGACCCGCGGCCGATGTGGACATCCTGGAGGAGGGAGCGGGGGGATCTGACTCAAGGGAGGGCCTCCATGGGGTCCAGGTCCGCGATCGGGGGCTTCTGATGAGTGGGCGGCCATGATCTGGAGGGGTCGACCTGTTGCTCCGTTCCGGCGTGGAGACGGCAACCACGCGCATGCGCCGCCGCGGAGACGGCCGTAGGGCATGCTTTCGGCGCCAGAGTAGCGCACAGCACTCCGGCGCCGTTCTAGCCCCGGGAGAGAAGGAGAATTACTGGGACTGGAGGCCCGTTGGCGCCAGCATTGCTCGCGGCGGTTTTGACGCCGGCGTCAACACTTGGCCGCGATATCGATGAATACCGGCCTAAGTCTTTCAGATTAGTTTCTTTTTATGAGAAGGAAAATTCCACATCCCATCAAACTGGCTTCAGATTAAATAGTAAGTGTGCATTTAGTAAGGACATGTGCCAACATTAGGGGAGCTGTCCCAGAGACTAATCAAGTACAGGATGGCATAACCATACTCACCGAATCATACATTATAGCCTACGTGCCAGATTCCTCTATCGCCTTCCGTGTTTCACTGACACGGCATCCCAGTAGAGGTGGTGACACAGGCTACATATTGGACTGGTTTAGCACACTGGGCTAAATCGCTGGCTTTTAAAGCAGACCAAGGCAGGCTTGCAGCACGGTTCGGTTCCCGTACCAGCCTCCCCGAACAGGCGCCGGAATGTGGCGACTAGGGGCTTTTCACAGTCCCTTCATTTGAAGCCTACTTGTGACAATAAGCGATTTTCATTTCATTTCAATTGGCAGGCTGCGCATCGATGATTATCCATCTCACAGCCAATGCCATCCATAACCTCAAAATAGTTGCGCTTGAACCCAATGGCACTCATGGTCTTGAGACGGCGCAGACGTGCAATGAACCCCCATCTGAGCACACCCCTGCTCGGATGGAATTTCACATCGGCCCCAATCCCTAAACCCCCACTCCCCCCTCAGAAGCCGGAGACCCATAGCAGTAGCCGTCTCGCGGAAATACCCTCTGTGCCTTTTCGCACTGCATAGAGGGGTTTCCTGTATGGACTGCTGCTATATATGCTTCACCTACTTTCCCTCGCCCCTCGCCTGGACACACCTTGTCGCTCCTTGTTGCCATCCTGCGAAGATCCCTCTACGCAGGAGCCCTCCCCCTTAAATCCGTGGTGAGGGTGTTGCACACAGCAGTCCCAGACAATCGTAGACTGTATCAGTTCACCGAGATCTCACTGGTTCTAATCCCGTTCTGGCCCACTTGTGAGAAGAAGTGGCCATAATGGGGTATGCGCCGTGGCTAATAGACCCCTAAAATTGCACCCACTGTCTAGTTAAGAATTGCTATCACTCCTAACGTCTGTACACAACCTGAATTCCTATTTCTTCAGAAATTGGAAACAGGACCAGAACATATAGTACATGCTGAGTGCGAAAAAAACAGCTTGATATACCACTGTGATCTATTGAAGTACATTTTAATAAAACGCTGCAGAGCTTGCAAAATACCCAAGAGTCAGACTCTTTATTAAAAAGCAGGATGCAATGCAGCACAAAACAAATGTGTACCCACTGAGATCTTACGGTCCAAGGCTACGATACATTTGAACGTCTCTATTATTTTATTTTGACTTGTTAATTTTAAATGATAATATGAATCTAGGACCATGCAGCTCTGCCCTAGGCTGCAATATAGATTTGTCCCTTCATGTTTTACACTGCCTTGCCATTTTTAACTGAATTGTTTTGTGTTCATTTATAACACAGCTCTATTTCACACAGCCCCACAAGGCAAAAAAGAAAAACTGACCTCAAAATATTGGAAGAAATTTACCGGTGCCAATTGTAGTCAATCCGAACACTTTCCTTGATTCTTTCTCTGTGTGAATTCTTGGCCCATTTCTCTCTTTTATCTTTGTCCACCTAGCGAGTTGAAAAGCATTTCACTGAATACAAAGACTTCGCAATGACTGTAGCTAAACTAGTGAAGAATATAAGATCAGTGAGAAGCTAGATCTGTTTGTTTGAACTCTAAATTTATAAGGAATAAACCACATGACCGCCTAGCGTCAAAAAATTCAGGATGACGGGTCCCTCGTGTGTGAGGCAGGAGTGTCAGTTGTCTAAGTTGGCTTTACATTCGCAAATTCTGAAACGAGAGACCCATGTGCCTGATTTCAACCTAAATTGGTGGCTGTGTTGGTGAAGGGAGGTGGGTGGGTGGGTGGGTGGGGGGGGGGGGGGGGTGTTGAGGAGGTGGAGTGGGGGGGAGGTGGCGAAGCAGGGTGTTAAGACAGTTGGCCAAACTGAACCTATCCCATTCCTACCAGGTGGGCTAGCTTCTGATTGGGCTACCATTTTGCTTCATCTTTAATATCCAGTAGGAGGTACGGTGGTGCAGTGATTAACACTGCTGCCTCACAGCGCCAGGGACCCGGGGTCGATTCCGGCCTTGGGTGGCTGTCTGTGTGGAGCTTGCCTATTCTCCCCGTGTCTGAATGGGTTTCCTCCCACAGTCCAAAGTTGTGCAGTTTAGATGCCCCTCAGTGTCTGAGGATGCCCAGGTTAAGTGGGATTGCAGGGATAGGGTGCAGGAATGGGCCTGCGTGGGGTGTTCTTCCCGAGGGTTGGTGAAGAATCGAGTGGCCTACTTCTGCACTGTGAGGATTCGATGGAGGCTGGATATTTTGGTGGTTTTAATATCAATCCTGCTCTGCATACCTTTCTCGTAGTATAATGAGCAAGGTTTATTAACAGGAAATTAACTATAGAATACGTTCCGAAGGAACAGGAGCTAACAGAGGAAGTTCTGAAATTCAATGCGGTAAAAACAGACTTCAATTCAATCCCTCACCATACTCCAGAGAACTGCAGTGTCAAAGGGCAGAATTGCAGAATACGATCCAGAGTTCATTGGTAAACTCCCTGCCATGCCATCAGTAAAAATGGGGTTGATTGCTTCAGGCATCATTAAGCAATGGCCCTGATCATAATAGGTACGATACCATCGCAATGCAAGAGTTCATTAGCATCAGTAGGTTTCCATTGGAAACTCTCCCTTTGAGAGTGAGTCTGATCAGTATTAGGTCACATTTTGTATTTTCTTCTGTCCATTTTAAAAGATGATAATTTTCACCTTTGTGCCTGTGCAGTTGAGGCAACATTTCACAGCAAACAAAACTAATGACTCACTGCCGGGACTAAATCATTGGTACCGTCAATCTTGACCAGCAGAAGTACAAGAGAATGGCTTAGATGTTTTGATAACTTGATTTCTGGGTTGAACTCTTTGGAAACAGTCAGCTTCCCCCTTGAGCTACATTTGCGAACGGATTTGAGCCCCTATTTTATTATTCCATTGCGACAGTGAGTTGCTGTTGGAGTTTTTCAGTGAGCTTCATTATTGTAAGGCATCACGGGCAGTATAGATTGTTATTGCAAGAGATTGTGCAGTCTGCTCTTTACAGCTCATTACTTGAAGGAATATTATAGAACCATTCACACAATAGTAGGTCAACAGCAACTGGCTGAGACTAATAAAATATTCTGGACTAATTTCTGAATGGATGCAAGTTGAAAGGAATACAGTGAGCAGTTTAGTTTTGTATAGATACATTGGACAACCTGAAGTCAGACAATTTACTGAAAACCTGGTTTTATCATTAATAATAATAACAGAAGTACCCTCGAGTTGAACTACCGAATTCTGAAATGGAAGCAAAGCGTATGAATGACATTTTACTGTCTAAATGCTGAGGAGAGACCTTTCGTGATTCATGAGCTTGAGGGACAACTGTGTCATTTAAATAAAATGAAATGTAATTTGCTTATTAAGTCAAAAGGCTGGAACAGGAAAACATAATACATTGAAGTTCATTCTTGTGGCATTCACAATCTGGCGAAAATAATGACCGCGCCAGATTTTGCCGTCAAAATAATAGTGAGTGCTTGCTGCTGCATGTGTGTAAATGGTTAAATGTTACAACAACTTTGCTGAGGAGCAGATACAAGATTAAATGGCAAAATCTGGAAGTTGCTATTGGATTATTGCACTGTTTCACTGATGGCTTCAAGAAACTAATCATTTGCTGTCTGTGTCATCATTGAAACACATTGAATGCCATGCTATTGCTGTCTTTATCTCATAGCTGTAAACTTTAGTCACCAACAGAAAGTTCAATTTTTTTTGTAACAAGAGTAACTTGCATTTCAATGTGACAAATTTTAATAACTGCTAATTAATCACTCTGACACTGCAAATTAATCATTACTTGTTCCTTTTAAAAAAATTAATGGCCAATTTAACGTGGCCAATCCACCTATACTGCATATCTTTTTGGGTTGTGGGGGTGAGGCCCACGCAGACAGTGGGGGAATGTGCAAGCACCACATGGACAGTGACCCGGGGCCAGGATCGAACCCGGGTCCTCGGCGCCGTGAGGCAGCAGTGCTGAAACAATGTGCCACCGTGCCGCCCCCGATCAGTAATAGCTCCTATGGTATTGATTTTAATTGTAAATATTTAAAATGCCAAATTTAAAATGTTCAAACTATTTTTAAATTTCTTTGCGTATGATGCTCTCTTAATCCCGTTTTGCCCCTTTTTCAAAATTTCTCTTTCTGAACCTGATTTCAGATTGAATTTGCTCACCCTAATTCACACCTTCTTCTCAATCCTTCCGCTATTCATTTTGCAACCCTTCAATCGAATTGATAAATAGATAACTTGTCCTGTTCACTCAGGTTCCAGATGACTGGTTTGACTCTCTATTATTAATTCACACTCACAGCAAATTGTAAGTGAAAAAGCTTTGAAACCTAAACGTGCATAGACAAGTCTAACTAACTACAGACCCCGCCATTCAGCATGATCATGGCTGATCATACAACTCAATAGCCTAATCCTGCTTTCTCCCCATAGCCTTTGATCCCATTCTCCCCAAGTGCCATATCGAGCCGCCTCTTGAATCCACCTAACCTGCACACCTTTGGACTGTGGGAGGAAATCGGTGCACCCGATGGAAATCCATGCAGACACAGTGAGAACGTGCAAACTCCACAGTCATCCAAAATCGGATACGAACCCGGGGCCTTAGCGCCATAAGAACATAAGAACTAGGAGCAGGAGTAGGCCATCTGGCCCCTCGAGCCTGCTCCGCCATTCAATGAGATCATGGCTGATCTTCTGTGGACTCAGCTCCACTTTCCGGCCCGAACACCATAACCCTTAATCCCTTTATTCTTCAAAAAACTATCTATCTTTATCTTAAAAACATTTAATGAAGGAGCCTCTACTGCTTCACTGGACAAGGAATTCCATAGATTCACAACCCTTTGGGTGAAGAAGTTCCTCCTAAACTCAGTCCTAAATCTACTTCCCCTTATTTTGAGGGTATGCCCCCTAGTTCTGCTTTCACCCGCCAGTGGAAACAACCTGCCCGCATCTATCCTATCGATTCCCTTCATAATTTGATATGTTTCTATAAGATCCCCCCTCATCCTTCTAAATTCCAACAAGTACAGTCCCAGTCTACTCAACCTCTCCTCGTAATCCAACCCCTTCAGCTCTGGGATTAACCTAGCGAATCTCCTCTGCACACCCTCCAGTGCCAGTACGTCCTTTCTCAAGTAAGGAGACCAAAACTGAACACAATACTCCAGGTGTGGCCTCACTAACACCTTATACAATTGCAGCATAACCTCCCTAGTCTTAAACTCCATCCCTCTAGCAATGAAGGACAAAATTCCATTTGCATTCTTAATCACCTGTTGCACCTGAAAACCAACTTTCTGCGACTCATGCACGAGCACACCCAGGTCTCTCTGCACAGCAGCATGTTTTAATATTTTATCATTTAAATAATAATCCCTTTTGCCGTTATTCTTACCAAAATGGATAACCTCACATTTGTCAACATTGTATTCCATCTGCCAGACCCTAGCCCATTCACTTAGCCTGTCCAAATCCCTCTGCAGACTTCCAGTATCCTCTGCACTTTTTGCTTTACCACTTATCTTAGTGTCGTCTGCAAACTTGGACACATTGCCCTTGGTCCCCAACTCCAAATCATCTATGTAAATTGTGAACAGTTGTGGGCCCAACACTGATCCCTGAGGGACACCACTAGCTACTGATTGCCAACCAGAGAAACACCCATTAATCCCCACTCTTTGCCTTCTATTAATTAACCAATCCTCTATCCATGCTCCTACTTTCCCCTTAATGCCATGCATCTTTATCTTATGCAACAACCTTTTGTGTGGCACCTTGTCAAAGGTTTTCTGGAAATCCAGATATACCACATCCATTGGCTCCCCGTTATCTACCGCACTGTTAATGTCCTCAAAAAATTCCACTAAATTAGTTAGGCACGACCTGCCCTTTATGAACCCATGCTGCGTCTGTCCAATGGGACAATTTCCATCCAGATGCCTCGCTATTTCTTCCTTGATGATAGATTCCAGCATCTTCCCTACTACCGAAGTTAAGCTCACTGGCCTATAATTACCCACTTTCTGCCTACCTCCTTTTTTAAACAGTGGTGTCACGTTTGCTAATTTCCAATCCGCCGGGACCACCCCAGAGTCTAGTGAATTTTGGTAAATTATCACTAGTGCATTTGCAATTTCCCTAGCCATCTCTTTTAGCACTCTGGGATGCATTCCATCAGGGCCAGGAGACTTGTCTACCTTTAGCCCCATTAGCTTGCCCATCACTACCTCCTTGGTGATATCAATCCTCTCAAGGTCCTCACCTGTCATAGCCTCAATTCCATCAGTCACTGGCATGTTATTTGTGTCTTCCACTGTGAAGACCGACCCAAAAAACCTGTTCAGTTCCTCAGCCATGAGGTAGTGGTGCTAACCACTGTGCCACCATACCGCCTGTTCCTGTAGATGTATAAGTGACAGGAGATTGGGCCCTGCTGCAAATCCTATCAGCTTGCCCCTTTGTCTACTAATGGCTATTTTCTGTGTAAATGGCAACACAAATTCTTTGTGCTCCTTACGTCAGCTTCCCTTTAGTTTATTGGATGCCATAATGGCAGCATGAGGTTTATAAATCACAATAATACACAACATAATACCAAACACACAGATTACAATGGTAGTCACCAACAAGATGTATTGCCAGCGTCTCTCGCTTGGCTGGCCCTATTGAGGTGGCTTGGAAATCAATGGGTTACAGATAACTCTGTATGGCTTCCTGTTAGTAAAGTGACGATGTGCACTGCGGGAATAATAGAAATATTGGTTAATAAAGCATTGAGATTGGAACAGTGTTGGATGACACAAGGTTTGCTCCATTGGCAATGTCCATTCCATGGAGCTTTGTTTAAGCTTACCTGTCCTTTTAAGGGAACAATATCTATGTCAGGGTTACTGTATAAGGAGAAGGAGGGGCACACCTAGATGAAAAGGTAAACATTTGCAGAACTGAAGATACAGCTGACTTCGATGGGAAAAGAGCAGAAGGATAGCTTGGGGCTGTGAAACTGAGTATGAAAGCTTTTATGCTTCTCAGAAGATGGGGTGGGTAAGTTCATGGCAAGCGTGTTTTCGTGTTGAATGTTGTTGAATTTTGCATGCCTTTTTTATGTTGTTGATTGAATGGGTTCAAATTAGTGCTTTTAGCTGTTTAGATTTTTTAGTAGCAATCCATTTAATCTTGTGTTGCCTATTATGTATTTTTTTTCTTTTCTTTTCATGCACTTAATGATCTTTTGAGCTGCTCGCAGAAAAATACTTTTCACTGTACCTCGATACACATGACAATAAACAAAAATCCAAATCCAATCCAATTGTGGTTTTTTTTAGTTAATTTGATGTTCAGATTCCTCTGCTTGCTGCGATGATATTTTATCAAACTCTGTGGAGATTACCTACTACTGACTTTTGTTATTTTCCACTGTCAGTACATGCTAGTTGTAAAATTTCTGTGTAAATACTAAAAAACGTACCATTTAATAAAAAACAGCAGAACATTAGTTTGTAATAGATCCAGGCTTCAACTAACATTACACAAGTTGGTCCTTGTGAGGCTGAATAATTTTCAACAAACTCTTCATGTCTATCCAAGTAAAACCTTTTCATAACTTTCATGGTGCAGCACAACCTTCTAAAAACTGAATTTGTTGAGGTTGCATGATATTCTTACTGCACTTAGAGAAAGCATTGTCCAAGGCTGCTACAGTTTTTAAGAAGCAGATTTCCGACCTGTTGCTGGTTATTAATGACAAGACCATTCATGAAGAAATGTTGTCCTTGAGTACCATTCACCCACTTTATTTGAGCAACATTCAAGCACATTGAGATATATAGATGTATAGATGGTGCAGTGGTTTGCACTGATGCCTCTGAGCGCCAATTGCATTGCGAGCTTGCACTTTCTCCCCGTGTCTGCGTGTGTTTCTTCCGGGTGCTCCGGTTTCCCCCCACAGTCCAAAGATGTGCAGGTTTGGTGGATTGGCCATGCTAAATTGCCCCTTAGTGTCCAAAACGGTTAGGTGGGGTTACTGGGTTGTGGCGATAGGGTCGGGCTTGAGCTTGGGTGGGATACTCTTTCCAAGGGTCAATGCAGACCCGATGGGCTGAATGCACTGTAGAGATTCTATCATTTTAAGTAGATTTTGTTTTGTAAATGCATGGAAGATTTCTACTCCGAGGGCTGTATACATCTAGTACGTTTGTGTGGCGTCAGACTAACTACATCACAGAAACATAAAATAAACCTTCCTCCTTGCTCCTTGCTGTTTTGAAATGTTTTTTTATTTTTTGGTTAGGGCTTTGTTTGCATTTGAGTCCTGGTCATAACCTCTATGATAAACAGAATAGTTTCCATTCGTCATCATTGCCACTCTTTTACAGGTCTCTGTGATGCCCTGAGCTCTTTTTAAAGATGGCTGTTCTATTAAAGCATATTGACATTTTGAGAAAATGGGGGTTTTTGATAGCTTCACTGGAGCTGTGATTTTCAAAAGCAAAATGCAATCGAGTTAATGCAGGGTGAATGAATGTTACAGCTCCTTCACTGACCTAGTTAGTTTTTACGCTGACTATACACTAAGAACCAGATGCTCACGAGGACGCCATTGTTTATTTTGAATTAGCAATAAAAACTCAACATTCAGTGCTAGATAGTGTTTGACAAAATGCCAACTGATCATACACAAAGGAATCTTTATTGCAAAACTACATTGTGGGAAGAATGTGAAAGGGATATCTTATCACCCTGTCAACAAGTAAAATCATGTTGTTTGAAAGGATAGTTGTGAACTGATCCTTAGGTAATCCAATTTCCAATGGCAGCGCAAAAGGAGGCCATTCAGCCCATTGTTTGTGTGCCAGCTGTCCATAGGAGCATTTTCTCTAATGCCACCATCCCCCCACCCCCCTTCTCCCTAGAGCCTTTAAACGTCTTCATTTTCAGGTAATAATCCATTCTTATAAAAATACATCAAAACACTTAAAAACAAATTTCCATTTGTTGTTTTGTTTCCCACGCTCATCAAGGTTAGGGATATTGGTGTATGGGATTGGAATTGGTGCTTCTCCTGAGATTTTCGAGGTATTGAAATATCGTGATAAAGTTTATTACATCACAGATATTGAAAATACATTGTAATGCGAAGCGGCAATCAGCAGATTCTCCAGACTTTCTTTTCTTTTCATTTTTAAAAATAAATTTAGAGTACCCAATTCATTAACAGAAGGATTGAATTTAAGAGCCGTGAGGTGATAATGCAGCTGTACAAAACTTTGGTAAGGCCACATTTGGAGTACTGTGTACAGTTCTGGTCACCTCATTTTAGAAAGGATGTGGAAGCTTTGGAAAAGGTGCAAAGGATATTTACCAGGATGTTGCCTGGAATGGAGAGTAGGTCTTACGAGGAAAGGTTGAGGGTGCTAGGCCTTTTCTCATTAGAACGGAGAAGGATGAGGGGCGACTTGATAGAGGTTGAAAGATGATCAGGGGAATAGATAGAGTAGACAGTCAGAGACTTTTTCCCCAGGTGGAACAAACCATTACAAGGGGACATAAGTTTAAGGTGAATGGTGGAAGATATAGGGGGGATGTCATAGGTAGGTTCTTTACCCAGAGAGTAGTGGGGGCATGGAATGCACTGCCTGTGGAAGTAGTAGAGCCGGAAACATTAGGGGCCTTCAAGCAGCTATTGGATAGGTACATGGATTACTGTAGAATGATATAGTGTAGATTAATTTGTTCTTAAGGGCAGCACGGTAGCATTGTGGATAGCACAATTGCTTCACAGCTCCAGGGTCCCAGGTTCGATTCCGGCTTGGGTCACTGTCTGTGTGGAGTCTGCACATCCTCCCCGTGTGTGCGTAGGTTTCCTCCGGGTGCTCCGGTTTCCTCCCACAGTCCAAAGATGTGCAGGTTAGGTGGATTGGCCATGATAAATCGCCTTTAGTGTCCAAAATTGCCCTTAGTGTTGGGTAGAGGTGTTGACCTTGGGTGGGGTGCTCTTTCCAAGAGCCGGTGCAGACTCGATGGGCCGGGTGGCCTCCTTCTGCACTGTAAATTCTATGATAATCTATGATTAATCTAGGACAAAGATTCGGCACAACTTCGTGGGCCGAAGAGCCTGTTCTGTGCTGTATTTTTCTATGTTCTATGTTTTATTTCTTCCAATTTTTTCCAATTAAGGGGCAATTTAGCGTGTTCAATCCACCTACCTTGCACACCTTTGGGTTGTGGGGGCGAAACTCATGCAAACACAGGGAGAATGTGCAAACGCCACACAGACAATGACCCAGAGCCGGGATAGACCCCGGACCTCAGCGCCGTGAGACTGCAGTGCTAACCACTGCGCCACCATGCTGCCAGATTCTCCAGACTTGCTGATCAAAGAAACACAGAGACAATGTTAAACCATTGGCCGGAATTCTCCAGCCTCTGGGATTCACTGTTCCCGCTGGCAGCGCACCCCCGCCCATGGGGTGTGTTCAATGGGAAACCCTATTGGCAAGGAGCGGGAGTATACAATCCCGCCACCAGCGAATGGCGTGCCACCAAGAAACATGTGGCCGGGGGACCGAAGAACCCAGCTCATTCTTTGTTCTAGCCTCTTAAAAGTTGTGTTGCACAGAGATACCTAAAGGTTCCAATACTTCTCACTGATAGTGAAGACTTATGTCGTTCATCCTTTCCACTTTGTTGCTCAGAAGTCATTTGACCTTTCTACCTTGTGATATTAATGAGGAAATAGAATCCAATTTTCTGCATGAAATAATTATGCTGAATAATTGCATGCACCGAGGCAGAAGAAAGTCGTCTTCAACTTCTACAGAATGGAAAAGATCTTGTGCAGTTCATCTGGGTTTCAGGTATTGGATCCTTTCCCCCAAATATGAATATCCTGTCACTGTGTTCGGATGATGCAATGGCGGGGGAGAAATCAAGGGCCTGGAAACAGGAGAAGGACCTGGGCCTACATTTTGTCTCCCTGGTCCTGAATGAAATATCTTTATATTTGGGATTCTGATTTTCAGTTTTGAACTTCTAGCTTAAATACCAGTACATTGTATTTTGACAATATAAAAGTCTCATTGCCTTGATCCAACATTGTGCCTCTTCATAGCCTTAGAGTATCACTCCATTGCATTCATCTGCCTCCTTCCTCCAACAGACGTCCTGAGTCATTGTTTAATGTTAATAATTTTGTCACCCATGAAAACTCCTTAAAGGCAGACTTATCTACCACCGGACAAATTTGGAGCAGTTTTATTTCCCTTTCACAGGACGTGGTTGTTGCTTGCTCTTGTGGAGGTGGCTGTGAGCTGCCTTCTTGAATTGCTGCAGTCTACATGGTGTAGGTACACCCACAGTGCTGTTAGGGTGGGAAATGCTGACCCAATGACAGTGAAGGAACGGCGATATTGTTCCAAGTCAGGATGGTGTACAACTTTGGGAGGGGGGGGGGTGTCTTTGCAGCTGGTGGTGTTTCCATGTGTCTGTGGTCCTTGCCTTTCTAAGTGATAGACGTTGTGGGCTTGGAGGGTGCTGCCAAAGCAACCTTGGTGAGGTGCCGCGGTGCATCTTGTAGATAGTACACACTGTGGTAAACCACTGTATTGTACTGTTGTACTGTTACATGCCTGGGCTTGTCCCTGCTGGGTCCAAACCACTGTAGTATATAATCTGTGTATTGTGGTAAACTGGCTCTGTATTATATGTAATGTTGCAATCTACTGCCTGCTGGCACCGCCTCCACCCCGGGCTCGGTATAAAGGTGGCTAGTCTCCGCCGTTGCCTCAGTTCGGGATCCGAGGCCAGTATGCTTTCTGTTTAGTTTATTAAAGCCTCAGTTACGTTCACCACTCATTGTGAGTTCATTGATGGCAGGGCCCGACCCTGACCGCATGCGACCCCGACCCCCGCTGTTCCAAGGCCCTGAAGAGATGCCTGGGGTTCTTCTCTTACTACGGCCATTGGGTCCCCAATTATGCGGACAAGACCCGTCCACTTATTAAATCCACCATTTTTCCCCTGACGGCTGAGCCCCGCCTGGCCTTCAACCGCATCAAGGCAGATATTGCCAAAGCCACGATGCATGCTGTGGACGAGTCCAATCCGTTCCAGGTGGAGAGCAATGCGTCGGACTTTGCTCTGGCCGCTACCCTCAACCATGGGCCGTGGCTTTCTTCTCCCGTACCCTCCATGCCTCCGAAATTCGACACTTCTCCGTCAAAAAGGAAGCCCAAGCCATTGTAGAAGCTGTGTGACATTGGAGGCATTACTAGGTCGGCAGGCGATTCACTCTCCTCACTGACCAATGGTTGGTTGCCTTCATGTTTAACAATACACAGCGGGGCAAAATCAAGGATGACAAGATTCTGAGGTGGAGGATCGAACTCTCCACCTACAACTACGATATCTTGTATCGACCTGGGAAGCTCAATGAGCCTCCAGATGCCCTATCCCACGGTACATGTGCCAGCGCACAAGTAGACCGACCCCGGGCCCTCCACAATGACCTCTGTCACCCAGGGTCACCCGTTCTTTTCACTTTACCAATGCTTGCAACCTGCCTTACTCCATCGAGGAGGTCAGGACCGTGACCAGGGACTGCCAGGTCTGTGCGGAGTGCAAACCTCACTTCTATCTGCCAGACAGAGCGCACCTGGTAAAGGCCTCTCACCCCTTTGAGCGCCTCAGCATCATTTCAAAGGGCCCCTCCCCTCCACTGACCATAACGTGTACTTCCTCAACATTATTGACGAATACTCAAGATTCCCCTTTGTCATCCCATGCCCTGACATGACCTCTGCCACTGTCATCAAGGCCCTGCACAGTATCTTCACCTTGTTCGGGTTCCCCACCCACCTATATCCATAGCGATCAGGGTTCCTCCTTCATGAGCGACGAGTTGCGTCAGTTCCTGCTCAGCAAGGGCATCGCCTCCAGCAGGAAGACCAGCTACAACCCCCGGGGCAATGGACATGTGTAGAGGGAGAACGCGACGGTCTGGAAGGCCGTCCTCCTGGCCCTACGGTCTAGAAGCCTCCCAGTCTCCCGCTACAGGAGGTCCTCTCCGATGCGCTCCACTCCATCCGGTCGCTCGTGTGCACTGCCACCAACGAGACCCCTCACGAGCGTATGTTTGCCTTCCCCAGGAAGTCCACCTCTGGGGTCTCGCTCACGTCCTGGCTGACAGTCCCAGGGCCCATCCTCCTCTGTAAGCATGCGAGGATCCATAAAGCAGATCCCCTCGTCGAGAAGGTCATGCTCCTCCATGCCAATCCACAATATGCCTACGTGGCACATCATGACGGGCGACAGGACACAGTCTCCCTCCGGGACTTGGTACCTGCAGGCTCCCCAGCGACCATCACCACCACCCACGAACCTACACTGTCTCCCTCCACCACTAGCCAGCTCATTCAAGGTCTGGCACCCGCAGGACCACCGGCGGCCATCACCACCATTCCTGCCCATGCACCACCCCCCCCCTCCACCGACTCAACTACTGGGTGAAGAAGAGGACAACACGCTCCCGGACTCGCAGGTCTCGACACCGGTGCCCACACCACAGCCGGGACTGAGGCGATCACGGCGGAAGGTCAAGGCCCCCGACAGACTTGATCTTTAAGTCCACTTTACCCCTGCTGGACTCTTTTTTTAACAGGGGGTGAATGTGGCTAACCACTGTATTGTACTGTTGTACTGTTACATGCCTGGGCTTGTCCCTGCTGGGTCCGAACCACTGTAGTATATCATAGAATCATAGAATTTACAGTGCAGAAGGAGGCCATTCGGCCCATCGAGTCTGCAATGGCTCTTGGAACGAGCACCCTACCCAAGCCCACACCTCCACCCTATTCCCATAACCCAGTAACCCCACCCAACACTAAGGGCAATTTTGGACACTAAGAGCAAATTAGCATGGTCAATCCACCTAACCTGCACATCTTTGGACGGTGGGAGGAAACCGGAGCACCCGGAGGAAACCCACGCAGACACGGGGAGGATGTGCAGACTCCGCACAGACAGCGACCCAAGCCGGAATCGAACTTGGGACCCTGGAGCTGTGAAGCAATCATGCTAACCACTGTGCTGTCGTGCTGCCCATATATAATCTGTGTACTGTGGTAAACTGCCACTGTATTATATGTAATGTGGTAAACTACTGCCTACTGGCTCCGCCTCCCCCCGGGCTCGGTATAAAGGTGGCTAGTCTCCGCCGCTGCCTCGGTTCGGTATCCGAGACCAGGAGGCTTTCTGTTTAGTTTATTAAAGCCTCACTTACGTTCACCACTCGTCGTGTGTTCATTGATGGCATATCACACACAGCTGTCACTACGTTTCAGTAATGGGGGGAAGGAATGTTTAAATTGGTAAATGGTGTCCCAAGCAAGAGGGCTGCTTTGTCGTGGAAGTTGTAAGAGTTTGAGTGAGATGACCAAACGTGTTTACTCAATCAAATCATTTGTTGAATCGCAGCAAAGAGTGAAATCAATATTGTGAAGAGTTATTTATTGCCCTGTTAATTGAAAAAAGAAAATCCTCATAACATTTCACATTACAATGCACTCGTCTTAAAGATAACTCTGACTTTGCTTGTCATTTCATTATCTTCCTACTGCTACGTCTAGAAGCAACATATAAATATTTTGACACCCAGCAGTGTGCTGTCTGAATTGGGATAATCCTCATTTATAAATGCACACAGTCACATTGGCTTTAGATCATCCAGATTTCAAGTGTAAACAATCTCTGTAGGATTGTAAGTGCAAATGAGTCTAGGCACCAGCAATAACTGCTAATGGGCGTCAAGGCAAAAACCATGACACCAGAAGCTACAGTAAGTGGTATGAACATTTCTAAAGGGGAGAAGACCAATTAAACTGCAGCTGATGTGTGAGGTGTGCAGAGAGGGCGCGATTTAACAGAAACATTTCAATGTGTCATTTTGGGCGCGTTTGGCGGGGTGCTTCTCGATGGTCGTGTTGGCGAGATCGCCGCTCATATTCAACGGCACGTAGAGCCGACCATTTGCCCCCACGTGATTGTCGACATTACTGGCACCCTCGCTGTTTGATTCGCCTGGCTCGCACCACAGCTTCTTGCTGCTAACCAGAGGGAGTTGCTTTTTAAGTGCTCCCACACCAGTCACACCCAGTCAACAGACAAGCACGGCAGCACGCAGACCTACTTCTTGCTTTGGCAATGCCGATCTGGACAGGATTCTCTGTGGGTGAGAGGTGGCCCATCCTATTCCCCCGATGGGAGCGGAGGATCAGCAGCAGGGTCAGCAATGACGCCTGGCAGGCAGCGGCAGCGACAGCGGCTGTCACTTCGGACAGCACAACCAGGACGACCGCTGTTCAATGTAGGAAGAACCAATGACCTCCACTGAGTTGCAGGGGTAAGTTACTACCTCTCTCCTGACCCCCTCACGCTCCCAAATCCCCCTCCCCACAATTCACTGGCTGACACCTCACACCCTCCCACATCCGATCTATGTGCTTCTCCCTCAAAAGCCCCTGGCAGCCATCAGCACAACACCTTCATGTCCAGGTGCGATTCCCACACATGCCACCTGCTACAGACCCCCTGACAATGTGGGCCTCATTATATCGGGTCTCCGCCTCAGTCTCAGGCCTCCGCACCGGCATCATCAGCCATGACCTCAGCAGGTATCCCTTGTCCTCCATGAGTCAACCCGTCATCCTGGGGTGGTCCTCGAAGTCGCCGAGGATCTCAGAGTGCCCCAGGGTGTAGCTGCCATGCACGCTCCCTGGGTAGCAGATACACAAGTGCATGATGTGGAGGTGGTGATCTGAATACCATCTGAACATTCAGGGTGTGGAACCCCTTCCTGATGCCCAGGTGCATGCAGGGTTACGTGCATTCGACTTGATCTCACGAATGATTGGATTGGATTGGATTTGTTTCTTGTCACGTGTACCGAGGTACAGTGAAAAGTATTTTTCTGCGAGCAGCTCAACAGATGATTAAATACATGGGAAGAAAAGAAAATACATAATAGGGCAACACAACATATACAATGTAACCTCATAAGCACTGACATCGGATGAATCATACAGGGGTGTAGCATTAGTGAGGTCAGTCCATAAGAGGGTCATTTAGGAGTCTGGTGACAGTGGGGAAGAAGCTGTTTTTGAGTCTGTTCGTGCGTGTTCTCAGACTTCTGTATCTCCTGCCCAATGGAAGAAGTTGGAAGAGTGAGTAAGCCGGGTGGGAGGGGTCTTTGATTATGCTGCCCTCTTCCCCCAGGCAGCGGGAGGTGTAGATGGAGTCAATGGATGGGAGGCAGGTTCGTGTGATGGACTGGGCGGTGTTCACGACTCTCTGAAGTTCTTGTGGTTCTGGGCCGAGCAGTTGCCATACCAGGCTGTGATGCAGCCAGATAGGATGCTTTCTATGGTGCATCTGTAAAAGAGATTGAAATGAGATTGAAATGAATGCAAATGAGGGTGAGTGATATTCTCGCCAGTTCTGGGCAAGATCCATAACTCGCCATTAGGAGAGGGCAGATTGAATCACAAACTGGTTTGCGCCTGGAACGAACCTCGATTTTGGCCTTTCCTGCTATTCACCCAACACGCCCCAATCCGTGGTGGTTAAATCGCAACTTATAGAACTATAGATACTTTAAGAAATGTCTATGCAGACCAATTGGGAATTGCAACTATTGTCATAGTAAAACAATAGCAGCATATATAAAGAATGCTTAAACAGGAAATTCCATTCATAAATGTCTAGACTACTGCCATAGTTCGCAATGTAATTCCTACTTTGTTAAATGTCAAGGTGCTGTCCTCTGATAACTAATCTCTTAATTCCTTGCCCTTTTTCATTGCTGTATAAAGTTGCATAAAATGTTAATTGAAAATAAGGTGTGCAAATTTTTATTGCAGTAATGTCCATAGTCTGATAAACAAATTTGCGATGGTGCGTACAGAAGATATGGGATCAGGTGGATCCATCAAAAATATCCTCAAACAAGTAATGTTATTTATTTAGTCAAGCCTTGTGATTAAGCTTAGAGGAAAGGTGGAAAATTGTCTTGTGCAAAGGGCAATGTGCCTGGCGAAATTAAACTCGGCCTCGTGAAATGGGCTGGGAGCAAATCAGCAGTCATGTTTTTTTTTCACTACCTCGCTCCAACCTTTCCACTGAAATTCATAGGACACCAGTTCAAACACTTTTGCGGAGATCGCTTAGCCACACTGACATTTTTACTGTACTTGGTTTGAAACTATAAGTCTTGGCAATATTTTCCAAGTAGATGGAAATGAAAAACTAGCACAAAAACTGGCCGCTGATTCTCCACAGGCCCATTTTGGACGGCTTTCCCTGACCAATTTTGTCTCCATACTGTCTTGCGTTTATTATAATATTATCAACATTTCAGTTTCACCTCATTGCTTTGATCAGTGTGGGAGACACCCATGATGGAGCTCATCGCCATCATTGGGAAGCTTTACGTCTGCTTTCCATGGCTCACACATTAGGTGGGTGAACACCGATGAATCGAGCTAATCCAGCTTCCTAACATACCTGGTCAGAGTAACTGAGAAACAAAGGTGAATTAAAATGTGGGGCGGGATTCTCCCAGCCATGGGCCAGGCCGGAGAATCCCTGCGACCGGGCCACGCTGCCCTGACGCTGGCACGCGATTCTCCGCAGAGCGGAGAGTCAGCACCATTGGCGCCAGTGTGTTTGGCGCGGCGCCGGTCGTGGGCCACTCTACGCGGCCGGCGGGAACTCTGCATGCAAGGGTCGGGTGGCGGCCTGTGGGTGGGGGCTCTGACCCCGGGGCGGGGGCTCCGATGCGGCCTGGCCCGCGATTGGGGCCCACCGATCGGCGGGCCAGCGGTCCTCCCGGCCTCTTTTCCTACGCGCCGGCCCCTGTACTCCTGCGCTATGTTGCGTTGGGGCAAGTGCGTTGAAGGAGGCCACTACGCATGTGCGGATCCGGCGGCGCACAGTTCGCACTGGGATCGGCAGCTGGAGCAGTGTGAACCGCTCCAGCACCGTGCTGGCCCCCTGCAGGGGCCAGAATTACTCCTGGCAGCGGCCCGTTCACGTTGTCGTAAAACGCGACGGCATTAACAGCGCCGTGGACACTCGGCCGCGGGATGGGAGAATCCCGCCCGTGATTTGTCAAGATAATGTTGAAGTTCAATGTGCCACAGGTGAGGCACGATCGATTTGGCTGGAGACGAAGTTGAATTCAAACTGAGGCTTTATTAGTCTCTGAAGTGTGGCCTCCCACAGCAGCTGACGAAATGGCTGCGAGCTGAAGGCCACGCATATTTATAACCCGGCTCCTGGGCGGAGCTAGCATGCAGGGGCCCAGGTGAACCTATAGTGCAGGTTCTACCGTACAACCCTTAATATAAGACCACAGTGGTTTACCACATTCATCCTCTGTTAAAATTGAGTCCGGCGGGGGTGGTGGATAACTATATACAATTCGCAATCTTTAATACTTACAGAACAGTAAAAAAAATGTCTCTGGTCATCCGACGGGCCGGTCAGAGGTTCAGCCGGTCCAGCGCCTTGATCGTCCTCTGAGATCGACGAAGTGGAGCCGGCGATGTTGGTGCTGTCGTGGTCGAAGTTGACTCCGGGAGTGTGCCGATATCCTCTTAATCAACGGGGGTGGGCAGGGGGAGGATGGACAGTCCTAGGGGGGGTGATGGAGGTGGCGGGGGAGGGGAGGGTGGTGCCGGGGGCGGCGGGGGTGGTGTGGGGGTGGAACCTGCTGGTGCCAGGTCCCTGAGGGAGACGGTATCCTGGCGGCCATCGGGGAAAGCCACGTAGGTGTACTGTGGGTTTGCGTGGAGCAGGTGCACCTTTTCCACCAACGGATCCGCATTGTGGAGCCACACATGTTTACGGAGAAGCACGGTTCCCGGAGCTGTGAGCCAAGTTGGGAGCGATACCCCGGATGTGGACTTCCTGGGGAAGGCAAAAAGACGTGTACTGTTAGTAGCAGTGCAGAGTAATGAGTGAATGGAATTTAGTGCATCAGGGAGGACCTCTTGCCAACGGGAGGCCGGGAGATTTCCGGACCATAGGGCCAGCTGTATGGCCCTCCATACTCCCATTCTCCCTTTCTACCTGCCCGTTTCCCCGGGGGTTGTAGCTTGTCATTCTGCTAGAGGCGATACCCCTGGTGAGCAGGAACTGACGTAGCTCATCACTCATGAATGAGGATCCCCTGTTACTGTGGATGTAGGCAGGGAAGCCGAACAGAGTGAAGATAGAATTAAGGGCTTTAATGACGGTGGCAGACGTCATGTCGGGTCATGGGATGGCGAAGGGAAAATGGGAGTATTCATCGATCACACTGAGGAAATACGTGTGTCGGTCGGAGGAGGGGAGGGGGCCTTTGAAATCCACGCTGAGGCGTTCAAAGGGGCGGGAGGCCTTCACCAGGTGCGCGTGGTCCGGCCGGTAGAAGTGCGGTTTGCACTCTGCACAGACCTGGCAGTCCTTTGTGATCGCCCTTACTTCCTCGACGGAGTAGGGCAAATTTTGTGCCTTAATGAAGCGGTACAACCGAGTGACCACTGGTTGACAAAGGCTGTCGTGCAGGGCCCGGAGTCGGTCTACCTGTGCGCTGGCACATGGACCTCGGGATAGGGCGTCTGGGGCCTTATCCTGGGTGCTGTACCGTCTGCTCCTGGTGGCGACGGGTTTGCAATCTGGAGTTAGATTGGCAAAGAGGGAAGGAGGATCGACCTTTAGGGTCGCGAGGCTGCACACTGTGAGGGGTGGTAAGGGTCCGCCGAATTTAAGGGTGAGGCTCTGGAGGTTGCACTGAAAATCCAGGCCGAGGATAAGTGCAGCGCAGAGGTCAGGGAGGATGTAGAGGCGAAAACCGTGGAACTCCACGCCTTGGACTGTGAGCGCGACCGTGCAGTACCCCTGGATAGCTACGCGATGGGATCTGGAGGCCAGGGAGATACTTTGATTGGTAGGGTGTACCTTAAGGGAGCAGCGGCTTACCGTATTTGGATGTCCAAAGCTCTCGGTGCTCCCGGAGTCCAGTTGGCAGGAGTTCACATGGCCGTTGACTTTCACGCTGGTGGATGCGTTGGTCAGAGTGTATGGTCGGGACTGGTCGATTGCCATGGATGCGAGTCGTGGTTGATCGTCGGGTAGTGAGGCAGCCACTGAGTTGGGGTCCTGAAACGCCATTCGTCTCCATGTGCTGCGGGGTGGACAAGATGGTGGTGCCCGGAGGTCCTGGGGATCACCAAATGGCGGCGCCCATGGAACGCACGTTGCGGGGGTGGAGCAAGATGGCGACGCCCATGAAACGCACGTGTTGTGCGGGAGAAAAGATGGCGGCACCCATTGCTCGCACATGGCCTGGGAGGAGGGGAGGATAGCGGCGCCCATTGTCCGTGACCGGGGGGGGGGGGGGGGGGGGGGGGTGGGGGGGGGGGGACCGCTGCCGCTGAGCGGGCCTGGCACACCGCTGCATAGTGGCCCTTCTTCCCGCAGGCCTTACAAAGGGCAGCGCGGGCCGGGCAGCATTGGCGGGGGTGTCTTTATTGGCCGCATAAATAGCATCGGGGCCCCCCGGAGATCACTGGCTGGCGCGTAGCGCTGGCATATTGGGTGGGTAGCTCCCCCGCTGGGGCGGCTGCCTGGGGGCCCATGAAGCTTGGGAGGAGTGGGCCGCGTGGTTGGGGGCGTAGGACTGTACATTGCGTAGGGCGACCGTCATGGAAAGCGCTAGTGTTTTAGTCACTGCGAGGTCGCACGAGGCCCCTTCTAGGAGCCGCTGGCTGATAACATCTGTCCCAATCCCAGTTACAAAAGCGTCCCTCAAAAGGAGATCTGAGTGCTCCTTACTGTAACGTCCTGGCAGTCACAGTCCCGCACTAGTGGGATCAGGGCCCTCCAGAAGTCCTCGATTGACTCACCAGGTAATTGAGTACGCGTTGCGAGCACTGGGGCACGACCAATTTGGCTGGAGACGAAGTTGAATTCAAACTGGGGCTTTATTAGTATCAGATGTGTGGCCTCCTACAGCAGCTGACGAAATGGCTGCGAGCTAGAGGCCACGCATATTTATAACCCGGCTCCTGGGCGGAGCTAGCATGCAGGGGCCTAGGTGAACCTGTAGAACACAATGGTTTACCACAAGTGCATGTCTGGCGAAGAGCGTGTTCGTCTTCTGCTCATAATTTTCTTTGAGACGAGTCATAGCATCAGCGTAATTGGGTGCATCCTAGATCAACGGGAAGACTTTAGAGCTGAGTCTGGAGTACAAAATTTGAACCTTCTGAGCCTCTGGAACAGGGGTCGGCGCCACGTTGATATACGCTTCAAAACAAGCTAGCCAGTGCTGAAAGTCCTTTCTGGCGTCGCTTGCGTGTGGATCCAGCTGCAGTCGATCTGGTTTAATCCAGAGGTCCACCTTCTGAATCTGATACTAATAAATTGAGGCACGATCAATTTGGCTGGAGACGAAGTTGAATTCAAACTGAGACTTTATTAGTGTCAGATGTGTGGCCTCCTACAGCAGCTGACGAAATGGCTGCGAGCTGGAGGCCACGCATATTTATAACCCGGCTAGCATGCAGGGGCCCAGGTGAACCTGTAGTGCAGGTTCTACCGTACAACCCTTAATATTAATATAGGGACACAGTGGTTTACCACAACAGGTAGTTGGTCCATAAAGTTGTTGGAGGGGATAATTCACTGTGTTCACGTTTAAACAACATATTTTCCTCCTGCTGGACATCGGAGCTGAGGAAGGCTGCAGGGAATCAGGTCCTGCTGGCAACATCCCAACTCTGCAATTGTATATGGACTTGGGGCGATCACCTTCCCAGTAAGGTCCTTTGGCCATGCAGTCAGCTAAGTTAATAACTTAACAGAATTCAGGTATTCCTCGCTCATGAAACAGGCAATTATTAAGAACTACATGATTGACTTATGTAAGTTATTCGCTAATGCTCTCTGCAACTATTGTTGTACTTCTTTGAAAGTTCAAAAGTAAAGAGTCTCCACCAATGGAAATGCAACAGGTGCTTTCGTTTCCTCTTTGCCCTGTAGGTTTGATTTACCTTTCTGGGAAGGACAATGGGTAATTTAAGGCCTGCAAACATTTGGTGTTAGTTGCTCAGAATTGTTTGACCCTGTAGCACTGCCATGATGCCCACTTAAATTACTTTAGGGTGTGACCACTATGTACAACTGTGGTGTCAGTGTGAGATTAAATGCTAGATTATAGAAACAAGAAGGTAATTCCTTCATGAAATACATGGACGTGTGTGGGGGACAAGCAATAGGGCTTGACATTTTACAGGTGGGGCTGGTTTAGCACACTGGGCTAAATAGCTGGCTTTTAAAGCAGACCAAGGCAGGCCAGCAGCATGGTTCAATTCCCGTTCCAGCCTTCCTGAACAGGTGCCGGAATGTGGTGACTAGGGGCTTTTCACAGTAACTTCATTGAAGCCTACTTGTGACAATAAGCGATTTTCATTTTTCATTTCAGATTTGGGCCTGCGCTGTGCAGGCCTTTAAAGCAGGTGGGTGAGACCCAATGCCAAGAATTTTCACTGCCGCAGGGTAAGGTTTCAGATCGCAAGCCTGCACCCAAGAGATCTTTTTATAAATGGGTGGAAGATTTTACTCTCAATGGAAACTTCGAGGCCCAAGTTTTCTGACCGTTCCCGCTGTCAGGATCTTCCAGCCTGACCGACGACAACCAACACCCCCATCCCCCAACCGCCGCAGTTTCCCCGGTGGCAGAATTGGAGGATCTCACCACCAGCCAATGGCAGGCTGCCACCACTGCCGCAAACCTGCAGCGGGGGAGCAGAAAATACTACCCGCAAAAAAATTCCCTCCCAATGAATGTTCCTTTCTTGTTTCGAACGTAACTTCTTTTTTAGTTGGACTTTGTTTGCTGGAGTCCTGGCCATTACATCCATGATAAACAGAAGGGCTACAATCATAACCATAGTCAGGATGCAGGAATATTTTTAAAGGTAAGTTTAAAACTCTTACCCATGCCCCTCATATCTACCATGCCCCATCCTAATGCTCTCCATCATCAGAGTCTGTCCCTGTTGCTCAGAAGGGAAGGGGGGGAGGAGTAGAGCATTAGTCATTGGAGACTCCATAGTTAGAAGGATAGATAGGAGATTCTGTGGGAACGAGACAGACTAGCGGTTGGTGTGTTGCCTCCCAGGTGCCAGGGTCCGTGATGTCTCGGATCGTGTTTTCGGGATCCTTAAGGGGGAGGGGGAACAGCCCCAAGTCGTGGTCCACATAGGTACCAATGACATAGGTAGGAAAAGGGATAGGGATGTAAGGCAGGAATTCTGGGAGCGAGGGTGGAAACTTAGATCTAGGACAAACAGAGTTATTATCTCTGGGTTGTTACCCGTGCCACGTGCTAGCGAGACGAGGAATAGGGAGAGAAAGGAGTTGAACACAGGGATGGTGCAGGAGGGAGGGTTTCAGATTTCTGGATAATTGGGGCTCATTCTGGGGTCGGTGGGACCTCTACAAACGGGATGGTCTACACCTGAACCAGAGGGATATCATTATCCTGAGGGGGAAATTTGCTAATGCTCTTCGGGAGGGTTTAAACTAGTTCAGCAGGGGATTGGGAACCTGAATTGTAGCTCCAGTATACAGGATGTTGAGAGTAGTGAGGTCATGAGTAAGGTTTCAAAGTTGCAGGAGTGTACCGGCAGGCAGGAAGGTGGTTTAAAGTGTGTCTTCTTCAATGCCAGGAGCATCCGGAATAAGGTGGGTGAACTTGCGGCATGGGTTGGTACCTGGGACTTCGATGTTGTGGCCATTTCGGAGACATGGTTAGAGCAGGGACAGGAATGGTTGTTGCAGGTGCCGGGGTTTAGATATTTCAGTAAGTTCAGGGAAGATGGTAAAAGAGGGGGAGGGTGGCATTGTTAGTCAAGGACAGTATTACGGTGGCAGAAAGGACGTTTGATGAGGGCTCGTCCACTGAGGTAGTATGGGCTAAGGTTAAAAACAGGAAAGGAGAGGTCACCCTGTTAGAAGTTTTCTATAGGCCTCCGAAAAGTTGCAGAGATGTAGAGGAAAGGATTGCAAAGATGATTCTGGATAGGAGCGAAAGCAACAGGGTAGTTGTTATGGGGGACTTTAACTTTCCAAATATTGACTGGAAACGCTACAGTTCGAGTACTTTAGATGGGTCCGTTTTTGTCCAATGTGTGCAGGAGGGTTTCCTGGCACAGTATGTAGATAGGCCAACGAGAGGCGAGGCCATATTGGATTTGGTACTGGGTAATGAACCAGGACAGGCGTTAGATTTGGAGGTAGGTGAGCACTTTGGTGATAGTGACCACAATTTGATTACGTTTACTTTAGTGATGGAAAGGGATAGGTATATACCGCAGGGCAAGAGTTATATCTGGGGGAAAGGCAATTATGATGCGATGAGGCAAGACTTAGGATGCATCGGATGGAGAGGAAAACTGCAGAGGATGGGCACAATGGAAATGTGGAGCTTGTTCAAGGAGCAGCGACTGCGTGTCCTTGATAAGTATGTACCTGTCAGGCAGGGAGGAAGTGGTCGAGCAAGGGAACCGTGGTTTACTAAAGCAGTCAAAACACTTGTCAAGAGGAAGAAGGAGGCATAAGTAAAGATGAGACATGAAGGTTCAGTTAGGGCGCTCGAGAGTTACAAGTTAGCTAGGAAGGACCTGAAGAGAGAGATAAGAAGAGCCAGGAGGGGACATGAGAAGTCTTTGGCAGGTAGGATCAAGGATAACCCTAAAGCCTTCTATAGATATGTCAGGAATAAAAGAATGACTAGAGTAAGAGTAGGGCCAGTCAAGGGCAGTAGTGAGAAGTTGGGCGTGGAGTCCGAGGAGATAGGAGAGGTGCTAAATGAATATTTTTCGTCAGTATTCACACAGGAAAAAGACAATGTTGTCGAGGAGAATACTGAGATTCAGGCTACTAGACTAGAAGGGCCTGAGGTTCACAAGGAGGAGGTGTTAGCAATTCTGGAAAGTGTGAAAATAGATAAGTCCCCTGGGCCGGATGGGATTTATCCTAGGATTCTCTGGGAAGCTAAGGAGGAGATTGCTGAGCCTTTGGCTTTGATCTTTAAGTCAGCTTTGTCTACAGGAATAGTGCCAGAAGACTGGAGGATAGCAAATGTGGTCCCCTTGTTCAAGAAGGGGAGTAGAGACAACCCCGGTAACTGTAGACCAGTGAGCCTTACTTCTGTTCTGGGCAAAGTCTTGGAAAGGTTTATAAGAGATAGGGTGTATAATCATCTGGAAAGGAATAATTTGATTAGAGATAGTCAACACGGTTTTGTGAAGGGTAGGTCGTGGCTCACAAACCTTAGTGAGTTCTTTGAGAAGGTGACTAAACAGGTGGATGAGGGTAAAGCAGTTGATGTGGTGTGGTGTATATGGATTTCAATAAAGCGTTTGATAAGGTTCCCCATGGTAGGCTAGTTCAGAAAATACGGAGGCATGGGATTCAGGGTGATTTAGCAGTTTGGATCAGAAATTGGCTAGCTGGAAGAAGACAAAGGGTGGTGGTTGATGGGAAATGTTCAGACTGGAGTCCAGTTACTAGTGGTGTACCACAAGGATCTGTTTTGGGGCCACTGCTGTTTGTTATTTTTATAAATGACCTGGAGGAGGGCGTAGAAGGAGGGGTGAGTAAATTTGCAGATGACACTAAAGTTGGTGGTGTTGTGGACAGTGCGGAAGGATGTTACAAATTACAGAGGGACATAGATAAGCTGCAGCGCTGGGCTGAGAGGTGGCAAATGGAGTTTAATGCAGAAAAGTGTGAGGTGATTCATTTTGGAAGACAGAGTACTAGGCTAATGGTAAGACTCTTGGTAGTGTGGATGAACAGAGAGATTTCAGTGTCCTTGTACATTGATCCCTGAAAGTTGCCACCCAGGTTGAGAGGGTTGTTAAGAAGGCGTACGGTGTGTTAGCTTTTATTGGTAGAGGGATTGAGTTTCGGAGCCATGAGGTCAAGTTGCAGCTGTACAAAACCCTGGTGCGCCGCATTATAGGAAGGATGTGGAAGCATTGGAAAGGGTGCAGAGGCGATTTACCAGAATGTTGCCTGGTATGAAGGGAAGATCTTATGAGGGAAGGCTGAGGGACTTGAGGCTGTTTTCATTAGAGAGAAGAAGGTTAAGAGGTGACTTAATTGAGGCATACAAGATGATCAGAGGATTAGATAGGGTGGGGACAGTGAGAGCCTTTTTCCTCGGATGGTGATGTCTAGCACGAGGGGACATAGCTTTAAATTGAGGGGAGATAGATATACGACAAATGTCAGAGGTAGGTTCTTTACTCAGAGAGTAGTAAGGACGTGGAATGCCCTGCCTTCAACAGTAGTGGACTCGCCAACACTAAGGGCATTCAAAAGGTCATTGGATAGACATATGGACGTTAAGGGAATCGTGTAGATGGGCTTTAGAGCGGTTTCACAGGTCGGTGCAACATCGAGGGCCGAAGGGCCTGTACTGTGCTGTAATGTTCTATGTTCTATCTCCATGCCCACTCACCCGGTATGCACGACGCACAGCATCAGTGAACTATATCCTAATCATGGCAAGTTTTGAAATGCTCATGCGGAAAAGAAACACCCAATCAGAAATCTGCCGTACAGAATCTGCTGCCTTTGCAATCTTATAAACGTTTCAGTCCCACACTGTCAATCACAGTTTCAATAACAGAAGCTTTAGCCCACTTCACGCATCTTAATCTTGTCCAAATACGCACACAGACATTCAAAACAGATCAAAGTAAGAATAATTTATTCTAACCTCATAAAGATGCCAACCTAGCAGAGTTAATACTCCACTTCAGCCTGCATAAACAACTCCCTGCTAAGTTGACCTATTTATGAGTCTTGGAGATCAGCCAACCATTCATAGTGAGATCATTTGGGGAAATAGCTGTCTCGCCATCTATTTCCCATGATTTCTGTGGACAGATACCAGAAATTTTCCAACCTGCCTTGCTCGTGAAATTCCCTCTCTAGAAGGGACAGCGCAGTTGGACAATGATTTGCACTGCTACCTCATAGCACCAGGGATCTGGGTTCAATTCCAGCCTTGGGTGACTGTCTGTGTGAAATTTTCACGTTCTCCCTGTGTCTGCGTGGATTTCCTCTGGTTGCTCTGGTTTCCCAATATTCCAAAAATGTGCAGGTTAGGCAGGTTAGCCATGCTAAATTGTCCCTTAGTGTCCAAAACTTTAGATGGGGTTACTGGGTTAGAGGGACAGTTTGAAGGGCTGGACAGGTGCTCTTTCCAAGCATGTGTAGGTTAGGTGGGCTTGGGTACGGTGCTCTTCAAAGAGTCGGTGCGAACTCGATGGGCCAAATGGCCTGCTGCTGCACTGTAGGTGTTCTATGATTCTATGACAAATAGTTGCTTCAGTGCAACCTGTGGCATCTGGTTATAAATTCTCCATGGCCTGGACACAATAGGCAATGACCTCTGTCTGTGCTGCAAAATTCTAGCATTCTATAGTAAGTTACTTTTGCCAGTACATAGGTATCACCAGAAAGACCTGTACAACCACAACCAGCAAAACAGTTCGGAACCAAAAAGAAAGAGCTGACAATTTAAAAAAACGCCCCAAACTATAATTCAAATTCTGAAGGAATGAGACTCCACAATTATAAAGTAAATTTCAGGGCCAGAGAGTTTGGTTCACATGATCATGCATTTAAAAATTCAGTTGCGCAAAATGTGTTAAACTTTGGCATGTTTGACAGTTAAGGACAGAAACTGATGAATGTATTGGTACCAGTGTTGTGTAGCTCATGGAGGATCAGGCAATTCAGAAAGCAACGTCTAGACTTTGGGTTTCACTGAGTTTGTGCAGACCCGTGAAGTTGCTGTCTGATTAAAATCCACAATAATGCTGAGTGCTGTGTAATGCCATTATAACCAGGCAGAGCTTGTGAAATAACTGCTATGTGAAGATGTACTTATCTTCATCTGTTAACATGAGATAAGAATATTTTCACCATTTAAAAATTTACATTGTTTTTCTGACTTTGTCAACTTTTCGGCCTTTCATCAAATACAAACATTAAAGTTATTTTTTTTATTCAAAGATAAAATATAACATGCCTGAATTGCTGAGTGTATAATGTGGAACTTCTAATTTTTCATGAATATATTGCAGGTTTTGTGACCCAAGCATTATGAGTCTGTCACTGCTGAGGCCACACCAGGGGCGGGATTCTCCCCGACCCGGCGAGGCGGGGGGTCCCGGCGGGATGGAGTGGCGTGAACCATTCCGGCGTCGGGCCACCCCAAAGGTGCGGATTTCTCCACACCTTTAGGGGCCAAGCCCTCACCTTGAGGGGCTAGCCCCGCGTCGGAGTGGTTGGCGCGCCGCCAGCCGGCGGGAAAGGCCTTTGGCGCCACGCCAGCTGGGGCCGAAAGGACTTCGCCGGGCGGCGGAAGTCCGTGCATGCGCGGGAGCATCAGCGGCCGCTGACGCCATCCCCGCGCATGCGCAGAGGGGGGGGTCTCCTACGCGATGGCCATCGCGGAGGCTGTGGCCGAGGCGGAGGGAAAAGAGTGCCCCCACGGCACAGGCCCGCCCGTGGATCGGTAGGCCCCAATCGCGGGCCAGGCCACTGTGGGGCACCCCCCGGGACCAGATCGTCCCGCGCCCCCTCCCCCTCCCAGGACCCCGGAGCCCGCCCGCGCCGCCTAGTCCCGCCGGGAAGGTAGGTGGTTTGATTCACGCCGGCGGGACAGGCATGACAGCAGCAGGACTTCGGCCCATCGCGGGCCGGAGAATCGCCGGGGGGGGGGCCCGCCGACCGGCACGGCGTAATTCCCGCCCCCGCCGAATATCCGGTGCCGGAGAATTCGGCGGCCGATGGGGGCGGGATTCACGCCAGCCCCCAGCGATTCTCCGACCCGACGGGGCGTCGGAGAATCCCGCCCCAGATTTCTGGTTCAGCACGCCGTCTGGATTCTCCGTTTCGCCGGCTGGTCAATGGGGTTTCCCATTGTGGTGCAGCCCCACGCCATCGGGAAACCGGGGAATCCCGACGGTGGAGAATTCAGCCCGAGATCTCTGTATCTAAATAGTCTGAGCGGTTGTACCTGGAATTTTCCAAAGTAATGCACCATAAAATCCTCTGTGTGAGGTACCAAATGGAACAAAAACTATCAACCTGACAATCACTTCAGTGTCCGATGCCAATTGATGCAATGGAAGTATAAATCACGTGTTTGAGTCCTGCTGCCACCTTTCTGTTCCTTTTAATTTACTCTGGAAGACTAATGCCATTTTCTGTCATTTCTCAACTATGCCATTCCGCACAAATGTAGTGCGAGCCAAGGATTTCTGCAGAACTGTAACTTTGTGAACTGATGCAGGAGGAACATTATTTATGATTCGGAACCTTGTTTATCCTTCGAAAGGTGTCAAATGAAAGATTTATGTTTACGTTGCAGCTGCTGCAGATCTAGGTGTATTCATCTATCTGGAGGCACCTGTAATGTTGAGTGTCTCAGTATCAATAGTGCCTGAAATGCAGGCTGCCGCATTTTCAAAATCATCACGAAGCATTCATCACCCACATCAGAATCATGCTTTAGGTGCTCCATCATATTTCACTGAAGGATCCTGAAACATCGAGTGCTCTAATTCCTGCAAGTGAACACTTTGATGCATTAGGAGGGAAGGAGGAAATACAGGCTATCAACACTAACACTCCCATTTTGGAGTTGTTATTTCTTTCCCAAAGATACTCATTATGACGCATTTGATTTGAAAATACCCACACCCTGTGCCAAAAGAGTTGAATGCTGTCAAACCAGGCTTTTCCAAGTATCGTTACATTGTTTTCTAAAAACAATGTGGAGGTATTTGCAATCATGACATCTACTAATATTGGCCGCAATTCTCCGGCCGTCAGGATTCTCTTTTCCCGCTGGCAGTGCACGCCCGCCCATTGTGTTTGCATCTCACAATTCTTCTTTTAAAACCAAAATACATGAGCATCATGATTTACAGAATTATTGGCCATTTTTGTAACATTATAATAAAGAGGCTCCACCCCTCCACCCCCCCCCCCCCCCTCCCACCCACCCACCCACCCAGCCTGGGCACGTTTTGTGGCAACGGAGGCAGCCATTAGCTGGTGGGTTTTGCACGCTGTTTGCAGTCTTTGATGCCGGGGAACCCATGGCAAGGGGTTGCCATTGGCGGAACTAGAAGATTCCACTGGCGGGAAAGGCCAGAGAGGTCTGCCCATTTGTGCCTATCGTGCTCTGTACTATATTTAAATTCAAATCAATATTCTCTCCAAGGCCAGTATAAAAGTGAAACAAAAATTTCTCTGCATTAATGATAGTGAAAAGCTTAATGTACATTTAACGTCTCGTGCAGAAATTAATGGACATTGATTGCAGTATCAGTTGGGGAAGCATCATGGTGGTAGAATTCAATTCAGCAGCACAGCACCTGACAATAGCTTCAGTATCGTGGTGAGCTGTGGGATATTTGAACAGGATATTATGCCATACACATGATCACTGAACTCATTTGGGAAGCTAATGAAATGAAAACCAGCTTTCCCTTTCTGACACAGCTGGTTCAGCTCATTCTATTGTAATGGACATGCAGGATTTATACAGGAGTCATATCAATCTAGATGTGAGTTATCTAGCTCCATTATAACTGGTGTGTTTTGGATCTAACAGCAGAAGGCAGACAATAGGCATTTCAAATAGATAAGCTGAAGATGTAACAAGTTTGATTTGGTTTTAATTAAAGTGGGTATCTGAGGTAGGACAGGACTCGTTCATCTTGGAAGCTGACTAACATTGAAAGGATTCAATTTCAACTTGTGAGTCAAGGAAGCGCAAAAAACATGTATTTCCATCATCATTTTCACAATTTTGTGACAGTGCAAATTGCTGAATATTTAAATTCTGCTCCAGGTTGAATTCTCCTCTAGCTATGCCACTCCACCAATCACTGCCAGTGCTGAAAATGATAATCAAGTTGATAACCCTTTGAAGGCATTAATTATATTGTGCTGTCAGCGTGACGTTCGATTGTTCTGTGTTCGATCATGTGTGTCATGCTAAGCACTGACCATCCAAACAGGATATGTCCAGGAAATATGCTTTGATATTTTTGATAGGGTCTTGTAATAAAAAAGGCCGACACAGTAAGGTCTGGCACTGCAGTTACCAAGGCGGGTCAGGAACGAACACATTGATTCACAACCAACAGCTCACACCGGAGCGACCAACCGTGTGGCTGCTGTAAGTATCAACCAGATCCAAGGGATGTTTGGATTGAGGTTTAAAGATAGTTTAAGGGTAAGAACTAAATCCTGAGTGGGTTTTAGTTGAGATTTGGGAAGAAATATGGGGTTTTGCCTGTGGTATTTAATGGAAATGTTTTATTAATAAGTCGCTTTGAGTGTTGTGCAGCATCATTACATTAGTTTAATTCTCTTATATTAGAGCATTCAGAATGGGTTTTTTTTGTTAATAAAAGCATTTGTGGTTGAGCCTAAAAGCTTGTGTCTGTGTAAGTTTGTCCTTTATAAAATCCTAAAGTCAAGAATCAACAGTAAGGTTAAATGGTAGCATACATCTCTTACAGCTGCATTCTCTTACAGCTGCATAACCTGGGCAGATTATAGGCTTTTGTGTGCAATAACCCAGGGTTATTTGCTCATCACTCCATTATGCAAACGATAAATGGTTCTGAAATTTACTAAACAGTTTGAATATTCACGTTAATTCCGAATCCTGTCTTTAATGAATTCAGTAGCGAATTCAGGAGAAACCGGTTTACCTGGAGTAGTTAGAATGTGGAGCTCACTGCCACAAGAAAGGTGGAGGTGAATAACGCAGAAGCATTTCAGGGGAAGCTAGCTAAGTATAGAAGGGAGAAATTAATAGACGTACTGTTACAACACCCTGTACGAGGGTACGGTCAATTCCAGCCCTCTTAACCCGGAGCCACAACATAAGTGAATTAACCAATAATTCTTCTAAACTTTTCAAGATCTTTGACCCTAGACTCCTCCAATAACTTACAGACATCAGATTTGTAACTAAAAAAACAATAACTATTTATTTCTAACAAGAAAAGAGCTAAAACATGCAATAGTTAAACTACAATACAGCCTGCTAAACTATTACTTTCCCCTTTGACCATCCTACCCTCTACCCTAAACACACACAAGACAGGTGCACACAGAGGAGTGGAAAGGGGTAAAATGATAGGGATTAAAATATGGGAGTCAGAGAGATATGTTCTTATTGTTGACGTTTAAGTCTTTGTAGTTGGCTATCCTCTTGCAGGTTTAACTGACTGTAGGTAGAGAGAGAAAAACCTTTTCTTCAGGACCTTAGAGAAGTCCTCAGCAGAGAGAGAAATTAGACCAATAGCTCTTCAAGCATCTTAATCAAAAGAGTGTGCTTCACTCTACAAAATGGAGTCTATCTGACTTCGGCAGAACATTCCAGAACATTATCACCAATCATCACCAAGAGCCAGTCAAGTCGTGGGATATAAAATTAGCCAATTGGCTGTCACCCAAGTCTATCCAATCATATCCTGACTGGACCAAATCAAATAATACAACTCACCGGGGGTGTCCTGAGGTCAGACCAAATAGCACCTCTGCCAGGGGGTGTCCTCTTTTGTTTAAAAATTAAAAGTGCAGTTCATCCGAAAGGCATAAATCTCAGCAACTGCTCAGGCACAAAAGATATAATACCAAAGAATAACAGAAAACTGAAGGGAATACACAAGGGAAACCAAGTTTAAAAAGGAGGATCCTCGGGTTAGAGAATGCATGGTGGGAGGAGGCTCATGAAGCATAAATACTAGCATAAATACTGGTGGGCCGAACACCCTGTTCCTTTGTTTTAAATTTAGGTTATTTTAAATGTGGGTGAACATAGGCTGTCTATTGTTTTTAGTGAGGAGGCTTTTCAAATCTTTTGTTCAAAATGACCATCTGTTTTCCACACACTTTATTCACAAGAAACCACCGCTGAAATATCGAGCACAGTTGTGTCGACTGACAAATAGACCTCTTCTAAAGGCAGTTTGTTAATCATTATGGTAATCGTATATTTTCCACTTATCTGCTGAGATCCTCCCTGTGGAATCTAAAGCTACTTCATCAACCTCCTGCCTAAATGAGCTTCCCTGGTACATCAACAGAACATGATTGCACTGAATCTTTAAGATTTTCTAAGTGCCCTATTCAATTAAGGAATGAAATTTAAAGTTAGGGGGGGGGGAAAAAGTTTGTATCCGAGCGTATCAGAGGGGATTATAAGCAGTCATAAAATTCCTTCAAATAGCACTTTCTGTCGAATAAACGATAGTGTGCATAGCCAGTTAAACGTATGCCAACTTGAAGGCAGTTTGGTAATTATTGCAATGATTTCACCTCTCACACTTATCAGCTGCAGACATCCCAGTGGAACTTTACGTTGTTAAAACAATAGTCTGTTGAAATGTGCTTTACTTGTATAATATTGGTGACTTGGCACGTTACATCCATCAGATCTGCCTCGGGTTTGGTCTTAGATTTTAGAAACGTTGATAGTGAGATCAAATGAATTTAGATCTGTTATTTTTCTTTCGCACATGAGCCTAATTCCCTTTATTTAGACAAGGAAAGGTGGTAGGAAAAAATATACATCTAAGGCATCTGAACTTGCCTTAGAGCACATTGTTGGAGCTCCCGAGAGGAACCTTCAAAGTGTGTTTAATCCAAATTGTTAGTGCCAACTTTGGCTTCATTATTAACATTCCTGTCTCTCAGTTACAAGATCAGTGGGTTGAAGTTCCACTTCAGAGACTTGAACACAGAAAAATGAGTCCAATCGAGTGCAATGCAGAAGGAATACTGCAATTCCAAAAGTGCTTTTGGATGAGATACTAAACTTAGACCCCAATCTTATTCAGGTGGATGTGAAAGATGGTCCTATTTTGAAGGACAGCACAGGAGTTATCCCTGGTGACCTGCTCAATAGCTTTTCCTCATTAGGGTCGGTTGCTCAGTTGGCTGGACGGCTGGTTCGCGATGGCGGAGCGACGCCAAAAATGTGGGTTCAATTCCCGTATTGGTTGAGGTTATTCATGAAGGCCCTGCCTTCTCAACCTTGCCCCTCACCTGAGATGTGGTGACCCTCAGATTAAATCACCACCAGTCTGCACTCAAAGGGGAGAGCAGCCTGTCATAATATACACCAGTATATCATGGTGCAGACACACACACTAATGGACACACAGCAAGACTGTGTGCAACACACACACTAATGGACACACAGCAAGACTGTGTGCAACACACACACTAATGGACACACAGCAAGACTGTGTGCAACACACACAACACCGCAGCCAATCACCAGTTAGAGCACACTCACTATATAGACAGGGGGCATCCGAGTTCCCGCTCATTCGGGTTGCAGCCTCTCAGAAGGATAGAGCTTACAGCACAGATCTTCACCATGTGCTGAGTGCAAAGACTGTTTAGGACAGGCATAGGTCTTTAGTTTAATCTAACATCGTGTTAACCCACAGTGAAAGTATGTTCAACAGTTTCTAACTTAATAAAATAGTGTTGTACTATTTTAAGTGTTGGTGGCCTGTATGTGTTCCACGGATCCAGAGCACCCAATACATCATGGTACCAGTAGTTGAGGGTTGTTAGAACTTCTTAGACCTACCTGCAAGTTATCTGCCTTCCACCAGCATACAGCCATCCTGCAAAATGGACAGCGTCCGCCCGCCGCCGCCGCTCCGCATCACCGGTAACCTAGGTGCCAACTGGAAGATATTCAAACAACGCTTCCAGCTCTACCTTAAAGCCACAGACCGGGAAGCTGCCTCAGACACCAGGAAGATCGCTCTCTTCCTATCCACGGCCGGGGAACATGCCATCCACATTTTCAAATCTCTCACCTTTGCTGATGGTAATGATAAATCAAAATTCAAGACGGTCCTCCTTAAGTTTGACAGTCACTGCAACATCGAGGTGAATGAAAGTTGTGAGTGCTATGTATTCCAACAGCATTTGCAGGGTAAGGATGAACCTTTCCAGTCCTTTCTCACCCACCTCCGCATCCTTGCGCAGTCCTGTAATTACGGGCCTACCTCCGACTCCATGGTACGCGACCAGATCGTTTTCGGTGATCAGCCGGACCCCCTACGCCAGCAGCTCCTCAAGGTAAAGCAGCTCACCCGAGCGATTGCCATCGAGACCTGTGTGCTACATGAACACGCCACTAGTCGGTATTCCCACATCCAAGCGGCTGAAATGGCACGGCAAGGTCCCCATGAGGCAGAACGGGTCCAAGCAATCGAGAAACTCCAGGGCCTCAGCCTGGATGAGGGCGGCCATTTCGTGCGCATTTCGCGGATTCCCACGCTTGTGCGCACCGAACGAGGGGATGGCGACGTCGACGAACGTACTGCGCAGGCGCGCACCACCGCACATGCGCGGTGGCGCAGCGAACGTACTGACGCTACAACGTGCAGCAACTGTGGCTCCGCCGACTTAAAGCGGCAATGTCCTGCCAAATCCCGACGATGCCTGAGGTGTGGCAAACTTGGCCACTATGCTGCTTTATGCAGATCAGCTCAGCCTGCCAACTCTCGTAGCGCCAGCCAGCTTCGTAGCAATGTCCGGGCCATTCAACCCACGGTCACCAAGCCCGATTCGGACCGGCAACCCAATAGTGACACCGAGGACCCGAAGATGCCTTTTCGAGTTGGTATCATTACAAAAAACAGGGTGTCCCCGAAGCAAAGAATTCAGCCTCTATCGGTATACAGCATCGATCCGGACAATGAGTGGTGTGCCACCCTTATGGTCAATCGGTCCCAAATACGATTCTGCTTGGACACTGGTGCCTCCGCCAATCTCATTGCGCGGTCTGACCTCCAAAGCCTTCATGTCAAACCAGCCATCCTCCCATCAGCCTGCCAGCTATTAGATTATAATGGCAATGCCATTGCTGCCAGTGGCTCGTACCAACTTGAAGTGACGCACAGGTCACGCAAAGTCATCCTTCCCTTTGAAATCATGGGCTCCTCGAAAGCCTCCCTGTTTGGCGCGCAGGCATGCAAGCTGTTGAACCTAGTTCAGAGAGTTCACTCTCTCTCTCCTGCTGACGCGTCTGCCTTTCAGGACACTGACTTCAGGGCGCAGCTCGATGCCATTATCAACCAGTAGCACAACGTCTTCGATGGCACGGGCACGCTCCCGTACACCTACAAGATTTTATTAAAACTGAATGCCACGCCTGTGGTGCACGCACCTCGCAGGGTCCCAGCACCCCTTAAGGACCTCCTCAAGCAGCAGCTGCAGGACCTCCAGAACCAAGGAGTGATTTCCAAAGTCACGGAACCGACCGACTGGGTCAGTTCCATGGTATGTGTAAAAAAGCCTTCCGGCGAATTGAGAATTAGCATTTGCTTGCAGCCTCTCAGAAGGACAGAGCTTACAGCACAGATCTTCACCATGTGCTGAGTGCATAGACTGGTTAGGACAGGCATAGGTCTTTAGTTTAATCTAACATCGTGTTAACCCACAGTGAAAGCATGTTCAACAGTTTCTAACTTAATAAAATAGTGCAACACTATTTTATTAAGTGTTGGTGGCCTGTATGTGTTCCACGGATCCAGAGCACCCAACACATCACAGCCTATGGTCCTCTGTGACTGTGGCGACATTTACATTAAACGCCACTTAAAAGAAAACAAATTATTAGCTCAATAACACTGATGCTGTGAACAAATTGTGTCACCTTCCCTGACAACCAATACTCCATAATAATAATCACTTATTGTCACAATTAGGCTTCAATGAAGTTACTGTGAAAAGCCCCGAGTCATCACATTCCGGCGCCTGTTTGGGGAGGCCGGTACGGGAATTGAACCCGCGCTGCTGGCATTGTTCTGCATTACAAGCCAGCTGTTTAACCCACTGTGCTAAACCAGCCCCATTGACTGTGAGGCACTTTCAGACATACTGAGGTTATGAAAGGCAGTATATGAATGCAAATGGTGACTTAATTGGAACAAATAACACCCTAAGGGGTCTTGACACAGCGGAAATGGCAAGGATGTTTCTTTCTGTGGAAGAATCTAGGACACGGGGCGCCACAGTTTCAAAATAAGGAGTCGCCTATTTTAGACAGGGAGAAGGAAAATCTTTTTCACTGAGGGTTGTTAGACTTTGGAACTCTTCCTCTAAAGGTGGTGGAAGCAGATCTTCAAATTTTTGAGACAAAGTTAGCTAGGTTCTTCATAAGAAAAGAAGTGAAAGTTATTCAGAGTAGATGGGAATGCGGGGTTGAGGTTACAATCCAGTCAGCCATGATCTGATTGAATGACAGAGCAGGCTCAAAGTGTCGAGTGACCTACTCCTGTTCGTAATTCATGTGATTGTAGTCAGTCTTTCTTTAATGGTTCAAGATTGCTTGAGATTAGTACAAAAGAAAACCCTCCCATTCTCCGAGTCAGCGTAGATGTTTCCAGCCCTTTCCCACTTCCAGTCCCACCAAAGGTGACCCCCTTTGTGGTGATTTCCCTGACGGCGGCACAGGCAAGCCATGCAAAACGGCAGAGACATCGGTGGAACCGGAAGACCCCATAGGCAGCCAATGGCGAGTTAACGTCCGCTGCCGGAAGACACGCCACAGGGGGCTGGAAAACTCCACACTCAGTGTACGTTAGTTTAATCAACAGAACAATCAACCAGAACTGAACTGAAAATGTATATTCCATTGAGGTAAACATTAGTTGCCTTTCGATATTCCTCAAATATCTACTAACAAAATCGGAATTCAAAAGTTTAGGAAGTTAAATTGACATATTCTAATATTTAGTAGCATAGTTGGTCTCCATGTGTTGCCTGTTTTCAAATATGTTCTGAAGTCTTTGAGCTCAATTGATAACATAATCTCTGAATCAGAAAATTATGATTTCAAATTCCACGATGAACTTCAGTGCATAATCAGACCCACAATCACGAAGGAGTGCCATATTGTAGAAGGTGCCAAATTTCAGAGAATACCTGAAGATAAGACCCCATTTATCTCTTCAGCAGTCCCTGCCTCAAGAAAAGCAGAAAGCTCTTGAAGGGCCGAGGCCAATGTGGACCCCTCAACCAATGCCACCAATAACCAGATTGTCTGAGTAATTGCTGTTTGGTAGGATCTTGTTGAGTGCCAGTGCTGCCTGAGTGACAAAAACTGCAATTTTGAAGTAATTCCTTGGACGGGATTCTCCGCGAACCGGCGGGGTGGGCCGGTCCGGCACCGAGGAGTGGCGTGAACCACTCCGGCGTCGGGCCACCCTGAAGGTGCGGAATCCTCTGAACCTTCAGGGCCTAGGCCGGCGCCGGAGTGTTTGGCGCCACGCCAGCCGGCGCCGAAGGGCCTCCGCCAGCCGGCGCGAGTTGGCGCATGCGGGGGAGCGCCAGTGTGTGCTGGCATCATCCCAGCGCATGCGCAGGGGAGTTCTTCTCCGCACCTGCCATGGCAGAGGTTAACAGCGGCCGTTGCGGAGGGAAAGAGTGCCCCCACGGCACAGGCCCGCCCGTGGATCGGTGGGCCCCGATCGCAGGCCACCGTGGGGGCACCCCCCGGGGCCATACCCCTCCCCCCCCCCCGAGGACTCTACAGGCCGCCCGCGCAGCCAGGTCCCGCCGGTAAGTACCTGTTGTGATTTACGCCGGCGGGACCGGCCGAAAACGGGCGAGCACTTGGCCCATCGCGGGCCGGAAAATCGCCGGGGGGGGGGGGGGCTGCCAATGGCCCCGACCGGCGTGGTGCGATTCCCGCCCCCGCCAAAACCCGGCGCCGGAGAATTCGGCAGCCGGCGGGGGCAGGATTCACGCCTCCCCCCGGCGATTCTCCGACCCAGCGGGGGGTCGGAGAATCCTGCCCATTGACTTTGGTTTATATAAAGGCAGGATATAAATACAAAGTTTTATTGTTTTCCATTGCGATAAGGCTCGGCTCTTTCCTGCCCCTTTCTCAGATGTGTTAGTCAGAAGGAGTCAGTCTACGTATTCCCACTCACTGTAACGCATTGGCAGATGGGAAGAGTTAGTTTTTGAATAATGTCAGTGTTGCTTCTTGCTTGGTTTTATCCTGACTAATCTTCTCAATATAACCTCATTCTACCTAATTATTTAGGGAGGTATGTTCATCGAAGAATCATGAGGATCAAATGATGATTGATTAACCTTGCAAGATTCAGCACATAAATATCTATTTTATTACTTCTTGAAGCACCAGAGCATTTTCCACCAATAATGAAAAATAAAGTTGTCAGAAATGCAGATGAGAAAAGATATTTAGCCCATATATATGCTCCTTCTTACAGGACCTGGCCTTTTGCGCCTAACCTGCGTCTCCTTCCTTCCTGTTGAATCAGGAACATATTTATTCATCTTTTATTGTGCTTCTACTAATGCTTTCCAAGTAGCTATTCGGAGTTCAGCAATGGAGAAAGCCATTGTAATGTTCTTTGATTAGGCCGATGTGAACAAAGAACATTAGACTTTGTTTTATAAACCATGCTATTTATTGCTAACACTACATTAACGAATAACTAAAATGACTCAGATGAATACAGTTGGAAATAAATGTCTGACACTAATTTACACGAAGATACAACAGAGCTGCTCTAATCTGTGATGGCTATCAACTCCTTACAAACACCTTCCGAAGGAACACATGGTGCATCCCAGGTCCTGGGACTCCCGTACCCACCCCACCTGCTGGTCGTATGGTAGAACTACAACAGTAAGACACATAACTTAAAATACACATGCAGATCATCGAATTTACAGTGATGAAGAACTACTCATATTATATACCGATGATAGTCTACCTATCATCACAGCCACTTATTGCCATCTCTAGGTTTCCTTCACTATTGGTCTTTCCATAAAAACAAGGTGAAAACTGGGTCATAATGTTGCGACAGAATAAACGAATGGTGACTGCCATTTGTTAAATGGTCCTTTTGCCTGTTTAACTGGGATGACATTTTGATTGACAAATTGCTGAAAATACGAGCCAATAATTTTGCGACAAGGGAAACCAGATATCACTGCCCTGAGCAAATAGGGCAAGCTGCTGATTATCCCTTTAACCAATCAGACTGAAGAATTATAAAATTGTGCAAGGACGGAGAAGGAAGTGAAATTTTAAAGCGGGTAAATTCAAGCCAAAATCAGAAAGGGAATGAAGATGATGAAAGAAAGATATGATTAAGGGAGAGACAGAAAAAGGCAGGTAAAGATTTTTTTAAAGTTCATAAAACCTCAAGGAATAAGACCTTAATCAAAACTATTTTGTGTTGAAAATTAATGCTTATAATTGGCAGTAATTCACAATTACCACATCGTTAAAAAGGTACTTTGAAATGGAAAGGACTTGACGTCCTGTGGCAAGTTTAGTTCATGTCTGCCATGCAACTTGTTATCACCTACCTGGATCCTATTGGCTGGGGACAATTGGTTATCCCAGGATTTATTTTAGGGTCCAATCTACCTAATAGAATAACGGGGACAAATTAAAAAGGACCGCTCCTGGTAGAGGCACTGCCCAAAAATAACAAAGAACAACGGAAACTTATCAACATCAAATCATAATGCGTAAAGAGGGGTCAAGAAAGCAGTCCAACCCCCTGCCATGCCCATCGGTCATGGGAGGCTTTGAGAGTGCCCGTGGACACCACATGCTCCCTTTCCAGGGACACTCGGCTGTGAAGAAAGCCGCGGAAGAGGGGCAGACAGTCCGGCCATACGACACCCTCGGTCGGCCGCTACCAGTGAGATTTGCCAGGCCCAGGAACAGACTCACGAGGAAGTCTTCTGCTTTCCCCGCCCCGTGGGCAGCACGGTAGCATTGTGGATAGCACAATTGCTTCACAGCTCCAAGGCCCCAGGTTCGATTCCCGGCTTGGGTCACTGTCTGAGCGGAGTTTGCACGTTCTCCCCGTGTGTGCGTGGGTTTCCTCCGGGTGCTCCGGTTTCCTCCCACAGTCCAAAGATGTGCAGGTTAGGTGGATTGGCCGTGCTAAATTGCCCATAGTGTACAAAATTGCCCTTAGTGTTGGGTGGGGTTACTGGGTTATGGGGATCATAGATCATCATAGAATTTACAGTGCAGAAGGAGGCCATTCGGCCCATCGAGTCTGCACCGGCTCTTGGAAAGAGCACCCTACCCAAGGTCAACACCGCCACCCTATCCCCATAGGGTGGAGTGTGGACCTTGGGTGGGGTGCTCTTTCTAAGAGCCGGTGCAGACTCGATGGACCGAATGGCCTCCTTCTGCACTGTAAATTCTGTAAATTCTATGATTCTATCCGCACTGTGTGCCAGTAGATCAGGAGCTGGGGCTGAAGTGCAAACAAAATTTCAATAAAATAATTTTTAAGAAACCACAAAGGGAGTGCAACTGTGGTGAGCCACGTATGGCTACGTAAGGCTGTTGTATATATGTTCTACTGTTCTATTAGTATTGTTATCTCCACTGTTGTATATACTTATTGTTATTGCTGTTCTGTTATTGGTTGTTGTACTGTTGGAATGTTATTATTGGTGCTGCTGTTGGCTCCGCCTGTGGCTCCGCCGGCACATATTTAGCTTATAAAAGCATCGGGTCACTGCTTCTCAGCGTCTCGTCTGAATTGAGTCTATCAGCAACCTAGGACATTCAACATAGACATGGCTCACGGACTCCACGGGACCGCAAAATGGTCAGGGTTTGATTACCCCAGGATCTTGGGGAATATGAGCTCCCCCAATGAGTGGGGTGCGGCAGACATTAGCAGCACAGCTGTATAAATAGAGCTGGTCAGTGTTCATAAGATATAGGAGCAGAGTTAGGCCATTGGGCCCATCGAGTCTGCTCTGCCATTCTATCATGGCTGATATGTTCCTCATCTGCTACCTACAATGTTACAGACCAAGACCTGGATTGCAAAATCAGCCAAAGCATCTCTACCTAGAACACATGACCTCGGAGCGGTTGTAGGCAATTTAGCCTCCCGAGCCTAACACCCTCAGTGTGATCATGGCTGATCCGATCCTAGCCTCAACTCCACCATTCTGCCTGTTCTCCATTACCCATCAACCATTACCAATTAAATAGCTGGTGTGGTACCAGATAGAGAGGCTACCAAAGCTGCTGGTACTTTGTACATATTGTTGTAAATACTTTCTGTTTGACTCAACAAACTTGTGCTGGATTCACCATATTCACCATATTCACCATATTCAATCCATTTTAACTGTGAAGTAGATGTCATTGTCTGAAAACCAATAGGGGAGCCCCTGCCGTTACTTCAACAAAAATATTATTGGGGTGAATTCTCCATTTGAGAGACTAAATACTGACGCCGGGACTGATCCGCGAGTCTTCTACATTCATGATAGTGGCGCGCGTCCCAGAGCGATTCGGGACATCCTAATGGGCTAGTACCAGTGCCATGTGGAACTAGTGCAATTTCCATTGCATGCTGGTATGTGATACAATGGGGTCAGGAGCTGCTTAGAGACAAAACAAGTACAACGCCTCATCCAAGCCAGGAAGATAGCACTGGTTGCGTTGGAGCACGCCCATCCGGTTGATGGATCGGCTGAGGCCACAGGGTACCTATGGGACCGGCCTGGGGTGGCACCAATATGACCCACAGCTCTAAGTACACAGTGGGAAGTCAGTGGCTTACATAGTCGGATGGCTGTCTTGCAGGCTGCGGCAACGGTGGTCCTGCCCGTCCATCCTGACCCCACAGTCAATCTCTGGCTGCCACCCGCTACTCCACTGGCCCTGGTAGAAGTCCCCTGGGCAGCGGCACAACTGTCAGCACAATATAGCGAAGTTAGACATTTTCTCTCTCACCTTTTCGTTGGTAATTCCTCCTGGTCGAGGCGGAGCATCGCATGGACGGTGGGTGGGGGGGGAATGGAAATTGTCGATCGGGCCCATTAATGATATGCCAATGGGGTGTTTAATGTACAATGTGCATGCCCACGCTGACGTGCGGCGCGGAATGGATTCATGCCACTCTGGAGCATGGCATTCCATTGGGCACCTGGAACCGGCCTCAATTTTCGGCTGGCGCGCGATACGCCGCCTGCTCCCATTTCCCAATTCCGCCGTCGGCCGACGGAAAAGCCGGCCCTTTGGATTTTCATGCTTAACCACATATCCATCTCGCCTGAGGTCGCTGCCACATTTGTGCATAGTTAATGCCAGGTACCATTACATCTGACAGCACATTATGGCCACAGTATCCACCTACACCCTTATTTTTTGATGTTTTTAAAGTCATGCATCAATTCTCTCTCTCTTCCCCACCTATTTCTCCGAGTGCAATTCCCAATGTGACTATTCCTACCATATATTTATCCCACAAATATTTTGCAGTGCAGGGTACTTTAGTACATAATAATCTTGGCAAACATCATGGAGTTGTAAAACAGCCACCTCCTATGCCGTATCATTTGATTCATTGGGCAGAATTTTACGGCCTTTCCCATCGGTGGAATTTTTCAGTCTCACTGACATCAGTGAACTTTTGAACCGCCTTCCGGCCCTCCCACAACGCGGCAGTAAAATTCTCCCCATCGTGTGTGTGTTCTTCCCCCTTCTTCTCCCTGTTTTAAAAAAAAAATTCCCTTTTATGTTCTTCAATTCCCTTTGAAAGCTGCTATTGAATCTGCGTCCAGCATCTTTTATGGCAATGGATTCTGGATCAACAACTCACTCAGAATTGTAGAATTCCTGAAGTGCAGAAGGAGGCCATTCGGCCCATCGAGTCTGCACCGACCCTCTGAAAGAGTGCTCTCCCCTACCCCCCGTCCTATCCCAAAACAAAACTTTGCCAAAGGTTCACTTATGCGTTCTCTGGTTACCTGTCACCTACAACGATTTATTATGTATCGATAAATTATATTGCCCCCTCCTTATTCTTGGTACCAAAATGCATCACTTTGGTATAAATGAATCGTGCATTTACATGTCTTTTCACAAAACTGATGATTACTATGATGGCCCAGCATAGTTGTATCAAATTATTATGTCACGTACCAGTAGGCCAGGCAACCAAATCCTGGCTCAATGCAGAGTGTAGCCGTTAGTTACAGGAGCAGCATCATGGGTGTCTTAGGATAAGGTATGATCTAATGGGCAGTGATGGGCACCCTGGATTAGTGAGTGGGTCACATGAGTGGCCTCCTCCTTCATCGCAGTGGGTCGCAAGATTGAAATCCGGCCTGTTCATTAACCATGACCACATGAGTAAGATTGAATACATTTAGTACCTGCTAAATATTTCATAATGAGTGATAGAAAATGCTTAATCATTTATATATTAATAGTACTATCAGCAAGTTAAAATGGTAAAAACAAAAGATTAAAAAGTAAAATCCTCAAGTAACGAGTTATAGTTGACAAAGCTGAACGTGCTCGACGCAGGCTGGGCATCATAGCCTCAAGGCATCCCTGGCAAAATATTCTTGACCCAACCATCTGTCCTCTCCTCCATCGTAAGATCAGGAATTGGCCTGTTCACTGCTAATTAAATAGCGTGTGACTATACCCTGGGCTAGTGCGCGGTCAATTCCAGCCCCACTTGACCCAGAGTCGCAACACAATTCAAATTAAGCATTAATTGGCGGTCCAATATCTACGGTCACCAGGTTTGTAAACAAATAAACTCAATTAATTTTTTATTAATAATAATAACTATAATTAAATAGGCAACAAATGCAACTGGTGAACTATTATCTCATTCCTAATCCATCCTCTTTAACTCACCCCACCCTCTACACACACAAGAAATGAAACAAAATGAAATTAAAAATGAAATGAAATGAAAAGACCGACAAACACAGGGGACTGAGGGCTGTAAAGGAAAATGATAACAAAAAGTAAAAGGATAAAAGTTTCAGCTGAATGTCTTCCAGTTGGATTTTTCTTCAGTCTAGGCCTCCAGCTGGGTGAGGCCTTTGCTTTCAGTCTGTAATGGTTTTCACTGTAGATTCATCAGGATCTCAAGACTCCTCGGCAGATTCAGAAACAGCAGACAGGAAGCATTTTTGGAGAAAGAGAGAGAGAGAGCAACTCACAGCTTCTTGTATAAAAGCAAATTACTGCGGATGCTGGAATCGGAAACAAAAACAGAAAATACTGGTCAATTTCAGGTGTTCTGATTCGTTCCTGGGTCCTCTGAAAATCTCCCATCCGATTGAAGCCAATCACAGTTTGTTGTCGGGCAGAATACGGTCTTAGGCCAATCTATTGGCCACCAGCCAACCAATTGAACCCAATTCCGTCGATCCCTCGGGTGCCAGAAAGTCTGAGTTCTTCTGTTAAAAATCTAAATCTTCATAGCACACTATTTTGCAACTTTTGAGTTCCTCACTTCCTTTGCTGGACTTAAAGAGATATGTGCATTAAATAATTATGGATAAAAAAATGATAACGACAAAGTAAAAGAAATGGGAAATAAGGGAATCATCACGAAGAGTCCTTACAGCGTTCATCACTATTTACAAACGCTCCGATTCTCGAGCCAGCCTATGTCAGCAAGACCTGATATTGCTCCACAGTTGGGCAGGCAAAAGCAGATGATACCGCTCCACACATTTCCTAGAGGTGACCAATTTGAGCAAGGTGAAGCTAAGTAACCTTCAATTGTACCACCATTGCTGCCATAAATATCCTGGAGGTCATCAGAAAGCTGTACTGGACCAGCCAAAACAACACTCTGGGGACAAAAAAGAGAGGAAGGGGATGGACCTCTGCAATTTGTTTCACCTTATACATCAAAGCCTCTCCCCAATCTAGAAGCCTCAAATAAGGGCGGTGGTGGAATACTATCTCCTTTTCTAAATGGCCGCAGTTACTCCAGAAGCTTGTCAGAAATTTGAGGGATTTTGCTCTCCTTTTCAGGCAGAAAAACCCAGTTGTGAATTGACTTTGTTGAGACAAGGGGCGGGATTCTCCGACCCCCCAGTCGGGTCAGAGAATCGCCGGGGGGCGGCGTGAATCCCGCCCCTGCCGGCTGCCGAATTCTCCAGCTCCTGGGATTTGGCGGGGGCAGGAATCGCGATGTGCTGGTCGGGGGCCGTTGGCAGCGCCCCCCCCCCCCCCCGGCGATTCTCCGGTCCGCGATGGGCCGAGTGGCCGCCCGTTTTCGGCGGATCCCGCCGGCGTGTGTTAGGACAGATATTTACCGGCGGGGCCTGGCTCCGCGGGCGGCCTCCAGGGTCCTTGGGGGGGCCCGGGGGGATCTGGCCCCGGGGTGTTCCCCCATAGTGGCCTGGCCCGCGATCGGAGCCCATCGATCCGCGGGCGGGTCTGTGCCGTGGGGGCACTCTATTCCTCCGTGCCAGCCGGTGTAACGGTCCACGATGGCCGGTGTGGAGATGAACCCCCCCCTGCGCATGCGCTGGGATGATGCCAGCACACGCTGGCGCTCCCGCGCATGCGCCAACTCGCGCCAGCTAGCAGAGGCCCTTCCGCGCCGGCTGGCGCGGCGCAAACCACTCCGGCGCCGGCCTAGCCCCTGAAGGTGTGGAGGATTCCGTACCTTTGGGGCGGCCCGACGCCGGAGTGGTTCACGCTACTCCTTCGCAACGGTCTTGCTCGCCCGCCAGTTTCTGAAGAATCACGCCCAATATCGGAACAAATTTATTGAATTTTCAGGTAAACTATAGCAATAGACTCAGTGATTTATAGTTGAATGTGGATTATACCAGCCTTGTCAAGAACTGGAGAACACACAAGCAATGGGTTCCCTCGCAGCTTTGGTCTTTTGGTCTTCAGGTCCTGGGTCTCCTCTTGTCTCGTTTCTAGATTTCTTATCTATCGGTGCCAAACCGAGTTGGGGCCTCCTTTATCCTGGCCAATTAACCCCTCCCTCACGCCAACAATCTTTAATCTGGCGGTGAATATACGTTCATTCACCAACCAGGTATCTCTTCATGTGAGCATCTTTGTTTCACTGTCTCTTATCTAAAAACTCTAAGGTCTTATCTCCTGGAGATGCCTTGATTTCACAGAATTTACAGTGCAGAAGGAGGCCATTCGGCCCATTGTGTCTGCACCAGCTCGTGGAAAGAGCACCCTACCCAAGGTCCACACCTCCACCCTATCCCCATAACCCAGTAACCCCACCCAACACTAAGGGCAATTTTAGACACTAAGGGCAATTTATCATGGCCAATCCATCTAACCTTCACATCTTTGGCCTGTGGGAGGAAACCGGAGTACCCGGAGGAAACCCACGCACACACGGGGAGGATGTGCAGACTCCGCACAGACAGTGACCCAAGCCGGAATCGAACCTGGGACCCTGGAGCTGTGAAGCAATTGTGCTATCCACAATGCTACCGTGCTGCCCTCTAATGATCCAATCTTTTTTTTTACATTTCCCAACAATTCACAAAGGAACAGTTTTGAGTTCTCAACCTCTTTCTGCAAGGAAGGTCTTTTGTAACTTGACATAGTTCTCCCATGATCCAACTATCTTGGTATCTTTTCCACTCTGTGCACTATTTCTAAGTTTTCCCACTCAACTATAGTACGAAGGAGGGTCTCGAGCAAAGTGAAGTATAAGTCTCCAATGAAGTTAGATTTTAACAGTTAGCATTCTTGTTGGCACCCTATTAATTTTATAAGTTCACCAACACACGGGAGCAGATCTCTTGATGCCCTTGCCATTGGGTTTGGGATCAATTTCCTTCAACAAAGGCACACTAGCTGCAGCTTTCACTGGAGCAAGGTTACTTGACAACACCTTCTTTTCTGCACCTGCTATGACTGAGAAAGGAGCAGCAATGATGTAGGAATCATCACTGGCATGTTCCCTCCAAGTCGCCCACCAGTCTACCTTGCACATAACTTGGCATTCTTTCATCTTTGCTCGATTAAGTTCTGAAATTCCCTGTCAAAGAGCACTGCAGGAGCATCACCAGCACAAGGACCGTAATACAGTTCAAGGAGAAGATTCAATATCTTTTCAGGGTACTTGGGGTACGCGAAATGTGACCTGGACACACAGAATCCAAAGCTGGAATTTTTCGGCCGTTCTTGCCGGTGGGACCTTCTGGTCCCACTGACGGTGAGCCCTGGCCAAGGATTTCCCAGTAGCATAGCATACAGAGAATGGGAAACCCCATCGACAGCGGTGGGATATTCAGAGCATCTGCATATAATACGAGGCTACGGGGGGGGTGGAATTTTCCCCCAAAAAAGCAAAGTGCCATTGTCAGTGAGCAAATTGGAACGTTTCCCGTTGGGTCTGATGGTAAGATCCAGACAGCAATTTTCAGGCACTTTGAAAAACGTTTTACCCCCAGATGAAAAACGCCACACCATGGACGCAAAGCGTCTGATCGCCCAGCCCGAGGGCCATTGGAGCAATTCAATGAATGGGGCACTGCATGTAAACAGCTCCACAGCACTTGCTCTCATTCAAGCCTAGAAGATGGAAGCCACAAAACCAGCCATAGAGGGGGCCTTCAGCCATTTGCTGGATGCTGTGGAAGAGGGGTGGGTGACAACATACCCTTGGGCTGGCAGGAGGCCCTCCAGCAGGGTGACTAATCCTGCCTGGGTGACGGTGACAGCACTGGTCAGTGCCAACAGCCTGACCAAGAGGACGGGTGTGTAAATTAGGAAAAAGATGAATGACCTATTCTGATCAGCCAGTGTAAGTGCTCCCAATCTTTTCTCTGTACTCCACCCTTCCGTCATCTCCTCCCCTGAAACGTCTCTGGGATCCCACATGCTGCCACCTTGCACTCGGCCTCCCACCAGAATCCTCAAACACTCCCTGGAACTCCTCATCGGAACCCGTCCCTGCTTCGACAAAGTGCCCACAGCTGCCAGGGGCCATCGACCTTTGGCCCACTGGGATCCAGCTCGCTCAATCCCTGTTTGTGTTCCTGCAGGAGAGTATCGTCCACAGCCATGCAAACGAGAGAAAATGGACGGTGGGATGTCCGAGCTGAGGATCCTGACTCCGTATGAGGAGAGGGCCATGGAGCACACAGGGGAGGAGCAAGAGCAGGCCGGAGAGTGAGGTTGGCCTGGGAGAGAAAAGTGAGAATCCACTGCGCGTTCATCCAGATGACCAATCTCAAATGAATTCTTTGTTGTCCAAACCCTTCACCAGGCTGTGTACTAAAAACATGTCCCTCGCCTTGCAGGAACATCAACCGAAGAGGCTGGTCCGTTAACCAGCAGTTTCATCCGCCCATCGTTAACACCACCTCAGAGGAGGGCACGGATCATGCATCACCCCCCACACAATCCACCATTGCAGAGATACCACAATTCAGTGGGCGAACCCAGCAGGCAGGCTTCAGGGTCACTTTGTGGTGAGCACTGCGCAGTTTCTGATGCACATCAGGGGAAGGCAGGAGCCGTCCCAGTGATCGGTCAGTCAAAGGTCTGCTGTTCCCCAGGTAGGTGCTGTGCCTCTTGACATGTTCGTCCCTCAGCTGCTGGAGATGCAAAGGGAGTACCGTGAGGAGGTGTCAGCTGCACTGCTGTGACTGCGAGGCCGAATAGAGGAGTTCCAAAGCCTTCGGTCGCAAGAGGTGTTTCCGGCCATGTGTGGTACTCAGGCCAACATTCCAAGGGCGGCGTCAGCAGTGGAAATCCTGTGCAAGAGGTCAGATCCATGACAGGAGAACTCCGAAGCATGGTTCAGCTCCTGAGGGCCATGGCTGAGATGTTCAGCACCAGACAATGGCAGGTCTCCAGCACTGGGAGCGCCAGTTCACATTGAGGCTTTTGGAGCTAATACCAGCTGCCCCTTCGTCCCATGCAGTAACCTTCAAGCTCACAAGCACCCGGAAGGAGGAAGATCCACTGGAACACATCCTGGGCCTTCCACCCAGGAGACCCAGGAAGTGACCAGCCCATCTGAATCCCAACCATCCTGACACGAGTCCGGGAAAACTGGATGATGTTGCAACACCAGCGGTACCTGAAAGCAGGCCGGGGCTGTCCAGGTCCTGGCCCTCCAGAGGACGCTCGCCAAGGGCAATTCAGGCAACAGGGCGTGGAAGGCAGCAGGCCACCTCCACTTCTGATGTGCATCCTGGGAATACAGTTGGACATAGTGGGAAGGTACGCAAGTGTAAGGAGTTGTGGTAGCACAGCTTGGGCGCAGGTGAAGTTAGGCACAGGTAGTTGGGGGTCTTGTAACATCAGTACATGTCACTGCATTAAATTCTATTGGTCTTCACAACCTTAAGGACTCACTTTCGCCAACCCTCCATCCAGTGGCATCTCCCCATCTGCACAACGATCTACTCACAAGCCCTAAATATCCGGCACTCTGATAGCGAATGTTTCATTAATTCTGAAAGGACTCGGGCATGAATCAGTGAGTACTAAACCCTCACCCCTGCTCTTCCTCGAGCTAAAGGGCAAAGGAATCTCAAGCCGAACCTCACTCAGGCATGAGGCAGGGAGTCAGTATGCTGTGAGCAAACAGACAGGAGTCAGACTTAAGCTATAGCTGATGAGCATCAGAAACCATTCCTCACTGAGTAATCATCACCCTCCTGCAGGCACAAGGACACAAGGACTTGTTGGGCTGCCGAACTACATGCTGGTCCTATTGATTGAAGGGTGAAGTGAAGAGGGTGCCTCCAGCCCTCCTGCCAATGTGAACCCTTGCCCATGCCTGGCTTCCATCCTCATCACCCTCTTCCTCTTGTCCCTCTTGGACTTCCTGCTCATCTGGGGAAAGATGACATTTCTCCGGATCTTCATCAGTAAGGTTGTTGCCCCATTACGTTATGTAGGGCACAGCAGACCACATGCTGTGGGAGACCCTTTGTGGACCATATTGAAGTGCCACACCAGACTTGTCGAGGCAGCGGAAGCATATCTTAAAGAAGCCGATGCATCGCTATACCACAGACCAAGCTCAGTATGATAGGCATCTGCCTCGGTCACGTCTGGCATTATCAGTCAAGACCTCAGGGGATATCTCTTGTCCCCTACTAGCCTTCTCTGCATCCTGGGGTGATGCTCAAATACTCCAGGGATTTGCGAATTCCTGAGGGTGTAGCCATCATACACGCTCCCGGGCACACATGTGCATGAATCACACCTGGTGGTAACACACGAGCTGCACATTGAGGGCGTGGAACCCCTCCCTGATGCCATGGGGCACGTAGAGTGACATGACTGCAATCAATCGAGAGAGAGAGAGGTTGGTGTTGCTCCTGCTTATCAATAGTACTTCCCCTTACCCATTGGCCTTCCGGACCTGGATGCTACCAGACCCACAGCCTATCCAGTGCCTAACACTGACTCATATCACAGGTGCCATCCCAACTCCTTTGCATGTTTGGCCCCAGACTATCCTCTCGCCCAGTCAGAGTTGTCTTTGGCCTCCTGTCTGGTTCTAACCTCCCTTTATGTCAATATCACTGGAGGTCCTGAAGAAGGTTTATATGGTCGCACATCCCCCATAGGCAGACTCCACTGGATGGCGATGTGCAACATGGGAGCTAATGGATTCTCACTGACAGATGCTGGGGTCCAGCACATCAGCAAACACAGTCCTTTTGGATCCCATGAACCCACAGTTTATCCTTGAACCCTGAGTATTAGAACATAGAACATACAGTGCAGAAGGAGGCCATTCGGCCCATCGAGTCTGCACCGAGCCACTTAAGCCCTCACTTCCACCCTATTCCCGTAACCCAATAATCCCTCCTAACTTTTTTTGGTCACTAAGGGCAATTTATCACGGCCAATCCACCTAACTTGCACGTCTTTGGACTGTGGATGAAAACCGGAGCACCTGGAGGAAACCCACGCAGACACGGGGAGAACGTGCAGACTCCGCACAGACAGTGACCCAGCGGGGAATCGAACCTGGGGGCCTGGCGCTGTGAAGCCGCAGTGCTAATCACTTTTGCTACCGTGCTGCCCTTGAGATGAATGAGTATTCATCTCATCCCTTGTTTTTGAGACTGTGGGCAGCTGACATTAACTCTTGATTGTGAATTATTTTGAGTCTCAGGAATGTTAGAGGGCATATTTGTTTTCTGTTTCAGGGATAGACAAAGCTAATAGTCAGGTTGCAAGATTCCAAGATCGCATTACTGTCAGGCTTGTACACTTAAGACTCCTGGACTCCTGGACAGCCACTCCATATTTTTCTGCAGCGCCCCCCCCCCCCCCCCCCCCCCCGCCCCCGCCCCCCTCCCCTCTACCCAACAGAGTGGGCATGTGTTTCCTTCCCTTTCCGGGTCTCATCCGCCCAGTCCATTAGGCCCACCTCCTTCACTCTCATCACAGCCTATACCCCATCCCATGTGGCCCATACCCGTGGCCGGCTAATACCCTCACACCACAGACAGCAGACACATACAGGCCTGTCAAAATGTTTTAAATTGCACAGGCAGCAGACTTCAGGGCGACCCACACCAGCCAGCACCCTGGTAACCCACGATCCATCTCCTCCCCCCTCCCCCAGCTGCCTCCAGCTACACCCAGGAGGTACACCACCCCAACCTCCCCACTGGGCAGTGGGTTCTGCCCCGTTGACTCCCTGGTGCTAGATAGAGACAGTGGTGCTCACCTCCTTCCGCCCTCTTGGAGGTCATGTTGCCTGGCTCCCATTATTAAAAAGCAGAAGTAATTCCTGCCCGTGTGGTGTCACGCCTGGGAGGGATGTGGGAAGATTCACCGAGGACTGAAGATATGACATTATCTCCGCCAAGTAAATTATAATGGATTCAAATTGATGCAAATCAGCTTTGCATCCTTCCTGATCATGTCATCGGGGGGAGACCGGGAAGATCGTGTTCTGAAATCTCGCCGGCATATATCCCATTTTTGTCCTCTCGCAATACTTAGGGCCATTATGGGATTTGTGTCTATGGCTATCAGACCCGTTAAATCCCGCTCTATATATTTTAAGTTGTAAGTCTAGATGAATTCCAATTTCGCAGATAAAGATAACTATATTACGGATGTATTCTGTTTTGGGTTGCCTGAGTGGCTGATTAAACATTTCTCTTTGATTTGTTGTCAGCGTCTTTCCTGGTGAAACCCATTCATCGATGCAGTGGAATTCATGTTTCTGATATTCTGGGTTGGATTGTCCGGTCCCCCAGCTGCTTGTTTTTTCCCAGTGCGCCATTTGCCGGCGATGTGATTCTGTCTTCCCGTCGCTTGTCAACGCGATTTCCCATTGAAGTCACCCAACGGCACCGGGAGACCCGTGGGCAGGGGGTACGCTGCTGGCGAGAAAATTCAATTGCAACGGCCGAAGAATTATGACCTTCATCACTACACATACCTCATCCTGGTTCTTAATTCAATTAATTACTTCTCAACAATTTGGCAATCAGCACAGGGTTAAAAAATATCCAAATTGAATAAGATTTCATTTGAATTTCACAGCACATGTTGGCAGAAACTGTGATTTCAGCCACATCCTTAACTTAGCAGGCTTCACATGATTACTCTTGTGTCCTCGAGGCCCCACTCTTGATCTGTGCTATTTGAATTCTCCAAACAAAGTAGTCAAACATCAAAACACTGCAATCGCTAATTTTCATTTTTTTTTTTAAAAGGATGGACATGAGCAATGAAACATTGCTTTATTCATGGCTATCTTTTCATTAGAACTTGCAACCCTGAGACTTTCACCCCTCAGCTCTCTATAATTCATTATTGAGAAGGCCAAGGGGAGATGCAGTTTTACTTTGAAATCCCACATTCTTGTTCAAAAAAAAAGAACCTTGCAAGACAAAACGCGCCGTAGGATCAAGTGAAATGCGACTGTAAAAAGGATTGCAATAAATTGTGTGACTGGCTGTTGCCTCACTGCGTACTCCAATTTGGCTCTGCGGAGTATCATTTTGCTGAATTCATCTGCATGACAGTACAAAGCCTTCGCCAAACCTTAACTAAATATAATTGCAATGTTTCTTCCACGGCAATTGACAGCTGTGGGAAAGAAAATCAAAGATTCAGTCCACAGCCTTTACTGTCCTATTCATGTTTATGTAATTAACACTTATTTTGCTATTTCTAGTTAATGCAATTCAGACTTTTAGTGGAGTTAGTCCCAGAGTGCCATTTGTCTTTATGGGGAACAAATAAGGTTTTATTGGGTTGAATTGGATATAAATTGAAAATAGTGCAACACATTGTATAAACACAGGCGGTGTTACATTCAACACAGGCAGAGCAATGATCTGTGTTCCTCGGTTATTGTCGGGGGCATTGCCTAATGTGAAACTGAACTGGTGGAAATCTTAAAGGTGCAATGAAGGCTGAATTCTCAGACGGTGGTGAGTTAGTTCATCTCTATGTGATCGGGTTTGGCGGGGAGGGGGGGCGGGGCGGGAAGGGCATTAAAATTGTCACCAATGATGCCTTGGCTCTGGAGACGAAAAGCCAGCTCCTTACCCTGATGCAAGTGATGTCGCACATTACCAAGACCGTTTTTAAAAATAAGGGGCAGGATCCTCTGATCGTCAACGCCGAATGCGCATTCAGCGACCAGCCGGAGAATCCCCGTTTGCACCGAAATCGAGGGCGGCGCCACTTTTGCAATGCTTCGCACCCTTGAAAACGGCGTACTCTTGGAGTACACCGCACGCCATCAGGTCGGCCTCAGGACCGTCACCTGAGGCCCTCTGTCGATGTTCCGCCCTCGATGGGCTGAATTGCTGATGGTGTGGAACACTTGTCCTTTTTATTTTCGTGAACACGGAGTGGCGGCTGCAGACTGAGTCCATCGCCACCACAGTCAGGGGGGAGCCGTTCCGCGGGCAGGGGGGGCTTTGGCAGGGGGGTGGGGGCACTGGTGGGGAGTGTTCCAGGTGGCAAGGCTGATTACAGGCGGGCAGTTTTTGGCAGCCCGGGTCCGCGCGTGCCCGACGCCATGTTGCACAGCGCAGCCGCTGCAGGCCGCTGCCGTACACATGCGCGGCCACAGACCCGGCAATTTTCCGGACGTATCCGCGGTAAAGCCGAGCGCTGCGTGCCTGCAAGCCCCCCATCAGACGGAGGATCGGTGCAGCTTTTGAGCATTTATTTCAGGCGTAAAACGCCACTGTTCCCACACTGATGTCAGCACTTAGTCTTCAAATCGGAGAATCCAGCCCAAGGTAAACTGAGCATTGGGCATCATTCTCCACCTGTTGATATCAGCAGGATTCTCCTGTCCTGCTGCGGCGAATGGGAGATTTGGCTGAGCTCCAAATCCTCCGTCCTCGCTAGCAGCGGTAGCGGGGCGGACTCGCAATGGAGAATCCCTGGCTTTTATCTCTGAAGGTAGTGTTCAGAGAAGGTTTACAAGGCTGATATCAGAAATGCGTAGTTAAACATATCAGGAAAGGTTGGGTCTCTTCTTAAAAAAAGGGAGGCTTTTTTACTTATTGATGGGATGCAGGCATCGCTGGCTGTGCCAGCACTTATCCCCATCCCTAATTGCCCATGGAAAGGTGGTGGGGAGCTGCCTTCTTTAACCACTGAAGTTCCTGTAGTGTAGGTGCATCCACTGTGCTTTTACGGAAGGAGTTCCAGGATTTTAACCTAGCAACAATGAAGGAATGGCGATATATTTGATATTTGCAAGTCAGGATGGTATATGGCTTGGAGGGGAAACCCAAGGTGGTGCTGTTCAGAAGTAACTTACAAGAAGGTGGTGAGAATGTGAAATGCACTTACCATGGTACCATGCACAGGGAATGGTTGAAGTGCAAGCTGGGTAAGCATATGAGAGAGAAGGGAATAGAGGTTTACAGTGGTAAATTTAGCTGAGGAAAGAGGGGCAGAGGCTCCGGTGGGATTGACATGGGTTGATTGGGCCAAATGGCCTGTTTTATGCTTTACAACCTGTGCGATCCTGTGTGTTAACTGGGTTCTATCGAGGTAGACACAAGAGTCAATTTTTTTTAAAATTCACTCATGGGATGTGTGGGTTGCTGGCTGGGCCAGTAATTATTGTCCATCCCTAAATGCCCTTGAATTGAATAGCTTGTTCGGCCATTTCAGAGGGCAATTAAGAGTCAACCACATTGTTGTGGATCTGGAGTCACAGGTAAGGACAACATATTTCCTTCCCTAAAGGACATTAGTGAACCAGACGGGTTTTTATGACAATTGACAATGGTTTTATGGTCATCATCAGACCTTTAATTCCAGCCATGGTAGGATTTGAACCCAGGCCCCAGTGTCTGGGTTTCTGGATTAATAGCCCAGTGACAATACCACTGCCAAGACTCACTCACCCAGCTGATGCCTGAAGCATTAGAAAACTCAGTTGGAGGTTTCAGATAGGGGAGTGGTCATTTTAAAGAAAGATCTAGACATAGAATAGTGAATTACAGATGCACATTTCCTGTAATTTGTATCGGAAGAATGGATCAAAATTTGAACATATGGTAATTATGCACTTTGTATACTGCCAGCTTTTGGGCGTCTGGGGATTCCAGTTTATCTCAGTGTAAATGGTTAGTTGACAGATGAGCTCAAATTAGATTATGTAGAATTCTAAATCACGACCATAGTGTGCCTGTGGAGTGCGCAAGGGACTCTGCATTTAAAAATAAGCGCAAAAATATTTTGCAGGATCATGCATTGGAATTGGGAGAAGCAATCGATTCAACTTCACTTGCACTAAAGCAAAATTTAAGTTTATTTGGTATCAGCTGTTTGAAAGAGACTATTAATTAAGTCAAGTAATTTGAGACTTCAAGAGCTGCATCTTAACTCTCTCAGAGAGCTGCAAAACTGAGAAGACTGAGTTTAAAGTATATTTTGCTTCTTTGTTAATTCCAGTAGCAAGCACGGAAAATCCAGCAGGTATTTATTGTGTGGTCTAGACAGGTCGCTGACAGGTTTGTGTACTTGGCCATCAGGATTTAGAGTAGATAATGCAAAATGTATAAATCCCAGCCTCTGGTCAGGCTTCTTTCTTCTTTCTTAAATCTGAAATTAGCCAATGCAATCTTGCACTATACCTCTTAATGGTACTGCCAGCGACCTATCTCTGGCTTTTCTCACTGTCTGTCCAGCTCTAACAACACCAGGTTAAAGTCCAACAGGTTTGTTTCGAATCACTAGCTTTCGGAGCCCAGCCCCTTCATCATTCATCTGAGGAAGGAGCTGCGCTCCGAAAGCTAGTGATTCAAAACAAACCTGTTGGACTTTAACCTGGTGTTGTCAGACTTCTTACTGTGCCCACCCCAGTCCAACGCCGGCATCCCCACATCATGTCCAGCTCTAGGTACTTCTCCATGTATGAATCTGTCACCTTCCTTCAAGAATATTGTTTGATTACTTAAGCAATAGCTTTCTTTATTAGGAGCATGGAAACAACAAACATTTAAATAAAACTGACTGCAAAGCAAAATTTGTAAGCAGATTCCTATCTTTCTGTGAAAATCTGGAATTGCTCTGAATACGTGCATAAGCATGAATAGCGCTGATTCATTGGGAGCTAAACCAGAGGACAATCTTGAGAGAATTGGTCAAAATTATGAAGAGTCTTGTAAAGTTTGCCGAGGCAAATTGTTTTCATTGATGAAGTTAATGTTATTCTGAAATTAAGAATGTTGGACATTGAGGCAAAACAGTAACTTATATTTGCATTGTGCCTTCAAGATGGTAAAATGGTGCTTCACAAGGAGATTATCAAACAACGTGTTACAGAACTACTTATATGATTGAAGGAGCATCTTAAAGGAGGACTGTGAGGCAAAGATGAAGAGATTTAAAGAAGGAAATTCAAGCACCTTCGGGCCTTGTCAACTGAAGACATGGTGGAGCAATTCAAATTAGGGATGCCCAACGACAGAATTGGAGATGTGCAGAGATCAGAGAGTTGTAGGGCTGAAGGAGATTATAGGGATGGGTGAGGCCATGGAGGGAGGGGTTGGCGGATTTGAAAATGAGGACACAAATGCTTAAATCTAGGACAATTCTATCGAAAGGTGTGAAACATATTTGAAGTGAGTTATCAGTTGAAGTTTGAAGCAAATATTGCAAATGGTTTCAAGAGACGAGGAACTGGGAATAAATGAATGTGAATTGGGTTTGAAATGAACATATCGAGCTAAAGGGCAATTTACTGTTCTAAGTGTATTAAATTTATGAACAAGGATACCCTTGATTATTCTATTCCTGTATCGCCTTCATTCCACAACTTTCGCAAAATAAGTATAAATTAGAAATATATTGGAAGGAAATAAATCTTTTTTAAAAACTACCAAAGAAATGAACAAATTAAAACCATTTCTTCATCATTAAGAGGTTACAGATAAAATGACTTGAAGCAATTTTCCTTGAGGAGACCAGTTCACGGTGTTGCACTGACCTGGATTCAACACTAATTGGCTCTAATTCAGCAAGCTTGTTGTGAAACAGTAGGGACCTAGAGTATCCAAGGGATAGAAAGGTCCTTCATCTGCAGTAAGAGGTCAGGTTTTCAAGTTAGAATTGAAGTAAATTACTATGAGACTATAAGGAAGACCTTTTGCAGTACACCAGCGCCATGTTGTGCAGAGCAGTAATGACATGATTCTTCGATCATTTAGTACCAAATTAATTCTGTGTTCGCCTGGAAACTGTGAATTTTATTAAATAGTGTTACACACATGACTTTAAATACAGCCAATTTTTAAAGTAGACTCCCATTTCATAACTAAGATGCAAGGTCCCAAACTCTCTAATGAAACAAAAATCCCTTGAATATTGAAACTAATCAAAAAATTAATTTCCTGACAGAACCTTTGTGCATTTAATTTTTGGCACCAAAATCTGTTCTTTGAGTCTGCGGCTGACACATATTAGAACACTTTAACTTTTTAATTTTCAGTAAGATAATGAATTTATGAGAGACAGGAGGTCTAACACGCTTTTGGGGATTAGAGTTAAATATAAGGGGAGAAAATGCGGTCAGCAATATGATCATTCAAATGCATAACAAACTCTTCAAATACTTCTGCTACAGTGGTACTAACCTGTGTAGTGAGTGATAATCATTGGTCTGTTGCCTCAAAATAATAGAGTTTATTCTGTACTAATTTATAACAGAAGTACTAAAAATCAATGAAATGACAGAGGAAATGAAAGCATGTTCAGTTTAGGTCTCGTAAAGTTTTTCAGTTTGTCAAGTCTGACCCATGCAGAGCTGGTTCCATCCTGTTTCTTCCTCACGGACCATCTAATAATGGCTTACATAGACTTTCTCACAACAGCCCCTGTAAAAATCGAACAGTGCTACTGAAATCTCCAAAACCTTCATGGTGGAATTCTCCCATCCCATCTGCGGCGGGCTTACTGGTGGGCGGGAATGGAGAATCCAGCGGAAGCCGAAACGTCGGAAACCCGCCAAAGTAAAAACAGTTTGCCATTTCCCTAACGACGGGTTAATGGTGGGCCGGTTCCCCTGCTCCTTAGCAGCCTGAACACTATTTGCATTAATTTGCATCTCATGACCACTTGTTAAAACAACTCATCGCCAAACTCTCGTCAGTCCTTCCCATCTTGCGTCACACCAGCGGGAAATCACGTGATTTGAAAAAGAGTGGCATGCACAAGGCAGACCTCAGTTCGCTTGAGAGTTTGAGGTGTGTCTGACATACATAGCTTACCCACCAGAGCGCTGCGCCATTCCTGTTGCGCTGAATGCCACTCGAATTGAGTCCAAGTCAATTGTCTTCTCTGGGGCTTGGTTCCATATGTTTTCTGTGCTCTCGCCAAAAATTCATTTTACCCTACCTCTAACCTTGCTTGATTAAATCCCATTTAAATTGGATGTACCTGCTCATTAATAAAATATAATCCAGAAGAGGACAATTTACTACTTTTTATTTTACTGTGCTTTTTATTTGGTCACGGAACTATTCATCCCAAAAAATTGCAGCAAGACCTGGACAATATTCAGACTTGGGCTGATACGTGGCAAGTAATATCCAAGTGACATAAATAGCCCATCTCCAGCAAGATACAATCAAATCATCTCTCCTCGTCAGGTAGTGACATTGCCATATCTGAATTTCCCGACCATCAAATTCCTGGGGATGTTCATTGACCTTAAATTAAACCAGACCAGCCATAAGAACAGGTCAGTGGCTGGGAACACAGCAGTGCGTAACTCACCTCTGATTCCAGAAAACATTTCCACCAAGTGTAATTAAGGAATGTGACAGAAGACTCCATTCTCCTGAATACGCACAGCTCCAACAAGAAGCACAACACCGTCTGGGGTGAATCGGCCTGATGGACTGACACCACATCCACCACCTGAAACATTCACTCCCCACACCAGCGGTGCACAGTGGCAGCAATATGAACCATGTACAAGATGCAACGGAGCAACCAGCCAAGGCTGCTTCAGCTCCTTCCAAATCCGCAACTTCTACTGTCTTAAAGGATTATAGCAGCAGGCACCAGGGAACACTGTCACCTCCAAGTCACACACCACTCCAAATGTTAGTGAGCTAGAATCCTGGAATCTGCTATTAAAGAGCATTTTCATAGAATTCACAGTGCAAAAGGAGGCCATTCGACCCATCAAGTCAGCACCGGCCCTTGGAAAGAGCATCCTAGCCCACATCAAGCCCACACCTCCACCCTATCCCTGTAACCCAGTAACCCCAATTAACCTTTTTGGACACCAAGGGCAATTTAGCATGGCCAATCCACCTAACCCGCACATCTTTAGACTGTGGGAGGAAACCCAGGCAGACACAGAGAGTATGTGCAGACTCCACACAGACAGTGACCGAAGCCGGGAATTGAACCTGGGACCCTGGAGCTGTGAAGCAACTTTGTTGACCACAATGCTACCGTGTTGCCTTCAACACATGGACCAAAGCAATTCATAAAGGTGGCTCAGCACCTTCTCCCAGGACACTGGGAAGGGGTCATAAAAATTAGCCTTTCCAATGACACCCATGTGAATGAATTGAAAGGAAAAAGTAAGTCATTAGCTGTGGAGGAATTATTTAAACAAAACTCCGTCTGCATCCTGACTAATTTCCAGGCCATAGTCTAATTCCATGGACATGATTCTTAGGCCCCTATTTTGAAATTTGGTACAGGAAGATAACACCATGGGTGTCATTCTCCGACCCCCCAGCGGGTCGGAGAATGGCCGTTGGCCGCCGTGAATCCCGCCCCCGCCGGTTGCCGAAGTCTCCGAAGGGAGAAAAGTCGGCGGGGCGTTAATGGTGCCGCAGACGTCGGAGAATGGCACGGGTGTGCGCAAGGCATCCGATTTTGGGCCTGTTGATATTCTCCCGTCCGGATGGGCCGAAGTCCCGTCGACGTGACCCATCATCACGTCGACGTAAATCAAACCTCCTTTTAATCGGCGTGAACCTGTGCTCCAGGTTCACGCCGACCAGCGTGGAGGTGAGTGACGGTCTGGGGGGTTGGCCGCTGGGCAGGCGGTGGCGTGGCCGCAGTCTGAATGTGTGGGGAGAGGTGTGTCTAGAGTTGTGTGTGTGTGTGTGCGGCGGGGGGGTGGTTAGAGTGGGCTGGGCACCGGGGGAGTGCCGGGAGGGGGGTCAGTGCCGGGGAGGAGGATGGGGGGTCCGTGTCGGGGAGGGGGATGGGGTCCGTGACGGGGAGGGGGGTGGGGACCGTGCCGGGGAGGAGGATGGGGGGCCCGTGCCGGGGAGGAGGATGGGGTGGGTGGGTCTGTGCCAGGGAGGAGGATGGGGTCCGTGCCGGGGAGGAGGATGGGGGGCCCGTGCCGGGGAGGGGGATGGGGGGGGGGTCGTGCCGGGGAGGAGGATGGGGGGCCCGTGCCGGGGAGGGGGATGCGAGGGCAAGTGAGTTGATCCACCTGGCCAGGTGCCAGCCTCCAACAGTTGGACCCATGTGGTCCATGCCACCTGGCTGGGGGGAGGAGGGGATATGGGCAATGATGACATGTCGTCGTTTCCCCCCCCCCCCCACCCCCACACCAGGCCGTCATGTTTTCCGATCATCCAGCGATGTTGGCCGCTAATGTCTTTGTTGCCCTGGATGAGGAGGAGGAGCGTGCCAGAGAGGCGGTGCAGGCTGCCGCAGAGGGGCAAGCGGCAGCCGCCCAGGCTGGAGGGACACCTGACCGACAGGACGAGGATGGGGAGGAGGATGTCGCGGCCCCACTGCAATGGAGGCACCCGAGGGCGCCCCGTGTGTACCGGCCCCGGCAGTCATACCAGGACCTCACGGACCGGGAATGCAGGAGGAGACTCCGGATGAGGCGGGAAACCGTGGCACACATCTGCCACCTGCTGGCACACCTGTCACCATGTGGCACTGGCGGGGGACACCCTCTCCCCGTGTCCGTCAAGGTTACGGTGGCCCTGAACTTTTATGCAACGGGGTCATTCCAGGCACCGAGTGGGGACCTGTCCGGCATATCGCAGACATCGGTGCATCGGTGCATCGGGGCAGTGACAGATGCCCTATATGCCATGGCGCACCACTACATCCGCTTCCCTGTGGACCGGGCCAGCCAAGATGCCCGGGCCGTGGGCTTCTCTGCCGTGGCCGGGTTCCCCATGGTCCAGGGCGCGATTGATTGGATGCACGTCGCCGTGCGGCCACCTGCAGATAACAGGGCCGTGTCCACCAATAGGAAAGGGACCTATTCGATGAACATACAGGTGGTCTGCGACCACCGCATGATGATCCTGCACGTCTGCGCCCGTTACCCAGGCAGTGTACACGACTCATACGTGTTGTCGCGGTCATCCATCCCCGGCATGTACGAGGGACGCCATCCCCGGCGGAGGGGCTGGTTGCTGGGCGACAGGGGCTACCCATTGCGATCGTGGCTGATGATGCCTATACGGAGGCCACGCAATGAGGCGGAGAACCGCTACAATGATGCCCATGTAGCGACAAGGGGAGTGATAGAGAGGTGCTTTGGCGTGCTGAAGATGCGTTTCAGGTGCCTGGACCTCTCTGGGGGCGCCCTCCAGTATCGGTCAGATAGGGTCGGCCGCATCATTGTGGTGTGCTGCGTCCTGCACAACATAGCCCAGCAGAGGGGCGATGAGCCGCAGCCAGAGGAGGGCGGAATGGAGGAGCAGCAGGAAGAGGCGCAGTCCTCCCCAGATGAGGGGGATGGGGGCAATGGTCAGGGCAGACGGGGTAGACACAGGCGGGTGGCTGTCCACCGTTACCGGCTGGCCCAGCGGGCACGGGACAGACTGATAGACGCCCGCTTCACTGACTAGATGGGCGTGGGAATCGGGTAGTATGTCCACAGACCGCACACCGTGGCAACAGCCGACCACCCACACCCCCACCCATCCACCCACCCAGCACCCTCACCCCCCTCCCCAACCCCACCCACCCCACCCGCATGCACACCACCACCCCCATTGCCGATCCACCTGCGGCACAATGGCCGGGCTCACACAGTTGCGGGTGGACGCGTGTCTATTGCAGGCCATGGAGGATGATGACAACCCGCCCTGCGGTGAGCTCCTGGCTCCACATCGTTGGACTATGTCTGACCCATGGCCACAGTACCACCATCCGCCCGGACCATCCCTGCATGCGGCTGTGACACTGCAGCGCACGGTCCCGTCCTCTGCCCGGGGGGACGTTGATGGCGGCCCAGGGGAAGGGGCAGACTCAGCTGGGGCTGAGGTAAGACCACCCCTCATACACACACTTGCGCTCAACGTACATGACACCCCCGCACGCTTTGGACAGAGCACAAAGGCAGGTGCTCTTTAATAACCAAAGGAGTTCATGCACGTGCCCTAGCCCCTAAAACCCATCTGTGCCCTGCACCCGTGCCAACTTACTCAGTGTCTAATTGTTTGGCCTTACGGGCCCTTTTACTACGTCTACGTGGTTCCCCAGACGGTACAGCAGAACTGGAGGTGGACTCCTGTGATTCCTGCCCTCTGACACGGGATCCCTTTGGCGGCTGTTTCCTGGGGCGTCCTGGCCTAGATGGGCCAGGCTGCGGCCCGGGCGACTGGGATGGTGAGCTGCCAGCCTGTGCTGCCCGTTGCCCACCCGATGCACCTGGGACGGAAGGGGGGGAGTCCGAGGTGTTGCAGTGTTCCAGGATCTCCCCTACAGGTGGACCCGGGACGGACCACACCACCTCCTCCTCCCTCGGGGTGCCCGATGGCCTCCAGGCCACTACATGGGTGGGGGATGCGAACGGACTGGCCATCCGACGCCCCCCGACATCTGGCGCTGCCAGTCCTGGAGGCCCGTGCTGGTATCGACAGGGGTCTGCAGGTTTGCAGCCATGGAGCCCAGGGGATTGGCAAACCCTGTCTGTGACTGTGCGACGCCGGCTCGCACATGGCCAATGGCGCTGATGCCCTCAGCGATGGCCTGCTGAGACTGGGCTATGGCCTGCTGAGACTGGGCTATGGCCTGCTGAGACTGGGCCATGGCCTGCTGAGACTGGGCCATGGCCTGCAGAGACTGGGCAATGGCCTGCAGAGACTGGGCCATGGCGTTGAGCGCCTCTGCCATCTGGCGCTGGCACTGGCTCATGGCCTCCTGTGAGAGGGCAGCCATGTCCTGGGCCACAGACGCCGCCTGCACGGAAAGCCCCAGGCCTCGCAAACCGTTCCCCATGTCTGACACCGTCGCACCCATTGCCTCCACCGCGGACGCCACCCGTGCGTTGTCGGCCTGGGTGTCACGTATGACTGGAACCACTCCCAGCTCCTGGACGCGGGTGGACTCCTCCACCTGCGACTGCAGCCGCCGCAAGCCGGCCGTCACCCTCTTCGCACGTCTCCGGGTCGGTGGTTGCATCGGATCTATGGGTGGGTGTGGTAACTCCAGGAACCCGGGATCCATCTGGGCGGCAGATGTTCACTTGGGCTGGGCTGCCCTCCGACGGCCCGGCCCTCTGCTGCTCCTACCTCCACCTGCTGTACCGGGACGGCTGTGTTGTGCGCACCAGTGAGTGTACCAGACGCCTCATCACTAAAGTGCCCAACCGTGGTGAGTGTTTCTGCGATGGTGGAGGGTGTTGGTGACAGCAGTGGCGCTGTGTCGTGCTCTTCGTCCCACTCTGAGTCCATGGCACTTTGGGGTGGGGGTTCGTCTCCACCCATCCACTCTGTGTCACTGTCCGGTATTTTGTCTTCCTGGGTCGTGCTGTCCCGGGGAGGGGTGTCCCGGGTCGGGGTGTTCTGGGTAGGGGTGTCCTGGGTAGTGGTGTCCTGGCTCGGCCGTGACGGGGGCCTGTGGCTGCCCCTCTCGTCGCTGGGTGGCACACGCCTGCGTCATCGCACCCGCACGTGACGGGGGCGTCGTCTCTCTGTTGCTCCAGGTCTCTCCGTCTCCCGTGGTCTCCGAGGGGCATCCTGCAGGCGTCGCATGCCGGAGGGTCCGGGTCTCTCCGTCTCCCGTGGTGTGCGAGGGGCATCCTGCGGGCGTCGCATGCTGGAGGGTGCGGGTCTCTCCGTCTCCCGTGGTCTCCGAGGGGCATCCTGCGGGCGTCGCATGCCGAAGGGTCCGGGTCTCTCCGTCTCCCGTGGCCTCCGAGGGGCATCCTCCGGGCGGTCTGCATCTACGGGGATGGGTGCCTCGACGTTTGCTCCTGCGATACACAATGAAGCATGCATGGTTAGACACGCAGGCAGTGATCAGGTGATATTGTGGAGGGGGATAGAGGGGAGGGGGGATATGGGGACGGGCTGTCGGTGGCTCACTTGCTAGTTCGCCCCCGACCTCTGCATCAGCAACCTCCCGGTCCTCAGGTCCGCCAGCCAGTTCCAGGGCCCTTTCCTCGGGTTCGGTCAGTGGCCTCTCATCAGTGGGGCCTCCTCCAGTCCTCACATGCTCCCTATTGTTGTGTGCGCGCTTATCCTGTGGGGGGGGGGGGGGTGGCAGGGGTAAAAGGCAACAGTGTTAGACAGGTATATGGATGCACGCCATCGGTTGCGCGTGCATTGCAGAGGTTAAGGTTAGGGCTGGATTCACTTGGGGATATGGTGGGGGATATGGGGGAGGGGGGATATGGGGCATATGGGGGAGGGGGGATATGGGGGATATGGGGAGGGGGGATATGGGGAGGGGGGATATGGGGGCTATGGGGGAGAGGGGATATGGGGGATATGGTGGAGGGGGGATATGGGAGAGGGGGATATGGGGAAGGGGGATATGGGGGAGGGGGATATGAGGGATATGGGGAGGGGGGATATGGGGGAGGGGGATATGGGGGAGGGGGGATATGGGGGATATGGGGGAGGGGGATATGGGGGATATGGTGGAGGGGGGATATGGGGGAGGGGGGATATGGGGGAGGGGGGATATGGGGGAATGGGATATGGGGGATATGGGGAGGGGGGATATGGGTGATATGGGGAGGAGGATATGGGGGATATGGGGAGGAGGATATGGGGGAGGGGGATATGGGGGATATGGGGGGATATGGGGGAAATGGGGAGGGGGATATGGGAGGGGGGATATGGGGGATATGAGGGAGGGGGATATGGGGGATATGGGGGAGGGGGGATATGGGGGAGGGGGGATATGGGGGATCTGGGGGAGAGGGGGATATGGGGAGGGGGATATGGGGAGGGGGATATGGGGAGGGGGATGTGGGGGGATATGGGGGAAATAGGGGAGGGGGATATGGGGAGGGGGGATATGGGGGGTATGGGGGAGGGGGATATGGGGAGGGGGATATGGGGAGGGGGATATGGGGTAGGGGGGATATGGGGGATATGGTGGGGGATATGGGGAGGGGGGATATGGGGGGTATGGGGGAGGGGGGATATGGGGAGGGGGATATGGGGAGGGGGATATGGGGTAGGGGGGATATGGGGGATATGGTGGGGGATATGGGGGAGGGGGGATATGGGGGATATGGGGAGGGGGGATATGGGGGATATGGGGAGGGGGGATATGGGGAGGGGGGATATGGGGGCTATGGGGGAGAGGGGATATGGGGGATATGGTGGAGGGGGGATATGGGAGAGGGGGGATATGGGGGATATGGGGAAGGTGGATTTGGGGGAGGGGGGATATGGGGAGGAGGGGATATGGGGAAGGGGGTATATGGGGGATATGGGGGAGGGGGGATATGGGGGAGGAGGGATATGGGGAGGGGGGATATGGGGGAGGGGGGATATGGGTTGGGGGGATATGGGGAGGGGGATATGGGGGAGGGGGATATGGGGATATGGGGAGGGGGATATGGGTGAGTGGGATATGGGGGATATGGGGAGGGGGATATGGGGGATATGGGGAGGGGGATATGGGGGATATGGGGGGGATATGGGGAGGGGGATATGGGGGATATGGGGAGGGGGATATGGGGGTATATGGGGGAGGGGGATATGGGGATATGGGGGGGATATGGAGGAGGGGGGCTATGGGGAGGGGGATATGGGGGAGGGGCATATGGGGGATATGGCGGAGGGGGAATATGGGGATATGGGGGAGGGGGATATAGGGAGGGGAGATATGGGGATATGGGGGAGGGGGGATATGGGGAGGGGGGATATGGGGGAGGGGGGATATGGGGGATATGGGGGAGGAGGGATATGGGGGATATGGGGGGGATTTGGGGGAGGGGGGATATGGGGGGGGGAGGGGATATGGGGGAGGGGGTATATGGGGGATATGGGGGAGGGGGGATATGGGGGAGGGGGGATATGGGGAGGGGGATATGGGGGATATGGGGGAGGGGGGATATGGGGGAGGGGGGATATGGGGGATATGGGGGAGGGAGGATATGGGGGATATGGGGGAGGGGGGATATGGATATCGGGCAGGGGGGGGGACGCTCACCCTGCCTGCTCTGACGAGGTTGTTCACCTTCTTGTGGCACTGGGTACCTGTCCGTGGTGTCAGGGCCGCAGCGGTGATGGCCTCTGCCACCTCCCTCCACAGACGCCGGCTGTGGCGTGGGGCAACGCTGCGGCCATGCCCGGGATACATGGCGTCCCTCCTCTGCTCCACCGCGTCCAGGAGCGCCTCCACATCCCGTGACTGGAACCTTGGGGCTGAGCGGCGGCCGGCCATCCGGTCGGGTGTTCCGGTCGGGTGTTCCGGTCGGGTGGGGGGGAGCAGCGCGTCCTTATGAGCCGTCACGCCGTGCGGCGTATATGACGCTGCACAGAGTGAACCACATGAGCAAGCGCGGATCCCATCACGTCGCTGCTAGCCCATTTCGGGCCGGAGACTTCGTGATGATTTTTGCGGCGTGACGCAAGTCGGATTTGCGCCATTTGTTGCGCCAATCAGCGGACTTTGCGCCGATAACGGAGAATTTCACCCCATATTTCAACGTAACCTCTTTGGTCATTTGATTATTTTGGACATTCAATGTTTCCCTCTGTACATTTTCTATTCTTCAATGTAAAGCGCTATTCCAAAAAGAAGTGATTTGAAAAAGGTAACTGAATCATTGCAAATGATATTCACAGTTTATCCGTCACAAAAACAGAAATATTGGCACAATGGTTTGCAGATTTAATAGAAAAAGTAAATTAGTAAGTCCAACATATCTGGTCATGCATTGTACTTATATAAATCATAGTTTGAATAAATTAAATATTTAAAACTGTCAATCTACACCTCAGCACTGACATCTGGCCATTGATTTATTAACACTGATATATTTGTATGAATTTCCCCACACATGTAATGTGTTTTCTAATCACTAGTCTTGGAAAGAATTTAAACAAAAGCAAAATACTGAAATGCTGGAAATCTGAGCTAAAGGCAAGAGTTAATGTTTACTTGTTCCACAGATGTTGCCTAACCTGCTGAATATTTCCACTGTATTTGGTTTTTATTTCAAATGTACTGTAATACATTTCTGGGACATCATCAGGCTGTAAAATCATTAGGCTATATAAATATGTTGAGTGGAATTCTCCCATTTTGAGACTAAGACCATGGTGGGGATCGGAATAAAGAGCGTTTCCCACTGCTCAGGCCAGCGGAAAAAACAAGACAAATCTTCCGGCCCTGTCTTCATTAATTATGCACCCAGGTGTTTTGCGTCCTTTTCCATGACGAGACATCCTGTCCAAGTGCCACATTGAAAAGGCGCCCAACATCGCCGACACACTATTGAAGGAAGAAGGTGGACCGTTTGAAAGTGTAGATGGATCTCTGGGAGCACTCTAAGACCAGAAGATGGGCCTCCTGAGAATGAAGATGGATCTCCAGGAATATTCTGAGGCTGGAAGAAAGACCCGGGGCGTCATTCTCCGACACCCCGCCGGGTCGGAGAATGGCCGTTGGCCGCCGTGAATCCCGCCCCCGCCCACGCCGAAGTCTCCGGTACCGGAGATTGGGCAGGGGCGGGAATCGGGCCGCGCCGGTTGGCGGGACCCCCCGCTCAATTCTCCGGCCCGAATGGGCCGAAGTCTCGCCCAGAAATTGCCTGTCCCGCCCTCGTAAATCAAAGCTGGTATGTACCGGCGGGACAAGGCGGCGTGGGCGGGCTCCGGGGTCCTGGGGGGGGGCGCGGGCGATCTGGCCCCGGGGGGTGCCCCCACGGTGGCCTGGCCCGCGATCGGGGCCCAGCGATCCGCGGGCGGGCCTGTGCTGTGGGGGCACTCTTTCCCTTCCGCCTCCGCCACGGTCTCCACCATGGCGGAGGCGGAAGAGACTCTCCCCACTGCGCATGCGCGGGAAACTGTCGGCAGCCGCTGATGCTCCCGCGCATGCGCCGCATTTTCGCGCCAGCTGGCGGGGCACCAAACGCCATTTCCGCCAGCTGGCGGGGCAACAAATGCCATTTCCGCCAGCTGGCGGGGCGGAAATCCCTCCGGCGCCGGCCTAGACCCTCAATGTTGGGGCTCGGCCCCCAAAGATGCGGAGCATTCCGCACCTTTGGGCCGGAGCGATGCCCGTCTGATTGGCGCCGTTTTTGGCGCCAGTCGGCGGACATCGCGCCGTTGGGGGACAATTTCGCCCCAGCTTCAGGACACCTGGACCGGGATTCTCCAATAATGAAGCTATGTCACCACGCCCGCCAGAAAACGGACGCGAACCACTCCGTACTTTTCTCCGGGTGATTCTCCATTTTTAAGGGGGCTTGTGGTGTGCGCTGCGCAGCTCCTGCTGCTGACATGGGGCCCTGCACTTCCGGCCATGTGTCTGCGCATGCGGGCAATAGCCGCCTGTGGTGCCGGCCCTGCGAAACATGGAGGACCCACACAGCAGGCCGGAGCGGGAAAGGTAGCCCCCCCCCCCCCGATCGTGCTTCAAGGTCCAAGGGTTGTGTGTGGCCTCCATCCTGAAATGTGAAGTTAGGCCCGAGCCTTGTTCCGATGAATCGCGACATCAGCACGTCACGTTGTTCCAAACGTGTTTCAAGCTGGCGTGTTTTCCCACCAGCAGTGCGGAGAATCTGGAGCGGGGTGTTGGGTCTTCATCCACATCCCATGAACCGGATGTAAATGAAGGTAATGGCTGTAAACTCCCACCGGTGTGAAACCAATTTCTGAACCTCTCACCAAATTCTAGCCACCCCCCACCCCTCCCCCCCCCCCCCCGCCCCTCACCCGCCAACGAACAGGATTTGGTAGAATTCCGCCTGTTATCCATCTACTTTGGCGGAAATGTGGCCCATTTAATTTGAAAGGATCAATGCCTCTGATTGAAAAAAAGCAGAGAGATGCATTTCAAGACAAATATGTTAAGCATTCAAATGGCAACATCACACTTTGTAATTTCAGGACTCTTGAATTTTATTGTCCACATTATAACCATCTTTTTCCCCAGAGGTATTTCGCTGAATGGCAGTGGTTCGGCCTGAAGAGACCACAAAATAATCATCGTCAAGAGTCAGTGGAACGCTCCATTAAGATCAGCAGAACTGACCTGAATTTGAGAATAACATTGTATGTACTTGGAATTTAAAATCTTTGAATATTGTAACTCTAATGAAAAAACTTTTGCATTTCAGAATTTAAAATAGTGCAATTTCTAACATGAATTATTTAAAACGATCATTTAGCACAAATCTCTTCTGTTTTCACGAACGATATGAAATATTCATCTTTTCCAGCTGGCAAGTAAATACAAACTAATGTTTATTAAATGTGATAAATTATTCGAGGAGTCATGGCTTTAGAGCTTTTTGCCCATTACATAATTGTTCCTGTGGCATTTTTTCAACAGCTAAATAAACCAGAAGTGAATGCCTCAAGACAGGACGACACAGCATTCATTTGGGCATTTGAATATAGGTCACTCTCTTATGACAAAGTCCTTTCGCGAAGTCAAACATGATTCAGGGAGTTAGAAGTAAATGAGGCCAAGATGCTCTGTCTCTGAATCGCAAATTATACCTTGTTACATTTTGAAGGTCAAGTATTAAAGGCAGTTGACATTCACCGACAGTCCTTAAATCCGAATATATTCACTGCTGCACTGTTTCAGATCTGAAAGATAATGACCAGGCTTTCAGCGTTATTTTATATTCCAAGATGCAGATGAAATCAATCAGGGCACAACATGAATTTCTGCAGACAAAATAGTGTATTTTCATAAAATGTTACTCTCTTGAAATATTTATTAAAATAATCAAGGCAACCGCACTGTAACCAACCTCCAGAAATGAAGGCAATTTAGACTCAGGGGCAGGATTGTCTAAAAATGGGGCTATGTCCACACGCCGGTATGAAAACTGGCGCCAACGACTCCAGCATCAACAGCCCCCCAAAAGTGAGGAATTCCCACATCTCTTGGAGATTAGGTTGCCGCCAGAGTCGTCCCCGCAGCTCCAGCTGGCGGGGTAAGGCCCACGCAAGTCCATGCAGGCGCAAAATGGCCGGCGTATTTCCGCTCATGCGCGGGGGTTCCCTTCTCCACGCCGGTCTCTGGGCAATATGGCGGAGCCCTACAGGGGCAGGGCGCGGAGTAAAGAAGGCCCCCACGGAACCAGCCCACCGATCGGTAGGCTCCAATCGCCAGCCAGGTCACCGTGGGGTCCCCTCCCCAGGGTTGGATCCCCCCGCTCCCCCCCTCCAGGACGGCCCCCACACATTCACCTTCCAGGTCCCGCCATGTGGCAGGTGAGTAATTCACGCCGGCGGGACTCGGCCAAACTCATCGGCCACTCGGCCCATCGGGGCCCGGAGAATCGCCGGGGGGGGGGGGCCAAAGCCAAAGGCCCCCGACCGGCGTGGTGGCGATCCCGCCGGCTCCCGAAAAAACGGCGCCGGAGAATGGGGAAGCCGGCGGCGGGCGGCGGGACACGATTCTCGCGTCTCCCCAGGGATTCTCTGACTCGGCGCCTGGTTGGAGATTCCCGGCCAACTAGTTTGGACTCTGAACACTCACCAACCGTGTAACTTAAAAGATTGTTTTTGGCCCTGTCTTGATAGACATGACACACACACGCACACACACATAAAAAGAATGATGACATCTCATTATTATTGTGGGAAAACAAAGAAGGTTGACAGTGATGTTGAGCTCCATTTGATCTGGAAACAAATGGATATAATGGGTATTTTCAGCAACATTAGAGTCTGCGACAACATGATCTTAAGTTTCTTAAGTAAGAAAGTTTCATTAAGCTATATTTTTTCAGTAAATTTAATCACACTGGTTGAGGTCAAAAATGAAACTTTCAAACTTTGTACAATATTAGCATTCACCTGCATTCAGCAAAAAGGTTGCAAAATACAAAAGAAGGAAAACTCAGTTATTAATAGTTTTCGCATAAATTCTGTGTGGAATTTTCCCAAACAATGACTGTCATTTTCGGCGGAAAAAATCGGTGTGATTCCTGTTGGCCCCGATGGCGAGATCTGGCCACAATTTTCAGGCACTTTGAATTTTTTTTTCTCCATGTGAAAAACGCCATGACTGAAGCATGAAGCATCTGATTCACCAGGGGGTCATCTGAGCACTTCAATGAAGGGGGTGTTTCAGTTAAATGGCTCCACAGCACTTGCCCTCATTCAAGCCAGAAGGATGGAAGCGAGGAAATCACCTCCTGGATGTATGGAGGGGGCCCTGGACCGTTTCCCGGATGCATTGGATGAGAGGTGGGCTAAAATGTACCCTCGGACTGGCAGAAGGCTCTCCAGCAACATGACGAATGCTGCCAGGGAGGCGGTGACAGAACTGGTCAGTGACAGCAGCCTGACAAAGGAGACGGATGTGCAATGTCAGAAAAATATGAATGGCCTATTCCGATCAGCTAGGGTAAGTACTCCTGGTCTCCTCCACCCTTCCGTTACTCCCGCAGAATGTCACCGTAATCACACATTCCGCCATCTCCCTGGACCCCGGGACCTGACATCCCACCAGCATCCTGAAACCCCCCCAGAACTCCTCATCAGAACCCTTCTGTGCTTTGGCACAGTGCCACACCTGCAAGGTGTCATCGACCTCTGACCTGCAGACATCCAGCTCACATTATCCCCATTTGTGTTCTTGCAGGAGAAGCACTCCCACAACCAGCTTGAGTGAGAGGAGAAAAGTGGTGGGATGCCCGAGCTGAGGATCCTAACTCCACATGAGAAGATAGCCATGTAGCTCACAGGGGAGGAGCTGGAGCGAGTCTGCACTAAGAGCGAAGTGGATCTGTGAGAGAACAATGAAGGGCCACTGCACCTTCATCCAGATGACAGTCTCAAGCGAGTTCTATGTAGTCTAAACCCTTGACCTGGCCATGTACCAAAACCATCTCCCTTGCCTTGCAGGAACAGCAAAGAGCCTGGTCCTCTATCAGCAATGTCCCACCGCCCATCCTCACCACCTCAGAAGACGTCTCAGAGGAGGTGTTACGATCCCAGTTGATGTCATAACTGGATGGAAAGACGCTTGGATCAAAAAAACTTTTACATTTTTATTTATAAAACGCGAAGCAACACAGTCACACAAAACCCCAATTAATTTTAAACACAAGAAAAAAAATTATTAAACATGGAGAAATTGGATAATAATACAACACTCCTTTACTCCCCCTTAGCTCAACAATTACACACAGATTTAGAGATTAACATGGATTACAAAGTACATCTTAAGCTACAATGATCTCATTAACACAAGATGACTGTGGGAGAATGCACTCTTGTTAAGAACCCGGTTGATGTTAAATGCAAGAGTATCTCATAACCCAGAAGCATAACTTGGAACACAGGTTCTCAGTGGTGAACAGTTTCAATTTGGTATACCGTGAGGAAAAATATGCGCAACGCGGAGGAATAATCCAGTCATTGTGTGAACAATTAATAAAGAATATTTGTCAATTTAAATTGGAAATAAAACACAAAAGAAGGACTATAATACACGACAACACTTAATTACACTGATGGCTGTACACACAAAGTATTATATGAAGTTACCTCTTGGTTCCGAGCTATGTATGTTCCTTAAACTCTTGAGATGCGTCATTTGTTCCCAAACAACATCCAATATTATATAACTCTATGAGATATATCCAGCAGATAATTACCATGCACGGGTTATTTGGCCATGCTTGGGAAAAACCGCCTTCAGCTTTGGCTAAGGTAAAAACTTGTTACTTCTTTTTGGGAGATGGTTTTTGCAGCTGGGTCTGGCTGTGATGGTAGCTGTGTCCCCTTTCCCAGTCATTGTGCAATGGATATATAATTCTCTCCCTTTGATGTTTTCCACCCTGTGGAGTCGGCGTTTAGCATATATGTGTTAATTTCCTTATCTCTTCACTTTGAAGTTACCTGTTCTGTACCCCATTGCTTTTCTCTAGTCACATTGGTAATCACGTGCTTTTCTCACTGATATGCTAATTCACATCTCCAAATCTCTTCAGACAGCTGCTTTTATTAAATCCCTGTTTTAATTTATTTTATCCCAATTTTACTATTTTTCGCAACTTTCCCCAGTTTTTAGCATTTTTCACTCTGCACTGAAGTGAATGTTTGTGGATGATGATTGTCCAAACTGCACTCCCAAAAACACGCTTTAAAAATCTTCTCTTATTTGTATGCATTCCCTTTGTGATTTGCATTCCGAAATCATGACCAGGTTTTCCAAATGACACATTTAAGCAAAGCTTCCGCTTTACTTTTAACAATGCTGTTAGAGCTGCCTTCTCTCTTACTGTCCAGCTCCAATTGCAATCAAATTAGCAAAACTAAAACTTAAAAGCTTCTCGACTTACAAGGCCCCAGTTGCTAAGCAACCACTGCTGGATTATTTATTCTTCACATCATAGACCTCTTTAAGCACAATAGATGCACAGTTGGAACTTAGCCAACTGCAACACACCTTTGCCCAGCATGAATCTACCTATAGGTTTTACCTTCCAAGCACAGAAACATGAAATTAAATGCACTTGAAGCTATATTTTATTTACAATGTTTACAGATACAAATTAAGTTGTCTTAAACTTCAGATGGAGGCAAGAGCATCCTGGGGATCAGTCAGTTGGGTCTGCTGGATCCCAGGATTCAGCTAAGCCCCAACCAAGTGCTGTGCCTCTGGATACGTGTGTCCTTCAGCTGCTGGAGATGCAAAAGCAGAGCCGGGAATACCTGCAGGAGTTGTAAGTGAGAGTGCAGTGACTGCAAAGCCAAATGGAGGAGTTCCAAAGCCTTCAGATGAAGGAGATGTTGCCGGTGATGTGTGACACCCAGGCCAACACTGTAAGGGTGACGTTCACAGTGGAAAGCCTGGGGCAAGAGGTCAGATCCATGATGGGAGAAATCCAAAGCATGACTCAATTCTAGTCCACCTTGGGGGCTAGTGGATCCTCAATGACAGGCATTGGGGTCCAGGGCCTCTTTATCCCGTGTACCCAAGCGTTTATCCTTGAACACTATGTATTCATCCAGTTCCTTGACCTTGATACTGTAGGCAGCTGATATTGTGAAGGGTTAATTCTTGATGGCCAATCAGTTTGATGAGCAGGAATGTAGAGGCCACAATTGCTTTCTGCTTCAGGGATTAGCAAAGCCACTAGGCACCCTTTTAACTCAAGATGCATCATTCCAAGATCTCATTACTGTCAGGCTTTTACACTTAAGACTCCTAGCTAGCCACTCCATATTTGGTTTAGCTCACTTGGCTAGACAGCTGGTTTGTGATGCAGAGCGAGTCCAGCACCGTGGATTCAATTCCCGTACCGGCTGGGGTTATTCATCAAGGCCCCACCTTCTCAACATTGCCGCTCACCTGAGGTGCAGTGATCCTCAGGTGAAATCCCCACCAGTCAGCTCTACCCCTCGAAGTGGAAAGCAGCCTATGGTCACCTGGGACTATGGCCACTTTACACTTTATTTTTACGTCTCCCCCCTCCCCCCCCCCCCCCCCCCGCCTCCTCCAGGCAGGGCACGATGTTGCCTTCTCTTTCAGGGTCTCATCCACCCAGCCCGTTACGCTCGCCTCCTTGACTGCCATCTCATGCCCACCCCCTTGCTATGTGGCCTGCAGGCGCAGCTGCCCCATTCCCCCATGCCACAGACATCAGACTACTACAGCTCTCTAGGAACTTTTGAAACAACACAGGCAGCAAACTTTAGGACCACCCACAGCAGCCTCGACTGCCATCCCGGAAATGCCTGCCCCACCCCGACTCGCGCTCCCCCAAACCCCTCCCCATTTCCAGAGCTGGCAAGAGGGCTCTGTCCCCTTGGACTCTCTGGTACAAGGTGGAGACAGTGGTGCTCACCTCTTTCCTCCCTCTCAGAGGGCACGGCGCCTGGTTCCTGTTTTTAAAAAGCAATAGTAATCGTGCCAGCTTGACATCACGACTGGCGGGTAGGAAGATTCAATGAGGGCTGAAGATGCGATGTTAGCCACTCTAAGTATATTATAATGGATTCAAATACATGAAAATCAGGTTAGTGCCCTTCCTGGGCATGAAACTGATCACATCGTTGGGAAAGGCCCGGGAAAATTGCCTTCCGATATGTCGCCGGCGCAAAACCTGCTTTGTTTAATAAATTTGGAGTACCCAGTTCAGTTTTTCCAATTAAGGGGCAATTTAGCGTGGTCAATCCACCTAACCTGCACACCTTTTTTCAGTTGTGGGGGTGAAACCCACGCAAACACGGAGAGGATGTGCAAACTCCACACGGACAGTGACTCAGAGCCAGGATTGGCGCTTTGAGGCAGCAGTGCTAACCACTGAGCCACCGTGCTGCCCTGCAGATCCTGTTTTTGTCCTCCCATGAGATTCAATGGCCGCGTCAGGACTTGAGTCCGTGGCTAGCACACCCGCTAAATCACACCCTCCATCTCTCCCTTCCTTTGCATAAATCCTTTTAAACCATTGGGACTAAATGTTGCAATGTTTTACAACAAGAATATCTTTTCGTATCCAGAAACTGAGTCCAAATCATGTGCAGACAGATGGAATGAAGGTCTACTGAGGCTGTTGAGTCAAATTAGTTCTGGCAGCATTAGCCTGGTACTCAGTGGAAGCTAGTTTGTAGCAGTGTCCAAGTGTCTGGTGAATAATGGGCACTCCAAGCTGATGTGGAGAATATTGCATTTGTACTGCTAATTAGACGCAGCGATGAACAATGTTTTGAACTTTTCACAATATACTATTGAAGGACTTGAAGCTGGAGTAGATTAAAGGTTCTCATCAGTGGGTGTGAATATAATACATGCCCTGTGCATTAAGGGCAAATTGGGAAGGAAAATAGAAGCTGTGAGATGGAAGAAAAGGTGATAATCTGAAGAAGACTAAAGTACGAGAAAGCAAAGTCAAAAATAACTTATTCAAAACAAGAATGGAAATTTCAATTATTTTTATTCTTGTTATCAGGTTGTGAGTGTGAGGGAGCAGCACTGTTGGTAGACTCAAGGCGTGTGATGGATGCAAACAACCCTGTGGTGAATGACTCCCACAACAGATGCATTCAGCTCCTATCGTTTATTTTAGAATTATTTTGTCCTGAATATAAATATTTAAGGGAGACATCAAATAGGCTATGAACTTGGTTTTTGACAAAATCCTTATAACACACAAATGTAGCCACCTGGGTTGGCCACTTCCCGACTTAAAATGGAGAACCGCAAAGACTAAAGGGAAATTCAGCCAACACAGGCAAAAACGAGCAAGTGCAGAAATCCTGTGTATTGGAACTTGCAAAAACCAGACAGCACTGAAATCAGCAGCCATCTGCATAGTAATGAGCGATTCCCAGGCACAATTGATACACTTCAGGTGAATAAGGCCAAGCCAGACTCCTCGGCGCCAGCAGGAGCCAAGACAAAGGAAGGCCAACGGACACTCAGGGACCGCCCAGCGATCAGGGAACAACTTCAGTATTGGAGAAATCGATCCAAGTGATCGGAACGCAGCCCAATCACTTTGAACCAGGTACGGGGTCCGCCCCGAAGGGCGGGAAGCCCCTGGGGACTATAAAGTAGAGTCCCCAAGTTCAAATCGGTCTTCTTGGCAGTGTCACTCAACAAAGCAAATCAACCCCTGAGAGTGAACTGCCTAGCTGCCGCACCAACCAAGTAAGTCTCCAGTCAACGCTCGCTACGAGATAGGCGCTCCTAGCTACAAGTCCATACCAGCTTTTGAATCCTGCAGGCTCAGGACCTGAACGAAAGGCCATTTGTTCCCCTGACCTGGTGGGCCAATTCCGAAGCTAAGTATAGGCCTTTTAGTGATAGAAACAGTCTAGAAAGTAGAGTTATATGCATAAGTAGTGAATTACTGTATATAATAAATGTGTTTTTATTTGAATCTTGCTAATTGGTGATGTTGAGTTATTGATCAGTACTTGAACTTGAACCTCGTGGCGGTATCATAAAGATACCTGGCGACTCTAGAGCAAAAGTTAAACAAACAGAGCAAATTACGAATTAAGAGCCAACCAAAAGTTAGCAACACACACTCACTAGGGCACCCTCCAAGGGTGTGTGAACACTATCACATGCAAGTTCCCCTCCAAGTCACCAAAACCATCTGGATTTGGGAACATGGCAGTGTTACTTCATTGTTACAGAGTCAAAATCCTCGAGCTTCTTCCATAACAGCACCGCGGATGTTATTACACCACATGACTGCCGCACCGCTGCCGCCGTTCCAGACTGTGGGTCACCACCACCTCCTCAAGAACAACTTGCATTAACGGAGTTAGATTAATACAACAAAACATCCCGAGGTGCTTCATGATACTGAGCCGAATATGGAGATATTTTGGCAGATGACCTAAAGCTTGGCCAGAGGTTTTAAGAAGGACGGAAGTGAGGTAGCAAGGTAAACAGGTATAGGGAGGGTAGTCCAGAACATTAGACCTAGACAACTGAAGGCATGGTTACCAATGATGGAGCAATTAAAATCAGGGATGCTCAAGGTGGCGGAATTAGCTGAGCACAGATACCTTGCAGGATTGCGGGACTGCGGGAGAGTTAGGAATGAATGATACCACGAAGGGATTTGAAAACAAGGATGAGGATTTTAAAATCAAAATGGTTCTTGACCATGTGCCCATGGAAGTCAGCAAGTATAGGTTGATAGTGGAACAGGAGTTCCTATGAGCTATGGCACAGTCAATCTTATGTTCATGGAGGGTAAAAAGCACAGTGGTTAGCACTGTTGCTTCACAGCACCAGGGTCCCAGGTTCAATTCTCGGCTTGGGTCACTGTCTGTGCGTGAGTCTGCAAGTTCTCCTCGTGTCTGCGTGGGTTTCCTCCGGGTGCTCCGCTTTCCTCCCACAAGTCCCGAAAGACGTGCTGTTAGGTAATTTGGACATTCTGAATCCTCCGTCTGTGTACCCGAACAGACGCCGGGATATGGCGACTAGGAGCTTTTCACAGCAACTTCATTGCAGTGTTAATGTAAGCCTACTTGTGACAATAAAGATTATTAATATTAATTAATTAATAAAATATAAGGACCAGCCAGGGGAGCATTGGCATATTCAAGTCCAGAGGTAATGATGTTGAGAATTAGGGAAATTCTCAAAGACAATTAGGGCTGTACAATACATGCTGGTCTGGGCAAAAACCCTCACATCCCTAATTAAATGAATTTTTACAAATTGTGAATTGAAATGACTGCGAAAAGGGTCACTGGTGGAAAAGAATAAAGAGTGAAAACATGAAAGGATGTATCTGCAGTGAAAGAAATATTTGAAAATTTCAATTTGTCAAAAGAAAGTAACCAATTATTGTAATAGAAGGGTGTGGACATTAATTTAACCTCAATGAGGGCAACCGCAGCAAAATCCAAATAGCTTTATTCTGCTCTTCCAATTTATGCGCTAAAATTATTTTTTAAATTCAATTTATGAAGCAGTCGACCAACAGAGGAGGCTTTGCGTCTCAAAAGTCTTGAGGCGATTCTTCATTGACCTAATAATGAGCATTTAAAAAATATTTTCTCATTTTGCAGCAATGCTGCACAGGCCTTGCAGAGCAACTCTGGGTCAAGCCTGAGCAAATTTTGGTCGTTTGCACTCCTTGACTGCTGCCACTTCGCAGAGGATTGTGAAAGTTCTTTGACAGAGGAAGAAAAATAGAACAGTTCCACCACCAATTGGACCTCCCATCATAAAGAAAAGTGCCTTTGATAGCTAATATGGAGCAGTCCAGCCCCCAGGTAGGCTTATATCATTAGACGCTTGCATGGAGGGATAAATGGACAATAAAGAGGATAAACCAGCAGGTTATGGTCACAAAATTAAATGTACTCTACTTCAAAGAGCTACAGGACAATAAAAACTGATAAGGGCACAGTGTCTGGATCAAATTAAATAGTGATATGAAATAACGTGTGATCTTACCAATTAGTTTCTTCATATGTACCAAAGGGTATAGGAATTAAATGAAACTTTCTTCACATTTCATGAAAAGCGATTTCTTTTTAAAATTTTTTTTAGAGTACCCAATTCATTTTTTCAAATTAAGGGGCAATTTAGCGTGTTCAATCCACCTACCCTGCACATCTTTGGGTTGTGGGGGCGAAACCCACGCAAACACGGGGAGAATGTGCAAACTGCACACGGACAGTGACCCAGAGCCGGGATCGAACCTGGGACCTCGACTGGGCCACCGTGTTGCCCCATGTAAAGCAATTTCTGATAGTATGTTACTGTTTTATTTTGGTCTGAATAAATCTTCCAGGGTGAGTAAGGGCAAGATTAATTCACTTAATACATTGAACAAGTTTGATGTGAAGTTAAGCGTGTAAGTTGAGTTTTACACTGTGACCTTGTATGCAGCCTGCGATACTATGCTCTGCTTTGTTTACAGTAGGTTCCTCCCGTAAGTCTGCAAAATCAAACAGCTGTAAATAAACATGAGCTTGAGATCAGGGTTAGGCTTCAATTCACAGTACAGTTCGCGAGGGTTACCTTCTTCGAAAACCTTGCAAACAATGAATTCACAAACAGCGATCATATCTTACAATAGCGGTCAGTTAGTCAGGATCCAACCGTCCAAAACTTTGATGCACATGGAGAATAAAAGAGAATAAAAGCAATGTTTTCAAAGAATATCAACATGTGCCGCTATTTAACAAAATAAATATATATCAGTCACACTTACACTTATCATGAGGCTCCCCAACAGAATGTGATGGAGCTGAAGGGGAAGGTGGAGGAAATCATTACTTATTTGTAATAATTTGGCCATTTACTGGCATTTTCTTTCTGCTGATGCTCCACCCCCACGTTTAGTAACTTCCCCAATTCTTCCAAGTGCGGATCTCTCCTACTTACAAATGTAAACCTGGCAGCGCAGAAACAATAACACCAGGCCTTGATAGATTGTCTGACTGCCTAATGTACTTAATTGTAGATTCTTCACCACAGCGTTCCCGGGCTAACATGGTAGCACTAAACGCCGTTTTCTTCCGCCTACTTAGTATCATCACTTTTTCGGCAAGTGCCACCACTTGTCGAGAATGTTTACTGCTTAGTTCATATTCACTCATTTCTCAGTAATAGCGACTTAAAGATTGCCCAGATACTGTACTGTAGAGACAAATTAAATCATAACAACTCACCAATGCACAACCAGTTAATTATGTGCTAGTTATATTGTTCGGGTACACAAGTGAAGGGCACTGTTTAACTAAGTATTTTGAGCACATACAAATGGGGAATAGCTGGGACACAGGGGTTGGCGAGGAGAGACGTGAGACTGAACACAGGCAACAAACTCGGAGCAACAAAGAAAATCTCTATGTCTTGGTTTCTCCTTCACCAGCTGCTTTGATCCCGTTAATTCGAATGCTTCAGAAAGTAATATGCCAACGACGCATTGGCCAGAAGCTCAGGATAACGCTTGCAGCCTGAACTGAGACATTAAGCAAAGTGATCTCCCAATTCGTGTTCGTCGATCTATCGCCACAGAGACCAGACCCTATTGTAAGAAACGCATGCAGTAAAGTCCCACAATTCATGTCTCCGCCATTTGCAAATTCGCTTTCCATACAGAACATGTGTTCACCATTTCGCTGATTGCAGATCCAATGTTCATGGTTCTCAGCGACAAAGACTCAAATAAATGTTGTAAAAGTTGCAATAGAATACAATGATTATTTTTGTGCTGTCTGCCATATTGCGTTCCCTGCCTCTGTGCTTGTGTAAAACCTGTTGGCTGTAACAATTTTCCAGTAACAATCGATCAGAATATTAATTCGCTTTTCCCACATCAAGGTTGCCTGTCGTATTGACTGCTTCTCAGCATTTTCTGATTTTATTTCAGATTTGCAACGTCTGTGTTGTGTTATTCACCCTGGGGTAACACGGGCTGCAACAGGATGCAGATGAACGGTAAAGCATACACCAAATGTAGGCGTTGGTTCAATATGATTTTGTGAACTTCTGTAACAATGCACACAGCTAGCTGTGGGTTGACACTCTACCACTCTAAGTGTACTAACTCTAACTTACTAGACCAGGCTAGCTCTGATCCACGTGTAGAAGGTGCTGACTGATATATACACCCTGACTGGTGTTCTGCCTGATGATTGGTTGTGATCTGTCATGTATGTTGATTGGCTAACCTGGGTGTCTGTCACTGCCTGTTTTTACCTCATGATATGCATGGGTGCATATTATGACAATCTGCACCAACTTGCCTCTGCATGAGGTTTAACCACTTGATTGTCAGGCACGTTTGCAGATGACCAGGTCTCTGTAAATTTCTAGTTCCTCTCTTGGTTACACTGGAGACTTTTCAGTCCAACAGTAAATAAACTGCAACTTATCTCATGAAATGCCTGCTTGTTTTTATAGGCACTTTTGAAACACATTAGCTGAAATGTGATGGGTGTCCTCAGAGGTTTTTAACATCATCAATTGATTGCTATCTGCCAATATTGAATTTTGCAAAGCAATTGTCGCTTTGTGAAAACCAAGGATGAACTGTTGAGTAACAATAATGAATGCATTTGAAAGCGCAAAGCAGTTCAACTCTGATGAATCAAAATGGTTTGAATGTAATCCTTTTATTGTGTTTGACCAAATCTTTGACAGATGCAATGGCTTTAAGCAGAAAACAGACAGAAAGGTAAATAATACTATCCTGCGGTTTGCTTTGGCCAAGTGTTTGGAATGTGAGACTTTATAAGGTGTTACTGAAGTAAACAGCAAAGGGGAAGTCCAAAGAGTTCATTAGAAAAACGTTTATTCACCATAACAGTATTTACACAGGGCCCAGTGACACATCTCATGGTCCTTCCTGTCATAGAATCATAGAATTTACAGTGCAGAAGGAGACCATTCGGCCAATCGAGTTTGCACTGACCCTTACAAAGAGCACCCTGCTGAAGCCCACGTATCTACCCTATCCTCGTAACCCCCACTTAACATTCTTTTTTGGACACTAAGGGCAATTTATCATGACCAATCCACCTAACCCGCACATCTTTGGGCTGTGGGAGGAAACCGGAGCACCCGGAGGAAACCCACGCACACACGGGGAGAACGTGCAGACTCCGCACAGCCAGTGACCCAAGCCGGGAATCGAACCAGGGACCCTGGAGCTGTGAAGCAACTGTGCTGACCACTATGACAATGTGCTGCTGCAGAAGCTGACCTGTGATACTCACAGACCATTGAGCACAAGGGAATAATCATCCCCAGCTGGATGAGTCCATGCAGGTTATAACAGTTATGTTTTCCATTTTGTTTTAAACTTAAAGTAAAAATAAGAATTTCCTGAAATGGAGAATGGAAATCACATTGAATTCTGCCGGGAGATAGCCCATGTTATTTGGTTATCATCGGGACAGAGGCCCATATCGAAACCCAAGTGCCAGTTATCAAGCTTTGACATAAAAGAGAGACAACCGGTTCTTTCTAGACACAGACTCTCAAACCTGTTGAAGGAGGGAAAGAAGCTGTTGGGTCAAGCAAACGCCAATGCTGTTTAAGTGTTACCCACCAAAGCGGAATGCTGCTGCGAATAGATTCCCTGTTTGAAAGAGGCAGGACTTGGAGAGATTTAACGATTAAGGAGTCGGTAGTGGTGCCTTACTACTAGAAATCATTTCAATGAAACCCAGGAAATTGAGTGGCAGGACTTTTCAAAGGACACTAGCAGACTCACCCTGGTGTGGCAGGGAGTACAGAGCCCATGGAAGAGTCAAGAGGAGTTGGGAGCGCTTTACTGGGCGCGATGCGACCGGCATGAATCCGCGCCAGCCATTAGATCACGGGAGAGGCTGAACTCGGGATCCGCGCCGTGCCGCAATCGGTTTTCAATCCAACAGGCCCACTCCCATTGGCAGGTTGCAGGTTCCGCTCAGACACTGCGAGGTACTATCTGACGCCAATTGAGCGCAATCTTATCTAACGGCCTCCCAGGATCTAACCAGCTCCTCAGCGGGAGGTCACGCAGGCACCTATCAGCACACCTGTTTAAACACGGAATACTGGTTCAATAGCTGTTGTGGGGATCGAGGAGATGAGTAGCCATTTTCAAAAAGGGGCATGCAGTCCAGGGGCACTCGAGCTTCTGCCCCAGCATTCCTTGGGGGGGGGGGAGTGGCGTGGGACCCTCCGGGGGTTGTGCTGGTGGGTACCAGGGTGTGCTGGGGCACAGCTCGCGATATCATCCCGGGGGTTTGTGTCCTATCAGGTGCCAACTGTCAACCCGTGCGGGAGGGTAGGGGAAGTCAGGGGTGGCAGGCGGGACCAATCTCAGGGGGCCGGTGTCAACTTACCGTGCGGCACAATGGAGGTCGTTGGTCTTCTTTCTGCACTGACTGAGGTCCTCCTGGCCATGCTGCCCAAACTGACAGTCACTGCCATTGCCTCCCAGGCTGCTTTGGCGGCCCTGCGGCTGATCCGCTGACCCTCTCGGGGGAACAGAGTTTCCCGTCTCACCTCCACGGCTTCCAGCAGCCAGGTCAGGTCAGTATCCCCGAAGGGTGGAGCAAGTCTCTGTGATGGCAACGCAGCGTACTGTCTGGAGTGTGTTCAGGGGGAACTGTTTATGTACTGCCCCCACCTGTTAGCGGGCTGCTGGCGGGTGAGGTCCAGGTGAATCAGCTGGCGGGAAGGACATTTCTGCTGTGAAGCCCATGAGGGATCCTTTCCAGCCCTAAGTGACGTTAGATACCGGCTGCAGTCTCGCCGAGTCGGCCGTCAGGAAGCACCTGGGAAGTCGCCACCGCACTTAGTGCTTCTCCCGGTAGATCGCGCCCTTTATCTACAAGGATGCATATCCACTGAGAGTGGCATAATGCTTAAATGTGACATGTAGATTTTGGTTGCTTTGATTAGTTAAATGGGAAAAGTACACTTTCTGTAGTTTAACGTATTAGTACTCTTCAATATTGTGACAATGGTGTAACTTGTGCATGGGTGACATTAACCTTTAATTTTATTGTCTGAACAAACATAAACTGAACTGTCCAAAAATGGACTTTAAAAAACAAACAAACACAAGATGGCTGCCACAAGTCATTTGATGTATGGTACTACAAGTTGACCAGTTTTCTGGAAGGTTCCAATATGAATTACAATAAAGATGAGCCCAGATATTCTCATGAAATTTCACACCCGCTGAAGTCAAGAAAAACATCAAAAAGCTGGACCTCACATTTGCCTTTCCATAAAATTGCCTCTCGAGCAGAGACATAAAGTCTGCCAAGGCAATAGCATTAAGGAAAGGTGTTATTTCTATCCCATCCAGGTGGACAATGGATCATTCAGAGGTTAATGGCTGGGAAATTACAGAATCTAATCGCCTCAGCTATAATTGATCCGATCTGTTCAGATATGAATGAGGTAAATACATTCTGAAATCATGATGCAGAGAGATCATGTGACTAGAATAACTACTTTTGAAATCTTTCATTACAAATGGCAAACTGCTGAGGAGGAGTCTGGAAGAACCTGTCAGTCTCCAAAGTTAATCCCTGGGTGCGGTCCTCCCACCGCATAGCACCCAGCGCTGATCCTGTTGCACCGGGAGCATTGCAGGGAAGGCCCAAATTGGGTTTTGCGCCAAAACTTGGGCGAGTCACCTGACCCGCAGCACCTGACATGATCTAGATCACACCCTCGCTGGCGTGATCCAGATAATCGTATTTGAATGAGCCATTAGACTCATCAAAATATGCGTGGCATATTTGAGGCAGCATTTCGCCAGTGCCCAGGAGTCATTGGCTGCACTGTAAGCCTTCAAGTGGGCACTGATTAGTCCTGGTCTCCACAAGCAGAGACCAGGCATGATGGCCACTCAGGGGGCCTCAGAGGCCATTGGATCCCTTGAGGTAGTCAGGGCAGTTCAGTGTCCTGGTGCCCCCAAACACCCGGGCAGGGAACCTCCGGCCCGAGCACCGCCACATGCAAAATGCCAGCCTGGCATCCTGGCAGTTCACCTGCCAGCTGGCAGTGTCACCTGTGCACCTTGGCAGTGCCAGGCTGGCACCCAGGTGGCACTACCAGAGTGCCAGGCTAGCACTGCCAAGATACCATCCTGCCCAAAGGGTATGCATCTGCGGGCCTCTATTCCCCTTGTAGACCCCCAGAAGTGAGGTTCCAGCTTGTCCTCGTTTGTGGGCAGCAGTACTGAATGGCATTTGCCCGAGATCTCCGAGGCGAAGTGGTTAGATCCCAATGCCTCGGGTGCTGTCTCACTCTGTTATGCAAAACGTGATCCCGCCCAAGTGGGAAATGTCTCACTAGATCCCGTTAGATCTCCCAAGGCATTGTGAGGTGTGTAGATCCCAAGAGCCATGTCTCCCAGCTTCTATCGCCCACGTTGTACCGCGGCGAGTTGCTTTTCAGGCGCAGTATTTCCGTTTGATCGCGCCCGAAATTAAAAATCCAGTACAGAGCTAGTGAAATTCTATCAAAAGGAAGCTTGGGTGCAAAAAATCATTGATTTCTGGAAAAGAAAGATACATTGTACAGATAAGTTCTGTCCTATAATTGCAGCATTACAACGGGCTTCTACTCGTGGAATTTCAAGATGTGTATATGTGACATCATATGAATGAACCCTGGGTCAAATGAAGCTGAAAGGACTATACTGAGAAACAGTCCTATCTTACAAACCAAAAGACAGTGCGTCAGCTTATTAACAAGGCACAGTTTGACGACTTGAGTGTTGTATGAAAACTTCAACTAGGCAGTCTACCTTTAATAAGAGAAATTGCTGTTCACTGATAAATGTACCAACTACTGCAAGCATGATCGGTGCCTTTGATTTTATTTATAATGTGCAAACTGTATTCACTTCCCATCCAATTACTTCCCAAGAGCTTTGCATAATCCCATTACAGAGGAAACAAATGAAGCCATCATCACATTGCGAGTTCGAAAGCACTGGAGGGGCAGAATTCTGATAGTTGGATATTATCATTTTCTGAATCAAAATGAATAGCTCTGGGGCGGGATTCTCCGCTATCCGGCGGGGCGGGCCGAACCGGCGCCGAGGAGTGGCATGAACCACTCCGGCATCGGGCCGCCCAGAATGTACGGAATCCTCTGCACCTTCAGGGGCTAGGCCGGCGGCAGCGGGGTTGGCGCCGCGCCAACCAGCGCCGAAGGGCTTCCACCGGCCGGCGCGAGTTGGCGCATGTGCGGGTGCGCCAGCGTGTGCTGGCGTCATCCCAGCACATGCGCAGGGGGGTTTTCTCCGCGCCGGCCATGGTGGACTGTTACACCGGCCGGCGCAGAGGGAAAGAGTGCCCCCACGGAACAGGCCACCGTGGGCCCACCCCGGAGCCAGATCCCCTCGTGCCCCCCCCCCCCCCCCCCGAGGACTCCGCAGGCCGCCCACAGAGCCAGGTCCCGCCGGTACGGACCTGGTGTAATCTACGCCAGCGGGACAGGCCGAAAACGGGCGGCCACTCAGCCCATCACGGGCCGGAGAATCGCCGGGGGGGGCCACTGCCAACGGCCCCCGACTGGAGCGTCTCGATTCCCATCGCCGCTGAAAATCCGGCGCCAGAGAATCCGGCAGCCGGCATCGGGGCGACGGGGTTCATGCTGCTCCCCGGCGATTCTCCGGCCCGGCGGGGGGGGGGGGTCGGAGAATCCCACCCCTGATATTTAAAGGGAAAACAAATCCCATCGACAGTAACCTGTCATAATACTCATTAATTATAAAGCACTGCACCTGTAATAGCTGCTGGTATCTCATTCCTCGTCTGCTATTATGGAGCTGCCATTTTACAAACATGGGGCGAAATTCTCCCGAAACGGCGCGATGTCCGCCGACTGGCGCCCAAAGCGGCGCCAATCAGATGGGCATCGTGCCGCCCCAAAGGTGCGGAATGCTCCGCATCTTTGGGGGCCGAGCCCCAACATAGAGGGGCTAGGTCAAAGCCGGAGGAATTTCCGCCCCGCCAGCTGGCGGAAACGGCCTTTGTTGCCCCGCCAGCTGGCGCGGAAATGACATCCCCGGGCGGCGCATGCGCGGGAGCGTCAGCGGCCCCTGACAGTTTCCCACGCATGCACAGTGGAGGGAGTCTCTTCCGCCTCCGCCATGGTGGAGACCGTGGCGGAGGCGGAAGGGAAAGGGTGCCCCCACGGCACAGGCCCGCCCGCGGATCGGTGGGCACCGATCGCGGGCCAGGCCACCGTGGGGGCACCCCCTGGGGCCAGATCGCCCCGCGGCCCCCCCCAGGACCCCGGAGCCCGTCCACGCCGCCTTGTCCCGCCATTCAAAAGGTGGTTTAATCCACGCTGGTGGGACAGGCAATTTCTCGGTGGGACTCGGCCCATGCGGGCCGGAGAATTCAGCGGGGGGGCCCGCCAGCCGGCGCAGCACGATTCCCGCCCCCGCTGAATATCCGGTACCGGAAACTTCGGCAACCGGCGGGGGCGGGATTCACAGCAGCCCCCGGCGATTCTCCAACCCAGCGGGGGGTCGGAGAATGACGCCCACGGCCTTTGGTGCCCCACCAGCTGGCGCGGAAATGACATGTCGGGACGGCGCATGCGTGGGAGCGTCAGCGGCCGCTGAAAGTTTCCCGCACATGCGCAGTGGAGGGAGTCTCTTCCGCCTCCGCCATGGTGGAGACCGTGGCGGAGGCGGAAGGGAAAGAGTGCCCCCATGGCACAGGCCCGCCCGCGGATCGGTGGGCCCCGATTGTGGGCCAGGCCACCGTGGGGGCACTCCCCGGGGTCAGATTGCCCCGCGCCCCCCCCAGGACCCCGGAGCCCGCCCACGCCGCCTTGTCCCGCCGTTCAAAATGTGGTTTAATCCACACCGGCGGGACAGGCAATTTATCGGCGGGACTTCGGCCCATCCGGGCCGGAGAATCCAGCGGGGGGGGGGCCGCCAACCGGCGCGGCCCGATTCCCGCCCCCGCCGAATATCCGGTACCGGAGACTTTGGCAACCGGCGGGAGCGGGATTCACGGCAGCCCCCGGCGATTCTCCAACCCGGTGGGGGGTCAGAGAATGACGCCCATGGTATCTCCTGTAAAAATCATGAGATTCAGCTCCTGGCAAATAGTGTTACTCACAAGGAACCTCCTCCCTTCTTGAAGTTACTGAGCAGGGGGGAAAACTAGCGAATTGTGAACAAAAGTCCCATTTTGACCAACAGTTTTTAAAAGAGCAGAACCTGAAGAGGCGTCTAACCAACCACGGTGCCATTTAAATTCAACATTCCCTGATTCACTGATCCAAATATTTGGTTCTAATATGAACCACGAAGGCTATTTTGCTTATAATCAAAGGCCTAAGATTGATTGCCAATGCTCGTGTTCCCTTGTATTGTGTTTTGTCTTTTATTAGATAAATGTCAATGAGAATGAACAGAAAACAATTTAATAAATGGAGAATCACCCTTCTGTTCCATTGACCAGAACAACAGTGGCAAAGGAACAATAATAAGCTTGTGATTCAAAATTGGTTTAATTATTGACCTGTTTCAGAACACTGGAATTAAAATGAATCTCTCATGGTTCGATCCAACCATAAATTAGGAAGATAAATCAGCTAGATATTTCTAGTATTGCATCAGTGATTGATGAGAACAAGAACCATTATATATTTCAGATCCATGCCCTTCATCAGCGTCCAAATTAATTCTGACAAAGTTGATGGGCTGAATTTTCACCTTGGGGCAAAAAAAAGGATCAGCACAACTCCTGAATTCACCACCGGGGTGAGAGTCACTGCTTTGGATTTTGACCCGGCTGCCAACTTAATTGGCAATGAGATGGGTTCCCTGTCAAATTAAGGATGAGGTCTTAGGCTCCCATGGATGGAGGGCCAACCAGAGGTCTTCCAGCCTGAGAGGGGAGATAGGCTGCAGTGAAGGGTAAGTAACTGAGAGGGCATTTCAATAAGAAAGCGCCCTCTCGTCTAATTGTTCAAAATAAACAGAGGAAGAAAATAGAAAAAGCAGCCAAGGAAAGGGTGGCAGCCCTCTGAGGGGCCGTGTTTGTCTACAGTTACACCTCAGCAAGCCGCATCTTGGCTTGCTGCTAGGTACCTGCTTCAAGGCAGTTAAACTGACCCTGTCATGTCAGGGAAACTGGAGGCCGATGGGAGATCTTAGTCAAGCTTCTGTAACAGCCCTTAAATAAAATTATTAATGGGCTTAATTGCTTGCTCACCTCGTAAGGTCAGGTTATTCTGCTGGGCCCATCTTACCTAATATGCGGCATTGGCGTCAGGAACGGCTTCGACACTGGTATTGTTGGGGGCCAGTAACTTCTGACCGTGACCTGAAAATACCTCTACTGTTAAAGGCAGCCGGATATTGTGCCACTGTTACTTCATAAACTCCTACTTCATGAAGGGCAGCAGTGTGAACAGAGGATCTCACTCCATCTTCAGTAGTTGTGATTTTTCTAGCTGCTGTTATTGTGGGGCTGCAGGTTCTATCCACTGATAGCTTCTCAGAAAAGCCTAAGGATTATAAAGTAATCTTTCACTTTTCTTGGCATTTTATGGTTGATTAAATTATTAGTCATGAATAATTTGTCAAGCATTGAGCAGAATATCCTTTAAGTTACAGAACAATACTGACTCCAACAAGACACCCTAAAAAGGTTAATAGTTAAACAAAGCAGAAACATTGCCTGTTAGACTTGTGATCCCTGTAATTGGCATATCAATGTCTATTATGCGTTTTACTCGTCTACTATTGATATGAGAGTGGCTGGTTAAAAGTCCTCCAAAACATTGTTCTTTTGCAAGGTTTATGTTCCAGTTATTTAATCAAAATGGGAATAAAGCAACTTCAAAATTTAACTCCTTGGAGCCGACACAAACCCTCCATTCTCCGGAGTTAATTATTTGTCTCAGATTTTCCCCACCAGCCCTCAATGGTTATATGAATAAAGACAATTTAGCACATCCAGCCAGCCAGATTACCAGACTTGCATCAATGGACCCAATTGCCACAGCCAACTTATCTTGTGGACCCAAGTGCGAATTAACCTTTTTATTCATATGCCCAACCCGAACTCCTCAGTTCTTCTTTTCCATCTCAGAAGAAGATTCAATTGGAATTGAAACTTTGGGTGGGATTTTCGGGTTGTTCCCGTCAGTAGGTTCCACCGATGGTGACCACCCCCTCCCCCGCCCATTCCGTTTCCTGACAGCAGAGGGTGCGAACCATGAGAAACCGGAAGGCACTTGCACCATCCAATGGCAGACCACCTCTGCCGCCCCAAAACAAAGGGGTGGGGGGGGGGCGGCTGCGGAAGATCTCACTCATTGGGTGGGATTTTCCTGCCCTTCCCCCTGGTGGGAACATCCGGTTCCACCGCAGTGGGATCCCCGGCAGCGAGGCGGGCGAGCAGCACAACAAGGCGTAGACAACAGTGGATGAAAGATGCTACCAGCAGCCAATGTCGAGCCATCTCTGCCACTGGAAAACATGTGGGCGGGCCAGAAAATCCAGCTCGCTAACTCCGTTTCTTGCTCCACAGATGCTGCCAGAGCCAAGTTTTCAAGCATTTTCTGCTTACACTCCTTTCCTAGCAATTGTTTCCAAATAATGCCTCGCTAAGCCCCTTGAGAAATCACGAAAAGTCATCTTCAGGTTGGACTGGGTAGAGACAGATGTTTTCTTCCCTAACGGACAAGTATGAATAAGCCATGGTTTTCACTGATTGTCGAGGAGGTTTTGCGCTCATTTTTACACGGTGCTAGTTGACAAATACCGAGTTATTGAGTTCAGTGTTGATGTGTTGGGTGTTCTGGATCACAAACAGGTCACCAACACTGGAAGTGGTGCAACTCTATTTTATGATAAGGTTAATTGCATTTACCACAGTTCAAGTATGTTAATATAGTTAACCTTATCATTTGTTTTTTATTGTAAATTCTGTGAAAAAAAATGATAAGGTTAACTATATTAACATACTTGAACTGTGGGTAAATGCAATACCAGCTTTAACTGTTGACCCTTGCCTAGTCCTAACCAGGTGATGCACTCAGCACATGGTGAATGTCTGTGTTGCAGGCTGTGAGCTCTGTGCTCCGAGCTGGCTGCTACTAGAATGAGCGGGAACTCTCCTGTCCCCTGTCTTTATAATGCGTCTGCTCTCACTGGTGATTGGCTGAGGTGTTGTGTATGCTGATTGGTCCCACTGCATGTCCATCAGTGTGTGTGTGTGTGTGTCTGCACCATAATATACTGGTGTATATTATGACAAGTGTCACATCTTTTCCTGCCACACAACTCTTGTTGGCTGATTCAAGGTGAACTCCCAGCAAATTTTTGAATCCACCTCCTATTGGTCAGAAAGTGGTGTGTGACTGTGAGAGGGTAACATTGCCACTTGGAGATAAATGGACAGGTTTGACTATGTTTAAAATACAGAAACCAGAAAAGCCACTTCACAACTGGAGGTTATGATTACTGACGCAACTCTTGTGTCACCAGAATTAAGTTCAAAGGAGTTAATACGAACAATGTACCTTCAAAGCTGCCTTCAGGAAAGGGATATTGCTACGAAAAAGAAATCTAGAGTGCTACTAAGAAAAGAAACGTTGACAATGCAATCTACACGAGTTGTTGCAAAAAGAAAACATTGTAATGCGATGCAAATGTGTGCATTGAACACAGTTGACATCATACCGAATTTACCAGTTATTTTTAGTGCTTGGCTCCATCAATTCTGCCTCCAGCACAGTGATTGTTAAATGAGCTACCTTATTAATTAGATGCCAAAGTTTGGAATCTAATTTCATTTATGCGCCCCAAGTGTGGAAACAAAAGCTTTTTCTGTTCAAATTGCTTTTGTTTTGGTCCTTCTGGATTTGCACATTGAAGAAGACTTAGATTTATTTAACACATGAAACACATCCACTATCGGGTTCCAGGCACCAACTTTCTGTTTTATGTCCCTTGATCTACGCAGTTAAAAGCAAATTTCAAAGTGGACATTCAGTTAGCCACAGTTAATAAATGCTATGGAGACAATTTCCACGGTTTTATCAGCAGGTTATATGAAACACGAATTAGGTGCAGGAGCAGGCCACTCGGCCCCTCGAGCCTGCCCCACCATTCAATAGGATCAAGGCTGATCGGACTATAACCTCAACTCCACATTCCCGCCTATCCCCGGTAACCTTTCACCCCCTTGCTTATCAAGAATCGATTAACCTCTGCCTTAAAATATTCCAAGACTTTGCTTACACTGCCTTTTGAGGAAGAGCGTTCCAAAGACTCACAAACCTCGAAGAAAACATTTTTTTCCTCATCTCGGTCTTAAATGGGTCACCACTTTATTTTTAAACAGTGACCCCTAGTTCTTGATTCTCCAACAAGGGGAAACTCCCTCTCCACATCCACCCTGCCAAGACTACTCAGGATCTTCTATGGTTCATTCAAGTCACCTCAATTCCAGTGGAGGCAAGCCTAGCCTATTTCCTCATAAGACAACCCGCCCATTCCAGTTATTTGGCTGGTAAACCTTTTTTAAACTGCTCTCAATGCATTTACGTCCTTCCTTAAACAAGGCGACCAATATTGCACATGTGGTCTCGCCAATGTCCTGCAAAACTAAAAGGTGGTGGGGGGAAGGTGGTGGGGGCAGCACGGTAGCATAGTGGTTAGCATAATTGCTTCACAGCTCCAGGGTCCCAGGTTCGATTCCCGGCTTGGGTCACTGTCTGTGCGGAGTCTGCACGTTCGCCCCGTGTGTTTTCAAAGAGCCGGTGCAGACTCGATGGGCCAAATGGCCTCCTTCTGCACTGTAAATTCTATCTATGAAAATTCCGTCCCCATTTTTGGTGACCAGGATAAGGGTGGCAGTGGAGAATCCAGGTGGCATCCAAAAATGGCTTTCACACTGGTGGGATACCTCCGTTCGATTGCCCCCCCCCCCCACCCACCACCAATGGGGCAGAAGGGATCCCACCATGTAATGACAGAAATACCAGTTAAATACATTTAAATACAGTTCGCAGCCCCCCCCCCGCTATATCATCCTCGCACGCAGGGAATTCACAACCAGCCAGCATCGTTAGTGTGGTGTCACGCTGGCGGACTTTACAACAGGTTCTGCCATGGTTGCCCAATTACAGCCTCTAGAGGCAACAGGGTCATGTCTGGGTGGTGCCAGGGGGCAGAGCCTGGGTGGTGCTGGGGTTAGTGTCCCAGAGGTACCTGGGGACAGTCCAAGGGCACTCAGATCCTCTGCATCTCAGAACTGTGCAGTCTTTCATCATTTAGATAATATGCTTTTTTTCCCCTGTTCCTCCAAAATGGACAGTTTCACATTGTTCCACTTTCTACCCATTTGCCACTTAATCTATCTATGTCCCTTTGTCACCTCCTTATGTCTTCTTCCCAACTTGCTTTCTGACCTATCTTTGTGACATCAGCAAATTTAGCACGCATGCCTTTGGTCGCTTCATTCAAGTCATTTAAATAATTTGTAAAAAGTAGAGTCCCTCGCATTGATCCATGTTGTACACTTATCGTTACATTTGGCAAGCAGAAAAATAAATAATTTAACGCCTGTTCTCTGTTTACTATTAGCTAGCTAATTTTCTATTCATACTAATGCGTTACCCCCTACGCCATGAACTTCTATTTTTCGCAACAACCTTTGATGTAGCACCTCATTAATTGCTTCAGAAAATCTAAATACAGTACATCCTCCAGATTCCCTTTATCCACAACATGTCACAGAATGCCAATAAATTTGTCAAACATGATTTCCCTTTCACAAAATCATGTTGACTCTGCCTGATTAACTTGAATTTTTCCAAGTGAACTGCTCTGTCTTTAATAATCGTTTCTAATGGGCGGCACGGTGCAGCAGTGGTTAGCACTGCTACCTCACGGCGCCAAGGACCCGGGTTCGATCCCGGGTCACTGTCCTTGTGGAGTTTGCACATTATCCCCGGGTCCGTGTGGGTCTCACCCCCACAGCCCAAAGACGTGCAGGATAGATGGACTGTCCACACTAAATTGCCCTTTAATTGGAAAAAAATAAATTAATAATAGGCTCTAACATTTTTCCTTTGACAGATGTCAAGCTAATTGTCCTGTAGTTCTTTACATCTGTCTCCCTCTCTTTTTGAATTAAGGTGTGGCATTCACTATTTTTCAATCCTATGGAACCTTCCCCAAATCTAGGGAATTTTGGAAAATTAAAACCAATGCATCAACTATCTCACCAGTCACTTCTTTCAAACCCTTAGGGTGAAATCCATGAGGATCCAGGGTCTTGGAGCTCCAACAATTTGCTCAGTACTACTTCACTGGTGATTTGTCATGTCCCTAAGTTCATTCACTTTCCATTTCCTGATTTACAGCTATTTCTAGGATATTGATGCAAAATACACATTCAATTCATTTGTCATTCTCTTAATTTCCATTATTAATTCCTCAGACTCACTTTCTCTTTGTTAACTATTTTATTTTTAAAATATCCACAGAAACTCTTACTGTCTGCTTTTATACTTCTAACCAGCTTTCTCTCGTACTCTAATTTTTCCCCTCCTTAATAATCTTTTCGTCACTCTTTGATTTTTTTTAAATGTTCTGTCCAATATCTGACCTGCCACCCATCTTTCTGCAATTACATACTTTTTCTTTAGATTTCACACAATCTTTAACTTTTTTAATTAACGACGAATCGTGTGTTTTCCCTTTCAAATGTTTCTTTCTCATTGGAATGTATCTATTTCATGGGCAGCACGGTAGCACAGTAGTTAGCACAGTTGCTTCACAGCTCCAGGGTCCCAGGTTCGATTCCCGGCTTGGGTCACTGTCTGTGCGGAATCTGCACATTGGCCCCGTGTGTGCGTGGGTTTCCTCCGGGTACTCCGGTTTCCTCCCACAGTCCAAAGATTTGCAGGTTAGTTGGATTGGTAATGAAACATTGTCCTTATTGTCCAAAAAACATTAGCTGGGGTTACTGGGTGACAGGGATAGCGTGGAGCTGTGGGCTTAAGTAGGGTGCTCTTTCCAAGAGCCGGTGCAGACTCGATGGGCCGAATGGCCTCCTTCTGCACTGTAAATTCTATGATTCTAGAAACATAGAAAATAGGAGCAGGAGTAGCCATTCAGCCCTTTGAGCCCACTCCACCATTCATTATGATCATGACTGATCATCCAACTCAGTAACATGTGCCCTTTAGCCCTCAGAGCTATATCTAACTCTTTCTTGAAGACATACAATGTTTTGGCTGCAAGTGGCAACGGGTTCCATAAACTTACCACTCTCTGTGTGAAGTAATTTCTCCTCACCTGAGCCTTAATGGTTTACCCCATTTCCTTAGACTGTGACCCCTGGTTCTGGACTCCCCCACCATTGGGATCATCCTTCTTGCATCTGCCTTGTCTATTCATGTGAGAATTTTATAGGTTTCTATGAGATCCTCCCTCATTCTTCTAAACTAAACTAACTAACAAATAACCGACTCAATCTCCCCTCATACATCAGTCTCGCCATCCCAGGAATCAGTATGGTAAACCTTCGCTGCACTCACTTCATAGCAAGAGATCCTTCCTCAGATAAGGTGATCAAAACTGCACACAATATTCCAGGTGTGGCCTCACCAAGGCCCTATATAACTGCAGCAAGACATCACTGCTCCTGTACTCGAATCCGCTTGCTCGGAAGGCCAACATACCATTTGCCTTCTTTATGGCCTGCTGCACCTGCATGCTTACTTACAGCGACTGGTATACGAGGACACCCAGGCCTCATTGCAAATTCTCCTCTGTCAATGTTTAACTGTTCAGATAATAATCTACCTTCCTGTTTTTTCTACCAAAGTGAATAACCTCACATTTATTCACAATATATTTCCATGCATTTTCCTACTTAATCAACACGTCCAAATCACACTGAAGCATCTCTGCATCCTCCTCACAGCTCACCCTCCCACCCAGCTTTATGTCATCTTCAGATTTCTGGCTGTAATTTCCCGGCCGTTCGCTGATGGAGGGATGTTCTGGTCCCACTGGCAGGGCACCCCACCCATGGGTTTCCCAGCAGTGTGGGGTAGCTTCAATGGGAAATCCCATTGACACTGGTGGGGTAGAGAATCTTGAAAGTGAACCCTCGGAAAGCAACATGTCTTGACGGAGTCCCTGGTCGTGCACTCAAACCCTGCGTGGGCCACCTGCCGGCTGTGTTCATGGTCATCTTCAACCTCTCTCTACTCCATTCCGAGGTTCCCACCTGCTTCATGAAGACCACCATCATACCGTTGCCAAAGAAGAACCAAGCAAAGTGCCTCAATGACTATCGTCAGGTGGCCTTGACATCTATTATTATGAAGTGCTTCGAGAGGTTGGTTATGACACATATCAACTCCATACTTCCAGATTGCCTTGATCCACTGCAACTTGCATACTACCACAACCGATCCACAGCAGATGCCATCTCCCTGGCCTGACACTTAGCCCTGGAGCATCTTGACAACAAGAACTCCTATATCAAACTCCTATTCATTGAAAACGATCTGCCTTCAACACCATAATCCTAGCCAAGTTCATATCAAAACTCCAAAACCTAAGACTTCGCTCCTCTGTCTGCAGCTGGATTCTTGACTTCCTGACCCATAGACTACATCAGGAAAGTTAAACAACAACACCTCCTCCACGTTAGTCCTCAATATCGGGGCCCCGCAAGGTTGTGTACTTAGCCCCCACTATACTCCCTATACACACATGACTGTGTGGCAAAATTTGGCTCCAACTCCATCTACAAGTTTGCTGATGACACAGCCATAATGGGTCGGATCTCGAACAACGGTGAGTCAGAGTACACGAGGGAGAAGGAAAAGCTAATGGCATAGTATAACGACAACAGTCTCTCCCTCAACATTAGCAAAGCTAGGTAGCTGGTCATCGACTTCAGGAAGCAAAGTATCGGACACATTCCTGTCTGCATCAATGGTGCCGAGGTGTCGATGGTTGACAGCTTCAAATTCCTACGTGAGCACATCACCAACAATCTGTCCTGGTCCACCCATGTTGACGCTACGACCAAGGAAACACCAACAGCATTTCTACTTCTTCAGGAAACTAAGGAAATTCGGCATGTCCACATTTGACTCTTTCCAGATTTTACAGATGCACCATAGAAAGAATCCTATCTGGCTGCATCACAGCCTGGTATGGCAACTGCTCGGCCCAAGACCGTAAGAAACTACAAGAGAGTCGTGAACACAGCCCAGTCCATCACCAGAACCCAATGCCTGTGCCTATGTATTTACATTGTGTATTTATGTATGTCCTATGTTTTTTCATGTATGGAATGATCTGTCTGGACTGTACGCAGAACAATACTTTTCACTGTACTTTGGTACACGTGACAATAATCAAATCCAAATCTCTTGCACGGTTTTCTCCTCCTTCCTCCAAAATCTTGGTCTATCTCATGCCCTTTTATCCCCTTGGCCCTGTTCTCCCCTCTTCGAAAATAAATCCTGAAATGTCTACCACTACATCTCTGTTGACCTGTCCCTTTTGGCCAGCTCTGCCTTCATGGCTTCATAATTTCCACTATTTAAGTCTAAAATACTAGTCTTGAATTGACTCTTCTTTCAAACTGAATGTAAGATTCAATGATATTATGATCGCTGCTACCTAGTGTCACCTTCACTATGAGGTAATTAAGTAATTATACATCATTGCACAATACCAGATCTAGTATAGCCAGCTCTCTGGTTGGCTCTAAGAAACTATCCCAAAAACATCCTATGAATTCCTCATTTAGGCTTCTTTTGCCAATCAGATGTTTCCAGTCTATGTGTAGATTAAAACCCCCATGATTATTGTCATACCTTTCTGGCATGCTCGCATTATTTCGTCCTTTCTATTCCATCCCACTCTCTGGTTACTGTTAGGGGAGCATAAACACCATTCCCACAAGTGACTTCTTGACTTTATCATTTCTCATCTCAACCAAACATCTTGGTTTGCTGAATTTAGGTCATCCCTCTCTATTGTGCTAATGCCATCATTAATTAACAGCGTCATCGCACCACCTTTTCCGAGCTTCCTGTCCTTACTAAATGTCATGTCCCCTCAATATTCAGGTCCCAATCTATGTCATCCTGCAGCCATGTCACTGATCTCAGATCATACTCATTTATTTCTGTTTGAGCTATCAGTTCACTGTACTGCTTCAAATGCTATGTTGTTATGATACGGCAGATGGTAAATTCCAGGCTGCTCAAATCCCAAAGGGAAACATGAGCAAACTATCACAATGGTTTACAATATGGAGTTTACCAGGAGGTACCTGAAGTCAAGTGAAGTAAATTTCAAACCATTTTTAGCGATTTCACATATTCAATTTGAACATTTATTAAAATAAAGAAAAATAAAATAACACTTAAAGTCGCCTTTACACAATTAACAGTTGTAATTGAAAATATGGAAAGATGTGTCATTTGAAACATGGAAGTCTGGCAATACCTGATCTAAGAGAAACCTGAAAGAATATAGGGGAAAATCCCACAAAGGGTAAACAGCAGCTGCCAGGAGAGGATAATAAAATGCAGATTCCTTCTCCCAAACAGGCTTAACAAACAAACAGGATTTTTGTATGAAGCTAAAAACAATGGTTCACACCTTCATTGAAATTAACCATCTTAGTAAGCATCTGGAAAAGCATGGATGAGGGTTGAGTTAGGTGATAAATGTAAACCTTTCAAGTTATAACCAAGTGGATTTTTAGCATTACGCTAAAAGCAATGATTCACACCTTCATTGAAGTAAAATCAGCAGATAGAAAAGAATGACTAGGGGGTCAAATATATAGGTGTGAATATATAGGTGTGAAATTCTGCTAACACCAGGTAAATTAAAGAAAGCTGGAGCCAACATGTCTACGAGAACACAAATTAGACCCAAGTCAAAGTCAAAATTATGAGCTGGGGGCACAATTCGATAATAAAACTATAGAAATGACAGGGATCACAACCCTCTTGAAATCAAAGCATTTTTGAATATCACAAAGGAACTTTGAACATCACAAAGGAAACAATGTAATCAGAGATCTATGGGCTGAGGCCATGCCCAAAATGAATACTTAGTTGTGTTAGAAAAAATCAGATTAAAGGTACCTTTTACAATTCAAGTGAAATAAAATTTACTTTACAATAAAGTCATAAAAACTTAATAACTGTTAGAAAAATATATAAACCCAGAGAAGCAGAGAAGCAGAGAGGGAGAGAGAAGCAGAGAAGGAACAAGAGAAGCAAGCAGAGTCAGCTTACAGTCATCTCGGTCATGGGAAAAGGACAGGGCAAAGCAGCCAAGCTAAAACAGCGAATACATCTAAGGAAGACCAGAATTTAAAGAGACGGCAGAGTCAGCTCAGAGTCAGCTCAGAGACAGCCAGCAGAGCCAGCTCTTATAGCTCGGTACATGGGATCGACAAGACATAGTAACCGAGCTAACCAGCAAATAGATCTAAAGAAGACCAGGGGCGTAATTCTCCGGAAACGGCGCGATGTCCGCCGACTGGCGCCCAAAACGGCGCAAATCAGACGGGCATCGCGCTGCCCCAAAGGTGCGGAATGCCCCGCATCTTTGGGGGCCGAGCCCCAACATTGAGGGGCAAGGTCGGCGCCGGAGGAATTTCCGCCCAGCCAGCTGGCGGAAAAGGCCTTTGTTGCCCCGCCAGCTGGCGCGGAAATGACATCTCGGGGCGGCGCATGCGCGGGAGCGTCAGCGGCCACTGACAGTTTCCCACGCATGCGCAGTGGAGGGAGTCTCTTCCGCCTCCGCCATGGTGGAGACCGTGGCGGAGGCGGAAGGGAAGGAGTGCCCCCACGGCACAGGCCCGCCCGCGGATCGGTGGGCCCCAATCGCGGGCCTGGCCACCGTGGGGGCACCCCCCGGGGCCAGATCACCCCGCGCCCCCCCCCCAGGACCCAGGAGCCCGCCCACGCCGCCTTGTCCCGCCGGTAAGGTAGGTGGTTCAATTTACGCCGGCGGGACAGGCAATTTATCGGCGGGACTTCGGCCCATCCCAGGCCGGAGAATCGAGCGGGGGGCCCCGAATCTCCGGTGCCGGAGACTTCGGCAACCGGCAGGGGCGGGATTCACGCCAGCCCCCGGCGATTCTCCGACCCGGCGGGGAGTCGGAGAATGTCGCCCCAGACTTTAAAGAAGATTGATTGTCAAGTTGGGCCTGAAGGTCCCTTCAACCAACTAGAAGGATCCAGAAGCAAGATCTTTTTACCTTTCAGTAAAGACAGTGATTGCAGCTTTTAAAAGAAAAATTATAATAATAAAATAACTTAAAAGTTTTAACCTGAAACAGTGGTTATTCCAAAGTCTACTTTACTTACTTAGCAATGCGGGATCCAGGATCGATGCTACTAAGTGGTAGGTAGATTAAATCTTCTGTGAAGGTATGGGTTATACCGGGGGATAACTTGAAAACATAGTTTGACCTGAATAGCACCCACTGAAGCCTGCATAAGAGTCATGAGGTGAGAATCCCTGTTCACCATTTAGAATGTCGGCCCTTTTTTGGTGTAGGGGGACTTCAAAAACACAGTACTTCTACAAACATTTCCCAAAACATTTTGACGAAAGTAAAGTCAGAGCTAAATCGCCTTTTGATGGCAACAGTCCTTATAGATTTTTAATCTTTCAAACAATTCCAGAGATATTACCACAGCATGCCGAGCTGCTATAGGGGAATGTTAAACAAGTTTTTCCTCCTCTCTCATTCAATAGTGAGAAGCATTAGCTTGTCTCAAAAGCCTTGCAGACAACAACACATTTCTCGGAGAGTGGCAGCAGTTGGTTTTCACAAGTCTGTCTTCAGCACACACTGTCTTATCCATAGCCACACCATCAACAGTCTTCAATCTCTCTTTAAATATGCTTCCTTGCATTGATCTTTTCCTCCATTGGTTCTACGGACTACAAACCTTTGGAAGTTACTCTTCCCAGAATTTACCAGTCTATCATGTTACTTTACGGCTTTTGTGTTGCATGTTACTTTACGGCAACTATTTTCATAAAAGCTTTCACTTTGCCTCATCCATTTTTGATCTCCCTATTATGTTCCTTTTGAAATACAACAATTAAGAACATAAGAACATAAGAACTAGGAACAGGAGTAAACCATCTGGCCCCTCGAGCCTGCTCCGCCATTCAATGAGATCATGGCGATCTTTTTTGGACTCAGCTCCACTTTCTGGCCCGAACACCATAACCCTTGATCCCTTTATTCTTCAAAAAACTATCTATCTTTATCTTAAAAACATTTAATAATGGAGCCTCAACTGCTTCACTGGGCAAGGAATTCCATAGATTCACAACCCTTTGGGTGAAGAAGTTCCTCCTAAACTCAGTCCTAAATCTACTTCCCCTTATTTTGAGGCTATGCCCCCTAGTTCTGCTTTCACCCACCAGTGGAAACAACCTGTTTCTAAAAGATCCCCCCTCATCCTTCTAAATTCCAAAGAGTACAGTCCCCGTCTACTCAACCTCTCCTCGTAATCCAACCCCTTCAGCTCTGGGATTAACCTAGTGAATCTCCCCTGCACACCCTCCAGTGCCAGTACGTCCTTTCTCAGGTAAGGAGACCAATAATGAACACAATACTCCAGGTGTGGCCTCACTAACACCTTATACAATTGCAGCATAACCTCCCTAGTTAACTTCAAATCACTTCCTATATCTGCCAATGTAAATTCGTATTCATGCTGCTCCCAGGAATTCCATCTGAGCTCTGTTCATTTCCACTTCAACCATTTGCTTACACACCTACCTCTTATTGATGTTTTGACCCTTGCAGTCTAACTATTTTCAGTTTAATTAAACCAACCACACACATACTCATGCACACAAACCTGTTTCACAGTATTTGACAGTTGAAAAATCTGCCTGGCACGTATCTGGGCGCACAGGTTAATTCGTGCCGGGTGCAAATCAGTTTTCTATCTAACCGGCCAGCTCCCGATGGTGAATTCCGGATTACGCCCAAATATGGTGAAGATATCATTGACCCCAATTTACACCAATTACCATCTCGTTAGCAAAATTGAAGTAGAATATTACAGCCTCCTGGGAATTAACCAGCTCCCGAGAGAGCAATCACGCGGGTGTCGTTTAGTACTCCTTTTAAAAACATGAAACTGACGCAATGGTTGCTGAGGGGAACTCAGAAGGTGAGTTGTTATTTCCATTTTTGGGCATGCAGATCTTGGGCACTGGAGCTGCTGTCCCAGTGCTGGGGGTCTGGGGGGGGGGGGCATGGCGACACCCCTCAGGGGGGGTTGGGCTTGGTCAGGGGGCTGAAGCATTCCAGGTCAGGTGCCGCCCTTCGGTGGACAGGTATGGGGCCGTTCATCCATGAGAATTTCAAGCCTTCTTTAAATATTGTGGATACCCATAACTGGGGCAATTACACCTACTGTCTGTCTGTCCTACAAAAAACTCCCAGGATGGAGGCCTGTTCTTGGTTGTATGCTGAAGGTCCTTTTAACTCCATTTGACTGTGAGCAGCCTCTAGCTTCATAGCTGAAGGCTATGATAATAAGGAATTGGCCTTGTTAGTTGTGAGAGCACTTCACAGCTGCAGGTTGTCTTTGCTGCGTATTCCTGCTGGTTGCTGCAGATGCCTGGAGGCTGCTGTTACTGTTTCCTCCCTTTTCTGTAGCCGAAAAGAATGACAATTTTTCTCTCAGATACCCGGATACTGGAACATGGAGTTCAGGAGGGCGTATGATTAAGACATCAATCCATTTGAAGTAAGAAGACGCTGTGGAACCTGGTCTGCGACATTGTTCCAAATGGGTCACCCAATGATGCCATTGAAGAAATGATTTCACAGATTGCTGTGCTTTTGTTGCTGGTGTGGTGAGTGCTGCTTGTACCTGGCACGTCACTGCGGGTTAAACACGCTGCAAGTCAAAGATCTTCTACTGCACCTTGAACACTGGTGGAATATGCAGAAGCCAGAGTTTGGTTCCGGTGATGTTGGGCCATGTGGGAGGGCCTGCCCTGCACAGCTGAAGCTGCTGGATGGAGAATGGCAATTTTACGTAGAACAAGTAACTCATTGATGGACAGATCAATTCTACCACAAAGTTCTGGACATGATAACACATTCTCAGGCTTATGCTCCATTTCTGTTGAGGAACCTACGAGGGGTGATATCGTGACGTGAGTTTGGTTTCTTTGTGAAAATGAGCTGATGTAGCTTTGTATTGGTACCAATATGGAACGGTGACATTTCCGTGTTTTTTAATGGTGAGTGTGATATGGGGAATGTTACATAGTTGATTTTCAACAATTTGTTATTGTTGACCATTTGATAAACAAATTATTCTCAAGTGACTCTACAGGTTGTTTTGCTGCTTACTGTCTGTAGCTGCAAATGCCTGCAGGCTGCTGCTGCTGTTTCCTTCTTTTTCTGTATCCCAGAGTAAGGAAAGAGGAGATAGGAAGATGACCTGGTGCCTGGGCTGGAGAAGGGGAAGGGAGATATTTCTCTCTTCTGGCGTGCTCTGGGTTGGTGCGACTTTCCACTTTCGAGGAGCCTACTGCTGGGAGTTGCAAGAGGAGAAGAGAGAGGCAGATTGATTCAGATGAGCGGGGCTTCCTGCTTGCAGTTGCCTGGAGGCTGTGTGTTTGTTTGTTGCAGCCTCGTTGCTTTTGCGGCCTGGAGTAAGGAATGGGAGAATGTTAAGATAACCTGCTGACTGAGCTGGAGAAAGGGAAGGGGAGCTCTTCTGTCATGCTATGGGTAGGTGTGATTTTCCACTGCTGACGAGTCTACTGCTGGGCGTTTTAATAGGGAAAGAGAGAGGTGGATTGATCCAAATGAGCAACCTTGATGAAGGTGTTGAAGAAATGCTTTTGCAGATTGCTGATGGTTTTATTGTGAGTGTGGCGACTAGCATGACACCGCAAGTCAAACTGGCTGGACGTCAAGGATGTTTTACTGCACCTTAAACCTCACTGGAACATGTGGATGGTGAGCCTTTGTTCCAATGAAATTAGGCCGCAAAAGAAGGACGGTACAACAGAGGCTCATGAGCAGAGAATGATATGTAAAATGACTGTACAGCAAGGATCCTCCATTCTGTTGTGGACCTGCATGAGGGGATATTGTGTGTTTAGTTTTCATTGTCCAAATGAAGTGTAGCTTTGTGTTTGTACCAATATTCTGTAGTGGAAAAGTACATGTGTGTGTATGTCACGGTGCCTTTCCTTGTTGATTAATTAGCAATTTCTAGACTATTAAGTAATTAGTTTTCATCTCTTTCTATCAAGGTTGACTATTTAATAAACAAAATATTATCAAGTGGCTTCGCGTGGGTACATGTGCCTCAGACGATGATTATTGCATCGCATTTCAATCAAACGTTAAAGCCTGAACAGTTTTCCTGATCTCTAGAAGCATCAGCATCAAAGAGGCAGCAGCCAACAATCAAACACTCGAGAACTGGGAATATCCTCGCGACCATGAGTAATTTTGTGGATCAGGGGAGGACACCTGAGCACGGTCTCCCTAATGTTCCCAGCAGGTGTCTGGAGTCTAGGGGCACCTGGAGTGGCTGAAAATGAGTGTCCAGAGTGAGGTTCTCCAGTACAACTGGCTCATTGGATGGCACTCAGAGAAGACGGGACACTGGGATCCAGCAGACCTCTGACTGCTGACACCCTTGGATGTTCCTGCCTCCACCTGATGTGCATTAACAACTGTGTGGTGCTCACCGGATTGTGCTCCAGAAGCCTGCCCACTAATGTCGCCCACCGAGGTGTGTGTCTCTGCGCTGGTGAAAGGTGCGGATTATAGCTGTGACGCCTCGATGGTGGTCTCCTCGGGGCTCTCTTCCAAAATGATCACTTGGGTGGAGAGGCGGGGACGACTGGATGGCCTGGCCCAATCAGATGGTGATCCTGCGAGACAATGGACATGTAGTCAGTGAGAGGGAAGGACAATTTTGTCTGACAGGAACAACTCACTTGAGGCAGTGGACCCTCACCTCTGTGGCACAGGCCAACCTCACTGTTGGTGGCTGCTGTCCTCGGACAACCCTGCGACGGCCAGGGTCCGTTCCTCTTAGCGAATGAGGACTCGAAGCTCTGGTACTCCGTTCCCATTTAACATGGACTATCTCCTCCTGCGGGGTCAAAGAGTGAGTGGAGAGGGCTGTTTAGCACACTGGGCTAAATCGCTGGCTTTGAAAGCAGACCAAGGCAGGCCAGCAGCACGGTTCAATTCCCGTAGCAGCCTCCCCGAACAGGCGCTGGAATGTGGCGACTAGGGGCTTTTCACAGTAACTTCATTGAAGCCTACTTGTGACAATAAGCGATTTTCATTTCATTTCATTTCAAGAGAAGGCATTGTGAGCTGCATGCTTGATGGATCAGAGGGGTTTCTGGCAGGTGGCATGTGTGTGCACCACAATTATACATGGACGGGTTGTTCTGATGCGTGCCAGGGGTTCTGAGCAATAAGCATGAAAATCAGATGTGAGGAGTCAGGTAGTGATTTGTGGCGGTGGCCGGTTAGGTATTTGAGGGGTGGTAGACGGAACTGATGCCAGGAGAGAGGTGGTAATGTACCCTGGCAGTTCGGTGGAGTTCATTGGTCTTCTTTTGACATTGGTCCTCCTGGTCATGCTGCCCGCACTGACAGCCGCTACCACTGACTCCCAGGCGGTATTAGTGATCCTGCTGCTGGTCCTCCGACCCCCTCGGATGAACAGGATATCCCGCCTCGCATCAACAGCTTTGAGAAGCCTGGCCAGGGCACATCCCCAAAATGAGGAGCAGGTCTGCTCAATCCATGCATGTGTGTTAACTGGGAGTGAGTGGAGAGGGAGCGTTTAAAAGCAGCTCCCCCTTGTTAACAGCGAGACGCTGAGGCACGTGTCTGGCGAGACAGCCAGTAATGGCGAAAAGCCCGGGGGGGGGGGGGGGGGGGGGGGGTCATTTCTGGCACTAAGTGCCATTAAATATGGGCCATGATCTCCAACGCAGCCATCGAGAAACGCCCCGCCAATCATGCGCCAAATGAAACTTTGTCTTTTTATTATTTTTGTTTACCTCCAGTCTTATCTGCTGATTTACTCGTAAGATTTGTACTCTCTGACCTATCCTATCCATGGTCTGTTTATCATTCTGCACATTAATACTCTACTCCTCAATTTACCAATCATACCAAATTTGATCCCTTGCCGCTACTCTTTTTACATCCCTAGGTATGCGGTTCACTTGTACACCTGTCCCAGCATTGCTCTGACGTAGATGGTCCCAATGTTACAGCCTCCACTTTCCCCAGTATTGATGCCAGTGTTCCATGAACCAGGATCCAATTCTATCTCACCAGTCTTTCAACCACACATTTATTTCTCTAATCTTACTTTCCCCACGCCAATTTTCTTGTGGCTGAGGTACCCAGTGACTATTACCTTTGAGATTCTTCTTCTTGATGCCTAACTCCACATACTGACTGTGCAGAACCTCTCTCCTTGTCTTGTCAATGCTATCGGTACCTACATGCAGCACAATAACGGAATCCTCCCCTTCCCAGTGTAAGTTCCTCTCCAACCCGGAACAGGTGTCCTAAATCCTGGCAATGGACAAGCAGCACAGCCTTCTGGACTCTCACTGTTTGCAATCTAGAACAGTGTCAGTTGCCCTGATGATACTGTCCCCTGCTACCACCACATTCCTTTTTAGCCACCTCCCCCCCTCCCCCCGCCCCCACCTGAATGTCGCCCTGTACCATGGCATCATGGTCAGTCAGCTAATCCATCCTGAAGCCACCACACTAATAATAATCTTTATTATCACAAGTAGGCTGACATTAACACTGCAATGAAGTTACTGTGAAAAGCCCCTCGTCGCCACACTCCGGCGCCTGTTCGGGTACATGGAGGGAGAATTCAGACTGTCCAAATGACCTAACAGCACGTCTTTCGGGACTTGTGGGAGGAAACCGGAGCACCCGGAGGAAGCCAACGCAGACACGGGGAGAATGTGCAGACTCCGCACAGACAGTGACCCAAGCTAGGAATCGAACCTGGCACTATGAAGCAACAGTGCTAAACTAGCTGCGACAACGTCAAACCTGTTGGACAATTGCAGAAGCTGACACTCCCACCCTCTGGGTCCCTTTACCTGCCTCACTCAGTCATACTCTTCTGTTCCTGACTACTGACCACAGATCGCCCTCCGGCTGAATGACCCTGAGCCATAGCTCATCAAGCAGCGAACACTCACACAGATGCGTTTGCCCTGGATCACACTGACATCCAGGAACTCCGTGTACTGCAGCCTTGACACACTGATATTGGCTTTGACAGCCAGACAAACAGGGGGAAATGTTATATGGACCGTTTGTCAGCGAGCTGAAAGTAAATTCAGCAATGCAGTGGCATTCAATCTGAACTGAATGGATGATAATTTGCATGAGGATCTCTGTCAAAGTGTGCAGCAATGCATACTGTCACTGCTCAGAACTCCATTAAATATTATTAAACTTCCAACTTCCTACAGCACTAACAAACTATGTTCAAAACCTATGTGAAATATAGTCCATGTTGACTCATCCTCCAGGGGTAGGATATTCCCTTTTTAATTTTACTTCCCACAGGTATTTGCTTTTCAATTTTGTGACTACTTTGTGCCCTTTTCTTTCCCAATTTTTGTCGTATAATTTTGCTTCTTAAGTAGTCTGTTCTGCCACTGCATGTCACTCTGCAGTGCTTGCGACTTGAGTTCAAAGCTTCTGTGAGACCCCACGACGCCAGGAGGCTTAAGCACTCTGTTTTTTCTTTTTTCCCAATTGGGAACTTGCTGCACTCAATTCATCAGCGTTTTCCTTTGAATTAAGGAACAATCCGTCTTTTTAGGCAGTTCTTTGGGTGGAGGATGATTTCCTTCAGCTTCAGTCCGCTGAGTTCCAAGATGGTTGATGCGCGATTTGCAGATGCTGCCACCTTACGTGGCAGGTGGTGCTTGAAGGGGGTTGCCTGGCGGTTTGTGCGCTTCCTCCAATGCCTCAACTTCGCCTCTGCATGAAGCCGATGAAGTCTCTCTCATTTGTATTTGTCACCTTCCCAGGTGAGCCTCCTCCATTTTGGTCCATCAGAAACCAAGGACTCCCTCGAAGTCAGCAGGGGTGTTTGACCGCATCAGGGATACTTTGTGATTTTGCTGTTCTGCTGGGAGTCTCCTGCCCGAGTAGAGCAGTGGCTTCTGCATTTTGGTGCCACGCTTACGAACGACGTACCCCACCCAGTGCAGCTGGTTTTAAAATTATAGAAAATAGGACAGAGGAGGAGGCGATTCAGCCCTTTTGGCCTGCTCCACTATTCAATATGATCATGAGATACATATATGACATATACTATACCTATCATGTGTCACAGAGGCTCATAGAATCCCGACAGTGCAGAAGGAGGCCATTCAGCCCATTGAATCTGCACCGACCCTCTGAAAGAGCACCCTACCTAAGCCCACTCCCCAGCCCTATCCCTGTAAACCCACCTAACCGTTGGATACTAAGGGGCAAGGTAGCACGGCCAATCCACCTAACCTGCAAATCTTTAGACCGTGGGAGGAAACCGAGCACCTGGAGGAAACCCACGCAGACGCTGGGAGAACGCGCGATCTCCACACCAGATTCGATCGCGGGTCTCTGTCGCTGTAAGGCAGCAGTGCTAACCACTGTACCACTCTTAACAGCCACTATCATTCATTCAAAAAGGTCCATCACCTTCTCAGGTCAAGTTGAGATGGGCAATAAATGCTGGCCTTTCCCACAACACTCATTTGTTGAACAGGAACATAAGTCGTGTGGGGGGGAAATTACTCCAGTGAAATGGGAAATTTTACCAATTCATTGTTAGTCAGCAGGAAGTCTTGTCCATGATTTTCTAATGAGAGAAGCAATATCCTTCAAACAACATTGATCTGAAGTAATCTGTACATGTTATAAGAATCTAATCTCTTTTGGATAAAAAAAGTAACTTGCAGCAATATAATTAGCTCTTTCTGACCGCTCTAAAATAATTCCAAAAATAAATTATAAACTCAAATGGGTTTCTGATCTGAGGCAAAACCTTGCAGATCATGCCGAGTTCAATTAAATGTGTGCTTAACTATGTCCAAAGGTACTGAATTTGTATTCAACTCTGCTGAGATTTATTACAGATGGTTTCAATTAAATCCAAATATATCACACTTGGGCTTGTAAAATCATTAACAAAATATAAAAAAAACTATTAAACACTGGATGTGGTAAATCTTGAGCATATTTAATACAAATTATTCCAATTTAAATCTGATCTCAAAGATGTATTTAATTCCGTTCCTGCCAACGCGATGTATTGAAGATTACTTAATACCATTTTTTGTATAAGTACAAAAGATGTAAACTTTTTAAAGTTGTGCTCACCCATTTGAAAATGATTGGAATAGAAAGTCCAGATACCACTCTGGAACGAATTAATAGAAGTGGTGTTACCTTGTTGTACAAGATCCCAAACCGTTCAATGACAAGCATGTTTGTGGTTGGGTTTCAACATAATATAATATTTCCACATTGCTGCTGCAAGTTGCAGTGTTAGACGTTCATTTCCTGGACGCAGTTCTGTCTCGAATTGAACTAAGACTGCTCATTTGAAGCTTCCCAATAACACCAGCTATAAGAATCCTGACTGAAATGTAATCGGACATTTCTTAATCCTGTTGGTAGAGAGATGAGTTGCCGGGTACCAGGGCAATATGCAGCGGCTGACCAGGAGGCACTGCCGTGCCCACCTCCAATGGCGGTCAACACCCCCCACCCCCTACCCCCAGCACCCCATCTGCAGCCAGCCCAGCCCATCTCTCACACCCTTCTGACAGAGCACTGAGGCAGGTTGGAACATTTGTGCACAGATGCTTATTGTGAACAGGCGAACAAGGTGCCCTAGCCCCTATCGCTATCCTAAGTGCTGCACCCTTGCCAACTTAACTGGTGTCTAACATTCTGGCATTACGGGCCCCAACGACTCGTCTAGGTGGTTCACTGAGCGGTACAGCAGGGGTGCAGGGGCTCTGCTACAAATCCCACCCTGTGACCTGGGTTCCCTTTGGCGGTCATCTTCTGGAGCAACCAGGCCAGGATGGGCCCGGCAGTCTCTCGGGTGGTCCCAGGTGGCATGGTGACATCCTGTTCTGCCCGCTGCCTATCGGATGCGCCAGGGACAGGAGGGAGGGTGTTGGTTCCCTGATGCTGACCTCCATTTCAGTAAATGCCCGCTCTCTGGGTCCACCAACCAGACCAGGTCCAACGCCTGCCGTGCTGCGGCGGTGAGGGGCCACACGTCAAGCAGCCGTCCTCTAGCCTGCTCCCACTCTCTCCCTGCAGTTGAGTAGCGCCTACCCTGGGGGTGGGATAGAAAATGCACAGTGTGAGGCAGTTGGACGCGGGTGGCACAGGGTGTGGGCAGCTAGTGGCCTGTGTGTGCAGGGCACCTGGCCATGACAGGCAGTAAGGGTGTTGGCATGTGGTGCAGGGTGGAGTGCGAGCAGACTACCAGCGGTGGGCTTCGGTCACCCTCTGGGTGGCTGGGGGGGGAGTGGATGTGTGGGATGAGGGTTAGTGCCAGGAGCACAGTGCTAGTTACTCACCCTGGCCACCCTGAGGTCATGCAGCTTGTTACGGCACTGCTCGCCGGTCCTGGTAGTGGGGCCCATGGTGCTTATAGCCTCTGCCACCTGTACCAAGGCCCTGTATTCGGCGGTGGGTGGTAGCCTCCTTCTCACCCTGGGAAACAGGGTGTACCTTCTCTCCTTCACGGCATCCAGCAGGGCCTTGAGCGCCGCATTGGCGAAACGGGATGTCGCTCTTTGGGGGTGGGGGGGGCCATCTTCTTGGCTGGAATGAGTGTGTGTTGGGGAGTGGAGTGCTTATATGTGGCTGCAGCTTGGCAGGCTCTCGAGTGCCAATCCCGACCCTGGCGAATCGGGTACCTTCCTGCATTAGAATTGCGCTAGTTCCATGTGGCGCTGGTGCTAGCCCATTAACGGGTCCCGAATTGCTTCGGGGCCGGCTCCGAATCACCGATTCAGTCCCGGCATCAGCACTTAGTCTCTCAAATGGAGACTCTCGTCCATTTTAATTGAAGAGGTGTTCCAAAGCATTGTAAGTAATCCCTGTTGCGCACTTATAACTTATGTCAACTCTGCATTGATCTGAAGTAAAATGAATAGATAAAACAAACTGATGAATACACTAATTTTGACACCAAAATGGTATCTGCACTGGGCGATCACAATTCCAGGACAGTCTGTACTCGGTGCAATTTTGAGGAGCTCATGAGCATGAACGTCAGGAATGTTTGCTGTCAATATGCAGAGTCGGAAAGATCATGACATTGATCCCTGACACTAGCGCTGCCCTTTTCAATATCGTGGCTCCAGCTGACAGCTTCTCTCAAACACTCAACAGCTAAACATGTGTTCAGCAGCAGGAAGCAACCTTCACTAGTTAAAGGTACCATCAACCTTTTGCAGGTCAGTGGTTATTTAAGTTTGATGAGCTCTGAGTTTGTGGAAGTGCCTGGTGATTTTCCAGTTATTTAAAGTTGGTGAGATTAACATTTTGAGTCCAGATGACCCTTTGTCAAAGCTTTGTGAAAGGGTCATCTGGACTCGAAACGTTAGCTCTTTTCTCTCCCTACAGATGCTGCCAGACCTGCTGAGATTTTCCAGCATTTTCTCTTTTGGAAGGAGAAGTATTTTGATCACCTCATTCTCCTCATTCAACTGCAGTTCAACTAGGGCAGCACGGTGGCGCAGTGGATAGCACTGCTGCCTCACGGCACCGAGGTCCCAGGTTCGATCCCAGCCCTGGGTTACTGGCCGTGTGGAGTTTGCATATTCTCCCTGTGTTTGCGTGGGTTTCCCCCCCACAGCACACCACATTGCTAAAATAAAATGACCATTTTGAACCAACATTATCCAACGAACCATCCATTATTTCACACAAAGTCATTGTCTAATTAGCTTTGTCCATTTCTTTGTGAGTGCCTTCACCATGATGCAGTTCATTGCTGATGGGCATCTGCTGATTTTAAATGATGGAGGCTGCAGACAGCCGATTGTTACAGTGGAAGCTGAATCATCAGCCATTAGATGCTGCATCATGGCCACGTGCATAAGTGCTGTCGCAGAGTTGGCCACCATTCCCAGATTGGGAAGACTGGGCTCCACACTCTGTGCAAACGCCCGGGGCAAACTGGTGCTGGACTCCACCATGTTCTGTCAGGACCCCCTGTGAAGGTGCATGATCAATTCCAGCCCCACTTGACCTGGAGTCGCAACATAGGTGAAATTAGATGTAATTTAAAATAGCCAAGGTCCTTGGTTGAGCCCAATAAACAGCAGTCACCAGGTTTGTAACTCGTCGCTGATCTTGCTGATGGCGGGAATGGCCAAATAGAGCCAAAACCGCCCCCCACCTGTGCACCAATGACACTCAGATCTATCTTTCCGCCACCTCTATCAATCTGTTCACTGACTCTGTCCTTTCAGACTGTTTTTCCAGCAGCCAGTCTTGAATGTGCAGCAATTTCTTCCATCTAAACAGTGAAAAGACTGAAGATATAGGTCGGGATTCTCCCGTCCACAAGCCGCGTGTTTCCCGGCCATACGCCATTCGCTGGTGACGGGGTTCCATCTTCCCGCCGATTGTCAATGGGATTTCCCTTTGTAACCATCCCACGCCGCCACGGAACCCGTTGGAGAATTCCGGCCATAACCTTTGGTCCCAAGTTTTGGACATGCTCCTCGGACATGATCCATTGCCTTCGCCTGGTAACTAACTCCAAATTGACTTACGACTCGCATTCTCCACATCCTGCTTATTCCCTGGCTTATTAAAAATCTCCAGCGGAATTCTCCATCGGTGGGATCCTCCGGACCACCGGCAGCATATCCACGCCCGTGCGTTTTCTGACGGTGTGGGGTGGCCACAATGATAAATCACATTGGTCGGCTGTGGGAAAGGAGAATCCCACTGCTGGCGGGGGCGTGCCGTGCAGGAAAATGGGTCTGGCGGACCGGAGAATCCCGCTCCTCATCTTTTTTCAAATCAAAGTCTGCCATCTCCCATCTCCTGTAATATTGCCTACCTCAGTCTGTTGTAATATGTCTTTCAGGGATAGGAGCATGACATCACTAGAAAGGAAGTGTGTCATGCGTTCCAGATTTAATTTCACTTTTGCTTTCAGCAGAGCAGCAGTGCAGTTCTGATGCCTTCAAGCATTCTGACCATGTGTATATGTTTATACGTGCCGAGAGTTGATAAATGAATGCACAGTGTGTTTTCCCAATCCCTTATGAGTAATTGGTGTTTTTTTCAGAACATTATGAAAATGTGACACAGCCTGTCACTGCTACACAATCTTCATGCCAGTATCATCTTCAAGTTGCTGCAGTATGTTTCTGGTTAGTCTCCTAGTCCCTCGCTTCCATAAAATTCAGTTGATCAAATTTGTGCCAGCAATACTTATTACCCTTGGCCATTCGTCCTACCCTTGTTGATCTCCACTGATTCCAAAATGCCTCAAAATGTAAATGCAATTCTTTTATATTTAAATTGTTCCATGGGTTTGCCCCTCCCTATCACTGTCATCGACATCATCCCCTCAACGCCAACACTCCTCCCATATAACCCAGCCTTTCAACTACTCAAAATTAATGCTCTTCCATTTGTAGCCTCTTGAACATCTGCCATTTCCATCACTCCACCACTGACAGCTGTGACTAAAGTTGCCTCAGCTCAATGCTCGAAAATTCTCTCCCTAAGCTTTTCTCCCTCAACACCCACATTTTGATGTGAAACCTTTGGTCACGCCCTGACTAATATTTCCTTCTAAAACTCAGCATCGACTTTCCTGAGAATTCTAGGAAGTACCTTGGGATGCAATTTGTGAACAGTGATTGTAGTCAGAGCAGGTTCTGAACTGGCTTCACAAACCCTCAGTTTCCTGGCCCATTCAGAAAATCATACTTCTGACAATGAAGCAGTCTCCTCGTATCACATTGTCTTGTCAGCCAAACTTAATCAAGCCTTGGAGTAAGGCATCTTCCCACAACCTTTTGACACAGATGGAAGATTCATAAGCTGACACCAATTGTCTTCGGTCAAGAACATAAGAACTAGGAGCAGGAATAGGCAATTCAATGCCTCAAGCCCACTCCGCCATTCAATATGATCTTGGCTGATCTCATCTCGGCATCAACTCCACTTTCCTGCCCATCTCCATAACTCTTCAACCCATTGCTAACTAAAATTTTGTCTACCTCCTCTTTAAATTTGCTCAATGTCCCGGCACCCATTGCACTCTGGGGTAGTGAATTCCACAGAGTCACGAGAGAAATCATTTCTCCTCATTTTTGTTTTAAATCTGCAACCCTTCTCTTAAAACCATGACCTCTCATTCTACATTGCCCCACAAGAGGAAAAATCCTCTCGACATTGACTTTGCCAATCCCCCTTTATGTCCAGATGGTCCAGGGTGGCAAGGTGGCACAGGGGTTATCACTGCTGCCTCACAGCACCATAGACCAAGGTTCAATTTCAGCCTTGGGCGACTGTCTGTGTGGAGTTTGTACGTTCTCCCCAGTGTCTGCGTGGGTTTCCTCCGGGTGCTCCGGTTTCCTCCCACAGTCCAAAGCTGTGCAGGTCAGGTGGATTGGCCATGCTAAAATTGCTCTTAGTGTCCAAAGATGTGCAGCTTGGGTGGGTGTACGGGGATAGGCTGAGGGAGTCGTGCAGAACTTGATGGGCCGAATGGCCTCCTTCTGCACTGTAGGGATTCTATGCAATTATTATTATTCCGCTTGTCTGAAACACAGCTGTTTATACAAATCTGTATCAGCACATTGCAGATTCTCAATGCACAAACAGTATATGTTGATACCAATGTATGGCTGTGAGACTATTCATCTGAGCTGGTATGAAAAGCATCCAGTATTCTTGACGTTATTGATCTCCACAACCTTCAGCATGCCATTTAACACGTGTTGTTCAAAAGTTCAAGCCTTATTCCGTCAATAATTCCCATTATGTAAAACAGATGAGAGGTGACACAATGTTACAAATATTAATGTGAATTATCAGCACCGGAAGAGTTAAATAATAAGAAGCTGTGTGGATTGGCTGTCCTTTTCCCGCACCTTCACCTGTTTATCTTTCCTCCAATATCACAGTGATGGCCAGAAGCCTGTTTTCCCTTGTTACTAGGTAATAAACTTAGCCACCTGCTGCTGTTGTCTTTGTTAATTTGCGTCGCACATTTCCAAAGAGTACAAGCTATTATCGGTCCCCCAGATAATGTGCAGCACTGTTAAATACAATATGGCGCCTTTGGCAGCAGCACTAAAATGAAATTCGAACATTCCTAACACGCACAAACCCAGATGGGGCGGTCATTTCAGTCATTTAACAGCCTGCAGTAAAGACTCATCATGTGGAAGAGTGGGATTTTATGTTGGTTTCAACGCAATGGAGGTCAAAAAATCCTTCTGTGTTACTCTTTCCACCTCCAACAGCTCAACACATGTAACAAACCCTCCAATAATATACAGAGTGGTCGATATAATACCATTTTATTAGGTTGGATTTTGGAAAGGTGATTGTAAATCATTATTGTTCAAATTAAGGTTTTAGGCTCCACGAGAACAATGATCCTTAAGTGTTTAAGTAACTCACGCTGAGATATACTGGCATTGGAGGCAACCCAGGGAAGGTTCACTAGGTTGATCCCAGGTAGGGTGGGATTTTCTTATGAGGACAGGTTGGGTAGGTTGGGCCTGTACTCATTGAAGTTTAGAAGGATGAGAGGCAACCTTATTGAGACATATAAGATTCTCAGGGGGCTTTAACAGGGTAGATGCTGAGAGGTTATTTCCCCTTGTGGGTGATTCGAGGGCCCGAGGGCGTAGTCTCAGAGAAAGGGGTCACCCATTAATCATAGAATCAGAGAATTTCTAAAGTGCAGAAGGAGACTATTCAGCCCATTGAGTCTGCACCGACCCTTGGAAAAAGCACCATACCCCGACACTATCCCTGTAACCCAGTAACCCCACCTAACCTTTTGGACATGAAGGGGCAATTTAGCATGGCCAATCCACCTAACCTGCACATCTTTGAACTGTGGGAGGGAACCGGAGCACCCGGAGCAAACCCACGCAGACACGGGGAGAAAATGCAAACTCCACACAGACAGAGATGAGGAATTTCTTCTCTCAGAGAGTAGTGAATCTGTGGAATTCTTTACCATAGTAGGTTTTGGAGGCTGCGTTGTTCAGTATGTTCAAGGCCGGGATGGCCAGATTTTTAATTAGGAAGTGAATCCAGAGTTATGGAGATAAGGCAGGAAAGAGAGTTGAGGATGATCATTTCAGATCAGTCATTGATCTCATTGATAGTCGGAGCAGACTCGATGGGCCGAATAGCCACTTTAGCTCCTACGTCTTATGGTCTTAATGTCTGTGCAGCAAGGGCTCGAGATTGAGAAATCTGGCATATTGCTGTTTAATACCATTGTCTGGATGTCCTGTTGTTTTGGAGACGTATTAACATGTTTGAAATTCATGTCTCCATTATTTATTTTAAACAAATTAGGAAGTGATTTATTTGTTGACCAAGAAAGTGTTAAACAATATCTTTTAAGTTTTGTAAGTCTAACTGTACTTTCTTTCCAAAAATTCAACATTAGTCGGATTAACGCCATAGAATTCCTGAAGGAAATTAATTTTCCCAAGAGATTATAATGGAATTTATTCACCACCGAGAATTCAATTGAAGGCACTGCAGTGTCTCAGAGGCCTTTACACATTGAATCTGACAAGCAGGAGGCATTTGGTTTAATCTCCGGAATCTGCTGGAATCGCTGATCCCCTCGAGGTAAGACCCAGAAATACGTTCGGAGCACCCATAGATTGAAGAAGGAACACGCTCCAGATTAAAATCATAAACATTTGAAGTTCATGTGTTGAATGAAAACAGGATCAGATTCAGTGAATATGAGAGTATGAAGAATGACCATTGTCCTGGTGTGCTGGATGATCACCTGTGCCCTTTGAACTGTAACCCAGAAGGATGCCCTGCTTTTCCGGGTCACAACTGTTGAGACAATTCCTCTTTTGAGAAGGGTTCTGGAGAATCACAGAAATTATCTCTGAATGGGTTGTTGTTTACACTATCTGAGATACATTTGGCTTAGATATTTTAAGATGTGTTTTTAACAGTTCTATCTGATGCATCTTGCACAGCAAATGACTCCCAAATGCAAACTTTAATGACTTCATGAATATAAAAAAGACAGGAAACCAAACTGTAGGTTCATGATACTGGACCTTAACATGAATCAAAATTATTCTCTTTTAAGTCCTGGAATTCAGACAGGGCCCATCCATGTTAACTCTGTCAAGCTTATCACTGTGCATCTGTGGAGCAACACTTGCGTCCTAAGATGCTATGGCACTGCTGAGTAAAAGAACAGGAATTTACCCTAAAGGTCTGCTCCCTATAGCAGCCGACCTGTAAGAAGCAAGTGTTCCTCCACTGTAAAGGGAATGTCTGATGGTTAGTCAGAACATGTTGCCCTGGCACTCCTCCTTGAACTTTGAATGTACTGAAGACATTATTTTCAGAGTGTTAACACCCTGTCCGCAATGGTGTGGAGGTGCGGGGTGGTGTGGCGGTTGCTCAGGGTATGTGGACTCAGGGGTTCGGTTGGGGTGTTGGATGAGTGGGGAGGTAGGGAGGGAGGCAACACTGGGGTTGGCTGCAGGGAAAGACATCACAGTGCGAGAGGTGTAGAGCCTGCGGTAGGAGGGTCCTGGGAATGAGCAGGCCATTCCGAGTGAGCTGAAGAGGTCCCGAATTCAGAAGCTGAGGTTGGTTGGGTCAAACAAGTGTCAGGAGTGGAGGGGAAGGATTGCTGGGCCAGCAATTCAGAATGATTCTGATTGAGCCCGCCTCGTCAGCAAGCTAATTTTTTGACGATCGGGTCACCATTTTTAAAGACCACCCCAGTGCATAAATGCGAGGAACGCCATCCCCCTCCAACTCCCACATGCACTCCCCTCACATAACTCTCCCGCCACACTGTCAGGGCACTTCCCTCAGAGGTATGTGACACAGTAGCAGAAGCACCCAAGCAATGGATGAGCAACTAAATACATACTTTGGTTCTGTCCTCACAAAGGAGGGCAGAAATAACATACCAAAAATGTAAGGAAATCAGTATTAATAGAGGAATAGTGTTAAGGAAATTGATGGGATTGAAGGCCGATAAATCCGCAGGGCTTGATAATCTACATCCCAGAGTACTTGAGGAACTGGCCCTAGAAATAGTGGATGCAATGGTGTGATGCACGATCAATTAGACTCGAAGACGAGGTTGTATCATAACTGAAGGCTTTAGTAGACTAGATCTGTTCCCCAGCAGCTTCGGTACAGAATGAGGGCTGCTGGGATGGCACCTGTTCTTATACCCCACCTATCAGGGCGGAGCCACATACCAAACAGCCAATGGTGAGCTGCTAGGCTTACCCAATGGTCTACAGCCTCTCGGGTACCACAATACCTGATACTACCACATGGTGGTCATCTGCCAAGATTCTCTAGCCTCTGGAACAGTTCCTGCAGATTGGCGGGTAGCTAATGTAACTCCACTATTTAAAAAGGATGTAGAGAGAAAACAGGGAATTATAGATCAGTCCGCCTGGCGTCAGTAGTGGGGAATATTCTAGAATCCATTATCAAAGATTTTATAGCAGAGCACTTGGAAAACAATGGCAGGATCAAACAGAGTCAGCATAGATTTACGAAAGACAAATCTACTGGAATTCTTTGAGGATGTTATTAGTAGAGTTGATGAGGGGGAGCAGTGAATGAGGTTTATTTGTACATTCAGTGGGCTTTCGATCCACATAGGAGATTAGTGTGTAAAATTAAAGCGCATGGGATGGGAGTAGTGCATTGAAATGCATCGGAAACTGTTGGCAGACAGAAAATGAGATTAGGAATAAATTACCCCTGGGGTACTGCTGGGATTGGTGCTGGGACCTGAGCTAGTCATGATATATATTAATGATTTAGATGAAGGAACTACTAAATGTAAGATCTCCAAATTTGCAGATGACACAAAGCTGGGTGGGAGGGTGAGCTGTGAGGAGGATGCAGAGATGCTTCAGTGTGATTTGGACAAGCTGAGTAAGTGGGCAAATGAAGGGCAGTATGCTGTGGATGAATGTGAGGTCATCTACTTTGGTCGCAAAAACAGGAAAGCAGATTACTATCTGAATGACAATAAATTAAGAATGTGCAATGAGTCTTGGGTGACCACTACACCAGTTATCGAAAGTAATCATATAGGTTCAGCATGTAAAGAAGTCAAATGGTATGTTGGCCTTCACAGTGAGAGGATTTGAGTAGAGGAACAACAGTGTCTTGCTGAAGATTAGGATTAGAAAAATTAGGATTAGAAAACTGAGGGGGGATCTCATAGAAACATAAAATTCTAACAAGTCTAGACAGGATAGATGCAGAAAGGGTGTTACCGATCGTGCGGGTGTCCAGCACCAGGAATCGCAGCGTAAGGATATAGGGTAAACCTCTTAACACTGAGTTGAAGAGAAATCTCTTCACTCAGAGCGTGGTGAGCCTGTGAAATTTGTGACCACAGAAACAATTGAGAACCAAACATTGTGGGCGGGATTCTTTGTTGGCCAACAGCGAAATCAGGAAAGGCGATCGGGCGGAGAATCTATTGTGAAGCCAAATTTGTGGCAGGCCGGGCGCACGCAAGAATTCCATGCTCTGGTGCATCGATAATGGCGCCAATGCATTCTACTCCGCAATTACAATAAACGCCATTGGCATATTATAGCAGGTATTCTCCGGGGCCTCCGAGATGCTCTGCCTCCGCTGGTGGGAATTACTGACGGCGAGTTTCATTTGCGGTTTTAAACATCGGGAAACAGACGCTGTCTGTTAGGGTAGCGCCAGCCACCGGTACTACGGGGTGGGGGCCCTGGGTTGGCAGTAACAGCGGATCTGGTCTACGGGATGGAGGATGATGATGACCCGCTCTGGGATGAGCTCTGGTGCTCCACACCGTTTAACTACGTCTGACTCCTGCCCACGGTAGCACATTCCACCATCCACCTGGGTGATGCCTGCATGCGAGCTGGCCATTACTTCACAAGGTCCCACTGAACCTGTGGGGCGGCGGAGGTGGGGGAAGGGAGGATGTGGGGAGATGGATACGGGTGGGACACTGGAATGGTGAGCACTGACTGAACTGGGGTCCGGATGCGCCAAGGACAGGAGAGTGGAGATGTGGTATTCCGGCACCTCCCCTGCGGGAGTCACTGGCGTGGAGCCCATTACCTTTTCCTCCCTCGGGGTGCCCGACGATCTCCGGGCTACTCCATGGGACGGGGTTTCGAGCAAAGCTAACCCCTGAAACTCCCCTGCCACCTGGTGCTGCCAGTCCTGGAGACCTGCTCCCGTCCCGGCCAGGGGCTGAATGCTCGCAGCCATGGAGCACAGGGAGTGGACCCTCTGGAACTGCACCACATCATGTTGTGATTGTGCCACATCTTTTGGGTCTGTGCCACATCAGTCAGTGACTGCACCACCTCCCTCTGGGTCTGTGTCACATTGTCCAGCACCCGGGCAATGCCGCCGTCACCCTCAGTCTTGGCCCGTTGTGACTGTGCCATGCTCTGGAGCCCTCCTGAAATGGTCAGGTGGCCCTGGTACATGGCTACCCATGATAGGTCCTGTCCTGGGCCTCGGCCACCACCTGTACGGAGTGTCAGAGGCATTAGACATCTTAACCCATGGCCGAAACGTTCGCCCCCAAGGCCTCCATCGTGAACGGTGGCGGGGGTGCCATGGGAAAGGTTATGGGCCAGGGTTTAGAGAACCCCAAAGTGTATCATGGAGTTCACCTGACCCACAACATTTAATAAATTGTGGTCTGGGGAGCACAGGGCCCACTCTACAGGTGTGGTACAGCGGAAATGGAAAAGTATTTTTTAAAACAAAACAATGTTTATTCTATGAACTCAAGTTAACCTTTTTAAAACATACAGTGAACATCTTAGCAACCATCAATTCAAACACAACCCCCAAAGAATACAACACTAAGTAATCCTTTAACCTTTCCTTTTAACGTCCAAAAGACTTAAAACACCTTTTAACAGAAGCACATTAGGTTTACATTCACTACTGAGAACATTTATAATTCTGAATTCACCAAATGATCAAGAGATAGTCTTTTGATGGAAGAGAGAACAGCTGTACACCTGCGTGGTCTGGCCTCAGCTCCAACATTGAAAATGAAACTAAAACACACCCTGCAGCCTGCTCAAAAACAAAAGTAAAAAGCTGACAGACAGCCCAGCTCCACCCACTCTCTGACATCACTGCAGTAATAAACATCCATTTCTTAAAGGTACTCTCACTACAGATATTTATATACACACCCATTTATAAACACTCATTTCTTAAAGGTACTCTCACATGACAGGGAACCAGAACTCAGCAGGATCTCACTTGCTCACCTGATGCCGACCTCCCCCTTTCCCTGGGCCCACCGATCAGATCCAGTGCCCGTTTCTCTGCTGTGGTGAGGGGCCACAGTTCCGGTGTTCTCCCTCAGGACTTTTACCTCTCCTGGTGGTTGCGGGCTGCCTTCTCCGGGGGGGTTGGGGAGACAGAAAAAGCACAGTGTTAGACAGTCAGGTGCATGCAGTACAGCAGAGGGTAGCTGGTGGCCTTCGTGGCCAGGACACCCGGCTGGTATGGGTGTGCCATGTGGTGCATGGTGGGAACCCGATCGTCTTTCGGGTGTGGGGGGAGGGTTACGGGTGTGTGGGTCAGGGCTTAGTGCCAGGGGCACAGTGCTGCCTACTCACCCTCGCCGACCTGAGGAGGACGTGCAGTTTTGTAGGATACAGGCTCTCTTGAGTGTCAATCCTGACCCGGCAAATCGGACACTGTTTTCCATCGGCTTCGATCATGTCCCACATGGTGCCGGTGCTAGCCCATTAATGGATGATTAATTGCTCCGGGAACGGTGCCAACTTTGCTGTCGTAGAACACCACCGATTCAGTGCTGGCGTCAACACTTAGTTTCTGATACAGAGAATCCTGCCGCGCATATTTTCATTAAGGAGTTAGATCTATCTCTTAGTGCAAAAGGAATCAAAGGATATGGGGGAGGGAATGTGGGAACATGTGACTAAGTTGGATGATCAGCCTTGATCATATTGAATGGCGGATAAGGCATGAAGTGCTGAATAGCCTCCTCCTGTGCCCATTTTCTATGTTTCTTTGTAACGGCTGCAGATTTCATCACCTATTCTTAGCGAGTCAAGGTTTTTTCCTTGCTCCTTTCTATTTCTATTTACTTATTTGGACTCAATCTCATTTCTCATCTGTGGTAAAGAAATGCCTGTGTTTTACCATTTTTCTCCTTGCCTTTTTAGTAGTTAATAAATTCACTCCACCAAAACTCAAGACAGCCTGGTTGAATTGGCTCCTTTGTGGCAGGCATGGACCTCTGGCTTCGAAGTGACAGTAACAAAATCGGTACAATGTAGAAGGAGGCCATTTGGCTCACCGGATCAGTGTTGGCTCTCTGAAAGAGTATCCGATCAGTCCCTTTGCCCTTCCCTATCCGTGCAACCTTGTACATTTTTTTTTTTTGGAGAGCAACCCAACTCCCTTTTGAATATCTTGATCGAACCAGCCCCTGCCACCCTCTGAGGAAATGTGCAAGCGCCATTATGGGGATGAGGCTCCGCACTTGAATAATGAATGTGTCACAGCCCCATTTATAGACCTAAGCTTTTAGCATCCTAAGTTGGGACGGAGTGAGGGGATGGTACACTAGGGGCAGAATTGAGGTAGACAACCATCCGGAATTGGCGAGTCAAACTGTGTTTGGTTGAACTCATTAAAATTGCTCCAGGTGACACTAAGACCCACAGTAGATAAGATACCAGTTTTGAGAACTAGAAAGTACACAATAATGTTCTGTTACAGTGGTAACTGATAGCCATTTATATCTGATGAGGAATTTAGCAGAACAGCTTGAGGCGATTGCAAACCAAAACAATATAAAGGAATGTTTTTTTTTTCTCAGGGAACTAGTTTTACCAATGATGAGCTTAGATGACATTCCCAGGACTTTAGGGCAAAAAATCTGGCCGATTGTCATGTTTCATTTCATGGGTTCTGTTGGATCCGAGCAGAGTGACCACAAGGAACGCCGCCCATATCCAGACCAGGGTTTTTATACCGGTCAGGCTTCCCTTGTTAAGAGGAAGCCCCGCCCCTATACGGGGAAGTTCATATCCTGCTGAGGTCACGGAGAACCTAATAGTCCACACCCCGTGCCCTCTGTGACGGTTATAACACTCCTCCCACGCAACCCCCCCCCCCAAAGTCCTGACAGCGTCCGCCATGGGAGAATGACGTGAAGGGCTACTGGCACTCTGCCTGATGTAAGTGCTTGCGCTTTGGCTGTGCGGGGTCCAGGGTCTGGACCATCCGATTCTGGGACTATGTCCCCACGCCGGCATGACAACGGTGGCGTTTCACGCCAGAAAAACTAGTGCAAAATGGCCACCGATTCTCTGTTATGCTGGGGGCTAGCAGGACGGCGAGTAGAGCACCCGGATCTAGCTGCTGATACTCCCCAGAGAATTGCCGGGTCCGTAGCCACACATGCACACGACGGCGGCCTGTAGCGGCCGCGCCGAGCCGCATGGCGGCAGCCGCTCCGGGGCCCAGCCCACAAAATAGTGCAGCCCTTCGGTTGGCTCAGGCACCCCAGACAAACACCCCCCCCCCCGAATAAGCCCTCCCTGCCCCCGGATCGGCCCTCCGCTGACTGTGGCGGCGCTGGACTGAGTCAGCAGCCGCCACACCGAGTTCCCAATGGATGAAACCATGAGAGACCCACGCCGTCGGGAACTCGGCCTGTCTGGGGCGGAGCATCGGGGGGCGAGCCTGAAGCAATGTCTTGAGGCCGTCGATAAGTGTGAGTACGTCGCTATGGAGGGGGCGGAGCATCGCGAAAGCGGCGCCGCCCCCGATTCTGTCGTAAACTTGGATTATCCGGCCGGTCACCGAACGCTGTTTCAAGGTCGCCAACCGGAGAATCCAGCCCCAGATGTGTGTAGCGCTGGAGGGACCGTAGTTTCAGAACGGTGCGTCAAATCGGCACCGACATCGTCACGCCCGCGCTTGCGACCTTGTCTTCTGCAACTCCCAGTGACTGTGTCTCAATCTTGAAGCCAGAATCCGAGGTTGCAGTATCCATCATCTCCGCGTCCTGGGGGTCCAGAACCAGTGGGGAGGCGCCTGCGGTAACAACGGGGGGACAGGATTGGCAAAGTCGGGACATCTGGGAGCGGGTTGGCTAGTGGCGTAACGCGACTGCAGAGGTCGCCGTAATTGGCTGTTTGATTCATAGAATCATAGAATCTACAGTACAGAAGAAGGCCATTCGGCCCATAGGGGCTGCATTGGCCCTTGGAAAGAGCACCCTACCTAAGCCCACACTTCCACACCATCCCCGTAACCCAGCAACCCCACCCAACATTTCTGGACACGAAGGGCAATTTAGCGTGGCCAATCCACCTAACCTACACATCTTTGGACTGTGGGAGGAAACCAGAGCACTCGGAGGAAACCCACTCAGACAGGCGAAGAACGTGCAGAGTCCGCACAGACAGTGACCCAAGCCAGGAATCGAACCTGGGACCCTGGAGCTGTGATGCAACTGTGCTAACCACTGTGTATACCGTGTGATTCCCGGCCTGCACCGAATAGGAGACCGGTCCCGGCTGCTTTAGCACCACGCCTGTTATCCAATGTTGTATCTGAGCAGAGTGATCACAAGGACTGAAAGTTTGGAGGCAAAATGAAAGGCTTCATCAAATACACAATATCCACTCTGCTCCCCGAAGGGTGCTCCCGCGCCGGCCTATATCCGGGCCGAGGGTTGCATGGTAGCACAGTGGTTAGCACTGTTGTTTCCCAGCGCCAGTGTCCCAGGTTCGATTCCCGGCTTGGGTCACTGTCTGCAGAGTCTGCACATTCTCCCTGTGTCTGCGTGGGTTTCCTCCGGGTGCTCCGGTTTCCTCCCACAAGTCCCGAAAGATGTGCTGTTCGGTAATTTGGCCATTCTGAATTCTCCCTCTGTGTACCCGAACAGGCGCCAGAATGCGTTGACGAGGGGCTTTTCACAGAAACTTCATTGCAGTGTTAATGTAGGCCTACTTGTGACGATAAAGATTATTATTACTTACTGGTCAGGCTTCCCTTGTTAAGGGGAAGCCCTGCGCCTTTAACGGGGAAGTTCATACTCTGCCGAGGTCACGGGGAACATAATAGTCCGCACCCCGTGACCTCCGTGAGGGTTACAACAGTTTCTCAGTGGAAGATAAATGTGGCAAGTATACCTTAATCCGGCAAAATGTGCCATTCAAATACATTTCTCAGGTGATTATCATAAAAATCCAAAGGATTCTAAAAATGGAGCCTTCAAAACAAGAAGCCTTCCAGAACGCTTGAAGTGCATTGGAAATATGCCGGCAGATGAATTTCCTCCTTGATGTTCTACCAGAACTGCTCATTCCACGCAAAATTAAAGGCAGAACCCTGTTTGAGAAATATCCTCTCAGGCACACGTACACACACAACCCATCCAACTGAATTCTTTAGAGTTGAGCCATTAAAGTATAAAGAGATTATTTTAACTGAACTGGATGGAGTGTAAATCTTTGCTCTTATTGAAGTGTTGGTGCAAAAACATTGACTTCAAAATGCAAAAGGTTCTTCACATGTCTTGATCTATTTTATGATTGCTGTTTGCTCCTCAGAGAATATTTATGACCTTTTGCCTCCATTCATCAAAGTTATGAAAACATCAAAACAATGTGAATAAGTTTAAAGCGCAGAATGGTGAGGCTTTTGTTTTTTTGATAATAAAATCACCGGATGAACTGTGCCTCATTTTAACGAGAAGGCCCACCATTGCGTTCTCGCAGTAACTCGGGATTTGCAATAAATGACAGGCCTGCCAGCTATAAAAATAAAACAAATATTCTTCAGTGGAGTTAAAGTACGAACCAGGGAAGGGCTAATTTATTATGTTTTAATCATTAAATCCGAAGGAAGAACTGCTCAGTTGTCAGCATAGTGGCATTGGAAATAAAATCCAAAAGGACCAGGCCTGTGTTGACGCAGTGGGAAGTGACCAGAGCCGTGGTTGCTATGCCCAAGTCCTTCTGAAATACGTTACAACAGTAATTTTGACAATAATGGTCCTTCACTTCATAGAATCATAGAATTTACAGTGCAGAAGGAGGCTATTCGGCCCATCGAGTCGGCACTGGCCCTTGGAAAGAGCACCCTACTTAAGCCCACGCCTCCACCCTATCCCCGTAATCCAGTAATCCCACCTAACATTTTTGGACACTAAGGGCAATTTAGCGTGGCTAATTCACCTAACCCGCACATCTTTGAACTATGGGAGGAAACCAGAGCACCCGGAGGAAACCCACGCAGACACGTGGAGAACGTGAAGACTCCACACAGACAGTGACCCAAGCCGGGAATCGAACCTGGGACCCTGGAGCTGTGAAACTACTGTGCTAACCACTGTGCTGCCGTGCTGCCCCAATACAAGCGTGACAAAATATATACCTTACACCACAGCTCCTCCTCAGAAAGGACCAGGGCTCCTATCTATAGTCCCTCATGTCGGAAAACAGAGCAGACAGTCACAAGTGGAGATTTAAATTGTTGCCAGCCCATTATGGGAGCGGTTATGAGCCGAATCATAGAATTTACTGTGCAGAAGGAGGCCATTCGGCCCATCGAGTCTGCACCGGATCTTAGAAAGAGCAGGAGGAATGAACTGGCGCCCCTTCTATTCAGCTCCCTCGCAACAACCGTTTGAAAATTGATTTACCCCATACATGACTTTTCCAATCCAAATGTACTTGTTTGTTAACAAGGAGCCAATTAAACCATGGTTTCTTTAGTCAAAGAAAGAGTATGTTTATCGGTTACTAAATCTGAGAAAAGAGAACAAACACACACAGATATCAGAAGTAAGACAGGCACAGTAAAAAGTTAAAAGAACATACGATTAAGTCCTTTGCCTGTCTTGGAGCCATAGTTGTGGTTGTTTGAAGTTAGTTGGTTTCCTGTAGGATTCTGGTTCAAATCTGCACTATGTTCAAGTCGTTCTCTCAGATTTTAAGAGAAAGAGATGTTGGGCTGGATTCTCCACCGTGTTCGAACTCAGCTTCCGACGGAGGGTGGCTAACAACACAGCATCGGGCAGAAAACGAGATTGGCATTGTTCTGATGCCCTGGCGCCCCGCTGGTGTCAGGGTCAAGGGTCGTGAACCTCGCCGGGCCGTGGACCATATTCTCCGGATCTGCATGATTCTCTGATCCTCTGGGCCAGAAATCAGGTGAGTGCGAATTGGTGCAGATCTTGACAAACGTTGCCCTGATGCGGTGAACCTCACAGTGGACCCAAGGAAGTTGTCCCTTCAAGGGAGTTGTCCCTAAAGTCCACCAGATGGCCACCCTGCCCACAATGCAAGACCACCCCACCCCACCCCTACCAGACTCCTCCCCACCAGTGATCCGCTAATTAGAGAACCCCCCCCCCAGAGATTCCCTAATTAAAGCATCCACCAAGGGACCCCCAAATTAAAGAGATTCCCAGAGACCCCCTATTTAAAAAGACCCCACCAGTCAGCCCCTTATTAAAGATACCTCCATCAGAGTCCCCTACGAAGAGAGGCCCCCACCAGAGACCCCCACCTAGAAGAGGAACCCCAGTCTGGTAGCCCCCCAGAAGAGAGACTCCTGTCTGGAAGCTAGAGAGCAGTCCAGACAGAGGCAGTGAAAAAAAGCACTGCTTTAAACTCACCTGTGCAACACACCGGCTGGCTCAGACACAGGTAGAGGAAGCAGCACCTGTCAACTTCTGGAAAGAGAAAATCAGTCAGCTGTGTTTGAACCCCCTCAGTGCCCAGCCGCCAGACCTCAATATCTGGATGTCCGCTCAAATCGTCAGTCTGAGATTGGGATTCCATAGGGCATCCCAGCAATCCTCACCTTGCAAACGCTTGCACGGCTGAGGGGTGGGAATCACTTCATGCTTTGTGCTCCCAAATCTGCTCTGGCGGGAGAATCTCCCAAACGGCGAATCCTGCCCGTTTTCTGTTATTTTCCAGCAGTGTTTCTCAATGATTGTAATTTTTCTTTTCCCCTTTTCTTTTAAATCCTTCTTGGCAAATTCATATTTTCAACTTCTGTCTGCATAATCATAGAATCCGAACAGTGCAGACGGAGACCATTCAGCCCATCGAGTAGCACCAACCCCTTGAAAGAGCATTAAAGCCCTAACCCCACAACCCAGTAACCCTATCTAATCTAGTGGACACTAAGGGCAATTTAGCATGGCCAATCCACCTTGAGTGGCTGCAGCTGCTCTCCGTCTCTGTTGCTGAGTGCTGGCTGTTGCTGACTTGCCTGCAGGAAGGAAAGCGGGAGGAGAGAGGAAGGAGAGAAGGAAGGAAGGAAGGAACAATAACAACAACAGCAACAATAACAGCAACAACAGGAAGGTGGCTGCAAAACAAGATGGGATAAAGCCCCTTTGTACTGTTTGTTTGCTGGGCCCCTCCCTTGCTGAGGGCCTGGCCCTGCCCAGTTCTCCCGACTGTCCGGCATTCCTCATTCCATCTGGTGAGCTTGTTCCAGGACGGGGACATTGAGTGGTTGCTGGGCCCCTTCCCGATCTGAAGACCTCTTACACCAGCAGGGAGGAGATCAGTTCCATTGGGTGGTCGTTCTAAGGTGGAGCACAGTCTGTATTTTGCAAACCCTATTTGGGCTTTCTTTAAACCAGCGTCACTTACCTCAGTGCGGTGACCTAGGGTGGGAGCATTGACTGTAGTTTTTTTTTGCTGGGCCCCCTCCTGGGATGAAGATCCCCAAACCTCCCACCCTCCAGCTTCCCCCGGAGACTCAAGAGTCACCTCGGGAACCATTCCATCTACGGTGCCCCACCCTCCTGTGTTGCTGACCTCCTCCAACAGTGCTCCTTGTTCTCTCTTCTCTTCCCTTCCCTGCTTTGCTCCCCTGTATACCTTCCAAGAGGGAGAGTACGTCCTTCCACCTCGCTCTTCCCCTGACAACCCCCTCTCCACTATCTATTTCCTCAATTAAATTCCAACGCGACAAAGCCCACATTGGGGTGGGCGTGGCATTTGCCCTGTTGGTTCTGAGGTAGCGCCACTCCCTCTTGGCCTGATGGACGCCCCCCTCAGGCACATCCATTCCTTCCGGCTCCAGGCTTTCACCCGCTTGGCCCGGGCGGATGTATTAGAGGAGGGATTCGAGGTCTCCCATCTAGGGGAGACCTTCCGCATCTTCTGGTCTGCAGATGGTGTGCGGTGCCACGCCTGCAAGAAGGTGGGCCATGTGTGGAAGAACCGCCCCACTTCCAAAGCCACCACTGACACCAAGTTGGCTGCGAGTGGCACCGCCGGCCCCGCCCCCTCCATTGGCATTACCACCCCGACCCTACAGGGGGTCACCGTGCTGGCGCAGACTGGATGGTCGGCTGCTGGAGTGGAGGAGGGAGGGCTTACACAAGGCCGCAAGGCCAGAAAGAAGGCAAGGCGGGGATCGGCTGCAAATACCCCCAGCCCCGTCAGCCCAGAGACCCCTGCGCCCCAGAACCCCGGCCTGGGAGCCACCGCGGACAGTCAAGCTCATCCCGGACCCATTGATGCCTCAGCGGTGGGTACCGGGCCCATCGTCATTTTGGGACGGGTCAGCAAGGGGGGCGGGGTGGTGGTGATGCGCGTGCTCCCAGGCCAGCGCAGAAGACGGCAACATCTCGAACACGGGGGCAAAGTGTTGAGGGAAGGGGGGGCTTTGCGAGAATGGAGATTTCTTTGGGCAGGGCACCCCCCGCAAGCGGCGCCACTCCTTGGAGGGGGGGAGAGAAACATCATGACCCCCCCCCGGAACAGAGCGGGTGGCGCCACGACCCCTGCCCCTCAACATGTGATTAAACAAAATCCAGCATTTGTCGACCCCTGAGCTGACTCAGCCCCCCGAGCACGGGGCTGCGTGCGAGCGAGACCCCCGAGGGCCCGTTCCCCCCGGTGCCATTTTGCACCCCAGAGGCGTTCCTTTTTACAACGCCGGAGGGCTGTGATGGCTCCTTGACCTCAGGGTCATTGGGTGGGGGTGGCGAGGAGCGCCTCCCCTCTCCATCCCAGCCTCCGACGCCGGCAGTCCCCATCTCCACCCCGGAGCTTATTCCGGAACTGTTCCCGGGTCTATCCGGTGAACTGGCATCGCAAGAGGAGGGGGGGATCTGAGCCGCCACCGCCCTCTGGCCTGATACAATTAGAGGAGTCTGCGAGGAACCCGTCTGTCGACAATCCGGGGGGTGGGATTGAGGCAGACACAGGGCCGGTTGGTGGGACCGTGCCGTCCGCCACACTCAATGTGGCAGAGGACTCGGTCCCAGACGGCGACTGCCCAGAGGAGGACGGTTGCTCGGTGGGGGGCATGGGGAATGATTTTGGGTCCATCAGCAGCGAGATGGTGGACTCCCTCGTGGCCGACACCGAGTCCCCCCGAGGGAACTCTGGGATTTTCTGCGTGCAATCCGCGGTCGCCAAAACCGAGTGCAGCTAGAACTCGACCGGTGGTCGGACTTGACGCTACTCATCTGGTCTACCCGCGCCTATGTTAAAGAGACGGGAGACACGGACGCTACTGAGCAGCGCTGGTAGAAATCTTTCCTCACCGGACTCCTGAGGGAGCAGAGGGGCCCGTGCTCCTTCTGAGCACTGGAAAGGTGCAGGTGGCACTTTACTACTGACACGGAGGTGACCATAGCCAGCCTCAACATTAGCGGCAGCAGGGACGCCCTCCGCAGATTCCAGAACTTCTCGGTCCTCCGGGATGGGAAGTATACAGCGTGCTTCCTGCAAGAAACCCACATCGCTAGGGGAGACAAAGCCACACGGCTCCTGGAGTGGCTGGGGGGGGTCTACATGAGTCGCCTAACCTCACGTTTAGGCGGGGTGGCTATCTTGTTGGCCCCACATTTTCAGCCGGAGATCTTGGGGGTCAAGGAACCAGTTCCAGGCCAGTTGCAGCACCGACGGTCCACGAGGGGGTCGAGGTACTTCACTTTGTGAATGTCTACGCTCCCCAGGCTGGCCAGCAGTAGACGACTTTCTTCGAACAAGTGTCCACTCATCTTGGCATCATCGCCGCGGGCGAGTGCATCGTCTTGGGGGGGGTGGGGGGGGGGGGGGGGATTTTAATTACACCCTCGGGACAAAGGACCGCCTTGGTACCCAGTGCAGCTCTCCCGCGGGGGTGAAGTTAAGGAACCTGGTCGGGTTCTTTGACTTGGTGGACGTCTGGCGGACTCTCCATCCTGATTCCAGCGTCTTCACTTTTGTGAGGCCTGGGGTTGGAGCGTCCAAAATCGACCGCCTCTACATTTCAAGGGCGTACCTGCCCCGTGTCCCGATGGCCTCTGTGTAGCAGGTGCCATGCTCGGACCACCGTCTCGTGTGGGCGGGACTCGCCCTGTCTCGCTCGCAGTCGCGGTCCGCGTACTGGCATTTTAACAACCTGCTGCTGGAGGACGAGTGGTTTCTGGGCTCGTTTCGTCACTTCTGGACCAGCTGGAGAAGGAAGCAGGGAGGCTTCCCCTCCTTGAGGCTATGGTGCGCCGTGGGCAAGACTCACGTGTGTACCTTCTGTCAGGAGTATGCGAGGGGGGCGACAAAAAGGTGGAAATCCAGCGTCGAGGAGTTGGAAAAGGAGGTGCTCGACCTGGAGTCACGTCTCGGTCAGCCCAATGAAGACCCGGCCCTGCGGCTGGTGTACAGAGAGAAAAGAGCGCGCTGCGGGACGTGCAACTTGTCTGGTCCCCGGGTGGGTATGTGAGGTTGCGGATCAAGATCCTAACGGACATGGACCGCGGCTCCCCCTTCGTCTACTTGCTGGAAAAAAGGCACGGGGTCCGTCAGCAGCTCCTTACGCTGCTGGCCGATGGCGGGTCCCTCGTCTCGGATCCGGAGGAGGTTCAGGCCCAAATCCAAAGCTTCTACAGCGCTCTCTTCTCTCCGGATCCATCCAGCGAGGATGCTTGCAGAGTTTTGTGGGAGGACCTGCCGCAGGTCGGCCCGGAGGGCGCCGGTAGGCTTGACACCCCTATAAGCCTGGGGGAGCTGACCGGCTCCCTCGACAGCCTGTCCAGGGGCAAAACCCCAGGGCTGGATGGGCTGACCGTGGAGTTCTTCAGGGGGTACTGAGATATCCTGGGGGGCAACTATGTGGGGGTCCCGGGGGAAAGTATCGCAACCGGGGAGATGTTCCTCTCATGGCGCAAAGCCACCATTACCTTGCTGCCAAAGAGGGGGGATCTCCACCACCTTAAAAACTGGCGCCCAGTATCCCTCCTCAACACGAATTACAAGATTTTCGCCAAGGCAATGTGTTTGCGCCTTGACACCGTGCTGGACCACTTGATCCACATTGACCAGTCCTACACGGTCCCGGGCCGCACAGTCCATGACAATATTCACCTGGGCCGGGACCTGGTCCATCATTCCCAGAGGGCTGGTGTGTCGAGCGCCTTCCTGTCCCTTGATCAGGAGAAGGCGTTCGACAGGGTGGATCACAAATATTTATTCGGGACTCTGCAAGCATTCGGGTTCGGGACGCAATTTGTCACCCGAATCCGACTTCTGTGCACTGCCGCAGAGTGTCTCGTTAAGATTAACGGGTCTCTGACGGCGCCCCTTCGCTTTGAGAGAGGAGTGCGTCAGGGCTGCCCTTTGTCTGGCCAACTTTATTCTATTTGCGTGGAGCCTTTCCTGCGCCTCCTGCGGAAGAGGCTGTCGGGACAGCTTCTGCACAGGCCGGGCATTGGGGTGGTCCTTTCGGTTTACGCTGATGACGTGCTCCTCATGTTCACTGACCCTGCTGACCTGCGGAGGATGCTGGAGTGCCAGGCTGTGTACTCCCATCTGCCAAGATCAACTGGGCCAAATGTTCCGGACTCCTGGTCGGTCCATGGCAGACGGACCCCCTCCCAGAGGAGCTCAGGCCTTTCACCTGGAGCAGGACTAGCCTCCTCTATTTGGGAGTCCATCTTTGCCAGGCTGAGGAATCCTGGCCGGTGAACTGGCAGGAGCTGGAGACCAAGGTCACCGCTCGCTTGAGATGCTGGTCAGGACTGCTCCGAGTGCTGTCTTACAGGGATCGAGTTCTCATCATAAACCAGCTGATAGCCTCCATGTTGTGGTACCGGCTGGTCACTTTGTCCCCACCCCCTGACTTTTGTCAAAAAGATCCAGAGACTGCTTGTAGAGTTCTTCTGGGACAAGAGACTGCACTGAGTCGCTGCTGAGGTTCTGAGTCTGCCGCTTAGGGAGGGCAGCTAGGCCCTGGTGTGCCTTTGCACCCAGGTGGCGACGTTCCGCCTTCAGACCCTGCAATGATATCTTTACATTGAGCCCCTTCCACGATGGTGTGCCCTGGCGACGCATTTCTTCCGCCAGGAGCATGGCCTGAATTATGACGTTCAGCTCCTGTTCATAGATCTGCAGGGTCTTTGTTACCCTCTGCAGGCGCTGCCCGTCTTTTACCAGGACCTGCTCAAAGTCTGGAACATGGTCGGCTCGCACCGCAGCTCCCCCCCCGTCAGGAGTGGTGGCTGTCGTCAGGGAGCCGCTGCTCAGGAATCCACACCTCCACCAATACCATTTCGAGTGGCTGGCGGAAGAGCGAGCTGTGGCTGCCGGGGTGACCAGGATCGGGGACGTGCTGGGTGGCGGAGGAGTGGGCTGGATGACGCCCTATGAGTTAGCACAACGTGCAGCGGTGGACGTCCGGCTCGCAGCTAATGCCATCCGAGACCTCAAAACGGTCGTGCTCAGACCCGATGGCACTAGTGGTTTGGAGGGTGCGCAGGTGTGTGGTGGTATCCCATCTGAGCGAACCCTTGCCCGGACTGAATTCCACATTGGTCCCAGGCCCCGAAACCTCCCTTGGGGGCTGGTGCCCCACAATCCTATCCACCTCACGGAAATCCCCTCCGTGCCTTTTCGCACTGCGTGGAGGGGTTTCCTGTACGGGGTGCGACTGCACACCCTTCACCTCCTTACCCTCGCCCGTCTCCGGACACGCCATGCCGTGCCTTGTTGCCGTCCGGCGGCGGAGATCCCTACTGGACGTCCTCTGTGGAGGAGTCCTCCCCCTCAATCTTGGCGACCTGGGGTGGAGGGTGCTGCATGCAGCAGTGCCGTGCAATCACCGATTGCACCGGTTCACACGGACTCCACAAGGCCGCAAAAATGGCAGGCTTCTTGGGAGTCCGTGGACCATGTCTATGCGACATGTTTTAGGCTGCACTCCCTTTTTAGTTTTCTAACCAATCTTTTGCTGGAGGTTTGTTTGCACTTCAACCCCACGCTCCTAATCTACGGGCACCCGGTGCGGAGAGGGGCGGGGAAGGCGGAGGACCTCCTTGTGAACCTGCTCCTGGGCCTGGTGAATTTATAGGTCCAGGCAGCGGGCAACCGAGGGGTCGTCCGGCCAGACTGTCTGCCCCTCTTCCGCGGCTCCATTCGTGGTGTCCATGGAAAGCGAGCATGCGGTGGCCATGGGTGCCATCGGGGCCTTCCATGCCCGGTGGGCACCGCAGGAGTTGGAGGGCTTTGTTGACCCCTTTAACTGCATCCTTATTTGATGTTTTTTAAGTTTCCGTTGACCTTTGTTATGATTGGTCAGTGCCCCTAACAGGAGCGGCCCTTTTTTGCTTTGTCCCTCAGTTTGTTTTTCTTTCTTCTGTTTTGTTGGTGGACCTCAAAAGAGTGGCCAATCCACCTAACCTGCACATCTTTGGACTGTGGGAGGAAACCGGAGCACCCGGAGGAAACCCACGCACACACGGGACAAACTCCACACCCGCGGCCGGAATTGAACCAAAGTCCCTGGCGCTGTGAGGCAGCAGTGCTAGCCACTGTGCCATCCCGCCTAGAAAATAATTTGATTCGCATTGCTTGTAGTTGTTTTGCAGGCCAAGTAATCCCATTTATTGATCTTTTTATCTCTGAAACCTTTGACACATTTTACGATCTAAATCAACAGGAGATTGGAGTTATTGCATCCTCCACAAAGGTTTGGAATTCCTGATGAGTATCTGGCTGCTTGGCAGTTCTCATTTGTAGTGAAGCCCGAAGTTCCGACACATCAGGAGAGGGGAGAGTTACCTGGACGCCGTGTTTTAGGAGCCAGTCACGCTCCTTAGATTGTATTCGGTCAGTGGTCAGGGATGGGAGGGTGTAACTACGAGTGAGGTCGGTAGAGAGAAATCCAAGAGGTAGCACTGCAGGAGCCTCAGCCCTTGTTCTTGTCCAACAGGCTTGGGATTCTTGCTCCCAATGTGGACGAAACTGGGGACTGTTGGCAGGATGACCAAACTGATCATAGCACCATGGTGCATGGAGCCATTCAAGTGAAACGAGAAAAGAGAACTGTAGTCATGGTCGGGATAGTATAGTTAGGGGAATAGACGCTATTCTCTCTTGCCAGGATAGAGAGTCCCAAAGGTTGTGTTGCCTACCTGGTGCCAGAGTTAAAGATATATTAGCTGGGCTGCAGAGAAACTTGAAGTGGGAGGGGAAAGATCCAGTTGTTGTCGTCGACGTGGGTATCGATGATATAGGGCGGGATTCTCCGACCCTCTGTGCTGAAATCACGCTCGGTGCGGGGGCAGAGAATTACCCAAAATAGGGTCCCATGCCAGGACGCGATTCTCTGGTGACCAGAGAATCTCCGCCAGTCACGCGCACGCGATCGATGCGACGCTGGTCGGGGGCCGGTGAAAGCGACCCCCGCGGCGACTCTCCGTGCTCGACGAGCCAAGTGCCTGCCGAGTCCCACCTGGCGGGACCTCGGCGTTCTGGCTCTGGGGGCCGTCCTGGTGGGGGGGCGGGGGGGGCGGGGGGATCCGACTCCGGTGGGGGGGGCCTCCACGGTGGCTAGGCCGCCGATCGGTGGCTACCGATCGGCGGGCGTGCTCATTCTGGGGGGGGGGGCCTATGTTCCTCCGCGCCGGGGCCCTGTATGGCTCCGCCATGTTGCGCGGGGGCCGGCAGGGGCCGGCGCGGGCATGGGCAGCCGCGCGAGCATAACTGCAGGGCCCCACTGGCAGCCAGAGCTGCGGGACATGCACCGGGGCTCTGCAAGCCCCCTTGAAGATGGAGAATCACCCTGGACTTTATAGGAAAAAGCCCGGAATGATTCCCGCCCGTTTTCCGGCGGGCGTGGGGACTTAGTCCCCAGAAGGAAGAATTCCTCCCATGGTGCTACGACACCCTGGGCGAGTGAGCAGTTAATTCCAGTCCCCTTGACATGGAGTTACAGCACAATTGAAATTAACAAATAACTCTTCAAAAATACGCAAAGTCTTTTGGCTGCAGCTGCCCAATTAATTACAGTCGCCAGCTTTGTAAATTTCAATAAAATTAATTTTTTTATTAATAACAACAACTCAAATTAAATATACAGCAAATAAAACTGGTTAACTATTATCTAATTCTTAACCTCACCCCCCCTCCCTTTAGCTCCCCCCAACCTGTACACACACAAGACAGACAAACACAGAGGGGAAAGTGGGGTAAAAAATAATGATGAAAGTAAAAGGATAAGAGTTTATGTTTCAGATTAACATCTTCCAGTACACATTTCTTCAATCCAAGCCTTCAGTTGGAGGTTTTTGTTTTCAGTCTGTATTTGAGTTCATGGTAGATTCATCCAGGTTCTCTGCAGGATCAAAAATCAGCAGAAAGGAGAGAGAAAGACAGGCAGATAGACAGACATTCACAGCTGCTCCTCTCGGCGTCCAGGATCCAACTGTCCTGATCTTGGTTCTCTGAAAACCATCCCACTCTCTGGGAACCAATCACCACCTGTCGCCGGGCAGAATACGGCCTTTTGCCAACTCATTGGCCACCAGATAACCAATAGAACCAAATCATCCCTCCGATCTCTCGGGTGCCAAAAAAGTCTGCGTTTTTCTGTTCAGAAGCTAAACCTCCATAGCACAGGGCACCATTTTCCAACTTTTGAGTTCCTCACTTCCCTCTGCTCGAATTCATCGTTTAAGATTAAATATCTACAGATCAAAATGTTAATGACAAAGTAAAAGAATATGGGAAATAAAGGAATCAACAGAATGAGGAAAGAGGTTTTGTGGAGGGAATACGAACAGCTGGATGCTAAATTACAAAAGCAGAACAAGGTAATAATCCCCAGATTGCTACTTGAGCCACGAGCTAATTAGTATAAGGCCAATAAGATTAAAGAGGTAAATGCGTGCCTCAAAGATTGATGGGAGAGAAATGGATTCAAGTTGATGGGATATTGATGCGAAAGAGATAGCTGTTCTGTTGCGAAAGATTCCACTTGACTTCTGCTGGGACCAGTGCCCTGCCAAATCGAATAACGAGAGCTGCAGATAAAACTTTAAACAAAATAGTGGGAGGAGTGTTCGGTTGCATGGAAATTTAAAAAAAAATCAAAGTCGGAGTGATCTGGGACTGAAAGCGTTGTAGATCAAGACATAGAATAAACTTGAGGCAGGAGGGTTTGGAATTTTTTAAAGACCAACAGATGGTTACTACAAATGTAATAAAAAAAGCAAATGTAAGTTTTGAAAGAAATTTTGTGCAAACTATAAAAACAGATAGAAAAAGATTCTCTTATAGATATCAAAAGTAAGAGAGTAGCTAAAGTCAATGTTGGTCCCTTAGAAGACGAGATGGGGAAGTTAATAATGGGGAACACAGAAATGGCAAAGACATTAAATCAATATTTTGTCTCAGTTTTCATGGTGGTGGACACCAGAACCATCCCAATAGTAACGGGTAATTAGGATTAAAGGCAGACAAGTCCCCAGGGCCTTAGAGTCTGCACTTTAGGGTCTTAAAAGAAGTGGCAGCAGAGATAGTGGAGGCATTGATTTCAGGAAGCAAAGTACTGTACACACCCCTGTAAGTATCAACGGGGCCGAGATGGAGATAGTTAACAGTTTCAAATTCCTAGGGGTAAACATCACCAAAAATCTGTCCTGGTCCACCCACGTCAACACTACCACCAAGAAAGCACAACAGCTCCTATACCTCCTCAGGAAACTGAGGAAATTTGGCATGTCCACATTAACTCTTACCAACTTTTACGGACGCACAATAGAAAGAATCCTATCTGGCTGCATCACAGCCTGGTATGGCAACTGCTCAGCCCAAGACCGCAAGAAACTTCAGAGAGACGTGAAAACCTTCCCGCTGCCTGGGGAAAGCGGACAGCAAAATCAAAGACCCCTCCCACTCGGCTCACTCACTCTTCCAACTTCTTCCATCGGGCAGGAGATACAGAAGTCTGAGAACACGTATGAACAGACTCAAAAGCAGCTTCTTCCCTGCTGTTACCAGACTCCTAAACGACCCTCTTATGGACTGACCTCATTAACACTGCACCCTGTATGCTTCATCCGATGCCGGTGCTCATGTGGTTACATTGTGTTGCCCTATTATGTATTTTGTTTTCTTTCCTTTTCTTTCATGTACTTAATGATCTGTTGAGCTGCTCGCAGAAAAATACTTTTCACTGTACCTCGGTACACGTGACAATAAACAAATCCAATCCAAACCAATCTATTGGTTATAACATTCCAAAATTCTCTGGATTGTGGAAAGGTTCCAGTGGATTGGAAAAGCACTAATGGAATGCTCCTGTCCCTAAAGGGAGAAAGGCAGAAAGTAGGAATCTGTAGACAAGTTAGTTTAACGTCTGTCATAGAATCCCGACAGTGCAGAAGGAGGCCATTTGGCCCATTGAATCTGCACCAACACTCCGAAGGGGCATTTTACCTCGACCCACTGCCCCACCAACACAAGCCTGTAACCTAACCTGTACGTCTTTGGACACGAAGGGGAAATTTAGCATGGCCAATCCACCTAACTTGCTCACCTTTGGACGGAAACCGGAGCACCCGGAGGAAGCCCACGCATACAAGGGGCTAACAGGCAATCTCGACACAGACAGTCACCCAAGGTTGGTATTAAACCCGGATTCCTGGTGCTGGGAGGCATCATTGCTAACCACCTTGCATCGTACCACCCCACTGGCATTGGGAAACTTTTGGAATCCATTATTAACAAAGTAGTAGTGGGATATTTGGAAAGTCAAAATGCAATCCATCAGAGATCAGCATGGTTTTGTGAAGGGTAAATCATGTTTGAATAATGTGCTGGAGTTCTTTATAGATCTTGCAAGCAAAGTGGAAAATGGGGGCCCGGTACATCTGGGCTTCCACAAGGCTTTTGATAAGGTGTCACATATAAGGTTAATACACAAGGTAAGATACCACAGGTTTGGGGTAATATACTAGCTTGGATGGAGAATTGTCTAACTAACAGAAAGCAGAGAGTGTGGATAAATGGGTCTTTTTCTGGTTGCCTAAATGGAGAGAAACTTCAAAATGCTTCGGTGCAGAGGAATCTGGTTGTCCTCGTGCTCAATCGCAGTACGTTTGTACACAGATACAGCAGGTGACAAGGAAGGCATATGGAATTTTGGCATTCATTGCGATTGGAATAAAATATAAAATTGGGCAAGTGCTGTTGCAACTGTACAGGGCATTGGTGAGACCGGAGCTGGAATACTGCGTACAGTCTTGTTCCCTATTCATTTGAGACGGTTCAGAGAAAGTTCACAAGAATTATTCCATTGATGAAGGACTTGTCTTATAAAGAGAGATTGAACAGTTTAGGCCTACACATGCTGGAGTTTAGAAGAATGAGGGAATTGAGGTACACAAGACAAAAGGGGGTTGAGAGGGTAGACGTCGAACAGATGTTTCCCTTGTTGGACATTCTACAACGAGAGGCCATAGATTTAGGCTAAGAGGTGGCAGATAAAAAAAAAAAATTGTGGAGTAATTACTTCTCACAAAGGGCTGTGAACCTGTGGAATTCTCGACACCAGAATGCAGTGGACACTGGGACACTAAACAAATCTGAGGAGGAGATAGATAGTTTTTTAATTAGGAGTGGGCAGGAATGTGGAGATGAGGCCGAGATGAAATGTGACAGCGCGGGACACAGTGGTTAGCACTGCTGCCTCTCAGCTCCAGGGACCCGGGTTCAATTCTGGCCGCGGGTGACTGTCTGTGCGGAGTCTGCACGTTCTCCCCGTGTCTGCGTGGGTTTCCTCCGGCTGCTCCGGTTTCCTCCCACAGTCCATAGAAGTGCAGATTAGGTGGATTGGCCATACAAAATTACCCCTTTGTGCCCAAAAGGTTAGGTTGGGTAACAGGGATACGGTGGAGGCATGGGATTAAGTAGGGCACTCGTTCCAAGGGCCGGTGCAGACTCAATGGGCTGAATGGCCTCCTTCTGCCCTGGAAATTCTATGAGATCAACTATGATCATATTGAATGGCAGAGTAGGCTTGAGGGGAGGAATGCTTACTCCTGCTCCTAGTCCTTATGTTCTCATGTAAGCGATTCCATAAGATGGGAAATTAAAAGTTTCCATGAAACGGTGATTCAAATGGTAGGCCTGTTGGATACAGAACTGGCTAGGTCATAGAAGGCAGAGAGTAGCAATGGAAAGGTGCTTTTCTGATTGGAGTGGTGTTCCACAGGGATCAGTGCTGGGACCTTTGCTCTTTGTAGTATATAAAAATGATTTGGAGGAAAATGTAACTGGCCTGATTAGTAAGTTTGCAGACGACACAAAGGTTAGTGGAATTGCGGATAGCGATGAGGACTGTCAGAGGATACAGCAGGATTTAGATCGATTGGAGACTTGGGCGGAGAGATGGCAGATGGAGTTAACCTGGACAGATGTGAGGTAATGTATTTTTGAAGGTCTAATGCAGGTAGGGCATATACAGAGAATGGTAGAACCCTCGAGTATTGACAGTCAGAGAGATCCAGGTGTACAGGTCCACAGGTTACTGAAAGGGGCAACACAAGTGGAAAAGGTAGTCCAGAAGGCATATGGCATGCTTGCCTTCATTGGCCGGGGCATTGAGTATAAGAATTGGCAAGTCATGTTGCAGCTGTATAGAAAGTTAGTTAGGCCACACTTGGACTATAATGTTCAATTGTGGTCGCCACACTACCAGAAGGATGTGGAGGCTTTAGAGAGGGTGCAGAAGAGATTTACCAGAATGTTTCCTGGTATGGAGGGCATTAGGCACTGAGGAGAGGTTGAATAAACTCGGTTTGTTCTCACTGGAACGACGGAGGTTGAGGGGCGACCTGATAGAGGTCTACAAAATTATGAGGGGCATAGACAGAGTGGATAGTCAGAGGCTTTTCCCAGGGTAGATGGGTCAATTACTTGGGGGCATAGGTTTAAGGTGCGAGGGGCAAGGTTTAGAGGAGATGTACGAGGCAAGTTTTTTACACAGAGGGTAGTGGGTGCCTGAAACTCGCTGCCGGAGGAGGTGGTGGAAGCAGGGACGATATTGACATTTAAGGGACATCTTGACAAATACATGAATACGATGGGAATAGAAGGATACGGACCCGGGAAGTGCAGAAGATTTTAGTTTAGACGGGCAGCATGGTCGGCACAGGCTTGGAGGGTCGAAGGGCCTGTTCCTGTGCTGTACTTTTCTTTGTTCTTTGTTCTGTGTTCTTGTTATCTCTTACCTCTGTGATCTCTGTGTGCTTTAATAATACCCCATATAGAACGCCCATCCCTGTAAGTGCTAAAAAAGCTCACTTGCTATCACCATGGAAGTCCAAACCCTTGAGAGTAGGTAATCCACTTGCTACCCAATAACCACAGAGGTAGGAAACAATCTGATTCACAATTAACACGTTCCAAAATAATGGGTTATCTTAGAATCGCTCCAGTGCACAAGGAGGCCATTTGGCCCACTGAGACTACACCAAACGAAGAGCAACCCATCAAGGCCAATCCACCTAACCTGCACATCTTTGGACTGTGGGAGGAAACTAGAGCACCGGGAGGAAACCCACACCGGCATTCGGAGAATGAACAAACTCCACACAGTCACCCAAGGTCGGAATTGAACCCGGGTCCCTGGCGGGCTGTGAGGCAGCAGTGCCAATCACTGTGCTGCCATGCCGCCCCCTATGATAGTCTCTGAAGAGTATGCCCTAATTGGCGAGTTCACAAACAAGCTCACAAACGGTTAGTGTCCAAAAATAACATGCATTTGTCTTTCATTTACAAAAAAAGCTACATTGTACATTGTATATGAGATACAATGCACTGTATCAGTGATCAAGTAGGTAGGCTAATATCACAAAATGCAAATATCAACTTGCAGTGCATACAAATGGAGATGCGTCGTTCAAATTCTCCTCTTACCTGACTTCTTAATAGCTTTGAAAGCAACTAAACTACAAACATATGGCCAGAATACAGAAAGATAGATGCAAACATCTTTTCATTTATAAATTTGAAATGTGAAGAATTGTAATGCGAGCACCTCTGGGAATCAAGTCTAACTTGATTAGGTCTCCTGATGGGTGGTATTCCTGTGGAATTACACTTGATATCAGGGCAATGTGGTTAGAGCTCTGAATTTAGTCTTGAATCCAGCTTTGAATTGCACTCTGCTGTATCTGGGGAGCAAGATGGACGGAGACTGCACAATGTACTTTTTGCTGATTACAGTGGCAGACACGGACCAATAAGTGACCTGGACTCATATCGAATGACTACACATTGCTAAAATAACATCCATCATGTAATGTGTTGACGTCCTATTTCTCACTGTGTGCTGCAGAATCAACACCCGAGACAGCAGGTCATTTTATTTTCGCTCAGGTCCCTGTGGAACCATAAGGTGCTAGTTCCATTTGTTCTGGTTTTGATTTGGTTCAATTGCATACTATGGAACACAAAAACCTTTGACTTCCAACGAGTTTCTTCAGTGTTGAGAATAATAGGGGAAACTTTCAAGCATTAAATGATTAGGGCATAAACTAATCATATATCTATAGCATGTGAATTGAGTGTGGCAAAAGGTCAGGTAAAGAAATGTAAAGATAACATTCAGATTGAGAGCTTCACAAAATGAAATGAGGGACTTTAGAGAGTACGAAGAGGAAGAATAAGTATCCAGTGGGTAACAAAGGATAATACTAAATATGTTTTCATCTATTTAACATCTGTACCATAGAATAATGTCACCGCCACTATACTTGGAACTATATCGGCGTTCTTTCACTGTCACTGGGTCAAAAACCGAGAACGCCCTACTTACCAGCACAGTGGGTATACCTACACTTCAGGGGCTGCAGTGGTTCAAGAAGGCATCTCACCACTATCTACTTAAGGGTAACTGCAGACAGGCAATAAATGCTGGCCTAGCCAGCGAAAGCCACACCCCGTAAATGAACAAACAAAAAAACAAAGCTGAAGCATGGTGGAAGATGCTTGTGTAACCATCTAAGATGGCCACCTGCAAAGGACCATGGGAATTATGGCCAACCCAGGTCTCAGACAGATACAGAGCCTATGTGTATCTGAAACACAGGCAACCAGACCTGATCGAAAGCCCCGCTCGTTTGCATTTTAATGGCCCATTTTCCCAGGACAATAGAACTCCAATCAAGCAACCAGTACATCCACAGACTGATCGGTGCCACTCCCTCACTCAGAAAGCACAACTGCCAAGGCCAATGACCGCTAAGGACCCGCCCAGCCACCAAGGCAGCCGCCCCTTCATTGGCCGAAATCGAAAACAGTGATCAGAGCCCTGTCGAACTATTGGGTCCAAGGTCAAGGACCGCCCCAAAGAGCGCGAAATCCCAAAGGGATAAAAGAGGTCACAGCCATGTGTTCTGTCTCTTTTGGATCCGGCCTGTGCCAGCCCAATTGCAGCAGGAACAGACAGCAAAGTTCAAGACCAACGATCACTACCCGGCGGATGAGCCCAGCAGAGACAGAGCCACTTTCTTCGAACCAGCCAAGTGAATTCCAGATAAAGGCCTCATTCATTTGCACAGTGCCGGTCGCCCTGAAGTTAAGTATAGGTTATTGTAGCTGATAGGTGTAGTTTAACTCGTAGTAGATATTGTGTTTGCATGTTGAGATAACTCTTGTGTATGTAAATAAACCATCTTTTGAACTAACTAACTGGTTGTATGGTCATTTGATCGATATAAGGGAAGGCTTGTGGTTCACTAAGAAAAATAGAAATACCTACAGTATTGGCGACGCTGTTGGGTGGGGTCGAAACAGAGCAACACTTAGGGCAGCATGGTAGCATTGTGGATAGCACAATTGCTTCACAGCTCCAGGGTCCCAGGTTCGAGTCCGGCTTGGGTCACTGTCTGTGCGGAGTCTGCACATCCTCCCCGTGTGTGCGTCGGTTTCCTCCGGGTGCTCCGGTTTCCTCCCACAGTGCAAAGATGTGCAGGTTAGGTGGATTATCCATGATAAATTGCCCTTAGTGTCCAAAATTGCCCTTAGTGTTGGGTGTGGTTGCTGGGTTATGGGGATAGGGTGGAGGTGTTGACCTTGGGTGGGGTTCTCTTTCCAAGAGCCAGTGCAGACTCGATGGGCCGAATGGCCTCCTTCTGCACTGTAAATTCTATGACATCTTTGACTTGGAGTCCAATCCCTTTTGCGCAGGTACTCCACGGAGCCATTGCTACCTGTATCATCTTGGTTCGCAGTTAAAACATTGGAAAATAAATGCTCTTCTCTGAAGTGTATGTCCAAATTGGTGAGTTCACAATCAAGTTCACCAATGGTTTGCATCCAAAAATAACACTCACTTTGCCTCAGGTACAAAAGACAAGCTACGGGTGGCACGCTAGCACAGTGGTTAGCAGTATTGTTTCACAGCTTTGATTCCTGACTTGGGTCACTGTCTGTGTGGAGTCTGCATGTTCTCTCCGTGTCTGCGTGGGTTTCCTCCGGGTGCTCCGGCTTCCTCCCACAGTCCAAAGATGTGCAGTTTAGGTGGATTGGCCATGCTAAAATTGCCCTTAGTGTCCAAATAAGGTTAAGTGGGGTTAGGTTACAGGGATAGGGTGGAGATGCAGGCTTAAGTAGAGTGCTTTTTCCAAGGGCTGGTGCAGACTCAATGGGCCGAATGGCCACCTTATGCACTGTAAATTTTATGATAATTCTATGATACATTTTCAAATCTAAGAAGCAACTCACTGTATCCAGGAATCAAGCATGCCTTATGTATGCTAATATCATACAATGAAAATAAGCCTGACTTAAGGTTTTCAGAGTGTGATTTTGGGGATGATAAGGGGCAAGTGGCACTCAGTATAAAGGAAGATCATGCACAGTATATAAGAGACAATTGATCTGCTGCCAGGTTTCAGCAGGATAGTGAAACAAAATCTACCCGTTACCTCCGCACATCAGAAGCTGCTGTATGATTCATCGCAGACAAAATTGCATAATTTTTGCCTGCACCAAGTTCAACGTAAAGCACAAATTAAAAAAACTTCTGACTTTCAAGTAAAAATTATTAATTATTAATGTTGTGGCAAGTACATAAATGGATTCTTCCACTGATTCAACATTTTGAATAATCAAGATCATCCCTTCGAAGTTCAAGGAAGCAATGTCTTGACTCCCTCCATTCGTCATCACTTTGAAGTGTCTAAGAATCAGAATTTTTAAGAAACCGTTTAAAATCAAGGGGCGTCATTCTCCGACCCCCCGCCGGGTCGGAGAATGGCCGTTGGCTGCCGTGAATCCCGCCCCCGCCGAAGTCTCCGGTACCGGAGGTTGGGCGGGGGCGGGAATCGGGCCGCGCCGGTTGGCGGGACCCCCCGTTCAATTCTCCGGCCCAGAAATTGCCTGTCCCGCCGGCGTAAATCAAACCTGGTATTTACCGGCGGGACCAGGCGGCGTGGGCGGGCTCCGGGGTCCTGGGGGGGGGCGCGGGGCTATCTGACCCCGGGGGGGTGCCCCCACGGTGGCCTGGCCCGCAATCGGTGCCCACCGATCCGCGGGCGGGCCTGTGCCGTGGGGGCACTCTTTCCCTTCCGCCTCCGCTACGGCCTCCACCATGGCGGAGGCGGAAGAGACTCTCCCCACTGCGCATGCGTGGGAAACTTTCAGCGGCCGCTGACGCTCCCGCGCATGCGCCGCATTTCCGCGCCAGCTGGCGGGGCAACAAACGCCATTTCCGCCAGCTGGTAGGACGGAAATCCCTCCGGCATCGGCCTAGCTCCTCAATGTTGGGGCTAGGCCGCCAAAGGTGCGGAGCATTCCGCACCTTTGGGCCGGCGCGATGCCCGTCTGATTGGCGCCGTGTTTGGCGCCAGTCGGCGGACATCGCGCCGTTGGGGGAGAATTTCGCCCCAGGTGTATCTAAAAATCTAATCAAGTTTAAAAATCAGGGGTGAAATTCTCCAGTATTGGCGCGATGTCCGCCGACCGGCGCCAAAAACGGCGCAAATCAGTCGGGCATCGCGCCGCCCCAAAGGTGCGGAATCCTCCGCATCTTGGGGGGCCGAGCCCCAACCTTGAGGGGCTAGGCCCGCGCCGGACTAATTTCCGCCCCGCCAGTTGGCGGAAAAGGCCTTTGGTGCACCACCAGCTGGCGCGGAAATGACATGTCCGGGCCGTGCATGCGCGGGAGCGTTAGCGGCCGCTCACGGCATCCCTGCGCATGCGCTGTGGAGGGAGTCTCTTCCGCCTCCGCCATAGTGGAGACCGTGGCGAAGGCGGAAGGAAAAGAGTGCCCCCACGGCACTGGCCCGCCCGCGGATCGGTGGGCCCCGATCGCGGGCCAGGCCACCGTGGGGGCACCCCCCGGGGCCAGATCGCCCCGCGCCACCCCCAGGACCCCGGAGCCCGCCCGCGCCACCTTGTCCCGCCGGTAAGGTAGGTCGTTCAATCCACGCCGGCGGGACAGGCATTCTAGCAGCGGGACTTCGGCCCATCCGGGCCGGAGAATCGCGGGGGGGGGCCGCCAATCGGCGTGGCGCGATTCCCGCCCCCGCCGAACCCTGCGGGGGGTCGGAGAATCTCGCCCCATATTCTGATTAGACTATAATTATATGAATGGACTAGGCCAATTACATTGCAAATGACACTAGAGTTATCTCCATAACACATAAATGATATTTTAAGTGAAAGAAAACCAAAAATGAGAAGGTGGCACATAGGCACAGTGGTTAGCACTGCTGCCTACGGCGCTGAGGAGTGGGTTCGATCCCGGCCCCGGGTCACCGTCCGTGTGGAGCTTGCACGTTCTCCCCGTGTCTGAGAGGGTTTCACCCACACAACCCAAAGATGTGCAGGTTAGGAGGATTGGCCGTGCTAGATTGTCCCTTAATTGGAAAAAAGTAATTGGATGCTCTAAATTTATTTTTTAAAAATTAAAAATCAGAACACCAAAAATGAAACGCAATGTTTAAGTGCGATATGCAGTGTGGCTCACAATTTTTCAGAATAATCTCTCATTTCTTAAACGAGTACTACTATTTGTTTCAACAAGGACATGGAAATCCTTCATGAGGACATCTGTGCTAATAAAGTGTGAATCATGAAGTAATTTATATCTTACATACGTAAGACAACATCATTTTGACTTGCTCAGTTTTGCTTTCATGAAGACTTATGACCAGACAAATGGGCATCAATAATGCAGGTGACCACTACTTTTTATTACCTACAATCTCTTTGAAACACAGTCAGAGCTATGGCAGAATTGTCATTTGCAGGTGTGACAGATAATGCCCTCCAACTAAACGATGATAGTGGAGTGGGATCTGTCCCCAGCAGGTTCAGGGTTTAGAATGTATTTACAGTACCAAATAAGTGTCACTTTTCATGCCATTTACACCGATGTGATGATGGGCAAGGACTAAACATATTACTATAGGGTTTTTGCATTTGGTCAGGAAGAGACTTTGCTGATTTTTGGGGTGGGGAATTATGCACCACTGCGTGTTTCCTGGAGGCGGCTCGTCATTGGCCATCAGCAGGATCTTCCAGTCCTGCCAATGTCTATGGGGTTTTAATGGCTCGACGGTCGCCCCACCGGTGTACCCGCTACGGGGGATTCAACTTCAACAGGGCCAGAAGATCCACCCCAGCGGGAAGGGCTGGAAAATCCCACCGATACTCTGAATGACAGGAGAGACAGAAATTTGCTGGAGTTGCCGCAGCGTGAGTTTCCATTCATTTTAACGGAGCTCAGTTCCACATTGTCTGCTTGTTTGCCTGAATGGTCTCTGACCTACTGGGGGCAAGGTTGCACCCGCCTTTGCTGTAAGCTGAAATGGCGACGCGGCTGTAAAATGTCACAATGAGATTCTCACCGATGCCATCTTTTTTACGCATTTCTCCCGCCCTTTGCTGGTGACACAAGGGGAATCGCATTTAAATACACTTAACGAAATTTAAATACACTTAAAGGACTTCCCCGCCATATACCCCCCCCCCCCCCCCCCCCACCCCCACATGAAGAATTCCCCCAGGTCGGCGAGGTATACAACACGTATCTAAAAACATGAAGCAGTCAAGGGGAACCTAGTGGGGACACAAAGTTAAGTATAGAGTGGCACTGCCAGGGGACAGTGCCAGGGGAATTGTCAGGGAATGTTTGCCCTGGTGCTTGCCTGGGGAATTGTTGGCCCGTTGCTTGTGAAGGAGGCTGGGGGGGGGGGGGGGCCTTGTGGAGGAGGCGGTTGCCCCGCTGCTTATGGGGGGGGGGTTACCTCAGCGTTTGTAGGGGAGGTGTTGGCCTACTGCTTGTGGGGGGGAGAGTAGTGGGTGGGGGTGAGGGGGTTGTCCCAGTGCTTCTGGAAGGGGGAGTTCCTCACATATGTTGGGAGTCGGAGGAGTATTATTTTCAGTGCAGATCAGCGTGCACCGATATCTATGGAGCCAGGCCCTGCGTCACCAGCATCACAATGAAAACCATGCTCCCGATTTTCTGTGCAGAGTGTCAGAGAATCTGGAGAAAACACTCAGCTGTGCAGCTGGAGCGCTACATGGGGTTTTCACGCCTCAGCCAGCAGTCTGGGTACTGAGTGCAAAATTCCACCCGTGGTTTCAGTCCAGGCTTGTCGCATGGATACCTAAGTCCTCTTGCCTTTTTATTTTAAACTGAGTAGTTTGATTATATCCAACATGCCTCAGTGAGCAGACCTTGAAGGGCTGATTATCTTTTATTTTGCCAATGAAAATAAGGTGAATACTTGTTGAACTGAGTTTTGGCGAGTTAAATGCAGGTTGACCATAAATCATCTGGATCAGGTTCTCATCATAACAGGCCTGTTTTCATGGTGGGAAATGAATACATTGGGCAGGGTTCTCCGTTTACCGCTAGGACTGAATCGCGTGCGATTCGCGTTCCCATTGGGGGCGCTATTCGGTAAGCAAATCAGGACATGGAAACTGGCCAGAACTCTGCCGGCGAGAATTGAGAGGACTTTGTGGCTCAGCGGTCATTGTAACCGCTGAGGCCGGAGTTAGTCAGAGAGACTGGCAGCTGGAGCTGTTTTTAAGCGCTCCACTTTTACCACACATTCACTGCAGTAACCAAGATGGCTCACAGAAGACATGCCGCGCGGGATCGTGTGTCCGAGGTGGACCCACAGCTCCATGCCAGCGAGAAGCGGAGGGACACCTTCTTCTCCAGGGTGGGCTGCAGACTCACTTCTGCCCTACTGAACAGCGCCTGGCGGCAGAGGCGTACAGCGCTGCCAGCCTCTCCAAGAGAAGACAGCCGGTGATCCGGAGGGGTTGGGGTACTGGTGAGGCCTTTGCCCTGAGAGGGGCAGAGAACCAGGGAGGGTTTCAAAGGCTGCGGTGCAGGTATCCTGTGGTTGGGGTGAGCTCTGCTGATCCCCTCCTTCTCTAGGCTGTGGGGCAATGCTTCTGAGGAGTGCCGACACCTGGTGGGCTCCTAATTTAGCTTGGCCACGCCCATCCCATTGATGGTGCAGCGAGCGTATGAGGATGGCCAGAGGGGTGGTTTGGGTGGGATCCCAGATGACCAGAGGCTCTCTGAGCATTCAACAGATGCAGGCAGCACTCGGCATTGTGAGCAGTCCAAGCCTGTATGGAGCACCAAAGTCGTACTTTTAAAAGACAGACTGCAGCAATAACTGTCTGAGCCAGGTCACCCTGATCCTGAGGGGGACACTCCGAGTCCACGGGCTTGGCACCAAGTCGCTCCCCCTTACTGCCCCCGGCCCGGGCAGCCAACTCCCAGCAAGCCCGACAGTTTCCAACGTTTTTTCAGTGTTCTTTTAGCTGCCGCTCCCCCCTCTGCAGCCATGGCGCCCAGTCCTCATTTGTAAATACGTGTAGCAATTCGCTCCCACGAGATGTGCACCTGAGAGGGGCGGAGCATTATGGAAGAGCAGAGCATGAAGTGTCCAATCCGTTAATCGCATTTATATGTGTGTAAATGCCGATTTTGCATTCCTCCTTCCGACTCGCATTTCTGCCGTTGCGAGATGGAGAATCCAGCCCAATTGGTTTAAAAGTCACCCTGATTCACGCAAATCAATCTGAAATGATCAGACAGAAGGTCGCCGACCTGAAATTTCGGGGGGGGGTTTACTGTGCAAGTCGGCCTGCCATTGGCCGGTGGCGGGATCTTCTGCTCCCAGCGTTGTCAATGGGGTTTCCTGTTAAATGCACCCCCTCGCTGCCGTGAACCCTGGGGCGGGGGTGCACCCTCGGCAGGACTGGAAAATCCCACGGGCGAGAATGGGCAGAAAGTTCCTGCCATTAACTGTTTCTCTCTGTTCAGATGCTGCCAGACCAGCCGAGTATTTCCAGCATTTTACGGTTCATTTCAGCCTTCCAACTTTTGCAGCATTTCAAGCTCTTTTAAAAATACGTCCCTTACCATTGGTTGAGGCTCTTAATGTTGCCAGGCAAACGCTAAATCGAGTGCCTCTTGTACAGTGGGCTAATATACAGGATCACACTCTGAGAGAGCAAGGCTGTTTAATTGATTCCTGTAATATACGACGTTTGATACATGAATATTTGAGCGCTCATTCAGCACCCTATTTAATATTTGAAATCTGAGCAGCTGTTTATTTGTAAAAGGTTTTGTTTCACCCCAGCCCTCCTCACCCTCAGAAGTGTCTGGTTGAACTGCGATTGCTCAATTTTTCTCTCCCTTCGTAAAAGCACCAACTTCTCGATACATTACGGATCTCCCGGGAATGGGAGATTTGGCTGAATACCTTCCTTGCTCGCAGCGGTATGGGGGCGGACTGGAATCGGAGAATCTTAGCCTGCAGTTCCAAGGGTTCTGCCATCTTGCCACTGTTCCCGTCACGCGAGTCCGGATGATGGGCGCTCTCTCAACCGTGAGGGCAATGTTGGTGAAGTCAGGTTTTTGTCCTTGTCCTTGGCCAGCAGTCAGGTCTCCTGGAGAGGCGTGTGGGAATCTGGGCCAATTTCTCCATAAGGTAACCAAGTGCACCAACGTCAACTGTGACACGCCCGCCCCCACCTCCTCTGATGTTGGCTAATTGGACACAGATTTGGGGTCAGCCTGATGGGTGTGGCTTAGCGACTCACTGTATAAGGGACTGGTTTAGCACAGTGGGCTAAACAGCTGGCTTGTAATGCTGGCAGCAGCGCGGGTTCAATTCCCGTACTGGCCTCCCCGAACAGACACCGGAATGTGGCGACGAGGAGCTTTTCACAATAACTTCATTGAAGCCTACTTGTGACAATAAGCGATTATTATTATATTATTATTATAAACCAGTTGAGACTCAATATTCAAGATATTAACAGGGAAAGACAGGGTAGATAAAGATAAATTATTTTCACTCGCTGGAGATTCTAAAACTAGGGGGCATCATCTAAAAATTAGAGCTGGACCATTCAGGAGCGAGGTGAGGAAGCACTTCTTCATTCAAAAGGTGATAGACGTCTCTCCCTTAAGCAGTTGAAGCTAGATCAGCTGTTAATTTTTAATTTTTAATCTGACACAGAGAGAATTTTGTTCAGCAAAGTTATTCAAGTATATATGAGCTAAAGGGCCAAAATATATGGAGTTAGGTCACATATCAGTCATGATCTCATTAAATGGTGTGACAGGCTTGGGGGACAGAATGGCCTACTCTTGTTCCAATGCTCTTATGTTCCTAATATTAGTCAATCTTGTAATATACCATACTCAGCCAAACAAGACATTCTGCAAATGGAATTTGTAAAATTACGTCCTGGGGAATAAGCAAGAATGGATAGTGACATATTCTCTCATTTCTGCTTGTAGATTACTTTAACTGCACTTGGCAACCCAGTCACGACAACAGGAAACTGGGAATGAGTGAGAAGTATCTGAAACTTTACCAACTAACCACAATATTGAACTATTTAAAGAAGACCTGTTTCTGAAAAGACATGACAATGATCAAAATTGGCTGCCACGAGTCACCTGATGGCTAATACGATAAAGTTGACCACTTTTCTTGTCATGATATTCAGTTAAACATCATGGTGCAAACACACATACACACTGATGGACAGATCAACGGACCAATCAACACACACGCAACATCACAGCCAATCACAAGCAAGGGCACACGCACTATAAAACGGGGAACACCACAGATCCTGCGGATTCCAGCAGGCGACAGCTCAGGGCACAGAGATCACAGCAAGCCATTCAGACATTCACCATGTGCTGAGTGCCTCTCCAAGATAGTGGTAGGGCTGGGTCCACAGGTTAACGGGTAATGAACGAACCACAGTAACAAGTTTACAGAAGTTGTTATTGATAGTAATAAAACAGAGTTGTACCATCTGCAACCGTGTTGGTTTGTCTGTGTAGCAGAGCACCCAACACGACATTTCTGAAAATGTTCCCCATGAACTGCACTGTAGACTTGTTGCATGGAAGTTTCCACTTGTGGGGTGTGAAGTTTCACTTCAAACAGGGCTCTCTGAAAATAATGCATTAAAAATATGAAGTGCTGGACTTTGAGCAGCTGTGGACTTGTATTTTTATTTGTGAGTATAAGGAATAAGTTTTAACTCCAAGTTTAAATTTATATTTTTTATTTGTCGGTTAAAAAGGTGAGACCTGGGTCTAGTTTCATTTTAGATTGGAGACAGCAAGTCTGGAGCTGTTTATATAATTTGCATTTTTAATGAGGTTTTACAACACTTGAAGGGAATTAAAATAAATACAACGTGGAGAAAAACTGTGCTGTTGCCAAGCAACAGGGGCTCCATGGGCATAGGGAGCAACAGAACAGAAGTTAAGTTCAGTTAGAAGCAACATTCCATGGAAAGTTCCAGAGCAGACAGGGCCTGAAAAGGGACAGAGAGAAAGTCATAAACTGAAGAAGAAGTTTCCAAAAATGGGGAGATGAACATGAAAGTCCCAAGATGACAGGTAAGTCCAGGAACAAGAACCACAATCTGTAACAGATCCTCTTCAATGAAGTTGAAGCACGGTAGCACAAGTGGATAGCACTGTGGCTTCACAGCGCCAGGGTCCCAGGTTCGATTCTCCGCTGGGTCACTGTCTGTGCAGAGTCTACACGTTCTCCCCGTGTCTGCATGGGTTTCCTCCGGGTGCTCCGGTTTCCTCACACAGCCCAAAGACGTGCAGGTTAGGTGGGTGGGCCATGACAAATTGCCCTTAGTGACCAAAAAGATGAGGAGGGGTTATTGGGTTACGGGGATAGGGTGGAAGTGAGGGCTTAAGTGGGTCAGTGCAGACTCGATGGGCTGAATGGCCTCCTTCTGCACTGTACGTTCTATGTTCTATGTTCTAAGTTAAGAGTGAGGAGCAGGGGAAGGCTTCACGTTTCGAGTGAAATTGCTGCAGGAAGCAGACTCAAAGCAAAATGGGCCTGCGAAGCAGCAATTTTCCATTGGTGTGGCTCAATATCTGAGAGAGTGTGTGGAAGGTGAAGCTTGAATACACATGGCGATCCAGGAAAGAGAAACGTCGGAAGGAAAGATCGACACCCTGGAGGTGGATTCTTGTGGAAGGTGCCTGTGAGAAGGTGTTTGGGAGAAGATTCCAAAGCTAGTACTTTGAACACTGAGATTAGAAATCATGGTGAAAGATAGAGGGCTGAATTCTCCGCAGCCCCGTGGGGGTGGAGAATCCCTGTTTACGCGAGAATCGCAGCCGGCGCCTCTCCCGCGATAATCTGGTCCTCGGCGAGCCATTGACAGAGGCCCCCACCGCGATTCTCCGGGCAAAATTGGCTGAGTTCCCGACGGCATGGTTCTAACCACGTATTGGGACCTTCTTTCCTCGTCTCGGTCTGCCGGCTGAGTCTACCATCACTTTCGGCACGGCCGCTTGAGGTCGCCGTTATGCGCATGTGCAGACCCGGAACCGGAAGTGCAGGGCCCGTACCTGCAGCTGAAGCTGCGAGAAGCACTCCGGGGCCCTGCTAGCCCCTTCAAGGTGGGAGAATAGCTGCTAATATTTTTAAGGAATCTCCAGGGTAAAACCCCAGCGTTTGTACGCTGGCGCGGGGACGTAGCTCCATTTTTGGAGAATCCAGCCCCGAATAGCTCACAATGTGACAAGCATCTGGGGGCAGTTGATAAGAGATCCATAGCATCTGTTTGGGGTGTCATCCGTTACTTGGTTTCAGATTGCGGTGTGTCTGTCCACAGGTTACCTATTGGTTTACTGTTTTGTGTACTTACAGTAAAAATTGGAGTATAAGATAGATTTTGTAACTTGCTTCATCCTTAGAAATCTGTATATATCTGTAAAGGTGTAACCTTGAGTGAAGGAGTAGTACAATATAGTTAATATTTTCTTGTTTAATAAATGATTTATTATTTTGTTAAAAGTTTATGAGCAGACTCTGTGACTCTGTTCAGTAGCCACTCTTGAAATTTCTGAAGAGAAAAATAAATGTTAGGATCTATCAGGCCTAGTTGCACCCTAGGATCTGACTTGCCCAGTACCAGCTGGGATCTTAACAAGGGGGACCATATTGGCTTGTTGGCAATCCATTGCCATTCTCCCTGTACGCAGGAACTCTCCCATGATGATCAGAATTGACTTAATCCTGCTTAACATCTGATTGATCCTCAAGATCGTATTTGAATTTCTAATTTATAGAAGGATGCATTCACCTTAGTTGTTAATCACATCTAATTGATTGTTTTTTGTACAAAGCTGAATGAAAACCCGAGTTGATCTTAATCATTGGAGCAAGCAAAATAAAATAGATTTTCTGGTTTGAGCCGACTTTGGATCTAATGTTAAAAATCACCAGCTGCTGTTTATTTGCCTGTGATTCAAATGGAACAACAGACCCTTTAAGTTTAGTTGTAGATCTTGCTATCCTGTGTCACTGCTTCTAATGCCTTTGCCAATGAATGTTTTCAGGAAATGCTTAATTGGTATGCTTGTCTGACAAATTTTATCTGAAGTACTCCACTTTGATTCTAACCACAATGTTTATAAACGCTATTGCTATGATTGACAGCTCCTCACCACATCAAAGCTGCGAAGTGCTTTTAATTCTGCTTTTCTAACAGCAGGTAGCACTTGAGATGCATTCAAGCATGAAGGGAAATCTAAATAAACAATCCGCCAAAACAGTTGTGTCTGAACCATTGAACTTTCAATCACAGGCTAGTGAAAAGTGTTGCTCTGTGAAATTGAATGGGTGTTTTGCATTTCAAAGGGTGTCGGGGATTTGAAGCCTTTTCAAATGTTATGGGCTTTTCAGAAAGCCTCTGATGCTTGTAACAGCTGCTGTTTTAAAGGCTGAGGTAGCAGATGGTAGGAAAGGGTTGCTGTTTCTGCATTAATTCAGGTTGCTCAGGACTATAAGGGACAGACCAGACATGGAACCCCATCCCGGGGGAGGGTCCCAGGTCAAGCCCTCACCCACAGCCTTAGCCCACCCAACTCCCTGGACCCATGGGGGACCCGCCCCACCTCCGCAGTCTGGCAGTGGAAGAGGGGCACATTACCAATGGCCTGACCCCCTTGGGCTCCACCACGTCAGGCACGGGTGTCACTGCCAGGATGTAGGTGCCATGGTGCTGGGGCAGTGCACCATTGGCAATGCCAGGGAGTGAGGACTGAAAGGGAGTGGCAGAAGGGGAGGCTGATGGGAGTGCTGATGGGGGTGGCTTTTTAAAAAATCATTTTTTGGGAAGTGGACGTCACTGGCTAGGCAAGCACTTATTTCCCATCCCCAGTTGCCCTTCAGGAGGTGGTCGTAAGCTGCCTTCTTAAACCACTGCAGTCCTTGAGGTGTAGGTACACCCACAGCGCTGTTCGGGAGGGTGATATGGGTGTCTGATAGGGCTGGCTGAATGGGTGGCTGATGGTGGTGGCTGATGGGGGTGGTTGATGAGGCTGGCTGATGGGTTTGGTTGGTGGCGGGGAGCTCGGGTCACCTTGATGTGTGTGTGAAATGGGGGGGGATATGGCCCATTATTCCCATGGTGGGTGGGATGATGCCCCACCTAGATGAGGGTTCGGGGATGCCCTCCTTGTCAGTGGGGAGAGGGTTCAGGAACTGCATTGCATTGTGGGGGGAGAGGGGGTGCCTGCCGCCGGACATTGGCATTGGGCCGCCCGTTATATGGTGACCGGGTACCAGAATTTTGATGGAATCTGGCCAGCTTGCCACCATGCATAAATTTGCATGGCAAAGGACTGTTACTCACATCTGGGCACCGCTCCTCACGCCATCAAAGACCAGTCACGATTCGCCACTGGCGGAAACATTTAGGGCGGGATTCTCCATCCGGCCATACCCGTTGTCTGGCGCGGCGTGCCCCTGCCTGCAGCGGGATCCTCCGTCCCGGCAGCTGACCAATGGGGTTTCCCATTGTGGCGACCCCCACGCTGTCGGCAAATCCGCAGGCGAGAGTGTGCTGCCGGCGAAGCGGAGGATCCCGGTGACAGAGAACCCCGCTGATACACTCCGGAACAGAGAATGGGACACCCTGATGTCATAACCAGCACTAATTGCACATTTCAATACTAAAAATATACAGTTATGTGCATGGACAGTGTTATTAACAATTAACTAATCATATAAACTGAATGCATGAAAATACCCCTTTTATTACATGTTCTACGTAGCTTGCATGTAATTTTATTTTGCTTGTCCCAATGATTAACATAAACTAAGGTTTCTATTCTGGTTTGTACAAAAGCCAAACCATTAGCTACAATTAATAATTGAGGTTGATGCATCCTTCCAGAAGAAAGGTTATTAGAAATTCAAATAAGGTCACGAATTCACAGATTAAATTGTCAGAATAAAGCATTAACAAAAATGGTAGCAAATAATGCATTCATCATTATTGAATAACTATTAAATATCAGCTCTCATATGTTTTCAGATGAGTACAAGTACAAAGTTTGAATTGACAAATTGCACACAAAATGACATAGCCCTTCAATCTATATGATGATGCATTAAATTTAGCCTTCACATAAAGGAAAACATATTGTTTTATTATTGATGGCTATTATATCTGTTAGAGATGAGAATTTGACACCATCAATTACTTTTACCCTCTAACATTTGCTCTAATGCTTGCAAAAGGAGACGCGGCACTGTTTATTATTACTTGGAAGTAACCAATTGACGAAAGGGGCTCCAATCTTAATGCCTTTTGTGAGGAATTCTCTTCATAAAACTCACTTACATTATCCTGAGGCCCTCCCCCCCACCCTTCTGCCAGCCTTATTCCTACATACAAAAGGCTCCGCCAGGCAGCCTCATGCCTTCTGTCACCAATTCTTGAATCGCCTTCCAATCTCTGCTCTGTTAGATTGTCCCGCTTGTACTTCAGAGCTCATCAATATATCAAAGATTCTGTTTAAGTGATAGCTGTTGTTGAAGGTGGAATGCCAATTTGTTCCCTTCTCTCTTCACCTGGAGGTGCTGCGATTTCAGTTTCACAGACAGTAAAAGTGCCTTGAACAAGCGTCATTCCTTGCATGTAAGCTGCTGTGGGTGCATATGTAGGTAGACTAGTTTGACTGCGAGAACTATACATCAGTGCTTACTCTCAAGGGGCGCAAGTTAGCGGCCTCGTCGCGCCCGATTTGCTGTTGGGACGAGGCCGTTGAACCTCACGAGATTTGCGATGCTCGAAACGCCACGATCTGTATCTCGCCCTCACTTTGCATATTTGGCTCATTTAACCATGCATTTGTGGGATTCTCCCAGTGCCCGGGACCAAACGGCCATGCCTGGGAGACCTCGCCAGGCCCTGTTCAATTACGGGCTTCCACAAATGTGGTCAGTTGTAAAGGCACCTGGGGGGGGGGGGGGGGGTCCTCGAGGCCATTAGAAACCCCCAGGTAGTCAGGGACATGGCAATATGGCAGCCTGGCACATCCTCAGACCAAGGTTTGTTTTTACCCGGTCCTTCATCATTTCTTTTGACCAAATTCTATGGAAGAACTTGTTCACGTTTCATGTTTTCATTCTAATTGAGGGCTTAACCTAACACATTAACCTACCTGTTCTCTCCAAGCCTGCTTATTGACTTCCTTTCTGTTCCCAGCAATTTCTGCTTTTAATAAAAGACCCTAATCCTGTCCTCTTTCTGATATCCGCACATACATCTTTTTCAGCAGACAGTAATCCCTCATTGGTTATCTTCCCTTTCTAGTCAACTGTGGCATCACCCAGCCACTTAACTCCATGTAGGCCAAGGAATTGAACTTCAGGCTTACTTAGTCTGAGGCTTTTCATCACGGGCGACACAGCGATTCTGATCTGAATATTTTGTTCGACAATAAACAAAAGAGAAAGGAAAGTCTTGTGGCTACACAGCACTTTTCATGATCACTGAACTTCCCAAAGTGTTTTGCACCCAGTGAATTGTTTTGCAACTGTAGTTACTGTTGTAATACAGGAAACATCGTTATGCTTGGTGATAGTTGTTGACGGACTCCCATAAACAGCAAATGATAATGACCAGATAATTGCCTGGTCTTCCCACTCACAGTCAAGCGGGTTCAGTGGGGGGACCGGAAAATATCACAAGAAGTGCAACGTCCCTTTTTACGGCGACGTAAATGTGTGACTTGATTGTACCCTCCTTCCGTCATTGACGGTGCGCATTTCCTGATGTTCATCATCGGGAACATAATTATAATAAGATAACATAATTATCAGGCCCATTATGCCAGAATCATTCCCCCCCTCCCGTCAAAATATTCATCCACAGCGGCGTGACGGCAGAATGACATGAAATACAACGGGCTGGATTCTCCCATTTCCAGGCTAAGTGCTGACACCAGCGTGGCAACATGAGCCAGAAAAAACGGCGCAGCAGCTGCACTAATAGTCCGTCCGGTGGGGGACTTGCAGCCGCATCAGGTAAAGCCGGCTTTACCTGTGGATACGGCCGGAGAATTGGCGGGTCCATGGTCACGCAAGCGCTCGGCGGCGGCCTGTGGTGGCTGCGCCATGCAACATGGCGCCAGCCACGGGCTGACCCAGCCTGCCAAATAATGATCCCCAGTAACCCCCCTTGCCAGCCCCGGACCACCTCCCACCAATCCCCCCAGCCCCCGTCGGAGCTCCCCGGTGGCATGGCTCCACCCCGACTGTGGCTGCGCTGGACACAGCCCGCAGCCGCAACGCGGGGTCCATGAAATAAAATACTATAAGTGTTCCTCCCCATCGGGAACTGGGCCCATTGGGGGCGGAGCATTGGGGGAGGGCCTCAGGTGACATCCAGACGGCATGCAGTGTACTCTTCAAGTACTCTTGAGGGGGTGGAGCATCGCAAAAGCGGCGCCACACCCGATTCCGGCACAAACGGGGATTCTCTAGCTGATTGCAGACCGCGATTTCGGTATTGGCAATCGGAGAATCCCGCCCAGCTAGTTTCCAAAAGAGTGCAACTGGCGAGCAGATCTTCCAGGGGAGAACAGGTGAGTGCAGCGCTCAGGGAGCAGAGGGCCATGCCCTGTACTTCCTAGGCACCCTCAGCCACTGCCTGGAGGTCTTTAAAAATGGCGTCTCAATCCTCTTGTTCTGAGTTGCTGGTGAAGCGGGCGAATCAGAGACCGTCCTGCCAGCAATACATCAAGGGATGTGTGCCTTGAAGACTTTTTAACCAAGTGCTGCATCAACGAGTTCAACACCGCTTTCCCCGCCCACCACTGGCCTTTATCGATTCCCGGGATAACCTCGCCCCAATGTCTTTGTTTTTCTTGAAGTTGACTGAGGAATAAATATTGGCTCGACACCTAGGATAAGTCCCCCGCCCTTCAAAATTGTGCTGTGAGATATTGTACATCCACTGGAGTAGGCAGATGAGGGGCCCCGGTTTCATGTTTTATCTGAAAGACAACACCTCTGACCCCTGCGGCATTCCCTCTGTACTGCACAGGAGTGTCAGCGTAAATTTTTGTGCTCAGGCCTGGTCAGTCTTGAACCCAAAGCCTTGCGTATAAACCGCAAGATAGCGACCAATTGAGTCATGGCTGACATTTAACTATTCCTCAGAAACGCTAATTACTTCATTGGAGAAATTTTGTTGGGTGAATGTTTGTGTCAACCGATGTAAACAATGGACCTCATTGAACAATTTAAAGCCTTTTTCATTCAGTACACCAAGTAATCTCAAATTAGATAAGTGAGGTGAAAGGCACAATTTTCTCCACTCTGTCCCAAAAATTGCATCCACTAATCATTGCCATTGCCAATTTCCCTGTCAGTAATTCTATATTAGGGCACCTCTGTGAGTTTTGCCACTTTTACCAAATGCTGCCAGCTGCTCTCATTGTGTCTATACCCACGAGGAATTAGGCCGAGATGCCTCAAACATATTTCCCTTGAGATACTTAGACTGGACAGTGAAAGGCTATTTTCATTTTATCTCTGACCTGATTCAAAACCCAGTTATCTGAGGCGAAAGCAGATTACCTGTGCCTGTGTCACTGCCCCTTAAAATATTTACAGTGGTATGAAGGGACGGGCATGTAGTATGATTCGAAACAGTGTGTGCTGTTCACAGTGAATGATGTTGAGACCTACCTAAGTTTTGAATGACTGAGTAGCACTCCTTATTGATGTTCCTGTTTCTGAAAATCAAAATTGTGTGAAGAGTTTCAAAGAACTGTTTGAATTTGGCGATGCCCTCCTTATCAGTGGGGAGGGGAATTTCCCAGGCATTTGAAACATAGAAAATAGGAGGAGGAGGAGGCCATTCAGCCCTTCGAGCCTAATCCATCATTCATTATAATCATGGCTAATCATCCAACTCGGTAACCTGCTCCCGCTTTCCCCTCTCTCCTTTGATCCCTTTTGCCGCAAGAACTGTATCTAACTCCTTATTGAAAACATACAAAGTTTTGGCCTCAACTGTTTCCTGTGGTAACGAATCCCACAGGCTCACCACTCGCTCGGTGAAGAAATGTCTCCTCATCTCAGTCTCAAATGGTCTACCTCGTATCCACAGACTGTGACTCCCCCAGCATCAAGAACATCCTTCCTGCATCCACCTTGGCTACTCCTGTTAGAATTTTACAGGTTTCCTTGAAACCTTCCCTCCAGCAAATATAATCCTAACCGACTCTATCTCTCCTCGTATGTCAGTCCCGCCATCCCAGGAATCAGTCTGCAAACGTTCCCTGCACTCCTTCCATAGCAAGGACATCTTTCCTCAGATAAGGAGACCAAAACTGCACACAATAGTCCAGGTATGACCTCACCAAGACCCTTTACACCTGCAGCAAGACATCCCTACCCCTGTACTCGAATCCTCTCCCTATGATGGCGAGCATACCATTTGCCTTCTTTACTGCCTGCTGCACCTGCTTGCTTACCGTCAGCGACTGGTGGAAAAGGACCTCAAGGTCTCATTGGACATTCACCTCCTCAATCGAAAGCCATTCAGATAATAATTGCCTTCTTTGTTTTTCCACCAGAATGGATAACCTCCAATTTAACCTCATTATATTGCATCTGCCATGTATTCTCCCACTCATTTAACTTACCCAAATTACACAGAAGCATCTCTGCATCCTCCTCACAGCTCACCCTCCCACCCAGCTTTGAGTCATCTGCAGATTTGGAGATATTACATTTAGTTCCCTCATATAAATCATTAATATATATTAAGAGCAGCTGGGGTCCTAGTACTGATCCCTGTGGTACCCCATTAGTCACTGTCAGGCACTTTGACAAAGCCGGGTTCATTCTTATTCTTTGTTTCCTCTCTGCCAACTTGTTTTCTATCCATCTCAATACACTACCCCCAATCCCATGTGCTTTAATTTCACATGTTAATCTCTTTTGTGGGATTTTGTTGAAAGCCTTCTGAACGTCCAAATAAATCACACCCACTGGCTCCCTCTCGTCATTTCTACCAGTCACATCTACAAAAATTCTGTAGATTTGTCAAGCCTGATTTCTCTTTCCTAAATCCATGTTGACTCTGCCCATTCTTGCCACTGTTTTCCAAGTGTCCTGCTAAAATCTTTTGATAATGGAGTCCAGCATTTCCCCCGCGAATGACATCAGGCTGACTGGTCTATAATTCCCTGTTTTCTCTCTACCTCCCTTTTTAAAAAAGTGTGGTTACATTAGCTACCCTCCAATCTGCAGGGACTGTTCCAGAGTCTATAAAATATTGGAAGCAGACCACCAATACTTCTGCCATTTCTAGAGCCACTTCTTTAAGTACTCTGGAATGTAGGGCGCGGCAAGGTAGCACAGTGACTAGCACTCTTGCTTCACAGCGCCAGGGACCTGGGTTCGATTCCCAGCTTGGGTCACTGTCTGTGTGAAGTCTGCACGTTCTCCCTGTGTCTGCGTGGGTTTCCTCCGGGTGCTCCGGTTTCCTTCCACAAGTCCCAAAAGACGTGCTTGTTTGGTGAATTGGCCACTGAATTCTCCCTCAGATATATCTGAACAGGCGCCGGAGTATAGCGGCTAGGGGATTTTCACAGTAACTTCATTGCAGTGTTAATGTAAGCCTATTTGTGACACTAATAAAGATTATTATAGATTATTAGGCCTTGGCGATTCATGGGCCTTCATCCCATCAATTTCTGTAACACAATTTCTCTATTAATACTGATTTCATTCGGTTCCTCCCTCTCACTAAACCATGCATTCCCCAATATTGCTGGTATGTTATTTGTGTCCTGCTGGATGAAGACGGACCCAACCAATTTATTTGGTCGGAGGCAGCATGGTGGCGCAGAGGGTTGGCCCTGCTGCCTCACGGCGGCGAGGTCCCAGGTTTGATCCCGGCTCTGGGTCAAAATGAAATGAAATGAAAATGAAAATCGCTTATTGTCACAAGTAGGCTTCAAATGAAGTTACTGTGAACAGCCCCTCGTCGCCACATTCCGGCGCCTGTTCGGGGAGGCTGGTACGGGAATTGAAACGTGCTGCTGGCCTGCCTTGGTCTGCTTTCAACGCCAGTGATTTAGCCCTGTGCTAAACCAGCCCCTTGTCTGTGTGGAGTTTGTACATTCTCCCCGTGTTTGCGTGGGTTTCGCCCCCACAACCAAAGATGTGCAGGCTAGGTGGATTGGCCACTCTAAATTGCCCCTTAATTGGAAAACATGAATTGGGTACTCCAAATTTTTTTTTTAATATTTGGTCGGTGATTTCTTTTTTCCCCATTATATTTATAAACTCTTTTTCGCTTCACATACCTATAGAAGCTTTTACAGTTAGTTTTATGTTCTCCGCAAGCTTACTCTCGTATCCTATTTTCCCCTTCTGAATCAATCCTCCTTTGTTGAATTATAAACTGCGCCCAATCTTCTGGTCTATTGTTCATTCTGGCCAATTTGTATGCCTCTTCTTTGGATCTAATACTATCTCTAATTTCCCTTGTAAGCCATAGTTTGGCCACCTGTTCCGTTTTATTTTTGCGCCCGACAAGATTTAACAATTGTGAATCCGTGTGGCCATCTTGTGAATGCGATTCCAGTTGCACATATGGGGGAGTGAAGTTTAGCAGTTCTGCCTATAGCAGCAACTCTCTTTTAGAATCAGACAATGTTGCATCAGGCAAACAGACCATTTAACCCATCAGATCTTCCCATGAAGATTTCGACATGAAGCACCTCGTCTAACCCCAGTATCCTGCTCGCTCCCTCTCTGCATTGACAATCCTCTTTTAAGTAATTCTTTAATTTCCTTTTAAATTAGTTCGAAGGTTTTACTTCCAATATGGTTGGTGCCAAGCAATTTGACCTTGTATGCGGAGAATGAACTCTTGCACCCTTAGCAGCATTATTTTATATGTGTGTCTGTTCACCATTGAGTTTCGTAACTCCAATGAGGAACACCTCTTCGTAATTGGAAACATGCATTCCTGCTAATATTCACATAAACCTAGGCTGCACCTAGATTTTGTATTCTGCGCTTCTACGTACAAAATCAAAGATTGTTTCACATTTTTATTAGCCTTATGCATTTCTGTTGCCATCAACACTCTGTAACTTCACAACAAAATCCTTTATTGTTCCTCCACACAATTTAAAATCTTACCATTCCAGGCAGGTATATCTAAAGGTAAGATTGTAAATGTTTCCAGATTGAGTTGTACTAATAACCTGGAAGCCTATCCTGCTCATCCACTTGCAGTTTCCTACAATCTTCGCCAAAGCATGCCAGAACTTGCCAAAACTGTCTATTGTTCCTCAATATTTTGGGTTAATTCTCATTTGTTATGCTTGAGCATTAATGGGACAGTATTGGCCTCAAAATGGTGCTGATAATACTACCAAACTGTTAGCGGCAGCTATACAGCTGATGGCATTTTGAATTTAGCCGACAGTTGGATGTTTGAAACACGGGACTGTTTCAGGCTCCAGTTCATATATCAATAAGGGGCAGGATTCTCTGGCCCCCCCGCCGGGTCGGAGAATCGGCGGGGGGCGGCATGAATCCCGCCCCACCGCTCCGACGCCGGCTACTGAATCCTCCGGCGCCGGTTTTCAGGCGGGGGCGGGGATCGCGCCGGTCAGGGGCCGTTGGCAGCGGCCCCCCGGCAATTGTCCAGGCCCCGATGGGCCAGGGGGGCACCCGTTTTTGGCCAGTCCCGCCGGCGTGAAATAGACATGGTCCATCCCGGCGAGACCTGGTTGTCGGCCGTCTAGCAGGGTCCCCGGGGGGACGCGGGGGATCCGGCCACAGGGGGGCCCCCACGGTGGCCTGGCCCACGATCGGGGCCCCCCCCGATTTGCAGGTGGGCCTGTGCCGTGGGGGCATTCTTTCCCTCCGCGCCGGCCTCTGTAAGACTCCGCGATGGCCGGCACGGAAACGTAACGCCCTGCGCATGCGCAGGAAACACGCCGGCGGTCTGCGCATGTGCCAGAACATGCCAGCAGCCCTGCGTATGTGCCAATTCGCGCCGGCCTGCGGCGGCCCTTCGGCACTGGTTGGCGTGGCGCCACCCCTCCAACGCCGGCCTAGCCCCCGGAAGTGCGGAGGATTCCGCAACTTCCAGGCGGCCCGACGCCGGAGTGGTTGGCGCCGCTCTTGGAGCTGGCATCGGGCCATCCTGTCAAGTGCGGGAGAATTCCGGCCCAGAGTCCTTGGACTCTGATGGCTGTTTTAAATTGGAACTGGCTGGAGCCTGTGCCATGCAGACCTTAATCAATTTTTCGGATGATGGAGCCAAAGAATCCCAACAGAGATAAATTCAAAGTTATTTTTGTCCAGAAGAGTATTCCTGTTCCTTTCGGCCCCACTCAAATAGTCTAGACCACCTCTTTCTTACCGCAAGAGCACCCCACTGCAGCCCCACATCTAGCTATGACCGACAGCTCCTGGACCACATTAAAGTCAGTTAAGTGCTTCCTGCAGAGTAAAAGAAGAACTGAGAGCACTTAAAGCTGTTAACTGGTTAGTTTCACAGCTGGATATTTCACTCAAGTGTGAAAGGAGATGAATGAAACAATGTAGACAGCTGGGCATGTGTGGACGCTGTTAATCACAGCCTAGAGAAAGCAATTTCACAGAGATATGAATGAAAAGCTTGCTGATCAAAGATCTGAGAGGACTTTAACACAGCTGACTGGTTTTCTTTTTCCAGGAATCGACAGGTGCTGCTTCCTCTGTCTGAGCCAGGAGGTGTATTTTACAGCTGTGATTTTTTTTCACTGTCTCTGTCTAGGCTGCTCTCCAAATTCCAGGCAGGGGTCTCTCTTATGGGGGCTTGCAGACATGGGTATGTCTTGTAGGGGGCTTTCCAGTCAGGAGTCCCTCATATTGATGGGGGGGGGGGGGGTTCTCTGGTGCAGGTCAATCTTATGGGGGTCTTTGGTGGGGGTCTCTTTTGTGGATCTCTGTAATTTGGGGGTCTCTGGTATGTTGGGGGGGGTCTCTGTAAATGGGGGTCTTTGCTGGTGGAGGAGACGAGGAAGTCTGCAGGAAGTGGGGTGGGCAGGATTTGCATTGTGGGGGCAGGTTGGCCCTCCGATGGACCTCGGGGGAAACTCCCTTAAAGAGTTACCCCCTTGGCCCACCACGAGGTCCACCATGTCAGGGCCATGTTTATAAATAACTGCACCAATTCTCACCCACATGATTCCCGGCCCATGAATGGGATGCAAATGCGTCTCAATCTTGCCACCAGCGGGGGACTGAAGTATCGGGACAGGGTCAGCTCTGCGCCCGGTTGCGAAGTGCCTTCCAGTGTCGCGAAACAGAGAATGCAACCCCAGATCTGGAGTTTTCTTTCTGTTCCCCAGCTGTCTTTCCATCCATGTGGCTAGGTAAATCTCAATTGCATTAGCCACAAAATTTGCATGTAATACCTTATCAGGGGTGGATGCTCCGGATGGAAGACTAAGTCCTCTCACCATGGGGAGAGAGGTGAATGTGATGCTGACATGGGGAGGGGGGGATCTCTGTGAGATATGATGCACGTGCCTTTCAGATGGTAGAGGTCCACGTGTGGCATGAGCACCTCCAGGTTGGGGAGTGTGTCAATGTCCACCACTACAATGATATGGTCCCGTATTAGTGGGGGAGGCTGGAGCATAACAGGTGGCATCTCAACCTGCACATCATGAGGCTCCAGTTAAATCAGAGGCATGCGAACAGTTAGGGAGGAAGAGAGGGTCGAGCTCTGTCCTATAATAAAGATGTTAAATGACCATCTCAACACACAGGTAAAATGACATTTTCCAAAATCGAAAATGAAATCAGTTATGCCTGGGGGAGATATGATGACATGTGGGAAGACCGCTAAACTGGGCTCTGGGGCTCATTCATGAAATGCAACTCATTTGTTGATGCCATGACAGTGGACAAGTCAATTACACGGGGCTTAGAGCTCATTGCCCAGACTGCAACTGCCAGCCAGATTTCTAATTCAGCACTTTTAAGGCACAACTCAATAGCCTCACATCAAAGTTTGAAAAGCTGCATCATGGAAGACGGGAATGCAACCTGAAATAGCGAAAGTTGTAGTGAAGGGGGTGCAGCCCCATCAATTGTGTCCTACTGTCAGTGAAGGGGAGTCACCATTGACAGCTCATGCTGTTCATCAGCAGCCAAACGGATTGCATTCATTCCTCACGGTAGCACAGTGGTTAGCACAGTTGTGTCATGTGAGACTACCTTTAAGAAATGGATGTTTAAGCAATGTACCCTTAACAAATTAAGCTGATCATATTACTGAAGTGATTTCACAGGGGGGGGGAGCTGAGGTCTGCTTATGGTTTCAGTTTGAGAGAGCAGCTTGGGTGTGTCTGTATGTTTTGCTGAGAGTTGCAGTTTGAAGAAAAGCAAGGTGCTGGAGCTGAAACCAACCAAGTTGATATATCTCTGCCATCCAACAGAAAATATATATATTCTGTGACTGGTGTGTTACTGTTTTGAAGGTTTGAAGCCTTTTGGATGTTTGAAGGAACATTTTGAGGGATTATTTAGTGTTGTATTATTTTCAGGGTTATCTTTGAAGTAAGGGGTGTTAAGGGATCCAATGTTTATTGAAAAGGTTAACTTGAGTTCATAGAATAAACATTGTTTTGTGTTAAAAACCACGTGGCCATAATTGTAATATCACACCTGGGGAACAAGCCGTGTGCTTCAAAAGCAACAATCCATAAAAAGGGGAGGTTGGTTGAACTCCATGATACATTTTGGGGTTCTGAAAACACCTCGCCCATAACAGTTGGTTCACAGCTCCAGGGTCCTAGGTTCAATTCTCGGCTTGGGTCACTGACTGTGCGGAGTCTGTACGTTCTCCCCATGTCTCCTTGGGTTTCCTCCGGGTGCTCTGGTTTCCTCCCACAGTCCAAAGATGTGCAGGTTAGGTGGATTGGCCATGCTAAATTGCCCTTAGTGTCCATAAAGGTTAAGTCGGGTTACTGGGTTACAGGGATAGGGTGGAGGTGGAGGCTTGAGTAGGGTGCTCTTTCCAAGGGCCGGTGCAGACTCGATAGCTTCCTTCTGCACTGTAAATTCTATGATTCTATGATGAACAACCAAACCTCATAGTTATGCCAAGTCAAAGACTGGAGTTCAGAGCCACATTTGTTCAATCATGTAATTCACAAGTTCGCACCACCATGGGGCTCCAGATGTCACATCAGTGGAATGAAATGCTGCTCACCTCTTTTTTATGTGCTGGAGTCCCAAGGGGTAAGGGAGCATGAGGAATAATGAAATCTAGCAAAACAAATGACAGCCCTCTAACCCTCACTCCTCACACCCCATACACTTCCCATGTCCCATCCAACCCAACTCATGCCCTTTTACCCACCACCAGTGGCCTCTCATGCCTTCAATGCCAACCTATGCCCCTCCCCTCACCTCCAATGGCTTCTATTACCCTCCATGTCAAAATATGACACTTCCATGCTTATTCACCTAGTGTACACTCCATACCGGACCTATAACCCCAATAGTACCAATGACATGTGTGGGAAGCTTTAAGGAAAAAAATCAGTCATTCATTCGTAACTTTCTTAAAATAACTTATTTTACTACAACCCTATTCATGTGTCAATCATCTAGGCCTTTTAAGTATCAATAGCAGAATATATGGGGCTGGATTCTCCGTTTCAGGGACTATGTCCCCACGCCATTGTAAAAACTGTGGCCTTTCACGCCAGAAAAACTGGCATCAAAAGGCCAATATTTACAGCCCTGCAGGAGGCTAGCAGAGACCCGTCCAGCTGCAGATATGGGTCCCCGCACTTACGGGTCAGAGGCTGCATATGCACACGGCGGCAGCCTCCGTCGGGACATCAGGCCAGTCGGGGCAGAGAATAGCGGAGCGGGCCTCTGGCAATGGCCGCAGGTGGGGGATACACAGCGCGGCATACTTCCCGAGTACGCCGCTTTTCAGAGAATCGAGGAACCAGCGGTGGCCCCGATTCCATGCATCAAACTGGATTCTCCACCCCGGCGCCAGACGCGCTTTTGGCGTCGGGGTGTGGCGAATCCAGCCCATGAGCACTGATATCTCTTTATCTTGTTTAAATAAGCATTGTGTAATTGACAAAATAGATCCAAGAGAGGGACCTGTGAATCAGGTAAAGATTTCCCGTGGCGCAACTGTTTCAACCGATTAATGGATATCTGGGCTCTCAAGCAAGAGGCTTGACTGAGATTCAACATACCCAACAGTTACTGATGAGCTCAACTCCATCACGCGTATCAAAATAATTGACAAAGGACAAAACTGTACCTTTGAAATATTTATTTACTTTCAGTGTTAAAATCGATGTGTTCTGTTCTTGTGACCTAACAAGGGAAAATTTTCCATTAACATGAATACATAATATTATGCAATGTTTATCTCTCGTTTCAAAGGACAATGCAAGTTGTTTTGCTGTTACCTGGTGTATCCTGTCAAAATACATTTTTATTTGAAGCAATATTCTGCTATCTGTTGAATCAGCTGTGGGAGAATGTATGCAATCTTCATGTCTTCATGACTGATGAAAGGATCTTTGTTGCAACAAGGTGCTTGGAGGCAATTGTTATATCTAGAAATAAGAGCAAAGCTTCCAAGCTTGTCGATCATTTCAGATGTTGCTGTGCTGTGTATTGTGTCCCCTCTCATCTTCAATGCTAACTTATCACTATTGAAAGCTGATGTGAAAGCACGTCTCTTCAGCTTTGAGGATAGTTGAATGTGGCTTGTTAGAAACTTATGCCATGGTTTTTAGCTCATAAAGTTTCTTCCTATTATTTTCCAGTATATGTATTCTAATCCTTCAAATTTCTGGAACAACACAGAACAACTTGAAAAAAAGCTTTGAATTTCCTCCAGGTTTGTCTCTGTGTACCGTAAGCATATAAATGGGTAGCATGTTCATATGTTTTCCAACCTTCCCACCAGATGTTCCTTTCTATGCTCTATCCAGTTGATAATGTTGATTTTAATATCGACAGTAATGATGAAACTATATCCTATACAACCCACAGCAGCCTGTACCTTGTCCAATGCTGATGAAAACTGGAGGCTGGGGGTCCTGGAATCGAGAACCGTCCGCCATTTTTAGATGTCCATCGAGTCTTCCCACACTCCACGGTGGGGGGTGGGGGGGGAGGGGTGCAGTTAAACATTGTAGATGGGTTCTGAACATTGCTGTGATGCTTTCACACTCCAGCTGATTTACTTCAGAGTTTCCTTGGTTGTATTCCTGCTACAAAAAACTCAAAGTAAATCCATGCAAAAGTCAGGGGAAGTATAATGCAAGCAGAGCACGTTTCTATGGGTTCTGGCCACCTGATCCATCTGTTGGAATTGGGGAGCAGCCCAAGCAGTTTCAAACCAGCAATCCAAACTTTAAACTTCTGGCGTAAATGCACATACATCAGAACCTCCTCAGGGTCCCAAGGCGCTTGAGTCGGAGACTTTTCCACTTTTTTTTCTCAGTTGTTAAAACATAAATTTAACTCTCAGTTAGTATACATCTACTCTTAATTCAAAGCAAATTCTCCAATAATTCAATTTATTTGGCACTGCACTCCCAATTTCCTGTGCCATTGCCGTTGTTCAATTCAGAAAGTTGGGTAATTCAACTTTCAATGCAAAAAATGGCTTTGAAATACTCCGAATACATTCTAGCGCTTTTAGAAATAACCTAATAGATCGCTCTTGTTAATAATAAGAATTGATGTCCAATCTATGCAATGGAATAAAGTTATACATTATCTGTCTCTGAAAAAGCCAATGCAATGATGATCGGGAACCCTTACCATTAATATCAACTTTGCACTCTGACGTTGACGAAAGCTGCCCACGAGGTTCTAGCAATCTGTGCGGCGTTGCTTTCACATTGTCGCACATTAATTTCAGACTGGGGTTTCTGCATTCTGTCGAGCATACGTTATGCCATCAATCAGCCAGTCAATTAATTGAAGCTTTCTCACCAACAGCAATTCACAAAGCAACAAGCAGCTTTTGTCACTTGTCATTCAATTTTACAGAGCGGAATTAAGATTGGAACATATCTCAGCTTCTGCCTCCATCCGAAATATATCATAAACTTTAAGCATTTTATTATTTTTTAAACATCTGTCGAATTGCGACCGTGGAATGGCGAAATTAATTTTTCAAGATTGCTCAGTATTAATTATGACTCAGTACAATGTAGAAATTCCAGTCTGATCTCATGCAACAAGGTCTTAACTTAGTCAAGGGTATTTACAATGAGAATAAAGAGTAAAAAGTGGAGGTTCATGTCAGATCAGTGATTTCTAATTGAATTACATCCACAAGGACTTCAATAGCACATCCTGCGGAGGAACAGAGAATCACTGACAGAAACTTCTGGATTTCTGCGCTTAACTGCACCTGTGCAGACATCAGGAGTTGCAATCAGTGTCACATGGTAAACATGTTGAATACTAACAGCTTTGCCATTGTAAGCACAAAATCTGGGCCATTTGCTTTCATTTTCAGAGCAATGCCACGATGAGGTGCAAATTTGGTGAGTTGCTGACAACATTGCTTTGCTTGAGCAAACCACAAAGCAGAGGTCAAGACTGTTCTCGGTGTAAATGAGAATGGGTGTAAGGCGTGGAATATTTTAAAGCTGGTTCGTGATGCAGAGCGAGACCAACAGCACGGGTTCAATTCCCGTACCGGCTGAGGTTATTCAAGAAGCCCCACCTTCTCAACCTTTCCCCTCACCTGAGGTGTGGTGACCCTCAGGTTAAATCACCACCAGTCAGCTCTCCCCCTTTCATTTGATTTGATTAATTATTGTCACATGTATTAGTATACAGTGAAAAGTATTGTTTCTTCCATGCTGTACAACCAATGCATACCGTACATAGGGAAGGAAGGAGAGACTGCAGAATATAATGTTACAGTTATAGCAAGGTGTAGAGAAAAGATCAACTTAATACGAGGTAGGTCCATTCAAAAGTTTGGTGGCAGTAGGGAAGAAGCTGTTCTTGAGTCGGTTGGTACGTGACCTCAAACTTTGGTATCTTTTTCCTGACGGAAGAAGGTGGAAGAGAGTATGTCCGGGGTGCGTGGGGTCCTTAATTATGCTGGCTGCCTTTCTGAGGCAGCGGGAATTATAGATAGAGTCAATGGATGGGAGGCTGGTTTGCGTGATGGACTGGGCTACATTCGCAACCTTTTGTAGCTTCCTGCGGTCTTGGGCAGAGCAGGCCCCTTTCCAAGCTATTATACAACCAGAAAGAATGCTTTCTATGGTGCATCTATAGAAGTTGGTGAGGGTCGTGGCTGACATGCCAAATTTCCTTAGTCTTCTGAGAAAGTAGTGTCATTGGTGGGCTTCCTTAACTATAGTGTCGGCATGGGGGGACCAAGACAGGCTATTGGTCATCTGTACACCTAAACTCTTGAAGCTCTCGAGCCTTTCTAGTTCGTTCCCATTGATGTGGACAGGGCATGTTCTCCACTCCGATCCTGAAGTTGATGATAATCTCCTTCATTTTGTTGACATTGAGGGAGAGATTATTGTCATCGCACCAGTTCACCAGATTGTCTATCTCATTCCTGTACTCTGTCTCGTCATTGTTTGAAATCCGACCCACTACGGGTCGAGTTGGAGGGGAATTTGGCCACACAGTCATAGGTGTACAAGGACTATAGTAGGGGGCTGAGGACACAGCCTTGTGGGGCACCAGTGTTGAGGATGATCATGGAGGAGGTGTACTGATTGTGGCCTGTGGGTTAGAAAGTTCAGGATCCAGTCGCAGAAGGAGGAGCCGAGGCCAAGGCCACGGAGTTTGGAGATGAGTTTCGTAGGAAAGATGGTGTTGAAGGCTGAGCTGTCGTCGATAAATAGGAGTCTGACATAGGTGTCTTTGTTATCTAGGTGTTCCAGGGTAGAGTGCAGGGCCATGGAGATGGTGTCTGCTGTGGACCAGTTGCAGCAGTAGGCGAACTGTAGTGGATCAAGGCAATCTGGGAGGCTGGAGTTGATTCGTGCCATGACTAACCTTTTGAAGCACTTCATGATGATGGATGTCAGAGCCACTGGACGATAGTCATTAAGGCACGCTGTTGACTTTTTTTGGTACAGGGATGATGGTTGTCTTCTTGGCCATAGCCTCAAGGAGGCTATGGCCATCTGGGACTATGGTGGGTTTACTTTACGTTTTGGAAGTGGGGGCTGGGCTCCTTTTGCTCCTAGTGCCACTCCTGTTGGTCATCCAAAGTCAATGTCAGTGTTACCTGAGGTTATTTGCAAAAATTGTATCTCAGAAACTACAGGCAAGGAAAGAAGGCACAAAAAAACTACCCTTGTTGGCGATACTCAATGAATAGAACAGTCAAAGTTGACAGACACTAGAGTTATTTCAGTCCAAACCAAGAGTTTAGTTTTGTTATAGAATACATTGAGGTGAATAGGTATTAGTGTAAATATTCCGGGAACAGATGCTTCCTGTATTTCATGAACACAGGAATTGTTAAATGGTCAAACCTTCGTAGCCTATTATCAACATTGTACCTGCTATTGTGTCACAGTTTAAACTTAAGACTTCAAGTGGTCAATTATATATTGTTTTATTTTAAAATTCATTTTTTGTAGTCTCCTGATCCTTTTGCCACTGCTTTTTTAAACCAGTTTCCACTTTTATTTAATGCTTTCTTTTAAAATTCCTTTTTGAGCCCCCCCAAAAATTTTCAAATGCTCCCTTGAAAATTTGGCTTTTTAAAATATTTATCCAGTGATTTCATTATTTCTTTACTCTTAATTTTTTCCCCATTTGTTTTTCTCTAATTTTCCCCGTTTGTTTAGTAATTTGTCTCCTCTTTCCCTGAAAGTGTTGACTTGTACTGGAGCTGTGAGTGCATAAGGCGCTGGTAGTACTCTGAAACTTTAAGCAGCCATTTATCAGTGAAACACCTTCATATTCTATATCAGCAGGCTTTACCACAAAGTCTCTCCTATCATCCATACATATGTACTCTAGGGCATCACTGTGTTGCAGGAACATGGGGTGAAAGTTAGGCTGATATCAATTGAAGCTCCTCATTGCCTTGGCAACAGAGATCAACTAACTCAGTAAAATGAATGATTAAAGCTGTCAACTTGCTGGTTGGTATTGAGAAGTGACACTCCACACACACACAGCGCCATGAACAGTTGCTTCTGATCTTATCCTTTTTTTTAGTTCTAAATTTATCTCCAATTCCTTTTTACTAATCTCTGCTTCCCTTCAGCGGACGTGCAACTAAATATAGCTGAAGGGGGAGATTTATTAAAAATGGAAAGGTTAAACCCCCATGACCCCCCAGTCTATATAGACATGTCTCCGGGAATTAGATTGGAGATTGGCAGAATCAATTGGCACTGGTACGGTAATCAAGTATTGTAGCTTAACCAGAGAAGACAGTATTTGGCCATGTAAAATATCCAATTAGACATGTAAAAAACATGAATTCATGTAAATTTACATCTCCAATTACATAATTGGATTTTTAAAAACTGGTATAAGGGTGCACAAAACCAGGCAAATGTATGCTGTTGGTGAAATTGCCATTGTGTTCAGAGCAAAACTTGAGTAACTGAGTCGAATCAGGGCAATAAAATGGCAGATGTGATGTGATGACCTTGGCACCACCATTAGTACTTTGCTTCCTATTCAATTGAATGTCTGAATGGCAAGTTTGAAAAGGTGCATCATATTCAAAGACACAAAATATAAAAACGGTAGAAATTGTCCCTGCAATTTGATCAGCAATATTTGTTTATTATCCAATATTACCCAACTATTTTCTCCCTCAAATGTTGACAGTGATTTCTGCAAGTGAACTTTATCAACAATCCGCAGGCTGTACTTTTTCAATACGCAGTCTGCAGAAGAGGATACTTGAGGGATTAACAATCATCCAATAATTTCTTCTGTTTAATAGTTTCAATGTTGTTATGCCTCAAACGTACGTACAATCCTTGGAACAGGAAAATGGAAATTTCACACGCCAGATTTTGCTGACTAAATTAATGAATGTCTTGGTTTGCAACATCAGTCACACAAAGTGCTAAAGTGCCAAAAGCTGAACATAACTACAGTTATAAAAGTCAATATTGGATCAATTAGACAATGCAAAAATTGAGTGCAATGTAAAAATCTGTTTTAGGTTCATAAAGGCTAAAATGACCTGGGGCTAAATTTTCACTTTGGGGGCAAGAAACAGGATTCGGGACTATTTTGGGGTCCTGAAGCCCCCTTGGGGGAAAAAGGGAGTCACTGACCTGGGATTAGTGGGGCACCCACTCAATTGGCATTGAGATCAACTTGTATCCATTATTTCTTTGTGATATTGATTTTACTAGGCTGTGATTGACAGCTTCAACACACATACACCTGTCTGCATTGTTTCATTCATTTCCCTTCACACTTGAGTGACTTTGGAGTAGTCAGTTGTGAAACTAACTGCAATGTTTACAAACATCAAACTATTATTGACAGCTCATGGGCCACGTCAAAGAGAGTTAAGTGCTTTCTTTTAGTTTCACAGTTGAGGGGGGGGGTGGCATTGAGGGGGGTTCTCAGGGACCCCTATAAGGTTGGCAGGGTGAGGTGGGGGGATCGCAAAAGCGGGGAGGGCTTGAAAGGGGGGGGGGGGGGAGGGAGATCAGGGCTGCCGATCAAAATGGTGCCCCAATCCGTGAACCGCCGTTCCTGCTGGCGAGATCAGTTCACCAGAAAGAATGTTTTACCAGTGCAGCCTCAGTGGGGAGAAACTCTCTGAGGCCAAAGATACCCAGCAAAGAGCCATTGAATAACGAAGACCCTTGTGGGTTGAGGAACATAGCTGATTAAAATGTGATGAACAAAAAAATAATCAAATACTTATGGAAAGGTGACCTTTATATCTGGCCCAGAATAAATTTTTAAAAAAAAATTTTCATGTGATATGAAAATCACATTTTGTTTCCTATTTTGTTTCCTATTCCTACGTGCCCTTGAACTGAGTGACTTGCTGGCCATTTCGGGGGGTAGTTAATGCTATACATACATGTCCCCAACTGCGGTCACGCCTCGCTATTGCTAGCCTGGATCTGCTGGTGCCAGCACCTGCCACAAATCGGTTCACCTGCTTGTTCCTCGTGGGTTGATTCCCAAACCTCAGCAGCTTCTTAGCAGACAGGATTCTGGGTCATTATCAGGTAAGCACCACACTGCTTCTGATGCGCATCATGTGGAGGCAGGAACGTCCCAAGGATCGGATGCTGGATCCCAGGACTCAGCTGTGCGCCAACCAGGTGGTGTGCGTCGGAACACCCCGCCAGATAGTTAGGCTGTCACAGTGTGAATGTTCTCTTCACAATATAGGACTCAGGAATGGCTCAGTTTGGGTTGCAGTTTGTCCCTCAGCATGAGATGTGAAGGCAAAGCCGGGAATACCAAGAGTGATTGCCAGCAACACTCCTGTGGCTACAAGACCGAAAGTAGTCCCAAATCCTTGTGTCATAGGAGATGTTCTGGTGATGCATTACACACAGGCCAGCACTGTAAGGATGCATCTGCAGTGGAAAGACTGGGGCTTGAAGTCAGATCCATGGCAGGTGATGTCCAAAGCTTTGCTCAGCCCCTGAGGACTTGGCTGGGTGCTTCAACTGCGTGCTGCAGACAAGGGCTGGCCTCCAAGACAGGTAGGGCCAGGTGCAGGGGAGTCTTTTGGCCCTCGCAAAGGGCAGACGGTATATGCACACCACACAGACTGTTGACACACACTGCACAGACTGCACACTCACACAGCACAGAGTGCACACTCACACAGCACAGACTGCACACTCACACAGCACAGGCTGCACACTCACACAGCACAGGCTGCACACTCACACAGCACAGACTGCACACTCACACAGCACAGACTGCACACTCACAAAGCACAGACTGCACACTCACACAGCACAGGCTGCACACTCACACAGCACAGGCTGCACACTCACACAGCACAGACTGCACACTCACACAGCACAGACTGCACACTCACACAGCACAGGCTGCACACTCACACAGCACAGACTGCACACTCACACAGCACAGACTGCACACTCACAGCACAGACTGCACACTCACACAGCACAGACTGCACACTCACACAGCACAGGCTGCACACTCACAGCACAGACTGCACACTCACACAGCACAGACTGCACACTCACACAGCACAGACTGCACACTCACAGCACAGACTGCACACTCACAGCACAGACTGCACACTCACACAGCACAGACTGCACACTCACACAGCACAGACTGCACACTCACACAGCACAGACTGCACACTCACACAGCACAGACTGCACACTCACACAGCACAGACTGCACACTCACACAGCACAGACTGCACACTCACACGGCACAGGCTGCACACTCACAGCACAGACTGCACACTCACACAGCACAGGCTGCACACTCACACAGCACAGGCTGCACACTCACACGGCACAGGCTGCACACTCACAGCACAGACTGCACACTCACACAGCACAGACTGCACACTCACACAGCACAGGCTGCACACTCACAGCACAGACTGCACACTCACACAGCACAGGCTGCACACTCACAGCACAGACTGCACACTCACAGCACAGACTGCACACTCACACAGCACAGACTGCACACTCACACAGCACAGACTGCACACTCACACGGCACAGGCTGCACACTCACAGCACAGACTGCACACTCACACAGCACAGGCTGCACACTCACACAGCACAGGCTGCACACTCACACGGCACAGGCTGCACACTCACACAGCACAGAGTGCACACTCACACAGCACAGACTGCACACTCACACAGCACAGACTGCACACTCACACAGCACAGGCTGCACACTCACACAGCACAGGCTGCACACTCACACAGCACAGACTGCACACTCACACAGCACAGACTGCACACTCACACAGCACAGGCTGCACACTCACAGCACAGACTGCACACTCACACAGCACAGACTGCACACTCACACAGCACAGACTGCACACTCACAGCACAGACTGCACACTCACAGCACAGACTGCACACTCACACAGCACAGACTGCACACTCACACGGCACAGGCTGCACACTCACAGCACAGACTGCACACTCACACAGCACAGACTGCACACTCACACTGCACAGGCTGCACACTCACAGCACAGACTGCACACTCACACAGCACAGACTGCACACTCACACAGCACAGGCTGCACACTCACACAGCACAGGCTGCACACTCACACGGCACAGGCTGCACACTCACACGGCACAGGCTGCACACTCACAGCACAGACTGCACACTCACACAGCACAGACTGCACACTCACACAGCACAGGCTGCACACTCACAGCACAGACTGCACACTCACACAGCACAGGCTGCACACTCACAGCACAGAGAGCACACTCACAGCACAGGCTGCACACTCACACAGCACAGACTGCACACTCACACAGCACAGGCTGCACACTCACAGCACAGACTGCACACTCACACAGCACAGGCTGCACACTCACAGCACAGAGAGCACACTCACAGCACAGGCTGCACACTCACACGGCACAGGCTGCACACTCACAGCACAGACTGCACACTCACACAGCACAGACTGCACACTCACACAGCACAGGCTGCACACTCACAGCACAGACTGCACACTCACACAGCACAGGCTGCACACTCACAGCACAGACTGCACACTCACAGCACAGACTGCACACTCACACAGCACAGACTGCACACTCACACAGCACAGACTGCACACTCACACGGCACAGGCTGCACACTCACACAGCACAGGCTGCACACTCACACGGCACAGACTGCACACTCACACTGCACAGACTGCACACTCACAGCACAGACTGCACACTCACACAGCACAGGCTGCACACTCACACAGCACAGGCTGCACACTCACACGGCACAGGCTGCACACTCACAGCACAGACTGCACACTCACACAGCACAGACAGCACACTCACACAGCACAGACTGCACACTCACACAGCACAGACTGCACACTCACACAGCACAGGCTGCACACTCACAGCACAGACTGCACACTCACAGCACAGGCTGCACACTCACAGCACAGACTGCACACTCACACAGCACAGACTGCACACTCACACAGCACAGGCTGCACACTCACAGCACAGACTGCACACTCACAGCACAGACTGCACACTCACACAGCACAGGCTGCACACTCACAGCACAGGCTGCACACTCACACTGCACAGGCTGCACACTCACAGCACAGGCTGCACACTCACACTGCACAGACTGCACACTCACACAGCACAGGCTGCACACTCACACAGCACAGACTGCACACTCACACAGCACAGACTGCACACTCACACAGCACAGGCTGCACACTCACACTGCACAGACTGCACACTCACACAGCACAGGCTGCACACTCACACAGCACAGACTGCACACTCACACAGCACAGACTGCACACTCACACAGCACAGGCTGCACACTCACAGCACAGGCTGCACACTCACACTGCACAGGCTGCACACTCACACTGCACAGACTGCACACTCACACAGCACAGGCTGCACACTCACACAGCACAGACTGCACACTCACACAGCACAGACTGCACACTCACACAGCACAGACTGCACACTCACACAGCACAGACTGCACACTCACACAGCACAGACTGCACACTCACACGGCACAGACTGCACACTCACACAGCACAGGCTGCACACTCACACAGCACAGACTGCACACTCACACAGCACAGACTGCACACTCACACAGCACAGACTGCACACTCACACAGCACAGACTGCACACTCACACAGCACAGACTGCACACTCACAGCACAGACTGCACACTCACACAGCACAGACTGCACACTCGCACAGCACAGACTGCACACTCGCACAGCACAGGCTGCACACTCACAGCTCAGACTGCACACTCACACAGCACAGACTGCACACTCACACAGCACAGACTGCACACTCACACAGCACAGGCTGCACACTCACACAGCACAGACTGCACACTCGCACAGCACAGGCTGCACACTCACAGCACAGACTGCACACTCACACAGCACAGACTGCACACTCACAGCACAGACTGCACACTCACACAGCACAGACTGCACACTCACACAGCACAGACTGCACACTCACACAGCACAGACTGCACACTCACACAGCACAGGCTGCACACTCACACAGCACAGACTGCACACTCACACAGCACAGACTGCACACTCACACAGCACAGACTGCACACTCGCACAGCACAGACTGCACACTCACACAGCACAGGCTGCACACTCACACAGCACAGGCTGCACACTCACACAGCACAGACTGCACACTCACACAGCACAGACTGCACACTCACACAGCACAGACTGCACACTCGCACAGCACAGACTGCACACTCACACAGCACAGGCTGCACACTCACACAGCACAGGCTGCACACTCACACAGCACAGACTGCACACTCACACAACACAGACTGCACACTCACAGCACAGACTGCACACTCACACAGCACAGGCTGCACACTCACACGGCACAGACTGCACACTCACACAGCACAGGCTGCACACTCACACAGCACAGACTGCACACTCACACAGCACAGACTGCACACTCACACAGCACAGACTGCACACTCACACAGCACAGGCTGCACACTCACACAGCACAGACTGCACACTCACACAGCACAGACTGCACACTCACACAACACAGACTGCACACTCACAGCACAGACTGCACACTCACACAGCACAGGCTGCACACTCACACAGCACAGACTGCACACTCACACAGCACAGACTGCACACTCACACAGCACAGACTGCACACTCACACAACACAGACTGCACACTCACACAGCACAGGCTGCACACTCACACAGCACAGGCTGCACACTCACACAGCACAGGCTGCACACTCACACAGCACAGGCTGCAGACTCACACAACACAGACTGCACACTCACACAGCACAGGCTGCACACTCACACAGCACAGGCTGCACACTCACACAGCACAGGCTGCACACTCACACAGCACAGGCTGCACACTCACACTGCACAGACTGCACACTCACAGCACAGACTGCACACTCACACAGCACAGGCTGCACACTCACACAGCACAGACTGCACACTCACACAACACAGACTGCACACTCACAGCACAGACTGCACACTCACAGCACAGGCTGCACACTCACACAGCACAGACTGCACACTCACACTGCACAGGCTGCACACTCACAGCACAGACTGCACACTCACAGCACAGACTGCACACTCACAGCACAGGCTGCACACTTACACGGCACAGGCTGCACACTCACACTGCACAGACTGCACACTCACACTGCACAGACTGCACACTCACACTGCACAGGCTGCACACTCACAGCACAGGCTGCAGACTCACACAACACAGACTGCACACTCACACAGCACAGACTGAACACTCACACAGCACAGGCTGCACACTCACACTGCACAGACTGCACACTCACACTGCACAGACTGCACACTCACACTGCACAGGCTGCACACTCACAGCACAGACTGCACACTCACACAGCACAGACTGCACACTCACACAGCACAGGCTGCACACTCACACTGCACAGACTGCACACTCACAGCACAGGCTGCAGACTCACACAACACAGACTGCACACTCACACAGCACAGACTGCACACTCACACAGCACAGACTGCACACTCACACAGCACAGACTGAACACTCACACAGCACAGGCTGCACACTCACAGCACAGGCTGCAGACTCACACAGCACAGACTGCACACTCACACAGCACAGACTGCACACTCACACTGCACAGACTGCACACTCACACAGCACAGGCTGCACACTCACACTGCACAGACTGAACACTCACACAGCACAGACTGCACACTCACACTGCACAGACTGCACACTCACACTGCACAGGCTGCACACTCACAGCACAGGCTGCAGACTCACACAGCACAGACTGAACACTCACACAGCACAGACTGCACACTCACACAGCACAGACTGCACACTCACACAGCACAGACTGCACACTCACACTGCACAGACTGCACACTCACACTGCACAGGCTGCACACTCACAGCACAGGCTGCAGACTCACACAGCACAGACTGAACACTCACACAGCACAGACTGAACACTCACACAGCACAGACTGCACACTCTCAGCACAGACTGCACACTCACACTGCACAGACTGCACACTCACACTGCACAGGCTGCACACTCACAGCACAGGCTGCAGACTCACACAGCACAGACTGAACACTCACACAGCACAGACTGCACACTCACACTGCACAGACTGAACACTCACACAGCACAGACTGAACACTCACACTGCACAGACTGAACACTCACACAGCACAGACTGAACACTCACACAGCACAGACTGCACACTCTCAGCACAGACTGCACACTCACACAGCACAGGCTGCACACTCACACAGCACAGACTGCACACTCGCACAGCACAGACTGCACACTCACAGCACAGACTGCACACTCACACTGCACAGACTGCACACTCGCACAGCACAGACTGCACACTCACAGCACAGGCTGCACACTTACACGGCACAGGCTGCACACTCACACGGCACAGGCTGCACACTCACAGCACAGACTGCACAGTCCCACAGCACAGGCTGCACACTCACAGCACAGGCTGCACACTCACAGCACAGGCTGCACACTTACACGGCACAGGCTGCACACTCACACAGCACAGACTGCACACTCACACTGCACAGGCTGCACACTCACAGCACAGACTGCACACTCACACAGCACAGGCTGCACACTCACACTGCACAGACTGCACACTCACACAGCACAGACTGCACACTCACACAGCACAGACTGCACACTCACACAGCACAGACTGCACAGTCCCACAGCACAGGCTGCACACTCACAGCACAGGCTGCACACTCACAGCACAGGCTGCACACTTACACGGCACAGGCTGCACACTCACACAGCACAGACTGCACACTCACACTGCACAGGCTGCACACTCACAGCACAGACTGCACACTCACACAGCACAGGCTGCACACTCACACTGCACAGACTGCACACTCACACAGCACAGACTGCACACTCACACTGCACAGACTGCACACTCACACGGCACAGGCTGCACACACACACAGCACAGACTGCTCACTCACACAGCACAGACTGCACACTCACACTGCACAGGCTGCACACTCACACAGCACAGACTGCACACTCACACAGCACAGACTGCACACTCACACAGCACAGACTGCACACTCACACAGCACAGACTGCACACTCACACTGCACATGCTGCACACTCACACTGCACAGACTGCACACTCACACTGCACAGGCTGCACACTCACAGCACAGACTGCACACTCACACTGCACAGGCTGCACACTCACAGCACAGACTGCACACTCCCACAGCACAGGCTGCACACTCACAGCACAGGCTGCACACTCACACAGCACAGACTGCACACTCACAGAGCACAGACTGCACAGTCACACAGCACAGACTGCACACTCACACAGCACAGACTGCACAGTCACACAGCACAGACTGCACACTCACACAGCACAGACTGCACACTCACAGCACAGGCTGCACACTCACAGCACAGACTGCACACTCACACAGCACAGACTGCACAGTCACACAGCACAGACTGCACACTCACACAGCACAGACTGCACACTCACACAGCACAGAGAGCACACTCACACAGCACAGACTGCACACTCACACTGCACAGGCTGCACACTCACAGCACAGGCTGCACACTCACAGCACAGACTGCACACTCACACAGCACAGCACAGACTGAACACTCACACAGCACAGACTGCACACTCACTGCACAGACTGCACACTCACACAGCACAGACTGCACACTCACACTGCACAGACTGCACACTCACACAGCACAGACTGCACACTCACACAGCACAGACTGCACACTCACACAGCACAGACTGCACACTCACTCAGCACAGGCTGCACACTCACACCACAGACTGCACACTCACACAGCACAGGCTGCACACTCACACCACAGACTGCACACTCACACAGCACAGACTGCACACTCACACAGCACAGACTGCACACTCACTCAGCACAGACTGCACACTCACAGCACAGACTGAACACTCGCACAGCACAGACTGCACACTCACACAGCACAGACTGCACACTCACACAGCACAGACTGCACACTCACACAGCACAGACTGCACACTCACTGCACAGACTGCACACTCACACAGCACAGACTGCACACTCACACTGCACAGACTGCACACTCACACAGCACAGACTGCACACTCACACAGCACAGACTGCACACTCACACAGCACAGACTGCACACTCACTCAGCACAGGCTGCACACTCACACCACAGACTGCACACTCGCACAGCACAGGCTGCACACTTACACGGCACAGGCTGCACACTCACACAGCACAGACTGCACAATCACACAGCACAGACTGCACACTCACAGCACAGACTGCACACTCACACAGCACAGACTGCACACTCACACAGCACAGACTGCACACTCACACAGCACAGACTGCACACTCACACAGCACAGACTGCACACTCACAACACAGACTGCACACTCACAGCACAGACTGCACACTCACACTGCACAGACTGCACACTCACACAGCACAGACTGCACACTTACACGGCACAGGCTGCACACTCACACGGCACAGGCTGCACACTCACACAGCACAGACTGCACACTCACACAGCACAGGCTGCACACTCACACAGCACAGGCTGCACACTCACACGGCACAGGCTGCACACTCACACAGCACAGACTGCACACTCACACAGCACAGGCTGCACACTCACACAGCACAGGCTGCACACTCACACGGCACAGGCTGCACACTCACACAGCACAGACTGCACACTCACACAGCACAGACTGCACACTCACAGCACAGACTGCACACTCACACTGCACAGACTGCACACTCACACAGCACAGACTGCACACTCACACTGCACAGACTGCACACTCACACAGCACAGACTGCACACTCACACAGCACAGAGAGCACACTCACACAGCACAGACTGCACACTCACAACACAGACTGCACACTCACACAGCACAGACTGCACACTCACAGCACAGGCTGCACACTCGCACAGCACAGACTGCACACTCACACAGCACAGACTGCACACTCACACAGCACAGACTGCACACTCACACAGCACAGACTGCACACTCACACTGCACATGCTGCACACTCACACTGCACAGACTGCACACTCACACTGCACATGCTGCACACTCACACTGCACATGCTGCACACTCACACAGCACAGGCTGCACACTCGCACAGCACAGACTGCACACTCACAGCACAGGCTGCACACTCACACAGCACAGACTGCACACACACAGCACAGACTGCACACTCACACAGCACAGACTGCACACTCACACAGCACAGAGAGCACACTCACACAGCACAGACTGCACACTCACAACACAGACTGCACACTCACACAGCACAGACTGCACACTCACAGCACAGGCTGCACACTCGCACAGCACAGACTGCACACTCACACAGCACAGGCTGCACACTCACACAGCACAGTCTGCACACTCACAGCACAGACTGCACACTCACACAGCACAGACTGCACACTCACACAGCACAGACTGCACACTCACACAGCACAGACTGCACACTCACACAGCACAGACTGCACACTCACACAGCACAGACTGCACACTCACACAGCACAGGCTGCACACTCACACAGCACAGACTGCACACTCACACAGCACAGACTGCACACTCACACAGCACAGAGAGCACTCACACAGCACAGACTGCACACTCACACAGCACAGACTGCACACTCACACAGCACAGACTGCACACTCACACAGCACAGACTGCACACTCACACTGCACAGACTGCACACTCACACAGCACAGACTGCACACTCACACAGCACAGACTGCACACTCACACAGCACAGACTGCACACACACACTGCACAGGCTGCACACTCACACAGCACAGACTGCACACTCACACAGCACAGACTGCACACTCACACAGCACAGAGAGCACTCACACAGCACAGACTGCACACTCACACAGCACAGACTGCACACTCACACAGCACAGACTGCACACTCACACAGCACAGACTGCACACTCACACTGCACAGACTGCACACTCACACTGCACAGACTGCACACTCACAGCACAGACTGCACACTCACACAGCACAGGCTGCACACTCACAGCACAGACTGCACACTCACACAGCACAGACTGCACACTCACACAGCACAGACTGCACACTCGCACAGCACAGGCTGCACACTCACACAGCACAGGCTGCACACTCACACAGCACAGACTGCACACTCACACAGCACAGACTGCACACTCACACAGCACAGGCTGCACACTCACACAGCACAGACTGCACACTCACTGCACAGACTGCACACTCACACAGCACAGGCTGCACACTCACACAGCACAGGCTGCACACTCACACAGCACAGACTGCACACTCACACAGCACAGACTGCACACTCACACAGCACAGACTGCACACTCACACAGCACAGACTGCACACTCACACAGCACAGGCTGCGCACTCACACTGCACAGACTGCACACTCACACAGCACAGACTGCACACTCGCACAGCACAGACTGCACACTCACACAGCACAGACTGCACACTCACACAGCACAGACTGCACACTCACACAGCACAGACTGCACACTCACACAGCACAGGCTGCGCACTCACACTGCACAGACTGCACACTCACACAGCACAGACTGCACACTCGCACAGCACAGACTGCACACTCACACAGCACAGACTGCACACTCACACAGCACAGGCTGCACACTCACACAGCACAGACTGCACACTCACTGCACAGACTGCACACTCACACAGCACAGGTTGCACACTCACACAGCACAGGCTGCACACTCACACAGCACAGGTTGCACACTCACACAGCACAGACTGCACACTCACACAGCACAGACTGCACACTCACTGCACAGACTGCACACTCGCACAGCACAGGTTGCACACTCACACAGCACAGGCTGCACACTCACACAGCACAGGTTGCACACTCACACAGCACAGACTGCACACTCACACAGCACAGACTGCACACTCACTGCACAGACTGCACACTCACACAGCACAGACTGCACACTCACTGCACAGACTGCACACTCGCACAGCACAGGTTGCACACTCACACAGCACAGACTGCACACTCACTGCACAGACTGCACACTCACACAGCACAGGTTGCACACTCACACAGCACAGGCTGCACACTCACACAGCACAGGTTGCACACTCACACAGCACAGACTGCACACTCACACAGCACAGACTGCACACTCACTGCACAGACTGCACACTCACACAGCACAGGCTGCACACTCACACAGCACAGACTGCACACTCACACTGCACAGGCTGCACACTCACACAGCACAGACTGCACACTCACACTGCACAGACTGCACACTCACTGCACAGACTGCACACTCACACAGCACAGGCTGCACACTCACACAGCACAGACTGCACACTCACACTGCACAGGCTGCGCACTCACACAGCACAGGCTGCACACTCACACAGCACAGACTACACACTCACACAGCACAGGCTGCACACTCACACAGCACAGACTGCACACTCACACAGCACAGGCTGCACACTCACAGCACAGACTGCACACTCACTGCACAGACTGCACACTCACACAGCACAGACTGCACACTCACACAGCACAGACTGCACACTCACTGCACAGACTGCACACTCGCACAGCACAGGTTGCACACTCACACAGCACAGGCTGCACACTCACACAGCACAGGTTGCACACTCACACAGCACAGACTGCACACTCACACAGCACAGACTGCACACTCACTGCACAGACTGCACACTCACACAGCACAGACTGCACACTCACTGCACAGACTGCACACTCGCACAGCACAGGTTGCACACTCACACAGCACAGACTGCACACTCACTGCACAGACTGCACACTCACACAGCACAGGTTGCACACTCACACAGCACAGGCTGCACACTCACACAGCACAGGTTGCACACTCACACAGCACGGACTGCACACTCACACAGCACAGACTGCACACTCACTGCACAGACTGCACACTCACACAGCACAGGCTGCACACTCACACAGCACAGACTGCACACTCACACAGCACAGGTTGCACACTCACACAGCACAGACTGCACACTCACTGCACAGACTGCACACTCACACAGCACAGGTTGCACACTCACACAGCACAGGCTGCACACTCACACAGCACAGGTTGCACACTCACACAGCACGGACTGCACACTCACACAGCACAGACTGCACACTCACTGCACAGACTGCACACTCACACAGCACAGGCTGCACACTCACACAGCACAGGCTGCACACTCACACAGCACAGGCTGCGCACTCACACAGCACAGGCTGCACACTCACACAGCACAGACTGCACACTCACACAGCACAGGCTGCACACTCACAGCACAGACTGCACACTCACTGCACAGACTGCACACTCACACAGCACAGACTGCACACTCACACAGCACAGGCTGCACACTCACAGCACAGACTGCACACTCACAGCACAGACTGCACACTCACTGCACAGACTGCACACTCACACAGCACAGACTGCACACTCACACAGCACAGGCTGCACACTCACACAGCACAGACTGCACACTCACACAGCACAGACTGCACACTCACACAGCACAGAGAGCACACTCACACAGCACAGACTGCACACTCACACAGCACAGACTGCACACTCACACAGCACAGGCTGCACACTCACACGGCACAGGCTGCACACTCACACAGCACAGACTGCACACTCACACAGCACAGGCTGCACACTCACACAGCACAGACTGCACACTCACTGCACAGACTGAACACTCACAACACAGACTGCACACTCACACAGCTCAGACTGCACACTCACACAGCACAGGCTGCACACTCACAACACAGACTGCACACTCCCACAGCACAGACTGCACACTCACACAGCACAGACTGCACACTCACACAGCACAGGCTGCACACTCACACAGCACAGACTGCACACTCACACAGCACAGACTGCACACTCACACAGCACAGACTGCACACTCACACAGCACAGACTGCACACTCACACAGCACAGGCTGCACACTCACACAGCACAGACTGCACACTCACACAGCACAGACTGCACACTCACACAGCACAGACTGCACACTCACACAGCACAGGCTGCACACTCACAACACAGACTGCACACTCCCACAGCACAGACTGCACACTCCCACAGCACAGACTGCACACTCCCACAGCACAGACTGCACACTCACACAGCACAGACTGCACACTCACACAGCACTGACTGCACACTCACTGCACAGACTGCACACTCACACAGCACAGACTGCACACTCACACAGCACAGGCTGCACACTCACACGGCACAGGCTGCACACTCACACAGCACAGACTGCACACTCACTGCACAGACTGCACACTCACACAGCACAGGCTGCACACTCACACGGCACAGGCTGCACACTCACACTGCACAGACTGCACACTCACACAGCACAGACTGCACACTCACACAGCACAGACTGCACACTCACAGCACAGACTGCACACTCACACAGCACAGACTGCACACTCACACAGCACAGACTGCACACTCACACAGCACAGGCTGCACACTCACACAGCACAGGCTGCGCACTCACACTGCACAGGCTGCACACTCACACAGCACAGGCTGCACACTCACAACACAGACTGCACACTCCCACAGCACAGACTGCACACTCACACTGCACAGACTGCACACTGACACAGCACAGGCTGCACACTCACACAGCACAGACTGCACACTCACACAGCACAGACTGCACACTCACAGCACAGACTGCACACTCACACAGCACAGACTGCACACTCACACAGCACAGACTGCACACTCACACAGCACAGACTGCGCACTCACACTGCACAGGCTGCACACTCACACTGCACAGACTGCACACTCACACAGCACAGGCTGCACACTCACAACACAGACTGCACACTCCCACAGCACAGACTGCACACTCACACAGCACAGACTGCACACTCACACAGCACAGACTGCACACTCACAGCACAGGCTGCACACTCACACAGCACAGACTGCACACTCACACAGCACAGACTGCGCACTCACACTGCACAGGCTGCACACTCACACTGCACAGACTGCACACTCACACAGCACAGGCTGCACACTCACAACACAGACTGCACACTCCCACAGCACAGACTGCACACTCACACAGCACAGACTGCACACTCACACAGCACAGACTGCACACTCACAGCACAGGCTGCACACTCACACAGCACAGACTGCACACTCACACAGCACAGGCTGCACACTCACACAGCACAGACTGCTCACTCACACAGCACAGACTGCACACTCACACTGCACAGACTGCACACTCACACGGCACAGGCTGCACACACACACAGCACAGACTGCTCACTCACACAGCACAGACTGCACACTCACACTGCACAGGCTGCACACTCACACAGCACAGACTGCACACTCACACAGCACAGACTGCACACTCACACAGCACAGACTGCACACTCACACAGCACAGACTGCACACTCACACTGCACATGCTGCACACTCACACTGCACAGACTGCACACTCACACTGCACAGGCTGCACACTCACAGCACAGACTGCACACTCACACTGCACAGGCTGCACACTCACAGCACAGACTGCACACTCCCACAGCACAGGCTGCACACTCACAGCACAGGCTGCACACTCACACAGCACAGACTGCACACTCACAGAGCACAGACTGCACAGTCACACAGCACAGACTGCACACTCACACAGCACAGACTGCACAGTCACACAGCACAGACTGCACACTCACACAGCACAGACTGCACACTCACAGCACAGGCTGCACACTCACAGCACAGACTGCACACTCACACAGCACAGACTGCACAGTCACACAGCACAGACTGCACACTCACACAGCACAGACTGCACACTCACACAGCACAGAGAGCACACTCACACAGCACAGACTGCACACTCACACTGCACAGGCTGCACACTCACAGCACAGGCTGCACACTCACAGCACAGACTGCACACTCACACAGCACAGCACAGACTGAACACTCACACAGCACAGACTGCACACTCACTGCACAGACTGCACACTCACACAGCACAGACTGCACACTCACACTGCACAGACTGCACACTCACACAGCACAGACTGCACACTCACACAGCACAGACTGCACACTCACACAGCACAGACTGCACACTCACTCAGCACAGGCTGCACACTCACACCACAGACTGCACACTCACACAGCACAGGCTGCACACTCACACCACAGACTGCACACTCACACAGCACAGACTGCACACTCACACAGCACAGACTGCACACTCACTCAGCACAGACTGCACACTCACAGCACAGACTGAACACTCGCACAGCACAGACTGCACACTCACACAGCACAGACTGCACACTCACACAGCACAGACTGCACACTCACACAGCACAGACTGCACACTCACTGCACAGACTGCACACTCACACAGCACAGACTGCACACTCACACTGCACAGACTGCACACTCACACAGCACAGACTGCACACTCACACAGCACAGACTGCACACTCACACAGCACAGACTGCACACTCACACAGCACAGGCTGCGCACTCACACTGCACAGACTGCACACTCACACAGCACAGGCTGCACACTCACACAGCACAGACTGCACACTCACACTGCACAGACTGCACACTCACACTGCACAGGCTGCACACTCACACTGCACAGACTGCACACTCACACAGCACAGGCTGCACACTCACAACACAGACTGCACACTCACACAGCACAGACTGCACACTCACACAGCACAGGCTGCACACTCACAACACAGACTGCACACTCCCACAGCACAGACTGCACACTCACACTGCACAGGCTGCACACTCACACAGCACAGGCTGCACACTCACAACACAGACTGCACACTCCCACAGCACAGACTGCACACTCACACAGCACAGACTGCACACTCACACTGCACAGACTGCACACTCACAGCACAGACTGCACACTCACACAGCACAGACTGCACACTCACGCAGCACAGGCTGCGCACTCACACTGCACAGACTGCACACTCACACAGCACAGGCTGCACACTCACAACACAGACTGCACACTCCCACAGCACAGACTGCACACTCACACAGCACAGACTGCTCACTCACACAGCACAGGCTGCGCACTCACACTGCACAGACTGCACACTCACACAGCACAGGCTGCACACTCACAACACAGACTGCACACTCCCACAGCACAGACTGCACACTCACACAGCACTGACTGTACACTCACACAGCACAGACTGCACACTCACACAGCACAGATTGCACACTCACACAGCACAGACTGCACACTCACACAGCACAGACTGCACACTCACACAGCACCGACTGCACACTCATACAGCACAGACTGCACACTCACACAGCACAGGCTGCACACTCACACAGCACAGACTGTACACTCACACGGCACAGGCTGCACACTCACACTGCACAGACTGCACACTCACACAGCACAGGCTGCACACTCACACAGCACAGACTGTACACTCACACGGCACAGGCTGCACACTCACACGGCACAGGCTGCACACTCACACTGCACAGGCTGCACACTCACACAGCACAGGCTGCACACTCACACAGCACAGACTGTACACTCACACGGCACAGGCGGCACACTCACACTGCACAGACTGCACACTCACACAGCACAGGCTGCACACTCACACAGCACAGACTGTACACTCACACGGCACAGGCTGCACACTCACACAACACAGACTGCACACTCCCACAGCACCGACTGCACACTCACACTGCACAGACTGCACACTCACACTGCACAGACTGCACACTCACACAGCACAGACTGCACACTCACACTGCACAGGCTGCACACTCACACAGCACAGACTGTACACTCACACGGCACAGACTGCACACTCACACAGCACAGACTGCACACTCCCACAGCACCGACTGCACACTCACACAGCACAGGCTGCACACTCACACAGCACAGACTGTACACTCACACGGCACAGGCTGCACACTCACACAACACAGACTGCACACTCCCACAGCACCGACTGCACACTCACACTGCACAGACTGCACACTCACACTGCACAGACTGCACACTCACACAGCACAGGCTGCACACTCACTCAGCACAGACTGCACACTCACACAGCACAGACTGTACACTCACACAGCACAGACTGCACACTCACACAGCACAGACTGCACACTCACACTGCACAGACTGCACACTCACACTGCACAGACTGCACACTCACACAGCACAGGCTGCACACTCACAGCACAGGCTGCACACTCACACTGCACAGACTGCACACTCACACAGCACAGACTGCACACTCACCCTGCACAGGCTGCACACTCGCACAGCACAGACTGCACATTCACACAGCACAGACTGCACACTCACACAGCACAGACTGAATACTCACACAGCACAGACTGCACACTCACACAGCACAGAGAGCACACTCACACAGCACAGACTGCACACTCACACTGCACAGACTGCACACTCACACAGCACAGACTGCACACTCACACAGCACAGACTGCACACTCACACAGCACAGAGAGCACACTCACACAGCACAGACTGCACACTCACACTGCACAGACTGCACACTCACACAGCACAGACTGCACACTCACACAGCACAGACTGCACACTCACACAGCACAGACTGCACACTCACACAGCACAGAGAGCACACTCACACAGCACAGGCTGCACACTCACACAGCACCGACTGCACACTCACACAGCACAGACTGCACACTCACACAGCACAGACTGCACACTCACACAGCACAGACTGCACACTCACACAGCACAGACTGCACACTCACACAGCACAGAGAGCACACTCACACAGCACAGGCTGCACACTCACACAGCACCGACTGCACACTCACACAGCACAGACTGCACACTCACACAGCACAGACTGCACACTCACACAGCACAGGCTGCACACTCACACAGCACAGGCTGCACACTCACACAGCACAGACTGCACACTCACACTGCACAGGCTGCACACTCGCACTGCACAGACTGCACACTCACACGGCACAGACTGCACACTCACACAGCACAGGCTGCACACTCGCACTGCACAGACTGCACACTCACACAGCACAGACTGCACACTCACACAGCACAGACTGCACACTCACACAGCACAGGCTGCACACTCACACGGCACAGAGAGCACACTCACACAGCACAGGCTGCACACTCACACTGCACAGACTGCACACTCACACAGCACAGACTGCACACTCACACAGCACAGGCTGCACACTCACACGGCACAGGCTGCACACTCACACAGCACAGACTGCACACTCACACAGCACAGACTGCACACTCACACAGCACAGACTGCACACTCACACTGCACAGACTGCACACTCACACAGCACAGACTGCACACTCACACTGCACAGACTGCACACTCACACAGCACAGGCTGCACACTCACACAGCACCGACTGCACACTCACACTGCACAGGCTGCACACTCACAGCACAGACTGCACACTCACACTGCACAGACTGCACACTCACACTGCACAGACTGCACACTCACACAGCACAGACTGCACACTCACACAGCACAGACTGCACACTCACACTGCACAGACTGCACACTCACACAGCACAGGCTGCACACTCACACAGCACCGACTGCACACTCACACTGCACAGGCTGCACACTCACAGCACAGACTGCACACTCACACTGCACAGACTGCACACTCACACAGCACAGGCTGCACACTCACACAGCACCGACTGCACACTCACACTGCACAGGCTGCACACTCACAGCACAGACTGCACACTCACACTGCACAGACTGCACACTCACACAGCACAGACTGCACACTCACACAGCACAGGCTGCACACTCACACAGCACAGGCTGCACACTCACACGGCACAGGCTGCACACTCACACTGCACAGGCTGCACACTCACAGCACAGACTGCACACTCACACTGCACAGACTGCACACTCACACAGCACAGACTGCACACTCACACAGCACAGACTGCACACTCACACAGCACAGGCTGCACACTCACACGGCACAGGCTGCACACTCACACAGCACAGACTGCACACTCACACAGCACAGAGTGCACACTCACACAGCACAGACTGCACACTCACACAGCACAGGCTGCACACTCACACTGCACAGGCTGCACACTCACAGCACAGACTGCACACTCACACTGCACAGGCTGCACACTCACACAGCACAGAGTGCACACTCACACAGCACAGACTGCACACTCACACAGCACAGACTGCACACTCACACAGCACAGACTGCACACTCACACAGCACAGACTGCACACTCACACTGCACAGACTGCACACTCACACAGCACAGACTGCACACTCACACAGCACAGACTGCACACTCACACTGCACAGGCTGCACACTCACAGCACAGGCTGCACACTCACACAGCACAGACTGCACACTCACACAGCACAGACTGCACACTCACACAGCACAGGCTGCTCACTCACACGGCACAGACTGCACACTCACACTGCACAGACTGCACACTCACACAGCACAGGCTGCTCACTCACACGGCACAGACTGCACACTCACACTGCACAGACTGCACACTCACACAGCACAGGCTGCTCACTCACACGGCACAGACTGCACACTCACACTGCACAGACTGCACACTCACACAGCACAGGCTGCTCACTCACACGGCACAGACTGCACACTCACACAGCACAGACTGCACACTCACACAGCACAGGCTGCTCACTCACACGGCACAGACTGCACACTCACACTGCACAGACTGCACACTCACACAGCACAGGCTGCTCACTCACACGGCACAGACTGCACACTCACACTGCACAGACTGCACACTCACACTGCACAGGCTGCACACTCACACAGCACAGACTGCACACTCACACAGCACAGACTGCACACTCACAGCACAGACTGCACACTCACACAGCACAGACTGCAGACTCACAGCACAGGCTGCACACTCACACTGCACAGGCTGCACACTCACACTGCACAGGCTGCACACTCACACTGCACAGGCTGCACACTCACACAGCACAGACTGCACACTCACAGCACAGGCTGCACACTCACACTGCACAGGCTGCACACTCACACAGCACAGACTGCACACTCACACAGCACAGACTGCACACTCACACTGCACAGGCTGCACACTCACACTGCACAGGCTGCACACTCACATTGCACAGGCTGCACACTCACACAGCACAGGCTGCTCACTCACACGGCACAGACTGCACACTCACAGCACAGACTGCACACTCACAGCACAGACTGCGCACTCACACAGCACAGGCTGCACACTCACACTGCACAGGCTGCACACTCACACTGCACAGGCTGCACACTCACATTGCACAGGCTGCACACTCACACAGCACAGGCTGCTCACTCACACGGCACAGACTGCACACTCACACAGCACAGACTGCACACTCACACTGCACAGACTGCGCACTCACATAGCACAGACTGCACACTCACACAGCACAGACTGCACACTCACAACACAGAATGCACACTCACACAGCACAGACTGCACACTCACACAGCACAGACTGCACACTCACACGGCACAGACTGCACACTCACACAGCACAGACTGCACACTCACACTGCACAGACTGCGCACTCACATAGCACAGACTGCACACTCACACAGCACAGACTGCACACTCACAACACAGAATGCACACTCACACAGCACAGGCTGCACACTCACACGGCACAGACTGCACACTCACAGCACAGACTGCGCTCTCACACAGCACAGACTGCGCACTCACACAGCACAGGCTGCACACTCACACTGCACAGACTGCACACTCACACAGCACAGACTGCACACTCACACAGCACAGACTGCACACTCACACTGCACAGACTGCGCACTCACATAGCACAGACTGCACACTCACACAGCACAGACTGCACACTCACAACACAGAATGCACACTCACACAGCACAGACTGCACACTCACACAGCACAGACTGCACACTCACACAGCACAGACTGCGCACTCACACAGCACAGACTGCACACTCACACAGCACAGGCTGCACACTCACACTGCACAGACTGCGCACTCACATAGCACAGACTGCACACTCACACAGCACAGACTGCACACTCACAACACAGAATGCACACTCACACAGCACAGACTGCACACTCACACAGCACAGACTGCACACTCACACAGCACAGTCTGCACACTCACACTGCACAGACTGCACACTCACACAGCACAGACTGCGCACTCACACAGCACAGACTGCACACTCACACTGCACAGGCTGCACACTCACACAGCACAGGCTGCACACTCACACGGCACAGACTGCACACTCACACAGCACAGACTGCACACTCACACTGCACAGACTGCACACTCACACAGCACAGACTGCGCACTCACACAGCACAGACTGCACACTCACACTGCACAGGCTGCACACTCACACAGCACAGGCTGCACACTCACACGGCACAGAGAGCACACTCACACAGCACAGGCTGCACACTCACACTGCACAGACTGCACACTCACACAGCACAGACTGCACACTCACACAGCACAGGCTGCACACTCACACAGCACAGGCTGCACACTCACACAGCACAGACTGCACACTCACACTGCACAGACTGCACACTCACACAGCACAGGCTGCACACTCACACAGCACAGACTGCACACTCACACAGCACAGACTGCACACTCACACAGCACAGGCTGCACACTCACACAGCACAGACTGCACACTCACACAGCACAGACTGCACACTCACACAGCACAGGCTGCACACTCACACAGCACAGGCTGCACACTCACACAGCACAGACTGCACACTCACACAGCACAGACTGCACACTCACACAGCACAGGCTGCACACTCACACGGCACAGAGAGCACACTCACACAGCACAGGCTGCACACTCACACAGCACAGACTGCACACTCACACAGCACAGACTGCACACACACACAGCACAGACTGCACACTCACACAGCACAGGCTGCGCACTCACTGCACAGGCTGCACACTCACACTGCACAGACTGCACACTCACACAGCACAGACTGCACACTCACACTGCACAGACTGCACACTCACACTGCACAGGCTGCACACTCACAGCACAGACTGCACACTCACACAGCACAGACTGCACACTCACACTGCACAGACTGCACACTCACACAGCACAGACTGCACACACACACAGCACAGACTGCACACTCACACAGCACAGACTGCACACTCGCACAGCACAGACTGCACACTCACACAGCACAGACTGCACACTCACACTGCACAGACTGCACACTCACACAGCACAGGCTGCGCACTCACTGCACAGGCTGCACACTCACACTGCACAGACTGCACACTCACACAGCACAGACTGCACACTCACACTGCACAGACTGCACACTCACACAGCACAGGCTGCACACTCACACAGCACCGACTGCACACTCACACTGCACAGGCTGCACACTCACAGCACAGACTGCACACTCACACTGCACAGACTGCACACTCACACAGCACAGACTGCACACTCACACAGCACAGACTGCACACTCACACAGCACAGACTGCACACTCACACAGCACAGGCTGCACACTCACACAGCACAGACTGCGCACTCACACAGCACAGGCTGCACACTCACACAGCACAGGCTGCACACTCACACTGCACAGACTGCACACTCACACAGCACAGGCTGCACACTCACACAGCACAGGCTGCACACTCACACAGCACAGACTGCACACTCACACGGCACAGGCTGCACACTCACACTGCACAGGCTGCACACTCACAGCACAGACTGCACACTCACACAGCACAGACTGCACACTCACACAGCACAGACTGCACACTCACACAGCACAGGCTGCACACTCACACGGCACAGACTGCACACTCACACAGCACAGACTGCACACTCACACTGCACAGGCTGCACACTCACAGCACAGACTGCACACTCACACAGCACAGTCTGCACACTCACACTGCACAGGCTGCACACTCACACTGCACAGGCTGCACACTCACAGCACAGACTGCACACTCACACAGCACAGACTGCACACTCACACAGCACAGACTGCACACTCACACAGCACAGGCTGCACACTCACACGGCACAGACTGCACACTCACACAGCACAGACTGCACACTCACACTGCACAGGCTGCACACTCACAGCACAGACTGCACACTCACACAGCACAGTCTGCACACTCACACAGCACAGGCTGCACACTCACACTGCACAGGCTGCACACTCACAGCACAGACTGCACACTCACACTGCACAGGCTGCACACTCACACAGCACAGGCTGCACACTCACACGGCACAGACTGCACACTCACACAGCACAGGCTGCACACTCACACAGCACAGACTGCACACTCACACAGCACAGACTGCACACTCACACAGCACAGACTGCACACTCACACAGCACAGACTGCACACTCACACTGCACAGACTGCACACTCACACAGCACAGACTGCACACTCACACAGCACAGACTGCACACTCACACTGCACAGGCTGCACACTCACAGCACAGGCTGCACACTCACACAGCACAGGCTGCACACTCACACAGCACAGACTGCACACTCACACAGCACAGGCTGCTCACTCACACGGCACAGACTGCACACTCACACAGCACAGGCTGCTCACTCACACGGCACAGACTGCACACTCACAGCACAGACTGCACACTCACACAGCACAGGCTGCACACTCACACAGCACAGACTGCACACTCACACAGCACAGGCTGCTCACTCACACGGCACAGACTGCACACTCGCACAGCACAGACTGCACACTCACACTGCACAGACTGCACACTCACACTGCACAGGCTGCACACTCACACAGCACAGACTGCACACTCACACAGCACAGAGAGCACACTCACACAGCACAGGCTGCACACTCACACAGCACCGACTGCACACTCACACAGCACAGACTGCACACTCACACAGCACAGACTGCACACTCACAGCACAGACTGCACACTCACACAGCACAGACTGCACACTCACACAGCACAGACTGCACACTCACACAGCACAGACTGCACACTCACAGCACAGGCTGCACACTCACACTGCACAGGCTGCACACTCACACTGCACAGGCTGCACACTCACACTGCACAGGCTGCACACTCGCACTGCACAGACTGCACACTCACAGCACAGGCTGCACACTCACACTGCACAGGCTGCACACTCACACAGCACAGACTGCACACTCACACAGCACAGACTGCACACTCACACAGCACAGGCTGCACACTCACAGCACAGACTGCACACTCACAGCACAGACTGCGCACTCACACAGCACAGGCTGCACACTCACACTGCACAGGCTGCACACTCACACTGCACAGGCTGCACACTCACATTGCACAGGCTGCACACTCACACAGCACAGGCTGCTCACTCACACGGCACAGACTGCACACTCACACAGCACAGACTGCACACTCACACTGCACAGACTGCGCACTCACATAGCACAGACTGCACACTCACACTGCACAGACTGCACACTCACACAGCACAGACTGCACACTCACAGCACAGACTGCACACTCACACAGCACAGACTGCACACTCACACAGCACAGACTGCACACTCACACTGCACAGACTGCACACTCACACAGCACAGACTGCACACTCACACTGCACAGGCTGCACACTCACACTGCACAGACTGCACACTCACACTGCACAGACTGCACACTCACACTGCACAGGCTGCACACTCACACTGCACAGACTGCACACTCACACAGCACAGGCTGCACACTCACACTGCACAGACTGCTCACTCACACGGCACAGACTGCACACTCACACAGCACAGACTGCACACTCACACAGCACAGACTGCACACTCACACAGCACAGACTGCACACTCACACAGCACAGACTGCACACTGACACAGCACAGGCTGCACACTCACACAGCACAGACTGCACACTCACACAGCACAGACTGCACACTCACACTGCACAGGCTGCACACTCACTGCACAGACTGCACACTCACACAGCACAGACTGCACACTCACACAGCACAGACTGCACACTCACACAGCACAGACTGCACACTGACACAGCACAGGCTGCACACTCACACAGCACAGACTGCACACTCACACAGCACAGACTGCACACTCACACTGCACAGGCTGCACACTCACACAGCACAGACTGCACACTCACACTGCACAGGCTGCACACTCACACAGCACAGACTGCACACTCACACAGCACAGGCTGCACACTCACACAGCACAGGCTGCACACTCACACAGCACAGGCTGCACACTCACACAGCACAGACTGCACACTCACACTGCACAGGCTGCACACTCACACAGCACAGACTGCACACTCACACAGCACAGACTGCACACTCACACTGCACAGGCTGCACACTCACACAGCACAGACTGCACACTCACACTGCACAGGCTGCACACTCACACAGCACAGACTGCACACTCACACTGCACAGGCTGCACACTCACACAGCACAGGCTGCACACTCACACAGCACAGGCTGCACACTCACACAGCACAGACTGCACACTCACACTGCACAGGCTGCACACTCACACAGCACAGACTGCACACTCACACTGCACAGGCTGCACACTCACACAGCACAGACTGCACACTCACACAGCACAGGCTGCACACTCACAAAGCACAGAGAGCACACTCACACAGCACAGACTGCACACTCACACTGCACAGGCTGCGCACTCACTGCACAGGCTGCACACTCACACTGCACAGGCTGCACACTCACACAGCACAGACTGCACACTCACACTGCACAGACTGCACACTCACACTGCACAGACTGCACACTCACACTGCACAGGCTGCACACTCACACAGCACAGACTGCACACTCACACAGCACAGGCTGCACACTCACACAGCACAGGCTGCACACTCACACAGCACAGGCTGCACACTCACACAGCACAGGCTGCACACTCACACAGCACAGACTGCACACTCACACAGCACAGACTGCACACTCACACTGCACAGGCTGCACACTCACACAGCACAGACTGCACACTCACACTGCACAGGCTGCACACTCACACAGCACAGGCTGCACACTCACACAGCACAGGCTGCACACTCACACAGCACAGACTGCACACTCACACTGCACAGGCTGCACACTCACACAGCACAGACTGCACACTCACACTGCACAGGCTGCACACTCACACAGCACAGACTGCACACTCACACAGCACAGGCTGCACACTCACAAAGCACAGAGAGCACACTCACACAGCACAGACTGCACACTCACACTGCACAGGCTGCACACTCACACAGCACAGGCTGCACACTCACACAGCACAGGCTGCACACTCACACAGCACAGACTGCACACTCACACTGCACAGGCTGCACACTCACACAGCACAGACTGCACACTCACACAGCACAGGCTGCACACTCACAAAGCACAGAGAGCACACTCACACAGCACAGACTGCACACTCACACAGCACAGGCTGCACACTCACACAGCACAGACTGCACACTCACACTGCACAGGCTGCACACTCACACAGCACAGACTGCACACTCACACTGCACAGGCTGCACACTCACACAGCACAGACTGCACACTCACACAGCACAGAGAGCACACTCACACAGCACAGACTGCACACTCACACAGCACAGAAAGCACACTCACACAGCACAGAGAGCACACTCACACAGCACAGACTGCACACTCACACAGCACAGACTGCTCACTCACACGGCACAGACTGCACACTCACACTGCACAGTCTGCACACTCACACTGCACAGGCTGCACACTCACACAGCACAGACTGCACACTCACACAGCACAGAGAGCACACTCACACAGCACAGGCTGCACACTCACACAGCACTGACTGCACACTCACACAGCACAGACTGCACACTCACACAGCACAGAGAGCACACTCACACAGCACAGACTGCACACTCACAGCACAGGCTGCACACTCACACTGCACAGGCTGCACACTCACACTGCACAGGCTGCACACTCACACTGCACAGGCTGCACACTCACACTGCACAGGCTGCACACTCACACAGCACAGACTGCACACTCACACAGCACAGAGAGCACACTCACACAGCACAGGCTGCACACTCACACAGCACCGACTGCACACTCACACAGCACAGACTGCACACTCACACAGCACAGAGAGCACACTCACACAGCACAGACTGCACACTCACTGCACAGACTGCACACTCACACTGCACAGACTGCACACTCACACTGCACAGACTGCACACTCACAGCACAGACTGCACACTCACACTGCACAGACTGCACACTCACACAGCACAGAGAGCACACTCACACAGCACAGACTGCACACTCACAGCACAGGCTGCACACTCACACTGCACAGGCTGCACACTCACACTGCACAGGCTGCACACTCACACTGCACAGACTGCACACTCACACAGCACAGAGAGCACACTCACACAGCACAGACTGCGCACTCACAGCACAGACTGCACACTCACACAGCACAGACTGAACACTCACACTGCACAGACTGCACACTCACACTGCACAGGCTGCACACTCACACTGCACAGGCTGCACACTCACACAGCACAGGCTGCTCACTCACACGGCACAGACTGCACACTCACACTGCACAGTCTGCACACTCACACTGCACAGGCTGCACACTCACACAGCACAGACTGCACACTCACACAGCACAGAGAGCACACTCACACAGCACAGGCTGCACACTCACACAGCACCGACTGCACACTCACACAGCACAGACTGCACACTCACACAGCACAGAGAGCACACTCACACAGCACAGACTGCACACTCACAGCACAGGCTGCACACTCACACTGCACAGGCTGCACACTCACACTGCACAGGCTGCACACTCACACTGCACAGGCTGCACACTCACACAGCACAGACTGCACACTCACACAGCACAGACTGCACACTCACTGCACAGACTGCACACTCACACTGCACAGACTGCACACTCACACTGCACAGACTGCACACTCACAGCACAGACTGCACACTCACACAGCACAGACTGCACACTCACACGGCACAGACTGCACACTCACACTGCACAGGCTGCACACTCACACAGCACAGACTGCACACTCACACAGCACAGACTGCACACTCACTGCACAGACTGCACACTCACACTGCACAGACTGCACACTCACACAGTACAGGCTGCACACTCACACTGCACAGACTGCACACTCACAGCACAGACTGCACACTCACACAGCACAGACTGCACACTCACACGGCACAGACTGCACACTCACACAGCACAGGCTGCACACTCACACAGCACAGACTGCACACTCACACAGCACAGGCTGCACACTTACACTGCACAGACTGCACACTCACACAGCACTGACTGCACACTCACACTGCACAGACTGCACACTCACACTGCACAGACTGCACACTCACACAGCACAGACTGCACACTCACTGCACAGACTGCACACTCACACAGCACAGACTGCACACTCACACAGCACAGACTGCACACTCACACTGCACAGGCTGCACACGCGCACAGCACAGACTGCACACTCACACTGCACAGACTGCACACTCACACTGCACAGACTGCACACTCACACTGCACAGACTGCACACTCACACAGCACAGACTGCACACTCACACTGCACAGGCTGCACACTCGCACAGCACAGACTGCACACTCACACAGCACAGACTGCACACTCACACAGCACAGACTGCACACTCACACAGCACAGACTGAACACTCACACTGCACAGACTGCACACTCACACTGCACAGGCTGCACACTCGCACAGCACAGACTGAACACTCACACAGCACAGACTGCACACTCACACTGCACAGACTGCACACTCACACAGCACAGACTGAACACTCACACTGCACAGACTGCACACTCACACAGCACAGACTGCACACTCACACAGCACAGACTGCACACTCACACTGCACAGGCTGCACACTCGCACAGCACAGACTGCACACTCACACTGCACAGACTGCACACTCACACAGCACAGACTGCACACTCACACAGCACAGACTGCACACTCACACAGCACAGACTGAACACTCACACTGCACAGACTGCACACTCACACTGCACAGGCTGCACACTCGCACAGCACAGACTGAACACTCACACAGCACAGACTGCACACTCACACTGCACAGACTGCACACTCACACAGCACAGACTGAACACTCACACTGCACAGACTGCACACTCACACTGCACAGAATTCACACTCACACTGCACAGACTGCACACTCACACAGCACAGACTGAACACTCACACTGCACAGACTGCACACTCACACTGCACAGACTGCACAATCACACTGCACAGACTGCACACTCACACTGCACAGGCTGCACACTCACACTGCACAGACTGCACACTCACACAGCACAGACTGCACACTCACACAGCACAGGCTGCACACTCGCACAGCACAGACTGAACACTCACACAGCACAGACTGCACACTCACACTGCACAGACTGCACACTCACACTGCACAGGCTGCACACTCACACTGCACAGACTGAACACTCACACTGCACAGACTGCACACTCACACAGCACAGACTGCACACTCACACTGCACAGGCTGCACACTCGCACAGCACAGACTGAACACTCACACAGCACAGACTGCACACTCACACAGCACAGACTGAACACTCACACAGCACAGACTGAACACTCACACAGCACAGACTGAACACTCACACTGCACAGGCTGCACACTCGCACAGCACAGACTGAACACTCACACAGCACAGACTGAACACTCACACTGCACAGGCTGCACACTCACACTGCACAGGCTGCACACTCGCACAGCACAGACTGAACACTCACACTGCACAGACTGCACACTCACACAGCACAGACTGCACACTCACACTGCACAGGCTGCACACTCGCACAGCACAGACTGAACACTCACACAGCACAGACTGAACACTCACACTGCACAGACTGCACACTCACACTGCACAGACTGCACACTCACACTGCACAGACTGCACACTCACACTGCACAGGCTGCACACTCGCACAGCACAGACTGAACACTCACACAGCACAGACTGCACACTCACACAGCACAGACTGAACACTCACACAGCACAGACTGCACACTCACACAGCACAGACTGCACACTCACACTGCACAGGCTGCACACTCACAGCACAGACTGCACACTCACACAGCACAGACTGCACACTCACACAGCACAGGCTGCACACTCACAGCACAGACTGCACACTCACACAGCACAGACTGAACACTCACACAGCACAGACTGCACACTCACACAGCACAGACTGCACACTCACACTGCACAGACTGCACACTCACACTGCACAGACTGAACACTCACACTGCACAGACTGAACACTCACACAGCACAGACTGCACACTCACACTGCACAGGCTGCACACTCGCACAGCACAGACTGCACACTCACACTGCACAGACTGCACACTCACACAGCACAGACTGAACACTCACACAGCACAGACTGAACACTCACACAGCACAGACTGCACACTCACACTGCACAGGCTGCACACTCGCACAGCACAGACTGCACACTCACTCAGCACAGACTGCACACTCACACAGCACAGACTGAACACTCACACTGCACAGACTGAACACTCACACAGCACAGACTGCACACTCACACAGCACAGACTGAACACTCACACTGCACAGACTGCACACTCACACTGCACAGACTGAACACTCACACTGCACAGACTGCACACTCACACTGCACAGGCTGCACACTCGCACAGCACAGACTGAACACTCACACAGCACAGACTGCACACTCACACTGCACAGACTGCACACTCACACAGCACAGACTGAACACTCACACTGCACAGGCTGCACACTCACACTGCACAGACTGAACACTCACACTGCACAGACTGCACACTCACACAGCAGACTGCACACTCGCACAGCACAGACTGCACACTCACACTGCACAGGCTGCACACTCGCACAGCACAGACTGCACACTCACACAGCAGACTGAACACTCACACAGCACAGACTGCACACTCACACTGCACAGACTGCACACTCACACAGCACAGGCTGCACACTCACACAGCACAGACTGAACACTCACACTGCACAGGCTGCACACTCACACTGCACAGGCTGCACACTCACACAGCACAGGCTGCTCACTCACACGGCACAGACTGCACACTCACACAGCACAGACTGCACACTCACACAGCACAGACTGCACACTCACACTGCACAGACTGAACACTCACACTGCACAGACTGCACACTCACACTGCACAGGCTGCACACTCGCACAGCACAGACTGCACACTCACACTGCACAGGCTGCACACTCGCACAGCACAGACTGAACACTCACACTGCACAGACTGCACACTCACACTGCACAGACTGCACACTCACACAGCAGACTGAACACTCACACAGCACAGACTGCACACTCACACAGCACAGACTGAACACTCACACAGCACAGACTGAACACTCACACAGCACAGACTGCACACTCACACAGCACAGACTGAACACTCACACTGCACAGACTGCACACTCACACTGCACAGGCTGCACACTCACACAGCACAGACTGAACACTCACAGCACAGACTGCACACTCACACAGCACAGACTGCACACTCACACAGCACAGACTGCACACTCACACTGCACAGACTGCACACTCACACAGCACAGACTGCACACTCACACTGCACAGACTGCACACTCACACTGCACAGACTGCACACTCACACAGCACAGACTGAACACTCACACTGCACAGACTGCACACTCGCACAGCACAGACTGCACACTCACACTGCACAGACTGCACACTCACACAGCACAGACTGAACACTCACACTGCACAGACTGCACACTCGCACAGCACAGACTGCACACTCACACTGCACAGACTGCACACTCGCACAGCACAGACTGCACACTCACACTGCACAGACTGCACACTCACACAGCACAGACTGCACACTCACACTGCACAGACTGCACACTCACACAGCACAGACTGAACACTCACACTGCACAGACTGCACACTCGCACAGCACAGACTGCACACTCACACTGCACAGACTGCACACTCACACAGCACAGACTGCACACTCACACTGCACAGACTGCACACTCGCACAGCACAGACTGCACACTCACACTGCACAGACTGCACACTCACACAGCACAGACTGCACACTCACACAGCACAGACTGCACACTCGCACAGCACAGACTGCACACTCACACTGCACAGACTGCACACTCACACAGCACAGACTGAACACTCACACTGCACAGACTGCACACTCACACAGCACAGACTGCACACTCACACTGCACAGACTGAACACTCACACTGCACAGGCTGCACACTCACACTGCACAGGCTGCACACTCGCACAGCACAGGCTGCACACTCACACTGCACAGACTGCACACTCACACAGCACAGACTGCACACTCACACAGCACAGACTGAACACTCACACTGCACAGGCTGCACACTCGCACAGCACAGACTGCACACTCACACAGCACAGACTGCACACTCACACGGCACAAGCTGCACACTCACACAGCACAGACTGCACACTCACAGCACAGACTGAACACTCACACTGCACAGGCTGCACACTCACACAGCACAGACTGCACACTCACACAGCACAGGCTGCACACTCACATAGCACAGGCTGCACACTCACACAGCACAGACTGCACACTCACACTGCACAGGCTGCACACTCGCACAGCACAGACTGCACACTCACACAGCACAGACTGCACACTCACAGCACAGACTGAACACTCACACAGCACAGGCTGCACACTCACACTGCACAGACTGCACACTCACAGCACAGACTGCACACTCACACAGCACAGACTGCACACTCACACAGCACAGGCTGCACACTCACACAGCACAGACTGCACACTCACACAGCACAGACTGCACACTCACAGCACAGACTGCACACTCACACAGCACAGACTGCACACTCACTGCACAGACTGCACACTCACACAGCACAGACTGCACACTCACACAGCACAGGCTGCACACTCACACAGCACAGACTGCACACTCACACTGCACAGGCTGCGCACTCACACAGCACAGGCTGCACACTCACACAGCACAGACTGCACACTCACAGCACAGACTGCACACTCACAGCACAGACTGCACACTCACACAGCACAGACTGCACACTCACACTGCACAGACTGCACACTCACACTGCACAGGCTGCACACTCACACAGCACAGACTGCACACTCACACTGCACAGGCTGCACACTCACACAGCACAGACTGCACACTCACACAGCACAGACTGCACACTCACACAGCACAGACTGCACACTCACACAGCACAGACTGCACACTCACAGCACAGACTGCACACTCACAGCACAGACTGCACACTCACAGCACAGACTGCACACTCACAGCACAGACTGCACACTCACAGCACAGACTGCACACTCACAGCACAGACTGAACACTCACAGCACAGACTGCACACTCACACTGCACAGACTGCACACTCACACAGCACAGACTGCACACTCACAGCACAGGCTGCACACTCACACAGCACAGACTGCACACTCACACAGCACAGACTGCACACTCACAGCACAGACTGAACACTCACACAGCACAGGCTGCACACTCACACAGCACAGACTGCACACTCACAGCACAGACTGAACACTCACACAGCACAGGCTGCACACTCACACAGCACAGACTGCACACTCACAGCACAGACTGCACACTCGCACAGCACAGACTGCACACTCACAACACAGACTGCACACTCGCACAGCACAGACTGCACACTCGCACAGCACAGACTGCACACTCACACAGCACAGACTGCACACTCACACTGCACAGACTGCACACTCACACTGCACAGACTGCACACTCGCACAGCACAGACTGCACACTCACACAGCACAGACTGCACACTCACAGCACAGACTGAACACTCACACAGCACAGACTGCACACTCGCACAGCACAGACTGCACACTCACACAGCACAGACTGCACACTCACACTGCACAGACTGCACACTCACACTGCACAGACTGCACACTCGCACAGCACAGACTGCACACTCACACAGCACAGACTGCACACTCACACTGCACAGACTGCACACTCACACTGCACAGGCTGCACACTCGCACAGCACAGACTGCACACTCACACAGCACAGACTGCACACTCACACTGCACAGACTGCACACTCACACAGCACAGACTGCACACTCACACAGCACAGACTGCACACTCACACAGCACAGACTGCACACTCGCACAGCACAGACTGCACACTCACACTGCACAGGCTGCACACTCGCACAGCACAGACTGCACACTCACACTGCACAGACTGCACACTCACACAGCACAGACTGCACACTCACACAGCACAGACTGCACACTCACACAGCACAGACTGCACACTCGCACAGCACAGACTGCACACTCACACTGCACAGACTGCACACTCGCACAGCACAGACTGCACACTCACACAGCACAGACTGCACACTCACACTGCACAGACTGCACACTCACACTGCACAGGCTGCACACTCGCACAGCACAGACTGCACACTCGCACAGCACAGACTGCACACTCACACAGCACAGACTGCACACTCACACTGCACAGACTGCACACTCACACTGCACAGACTGCACACTCACACAGCACAGACTGCACACTCACACGGCACAGACTGCACACTCACACTGCACAGGCTGCACACTCACACAGCACAGACTGCACACTCACACAGCACAGACTGCACACTCACACTGCACAGACTGCACACTCACACAGCACAGACTGCACACTCACACAGCACAGACTGCACACTCACACTGCACAGGCTGCACACTCACACTGCACAGACTGCACACTCACACTGCACAGACTGCACACTCACACAGCACAGACTGAACACTCACACTGCACAGGCTGCACACTCACACAGCACAGACTGAACACTCACACAGCACAGACTGCACACTCACACTGCACAGACTGCACACTCACACTGCACAGACAGCACACTCACACAGCACAGACTGCACACTCACACAGCACAGACTGCACACTCACAGCACAGACTGCACACTCACACAGCACAGACTGCACACTCACACAGCACAGACTGAACACTCACACAGCACAGACTGCACACTCACACAGCACAGACTGCACACTCACACTGCACAGACTGCACACTCACACTGCACAGACTGCACACTCACACAGCACAGACTGCACACTCACACAGCACAGACTGCACACTCACACAGCACAGACTGCACACTCACACTGCACAGACTGCACACTCACACAGCACAGACTGCACACTCACACAGCACAGACTGCACACTCACACTGCACAGACTGCACACTCACACAGCACAGACTGCACACTCACACAGCACAGACTGCACACTCACACAGCACAGACTGCACACTCACACAGCACAGACTGAACACTCACACAGCACAGACTGCACACTCACACAGCACAGACTGCACACTCACACAGCACAGACTGCACACTCACACAGCACAGGCTGCACACTCACACAGCACAGACTGCACACTCACACAGCACAGACTGCACACTCACACAGCACAGAGAGCACACTCACACAGCACAGACTGCACACTCACAGCACAGGCTGCACACTCACACTGCACAGGCTGCACACTCACACTGCACAGGCTGCACACTCACACTGCACAAGCTGCACACTCACACAGCACAGACTGCACACTCACACAGCACAGACTGCACACTCACTGCACAGACTGCACACTCACACTGCACAGACTGCACACTCACACAGCACAGGCTGCACACTCACACTGCACAGACTGCACACTCACAGCACAGACTGCACACTCACATAGCACAGACTGCACACTCACACGGCACAGACTGCACACTCACACTGCACATGCTGCACACTCACACAGCACAGACTGCACACTCACACAGCACAGACTGCACACTCACTGCACAGACTGCACACTCACACTGCACAGACTGCACACTCACACTGCACAGACTGCACACTCACAGCACAGACTGCACACTCACACAGCACAGACTGCACACTCACACTGCACAGGCTGCACACTCACACAGCACAGACTGCACACTCACACAGCACAGACTGCACACTCACACAGCACAGACTGCACACTCACACAGCACAGACTGCACACTCACACAGCACAGACTGCACACTCACTGCACAGACTGCACACTCACACTGCACAGACTGCACACTCACACAGTACAGGCTGCACACTCACACTGCACAGACTGCACACTCACACAGCACAGACTGCACACTCACACAGCACAGACTGCACACTCACTGCACAGACTGCACACTCACACTGCACAGACTGCACACTCACACTGCACAGGCTGCACACTCACACAGCACAGACTGCACACTCACACAGCACAGACTGCACACTCACACGGCACAGACTGCACACTCACACAGCACAGACTGCACACTCACACAGCACAGACTGCACACTCACTGCACAGACTGCACACTCACACTGCACAGACTGCACACTCACACAGTACAGGCTGCACACTCACACTGCACAGACTGCACACTCACAGCACAGACTGCACACTCACACAGCACAGACTGCACACTCACACGGCACAGACTGCACACTCACACAGCACAGGCTGCACACTCACACAGCACAGACTGCACACTCACACGGCACAGACTGCACACTCACACAGCACAGACTGCACACTCACACAGCACAGGCTGCACACTTACACTGCACAGACTGCACACTCACACAGCACTGACTGCACACTCACACTGCACAGACTGCACACTCACACTGCACAGACTGCACACTCACACTGCACAGACTGCACACTCACACAGCACAGACTGCACACTCACTGCACAGACTGCACACTCACACAGCACAGACTGCACACTCACTGCACAGACTGCACACTCACACTGCACAGGCTGCACACGCGCACAGCACAGACTGCACACTCACACTGCACAGACTGCACACTCACACTGCACAGACTGCACACTCACACTGCACAGACTGCACACTCACACAGCACAGACTGCACACTCACACTGCACAGGCTGCACACTCGCACAGCACAGACTGCACACTCACACAGCACAGAGAGCACACTCACACAGCACAGACTGCACACTCACACAGCACAGACTGCACACTCACACTGCACAGACTGCACACTCACACAGCACAGACTGCACACTCACACAGCACAGACTGAACACTCACACTGCACAGGCTGCACACTCACACAGCACAGACTGAACACTCACACTGCACAGACTGCACACTCACACAGCACAGACTGCACACTCACACAGCACAGACTGCACACTCACACAGCACAGACTGCACACTCACACTGCACAGACTGCACACTCACACAGCACAGACTGCACACTCACACAGCACAGACTGAACACTCACACAGCACAGGCTGCACACTCACACAGCACAGACTGCACACTCACACGGCACAGACTGCACACTCACACAGCACAGACTGCACACTCACACAGCACAGACTGCACACTCACACAGCACAGACTGAACACTCACACAGCACAGACTGCACACTCACACAGCACAGACTGCACACTCACAGCATAGACTGAACACTCACACAGCACAGACTGCACACTCACACTGCACAGGCTGCACACTCGCACAGCACAGACTGCACACTCACACAGCACAGACTGCACACTCACAGCACAGACTGAACACTCACACTGCACAGGCTGCACACTCACACAGCACAGACTGCACACTCACACTGCACAGGCTGCACACTCACACAGCACAGACTGCACACTCACAACACAGACTGAACACTCACACAGCACAGACTGCACACTCGCACAGCACAGACTGCACACTCACACAGCACAGGCTGCACACTCACACAGCACAGACTGCACACTCACACTGCACAGACTGCACACTCACACTGCACAGACTGCACACTCGCACAGCACAGACTGCACACTCACACAGCACAGACTGCACACTCACAGCACAGACTGAACACTCACACAGCACAGACTGCACACTCGCACAGCACAGACTCCACACTCACACAGCACAGACTGCACACTCACACTGCACAGACTGCACACTCACACTGCACAGACTGCACACTCGCACAGCACAGACTGCACACTCACACAGCACAGACTGCACACTCACACAGCACAGGCTGCACACTCACACTGCACAGACTGCACACTCACACTGCACAGGCTGCACACTCGCACAGCACAGACTGCACACTCACACAGCACAGACTGCACACTCACACTGCACAGACTGCACACTCACACAGCACAGACTGCACACTCACACAGCACAGACTGCACACTCACACAGCACAGGCTGCACACTCACACAGCACAGACTGCACACTCACACAGCACAGACTGCACACTCACACAGCACAGGCTGCACACTCACACAGCACAGACTGCACACTCACACAGCACAGACTGCACACTCACAGCACAGACTGCACACTCACACAGCACAGACTGCACACTCACACAGCACAGGCTGCACACTCACAGCACAGACTGCACACTCACACAGCACAGACTGCACACTCACACAGCACAGACTGCACACTCACAGCACAGACTGCACACTCACACAGCACAGACTGCACACTCACACAGCACAGGCTGCACACTCACAGCACAGACTGCACACTCACACAGCACAGACTGCACACTCACACAGCACAGACTGCACACTCACACAGCACAGACTGCACACTCACAGCACAGACTGCACACTCACACAGCACAGACTGCACACTCACAGCACAGACTGCACACTCACAGCACAGACTGCACACTCACACAGCACAGACTGCACACTCACACGGCACAGGCTGCACACTCACAGCACAGACTGCACACTCACACAGCACAGACTGCACACTCACACAGCACAGGCTGCACACTCACACAGCACAGACTGCACACTCACACAGCACAGACTGCACACTCACAGCACAGACTGCACACTCACACAGCACAGACTGCACACTCACACAGCACAGGCTGCACACTCACAGCACAGACTGCACACTCACACAGCACAGACTGCACACTCACACAGCACAGACTGCACACTCACAGCACAGACTGCACACTCACACAGCACAGACTGCACACTCACACAGCACAGGCTGCACACTCACAGCACAGACTGCACACTCACACAGCACAGGCTGCACACTCACAGCACAGACTGCACACTCACACAGCACAGGCTGCACACTCACACAGCACAGGCTGCACACTCACACGGCACAGGCTGCACACTCACAGCACAGACTGCACACTCACACAGCACAGACTGCACACTCACACAGCACAGGCTGCACACTCACAGCACAGACTGCACACTCACACAGCACAGGCTGCACACTCACAGCACAGACTGCACACTCACAGCACAGACTGCACACTCACACAGCACAGACTGCACACTCACACAGCACAGACTGCACACTCACACGGCACAGGCTGCACACTCACAGCACAGACTGCACACTCACACAGCACAGGCTGCGCACTCACACAGCACAGGCTGCACACTCACACGGCACAGGCTGCACACTCACACAGCACAGAGTGCACACTCACACAGCACAGACTGCACACTCACACAGCACAGACTGCACACTCACAAAGCACAGACTGCACACTCACACAGCACAGGCTGCACACTCACACAGCACAGGCTGCACACTCACACAGCACAGACTGCACACTCACACAGCACAGACTGCACACTCACACAGCACAGGCTGCACACTCACAGCACAGACTGCACACTCACACAGCACAGACTGCACACTCACACAGCACAGGCTGCACACTCACAGCACAGACTGCACACTCACACAGCACAGACTGCACACTCACACAGCACAGACTGCACACTCACAGCACAGACTGCACACTCACAGCACAGACTGCACACTCACACAGCACAGACTGCACACTCACACGGCACAGGCTGCACACTCACAGCACAGACTGCACACTCACACAGCACAGACTGCACACTCACACTGCACAGGCTGCACACTCACAGCACAGACTGCACACTCACACAGCACAGACTGCACACTCACACAGCACAGGCTGCACACTCACAGCACAGGCTGCACACTCACACAGCACAGGCTGCACACTCACACGGCACAGGCTGCACACTCACAGCACAGACTGCACACTCACACAGCACAGACTGCACACTCACACAGCACAGGCTGCACACTCACAGCACAGACTGCACACTCACACAGCACAGGCTGCACACTCACAGCACAGACTGCACACTCACAGCACAGACTGCACACTCACACAGCACAGACTGCACACTCACACAGCACAGACTGCACACTCACACGGCACAGGCTGCACACTCACACAGCACAGGCTGCACACTCACACGGCACAGACTGCACACTCACACTGCACAGGCTGCACACTCACACGGCACAGGCTGCACACTCACAGCACAGACTGCACACTCACACTGCACAGACTGCACACTCACAGCACAGACTGCACACTCACACAGCACAGGCTGCACACTCACACGGCACAGGCTGCACACTCACAGCACAGACTGCACACTCACACAGCACAGACAGCACACTCACACAGCACAGACTGCACACTCACACAGCACAGACTGCACACTCACACAGCACAGGCTGCACACTCACAGCACAGACTGCACACTCACACAGCACAGACTGCACACTCACACAGCACAGGCTGCACACTCACACAGCACAGACTGCACACTCACAGCACAGACTGCACACTCACAGCACAGACTGCACACTCACACAGCACAGGCTGCACACTCACAGCACAGGCTGCACACTCACACTGCACAGGCTGCACACTCACACTGCACAGACTGCACACTCACACAGCACAGGCTGCACACTCACACAGCACAGACTGCACACTCACACAGCACAGACTGCACACTCACACAGCACAGGCTGCACACTCACAGCACAGGCTGCACACTCACACTGCACAGGCTGCACACTCACACTGCACAGACTGCACACTCACACAGCACAGGCTGCACACTCACACAGCACAGACTGCACACTCACACAGCACAGACTGCACACTCACACGGCACAGACTGCACACTCACACAGCACAGGCTGCACACTCACACAGCACAGACTGCACACTCACACAGCACAGACTGCACACTCACACAGCACAGACTGCACACTCACACAGCACAGACTGCACACTCACACAGCACAGGCTGCACACTCACAGCACAGACTGCACACTCACACAGCACAGACTGCACACTCGCACAGCACAGACTGCACACTCGCACAGCACAGGCTGCACACTCACAGCTCAGACTGCACACTCACACAGCACAGACTGCACACTCACACAGCACAGACTGCACACTCACACAGCACAGGCTGCACACTCACACAGCACAGACTGCACACTCGCACAGCACAGGCTGCACACTCACAGCACAGACTGCACACTCACACAGCACAGACTGCACACTCACAGCACAGACTGCACACTCACACAGCACAGACTGCACACTCACACAGCACAGACTGCACACTCACACAGCACAGACTGCACACTCACACAGCACAGACTGCACACTCACACAGCACAGACTGCACACTCACACAGCACAGACTGCACACTCACACAGCACAGACTGCACACTCGCACAGCACAGACTGCACACTCACACAGCACAGGCTGCACACTCACACAGCACAGGCTGCACACTCACACAGCACAGACTGCACACTCACACAGCACAGGCTGCACACTCACACAGCACAGACTGCACACTCACACAGCACAGACTGCACACTCACACAGCACAGGCTGCACACTCACACAGCACAGACTGCACACTCACACAGCACAGACTGCACACTCACACAACACAGACTGCACACTCACAGCACAGACTGCACACTCACACAGCACAGGCTGCACACTCACACAGCACAGACTGCACACTCACACAGCACAGACTGCACACTCACACAGCACAGACTGCACACTCACACAACACAGACTGCACACTCACACAGCACAGGCTGCACACTCACACAGCACAGGCTGCACACTCACACAGCACAGGCTGCACACTCACACAGCACAGGCTGCAGACTCACACAACACAGACTGCACACTCACACAGCACAGGCTGCACACTCACACAGCACAGGCTGCACACTCACACAGCACAGGCTGCACACTCACACAGCACAGGCTGCACACTCACACTGCACAGACTGCACACTCACAGCACAGACTGCACACTCACACAGCACAGGCTGCACACTCACACAGCACAGACTGCACACTCACACAACACAGACTGCACACTCACAGCACAGACTGCACACTCACACAGCACAGGCTGCACACTCACACAGCACAGACTGCACACTCACACGGCACAGACTGCACACTCACACTGCACAGACTGCAGACTCACACAACACAGACTGCACACTCACAGCACAGACTGCACACTCACAGCACAGGCTGCACACTCACACAGCACAGACTGCACACTCACACTGCACAGGCTGCACACTCACAGCACAGACTGCACACTCACAGCACAGACTGCACACTCACAGCACAGGCTGCACACTTACACGGCACAGGCTGCACACTCACACTGCACAGACTGCACACTCACACTGCACAGACTGCACACTCACACTGCACAGGCTGCACACTCACAGCACAGGCTGCAGACTCACACAACACAGACTGCACACTCACACAGCACAGACTGAACACTCACACAGCACAGACTGCACACTCACACAGCACAGACTGCACACTCACACTGCACAGACTGAACACTCACACAGCACAGACTGCACACTCACACAGCACAGGCTGCACACTCACACTGCACAGACTGCACACTCACACTGCACAGACTGCACACTCACACTGCACAGGCTGCACACTCACAGCACAGACTGCACACTCACACAGCACAGACTGCACACTCACACAGCACAGACTGCACACTCACACAGCACAGACTGAACACTCACACAGCACAGGCTGCACACTCACACTGCACAGGCTGCACACTCACAGCACAGGCTGCACACTCACACAGCACAGACTGCACACTCACAGCACAGGCTGCACACTCACAGCACAGGCTGCACACTCACACAGCACAGACTGAACACTCACACAGCACAGACTGCACACTCTCAGCACAGACTGCACACTCACACTGCACAGACTGCACACTCACACTGCACAGGCTGCACACTCACAGCACAGGCTGCAGACTCACACTGCACAGACTGCACACTCACACAGCACAGACTGCACACTCACACTGCACAGACTGCACACTCACACTGCACAGGCTGCACACTCACAGCACAGACTGAACACTCACACAGCACAGACTGCACACTCACACTGCACAGACTGCACACTCACACAGCACAGACTGCACACTCACACTGCACAGACTGCACACTCACACTGCACAGGCTGCACACTCACAGCACAGGCTGCAGACTCACACAGCACAGACTGAACACTCACACAGCACAGACTGCACACTCACACTGCACAGACTGAACACTCACACAGCACAGACTGAACACTCACACAGCACAGGCTGCACACTCACACAGCACAGACTGCACACTCACACTGCACAGGCTGCACACTCACAGCACAGGCTGCACACTCACACAGCACAGACTGCACACTCACAGCACAGACTGCACACTCACGCAGCACAGACTGCACACTCACAGCACAGACTGCACACTCACACAGCACAGACTGCACACTCACTCAGCACAGGCTGCACACTCACACCACAGACTGCACACTCACACAGCACAGGCTGCACACTCACACAGCACAGACTGCACACTCGCACAGCACAGACTGCACACTCACAGCACAGACTGCACACTCACACTGCACAGACTGCACACTCGCACAGCACAGACTGCACACTCACAGCACAGGCTGCACACTTACACGGCACAGGCTGCACACTCACACGGCACAGGCTGCACACTCACAGCACAGACTGCACAGTCCCACAGCACAGGCTGCACACTCACAGCACAGGCTGCACACTCACACAGCACAGACTGCACACTCACACTGCACAGGCTGCACACTCACAGCACAGACTGCACACTCACACAGCACAGGCTGCACACTCACACTGCACAGACTGCACACTCACACAGCACAGACTGCACACTCACACTGCACAGACTGCGCACTCACACAGCACAGACTGCACACTCACACAGCACAGACTGCACACTCACACTGCACAGACTGCACACTCACACAGCACAGACTGCACACTCACACAGCACAGACTGCACACTCACACAGCACAGACTGCACACTCACACAGCACAGACTGCACACTCACACTGCACAGGCTGCACACTCACAGCACAGGCTGCACACTCACACAGCACAGACTGCACACTCACACAGCACAGGCTGCACACTCACACAGCACAGACTGCACACACACACAGCACAGACTGCTCACTCACACAGCACAGACTGCACACTCACACTGCACAGGCTGCACACTCACACAGCACAGACTGCACACTCACACAGCACAGACTGCACACTCACACAGCACAGACTGCACACTCACACAGCACAGACTGCACACTCACACTGCACATGCTGCACACTCACACTGCACAGACTGCACACTCACACTGCACATGCTGCACACTCACACTGCACAGACTGCACACTCACACTGCACAGGCTGCACACTCACAGCACAGACTGCACACTCCCACAGCACAGGCTGCACACTCACAGCACAGGCTGCACACTCACACAGCACAGACTGCACACTCACACAGCACAGACTGCACAGTCACACAGCACAGACTGCACACTCACACAGCACAGACTGCACACTCACAGCACAGACTGCACACTCACAGCACAGACTGCACACTCACACTGCACAGACTGCACACTCCCACAGCACAGGCTGCACACTCACAGCACAGGCTGCACACTCACACAGCACAGACTGCACACTCACACTGCACAGGCTGCACACTCACAGCACAGAGAGCACACTCACACAGCACAGACTGCACACTCACACTGCACAGGCTGCACACTCACAGCACAGGCTGCACACTCACAGCACAGACTGCACACTCACACTGCACAGACTGCACACTCACACAGCACAGACTGCACACTCACACAGCACAGCACAGACTGAACACTCACACAGCACAGACTGCACACTCACAGCACAGACTGAACACTCGCACAGCACAGACTGCACACTCACACAGCACAGACTGCACACTCACACAGCACAGACTGCACACTCACACAGCACAGACTGCACACTCACTGCACAGACTGCACACTCACACAGCACAGACTGCACACTCACACTGCACAGACTGCACACTCACACAGCACAGACTGCACACTCACACAGCACAGACTGCACACTCACACAGCACAGACTGCACACTCACTCAGCACAGGCTGCACACTCACACCACAGACTGCACACTCGCACAGCACAGGCTGCACACTTACACGGCACAGGCTGCACACTCACACAGCACAGACTGCACAATCACACAGCACAGACTGCACACTCACAGCACAGACTGCACACTCACACAGCACAGACTGCACACTCACAACACAGACTGCACACTCACAGCACAGACTGCACACTCACACTGCACAGACTGCACACTCACACAGCACAGACTGCACACTTACACGGCACAGGCTGCACACTCACACGGCACAGGCTGCACACTCACACAGCACAGACTGCACACTCACACAGCACAGGCTGCACACTCACACAGCACAGGCTGCACACTCACACGGCACAGGCTGCACACTCACACAGCACAGACTGCACACTCGCACAGCACAGGCTGCACACTCACACGGCACAGGCTGCACACTCACACAGCACAGACTGCACACTCACACAGCACAGGCTGCACACTCACACAGCACAGGCTGCACACTCACACGGCACAGGCTGCACACTCACACAGCACAGACTGCACACTCACACAGCACAGACTGCACACTCACAGCACAGACTGCACACTCACACTGCACAGACTGCACACTCACACAGCACAGACTGCACACTCACACTGCACAGACTGCACACTCACACAGCACAGACTGCACACTCACACAGCACAGACTGCACACTCACACAGCACAGAGAGCACACTCACACAGCACAGACTGCACACTCACAACACAGACTGCACACTCACACAGCACAGACTGCACACTCACAGCACAGGCTGCACACTCGCACAGCACAGACTGCACACTCACACAGCACAGACTGCACACTCACACAGCACAGGCTGCACACTCACACAGCACAGACTGCACACTCACACAGCACAGACTGCACACTCACACAGCACAGAGAGCACTCACACAGCACAGACTGCACACTCACACAGCACAGACTGCACACTCACACAGCACAGACTGCACACTCACACAGCACAGACTGCACACTCACACTGCACAGACTGCACACTCACACAGCACAGACTGCACACACACACTGCACAGGCTGCACACTCACACAGCACAGACTGCACACTCACACAGCACAGACTGCACACTCACACTGCACAGACTGCACACTCACAGCACAGACTGCACACTCACACTGCACAGACTGCACACTCACAGCACAGACTGCACACTCACACAGCACAGGCTGCACACTCACAGCACAGACTGCACACTCACACAGCACAGACTGCACACTCACACAGCACAGACTGCACACTCGCACAGCACAGGCTGCACACTCACACAGCACAGGCTGCACACTCACACAGCACAGACTGCACACTCACACAGCACAGACTGCACACTCACACAGCACAGGCTGCACACTCACACAGCACAGACTGCACACTCACTGCACAGACTGCACACTCACACAGCACAGGCTGCACACTCACACAGCACAGGCTGCACACTCACACAGCACAGACTGCACACTCACACAGCACAGACTGCACACTCACACAGCACAGGCTGCACACTCACACAGCACAGACTGCACACTCACTGCACAGACTGCACACTCACACAGCACAGGTTGCACACTCACACAGCACAGGCTGCACACTCACACAGCACAGGTTGCACACTCACACAGCACAGACTGCACACTCACACAGCACAGACTGCACACTCACTGCACAGACTGCACACTCGCACAGCACAGGTTGCACACTCACACAGCACAGGCTGCACACTCACACAGCACAGGTTGCACACTCACACAGCACAGACTGCACACTCACACAGCACAGACTGCACACTCACTGCACAGACTGCACACTCACACAGCACAGACTGCACACTCACTGCACAGACTGCACACTCGCACAGCACAGGTTGCACACTCACACAGCACAGACTGCACACTCACTGCACAGACTGCACACTCACACAGCACAGGTTGCACACTCACACAGCACAGGCTGCACACTCACACAGCACAGGTTGCACACTCACACAGCACAGACTGCACACTCACACAGCACAGACTGCACACTCACTGCACAGACTGCACACTCACACAGCACAGGCTGCACACTCACACAGCACAGACTGCACACTCACACAGCACAGACTGCACACTCACACTGCACAGGCTGCGCACTCACACAGCACAGGCTGCACACTCACACAGCACAGACTACACACGCACACAGCACAGGCTGCACACTCACACAGCACAGACTGCACACTCACACAGCACAGGCTGCACACTCACAGCACAGACTGCACACTCACTGCACAGACTGCACACTCACACAGCACAGACTGCACACTCACACAGCACAGACTGCACACTCACTGCACAGACTGCACACTCGCACAGCACAGGTTGCACACTCACACAGCACAGGCTGCACACTCACACAGCACAGGTTGCACACTCACACAGCACAGACTGCACACTCACACAGCACAGACTGCACACTCACTGCACAGACTGCACACTCACACAGCACAGACTGCACACTCACTGCACAGACTGCACACTCGCACAGCACAGGTTGCACACTCACACAGCACAGACTGCACACTCACTGCACAGACTGCACACTCACACAGCACAGGTTGCACACTCACACAGCACAGGCTGCACACTCACACAGCACAGGTTGCACACTCACACAGCACAGACTGCACACTCACACAGCACAGGCTGCACACTCACACAGCACAGGTTGCACACTCACACAGCACAGACTGCACACTCACACAGCACAGACTGCACACTCACACAGCACAGACTGCACACTCACTGCACAGACTGCACACTCACACAGCACAGGCTGCGCACTCACACAGCACAGGCTGCACACTCACACAGCACAGACTGCACACTCACACAGCACAGGCTGCACACTCACAGCACAGACTGCACACTCACTGCACAGACTGCACACTCACACAGCACAGACTGCACACTCACACAGCACAGGCTGCACACTCACAGCACAGACTGCACACTCACAGCACAGACTGCACACTCACTGCACAGACTGCACACTCACACAGCACAGACTGCACACTCACACAGCACAGGCTGCACACTCACACAGCACAGACTGCACACTCACACAGCACAGACTGCACACTCACACAGCACAGAGAGCACACTCACACAGCACAGACTGCACACTCACACAGCACAGACTGCACACTCACACAGCACAGGCTGCACACTCACACGGCACAGGCTGCACACTCACACAGCACAGACTGCACACTCACACAGCACAGACTGCACACTCACACAGCACAGAGAGCACACTCACACAGCACAGACTGCACACTCACACAGCACAGGCTGCACACTCACAGCACAGACTGCACACTCGCACAGCACAGGCTGCACACTCACAGCACAGACTGCACACTCACACAGCACAGACTGCACACTCACACAGCACAGAGAGCACACTCACACAGCACAGACTGCACACTCACACAGCACAGAGAGCACACTCACACAGCACAGACTGCACACTCACACAGCACAGGCTGCACACTCACAGCACAGACTGCACACTCACACAGCACAGAGAGCACACTCACACAGCACAGACTGCACACTCACTGCACAGACTGAACACTCACACTGCACAGGCTGCACACTCACAACACAGACTGCACACTCACACAGCTCAGACTGCACACTCACACAGCACAGGCTGCACACTCACAACACAGACTGCACACTCCCACAGCACAGACTGCACACTCACACAGCACAGACTGCACACTCACACAGCACAGGCTGCACACTCACACAGCACAGACTGCACACTCACACAGCACAGACTGCACACTCACACAGCACAGGCTGCACACTCACAACACAGACTGCACACTCCCACAGCACAGACTGCACACTCCCACAGCACAGACTGCACACTCCCACAGCACAGACTGCACACTCACACAGCACAGACTGCACACTCACACAGCACTGACTGCACACTCACTGCACAGACTGCACACTCACACAGCACAGACTGCACACTCACACAGCACAGGCTGCACACTCACACGGCACAGGCTGCACACTCACACAGCACAGACTGCACACTCACTGCACAGACTGCACACTCACACAGCACAGGCTGCACACTCACACGGCACAGGCTGCACACTCACACTGCACAGACTGCACACTCACACAGCACAGACTGCACACTCACACAGCACAGACTGCACACTCACAGCACAGACTGCACACTCACACAGCACAGACTGCACACTCACACAGCACAGACTGCACACTCACACAGCACAGGCTGCACACTCACACAGCACAGGCTGCGCACTCACACTGCACAGGCTGCACACTCACACAGCACAGGCTGCACACTCACAACACAGACTGCACACTCCCACAGCACAGGCTGCACACTCACAACACAGACTGCACACTCACACTGCACAGACTGCACACTGACACAGCACAGGCTGCACACTCACACAGCACAGACTGCACACTCACACAGCACAGACTGCACACTCACAGCACAGACTGCACACTCACACAGCACAGACTGCACACTCACACAGCACAGACTGCACACTCACACAGCACAGACTGCGCACTCACACTGCACAGGCTGCACACTCACACTGCACAGACTGCACACTCACACAGCACAGGCTGCACACTCACAACACAGACTGCACACTCCCACAGCACAGACTGCACACTCACACAGCACAGACTGCACACTCACACAGCACAGGCTGCGCACTCACACTGCACAGACTGCACACTCACACAGCACAGGCTGCACACTCACAACACAGACTGCACACTCCCACAGCACAGACTGCACACTCACACTGCACAGGCTGCACACTCACACAGCACAGGCTGCACACTCACAACACAGACTGCACACTCCCACAGCACAGACTGCACACTCACACAGCACAGACTGCACACTCACACAGCACAGGCTGCACACTCACACTGCACAGACTGCACACTCACACAGCACAGGCTGCACACTCACAACACAGACTGCACACTCCCACAGCACAGACTGCACACTCACACAGCACAGACTGCACACTCACACAGCACAGGCTGCGCACTCACACTGCACAGACTGCACACTCACACAGCACAGGCTGCACACTCACAACACAGACTGCACACTCCCACAGCACAGACTGCACACTCACACTGCACAGGCTGCACACTCACACAGCACAGGCTGCACACTCACAACACAGACTGCACACTCCCACAGCACAGACTGCACACTCACACAGCACAGACTGCACACTCACACAGCACAGGCTGCGCACTCACACTGCACAGACTGCACACTCCCACAGCACAGACTGCACACTCACACAGCACAGACTGCACACTCACACAGCACAGGCTGCGCACTCACACTGCACAGACTGCACACTCACACAGCACAGGCTGCGCACTCACACGGCACAGGCTGCACACTCCCACAGCACAGACTGCACACTCACACAGCACAGACTGCTCACTCACACAGCACAGGCTGCGCACTCACACTGCACAGACTGCACACTCACACAGCACAGGCTGCACACTCACAACACAGACTGCACACTCCCACAGCACAGACTGCACACTCACACAGCACTGACTGTACACTCACACAGCACAGACTGCACACTCACACAGCACAGATTGCACACTCACACAGCACAGACTGCACACTCACACAGCACCGACTGCACACTCATACAGCACAGACTGCACACTCACACAGCACAGGCTGCACACTCACACAGCACAGACTGTACACTCACACGGCACAGGCTGCACACTCACACTGCACAGACTGCACACTCACACAGCACAGACTGCACACTCACACTGCACAGACTGCACACTCACACAGCACAGGCTGCACACTCACACAGCACAGACTGTACACTCACACGGCACAGGCTGCACACTCACACGGCACAGGCTGCACACTCACACTGCACAGGCTGCACACTCACACAGCACAGGCTGCACACTCACACAGCACAGACTGTACACTCACACGGCACAGGCGGCACACTCACACTGCACAGACTGCACACTCACACAGCACAGGCTGCACACTCACACAGCACAGACTGTACACTCACACGGCACAGGCTGCACACTCACACAACACAGACTGCACACTCCCACAGCACCGACTGCACACTCACACTGCACAGACTGCACACTCACACTGCACAGACTGCACACTCACACAGCACAGACTGCACACTCACACTGCACAGGCTGCACACTCACACAGCACAGACTGTACACTCACACGGCACAGGCTGCACACTCACACAACACAGACTGCACACTCCCACAGCACCGACTGCACACTCACACAGCACAGGCTGCACACTCACACAGCACAGACTGTACACTCACACGGCACAGGCTGCACACTCACACAACACAGACTGCACACTCCCACAGCACCGACTGCACACTCACACTGCACAGACTGCACACTCACACTGCACAGACTGCACACTCACACAGCACAGGCTGCACACTCACTCAGCACAGACTGCACACTCACACAGCACAGACTGTACACTCACACAGCACAGACTGCACACTCACACAGCACAGACTGCACACTCACACTGCACAGACTGCACACTCACACTGCACAGACTGCACACTCACACAGCACAGGCTGCACACTCACAGCACAGGCTGCACACTCACACTGCACAGACTGCACACTCACACAGCACAGACTGCACACTCACACTGCACAGGCTGCACACTCGCACAGCACAGACTGCACATTCACACAGCACAGACTGCACACTCACACAGCACAGACTGAATACTCACACAGCACAGACTGCACACTCACACAGCACAGAGAGCACACTCACACAGCACAGACTGCACACTCACACTGCACAGACTGCACACTCACACAGCACAGACTGCACACTCACACAGCACAGACTGCACACTCACACAGCACAGAGAGCACACTCACACAGCACAGACTGCACACTCACACTGCACAGACTGCACACTCACACAGCACAGACTGCACACTCACACAGCACAGACTGCACACTCACACAGCACAGACTGCACACTCACACAGCACAGAGAGCACACTCACACAGCACAGGCTGCACACTCACACAGCACCGACTGCACACTCACACAGCACAGACTTCACACTCACACAGCACAGACTGCACACTCACACAGCACAGACTGCACACTCACACAGCACAGACTGCACACTCACACAGCACAGAGAGCACACTCACACAGCACAGGCTGCACACTCACACAGCACCGACTGCACACTCACACAGCACAGACTGCACACTCACACAGCACAGACTGCACACTCACACAGCACAGGCTGCACACTCACACAGCACAGGCTGCACACTCACACAGCACAGACTGCACACTCACACTGCACAGGCTGCACACTCGCACTGCACAGACTGCACACTCACACGGCACAGACTGCACACTCACACAGCACAGGCTGCACACTCGCACTGCACAGACTGCACACTCACACTGCACAGGCTGCACACTCACACAGCACAGGCTGCACACTCACACGGCACAGAGAGCACACTCACACAGCACAGGCTGCACACTCACACTGCACAGACTGCACACTCACACAGCACAGACTGCACACTCACACAGCACAGGCTGCACACTCACACGGCACAGGCTGCACACTCACACAGCACAGACTGCACACTCACACAGCACAGACTGCACACTCACACAGCACAGACTGCACACTCACACTGCACAGACTGCACACTCACACAGCACAGACTGCACACTCACACTGCACAGACTGCACACTCACACAGCACAGGCTGCACACTCACACAGCACCGACTGCACACTCACACTGCACAGGCTGCACACTCACAGCACAGACTGCACACTCAGACTGCACAGACTGCACACTCACACAGCACAGACTGCACACTCACACAGCACAGACTGCACACTCACACAGCACAGGCTGCACACTCACACAGCACAGGCTGCACACTCACACGGCACAGGCTGCACACTCACACTGCACAGGCTGCACACTCACAGCACAGACTGCACACTCACACTGCACAGACTGCACACTCACACAGCACAGACTGCACACTCACACAGCACAGACTGCACACTCACACAGCACAGGCTGCACACTCACACGGCACAGGCTGCACACTCACACAGCACAGACTGCACACTCACACAGCACAGAGTGCACACTCACACAGCACAGACTGCACACTCACACAGCACAGGCTGCACACTCACACTGCACAGGCTGCACACTCACAGCACAGACTGCACACTCACACTGCACAGGCTGCACACTCACACAGCACAGAGTGCACACTCACACAGCACAGACTGCACACTCACACAGCACAGACTGCACACTCACACAGCACAGACTGCACACTCACACAGCACAGACTGCACACTCACACTGCACAGACTGCACACTCACACAGCACAGACTGCACACTCACACAGCACAGACTGCACACTCACACTGCACAGGCTGCACACTCACAGCACAGGCTGCACACTCACACAGCACAGACTGCACACTCACACAGCACAGACTGCACACTCACAGCACAGGCTGCTCACTCACACGGCACAGACTGCACACTCACACTGCACAGACTGCACACTCACACAGCACAGGCTGCTCACTCACACGGCACAGACTGCACACTCACACTGCACAGACTGCACACTCACACAGCACAGGCTGCTCACTCACACGGCACAGACTGCACACTCACACTGCACAGACTGCACACTCACACAGCACAGGCTGCTCACTCACACGGCACAGACTGCACACTCACACAGCACAGACTGCACACTCACACAGCACAGGCTGCTCACTCACACGGCACAGACTGCACACTCACACTGCACAGACTGCACACTCACACAGCACAGGCTGCTCACTCACACGGCACAGACTGCACACTCACACTGCACAGACTGCACACTCACACTGCACAGGCTGCACACTCACACAGCACAGACTGCACACTCACACAGCACAGACTGCACACTCACAGCACAGACTGCACACTCACACAGCACAGACTGCACACTCACAGCACAGACTGCACACTCACAGCACAGACTGCACACTCACACAGCACAGACTGCACACTCACACAGCACAGACTGCACACTCACAGCACAGACTGCACACTCACACAGCACAGACTGCAGACTCACAGCACAGGCTGCACACTCACACTGCACAGGCTGCACACTCACACTGCACAGGCTGCACACTCACACTGCACAGGCTGCACACTCACACAGCACAGACTGCACACTCACAGCACAGGCTGCACACTCACACTGCACAGGCTGCACACTCACACAGCACAGACTGCACACTCACACAGCACAGACTGAACACTCACACAGCACAGACTGCACACTCACACAGCACAGACTGCACACTCACACTGCACAGGCTGCACACTCACACTGCACAGGCTGCACACTCACATTGCACAGGCTGCACACTCACACAGCACAGGCTGCACACTCACACTGCACAGGCTGCTCACTCACACGGCACAGACTGCACACTCACAGCACAGACTGCACACTCACAGCACAGACTGCACACTCACAGCACAGACTGCGCACTCACACAGCACAGGCTGCACACTCACACTGCACAGGCTGCACACTCACACTGCACAGGCTGCACACTCACATTGCACAGGCTGCACACTCACACAGCACAGACTGCACACTCACACTGCACAGGCTGCACACTCACACTGCACAGGCTGCACACTCACATTGCACAGGCTGCACACTCACACAGCACAGACTGCACACTCACACTGCACAGGCTGCTCACTCACACGGCACAGACTGCACACTCACACAGCACAGACTGCACACTCACACTGCACAGACTGCGCACTCACATAGCACAGACTGCACACTCACACAGCACAGACTGCACACTCACAACACAGAATGCACACTCACACAGCACAGACTGCACACTCACACAGCACAGACTGCACACTCACACAGCACAGTCTGCACACTCACACTGCACAGACTGCACACTCACACAGCACAGACTGCGCACTCACACAGCACAGACTGCACACTCACACAGCACAGACTGCACACTCACACTGCACAGACTGCACACTCACACAGCACAGGCTGCACACTCACACTGCACAGACTGCACACTCACACAGCACAGACTGCGCACTCACACAGCACAGACTGCACACTCACACAGCACAGGCTGCACACTCACACTGCACAGACTGCGCACTCACATAGCACAGACTGCACACTCACACAGCACAGACTGCACACTCACACAGCACAGACTGCACACTCACACAGCACAGACTGCACACACACAACACAGACTGCACACTCACACAGCACAGACTGCACACTCACACAGCACAGACTGCACACTCACAACACAGAATGCACACTCACACAGCACAGACTGCACACTCACACAGCACAGGCTGCACACTCACACAGCACAGTCTGCACACTCACACTGCACAGACTGCGCACTCACACAGCACAGACTGCACACTCACACAGCACAGGCTGCACACTCACACTGCACAGACTGCGCACTCACATAGCACAGACTGCACACTCACACAGCACAGACTGCACACTCACAACACAGAATGCACACTCACACAGCACAGACTGCACACTCACACAGCACAGACTGCACACTCACACAGCACAGTCTGCACACTCACACTGCACAGACTGCACACTCACACAGCACAGACTGCGCACTCACACAGCACAGACTGCACACTCACACTGCACAGGCTGCACACTCACACAGCACAGGCTGCACACTCACACGGCACAGACTGCACACTCACACAGCACAGTCTGCACACTCACACTGCACAGACTGCACACTCACACAGCACAGTCTGCACACTCACACTGCACAGACTGCACACTCACACAGCACAGACTGCGCACTCACACAGCACAGACTGCACACTCACACTGCACAGACTGCACACTCACACAGCACAGACTGCACACTCACACAGCACAGTCTGCACACTCACACTGCACAGACTGCACACTCACACAGCACAGACTGCGCACTCACACAGCACAGACTGCACACTCACACAGCACAGGCTGCACACTCACACTGCACAGACTGCACACTCACACAGCACAGACTGCACACTCACACAGCACAGGCTGCACACTCACACAGCACAGGCTGCACACTCACACTGCACAGACTGCACACTCACACAGCACAGACTGCACACTCACACAGCACAGACTGCACACTCACACAGCACAGACTGCACACTCACACAGCACAGGCTGCACACTCACACAGCACAGACTGCACACTCACACTGCACAGACTGCACACTCACACAGCACAGACTGCACACTCACACAGCACAGACTGCACACACACACAGCACAGACTGCACACTCACACAGCACAGGCTGCGCACTCACTGCACAGGCTGCACACTCACACTGCACAGACTGCACACTCACACAGCACAGACTGCACACTCACACTGCACAGACTGCACACTCACACTGCACAGGCTGCACACTCACAGCACAGACTGCACACTCACACAGCACAGACTGCACACTCACACAGCACAGACTGCACACTCACACTGCACAGACTGCACACTCACACAGCACAGACTGCACACTCACACAGCACAGACTGCACACACACACAGCACAGACTGCACACTCACACAGCACAGGCTGCGCACTCACTGCACAGGCTGCACACTCACACTGCACAGACTGCACACTCACACAGCACAGACTGCACACTCACACTGCACAGACTGCACACTCACACTGCACAGACTGCACACTCACACTGCACAGGCTGCACACTCACAGCACAGACTGCACACTCACACAGCACAGACTGCACACTCACACTGCACAGACTGCACACTCACACAGCACAGACTGCACACACACACAGCACAGACTGCACACTCACACAGCACAGACTGCACACTCGCACAGCACAGACTGCACACTCACACAGCACAGACTGCACACTCACACTGCACAGACTGCACACTCACACAGCACAGGCTGCGCACTCACTGCACAGGCTGCACACTCACACTGCACAGACTGCACACTCACACAGCACAGACTGCACACTCACACTGCACAGACTGCACACTCACACAGCACAGGCTGCACACTCACACAGCACCGACTGCACACTCACACTGCACAGGCTGCACACTCACAGCACAGACTGCACACTCACACTGCACAGACTGCACACTCACACAGCACAGACTGCACACTCACACAGCACAGACTGCACACTCACACAGCACAGGCTGCACACTCACACTGCACAGACTGCACACTCACACAGCACAGACTGCACACTCACACAGCACAGACTGCACACTCACACAGCACAGGCTGCACACTCACACGGCACAGGCTGCACACTCACACTGCACAGGCTGCACACTCACAGCACAGACTGCACACTCACACAGCACAGGCTGCACACTCACACTGCACAGGCTGCACACTCACAGCACAGACTGCACACTCACACTGCACAGACTGCACACTCACAGCACAGACTGCACACTCACACAGCACAGGCTGCACACTCACACAGCACAGGCTGCACACTCACACGGCACAGACTGCACACTCACACAGCACAGGCTGCACACTCACACAGCACAGACTGCACACTCACACAGCACAGACTGCACACTCACACAGCACAGACTGCACACTCACACAGCACAGACTGCACACTCACACTGCACAGACTGCACACTCACACAGCACAGACTGCACACTCACACAGCACAGACTGCACACTCACACTGCACAGGCTGCACACTCACAGCACAGGCTGCACACTCACACAGCACAGACTGCACACTCACACAGCACAGGCTGCACACTCACACAGCACAGGCTGCTCACTCACACGGCACAGACTGCACACTCACACAGCACAGGCTGCTCACTCACACGGCACAGACTGCACACTCACACTGCACAGACTGCACACTCACACAGCACAGACTGCACACTCACACAGCACAGGCTGCTCACTCACACGGCACAGACTGCACACTCACACAGCACAGACTGCACACTCACACAGCACAGGCTGCTCACTCACACGGCACAGACAGCACACTCACACAGCACAGACTGGACACTCACACTGCACAGAGAGCACACTCACACAGCACAGGCTGCTCACTCACACGGCACAGACTGCACACTCACACAGCACAGACTGCACACTCACACAGCACAGGCTGCACACTCACACAGCACAGACTGCACACTCACACAGCACAGACTGCACACTCACACAGCACAGGCTGCTCACTCACACGGCACAGACTGCACACTCACACTGCACAGACTGCACACTCACACTGCACAGGCTGCACACTCACACAGCACAGACTGCACACTCACACAGCACAGAGAGCACACTCACACAGCACAGGCTGCACACTCACACAGCACCGACTGCACACTCACACAGCACAGACTGCACACTCACACAGCACAGACTGCACACTCACAGCACAGACTGCACACTCACACAGCACAGACTGCACACTCACACAGCACCGACTGCACACTCACACAGCACAGACTGCACACTCACACAGCACAGACTGCACACTCACAGCACAGACTGCACACTCACACAGCACAGACTGCACACTCACACAGCACAGACTGCACACTCACACAGCACAGACTGCACACTCACAGCACAGGCTGCACACTCACACTGCACAGGCTGCACACTCACACTGCACAGGCTGCACACTCACACTGCACAGGCTGCACACTCGCACTGCACAGACTGCACACTCACAGCACAGGCTGCTCACTCACACGGCACAGACTGCACACTCACACAGCACAGGCTGCACACTGACAGCACAGACTGCACACTCACAGCACAGACTGCGCACTCACACAGCACAGGCTGCACACTCACACAGCACAGGCTGCACACTCACAGCACAGACTGCACACTCACACAGCACAGACTGCACACTCACACAGCACAGACTGCACACTCACAGCACAGGCTGCACACTCACACTGCACAGGCTGCACACTCACACTGCACAGGCTGCACACTCACACTGCACAGGCTGCACACTCGCACTGCACAGACTGCACACTCACAGCACAGGCTGCTCACTCACACGGCACAGACTGCACACTCACACAGCACAGGCTGCACACTGACAGCACAGACTGCACACTCACAGCACAGACTGCGCACTCACACAGCACAGGCTGCACACTCACACAGCACAGGCTGCACACTCACACAGCACAGACTGCACACTCACACAGCACAGACTGCGCACTCACAGCACAGGCTGCACACTCACACTGCACAGGCTGCACACTCACACAGCACAGACTGCACACTCACACAGCACAGACTGCACACTCACACAGCACAGGCTGCACACTGACAGCACAGACTGCACACTCACAGCACAGACTGCGCACTCACACAGCACAGGCTGCACACTCACACTGCACAGGCTGCACACTCACACTGCACAGGCTGCACACTCACATTGCACAGGCTGCACACTCACACAGCACAGGCTGCTCACTCACACGGCACAGACTGCACACTCACACAGCACAGACTGCACACTCACACTGCACAGACTGCGCACTCACATAGCACAGACTGCACACTCACACTGCACAGACTGCACACTCACACAGCACAGACTGCACACTCACAGCACAGACTGCACACTCACACAGCACAGACTGCACACTCACACAGCACAGACTGCACACTCACACTGCACAGACTGCACACTCACACAGCACAGACTGCACACTCACACTGCACAGGCTGCACACTCACACTGCACAGACTGCACACTCACACTGCACAGACTGCACACTCACACAGCACAGGCTGCACACTCACACTGCACAGACTGCTCACTCACACGGCACAGACTGCACACTCACACAGCACAGACTGCACACTCACACAGCACAGACTGCACACTCACACAGCACAGACTGCACACTCACACAGCACAGACTGCACACTGACACAGCACAGGCTGCACACTCACACAGCACAGGCTGCACACTCACACTGCACAGACTGCTCACTCACACGGCACAGACTGCACACTCACACAGCACAGACTGCACACTCACACTGCACAGGCTGCACACTCACACAGCACAGACTGCACACTCACACTGCACAGGCTGCACACTCACACAGCACAGGCTGCACACTCACACAGCACAGGCTGCACACTCACACAGCACAGAGAGCACACTCACACAGCACAGGCTGCACACTCACACTGCACAGACTGCACACTCACACAGCACAGGCTGCACACTCACACAGCACAGACTGCACACTCACACAGCACAGACTGCACACTCACAGCACAGACTGCACACTCACACAGCACAGGCTGCACACTCACACAGCACAGACTGCACACTCACACTGCACAGGCTGCACACTCACACTGCACAGGCTGCACACTCACACAGCACAGGCTGCACACTCACACAGCACAGACTGCACACTCACACAGCACAGACTGCACACTCACACAGCACAGGCTGCACACTCACACAGCACAGGCTGCACACTCACACAGCACAGACTGCACACTCACACAGCACAGACTGCACACTCGCACAGCACAGACTGCACACTCACACAGCACAGGCTGCACACTCACACAGCACAGGCTGCACACTCACACAGCACAGACTGCACACTCACACAGCACAGGCTGCACACTCACACAGCACAGACTGCACACTCACACAGCACAGACTGCACACTCACACAGCACAGGCTGCACACTCACACAGCACAGAGAGCACACTCACACAGCACAGACTGCACACTCACACTGCACAGGCTGCACACTCACACAGCACAGGCTGCACACTCACACAGCACAGACTGCACACTCACACAGCACAGGCTGCACACTCACACAGCACAGGCTGCACACTCACACAGCACAGACTGCACACTCACACAGCACAGACTGCACACTCGCACAGCACAGACTGCACACTCACACAGCACAGGCTGCACACTCACACAGCACAGGCTGCACACTCACACAGCACAGACTGCACACTCACACAGCACAGGCTGCACACTCACACAGCACAGACTGCACACTCACACAGCACAGACTGCACACTCACACAGCACAGGCTGCACACTCACACAGCACAGAGAGCACACTCACACAGCACAGACTGCACACTCACACTGCACAGGCTGCACACTCACACAGCACAGGCTGCACACTCACACAGCACAGACTGCACACTCACACTGCACAGGCTGCACACTCACAAAGCACAGAGAGCACACTCACACAGCACAGACTGCACACTCACACTGCACAGGCTGCACACTCACACAGCACAGACTGCACACTCACACAGCACAGAGAGCACACTCACACAGCACAGACTGCACACTCACACAGCACAGAAAGCACACTCACACAGCACAGAGAGCACACTCACACAGCACAGACTGCACACTCACACAGCACAGGCTGCACACTCACAAAGCACAGAGAGCACACTCACACAGCACAGACTGCACACTCACACTGCACAGGCTGCACACTCACACAGCACAGACTGCACACTCACACAGCACAGAGAGCACACTCACACAGCACAGACTGCACACTCACACAGCACAGAAAGCACACTCACACAGCACAGAGAGCACACTCACACAGCACAGACTGCACACTCACACAGCACAGACTGCACACTCACACTGCACAGGCTGCACACTCACACTGCACAGGCTGCACACTCACACTGCACAGGCTGCACACTCACACTGCACAGGCTGCACACTCACACAGCACAGGCTGCTCACTCACACGGCACAGACTGCACACTCACACTGCACAGTCTGCACACTCACACTGCACAGGCTGCACACTCACACAGCACAGAGAGCACACTCACACAGCACAGGCTGCACACTCACACAGCACCGACTGCACACTCACACAGCACAGACTGCACACTCACACAGCACAGAGAGCACACTCACACAGCACAGACTGCACACTCACAGCACAGGCTGCACACTCATACAGCACAGACTGCACACTCACACAGCACAGACTGCACACTCACACAGCACAGACTGCACACTCACACTGCACAGGCTGCACACTCACACTGCACAGGCTGCACACTCACACTGCACAGGCTGCACACTCACACAGCACAGACTGCACACTCACACAGCACAGACTGCACACTCACTGCACAGGCTGCACACTCACACTGCACAGGCTGCACACTCACACTGCACAGACTGCACACTCACACTGCACAGGCTGCACACTCACACTGCACAGGCTGCACACTCACACAGCACAGACTGCACACTCACACTGCACAGACTGCACACTCACACAGCACAGACTGCACACTCACTGCACAGGCTGCACACTCACACTGCACAGGCTGCACACTCACACTGCACAGACTGCACACTCACACTGCACAGGCTGCACACTCACACTGCACAGGCTGCACACTCACACAGCACAGACTGCACACTCACACTGCACAGTCTGCACACTCACACTGCACAGGCTGCACACTCACACAGCACAGAGAGCACACTCACACAGCACAGGCTGCACACTCACACAGCACCGACTGCACACTCACACAGCACAGACTGCACACTCACACAGCACAGAGAGCACACTCACACAGCACAGACTGCACACTCACAGCACAGGCTGCACACTCACACTGCACAGGCTGCACACTCACACTGCACAGGCTGCACACTCACACTGCACAGGCTGCACACTCACACAGCACAGACTGCACACTCACACAGCACAGACTGCACACTCACTGCACAGACTGCACACTCACACTGCACAGACTGCACACTCACACTGCACAGACTGCACACTCACAGCACAGACTGCACACTCACACTGCACAGACTGCACACTCACACAGCACAGAGAGCACACTCACACAGCACAGACTGCACACTCACACAGCACAGACTGCACACTCACACAGCACAGACTGCACACTCACACTGCACAGGCTGCACACTCACACTGCACAGGCTGCTCACTCACACGGCACAGACTGCACACTCACACAGCACAGTCTGCACACTCACACTGCACAGTCTGCACACTCACACTGCACAGGCTGCACACTCACACAGCACAGACTGCACACTCACACAGCACAGAGAGCACACTCACACAGCACAGGCTGCACACTCACACAGCACCGACTGCACACTCACACAGCACAGACTGCACACTCACACAGCACAGAGAGCACACTCACACAGCACAGACTGCACACTCACAGCACAGGCTGCACACTCACACTGCACAGGCTGCACACTCACACTGCACAGGCTGCACACTCACACTGCACAGGCTGCACACTCACACAGCACAGACTGCACACTCACACAGCACAGACTGCACACTCACTGCACAGACTGCACACTCACACTGCACAGACTGCACACTCACACTGCACAGACTGCACACTCACAGCACAGACTGCACACTCACACAGCACAGACTGCACACTCACACGGCACAGACTGCACACTCACACTGCACAGGCTGCACACTCACACAGCACAGACTGCACACTCACACAGCACAGACTGCACACTCACTGCACAGACTGCACACTCACACTGCACAGACTGCACACTCACACAGTACAGGCTGCACACTCACACTGCACAGACTGCACACTCACAGCACAGACTGCACACTCACACAGCACAGACTGCACACTCACACGGCACAGACTGCACACTCACACAGCACAGGCTGCACACTCACACAGCACAGACTGCACACTCACACAGCACAGGCTGCACACTTACACTGCACAGACTGCACACTCACACAGCACTGACTGCACACTCACACTGCACAGACTGCACACTCACACTGCACAGACTGCACACTCACACAGCACAGACTGCACACTCACTGCACAGACTGCACACTCACACAGCACAGACTGCACACTCACACAGCACAGACTGCACACTCACACTGCACAGGCTGCACACGCGCACAGCACAGACTGCACACTCACACTGCACAGACTGCACACTCACACTGCACAGACTGCACACTCACACTGCACAGACTGCACACTCACACAGCACAGACTGCACACTCACACTGCACAGGCTGCACACTCGCACAGCACAGACTGCACACTCACACTGCACAGACTGCACACTCACACAGCACAGACTGCACACTCACACAGCACAGACTGCACACTCACACAGCACAGACTGAACACTCACACTGCACAGACTGCACACTCACACTGCACAGGCTGCACACTCGCACAGCACAGACTGAACACTCACACAGCACAGACTGCACACTCACACTGCACAGACTGCACACTCACACAGCACAGACTGAACACTCACACTGCACAGACTGCACACTCACACTGCACAGGCTGCACACTCGCACAGCACAGACTGCACACTCACACAGCACAGACTGCACACTCACACAGCACAGACTGCACACTCGCACAGCACAGACTGAACACTCACACTGCACAGACTGCACACTCACACTGCACAGACTGAACACTCACACTGCACAGACTGCACACTCACACTGCACAGACTGCACACTCACACTGCACAGGCTGCACACTCGCACAGCACAGACTGAACACTCACACTGCACAGACTGCACACTCACACAGCACAGACTGAACACTCACACAGCACAGACTGCACACTCACACTGCACAGGCTGCACACTCGCACAGCACAGACTGCACACTCACACTGCACAGACTGCACACTCACACAGCACAGACTGCACACTCACACAGCACAGACTGCACACTCACACAGCACAGACTGCACACTCACACAGCACAGACTGCACACTCACACTGCACAGGCTGCACACTCGCACAGCACAGACTGCACACTCACACAGCACAGACTGCACACTCACACTGCACAGACTGCACACTCACACTGCACAGGCTGCACACTCGCACAGCACAGACTGAACACTCACACAGCACAGACTGCACACTCACACTGCACAGACTGCACACTCACACAGCACAGACTGAACACTCACACTGCACAGGCTGCACACTCGCACAGCACAGACTGCACACTCACACTGCACAGACTGCACACTCACACAGCACAGACTGCACACTCACACTGCACAGACTGCACACTCACACTGCACAGGCTGCACACTCGCACAGCACAGACTGCACACTCACACAGCACAGACTGCACACTCACACAGCACAGACTGCACACTCACACTGCACAGGCTGCACACTCACACTGCACAGACTGAACACTCACACTGCACAGGCTGCACACTCGCACAGCACAGACTGAACACTCACACAGCACAGACTGAACACTCACACTGCACAGGCTGCACACTCGCACAGCACAGACTGAACACTCACACTGCACAGACTGCACACTCACACTGCACAGGCTGCACACTCGCACAGCACAGGCTGCACACTCACACTGCACAGGCTGCACACTCACACTGCACAGACTGCACACTCACACAGCACAGACTGAACACTCACACTGCACAGGCTGCACACTCGCACAGCACAGGCTGCACACTCACACTGCACAGGCTGCACACTCACACTGCACAGACTGAACACTCACACTGCACAGGCTGCACACTCGCACAGCACAGACTGAACACTCACACAGCACAGACTGAACACTCACACTGCACAGGCTGCACACTCGCACAGCACAGACTGAACACTCACACTGCACAGACTGCACACTCACACTGCACAGGCTGCACACTCACACAGCACAGACTGCACACTCACACAGCACAGACTGAACACTCACACTGCACAGACTGCACACTCACACTGCACAGGCTGCACACTCGCACAGCACAGACTGAACACTCACACTGCACAGACTGCACACTCACACTGCACAGGCTGCACACTCGCACAGCACAGACTGAACACTCACACAGCACAGACTGCACACTCACACTGCACAGGCTGCACACTCACACAGCACAGACTGCACACTCACACTGCACAGGCTGCACACTCACACAGCACAGACTGCACACTCGCACAGCACAGGCTGAACACTCACACTGCACAGGCTGCACACTCGCACAGCACAGACTGAACACTCACACTGCACAGACTGCACACTCACACTGCACAGGCTGCACACTCGCACAGCACAGACTGAACACTCACACTGCACAGGCTGCACACTCGCACAGCACAGGCTGCACACTCGCACAGCACAGACTGAACACTCACACAGCACAGACTGCACACTCACACAGCACAGACTGAACACTCACACAGCACTGACTGCACACTCACACAGCACAGACTGCACACTCACACAGCACTGACTGCACACTCACACAGCACAGACTGCACACTCACACAGCACAGACTGCACACTCACACAGCACAGACTGCACACTCACACAGCACAGACTGCACACTCACACAGCACAGACTGCACACTCACACAGCACAGACTGCACACTCACATAGCACAGACTGCACACTCACAGCACAGACTGCACACTCACACAGCACAGACTGCACACTCACAGCACAGACTGCACACTCACACAGCACTGACTGCACACTCACACAGCACAGACTGCACACTCACACAGCACTGACTGCACACTCACACAGCACAGACTGCACACTCACACAGCACAGACTGCACACTCACACAGCACAGACTGCACACTCACACAGCACAGACTGCACACTCACACAGCACAGACTGCACACTCACACAGCACAGACTGAACACTCACACAGCACAGACTGCACACTGACACTGCACAGACTGCACACTCACACTGCACAGGCTGCACACTCACACTGCACAGGCTGCACACTCACACTGCACAGACTGAACACTCACACAGCACAGACTGCACACTCACACAGCACAGACTGAACACTCACACTGCACAGACTGCACACTCACACAGCACAGACTGCACACTCACACTGCACAGACTGCACACTCACACTGCACAGACTGCACACTCACACTGCACAGGCTGCACACTCGCACAGCACAGACTGAACACTCACACTGCACAGACTGCACACTCACACTGCACAGACTGCACACTCACACTGCACAGGCTGCACACTCGCACAGCACAGACTGAACACTCACACTGCACAGACTGCACACTCACACAGCACAGACTGCACACTCACACTGCACAGGCTGCACACTCGCACAGCACAGACTGAACACTCACACAGCACAGACTGAACACTCACACTGCACAGACTGCACACTCACACTGCACAGACTGCACACTCACACTGCACAGACTGCACACTCACACTGCACAGGCTGCACACTCGCACAGCACAGACTGAACACTCACACAGCACAGACTGCACACTCACACAGCACAGACTGAACACTCACACAGCACAGACTGAACACTCACACTGCACAGGCTGCACACTCACACTGCACAGACTGAACACTCACACTGCACAGGCTGCACACTCACACAGCACAGACTGCACACTCACACAGCACAGACTGCACACTCACACAGCACAGACTGAACACTCACACAGCACAGACTGAACACTCACACTGCACAGGCTGCACACTCACACTGCACAGACTGAACACTCACACTGCACAGGCTGCACACTCACACTGCACAGACTGCACACTCACACTGCACAGACTGAACACTCACACTGCACAGACTGAACACTCACACAGCACAGACTGAACACTCACACTGCACAGGCTGCACACTCACACTGCACAGACTGAACACTCACACTGCACAGACTGCACACTCACACTGCACAGGCTGCACACTCGCACAGCACAGACTGAACACTCACACTGCACAGACTGCACACTCACACAGCACAGACTGCACACTCACACTGCACAGGCTGCACACTCGCACAGCACAGACTGAACACTCACACAGCACAGACTGAACACTCACACTGCACAGACTGCACACTCACACTGCACAGACTGCACACTCACACTGCACAGACTGCACACTCACACTGCACAGGCTGCACACTCGCACAGCACAGACTGAACACTCACACAGCACAGACTGCACACTCACACAGCACAGACTGAACACTCACACAGCACAGACTGAACACTCACACTGCACAGGCTGCACACTCACACTGCACAGACTGAACACTCACACTGCACAGGCTGCACACTCACACAGCACAGACTGCACACTCACACAGCACAGACTGCACACTCACACAGCACAGACTGAACACTCACACAGCACAGACTGAACACTCACACTGCACAGGCTGCACACTCACACTGCACAGACTGAACACTCACACTGCACAGGCTGCACACTCACACTGCACAGACTGCACACTCACACTGCACAGGCTGCACACTCGCACAGCACAGACTGAACACTCACACTGCACAGACTGCACACTCACACTGCACAGGCTGCACACTCGCACAGCACAGACTGAACACTCACACAGCACAGACTGCACACTCACACTGCACAGACTGCACACTCACACAGCACAGACTGAACACTCACACTGCACAGACTGCACACTCACACAGCACAGACTGCACACTCACACAGCAGACTGAACACTCACACAGCACAGACTGCACACTCACACTGCACAGACTGCACACTCACACAGCACAGACTGAACACTCACACTGCACAGGCTGCACACTCACACTGCACAGACTGAACACTCACACTGCACAGACTGCACACTCACACTGCACAGGCTGCACACTCGCACAGCACAGACTGCACACTCACACTGCACAGGCTGCACACTCGCACAGCACAGACTGAACACTCACACTGCACAGACTGCACACTCACACTGCACAGACTGCACACTCACACAGCAGACTGAACACTCACACAGCACAGACTGCACACTCACACAGCACAGACTGCACACTCACACAGCACAGACTGAACACTCACACAGCACAGACTGAACACTCACACTGCACAGACTGCACACTCACACTGCACAGACTGAACACTCACACTGCACAGGCTGCACACTCACACTGCACAGGCTGCACACTCGCACAGCACAGGCTGCACACTCACACTGCACAGACTGCACACTCACACAGCAGACTGAACACTCACACAGCACAGACTGCACACTCACACAGCACAGACTGCACACTCACACAGCACAGACTGAACACTCACACAGCACAGACTGAACACTCACACTGCACAGACTGCACACTCACACTGCACAGACTGAACACTCACACTGCACAGGCTGCACACTCGCACAGCACAGGCTGCACACTCACACTGCACAGACTGCACACTCACACAGCACAGACTGCACACTCACACAGCACAGGCTGCACACTCGCACAGCACAGACTGCACACTCACACAGCACAGACTGCACACTCACACGGCACAAGCTGCACACTCACACAGCACAGACTGAACACTCACACTGCACAGGCTGCACACTCGCACAGCACAGACTGCACACTCACACAGCACAGACTGCACACTCACACGGCACAAGCTGCACACTCACACAGCACAGACTGCACACTCACAGCACAGACTGAACACTCACACTGCACAGGCTGCACACTCACACAGCACAGACTGCACACTCACACAGCACAGGCTGCACACTCACACAGCACAGACTGCACACTCACACAGCACAGACTGCACACTCACACAGCACAGGCTGCACACTCACACAGCACAGACTGCACACTCACAGCACAGACTGCACACTCGCACAGCACAGACTGCACACTCACAACACAGACTGAACACTCACACAGCACAGACTGCACACTCACACAGCACAGACTGCACACTCACACAGCACAGACTGCACACTCACACTGCACAGACTGCACACTCACACTGCACAGACTGCACACTCGCACAGCACAGACTGCACACTCACACAGCACAGACTGCACACTCACAGCACAGACTGAACACTCACACAGCACAGACTGCACACTCGCACAGCACAGACTGCACACTCACACAGCACAGACTGCACACTCACACTGCACAGACTGCACACTCACACTGCACAGACTGCACACTCGCACAGCACAGACTGCACACTCACACAGCACAGACTGCACACTCACACTGCACAGACTGCACACTCACACTGCACAGGCTGCACACTCGCACAGCACAGACTGCACACTCACACAGCACAGACTGCACACTCACACTGCACAGACTGCACACTCACACAGCACAGACTGCACACTCACACAGCACAGACTGCACACTCACACAGCACAGACTGCACACTCGCACAGCACAGACTGCACACTCACACTGCACAGGCTGCACACTCGCACAGCACAGACTGCACACTCACACAGCACAGACTGCACACTCACACTGCACAGACTGCACACTCACACAGCACAGACTGCACACTCACACAGCACAGACTGCACACTCACACAGCACAGACTGCACACTCGCACAGCACAGACTGCACACTCACACTGCACAGACTGCACACTCGCACAGCACAGACTGCACACTCACACAGCACAGACTGCACACTCACACTGCACAGACTGCACACTCGCACAGCACAGACTGCACACTCGCACAGCACAGACTGCACACTCGCACAGCACAGACTGCACACTCACACAGCACAGACTGCACACTCACACTGCACAGACTGCACACTCACACAGCACAGACTGCACACTCACACGGCACAGACTGCACACTCACACTGCACAGGCTGCACACTCACACAGCACAGACTGCACACTCACACAGCACAGACTGCACACTCACACTGCACAGACTGCACACTCACACAGCACAGACTGCACACTCACACAGCACAGACTGCACACTCACACTGCACAGGCTGCACACTCACACTGCACAGACTGCACACTCACACTGCACAGACTGCACACTCACACAGCACAGACTGAACACTCACACTGCACAGGCTGCACACTCACACAGCACAGACTGAACACTCACACAGCACAGACTGCACACTCACACTGCACAGACTGCACACTCACACTGCACAGACAGCACACTCACACAGCACAGACTGCACACTCACACAGCACAGACTGCACACTCACACAGCACAGACTGCACACTCACAGCACAGACTGCACACTCACACAGCACAGACTGCACACTCACACAGCACAGACTGAACACTCACACAGCACAGACTGCACACTCACACAGCACAGACTGCACACTCACACTGCACAGACTGCACACTCACACTGCACAGACTGCACACTCACACAGCACAGACTGCACACTCACACAGCACAGACTGCACACTCACACAGCACAGACTGCACACTCACACTGCACAGACTGCACACTCACACAGCACAGACTGCACACTCACACAGCACAGACTGCACACTCACACTGCACAGACTGCACACTCACACAGCACAGACTGCACACTCACACAGCACAGACTGCACACTCACACAGCACAGACTGCACACTCACACAGCACAGACTGAACACTCACACAGCACAGACTGCACACTCACACAGCACAGACTGCACACTCACACAGCACAGACTGCACACTCACACAGCACAGGCTGCACACTCACACAGCACAGACTGCACACTCACACAGCACAGAGAGCACACTCACAGCACAGACTGCACACTCACAGCACAGGCTGCACACTCACACTGCACAGGCTGCACACTCACACTGCACAAGCTGCACACTCACACAGCACAGACTGCACACTCACACAGCACAGACTGCACACTCACTGCACAGACTGCACACTCACACTGCACAGACTGCACACTCACACAGCACAGGCTGCACACTCACACTGCACAGACTGCACACTCACAGCACAGACTGCACACTCACATAGCACAGACTGCACACTCACACGGCACAGACTGCACACTCACACTGCACATGCTGCACACTCACACAGCACAGACTGCACACTCACACAGCACAGACTGCACACTCACTGCACAGACTGCACACTCACACTGCACAGACTGCACACTCACAGCACAGACTGCACACTCACACAGCACAGACTGCACACTCACACTGCACAGGCTGCACACTCACACAGCACAGACTGCACACTCACACAGCACAGACTGCACACTCACACAGCACAGACTGCACACTCACACAGCACAGACTGCACACTCACACAGCACAGACTGCACACTCACTGCACAGACTGCACACTCACACTGCACAGACTGCACACTCACACAGTACAGGCTGCACACTCACACTGCACAGACTGCACACTCACACAGCACAGACTGCACACTCACACAGCACAGACTGCACACTCACTGCACAGACTGCACACTCACACTGCACAGACTGCACACTCACACTGCACAGGCTGCACACTCACACAGCACAGACTGCACACTCACACAGCACAGACTGCACACTCACACGGCACAGACTGCACACTCACACAGCACAGACTGCACACTCACACAGCACAGACTGCACACTCACTGCACAGACTGCACACTCACACTGCACAGACTGCACACTCACACAGTACAGGCTGCACACTCACACTGCACAGACTGCACACTCACAGCACAGACTGCACACTCACACAGCACAGACTGCACACTCACACGGCACAGACTGCACACTCACACAGCACAGGCTGCACACTCACACAGCACAGACTGCACACTCACACGGCACAGACTGCACACTCACACAGCACAGACTGCACACTCACACAGCACAGACTGCACACTCACACAGCACAGGCTGCACACTTACACTGCACAGACTGCACACTCACACAGCACTGACTGCACACTCACACTGCACAGACTGCACACTCACACTGCACAGACTGCACACTCACACTGCACAGACTGCACACTCACACAGCACAGACTGCACACTCACTGCACAGACTGCACACTCACACAGCACAGACTGCACACTCACACAGCACAGACTGCACACTCACACTGCACAGGCTGCACACGCGCACAGCACAGACTGCACACTCACACTGCACAGACTGCACACTCACACTGCACAGACTGCACACTCACACTGCACAGACTGCACACTCACACAGCACAGACTGCACACTCACACTGCACAGGCTGCACACTCGCACAGCACAGACTGCACACTCACACAGCACAGACTGCACACTCACACAGCACAGACTGCACACTCGCACAGCACAGACTGCACACTCACACTGCACAGACTGAACACTCACACAGCACAGACTGCACACTCACACAGCACAGACTGCACACTCACACAGCACAGACTGCACACTCACACTGCACAGACTGCACACTCGCACAGCACAGACTGCACACTCACACAGCACAGACTGCACACTCACAGCACAGACTGAACACTCACACTGCACAGGCTGCACACTCACACAGCACAGACTGCACACTCACACAGCACAGACTGCACACTCACAGCACAGACTGAACACTCACACTGCACAGGCTGCACACTCACACAGCACAGACTGCACACTCACACTGCACAGGCTGCACACTCACACAGCACAGACTGCACACTCACAACACAGACTGAACACTCACACAGCACAGACTGCACACTCGCACAGCACAGACTGCACACTCACACAGCACAGACTGCACACTCACACTGCACAGACTGCACACTCACACTGCACAGACTGCACACTCGCACAGCACAGACTGCACACTCACACAGCACAGACTGCACACTCACAGCACAGACTGAACACTCACACAGCACAGACTGCACACTCGCACAGCACAGACTCCACACTCACACAGCACAGACTGCACACTCACACTGCACAGACTGCACACTCACACTGCACAGACTGCACACTCGCACAGCACAGACTGCACACTCACACAGCACAGACTGCACACTCACACTGCACAGACTGCACACTCGCACAGCACAGACTGCACACTCACACAGCACAGACTGCACACTCACACTGCACAGACTGCACACTCACACAGCACAGACTGCACACTCACACAGCACAGACTGCACACTCACACTGCACAGACTGCACACTCACACTGCACAGACTGCACACTCACACAGCACAGACTGAACACTCACACTGCACAGGCTGCACACTCACACAGCACAGACTGAACACTCACACAGCACAGACTGCACACTCACACTGCACAGACTGCACACTCACACTGCACAGACAGCACACTCACACAGCACAGACTGCACACTCACACAGCACAGACTGCACACTCACACAGCACAGACTGCACACTCACAGCACAGACTGCACACTCACACAGCACAGACTGAACACTCACACAGCACAGACTGCACACTCACAACACAGACTGCACACTCACACAGCACAGACTGCACACTCACACAGCACAGGCTGCACACTCACACAGCACAGACAGCACACTCACACAGCACAGACTGAACACTCACACAGCACAGACTGCACACTCACACTGCACAGACTGCACACTCACACTGCACAGACTGCACACTCACACAGCACAGACTGCACACTCACACAGCACAGACTGCACACTCACACAGCACAGACTGCACACTCACACTGCACAGACTGCACACTCACACTGCACAGACTGCACACTCACACAGCACAGACTGCACACTCACACTGCACAGACTGCACACTCACACAGCACAGACTGCACACTCACACAGCACAGACTGCACACTCACACAGCACAGACTGCACACTCACACAGCACAGACTGCACACTCACACAGCACAGACTGCACACTCACACTGCACAGACTGCACACTCACACAGCACAGACTGAACACTCACACAGCACAGACTGCACACTCACACTGCACAGACTGAACACTCACACAGCACAGACTGCACACTCACACAGCACAGGCTGCACACTCACACAGCACAGACTGCACACTCACACAGCACAGACTGCACACTCACACTGCACAGACTGAACACTCACACAGCACAGACTGCACACTCACACAGCACAGGCTGCACACTCACACAGCACAGGCTGCACACTCACACAGCACAGACTGCACACTCACACTGCACAGACTGCACACTCACACTGCACAGACTGAACACTCACACAGCACAGACTGCACACTCACACTGCACAGACTGAACACTCACACTGCACAGACTGCACACTCACACAGCACAGACTGCACACTCACACTGCACAGGCTGCACACTCACACAGCACAGACTGCACACTCACACAGCACAGACTGCACACTCACTGCACAGACAGCACACTCACAGCACAGACTGAACACTCACACAGCACAGGCTGCACACTCACACAGCACAGACTGCACACTCACACAGCACAGACAGCACACTCACACAGCACAGACTGCACACTCACACAGCACAGACTGCACACTCACACAGCACAGACAGCACGCTCACACAGCACAGACTGCACACTCACACAGCACAGACTGCACACTCACATAGCACAGACTGCACACTCACACAGCACAGACTGCACACTCACACAGCACAGACTGCACACTCACACAGCACAGACTGCACACTCACACTGCACAGGCTGCACACTCACACAGCACAGACTGCACACTCACACAGCACAGACTGCACACTCACTGCACAGACTGAACACTCACACAGCACAGACTGCACACTCACACAGCACAGACTGCACACTCACACTGCACAGGCTGCACACTCACACTGCACAGGCTGCACACTCACAGCACAGACTGCACACTCACAGCACAGACTGAACACTCACACAGCACAGACTGCACACTCACACAGCACAGACAGCACACTCACACAGCACAGACTGCACACTCACACAGCACAGACTGCACACTCACTGCACAGGCTGCACACTCACACAGCACAGACTGCACACTCACACAGCACAGACAGCACACTCACACAGCACAGACTGCACACTCACACAGCACAGGCTGCACACTCACAGCACAGACTGCACACTCACACAGCACAGACTGCACACTCACACAGCACAGACAGCACACTCACACAGCACAGACTGCACACTCACACAGCACAGACTGCACACTCACACAGCACAGACAGCACGCTCACACAGCACAGACTGCACACTCACACAGCACAGACTGAACACTCACACAGCACAGACTGCACACTCACACAGCACAGACTGCACACTCACACTGCACAGGCTGCACACTCACACAGCACAGACTGCACACTCACACAGCACAGACTGCACACTCACACTGCACAGGCTGCACACTCACACAGCACAGACTGCACACTCACACAGCACAGACTGCACACTCACTGCACAGACTGAACACTCACACAGCACAGACTGCACACTCACACAGCACAGACTGCACACTCACACTGCACAGGCTGCACACTCACACTGCACAGGCTGCACACTCACAGCACAGACTGCACACTCACAGCACAGACTGAACACTCACACAGCACAGGCTGCACACTCACACAGCACAGACTGCACACTCACACAGCACAGACAGCACACTCACACAGCACAGACTGCACACTCACACAGCACAGACTGCACACTCACTGCACAGACTGCACACTCACACAGCACAGACTGAACACTCACACAGCACAGGCTGCACACTCACAACACAGACTGCACACTCACTGCACAGACAGCACACTCACACAGCACAGACTGCACACTCACACAGCACAGACTGCACACTCACACTGCACAGACTGCACACTCACACTGCACAGGCTGCACACTCACACAGCACAGACAGCACACTCACACAGCACAGGCTGCACACTCACAGCACAGGCTGCACACTCACACGGCACAGGCTGCACACTCACACTGCACAGGCTGCACACTCACACTGCACAGGCTGCACACTCACACAGCACAGACTGAACACTCACAGCACAGGCTGCACACTCACACTGCACAGGCTGCACACTCACACAGCACAGACTGCACACTCACAGCACAGGCTGCACACTCACACAGCACAGACTGCACACTCACACAGCACAGACTGCACACTCACAGCACAGGCTGCAGACTCACACAGCACAGACTGCACACTCACAGCACAGACTGAACACTCACACAGCACAGACTGCACACTCACACAGCACAGACTGCACACTCACAGCACAGGCTGCACACTCACACAGCACAGACTGCACACTCACAGCACAGACTGAACACTCACACAGCACAGACTGAACACTCACACAGCACAGGCTGCACACTGACACAGCACAGACTGCACACTCACACAGCACAGACTGCACACTCACACAGCACAGACTGCACACTCACAGCACAGGCTGCACACTCACACAGCACAGACTGCACACTCACAGCACAGACTGAACACTCACACAGCACAGACTGAACACTCACACAGCACAGGCTGCACACTGACACAGCACAGGCTGCACACTCACACTGCACAGGCTGCACACTCACACTGCACAGGCTGCACACTCACACAGCACAGGCTGCACACTCACACAGCACAGACTGCACACTCACAGCACAGGCTGCACACTCACACTGCACAGGCTGCACACTCACAGCACAGGCTGCACACTCACACAGCACAGGCTGCACACTGACACAGCACAGGCTGCACACTCACAGCACAGGCTGCACACTCACACAGCACAGACTGCACACTCACAGCACAGGCTGCACACTCACACTGCACAGACTGCACACTCACACAGCACAGACTGCACACTCACAGCACAGACTGCACACTCACACTGCACAGACTGCACACTCACACTGCACAGACTGCACACTCACACTGCACAGACTGCACACTCACAGCACAGACTGCACACTCACACTGCACAGACTGCACACTCACAGCACAGACTGCACACTCACACTGCACAGACTGCACACTCACACTGCACAGACTGCACACTCACACAGCACAGGCTGCACACTCACACAGCACAGACTGCACACTCACACAGCACAGACTGCACACTCACACAGCACAGGCTGCACACTCACACAGCACAGACTGCACACTCACACAGCACAGGCTGCACACTCACACGGCACAGACTGCACACTCACACAGCACAGACTGCACACTCACACAGCACAGGCTGCACACTCACACTGCACAGACTGCACACTCACACAGCACAGACTGCACACTCACACTGCACAGACTGCACACTCACACTGCACAGACTGCACATTCACACAGCACAGACTGCACACTCACAGCACAGACTGCACACTCACACAGCACAGACTGCACACTCACACAGCACAGACTGCACACTCACACTGCACAGACTGCACACTCACACAGCACAGGCTGCACACTCACACAGCACAGACTGCACACTCACACAGCACAGACTGCACACTCACACAGCACAGACTGAACACTCACACTGCACAGGCTGCACACTCACACAGCACAGACTGCACTCTCACACGGCACAGACTGCACACTCACACTGCACATGCTGCACACTCACACAGCACAGACTGCACACTCACACTGCACATGCTGCACACTCACACGGCACAGACTGCACACTCGCACTGCACAGGCTGCACACTCACACAGCACAGACTGCACACTCACACAGCACAGACTGCACACTCACTGCACAGACTGCACACTCACACTGCACAGACTGCACACTCACACAGTACAGGCTGCACACTCACACTGCACAGACTGCACACTCTCAGCACAGACTGCACACTCACACAGCACAGACTGCACACTCACACGGCACAGACTGCACACTCACACAGCACAGACTGCACACTCACACAGCACAGACTGCACACTCACTGCACAGACTGCACACTCACACTGCACAGACTGCACACTCACACAGTACAGGCTGCACACTCACACTGCACAGACTGCACACTCACAGCACAGACTGCACACTCACACAGCACAGACTGCACACTCACACGGCACAGACTGCACACTTACACTGCACAGACTGCACACTCACACAGCACTGACTGCACACTCACACTGCACAGACTGCACACTCACACTGCACAGACTGCACACTCACACTGCACAGACTGCACACTCACACAGCACAGACTGCACACTCACTGCACAGACTGCACACTCACACAGCACAGACTGCACACTCACACAGCACAGGCTGCACACTCGCACAGCACAGACTGCACACTCACACAGCACAGACTGCACACTCACACAGCACAGACTGCACACTCACACAGCACAGACTGCACACTCACACTGCACAGGCTGCACACTCGCACAGCACAGACTGCACACTCACACAGCACAGACTGAACACTCACACTGCACAGGCTGCACACTCACACAGCACAGACTGCACACTCACACAGCACAGACTGCACACTCACACAGCACAGACTGCACACTCACACAGCACAGACTGCACACTCACACAGCACAGACTGCACACTCACACAGCACAGACTGCACACTCACACAGCACAGACTGCACACTCACACTGCACAGACTGCACACTCACACAGCACAGACTGCACACTCACACAGCACAGACTGAACACTCACACAGCACAGGCTGCACACTCACACAGCACAGACTGCACACTCACACAGCACAGACTGCACACTCACACAGCACAGACTGCACACTCACACAGCACAGACTGCACACTCACACTGCACAGACTGCACACTCACACAGCACAGACTGCACACTCACACAGCACAGACTGCACACTCACACAGCACAGACTGCACACTCACACAGCACAGACTGAACACTCACACTGCACAGGCTGCGCACTCACACAGCACAGACTGCACACTCACACAGCACAGACTGCACACTCACAGCACAGACTGCACACTCACACAGCACAGACTGCACACTCACACAGCACAGACTGCACACTCACACAGCACAGACTGCACACTCACAGCACAGACTGCACACTCACACAGCACAGACTGCACACTCACACAGCACAGACTGCACACTCACACAGCACAGACTGTACACTCACACAGCACAGGCTGCACACTCACACAGCACAGACTGCACACTCACAGCACAGACTGCACACTCACACTGCACAGGCTGCACACTCGCACAGCACAGACTGCACACTCACACAGCACAGACTGCACACTCACACAGCACAGACTGAACACTCACACTGCACAGGCTGCACACTCACACAGCACAGACTGCACACTCACAGCACAGACTGAACACTCACACTGCACAGGCTGCACACTCACACTGCACAGACTGAACACTCACACAGCACAGACTGCACACTCACACTGCACAGGCTGCACACTCACACAGCACAGACTGCACACTCACAACACAGACTGAACACTCACACAGCACAGACTGCACACTCACACAGCACAGACTGAACACTCACACAGCACAGACTGCACACTCACACTGCACAGACTGCACACTCACACAGCACAGACTGCACACTCACACGGCACAGACTGCACACTCGCACAGCACAGACTGCACACTCACACAGCACAGACTGAACACTCACACAGCACAGACTGCACACTCACACTGCACAGACTGCACACTCACACAGCACAGACTGCACACTCACACAGCACAGACTGAACACTCACACAGCACAGACTGCACACTCACACTGCACAGACTGCACACTCACACAGCACAGACTGCACACTCACACAGCACAGACTGCACACTCGCACAGCACAGACTGCACACTCACACAGCACAGACTGAACACTCACACAGCACAGACTGCACACTCACACTGCACAGACTGCACACTCACACAGCACAGACTGCACACTCACACAGCACAGACTGAACACTCACACAGCACAGACTGCACACTCACACTGCACAGACTGCACACTCACACAGCACAGACTGCACACTCACACAGCACAGACTGCACACTCACAGCACAGACTGCACACTCACACAGCACAGACTGCACACTCACACAGCACAGACTGCACACTCACACAGCACAGACTGCACACTCACACAGCACAGACTGCACACTCGCACAGCACAGACTGCACACTCACACAGCACAGACTGCACACTCACACTGCACAGACTGCACACTCGCACAGCACAGACTGCACACTCGCACAGCACAGACTGCACACTCACAGCACAGACTGAACACTCACACAGCACAGACTGCACACTCGCACAGCACAGACTGCACACTCACACAGCACAGACTGCACACTCACACTGCACAGACTGCACACTCACACTGCACAGACTGCACACTCACACTGCACAGACTGCACACTCGCACAGCACAGACTGCACACTCGCACAGCACAGACTGCACACTCACAGCACAGACTGAACACTCACACAGCACAGACTGCACACTCGCACAGCACAGACTGCACACTCACACAGCACAGACTGCACACTCACACTGCACAGACTGCACACTCACACTGCACAGACTGCACACTCGCACAGCACAGACTGCACACTCACACAGCACAGACTGCACACTCACACTGCACAGACTGCACACTCACACTGCACAGGCTGCACACTCGCACAGCACAGACTGCACACTCACACAGCACAGACTGCACACTCACAGAGCACAGACTGCACACTCACACAGCACAGACTGCACACTCACACTGCACAGACTGCACACTCACACTGCACAGACTGCACACTCACACTGCACAGACTGCACACTCACACAGCACAGACTGCACACTCACACAGCACAGACTGCACACTCACACAGCACAGACTGCACACTCACACAGCACAGACTGCACACTCACACTGCACAGACTGCACACTCACAGCACAGACTGCACACTCACACAGCACAGACTGCACACTCACACAGCACAGACTGCACACTCACACAGCACAGACTGCACACTCACACAGCACAGACTGCACACTCACACTGCACAGACTGCACACTCACAGCACAGACTGCACACTCACACAGCACAGACTGCACACTCACACAGCACAGACTGCACACTCACACAGCACAGACTGCACACTCACAGCACAGACTGCACACTCACACAGCACAGACTGCACACTCACACAGCACAGACTGCACACTCACACAGCACAGACTGCACACTCACAGCACAGACTGCACACTCACACAGCACAGACTGCACACTCACACAGCACAGAGAGCACCCTCACACAGCACAGACTGCACACTCGCACAGCACAGACTGCACACTCACACAGCACAGACTGCACACTCACACTGCACAGACTGCACACTCACACAGCACAGACTGCACACTCACACAGCACAGACTGCACACTCACACTGCACAGACTGCACACTCACACAGCACAGACTGCACACTCACACAGCACAGACTGCACACTCACACAGCACAGACTGCACACTCACACAGCACAGACTGAACACTCACACAGCACAGACTGCACACTCACACTGCACAGACTGCACACTCACACAGCACAGACTGCACACTCACACAGCACAGACTGCACACTCACACAGCACAGACTGCACACTCACACAGCACAGACTGAACACTCACACAGCACAGACTGCACACTCACACTGCACAGACTGAACACTCACACAGCACAGACTGCACACTCACACTGCACAGACTGAACACTCACACAGCACAGACTGCACACTCACACTGCACAGACTGAACACTCACACAGCACAGACTGCACACTCACACAGCACAGACTGCACACTCACACAGCACAGACTGCACACTCACACTGCACAGACTGCACACTCACACAGCACAGACTGCACACTCACACAGCACAGACTGCACACTCACACAGCACAGACTGCACACTCACACAGCACAGACTGAACACTCACACAGCACAGACTGCACACTCACACAGCACAGACTGAACACTCACACAGCACAGACTGAACACTCACACAGCACAGACTGAACACTCACACAGCACAGACTGCGCACTCACACAGCACAGACTGACCACTCACACAGCACAGACTGAACACTCACACAGCACAGACTGACACTCACACAGCACAGACTGAACACTCACACAGCACAGACTGAACACTCACACAGCACAGACTGACACTCACACAGCACAGACTGAACACTCACACTGCACAGACTGCGCACTCACACAGCACAGACTGCACACTCACACAGCACAGACTGAACACTCACACAGCACAGACTGAACACTCACACAGCACAGACTGACACTCACACAGCACAGACTGAACACTCACACAGCACAGACTGAACACTCACACAGCACAGACTGAACACTCACACAGCACAGGCTGCACACTCACACTGCACAGACTGCGCACTCACACAGCACAGACTGCACACTCACACAGCACAGACTGCACACTCACACAGCACAGACTGAACACTCACACAGCACAGACTGCACACTCACACAGCACAGACTGCACACTCACACAGCACAGACTGCACACTCACACAGCACAGACTGAACACTCACACAGCACAGACTGCACACTCACACAGCACAGACTGCACACTCACACGGCACAGACTGCACACTCACACAGCACAGACTGCACACTCGCACAGCACAGACTGCACACTCACACAGCACAGACTGCACACTCACACGGCACAGACTGAACACTCACACAGCACAGACTGAACACTCACACAGCACAGACTGAACACTCACACAGCACAGGCTGCACACTCACAGCACAGACTTCACACTCACACAGCACAGACTGCACACTCGCACGGCACAGGCTGCACACTCACACGGCACAGACTGAACACTCACACAGCACAGACTGAACACTCACACTGCACAGACTGCGCACTCACACTGCACAGACTGCGCACTCACACAGCACAGACTGCACACTCACACAGCACAGACTGCACACTCACACAGCACAGACTGCACACTCACACAGCACAGACTGCACACTCACACAGCACAGACTGCACACTCACACAGCACAGACTGAACACTCACACAGCACAGACAGCACACTCACACAGCACAGACTGCACACTCACACAGCACAGGCTGCACACTCACACTGCACAGACTGAACACTCACACAGCACAGGCTGCACACTCACACTGCACAGACTTCACACTCACACAGCACAGACAGCACACTCACACAGCACAGACTGCACACTCACACAGCACAGGCTGCACACTCACACTGCACAGACTGAACACTCACACAGCACAGACTGCACACTCACACAGCACAGACTGAACACTCACACAGCACAGGCTGCACACTCACACTGCACAGACTGCGCACTCACACAGCACAGACTGCACACTCACACAGCACAGACTGCACACTCACACAGCACAGACTGAACACTCACACAGCACAGACTGCACACTCACACAGCACAGACTGCACACTCACACAGCACAGACTGAACACTCACACAGCACAGACTGCACACTCACACAGCACAGACTGCACACTCACACGGCACAGACTGCACACTCACACAGCACAGACTGCACACTCACACAGCACAGACTGCACACTCGCACAGCACAGACTGCACACTCACACAGCACAGACTGCACACTCACACGGCACAGACTGAACACTCACACAGCACAGACTGAACACTCACACAGCACAGACTGAACACTCACACAGCACAGGCTGCACACTCACAGCACAGACTTCACACTCACACAGCACAGACTGCACACTCGCACAGCACAGGCTGCACACTCACACTGCACAGACTGAACACTCACACTGCACAGACTGAACACTCACAGCACAGACTGCACACTCACACTGCACAGGCTGCACACTCACACAGCACAGACTGAACACTCACACAGCACAGGCTGCACACTCACAGCACAGACTTCACACTCACACAGCACAGACTGCACACTCACACAGCACAGACTGAACACTCACACAGCACAGACTGAACACTCACACAGCACAGACTGCACACTCACACAGCACAGACTGCACACTCACACAGCACAGGCTGCACACTCACACTGCACAGACTGAACACTCACTGCACAGACTGCACACTCACACAGCACAGACTGCACACACACTGCACAGACTGCACACTCACGGCACAGGCTGCACACTCACAGCACAGCACAGGCTGCACACTCACAGCACAGACTGCACACTCACAGCACAGACTGCACACTCACAGCACAGACTGCACACTCACACAGCACAGACTGAACACTCACACAGCACAGACTGCACACTCACACAGCACAGGCTGCACACTCACACAGCACAGGCTGCACACTCACACTACACAGACTGCACACTCACACAGCACAGACTGCACACTCACACTGCACAGACTGAACACTCACACAGCACAGACTGCACACTCACACAGCACAGACTGCACACTCACAGCACAGACTGCACACTCACACAGCACAGTCTGAACACTCACACAGCACAGACTGCACACTCACAGCACAGACTGCACACTCACACTGCACAGACTGAACACTCACACTGCACAGACTGCACACTCACAGCACAGACTGCACACTCACACAGCACAGACTGCACACTCACAGCACAGACTGCACACTCACACTGCACAGACTGAACACTCACACAGCACAGACTGCACACTCACAGCACAGACAGCACACTCACACAGCACAGACTGCACACTCACAGCACAGACTGCACACTCACACTGCACAGACTGAACACTCACACAGCACAGACTGCACACTCACAGCACAGACAGCACACTCACACAGCACAGACTGCACACTCACAGCACAGACTGCACACTCACACTGCACAGACTGAACACTCACAGCACAGACTGCACACTCACACTGCACAGACTGAACACTCACACAGCACAGACTGCACACTCACAGCACAGACAGCACACTCACACAGCACAGACTGCACACTCACACAGCACAGACTGCACACTCACACAGCACAGACTGCACACTCACACAGCACAGACTGCACACTCACACAGCACAGACTGCACACTCACACAGCACAGACTGAACACTCACACTGCACAGACTGCACACTCACACAGCACAGACTGCACACTCACACAGCACAGACTGCACACTCACACAGCACAGACTGCACACTCACACAGCACAGACTGCGCTCTCACACAGCACAGACTGAACACTCACACAGCACAGACTGCACACTCACACAGCACAGACTGCACACTCACACAGCACAGACTGCACACTCACACTGCACAGAGAGCACACTCACACAGCACAGACTGCACACTCACACAGCACAGACTGCACACTCACACAGCACAGACTGCACACTCACACAGCACAGACTGCACACTCACACTGCACAGAGAGCACACTCACACAGCACAGACTGCACACTCACACAGCACAGACTGCACACTCACACAGCACAGACTGCACACTCACACAGCACAGACTGCACACTCACACAGCACAGACTGCACACTCACACTGCACAGACTGCACACTCACACAGCACAGACTGCACACTCACACAGCACAGACTGCACACTCACACAGCACAGACTGCACACTCACACAGCACAGACTGAACACTCACACTGCACAGACTGCACACTCACACAGCACAGACTGAACACTCACACTGCACAGACTGCACACTCACACAGCACAGACTGCACACTCACAGCACAGGCTGCACACTCACACTGCACAGACTGCACACTCACACAGCACAGACTGCACACTCACAGCACAGGCTGCACACTCACACAGCACAGGCTGCACACTCACACAGCACAGGCTGCTCACTCACACAGCACAGACTGCACACTCACAGCACAGGCTGCACACTCACACTGCACAGACTGCACACTCACACAGCACAGACTGCACACTCACACAGCACAGACTGCACACTCACAGCACAGGCTGCACACTCACACAGCACAGACTGCACACTCACACAGCACAGGCTGCACACTCACAGCACAGACTGCACACTCACACTGCACAGACTGCACACTCACACAGCACAGACTGCACACTCACACAGCACAGGCTGCACACTCACACTGCACAGACTGCACACTCACAGCACAGCACAGGCTGCACACTCACAGCACAGGCTGCACACTCACACAGCACAGACTGCACACTCACACTGCACAGTCTGAACACTCACACAGCGCAGACTGCACACTCACACAGCACAGACTGCACACTCACACTGCACAGACTGCACACTCACAGCACAGCCTGCACAGTCACACTGCACAGACTGCACACTCACACTGCACAGACTGCACACTCACACTGCACAGACTGCACACTCACACTGCACAGACTGCACACTCACACAGCACAGACTGCACACTCACACTGCACAGTCTGAACACTCACACAGCGCAGACTGCACACTCACACAGCACAGACTGAACACTCACACTGCACAGACTGCACACTCACACTGCACAGACTGAACACTCACACAGCACAGACTGCACACTCACACACCACAGACTGCACACTCACAGCACAGCCTGCACAGTCACACAGCACAGACTGCACACTCACACAGCACAGACTGCACACTCACACAGCACAGTCTGAACACTCACACAGCGCAGACTGCACACTCACACTGCACAGACTGCACACTCACACTGCACAGACTGCACACTCACACAGCACAGACTGCACACTCACAGCACAGACTGCACACTCACACTGCACAGACTGAACACTCACACAGCACAGACTGCACACTCACACAGCACAGTCTGAACACTCACACAGCGCAGACTGCACACTCACACAGCGCAGACTGCACACTCACACTGCACAGACTGCACACTCACACGGCACAGACTGCACACTCACACAGCACAGACTGCACACTCACACAGCACAGGCTGCACACTCACAGTGCACAGACTGCACACTCACAGCACAGCACAGGCTGCACACTCACAGCACAGACTGCACACTCACACAGCACAGGCTGCACACTCACACAGCACAGACTGCACACTCGCACAGCACAGACTGCACACTCACACAGCACAGACTGCACACTCACACAGCACAGACTGCACACTCACACGGCACAGACTGCACACTCACACAGCACAGACTGCACACTCACACTGCACAGAGAGCACACTCACACAGCACAGACTGCACACTCACACAGCACAGACTGCACACTCACACTGCACAGAGAGCACACTCACACAGCACAGACTGCACACTCACACAGCACAGACTGCACACTCACACAGCACAGACTGCACACTCACACAGCACAGACTGCACACTCACACTGCACAGAGAGCACACTCACACAGCACAGACTGCACACTCACACGGCACAGACTGCACACTCACACAGCACAGACTGCACACTCACACTGCACAGAGAGCACACTCACACAGCACAGACTGCACACTCACACGGCACAGACTGCACACTCACACAGCACAGACTGCACACTCACACAGCACAGGCTGCACACTCACACTGCACAGACTGCACACTCACACAGCACAGACTGCACACTCACACTGCACAGACTGAACACTCACACAGCACAGACTGCACACTCACACAGCACAGACTGCACACTCACACGGCACAGACTGCACACTCACACAGCACAGACTGCACACTCACACTGCACAGAGAGCACACTCACACAGCACAGAGAGCACACTCACACAGCACAGACTGCACACTCACACGGCACAGACTGCACACTCACAGCACAGACTGCACACTCACACAGCACAGACTGCACACTCACACAGCACAGACTGCACACTCACACAGCACAGACTGCACACTCACACAGCTCAGACTGCACACTCACACAGCTCAGACTGCACACTCACACAGCACAGACTGCACACTCACACAGCACAGACTGCACACTCACACAGCACAGGCTGCACACTCACACTGCACAGACTGCACACTCACACAGCACAGACTGCACACTCACACAGCACAGACTGCACACTCACACGGCACAGACTGCACACTCACACAGCACAGGCTGCACACTCACACTGCACAGACTGCACACTCACACAGCACAGACTGCACACTCACACAGCACAGACTGCACACTCACACGGCACAGACTGCACACTCACACAGCACAGACTGCACACTCACACAGCACAGACTGCACACTCACACAGCACAGGCTGCACACTCACACTGCACAGACTGCACACTCGCACAGCACAGACTGCACACTCACACAGCACAGACTGCACACTCACACAGCACAGACTGCACACTCACACGGCACAGACTGCACACTCACACAGCACAGACTGCACACTCACACTGCACAGAGAGCACACTCACACAGCACAGACTGCACACTCACACAGCACAGACTGCACACTCACACTGCACAGAGAGCACACTCACACAGCACAGACTGCACACTCACACAGCACAGACTGCACACTCACACAGCACAGACTGCACACTCACACAGCACAGACTGCACACTCTCACTGCACAGAGAGCACACTCACACAACACAGACTGCACACTCACACGGCACAGACTGCACACTCACACAGCACAGACTGCACACTCACACTGCACAGAGAGCACACTCACACAGCACAGACTGCACACTCACACGGCACAGACTGCACACTCACACAGCACAGACTGCACACTCACACAGCACAGACTGCACACTCACACTGCACAGACTGAACACTCACACAGCACAGACTGCACACTCACACAGCACAGACTGCACACTCACACGGCACAGACTGCACACTCACACAGCACAGACTGCACACTCACACTGCACAGAGAGCACACTCACACAGCACAGAGAGCACACTCACACAGCACAGACTGCACACTCACACGGCACAGACTGCACACTCACAGCACAGACTGCACACTCACACAGCACAGACTGCACACTCACACAGCACAGGCTGCACACTCACACTGCACAGACTGCACACTCACACAGCACAGACTGCACACAAACACAGCACAGACTGCACACTCACACGGCACAGACTGCACACTCACACAGCACAGGCTGCACACTCACACTGCACAGACTGCACACTCACACAGCACAGACTGCACACTCACACAGCACAGACTGCACACTCACACGGCACAGACTGCACACTCACACAGCACAGACTGCACACTCACACAGCACAGACTGCACACTCACACAGCACAGACTGCACACTCACACAGCACAGGCTGCACACTCACACTGCACAGACTGCACACTCACACAGCACAGACTGCACACTCACACAGCACAGACTGCACACTCGCACAGCACAGACTGCACACTCACACAGCACAGACTGCACACTCACAGCACAGGCTGCACACTCACACAGCACAGACTGCACACTCACACTGCACAGACTGCACACTCACACAGCACAGACTGCACACTCACACAGCACAGACTGCACACTCATACAGCACAGACTGCACACTCACAGCACAGGCTGCACACTCACACTGCACAGGCTGCACACTCACACTGCACAGACTGCACACTCACACAGCACAGACTGCACACTCACACAGCACAGACTGCACACTCACACAGCACAGACTGCACACTCACACAGCACAGACTGCACACTCACACTGCACAGACTGAACACTCGCACAGCACAGACTGCACACTCACACAGCACAGACTGCACACTCACAGCACAGACTGCACACTCACACAGCACAGGCTGCACACTCACACAGCACAGGCTGCACACTCACACTGCACAGGCTGCACACTCACACTGCACAGACTGCACACTCACACAGCACAGACTGCACACTCACACAGCACAGACTGCACACTCACACAGCACAGACTGCACACTCACACAGCACAGGCTGCACACTCACACTGCACAGACTGCACACTCACACAGCACAGGCTGCACACTCACACAGCACAGACTGCACACTCACACAGCAAAGGCTGCACACTCACACTGCACAGACTGCACACTCACAGCACAGACTGAACACTCACACTGCACAGGCTGCACACTCACACTGCACAGACTGCACACTCACACAGCAAAGGCTGCACACTCACACTGCACAGACTGCACACTCACAGCACAGACTGCACACTCACACAGCACAGGCTGCACACTCACACTGCACAGACTGCACACTCACACAGCACAGGCTGCACACTCACACAGCACAGACTGCACACTCACACAGCACAGGCTGCACACTCACACTGCACAGACTGCACACTCACACAGCACAGAGAGCACACTCACACTGCACAGACTGCACACTCACACAGCACAGAGAGCACACTCACACAGCACAGACTGCACACTCACAGCACAGACTGCACACTCACACAGCACAGGCTGCACACTCACACAGCACAGACTGCACACTCACACAGCACAGACTGCACACTCACACAGCACAGACTGCACACTCACACAGCACAGGCTGCACACTCACACAGCACAGACTGCACACTCACACAGCACAGAGAGCACACTCACACAGCACAGACTGCACACTCACACTGCACAGACTGCACACTCACACAGCACAGACTGCACACTCACACAGCACAGACTGCACACTCACACAGCACAGACTGCACACTCACACAGCACAGGCTGCACACTCACACAGCACAGACTGCACACTCACACAGCACAGGCTGCTCACTCACACAGCACAGACTGCACACTCACACAGCACAGACTGCACACTCACACAGCACAGAGAGCACACTCACACAGCACAGACTGCACACTCACACAGCACAGACTGCACACTCACACAGCACAGACTGCACACTCACACAGCACAGGCTGCTCACTCACACAGCACAGACTGCACACTCACACAGCACAGACTGCACACTCACACAGCACAGACTGAACACTCACACAGCACAGACTGCACACTCACACAGCACAGACTGCACACTCACAGCACAGAGAGCACACTCACACAGCACAGACTGCACACTCACACAGCACAGGCTGCTCACTCACACAGCACAGACTGCACACTCACACAGCACAGACTGCACACTCACACAGCACAGGCTGCACACTCACAGCACAGACTGCACACTCACACAGCACAGACTGCACACTCACACAGCACAGAGAGCACACTCACACAGCACAGACTGCACACTCACACTGCACAGACTGCACACTCACACAGCACAGACTGCACACTCACACAGCACAGAGAGCACACTCACACAGCACAGAGAGCACACTCACACAGCACAGACTGCACACTCACACAGCACAGACTGCACACTCACACAGCACAGAGAGCACACTCACACAGCACAGAGAGCACACTCACACAGCACAGACTGCACACTCACACAGCACAGAGAGCACACTCACACAGCACAGAGAGCACACTCACACAGCACAGGCTGCACACTCACACAGCACAGACTGCACACTCACACTGCACAGACTGCACACTCACACAGCACAGACTGCACACTCACACAGCACAGAGAGCACACTCACACAGCACAGAGAGCACACTCACACAGCACAGACTGCACACTCACACAGCACAGACTGCACACTCACACAGCACAGACTGCACACTCACACAGCACAGACTGCACACTCACACTGCACAGACAGCACACTCACACAGCACAGGCTGCACACTCACACAGCACAGAGAGCACACTCACACAGCACAGACTGCACACTCACACTGCACAGACAGCACACTCACACAGCACAGGCTGCACACTCACACAGCACAGACAGCACACTCACACAGCACAGACTGCACACTCACACAGCACAGACTGCACACTCACTGAACTGACTGCACAATCACACAGCACAGACTGCACACTCACACAGCACAGAGAGCACACTCACACAGCACAGAGAGCACACTCACACAGCACAGACTGCACACTCACACTGCACAGACAGCACACTCACACAGCACAGACTGCACACTCACACAGCACAGACAGCACACTCACACAGCACAGACAGCACACTCACACAGCACAGACTGCACACTCACACAGCACAGACAGCACACTCACACAGCACAGAGAGCACACTCACACAGCACAGACTGCACACTCACACAGCACAGACAGCACACTCACACAGCACAGAGAGCACACTCACACTGCACAGACAGCACACTCACACAGCACAGACTGCACACTCACACAGCACAGACTGCACACTCACACAGCACAGACTGCACACTCACACAGCACAGACTGCACACTCACACAGCACAGACTGCACACTCACACTGCACAGACTGCACACTCACACAGCACAGACTGCACACTCACTGCACAGACTGCACACTCACACAGCACAGACTGCACACTCACACTGCACAGACTGCACACTCACACAGCACAGACTGTACACTCACACAGCACAGACTGCACACTCACACTGCACAGACTGCACACTCACACAGCACAGACTGCACACTCACTGCACAGACTGCACACTCACACAGCACAGACTGCACACTCACTGCACAGACTGCACACTCAGACAGCACAGACTGCACACTCACACAGCACAGACTGCACACTCACTGCACAGACTGCACACTCACACAGCACAGACTGCACACTCACACAGCACAGACTGCACACTCACACAGCACAGACTGCACACTCACACTGCACAGACTGCACACTCACACAGCACAGACTGCACACTCACAGCACAGACTGCACACTCACACAGCACTGACTGCACACTCACACTGCACAGGCTGCACACTCACACAGCACAGACTGCACACTCACACAGCACAGACTGCACACTCACACAGCACTGACTGCACACTCACTGCACAGACAGCACACTCACACAGCACAGACTGCACACTCACACTGCACAGACTGAACACTCACACAGCACAGGCTGCACACTCACACAGCACAGGCTGCACACTCACACAGCACAGACTGCACACTCACACAGCACTGACTGCACACTCACTGCACAGACAGCACACTCACACAGCACAGACTGCACACTCACACTGCACAGACTGAACACTCACACAGCACAGGCTGCACACTCACACAGCACAGGCTGCACACTCACACAGCACAGACTGCACACTCACACAGCACAGACTGCACACTCACTGCACAGACAGCACACTCACACAGCACAGACTGCACACTCACACAGCACAGACTGCACACTCACACAGCACAGACTGCACACTCACACAGCACAGACTGCACACTCACACAGCACAGGCTGCACACTCACACAGCACAGACTGCAAACTCACACTGCACAGACTGCACACTCACACAGCACAGGCTGCTCACTCACACAGCACAGACTGCACACTCACACAGCACAGACTGCACACTCACGCAGCACAGACTGCACACTCACACAGCACAGACTGCAAACTCACACAGCACAGACTGCACACTCACACAGCACAGGCTGCTCACTCACACAGCACAGACTGCACACTCACACAGCACAGACTGCACACTCACACAGCACAGGCTGCACACTCACACAGCACAGACTGCACACTCACACAGCACAGACTGCACACTCACACAGCACAGAGAGCACACTCACACGGCACAGACTGCACACTCACACAGCACAGACTGCACACTCACACAGCACAGACTGCACACTCACACAGCACAGGCTGCACACTCACACAGCACAGACTGCGCACTCACACAGCACAGGCTGCACACTCACACAGCACAGACTGCACACTCACTGCACAGACTGCACACTCACACAGCACAGACTGCACACTCACACAGCACAGACTGCACACTCACACAGCACAGACTGCACACTCACACAGCACAGGCTGCACACTCACACAGCACAGACTGCACACTCACACAGCACAGACTGCACACTCACACAGCACAGACTGCACACTCACACAGCACAGACTGCACACTCACACAGCACAGACTGCACACTCACACAGCACAGGCTGCACACTCACACAGCACAGACTGCACACTCACACAGCACAGACTGCACACTCACACAGCACAGGCTGCACACTCACACAGCACAGACTGCAAACTCACACTGCACAGACTGCACACTCACACAGCACAGGCTGCACACTCACACAGCACAGACTGCACACTCACACAGCACAGACTGCACACTCACACAGCACAGGCTGCTCACTCACACAGCACAGACTGCACACTCACACAGCACAGACGGCACACTCACACAGCACAGACTGCACACTCACACTGCACAGACTGCACACTCACACAGCACAGACTGCACACTCACACAGCACAGACTGCACACTCACACTGCACAGACGGCACACTCACACAGCACAGACTGCACACTCACACAGCACAGGCTGCACACTCACACAGCACAGACTGCACACTCACACAGCACAGACGGCACACTCACACAGCACAGACTGCACACTCACACTGCACAGACTGCACACTCACACAGCACAGACTGCACACTCACACAGCACAGACTGCACACTCACAGCACAGACTGCACACTCACACTGCACAGACTGCACACTCACACAGCACAGGCTGCACACTCACACTGCACAGACCGTACACTCACACAGCACAGGCTGCACACTCACACAGCACAGACTGCACACTCACACAGCACAGGCTGCACACTCACACAGCACAGACTGCACACTCACACAGCACAGACTGCACACTCACACAGCACAGGCTGCACACTCACACAGCACAGACTGCAAACTCACACTGCACAGACTGCACACTCACACAGCACAGGCTGCACACTCACACAGCACAGACTGCACACTCACACAGCACAGACTGCACACTCACACAGCACAGGCTGCTCACTCACACAGCACAGACTGCACACTCACACAGCACAGACGGCACACTCACACAGCACAGACTGCACACTCACACTGCACAGACTGCACACTCACACAGCACAGACTGCACACTCACACAGCACAGACTGCACACTCACACAGCACAGACTGCACACTCACACTGCACAGACGGCACACTCACACAGCACAGACTGCACACTCACACAGCACAGGCTGCACACTCACACAGCACAGACTGCACACTCACACAGCACAGACGGCACACTCACACAGCACAGACTGCACACTCACACTGCACAGACTGCACACTCACACAGCACAGACTGCACACTCACACAGCACAGACTGCACACTCACAGCACAGACTGCACACTCACACTGCACAGACTGCACACTCACACAGCACAGGCTGCACACTCACACTGCACAGACCGTACACTCACACAGCACAGGCTGCACACTCACACAGCACAGACTGCACACTCACACAGCACAGGCTGCACACTCACACAGCACAGACTGCACACTCACACAGCACAGACTGCACACTCACACAGCACAGACTGCACACTCACACAGCACAGACTGCACACTCACACAGCACAGACTGCACACTCACACAGCACAGGCTGCGCACTCACACAGCACAGACTGCACACTCACACTGCACAGACTGCACACTCACACTGCACAGACTGCACACTCACACTGCACAGACTGCACACTCACTGCACAGACTGCACACTCACACAGCACAGGCTGCGCACTCACACAGCACAGACTGCACACTCACACAGCACAGACTGCACACTCACACAGCACAGGCTGCACACTCACACAGCACAGGCTGCACACTCACTGCACAGACTGCACACTCAAACTGCACAGGCTGCACACTCACACAGCACAGGCTGCGCACTCACACAGCACAGACTGCACACTCACACAGCACAGACTGCACACTCACACTGCACAGACTGCACACTCACACAGCACAGACTGCACACTCACACAGCACAGGCTGCACACTCACACAGCACAGGCTGCACACTCACTGCACAGACTGCACACTCAAACTGCACAGGCTGCACACTCACACAGCACAGGCTGCACACTCACACAGCACAGGCTGCACACTCACAGCACAGACTGAACACTCACACAGCACAGACTGCACACTCACACAGCACAGGCTGCACACTCACACAGCACAGACAGCACACTCACACAGCACAGACTGCACACTCACTGCACAGACTGCACACTCAAACTGCACAGGCTGCACACTCACACTGCACAGACTGCACACTCACTGCACAGACTGCACACTCACACAGCACAGGCTGCGCACTCACACAGCACAGGCTGCACACTCACACTGCACAGACTGCACACTCACACAGCACAGGCTGCACACTCACACAGCACAGACTGCACACTCGCACGGCACAGACTGCACACTCACACAGCACAGACTGCACACTCACACAGCACAGGCTGCACACTCACACAGCACAGGCTGCACACTCACACAGCACAGGCTGCACACTCACACAGCACAGGCTGCACACTCACACAGCACAGGCTGCACACTCACACAGCACAGGCTGCACACTCACACAGCACAGGCTGCACACTCACACAGCACAGACTGCACACTCACACAGCACAGGCTGCACACTCACACTGCACAGACTGCACACTCACACTGCACAGACTGCACACTCACACAGCACAGACTGCACACTCACACAGCACAGACTGCACACTCACACAGCACAGACTGCACACTCACACAGCACAGACTGCACACTCACACAGCACAGACTGAACACTCACACAGCACAGACTGAACACTCACACAGCACAGACTGCACACTCACTGCACAGACTGCACACTCACACTGCACAGACTGCACACTCACACTGCACAGACTGCACACTCACACAGCACAGACTGAACACTCACACAGCACAGACTGCACACTCACACAGCACAGACTGCACACTCACACAGCACAGACTGCACACTCACACAGCACAGTCTGCACACTCACACAGCACAGACTGAACACTCACACAGCACAGACTGCACACTCACACAGCACAGACTGAACACTCACACAGCACAGGCTGCACACTCACACAGCACAGACTGCACACTCACACAGCACAGACTGCACACTCACACAGCACAGACTGCACACTCACACAGCACAGACTGCACACTCACACAGCACAGACTGCACACTCACACAGCACAGGCTGCGCACTCACACAGCACAGGCTGCACACTCACACAGCACAGGCTGCACACTCACTGCACAGACTGCACACTCACACAGCACAGACTGCACACTCACACAGCACAGACTGCACACTCACACAGCACAGACTGCACACTCACACTGCACAGACTGCACACTCACACAGCACAGACTGCACACTCACTGCACAGACTGCACACTCACACTGCACAGACTGCACACTCACACTGCACAGACTGAACACTCACACAGCACAGGCTGCGCACTCACTGCACAGACTGCACACTCACACAGCACAGACTGAACACTCACACAGCACAGACTGCACACTCACACAGCACAGACTGCACACTCACACAGCACAGACTGCACACTCACACAGCACAGGCTGCGCACTCACTGCACAGACTGCACACTCACACAGCACAGGCTGCACACTCACACAGCACAGAGAGCACACTCACACAGCACTGACTGCACACTAACACTGCACAGGCTGCGCACTCACTGCACAGACTGCACACTCACACAGCACAGACTGCACACTCACACAGCACAGGCTGCACACTCACACAGCACAGACTGCACACTCACACAGCACAGACTGCACACTCACACTGCACAGAGTGCACACTCACACAGCACAGGCTGCACACTCACACAGCACAGACTGCACACTCACACAGCACAGACTGCACACTCACACAGCACAGACTGCACACTCACACAGCACAGACTGCACACTCACACTGCACAGGCTGCGCACTCACTGCACAGACTGCACACTCACACAGCACAGACTGCACACTCACACAGCACAGACTGCACACTCACACTGCACAGGCTGCGCACTCACTGCACAGACTGCACACTCACACAGCACAAACTGCACACTCACACAGCACAGACTGCACACTCACACAGCACAGACTGCACACTCACACAGCACAGACTGCACACTCACACAGCACAGACTGCACACTCACACAGCACAGACTGCACACTCACACTGCACAGACTGCACACTCACACAGCACAGACTGCACACTCACACAGCACAGACTGCACACTCACACAGCACAGGCTGCACACTCACACAGCACAGGCTGCACACTCACACTGCACAGACTGCACACTCACACAGCACAGACTGCACACTCACACAGCACAGACTGCACACTCACACAGCACAGACTGCACACTCACTGCACAGACTGCACACACACACAGCACAGACTGCACACTCACACAGCACAGACTGCACACTCACACAGCACAGACTGCACACTCACTGCACAGACTGCACACACACACAGCACAGACTGCACACTCACACTGCACAGACTGCACACTCACACTGCACAGGCTGCGCACTCACTGCACAGACTGCACACTCACACAGCACTGACTGCACACTCACACAGCACAGACTGCACACTCACACTGCACAGACTGCACACTCACACTGCACAGGCTGCGCACTCACACAGCACAGACTGCACACTCACACTGCACAGACTGCACACTCACACAGCACAGACTGCACACTCACACTGCACAGACTGCACACTCACACAGCACAGACTGCACACTCACACAGCACAGACTGCACACTCACACAGCACAGGCTGCGCACTCACTGCACAGACTGCACACTCACACAGCACAGACTGCACACTCACACAGCACAGACTGCACACTCACACAGCACAGGCTGCACACTCACACAGCACAGACTGCACACTCACACAGCACAGACTGCACACTCACACTGCACAGACTGCACACTCACACTGCACAGGCTGCGCACTCACTGCACAGACTGCACACTCACACTGCACAGACTGCACACTCACACAGCACAGACTGCACACTCACACTGCACAGACTGCACACTCACACTGCACAGGCTGCGCACTAACTGCACAGACTGCACACTCACACAGCACTGACTGCACACTAACACTGCACAGGCTGCACACTCACACAGCACAGACTGCACACTCACACAGCACAGGCTGCACACTCACACAGCACAGACTGCACACTCATACAGCACAGACTGCACACTCACACAGCACAGACTGCACACTCACACAGCACAGACTGTACACTCACACAGCACAGACTGCACACTCACACAGCACAGACTGCACACTCACACAGCACAGACTGCACACTCATACAGCACAGACTGCACACTCACACAGCACAGACTGCACACTCACACAGCACAGACTGCACACTCACACAGCACAGACTGCACACTCATACAGCACAGACTGCACACTCATACAGCACAGACTGCACACTCATACAGCACAGACTGCACACTCACACAGCACAGGCTGCACACTCACACAGCACAGACAGCACACTCACACAGCACAGACTGCACACTCACACAGCACAGACTGCACACTCACAGCACAGGCTGCACACTCACACAGCACAGACTGCACACTCACACAGCACAGACAGCACACTCACACAGCACAGACTGCACACTCACACAGCACAGACTGCACACTCACAGCACAGACTGCACACTCACACAGCACAGACTGCACACTCACACAGCACAGACTGCACACTCACACAGCACAGACTGCACACTCACACAGCACAGACTGCACACTCACACAGCACAGACTGCACACTCACACAGCACAGGCTGCGCACTCACTGCACAGACTGCACACTCACACTGCACAGGCTGCACACTCACACTGCACAGGCTGCACACTCACTGCACCGACTGCACACTCACACTGCACAGGCTGCACACTCACACAGCACAGACTGCACACTCACACAGTACAGACTGCACACTCACACAGCACAGGCTGCGCACTCACTGCACAGACTGCACACTCACACTGCACAGACTGCACACTCACACAGCACAGGCTGCGCACTCACTGCACAGACTGCACACTCACACTGCACAGACTGCACACTCACACTGCACAGACTGCACACTCACAGCACAGACTGCACACTCACAGCACAGACTGCACACTCACACAGCACAGACTGCACACTCACACTGCACAGACTGCACACTCACACAGCACAGACTGCACACTCACACTGCACAGACTGCACACTCACTGCACAGACTGCACACTCACACTGCACAGACTGCACACTCACACTGCACAGGCTGCACACTCACACAGCACAGACTGCACACTCACACAGCACAGGCTGTGCACTCACTGCACAGACTGCACACTCACACTGCACAGACTGCACACTCACACTGCACAGACTGCACACTCACAGCACAGACTGCACACTCACAGCACAGACTGCACACTCACACAGCACAGGCTGCACACTCACAGCACAGTCTGCACACTCACACTGCACAGACTGCACACTCACACAGCACAGACTGCAGACTCACACAGCACAGACTGCACACTCACACAGCACAGACTGCACACTCACACAGCACAGACTGCACACTCACAGCACAGACTGTACACTCACACAGCACAGACTGCACACTCACACAGCACAGACTGCACACTCACACAGCACAGACTGCACACTCACACTGCACAGACTGCACACTCACACAGCACAGACTGCACACTCACACAGTACAGACTGCACACTCACACAGTACAGACTGCACACTCACACTGCACAGATTGCACACTCACACAGCACAGACTGCACACTCACACTGCACAGACTGCACACTCACACAGCACAGACTGCACACTTACACAGCACAGGCTGCACACTCACACTGCACAGACTGCACACTCACACTGCACAGACTGCGCACTCACTGAACAGACTGCACACTCACACTGCACAGACTGCACACTCACACAGCACAGACTGCACACTCACACTGCACAGACTGCACACTCACACTGCACAGACTGCGCACTCACTGAACAGACTGCACACTCACACTGCACAGACTGCACACTCACACAGCACAGACTGCACACTCACACTGCACAGACTGCACACTCACACTGCACAGACTGCACACTCACACTGCACAGACTGCACACTCACACAGCACAGACTGCACACTCACACAGCACAGACTGCACACTCACACTGCACAGACTGCGCACACACTGAACAGACTGCACAATCACACTGCACAGACTGCACACTCACACAGCACAGAGAGCACACTCACACAGCACAGACTGCACACTCACACAGCACAGACTGCACACTCACACAGCACAGACTGCACACTCACACAGCACAGACTGCACACTCACACTGCACAGACTGCACACTCACAGCACAGACTGCACACTCACACAGCACAGACTGCACACTCACAGCACAGACTGCACACTCACACTGCACAGACTGCACACTCACAGCACAGACTGCACCCTCACACAGCACAGACTGCACACTCACAGCACAGACTGCACACTCACACTGCACAGACTGCACACTCACACAGCACAGGCTGCACACTCGCACAGCACAGGCTGCACACTCACACAGCACAGACTGCACACTCACATAGCACAGACTGCACACTCACACAGCACAGACTGCACACTCACACTGCACAGACTGCACACTCACACTGCACAGACTGCACACTCACACAGCACAGACTGCACACTCACACAGCACAGACTGCACACTCGCACAGCACAGACTGCACACTCGCACAGCACAGGCTGCACACTTACACGGCACAGGCTGCACACTCACACAGCACAGACTGCACACTCGCACAGCACAGACTGCACACTCACACTGCACAGACTGCACACTCACAGCACAGACTGCACACTCACACAGCACAGACTGCACACTCACACAGCACAGGCTGCACACTCACACAGCACAGACTGCACACTCACACTGCACAGACTGCACACTCACAGCACAGACTGCACACTCACACAGCACAGACTGCACACTCACACTGCACAGACTGCACACTCACACAGCACAGACTGCACACTCACACAGCACAGGCTGCACACTCACACGGCACAGACTGCACACTCACAGCACAGACTGCACACTCACACAGCACAGACTGCACACTCACACGGCACAGACTGCACACTCACACTGCACAGACTGCACACTCACACAGCACAGGCTGCGCACTCACTGCACAGGCTGCACACTCACACTGCACAGACTGCACACTCACACAGCACAGACTGCACACTCACACAGCACAGACTGCACACTCACACAGCACAGACTGAACACTCACACAGCACAGACTGACACTCACACAACACAGACTGCACACTCACACTGCACAGACTGCACACTCACACAGCACAGACTGCACACTCGCACTGCACAGACTGCACACTCACACTGCAGAGACTGCACACTCACACAGCACAGACTGCACACTCACACTGCACAGACTGCACACTCACACAGCACAGACTGCACACTCACACAGCACAGACTGCACACTCACACAGCACAGACTGCACACTCACAGCACAGGCTGCACACTCACACAGCACAGACTGCACACTCACAGCACAGACTTCACACTCACAGCACAGACTGCACACTCACACCACAGACTGCACACTCACACAGCACAGACTGCACACTCACAGCATAGACTGTACACTCACACAGCACAGACTGCACACTCACAGCACAGACTGCACACTCATACAGCACAGACTGCACACTCACACAGCAGACTGCACACTCACAGCATAGACTGTACACTCACACAGCACAGACTGCACACTCACAGCATAGACTGTACACTCACACAGCACAGACTGCACACTCACAGCACAGACTGTACACTCACACAGCACAGACTGCACACTCACACAGCACAGGCTGCACACTCATACAGCACAGACTGCACACTCACACAGCAGACTGCACACTCACAGCATAGACTGTACACTCACACAGCACAGACTGCACACTCACAGCATAGACTGTACACTCACACAGCACAGACTGCACACTCACAGCACAGACTGTACACTCACACAGCACAGACTGCACACTCACACAGCACAGGCTGCACACTCACAGCACAGACTGCACACTCACACAGCACAGGCTGCACACTCACAGCACAGACTGCACACTCACACAGCACAGAGAGCACACTCACACAGCACAGGCTGCACACTCACACAGCACAGGCTGCACACTCACACAGCACAGACTGCACACTCACACAGCACAGACTGCACACTCACACAGCACAGACTGAACACTCACACAGCACAGGCTGCACACTCACACAGCACAGACTGCACACTCACACAGCACAGGCTGCACACTCACAGCACAGACTGCACACTCACACAGCACAGGCTGCACACTCACAGCACAGACTGCACACTCACACAGCACAGACTGCACACTCACACTGCACAGACTGCACACTCACACAGCACAGACTGCACACTCACACAGCACAGACTGCACACTCACACAGCACAGACTGCACGCTCACACAGCACAGACTGCACACTCACACAGCTCAGACACACAGTACAGACTGCACACTCACACTGCACAGACTGCACACTCACACAGCACAGACTGCACACTCACACAGCACAGACTGCACACTCACACAGCACAGACTGCACACTCACACAGCACAGACTGCACACTCACACCACAGACTGCACACTCACACAGCACAGACTGCACACTCACACAGCACAGACTGCACACTCACACAGTACAGACTGCACACTCACACAGTACAGACTGCACACTCACACTGCACAGATTGCACACTCACACAGCACAGACTGCACACTCACACTGCACAGACTGCACACTCACACAGCACAGACTGCACACTCACACAGCACAGGCTGCACACTCACACAGCACAGACTGCACACTCACAGCACAGACTGCACACTCATACAGCACAGGCTGCACACTCACAGCACAGACTGCACACTCACACAGCACAGGCTGCACACTCACAGCACAGACTGCACACTCACACAGCACAGACTGCACACTCACACTGCACAGACTGCACACTCACACAGCACAGACTGCACACTCACACAGCACAGACTGCACACTCACACAGCACAGGCTGCACACTCACAGCACAGACTGCACACTCACAGCACAGACTGCACACTCACAGCACAGACTGCACACTCACACAGCACAGACTGCACACTCACACTGCACAGACTGCACACTCACACAGCACAGACTGCACACTCACACAGCACAGACTGCACACTCACACAGCACAGACTGCACACTCACAGCACAGACTGCACACTCACAGCACAGACTGCACACTCACACAGCACAGACTGCACACTCACAGCACAGACTGCACACTCACACAGCACAGACTGCACACTCACACTGCACAGACTGCACACTCACACAGCACAGACTGCACACTCACACAGCACAGACTGCACACTCACACAGCACAGACTGCACACTCACAGCACAGACTGCACACTCACAGCACAGACTGCACACTCACACAGTACAGACTGCACACTCACACAGCACAGACTGCACACTCACACTGCACAGACTGCACACTCACACAGCACAGACTGCACACTCACACAGCACAGGCTGCACACTCACACAGCACAGGCTGCACACTCACACAGCACAGGCTGCACACTCACACAGCACCGACTGCACACTCACACAGCACAGGCTGCACACTCACACAGCACAGACTGCACACTCACACAGCACAGACTGAACACTCACACTGCACAGACTGCACACTCACACTGCACAGACTGCGCACTCACTGAACAGACTGCACACTCACACAGCACAGACTGCACACTCACACAGCACAGACTGCACACTCACACAGCACAGACTGCACACTCACACTGCACAGACTGCACACTCACACTGCACAGACTGCGCACTCACTGAACAGACTGCACACTCACACAGCACAGACTGCACACTCACACAGCACAGACTGTACACTCACAGCACAGACTGCACACTCACACAGCACAGACTGCACACTCACAGCACAGACTGCACACTCACACAGCACAGACTGCACACTCACACAGCACAGACTGCACACTCACACAGCACAGACTGCACACTCACACAGCACAGACTGCACACTCACACAGCACAGACTGCACACTCACACTGCACAGACTGCACACTCACACTGCACAGACTGCACACTCACACAGTACAGACTGCACACTCACACTGCACAGACTGCGCACTCACTGAACAGACTGCACACTCACACAGCACAGACTGCACACTCACACAGCACAGACTGCACACTCACACAGTACAGACTGCACACTCACACAGCACAGACTGCACACTCACACTGCACAGACTGCACACTCACACAGCACAGACTGCACACTCACACAGCACAGGCTGCACACTCACACAGCACAGACTGCACACTCACAGCACAGACTGCACACTCACACAGCACAGACTGCACACTCACACAGCACAGGCTGCACACTCACACAGCACAGACTGCACACTCACACAGCACAGACTGAACACTCACACAGCACAGACTGCACACTCACACAGCACAGGCTGCACACTCACACAGCACAGACTGCGCACTCACACAGCACAGGCTGCACACTCACACAGCACAGGCTGCACACTCACACTGCACAGACTGCACACTCACACTGCACAGACTGCGCACTCACTGAACAGACTGCACACTCACACAGCACAGACTGCACACTCACACAGCACAGACTGCACACTCACACTGCACAGACTGCACACTCACACAGCACAGACTGCACACTCACACAGCACAGACTGCACACTCACACAGCACAGACTGCACACTCACACTGCACAGACTGCACACTCACACAGCACAGACTGCACACTCACACAGCACAGACTGCACACTCACACAGCACAGACTGCACGCTCACACAGCACAGACTGCACACTCACACAGCACAGACTGCACACTCACACAGCACAGACTGCACGCTCACACAGCACAGACTGCACACTCACACAGCACAGACTGCACACTCACACAGCACAGACTGCACACTCACACAGCACAGACTGCACACTCACACAGCTCAGACACACAGTACAGACTGCACACTCACACTGCACAGACTGCACACTCACACAGCACAGACTGCACACTCACACAGCACAGACTGCACACTCACACAGCACAGACTGCACACTCACACAGCACAGACTGCACACTCACACAGCACAGACTGCACACTCACACCACAGACTGCACACTCACACAGCACAGACTGCACACTCACACAGCACAGACTGCACACTCACACAGTACAGACTGCACACTCACACAGTACAGACTGCACACTCACACTGCACAGATTGCACACTCACACAGCACAGACTGCACACTCACACTGCACAGACTGCACACTCACACAGCACAGACTGCACACTCACACAGCACAGGCTGCACACTCACACAGCACAGACTGCACACTCACAGCACAGACTGCACACTCATACAGCACAGGCTGCACACTCACAGCACAGACTGCACACTCACACAGCACAGGCTGCACACTCACAGCACAGACTGCACACTCACACAGCACAGACTGCACACTCACACTGCACAGACTGCACACTCACACAGCACAGACTGCACACTCACACAGCACAGACTGCACACTCACACAGCACAGGCTGCACACTCACAGCACAGACTGCACACTCACAGCACAGACTGCACACTCACAGCACAGACTGCACACTCACACAGCACAGACTGCACACTCACACTGCACAGACTGCACACTCACACAGCACAGACTGCACACTCACACAGCACAGACTGCACACTCACACAGCACAGACTGCACACTCACAGCACAGACTGCACACTCACAGCACAGACTGCACACTCACACAGCACAGACTGCACACTCACAGCACAGACTGCACACTCACACAGCACAGACTGCACACTCACACTGCACAGACTGCACACTCACACAGCACAGACTGCACACTCACACAGCACAGACTGCACACTCACACAGCACAGACTGCACACTCACAGCACAGACTGCACACTCACAGCACAGACTGCACACTCACACAGTACAGACTGCACACTCACACAGCACAGACTGCACACTCACACTGCACAGACTGCACACTCACACAGCACAGACTGCACACTCACACAGCACAGGCTGCACACTCATACAGCACAGGCTGCACACTCACACAGCACCGACTGCACACTCACACAGCACAGGCTGCACACTCACACAGCACAGGCTGCACACTCACACAGCACAGACTGCACACTCACACTGCACAGACTGCACACTCACACAGCACAGACTGCACACTCACACAGCACAGACTGCACACTCACACAGCACAGACTGCACACTCACACTGCACAGACTGCACACTCACACTGCACAGACTGCGCACTCACTGAACAGACTGCACACTCACACAGCACAGACTGCACACTCACACAGCACAGACTGTACACTCACAGCACAGACTGCACACTCACACAGCACAGACTGCACACTCACAGCACAGACTGCACACTCACACAGCACAGACTGCACACTCACACAGCACAGACTGCACACTCACACAGCACAGACTGCACACTCACACAGCACAGACTGCACACTCACACAGCACAGACTGCACACTCACACTGCACAGACTGCACACTCACACTGCACAGACTGCGCACTCACTGAACAGACTGCACACTCACACAGCACAGACTGCACACTCACACAGCACAGACTGCACACTCACACAGTACAGACTGCACACTCACACAGTACAGACTGCACACTCACACTGCACAGATTGCACACTCACACAGCACAGACTGCACACTCACACTGCACAGACTGCACACTCACACTGCACAGACTGCACACTCACACAGCACAGACTGCACACTCACACAGCACAGGCTGCACACTCACACAGCACAGGCTGCACACTCACACAGCACAGGCTGCACACTCACACAGCACCGACTGCACACTCACACAGCACAGGCTGCACACTCACACAGCACAGACTGCACACTCACACAGCACAGACTGAACACTCACACTGCACAGACTGCACACTCACACTGCACAGACTGCGCACTCACTGAACAGACTGCACACTCACACAGCACAGACTGCACACTCACACAGCACAGACTGCACACTCACACAGCACAGACTGCACACTCACACTGCACAGACTGCGCACTCACACTGCACAGACTGCGCACTCACTGAACAGACTGCACACTCACACAGCACAGACTGCACACTCACACAGCACAGACTGTACACTCACAGCACAGACTGCACACTCACACAGCACAGACTGCACACTCACAGCACAGACTGCACACTCACACAGCACAGACTGCACACTCACACAGCACAGACTGCACACTCACACAGCACAGACTGCACACTCACACAGCACAGACTGCACACTCACACAGCACAGACTGCACACTCACACTGCACAGACTGCACACTCACACTGCACAGACTGCGCACTCACTGAACAGACTGCACACTCACACAGCACAGACTGCACACTCACACAGCACAGACTGCACACTCACACAGCACAGACTGCACACTCACACAGCACAGACTGCACACTCACACAGTACAGACTGCACACTCACACAGTACAGACTGCACACTCACACTGCACAGATTGCACACTCACACAGCACAGACTGCACACTCACACTGCACAGACTGCACACTCACACAGCACAGACTGCACACTCACACAGCACAGGCTGCACACTCACACAGCACAGACTGCACACTCACAGCACAGACTGCACACTCACACAGCACAGACTGCACACTCACACAGCACAGGCTGCACACTCACACAGCACAGACTGCACACTCACACAGCACAGACTGAACACTCACACTGCACAGACTGCACACTCACACTGCACAGACTGCGCACTCACTGAACAGACTGCACACTCACACAGCACAGACTGCACACTCACACAGCACAGACTGCACACTCACACTGCACAGACTGCACACTCACACAGCACAGACTGCACACTCACACAGCACAGACTGCACACTCACACAGCACAGACTGCACACTCACACTGCACAGACTGCACACTCACACAGCACAGACTGCACACTCACACAGCACAGACTGCACACTCACACAGCACAGACTGCACGCTCACACAGCACAGACTGCACACTCACACAGCTCAGACACACAGTACAGACTGCACACTCACACTGCACAGACTGCACACTCACACAGCACAGACTGCACACTCACACAGCACAGACTGCACACTCACACAGCACAGACTGCACACTCACACAGCACAGACTGCACACTCACACAGCACAGACTGCACACTCACACCACAGACTGCACACTCACACAGCACAGACTGCACACTCACACAGCACAGACTGCACACTCACACAGTACAGACTGCACACTCACACAGTACAGACTGCACACTCACACTGCACAGATTGCACACTCACACAGCACAGACTGCACACTCACACTGCACAGACTGCACACTCACACAGCACAGACTGCACACTCACACAGCACAGGCTGCACACTCACACAGCACAGACTGCACACTCACAGCACAGACTGCACACTCATACAGCACAGGCTGCACACTCACAGCACAGACTGCACACTCACACAGCACAGGCTGCACACTCACAGCACAGACTGCACACTCACACTGCACAGACTGCACACTCACACAGCACAGACTGCACACTCACACAGCACAGACTGCACACTCACACAGCACAGGCTGCACACTCACAGCACAGACTGCACACTCACAGCACAGACTGCACACTCACAGCACAGACTGCACACTCACACAGCACAGACTGCACACTCACACTGCACAGACTGCACACTCACACAGCACAGACTGCACACTCACACAGCACAGACTGCACACTCACACAGCACAGACTGCACACTCACAGCACAGACTGCACACTCACAGCACAGACTGCACACTCACACAGCACAGACTGCACACTCACAGCACAGACTGCACACTCACACAGCACAGACTGCACACTCACACTGCACAGACTGCACACTCACACAGCACAGACTGCACACTCACACAGCACAGACTGCACACTCACACAGCACAGACTGCACACTCACAGCACAGACTGCACACTCACAGCACAGACTGCACACTCACACAGTACAGACTGCACACTCACACAGCACAGACTGCACACTCACACTGCACAGACTGCACACTCACACAGCACAGACTGCACACTCACACAGCACAGGCTGCACACTCACACAGCACAGGCTGCACACTCACACAGCACAGGCTGCACACTCACACAGCACCGACTGCACACTCACACAGCACAGGCTGCACACTCACACAGCACAGACTGCACACTCACACAGCACAGACTGAACACTCACACTGCACAGACTGCACACTCACACTGCACAGACTGCGCACTCACTGAACAGACTGCACACTCACACAGCACAGACTGCACACTCACACAGCACAGACTGCACACTCACACAGCACAGACTGCACACTCACACTGCACAGACTGCACACTCACACTGCACAGACTGCGCACTCACTGAACAGACTGCACACTCACACAGCACAGACTGCACACTCACACAGCACAGACTGTACACTCACAGCACAGACTGCACACTCACACAGCACAGACTGCACACTCACAGCACAGACTGCACACTCACACAGCACAGACTGCACACTCACACAGCACAGACTGCACACTCACACTGCACAGACTGCGCACTCACTGAACAGACTGCACACTCACACAGCACAGACTGCACACTCACACAGCACAGACTGCACACTCACACAGTACAGACTGCACACTCACACAGTACAGACTGCACACTCACACTGCACAGATTGCACACTCACACAGCACAGACTGCACACTCACACTGCACAGACTGCACACTCACACAGCACAGACTGCACACTCACACAGCACAGGCTGCACACTCACACAGCACAGACTGCACACTCACAGCACAGACTGCACACTCACACAGCACAGACTGCACACTCACACAGCACAGGCTGCACACTCACACAGCACAGACTGCACACTCACACAGCACAGACTGAACACTCACACTGCACAGACTGCACACTCACACTGCACAGACTGCGCACTCACTGAACAGACTGCACACTCACACAGCACAGACTGCACACTCACACAGCACAGACTGCACACTCACACTGCACAGACTGCACACTCACACAGCACAGACTGCACACTCACACAGCACAGACTGCACACTCACACAGCACAGACTGCACACTCACACAGCACAGACTGCACACTCACACTGCACAGACTGCGCACTCACTGAACAGACTGCACACTCACACAGCACAGACTGCACACTCACACTGCACAGACTGCACACTCACACTGCACAGACTGCACACTCACACTGCACAGACTGCACACTCACACAGCACAGACTGCACACTCACACAGCACAGACTGCACACTCACACTGCACAGACTGCGCACTCACACAGCACAGACTGCACACTCACACTGCACAGACTGCACACTCACACTGCACAGACTGCACACTCACACTGCACAGACTGCACACTCACACAGCACAGAGAGCACACTCACACAGCACAGACTGCACACTCACACAGCACAGACTGCACACTCACACAGCACAGACTGCACACTCACACTGCACAGACTGCACACTCACACAGCACAGACTGCACACTCACACTGCACAGACTGCACACTCACACTGCACAGACTGCACACTCACACAGCACAGACTGCACACTCACACTGCACAGACTGCACACTCACACAGCACAGACTGCACACTCACACAGCACAGACTGCACACTCACACTGCACAGACTGCACACTCACAGCACAGACTGCACACTCACACTGCACAGACTGCACACTCACACAGCACAGACTGCACACTCACACTGCACAGACTGCACACTCACACTGCACAGACTGCACACTCACACAGCACAGACTGCACACTCACACAGCACAGGCTGCACACTCGCACAGCACAGGCTGCACACTCACACAGCACAGACTGCACACTCACACAGCACAGACTGCACACTCACACAGCACAGACTGCACACTCACACTGCACAGACTGCACACTCACACAGCACAGACTGCACACTCACACAGCACAGACTGCACACTCGCACAGCACAGGCTGCACACTTACACGGCACAGGCTGCACACTCACACGGCACAGACTGCACACTCGCACAGCACAGACTGCACACTCACACTGCACAGACTGCACACTCACAGCACAGACTGCACACTCACACAGCACAGACTGCACACTCACACAGCACAGACTGCACACTCGCACAGCACAGACTGCACACTCACACTGCACAGACTGCACACTCACAGCACAGACTGCACACTCACACAGCACAGACTGCACACTCACACAGCACAGACTGCACACTCACACAGCACAGACTGCACACTCACACAGCACAGACTGCACACTCACACAGCACAGACTGCACACTCACACTGCACAGACTGCACACTCACAGCACAGACTGCACACTCACACAGCACAGACTGCACACTCACACAGCACAGACTGCACACTCACACAGCACAGACTGCACACTCACACAGCACAGACTGCACACTCACACAGCACATACTGCACACTCACACAGCACAGGCTGCACACTCACACAGCACAGACTGCACACTCACACAGCACAGACTGCACACTCACACAGCACAGACTGCACACTCACACAGCACAGACTGCACACTCACACAGCACAGACTGCACACTCACACAGCACAGAGAGCACACTCACACAGCACAGAGAGCACACTCACACAGCACAGACTGCACACTCACACAGCACAGACTGCACACTCACAGCACAGGCTGCACACTCACACAGCACAGGCTGCACACTCACACAGCACAGGCTGCACACTCACACAGCACAGACTGCACACTCACACAGCACAGGCTGCACACTCACACGGCACAGACTGCACACTCACAGCACAGGCTGCACACTCACACGGCACAGAGAGCACACTCACACAGCACAGGCTGCACACTCACACGGCACAGACTGCACACTCACACTGCACAGGCTGCACACTCACAAGGCACAGACTGCACACTCACAGCACAGACTGCACACTCACACTGCACAGACTGCACACTCACAGCACAGGCTGCACACTCACACGGCACAGAGAGCACACTCACACAGCACAGACTGCACACTCACACAGCACAGACTGCACACTCACACGGCACAGAGAGCACACTCACACAGCACAGGCTGCACACTCACAAGGCACAGACTGCACACTCACAGCACAGACTGCACACTCACACTGCACAGACTGCACACTCACACAGCACAGGCTGCACACTCACAGCACAGGCTGCACACTCGCACAGCACAGACTGCACACTCACAGCACAGACTGCACACTCACACTGCACAGACTGCACACTCACAGCACAGACTGCACACTCACACAGCACAGACTGCACACTCACAGCACAGACTGCACAATCACACAGCACAGACTGCACACTCACACAGCACAGACTGCACACTCACACTGCACAGACTGCACACTCACACAGCACAGACTGCACACTCACACTGCACAGACTGCACACTCACACAGCACAGACTGCACACTCACACTGCACAGACTGCACACTCACACAGCACAGACTGCACACTCACACTGCACAGACTGCACACTCACACTGCACAGACTGCACACTCGCACAGCACAGACTGCACACTCACAGCACAGACTGCACACTCACACTGCACAGACTGCACACTCACAGCACAGACTGCACACTCACACAGCACAGACTGCACACTCACAGCACAGACTGCACAATCACACAGCACAGACTGCACACTCACACAGCACAGACTGCACACTCACACTGCACAGACTGCACACTCACACAGCACAGACTGCACACTCACACTGCACAGACTGCACACTCACACAGCACAGACTGCACACTCACACTGCACAGACTGCACACTCACACAGCACAGACTGCACACTCACACTGCACAGACTGCACACTCACACAGCACAGACTGCACACTCACACTGCACAGACTGCACACTCACACAGCACAGACTGCACACTCACACTGCACAGACTGCACACTCACACAGCACAGACTGCACACTCACACTGCACAGACTGCACACTCACACAGCACAGACTGCACACTCACACTGCACAGACTGCACACTCACACTGCACAGACTGCACACTCACACTGCACAGACTGCACAATCACACAGCACAGACTGCACACTCACACAGCACAGACTGCACACTCACACTGCACAGACTGCACAATCACACAGCACAGACTGCACACTCACACTGCACAGACTGCACAATCACACAGCACAGACTGCACACTCACACTGCACAGACTGCACACTCACACAGCACAGACTGCACACTCACACTGCACAGACTGCACAATCACACAGCACAGACTGCACACTCACACAGCACAGGCTGCACACTCACACAGCACAGACTGCACACTCACACTGCACAGACTGCACACTCACACAGCACAGACTGCACACTCACACTGCACAGACTGCACACTCACACAGCACAGACTGCACACTCACACAGCACAGACTGCACACTCACACAGCACAGACTGCACACTCACACAGCACAGACTGCACACTCACACTGCACAGACTGCACACTCACACAGCACAGACTGCACACTCACAGCACAGACTTCACACTCACAGCACAGACTGCACACTCACACCACAGACTGCACACTCACACAGCACAGACTGCACACTCACAGCATAGACTGTACACTCACACAGCACAGACTGCACACTCACAGCACAGACTGCACACTCATACAGCACAGACTGCACACTCACACAGCAGACTGCACACTCACACAGCACAGACTGCACACTCACACAGCACAGACTGCACACTCACACAGCACAGGCTGCACACTCACACAGCTCAGACTGCACACTCACACAGCACAGACTGCACACTCACAGCACAGACTGCACACTCACACAGCACAGACTGCACACTCACAGCACAGACTGCACACTCGCACAGCACAGACTGCACACTCACAGCACAGACTGCACACTCACACTGCACAGACTGCACACTCACACAGCACAGGCTGCGCACTCACTGCACAGACTGCACACTCGCACAGCACAGACTGCACACTCACACAGCACAGACTGTACACTCACACAGCACAGACTGCACACTCACACTGCACAGACTGCACACTCACACAGCAGACTGCACACTCACACAGCACAGACTGCACACTCACACAGCACAGACTGCACACTCACACAGCACAGGCTGCACACTCACACAGCACAGACTGCACACTCACACTGCACAGACTGCACACTCACACAGCAGACTGCACACTCACACAGCACAGACTGCACACTCACACAGCACAGACTGCACACTCACACAGCACAGACTGCACACTCACACTGCACAGACTGCACACTCACACAGCAGACTGCACACTCACACAGCACAGACTGCACACTCACACAGCACAGACTGCACACTCACACAGCACAGGCTGCACACTCACACAGCACAGGCTGCACACTCACACTGCACAGACTGCACACTCACACAGCACAGACTGAACACTCACACCACAGACTGCACACTCACACTGCACAGACTGCACACTCACACAGCACAGACTGAACACTCACACCACAGACTGCACACTCACACAGCACAGACTGAACACTCACACCACAGACTGCACACTCACACAGCACAGACTGAACACTCACACCACAGACTGCACACTCACACTGCACAGACTGCACACTCACAGCACAGACTGCACACTCACACTGCACAGACTGCACACTCACACAGCACAGACTGCACACTCACAGCACAGACTGCACACTCACACAGCACAGACTGCACACTCACACTGCACAGAGAGCACACTCACACAGCACAGACTGCACACTCACACAGCACAGACTGCACACTCACACAGCACAGACTGCACACTCACACAGCACAGACTGAACACTCACACCACAGACTGCACACTCACACTGCACAGACTGCACACTCACACAGCACAGACTGCACACTCACACTGCACAGAGAGCACACTCACACTGCACAGGCTGCACACTCACACAGCACAGACTGCACACTCACAGCACAGACTGCACACTCACACAGCACAGACTGCACACTCACACAGCACAGACTGCACACTCACAGCACAGACTGCACACTCACACAGCACAGACTGCACATTCACACAGCACAGACTGCACACTCACACAGCACAGACTGAACACTCACACCACAGACTGCACACTCACACTGCACAGACTGCACACTCACACAGCACAGACTGCACACTCACACAGCACAGACTGCACACTCACACAGCACAGACTGCACATTCACACAGCACAGACTGCACACTCACAGCACAGACTGCACACTCACACCACAGACTGCACACTCACACTGCACAGACTGCACACTCACACAGCACAGACTGCACACTCACACTGCACAGAGAGCACACTCACACTGCACAGGCTGCACACTCACACAGCACAGACTGCACACTCACACTGCACAGAGAGCACACTCACAGAGCACAGACTGCACACTCACACAGCACAGACTGCACACTCACACAGCACAGACTGCACACTCTCACAGCACAGACTGCACACTCACACAGCACAGACTGCACACTCTCACAGCACAGACTGCACACTCACACAGCACAGACTGCACACTCACACAGCACAGACTGCACACTCACACTGCACAGGCTGCACACTCACACTGCACAGACTGCACACTCACACTGCACAGGCTGCACACTCACACAGCACAGACTGCACACTCACACAGCACAGACTGCACACTCACACTGCACAGACTGCACACTCACACAGCACAGACTGCACACTCACACAGCACAGACTGCACACTCACACTGCACAGACTGCACACTCACACAGCACAGACTGCACACTCACACAGCACAGACTGCACACTCACACAGCACAGACTGCACACTCACACTGCACAGACTGCACACTCACACTGCACAGGCTGCACACTCACACAGCACAGACTGAACACTCACAGCACAGACTGAACACTCACACAGCACAGGCTGCACACTCACACAGCACAGACTGCACACTCACACAGCACAGACTGCACACTCACACTGCACAGAGAGCACACTCACACTGCACAGGCTGCACACTCACACAGCACAGACTGAACACTCACAGCACAGAGAGCACACTCACACTGAACAGACTGCACACTCACACAGCACAGACTGCACACTCACACAGCACAGACTGCACACTCACACAGCACAGACTGCACACTCACACAGCACAGACTGCACACTCACACAGCACAGACTGCACACTCACACAGCGCAGACTGCACACTCACACAGCACAGGCTGAACACTCACAGCACAGACTGCACACTCACACAGCACAGACTGCACACTCACACAGCACAGACTGCACACTCACACTGCACAGAGAGCACACTCACACTGCACAGACTGCACACTCACACAGCACAGACTGCACACTCACACTGCACAGGCTGCACACTCACACAGCACAGACTGAACACTCACAGCACAGACTGCACACTCACACAGCACAGACTGCACACTCACACAGCACAGACTGCACACTCACACTGCACAGAGAGCACACTCACACTGCACAGGCTGCACACTCACACAGCACAGACTGAACACTCACAGCACAGACTGCACACTCACACAGCACAGACTGCACACTCACACAGCACAGACTGCACACTCACACAGCACAGACTGAACACTCACAGCACAGACTGCACACTCACACAGCACAGACTGCACACTCACACAGCACAGACTGCACACTCACACAGCACAGACTGCACACTCACAGCACAGACTGCACACTCACACAGCACAGACTGAACACTCACAGCACAGACTGCACACTCACACAGCACAGACTGCACACTCACACAGCACAGACTGCACACTCACACAGCACAGACTGCACACTCACACAGCACAGACTGCACACTCACACAGCACAGAGAGCACACTCACACTGAACAGACTGCACACTCACACAGCACAGACTGCACACTCACACTGCACAGGCTGCACACTCACACAGCACAGACTGCACACTCACACAGCACAGACTGCACACTCACACTGCACAGGCTGCACACTCACACAGCACAGACTGAACACTCACAGCACAGACTGCACACTCACACAGCACAGACTGCACACTCACACAGCACAGACTGCACACTCACACAGCACAGACTGCACACTCACACAGCACAGACTGAACACTCACAGCACAGACTGCACACTCACACAGCACAGACTGCACACTCACACAGCACAGACTGCACACTCACACAGCACAGAGAGCACACTCACACTGAACAGACTGCACACTCACACAGCACAGACTGCACACTCACACTGCACAGACTGAACACTCACAGCACAGACTGAACACTCACACAGCACAGACTGCACACTCACACAGCACAGACTGAACACTCACAGCACAGACTGCACACTCACAGCACAGACTGCACACTCACACAGCACAGACTGCACACTCACACAGCACAGGCTGCACACTCACAGCACAGGCTGCACACTCACACAGCACAGACTGCACACTCACAGCACAGACTTCACACTCACAGCACAGACTGCACACTCACACCACAGACTGCACACTCACACAGCACAGACTGCACACTCACACAGCACAGACTGCACACTCACACCACAGACTGCACACTCACACAGCACAGACTGCACACTCACACAGCACAGACTGCACACTCACAGCACAGACTGCACACTCACACCACAGACTGCACACTCACACAGCACAGACTGCACACTCACACAGCACAGACTGCACACTCACAGCACAGTCTGCACACACTCACAGCACAGTCTGCACACTCACACAGCACAGACTGTACACTCACACAGCACAGACTGCACACTCACAGCACAGACTGCACACTCACACAGCACAGACTGCACACTCACACCACAGACTGCACACTCACACAGCACAGGCTGCACACTCACAGCACAGACTGCACACTCACACAGCACAGACTGCACACTCACACAGCACAGACTGCACACTCACACAGCACAGGCTGCACACTCACACAGCACAGACTGCACACTCACTGCACAGACTGCACACTCACAGCACAGACTGCACACTCACTGCACAGACTGCACACTCACACAGCACAGACTGCACACTCACAGCACAGACTGCACACTCACACAGCACAGACTGCACACTCACACCACAGACTGCACACTCACACAGCACAGACTGCACACTCACAGCACAGACTGCACACTCACACAGCACAGGCTGCACACTCACAGCACAGACTGCACACTCACACAGCACAGACTGCACACTCACACTGCACAGACTGTACACTCACAGCACAGACTGCACACTCACACAGCACAGGCTGCACACTCACACGGCACAGGCTGCACACTCACAGCACAGACTGCACACTCACACAGCACAGACTGCACACTCACACTGCACAGACTGCACACTCACAGCACAGACTGCACACTCACACAGCACAGACTGCACACTCACACAGCACAGACTGCACACTCACAACACAGACTGCACACTCACACAGCACAGACTGCACACTCACACAGCACAGGCTGCACACTCACAGCACAGACTGCACACTCACACAGCACAGACTGAACACTCACACAGCACAGACTGCACACTCACAACACAGACTGCACACTCACACTGCACAGACTGTACACTCACAGCACAGGCTGCACACTCACAGCACAGACTTCACACTCACACAGCACAGACTGCACACTCACAGCACAGACTGCACACTCACACAGCACAGACTGCACACTCACACAGCACAGACTGCACACTCACAACACAGACTGCACACTCACACAGCACAGACTGCACACTCACACAGCACAGGCTGCACACTCACAGCACAGACTGCACACTCACACAGCACAGACTGCACACTCACACAGCACAGGCTGCACACTCACAGCACAGACTTCACACTCACACAGCACAGACTGCACACTCACAGCACAGACTGCACACTCACACAGCACAGGCTGCAGACTCACACGGCACAGGCTGCACACTCACAGCACAGACTGCACACTCACAACACAGACTGCACACTCACACTGCACAGGCTGCACACTCACACTGCACAGGCTGCACACTCACACTGCACAGGCTGCACACTCACACAGCACAGACTTCACACTCAGACACAGACTGCACACTCACACATCACTGAAAGCAGCCTTGCACAGCATTGAACGCAGCATTACACATCACAGACAGCAGACTCCAAGACCATTGACACCAGTCATGACTGACCCCCCCGCCCCACGCATAAAGCCTTCTGCCCCTAAAGGCTGGCCACATCTTTCTCTCTAACCACCCCCCCCAAGCCCCTCCCACCCCCATGCTCCTGACTGATTCCCCCAATGACCAACCCCACCCCCCCCCCACCCCACCCCCACCCCCGCCCAGAATTGCCCATTGGCCTTTGTCCTCCTGGACTCCCTGGTGCTCAGTGGAGAGGGTGGGGCTCATCTCCTTCCTCTCTCTCGGAGGTCACGGCGCCCGGTTCCTGTTTTCAAAAGACTGTAGTGATTTGTGGCAATGTGACGCCATGCCTGGTGGATAGGAAGATTCGATGAAAGCTGAAGATTCAACGTTAAGCCCACGAAGCAGATACTAATGCATTCAAATTAATGTTAATCAGCTTTGCGCCCGTCCTGGGTTGAAGCTGATCATGTCGCCAGACTTGGGCTGGGAAGATCGCATTCTGAAATCTTGCTGCTTTTGACCTCTTGCAATATTTAGTGGAATGACAGGATTTGGGCCTACAGCTGACCTGCCCACGAGATCACACCCAAAGGTTTGGAGTAATTGGCAAGAAAAGCATTCAACATGAAGAGAAGTTTTCTCACACAGTGAATGGTTAAGATCCGGAATGCGCTGCCTAAGAGAGGGGTGGAGGCAGGTCCAATTAAAGCATTCTCAAGAAAACGAGACAATTATTGAAAAAGGAAGGCTTTTCATGGAGTCGGTGGGAGAATGAGTACCAAACAGTTGCCGCTGCAGAGCCGGTGGGGGCAGGAATGCCCAGGCAAGACAGCAGCTGGAGGTCTGATCGGTCCCAGGACCCAGCTGGGTCCCAGTCAGATGCTGGAACAGGTATACCCGGAGCTGATGCAGGCGCTAGGATGTGGCCGTGTGATTCAGATGGGGATGTCAGCAACACTCCTGCAGATCCATAGGCAATTGGATAAGTTCCAGATGCTACGGGCTCAGGAATTGGGGCTGGCAATGCGAGGCCAACATTGCTAGGATGGCAACCGTAGTCGAGAGCCTGGTGCAATGACAGCATGGGTGGAGGTGTCCAAGGCCCGGCTCAGTCAGTGACGGCCATGGCTGAGCACCCCGACAACATGTCCCGGTTGCTGGGGACATGTCCCAGTCCCAGGTGAACCTTTATGAGGTGCTGCAGAATCCTGGGGATGTGTCCCAGTCTCAGGTGGGCGTTGCCGAGGCCCTCCAGAGCACGTCCTGGTCTCTGAGGGGAGGTGCCCCAGTCTCAGGTGGGCATGGTGGAGGCGCTGCAGAGCATGTTCCTGTCACTGAGGAGCATCGCGAGGGCATGGACGCTCTACTGCAGACATTGGGGAGCTGCCAAATGCAGATGATGCAGTGGCAGCCGGGGCTCAATATAGCTGCCCCTCCATACCGAGGTGAACCCCAGGGCCCTCTGGGCACCAACCGGGAGGAGGGGGCGCTGGGTGTCACCTGGAGCCACCATATGGAGTGGCGACCACCAGCTCTCCAAGACCCATGCCCCCTGACAATGGCGCGACTCGGAGTCAGCACCTGGAGCGGGGTGATACAGTGGGGCATGTGCCGCTGGCAAATTGGCCGGGGCACTCCAACCCCTGAGCCCCCAGACGAAGCCCACCAGGGGCATCGAATACCACGGGACGTGGTAGGCAGCAGGCAGCCTCCACCTCTGATGTGCATCCTGGGACACGCCGAGGCATAGCAGAGAGCGGGTTGAGGATCACTGAGAGGGCACTAAGGGAGAGGGGTTGGGGATAAGGGGGAGAGGGTGCAATGAGGGAGGGAGGGGGAGTGTTTGTAAGGGATGTGGAAGTTTGGGGCGGCACAATTGGGGGATTGGGGCAGTTGGGAACACTTATGTTCAGCATTAAAAAATGTTGCACTTGAGAAATATGATGCTGTGCCACTTTCTTCCGTAGTGCAGGTCAAGCACCAATCCTCTGTCTCAGCTCCCCGAGTATGGAGATCCTGGATCCGCCAGGATCCCCCCTCCACAGCAGACCACCACAAAGCGGGCAACCCTCCGGGGGTGTCCTGCACAACACCACTAGAGCAGTCAAGGCATCAGAACCGCATTTTGAGGAGACTGATTGTGATGAATGATATCTGTATACATATGTACCTTGAATGCGTAGGCCCCTTAAGACCGGGTTTGGAACCCTGGGGGACTCCGCCCCCAGGAAGTTGTATATAAGGTTACGTTCAGTAGGCAGCGTGCAGTGAGCACATTTCTCGGCAGCTGTCTGGTTTTCTGGTTATTAAAGCCTTTGTATTATCAAACTCCTCTCCTGAGTTGTAATTGAGGGTATCTCACTGATGCACCGCTCAATGACAGCCCAGGTGGCAGCATGGGCCTTGTTGTATCGTTCACTGGCATCCTTCATTAACCAGGTCCTCAGCAGGCACCCCTTGTGCCCCAAGAGCTAACTGGCCATCCTGGGTGGTCCTGCAAGAGGCCAGTGATGTCCAACTGCCCGAGGATATAGCTGTCGTGCACACTTCCTGGGAAGCGTGCACGCACGTGCGTGATCTTCATGTGGTGGGCGCATACGAGCTGGATATTAAGAGTGTGGAGCCCTTCCTGTTGATGAAGGGACTCAGGCATCCCGCACAGGGCAACATGGGACATCCCGATGATGGCGGAGAATCCTGCTCCCCAGGCATCCTGTTGGGCCTGGTCCATGCCAAAGTTTATATAGTTCGCTGCCCGGGCAAACAGGGCATCCGTGACCTCACAGATGACCTTGTGGGCTGTAGCTTGTGAGATTCCGCACAAGTCCCCGCCCGAGCCCTGGAATGATCCTTAGCCGTAGAAGTTCAGGGCTGCAGTGACCTTAATGGCCAACAGGAGCGGGTATCCTTCTCCTGCATGTGGTTCCATTTCCGTAAGGATATGGCACACGTGCTGCACTGTCCCCTTGTTGAGGCGGAGCCTCCTGTGGAACATGCTGTCGGTCAGCTATTTGAAAGACCAACAATGCCTGCATGCCTTGGGCCACCGACGGTTTCCCCCTCTAGGTCCCTCCCTGGTCTGGTGGGCAGCCGGGTCCTCAGGGTATGGAGTGAGACTCTGCTCATGGGGCACTGCCTCGAAGATCTGATGCCGCTGCTGCCGCTGCCTTCTCCAGCGCCTGGCCATCTGGCCTGCCAGTAGCACCATGAGGGCAGCTTCCATAGGGCCCAAGATATCATCCATTCTGTGTAATATCTGGAAGGAATTGGAGAAGATGTTGGTCTGACAACCAGTGGTGTCTTCCATCCCTGAATCCTCCAGTCCCCCATTGCTCCCCCACCTCCCCCACCCCCTGCCATCTGATCCAGCCTGCCCATGCACCCCAGGCTGTAGTGGGGGCCCCTGCTCACCATATCCCAGACACCCGCACATTATGTTGCAATGACAGGGCTCTAGTCCCCTCCCTGAGCCACTCTCTGGTCGCCAAAATGTCCCTGCTGTTGGAGCCCAGCATATTCCGTGTTGGCCGCTGCATCTGTGGTGTTGCCTCCTGCAGTGTTAAGGTATAGTGTCCAAGCATCACGATCTGATTAGGATGCTAGGCAATAACCCCCACATTCTACACGGCACGCCTACCCATCCGAATCCACTTGGAAGCTGTGAAGTGCTCACTTAACAATGATTGGCAATTCCTTATTCGCAAAATCCTTCAGCCGCAATGGCAAAAGGCCTCCGCAGTCAGGGGTAGTTATGGGTTGTCGGTGCGGCAGATAAGCAGGGGCTGGGATTGGCCTCGGAATGGGAACACATACATAGCGGATCCGTGGTAGCTGGAACACCCATTTCTAACCCCCCCCCCCCCCCCCACCACCAAAATGGCCAAGGGCGGATACCTGCCCCCGGCTCCAACCCCCCCCCCCCCACCCCCCCCACCCCCACCCCACCCCCACCCATCACCACCGGTGGCAGGCCACCCCGACCGAGACCGCCCGAACCCCCCTCCCAGGGACTCCTCCAAACACCCTCTCCGAGCACCGGTGCAGCAACCCCAGTTGCCCCGGGGCCATTGCCCGGAAGTGAAGGTGCCTACTCACCTCCTCGGATCCCCACAGCAGCGCTTCTGCCAGCTTCACATTTTTAAGAAGGTGTACTACTAACCGACGCCCGCAGTTACTGGGGAGCCAATAGATCACAGGAGGCCGTTAGAAAGGGAGTTTAGCAGAGCGTCAGGTTCCTAGATTCGATTCCCTGCTTGGGTCACTGCCGGTGCGGAGTCTGCACGTTTTCCCAGCGTGGGTTTCCTCCGGGTGCTCCGGTTTCCTCCCACAAGTCTCGAAAGACGTGCTGTTAGGTCATTTGGACATTCTGAATTCTCCCTCTGTGTACCCGAACAGGCGACGAGGGGGTTTTCACGGTAACTTCATTGCAGTGTTAACGTAAGCCTACATGTGACACTAATAAAGATTATTATTATTAATTGTATGGAGATTGGCCTCAAGTGGTGATTGTTGGTTTCTCGCCATGCTACAGTGGGCTCCTGATTTCGCCAACAGGAGCAGGCCGGCTAAACCGCAAACCGATGGGCGCCTGGCGCGGTCCTGGTTTTCGGCCTCTCCCATGGTCTTACGGCCTCGTTGCGCTCTCGCTAAGCACAACGCAGCCATAAAATCGCTCCTAATATTCTATCCAGTGAGCTGACCTAATAGAATTTGTTGTGGATGTGCGGGATGTGCATGTTTATTATAGATCAGATAACGTAAGCTTAAGGCTTGTTCATCTTAATAAAATCACTGATGCTAGACTCTCAATCCTACTGATTAAAACAACTAGGCAGAGTGGCTAAAATTTGACCCCACTTGGGGTATATGACGTCAATAAGAACGGTATTATTTTTTAAGAGAAAATATTCCGTTCCTCCCATACCTTACGCCTGTGGATCGAAACCTTCTAAAACATTTGCACAAGATTATATCATCATTCAGAGAGGGGCAGCACGGTGGCACAGTGGTTAGCATTGTTGCCCACGGCGCTGAGGACCCGTGTTCGAATCCCGGCCCTGGGTCACTGTCCGTGTGGAGTTTGCACATTCTCCCCGTGTCTGTGTGGGTTTCGCCCCCACAACCCAAAAGATGTGCAGGTTAGGTGGATTGGCCACGTTAAATTACCCCTTAATTGGAAAAAATAATTGGGTACTCTAAATTTAAAAAATATATATATCATCATTCAGAGTACATCCAAAGAATGATAAAATTCTTGTGCTGTTGCTGAAGAGAGTATAAATGTTCTGATCGTCCTCAAAATGTCAAGTTACATGTTTCAAAGTGCTGCACCTGGGTCATGGGCCCGTGAAGGCCTGGTTCTGTAAATGTATCATCGGGATGATGGACAAGTATCCACTCTGTAAAATGCAAACGAGACACCAAACTCTCACCCCATCACAGTTAATCAAATCCCATCATTTGCAGGAGCTTTTATCTGAAAATCTATCACAAATGCTGGGAAGACTATAATGTCTCCTAATGTGTGTTTACTGCACCAGGCGTCAATCAATGTGTCATAAATATCTAAACAGCAAGCAAAATCTGCTTACACAGAGGATTAAGCAAAGCAGATTACTGAGTCAGTGCTGAAGTTCTTATTCTTTATTGTCAGTCTTCTCTGATCGAGTGGAAATGTTCACCAAAAATTACACCACGACATCTTGAATTCCAATGAATTACAGCAACCTTGGCAATAACTTTTATTTATAAAACACCTTAACATAACAAAACATTCCAACTCGCTTCACAGAGGTGATATACAGTATATAACACTGAGCCAGCAAGGGGATCATTGTTTCGAAATTCGGGTGGTGAGGCAAAATGTGTCGGGAAGGTGTTCCGCTCTGGGGTCTAGCCAACTGAAGGCACAGCCGCCAATGGTGGAGCGATTAAAATTGGGGGCGCCCAAGAGGCCATAGTTAGAGGACTGTAGATATCTTGTGAAGGTGGGGGAGAGAGGTAGAGGAGAGTAAGGTCTTCGAGTTAGGAACAAGGACGAGAATTTTAAAATGCAGACATTCGTTGACCAGGAGCCAGTGTAGGTCAGCGAACGCATGGGTGATTGGTGTACGAGTTAATAATGTCAATAGTTTGAGGGATGTGGCCATCACTGGTTAGGTCAGCACTTATTGTCCATCCCTAATTGCCCCTGAGAAGGTGGTGGCGAAGCCTCCTTCTTGAACCATAACACCCTAAGACCACAAGACAAAGAAGCAGAATTAGGCTACTCGGCCCACCGTGTCTGCTCCGCCATTCAACCATGACTGATATTTTTCTCATCCCCATTCTCCTGCCTTCTCCCCATAACCCCTGATCCCCTTGTTCATCAAAAACCGCTGCAGAATTTGAACATTCAAAGGCACAACAGCTTTGCGGGACGAATACAAATTGTGCATTAATTAGTGAGTAATACACTTTAAAGTTCTTTACTGAGCTTCTTTGTTCACTGTCAGGCTATGAGTGTCACTAGCAAGGCTGGTGCCAGCATTTATTTCCCAATCCAAATTGCATTCAAGAGAGCCGGGACCAGCCACCGCTTTGGATTGTGTGGTGCTCACTCATTGCTGGCAGGGAGGGTGTTCCAGGATTTCATCCAGCAATAAGGGAAGTATGCGGGTATATATCCAAGTTGGGATGGTGTGTGACTTGGAGATGATAGTATTCCACAGCACATTCTTTTTTTTTTTATTCATTCAAGAGATGTGGGTGTCGCTGGCTGGTCCAGGATTCTATTACCCATCGTCAATTGCCCTTGAACTGAGTGTAACTCAGAGGACATTTTAAGAGTCAACCATATTGCTGTGGGTCTGGAGTCACATGTAGGCCAAACTAGGTAAGGACAACACAGATGAATTTTGTCATGTGAGAGTACCTTTAAGAAATGGGTGTTTAAGAAATGTACCTTTAAGAAATGGGTATTATCAGTGATGTCAGAGTGTGGGTGGAGCTGGGCTGTCTGTCAGCTTTTTACTTTCGTTTTTGAGCAGGCTGCTGGGTGTGTTTTAGTTTCGTTTTCAGTGTTGGAGCTGAAGCCAGATCAAGCAGGTGTACTGCTGTACTCTCTGCCATCAAAAGACTATCTCTTGATCATTTGGTAAATTCAGAATTACAAATGTTCTCAGTAGTGAATGTAAATCTAGTGTGCTTCTGTTGAACGGTGTTTCTTCTGTCTTCTGGATGTTGTTTGGGAAGTTATTATGGATTACTTAGTGTTGTATTCTTTGGGGTTGTATTTGAATTGATGTTTGCTAAGATATACACTGTATGTTTTAAAAAGGTTAACTTGAGTTCACAGAATAAACATTGTTTTGCTTTAAAAAATACTTTTCCATTTCTGCTGTACCACAACTATAGAGTGGGCCGTGTGCTCCCTATACCACAATCTATTAAAGATTGTGGGCCAGGGGAACTCCATGATACACTTTGGGGTTCTCTAAACCCTGGCTCATAACAAATTGTCAGCTCGAGGGGGATAAAAGTTTATCTATTGGATCGGCTTAGTGAACCTAAAGACAGTGAGGGGTGAGCATATTGTGGTTGCTTTTCAGGTGTGGTATATTAGTTTAAGTGAGGAGTGTGTTGTGGACAATGGCTCTTTCAGAGGCTCAGATGTTTTTGGGGGTAGAGACGGTCACACGCAGTACCTTGCGGACAGAGACTACAAGCAGACTGTTAGATTTGGCAAAAACATTATAGTTAACATTGCCTGACAAAATGCAAAAAGATTAGGTAGTTATGGCGGTGGCTAAGCATTTAACGTTGCCTGAGATACAGGTTGTCTCATTGGAAATGGCAAAACTTCAGTTGCAAATTAAACAAATGGAACATGAGAAAGCAGCTTGAATACGAAAGAGAGAGAGAGGAAAAAGAAAGAGAAAGAGATAGAGAGGAAAAAGAAAGAGAGAGAGAGCAAAAAGAAAGAGAGAGAAGAAAGGAGAAAAGAAAGAATAGCCCTAGCAGAACAAAACAAAAGAGAAAGGGAGATACAGATCAGGGAAAAAGATAAAGAGAGAGAGTTTGAACTTTAGAAAATAGCCATGAAACATAACAGCCAGTTAAAATAGGCAGACGTTAAGGGAAACATATAATTGGATGATAGTGTTGTGGATAGTGAGAAAGAGCGTCATAGTCGAAGGCTTGGTGGGAATCTATTTAAATATGTCCAAGCATATTGACGAGAAGGAGGTAGAAGCCTTTTTCATTTCATTTGAGAAGGTGGCTCAACAAATGAAATGGCCACAGGACATGTGGGTATTACAGATTCAAACAAAGCTGGTAGGTAGAGCGAGTGAAGTGTTTGCATCACTATCAGAGGAGGTATCTGGGTCGTATGAGGAGGTGAAAAATCCATCTTAGGTGCATATGAACTAGTGCCTGAAGCTTACATACAAAGGTTTAGAAATTTAAGGAAAGAATTTGGTCAAACATACATGGAGTTTGAAAGGATCAAACAGAGTAATTTTGATAGGTGGATATGGGCTTTGAAAATAGACAAAATGTATGAAGCTCTCAGGGAAATTATACTTTTGGAGGAGTTTAAAAATTCAATTCCTGATGTCGTGAGAACTCATGTGGAAGAACAGAGGGTTAAAACTGCTAGTTTAGCAGCAGAAATGGCAGATGATTATGAATTAGTTCATAAATCAAAGCTTGGTTTCGGACATCAGTTTCAGCCTGTGAAGGATAGAAACTGGGGACATGAGAAATACTCAAATGGTAAAGCTAAAGGTGATCTGATGGGAGATAGTAAGGAGAGTGTATCTCAGATTAAAAAATAAATCCAGGAGGGTGGAAGAGACATGAAAAGTTTCAAATGTTTTCACTGTAATAAACTAGGCCATGTAAAGTCACAATGTTGGTGGTTGAAGAAAAGCACTGGGAAGGCTGATGTGGCAAAACAGGGTAAGACAGTGGGGTATTTTAAAGTGGTAAAGGAAAGCCCAAGTGAAGCAAAGGAGGTGCAAAAGATTGTCCAGCCTGATCAAGAGGTAATTGATAAGAAGGTGCCAGAACTTTTTAAAGAATTTACTTGTGTGGGTAAAGTTTACTCATGTGTATCAGGAGGAGCAGGTAAAGAAGTCACAATTTAAAGAGGTACGGGAGCTAGTCAATCTTTAATGTTGAGAGATGAAGAGTTATGTAGTTTGGGAAGAATGTTGCCAGAAAAGGTGGTGATATGTGGAATTCAGGGTGAGAGGAGTAGTGTTCAATTATATAAGGTGAGGTTGGAAAGTCCAGTGAAGAGTGGTGAAGTGGTAGTAGGAGTAATAGAGAAACTATCTTGTCCAGGAATACAGTTTATCTTGGGTAATGATATAGCTGGATCGCAGGTGGGAGTGATGCCTACTGTGGTTGATAAGCCAGTGGAAAATCAGACAACTGAAGTGTTGAAGGACGAATATCCTGGGATTTTTCCGGATTGTGTAGTAACAAAGTCGCAAAGTCACAGGTTAAGACAAGAGGATAAATCAAAGAGTGAAGATGAAGTTGAAGTGCAATTATCAGAAACGATTTTTGATCAGATGGTTGAAAAAGAACAAGAACAGGTGGAGGATGAGGCAGATATTTTTAGTTCAGGAAAATTGGCAGAGTCACAACAGAAAGATGTAGAAATAAAACGGATGTATCAGAAAGCATATACGGAAGATAAATCTGAGTTTTATTACCGTATAAGTGATATCTTGATGAGAAAATGGAGACCTTTACATATGCAGGCGGATGAAAGGTGGGCAGAAGTTCATCAAGTAGTATTGCTGCAAGGGTATAGAAAGGAAGTCTTGCGAGTTGCACATGAGGTACCAGTGTGAGGTCATTTGGGAGTAAGGAAAACTCAAGCTAAAATCCAGAAAAAGTTTTATTGGCCTGGACTTCATAAAGATGTAGTTAAATTTTGTCAATCATGTCATACATATCAAGTGATAGGGAAACCTCAAGCAGTGATATAACCAGTGCCCTTAATACCCATTCCAGCATTTGAGGAACCTTTTACAAGGGTCCTGATTGATTGTGTAGGACCGCCTCCTAAAACAAAAATTGGGAATCAATATCTTTTGACGATAATGGATGTGTCTACTAGGTTTCCAGAGGCCATTCTAGTATGTAATATTACAGCTAAAAAGATTGTGGAGGAGTTACTTAAATTCTTTACTAGATATGGACTACCCACAGAAATACAATCGGATCAAGGATCAAATTTTACCTGAAGGTGATTCAAAGAAATTATGGATAGTTTAGCAATAAAACAATTTAAATCAACTGCGTACCATCCAGAATCGCAGGGAGCGTTAGAAATGTGGCATCAGACATTAAAGACAGTGTTGAGGGCTTATTGTCAAGATTATCCAGAGGATTGGGATAAAGGAATTCCATTCGTACTCTTTGTAATTAGGGATGCGCCTAACGAATCATCCAAATTTAGTCCTTTTGAACTAATCTTTGGTCTTGAGGTAAGAGGACCACTTAAATTGATTAAGGAAAAATTGATGAGTGAGAAATCAGAAATTACATCATGGATTACGTATCAAATTTTAGGGAACGAGTAAATAGAGCAGGTGAATTGGCTAGACAACATTTAAATGTTGCACAAAATATGATGAAACGGGTAGCGGACAAGAAATCCAAAGTTTGTAGTTTTGCCAGTGGAGTTAAAGTTTTAGTGTTGTTACCAGTGTAGGTGAACCTTTAAAAGCTAGGTTTTATTGACCTTATCAGATGGAAAGGAATTTAAGTGAGGTGAATTATGTGGTAAAAACACCAGATAGAAGGAAAACTCACCGAGTGTGTCATGTGAATATGCTTAAAAGGTACTTTGAAAGGGAAGGAGAGAAAAAGGAGGAGGTTTTAATGATTCTAACTCAACGTGACAAACCAAATCCAGATGACTGTGAATTTGACATACCTCAAATTAAATTGGAAAATGAAGATGTTCTTAAAAATTCAGATAAATTGTTGAGTTTCCTTCCAGAGGAAAAACGGACTGACCTGAAAGTTATTGATATCACGTGGACAAGTTTGTGGAGATAAATTGGGAAGTACTAAAATGGGTATACATGATGTAGATGTGGGAAATGCTGTTCCAATCAAACAACATCCATGCAGACTTTATCCTTTAGAATTGACACAGGTTAACAAAGAGATTGAGAGTATGCTTAAAAATGGCATAATTGAAATGGGTTGCAGCTAATGGAGCTCACCCATAGTGATGGTACCTAAACCAGACGGTACCCAACCGTTGTGTGTGGACTATAGAAAAGTTAATGCAGTTACAAGAACGGACTCTTATCCTATCCCACGTTTGGAGGATTGCATTGAGAAAGTGGGATAATCAGCTTTTATTTTTCAAACTGGATTTACTTGAAGGTTATTGGCAGGTACCTTTATCTGAAAGGGTGAAGGAGATTTCAGCTTTTGTGACTGCACATGGTATATATCAATTCAAAATTATGCCATTTGGCATGAAAAACGCACAGCCACATTTCAACAGTGAACAAACAAAGTTGTTTCAGAATTACCCAATTGTGCGGTATACATCGCCGATCTGGTAATTTTCAGCCAGACATGGACAGAACATTTGAGACATCTGATGGAGTTATTCGATCGACTTCAGGAGGCGGGTTTGGTGGTAAACCTAGCCAAAAGTGAATTTGGAAAAGCTCAAGTCACTTTCCTTGGCCATACAATCGGACAGGGTCGAATGGTCACACGGGATGTGAAACCAACAGTTATTGAGGAGTTTCCAATACCCTCAAGACAAAGGGAAATAGTACGATTTCTTGGCATGAGTGGATTTGTTCGAACATTTGTGCAAAAGTTTTGTAGCGTGGTTGCTCCACTGATAGATTTGCTGAAGAAACGTCAAAAATTTCGGTGGACAGCGAACTTTCAACAGGCATTTGACTGCCTGAAAGCTGTGATAACCAATGCTGATGTGTTGGAGAATTACAAGGGACTCTGTGATCAGATTGAACTAAAGTATCTCACTTTAAAGAGAAATGCCGAGGCGTAGAGAAATGGACGGATCGTGCAGAGACTTTCTTGTTCAAAGAGATTGTCAATCGAGAAGGATTTCAGTTGGAGGAAGAAAGAAAAATGGACTGTATTATACCTGTTTGCGTGTGTTGCTTTTTGAAATGAAAAGGTTTATTTACTGTGTGCATTTCTTACAAAATGGTGAAAAGGTGAAAAATGAAACTATCTTGAAGTTGATGGTTTATTTCTTTGTCTTGGGGGAGGTGTCATGTGAGAGTACCTTTAAGAAATGGGTGTTTAAGAAATGTACCTTTAAGAAATGGGTATTATCAGTGATGTCAGTGGGTGGAGCTGGGCTGTCTGTCAGCTTTTTACTTTTGTTTTTGAGCAGGCAGCAGGATGTGTTTTAGTTTCATTTTCAGTGTTGGAGCTGAAGCCAGACCAAGCAGTTGTACTGCTGTTCTCTCTGCCATCAAAAGACTATCTCTTGATCATTTGGTGAATTCAGAATTACAAATGTTCTCAGTAGTGAATGTAAACCTAATGTGCTTCTGTTGAAAGGTGTTTCTTCTGTCTTCTGGATGCTGTTTGGGAAGTTATTAAGGATTACTTAGTGTTGTATTCTTTGGGGGTTGTGTTTGAATTGATGGTTGCTAAGATGTTCACTGTATGTTTTAAAAAGGTTAACTTGAGTTCATAGAATAAACATTGTTTTGCTTTAATAAATACTTGTCCATTTCTGCTGTACCACACCTGTAGAGTGGGCCGTGTGCTCCCCATACCACAATCTATTAAAAGTTGGGGGTCAGGGGAACTCCATGATACACTTTGGGGTTCTCTAAACCCTGGCTCATAACAAATTTTACAACAATCGACAATGGTTTGATGGTTACCATGAAACATTTTGATCCACATTTTTATTGAATTCAAATTTCATAATCTGCAGTGGTGATACATGGGTCTCCGAGCCTTACCCTGCCTCTTTGGATTGCTCATCCAATGACAATACCACCAAGCCACCACCTCCCCTTTCTATCTTGCTTGTATCAAACACTGGTTTATCTAATGGTTAACTTAAATTCAGAGTAATTTGATGCTACAAAATCGATTGCCAATAAACATGCTGCAGGGTTGTCTTCAGAAACTCCATGAAAATCTATTCATCGTAAGTTAGAAAGGAATATATTTAAATTGGCCCATTTGACAATGCAACCATGAACACATTATATCAGGAGCTGTGGTATCATGAAGAAATAAAGCTTTATACAACTGTGCGCCTCTAGATCTTAGCAACCTAAAACTGCAACTGAATAATGGCAGAGAACATGCCTTATGGGCACCAATCGTATGAGCACAGATGTTCCAGCTAAGCCAACCAGGCACCAGAGTGATGTCGGTCTCACCGATAATAAAACTTTTTTTGTGAAAAAGAGGAAGAACTACTGACCCCAAAAGCATACAACTCCAGCGACACCTTCAGAATTTTAAAAATTAAAGGAATTTATTAAAAAGAGAAAAAACCTTAAGCACACAAGATTAAAATTACCATTAAACCCCCAGCAGGCCCAAGGGGGCAATCTGATTAATCTCCCCTTGAGCCTCATGGAGTACGAGCTGAGGGGTGGAGGCCCGTTAGCAGGATAGTTAACTCTGGACATTAAACGCCAGCCCAGGCAGGAGCCAAGCACAGATTAGTCTCCGGCTGGGACTAGGACTGCTACATGTATATACTTTAGTTTGGCAATAAACCATTTGCTCAACTCTCCTTTCTGGGCTCTTCTGTGACTACTAAATTGGCGATGAGGGTAAAGTGGAACTATAGTCGGCGCTGCTAGCCATTGGAACACGGACGTTTTTCTGCATGAAGGAATAAGGTTTGCACCATTTTGAAAATGCCACTCTTTGGCAAACATAATGCGGGTGTGGAGGACCAGACTCAGTACGCGGAGCATATGTGCTATTTCTTAAGGCAAACACTATCTCCAGGGGTGATCGCCAGATGGTAATTCTTCTGGCCGCCTGTGGGGTCCTCATTTTCAATGTCATAAAGAGCCTGACATACCCCACGGCCCCAGACTCCAAAACGTTCAAAGAGCTAGTGGCACTCATGGCAAACCACTACGACCCCAAGCCATCGGTTGTCATACAGAGCTATCACTTTAATGCGGCCGAGAGGACCCCAGTGGAGTCTGTTACCGAGTTTTTAGCATGGTTGTGAAAATTGAGTTTTGTAACTATGACCCAAACCTCCCAGAGATGCTGCGGGACTGCCTTGTATGCGAGGTGAACAATATGGCAACCCAGAAGAAATTACTGACCGAGCCGTTGCTGGACCTAAAGAAGGCTGCTGAGGTCTCCCTGTCACAGGCGAGTGCGGGGAAGGATGTCCAGGAGCTCTGAGCATGTCAGGGATGGAGCATAGGACACCCTCCATCTTGGCGCACAGTGCCGCTAGTCCTGGGACTCACGGGACTGCAGCCTTGCCCGAGAACTGCCGGAACCAGCCCGTTGGTCAAGGACTGCTACAGCCAGGCGGGATGACCACCCTAGGTGATGCGGTACTTGTGTCCGGCGCAATCAGAGGGTAACCTTCCCCTTGTTTAATTAACCCTGAATACACATCCACACATAACTTTCTTTACCTACACAGGATAGGAACAATAGTTTCCCCAAAAAATATTTTAAAAAATACAGCTCTCATCACAATCATCTAAAGGTAGTCTCAACTGAGAGGAATGTAACAAAATTGCCATTTTTTAAAGTTAGGAAATCAACAAAATGCAAGTGTGCTCATATCTTATATCAGTCAAGCGTTGCCAGAAAAGCTGGAACACATGAGCTTGTACTGTCTGGTGATGTACCTTTAAAATATAAAACAGATGGGCCAATTGTTTTAAATAAAGAGGAGAGATAATCAAAGCGTTTTTGGGTTTGAACCTGGAAACCAATCTTCTGTACTACCAGCTGAGTCAATGAACATGCACAACAGATTTAGATAGTCTTGCGATAGCGTCTTTAATATGCATGTAATTGCGTGAAGATGTTTTTGATGTTGTGACAATTGATCAACTGTTACTGTGTCAATGCACTCTTACCACGTTTTACACTTAAATGGCTGCAATTTTCCGCAATGTGCCTTCCCTCTTGGAACAGTGCTGATGGGTTGAAACTGTTTCAAGTGATTTAATGCAAGACCCTTGCAGCCTACAAAGAAAGGTGAATTTATCCCATTATTCAGGTTAGATTCACACTTGGGTGCAGAAGTTGAAGGGCAATGTAGAAACCAATGCTCCACCAAGTGCAATTGAGAATGAGATTTTATTTCAAGAAAATTGGCATTTCGGGTGACAGTAAATTAACAAAAGGAAAAAGGGACTTGAAAGTTTATATAACATCTTTTCATGTCTCAGAAACATCCTAGAGTATTATAAACATGTTTTTCAGGCTAGAAAAAATGCACTTAAATTATTGGTTTAGATTCTACAATCAGCAGTCAGGAATTCTTTATTACCTTTCTGGAGAAGTGTAAAGTGCCACAAATATAAAGTTTACTTTTCAGGGCTAGTGTGGGTGTCAATTTCTCAAGGTTTTTACGGTGAAATTAATAGAATGAAATTGGAATTTCTCACTGATTCATGGACTGCTGAGGGATTGCGGTATGGGAGTCCTCAACAGTGCACCTTTTGGAGAAGCATTGGATGCAACATCTGGATCTCTGCATTATTCTGCACATGTGCAGACTCCCAAAGTTGCTGTCTGTTCTATGGAGTAGTTATGACATTCGTTGACAATTTCACCATCATTACCATCAGAAATTCTCAGCCATTGACAGTCAGAGATCTAGGTGTGCAGGCCCACAGGTCACTGAAAGGGGCAACACAGGTGGAGAAGGTAGTCAAGAAGGCCTGTCTTCGTTGGCCGGGGCATTGAGTGTAAGAATTGGCAAGTCATGTTGCAGCTTATAGAACCTTAGTTAGGCCACACTTGGAGTATAGTGTTCAACTCTGGTTGCCACACTACCAGAAGGATGTGGAGGCTTTAGAGAGGGTGCAGAAGAGATTTACCAGGATGTTGCCTGGTATGGAGGGCATTAGCTATGAGGAGCGGTTGAATAAACACGGTTTATTCTCACTGGAATGATGGAGGTTGAGGGACGACCTGATGGAGGTCTTCAAAATTATGAGGGTCAAAGACAGAGTGGATAGTCAGAGACTTTTTCCCAGGGTAGATGGGTCAATTACTTGGGGGCATAGGTTTAAGGTGCGATGGGCAAGGTTTAGAGGAGACGTACGAGGCAAGTTTTTTACACAGAGGATAGTGGGTGCCTGGAACTCGCTGCCGGAGGAGGTGGTGGAAGCAGGGATAATAGTGACGTTTAAGGGGCATTTTGACAAATACATGAATAGGATGGGAATAGAGGGATACGGACCCCGGAAGTGCAGAAGATTTTGGTTTGACGGGCAGCATGGTCGGCACGGGCTTGGAGGGCCGAAGGGCCTGTTTCTGTGCTGTACTTTTCTTTGTTCTTTGTTCAATACTCAAGGAATGCTGTGTATTTTGCAAGTTATTGTAAATACATCATGGGAAGGGATATTACAAAATGAAATCCTGGGGGTGATTTTCAGTACATGTTTGTTGTCAGAGAGAATGGCGACGCAAGCAGAAAATATGGCAAGAATTGGGAAACGCGATTCTTGCCGGCAAGATCGTGTTTCCCAATTTTCCAAGCCCCTTGATGATATCGTCATGAGGCTCAAGCCCACAAAGGACAAGTGCCTCATTTTAATGTTTCTGAATACATTTCAATCGAATTAGCCATCACCCCCCCCCCCCCCCCCCCACCCACCCTCCCACCCCGCCACATGAACCTTCAAATCAGTAAAAGCCAGTTGAAGATGCAAATCAGTCGAGGGTATCTTCCCCAGAAACACCAAGTGTAGCCCCCAGGGAGAGAGGGACAGGGCACTGCTCATTGGTGCAGGTTGGCACTGCCAGGTTAACACTGTGCCAACCTGGCAGTGCCATTCTGTGCCAGGGGACAGTGCCAGTGGAAGTACTGGGGAAGGTCCTCTGGGAAGCCACATTGGGAGGGGGGAGGGTTCCCATTATGTGTGGTGCAGGGGCGAGAGTGCCAAGGTTTTTGAGGGGGGAACTTGCAGACACGGCGAAGGTGGAGGGGGGGGGTGCGGGGAGTGAGGGGGGGAATGCCAGCGATACCTCTACAGTGGGTGGGGTGGGGGGCGGGAAGAGAGCCTGATAATTGTGGGATGGGGGAGAGCCCCTGATGATTGTGGGTGGTTGGGGAGGGGTAGCCCCCGATACGTCCGTGGTGATGGGTGGGCAAAAGTTACGCTTCAGTGCTGATCGGACCACTCCCTAAAGATGACGCCCCAGTCTCTGTGGAGCCAACCTTGCCGGCTCTGTCAGACCCCACACCGTCAGACTGATGGCAAAAAAACCCTCGCACACATTTATTTTCTGAGGACCTGAAAAACTGAACTAAAAACACAGCTGTGCAACTGGAGAGCTACACGCCGACTTTGAGTCAGAACCTGACACTCGGAACAAATATGGGAAAATTCCACCCCCTACTTTGTTATGGTGGGGAAGGCATTAATATTATGGACAAAATTAATTTCATACAAGCCAGTTAACTACACAGCTTTGCACTTGAGTATCTTCATAATGCACAACTGACAGCAAGAGAGAGAGAGAGCTTCCCTCCTGGGGACTGAATAACGTAATCCTTCACAAATTACAGAGCTAAAGGTCTGAACAGAACAATATACAGTTTCAGCATGAATTAGACTCTATTGTTTTGCTTGTATCATTTGACTTTCTTTGAGACTGTTGCTGCTGCACAGATTTTGCACGTTGACCATCAATTCCGCTAAAAACCCTATTGCTTTCGATTCGACTCCCGCTATTTCACCACCATTCACAAGGTCGTCATGTTGCCCATGTTTTATTTCCAAAAGTGCAGAACTGAAATTCCACTTGCCATTACTCCACTCCCTGGCATGTCTTATCATTCTGTCTGCCGTTTCAACTGACTCGTATTAAACTGGATGCACAAAGGTATTTTAGATTTCAGAATTTGCTGAAACGGTGCGGTGAAGAATTCCTCTGCTACAGGAGAAGGCAGAACTATTTGTAGAAATTTATTTGGGAAAAATACCCTAGAATCCCTATGACCGACATTAATATCCTGCGCCCCCAACTGAATGAAAATCGCTTATTGTCACAAGTAGGCTTCAAATGAAGTTACTGTGAAAAGCCCCTAGTTGCCTGTTTGGGGAGGCTGGTACACGAATTGAACCCGCGATACTGGCCTTGTTCTTCTTTACAAGCCAGCTGTTTAGCCCACTGTGCTAAACCAGCCCCTGTGCTAAACTGGTGGTGATTTTATACTTCCTTGAGAATGAGGAGAGTACAAAACAACAACACAAGATAGAAATGGCAACAGAGGGTTCCACAGATGGCTTTTCCTTGTCCTTAGTCAGGTCAAGGTGGTAGCTTGTGAAGTCATTAGCATGCAAAGCAATCAAATTCTAATATCTGTAACTCTTAAAATTTGTTCAAGTTGGATTTTTTTTACAGCAGCAATGTTCAACGTGTTTAGCTCAGTCAGAAAGTCACTTTTATGAGACTGGTTTAGCACAGTGGGCTAAATTGCTGGCTTGCAGTGCAGAACAAGACCAGCAGCGCAGGTTCAATTCCCGTACTGGCCTCCCCGAACAGGCATGGGAATGTGGCGACTAGGGGCTTTTCACAGTAACTTCATTGAAGCCCACTTGTGACAATAAGCTATTATTATTAAAGTGATCTGATGATTCCATTTTTAACACTAAGCTCCTACCTTGCTGTGCTATTTGCAATGTTTAATTCAAATTCTTCAATAAATTGTTTCAGCACAAAAAAGCTACTTATTATTAGTAGGCAGTAGGGAATTGGGTATAAATATACAATAAAATAGACTTCTATCCAGCATTGAATGTGTTTATCTGCATTCTAGTGCTTTAACTGTCAATTGTGATAGATTCTTTATAATATACAGCTTTTGACGTGTGGCAGCTGACAACTTGATTGATTGGCAGTTGGATCAGAAACGGTTAGTTCCTTTGTAGTAATTTGCCTTTAATCACAGGACATGGCCCCAGTTAATTGTTTGCTGATTGCAACATTATTACCTCAGAAACAATTTGTACCTGGCATCGATTGAAATGCCGCACCAGTTAGCACTTTCATGTTGCCTGCTGCAGACAAGGGCTAATGCAGAGTCATGATCATTTTAGTGATAACTAATGAGTGGCACAGAACTAAATTGAAACAGTTTAAGAACAAAACTGTACTGACCATTTTTCTTCCGTAAAAGTACATTGGATGCTCATTGGAATGCAGAAAGTGAAATGGCAACAGATAATCAAAAGTAAATGAGACATAATCGCCGGAATTCTCCGAAAATGGGGCTATGTCCCCACCCACGCCGGAAAACGGGAACGAATCACTCCAGGCTTTTTTCAAAAATTCCGGAGTGATTCTCCAATTCCAAGAGCGGCCCCCAGCTCCTGCTGCCGATATGGGACCCTGCAGTTCCGGTCGTGGGTCCACGTATGCGCACGACGGCCGTTTACATGCCAGCCCCCACACAACATAGCGGAGCCACACAGCGGGCTCCGATCGGTAGTCCCCAATCGTGGGCTTGGCCGTCGTGGAGGCCCCCCCCGGAGTCTGATTCCATCCCTCCCTCCCCTCCCACCAGGATGGTCACGAGTCCGAGCTGCCGCCGGGTGGAACCAGGTTGGAACCACACCGGCGGAACTTGGCGGGAACTCGGCCGGTCGACCGTGGAGAATCGCGTCGACTGCGCGCGCACGGCTGGCGGCAATTCTCCGGTCCACGGAGAATCGCGTCCCTGCACCGGAGCCAATCGCGGGTCTGAGACTCCATTCCCCACCCCCGCGCCGAGCGCAATTTCGGCGCAGAGGCTCGGAGAATCCCAACCAATATTCTTGGCTCCAAAATGCTCCCATTCAGGTTTTCTTATATCCATTAAAGGTTTTGCACACGAATGAGTGTGGACTATAGGAAAGTCAATGCAGTAACAAAGTCAGATTCATATCCCATTCCTCATTTGTAAGACTGTGTTGCTGGATAAGCAAATTTCATTACCGTTGACTGAAAAGGATACTGGCAAGTAACTGAATCGGAATGGGCGAAGGAATGTTCGGCTTTTGTAATGCCAGTCTGTACCAGTTTAAAGTTATGCAGTTTGAAATGAAGAATGCATCAGCAACTTTCCAAAGGTAAACCAATAAAGTTGTTTCTAGATTAAAGAATTTTGCATTGCACATAGACGATCTGGTGGGGCTCAGTCAAACTTGGAAGGGGCATTTGGACCATTTGAAGGAATTGTTCGATCGATTACTAGAGGTTGGCTAGGTGGTAAACTTGACTAAAGGTGAGTTCGGGAAAGCCCAAGCCATGTTCTTAGGCCATACTGTTGGACTTGGCCAGATGGCCCCACAGAAGGGCAGCAGGGTGGTACAGTGGTTAGCACTGCTGCCTTATGGCACCAGCGATCCAGGTAAAAGTCCAGCCTTGGGTGACTGTCTGTGGTGGAGCTTGCACATTCTCCCTTTGTTTCCTCCGTGTACTTCGGTTCCCTTCCACAGTCCAAAGATGCAAGTTAGGCGGATTGGTCATGATCAGTGCGGGGATGGAGACGGGGGGGGGGTGCTAGGCTTGGCTGGAGTGCTCTTTTTAAGAATCGGTGGAGACTTGATGGGCCGAATGTCCTCCTTCTGCACTGTGGGGTTTCTATGGAACGTGAAAACAAAAGCTAGTGGGGAATTCTCAATACCGTCAACGTGAAGGCAGGTTTTGAGATTTTTGGGTATGAGTTGGAATCTAACCTTCCCCAATCCTATTGGCTGGGGACAATTGGTCACCCAATGAATCTTGGTGAATATGGGTTTCACCAAAGAGGTAGACAGGGCAGCACTAGTAGATGCAGCTGTATGAATAGAGCTGGCCAATGTGGTACCAGCTGGAGAAGGAAGCACTGCTATGAACTATTGCTGCTGTGTACATATTGTTGTGAATAAAGTTGCTTTCTGTTTGACTCCACAAACTCGTGCTGGATTCTTCGTGGCCCTCACACAAAGTGGTTTGTGCAGGAAATTTGTGCAAAATTTTAGCAGTGCGGTTGCTCCACTGACTGAACTTTTGAAAACGAACAGGGAATTTCATTGGACGTCAGAATGTCAGGAGGCATTTGATAATCTGAAAACTGTGTTGACCACAGCACCAGTTTTGGTGACACTTAATTATGAACAAGCAATTAAAGGTGGCCATTGATGTGAGTGAGGTGGGCGGTTGGTGCTGTATTATTACAAGAGGAAAGAACAAAGAAATGTACAGCACAGGAACAGGCCCTTCGGCCCTCCAGGCCTGTGAACAGATAGCAAAGGTATAGAAAGATCTGTTAGTTATTTTGCCAGAAAACTAAATGTTCATCAAAAGATGTATTCAACCATTGAAAAGGAAACATCAAATTTGATATTGGCGTGACATTTTGACATTCATGTTGCTAACAATTCATCAGAGACAATTGTTCATGCAGACCATAATCCATTGGAGTTTCTGGAGAAGTTTCAATATCATAATGTGTGAAGAATGGAATGTTTAAAGTTGAGAAAGATCGACTGAAATGGACTATACTTTGCATGCAAGTAGATGATGAGATGTATATCTTATAGTGTAATAGCAGTGTTTAGCATGTAAAGTGGAAATGGCTTTGGAAAATTAAGGCATCTTTTCATATTGCTGGTTCACTTTTCTAAGGGGAAGTTGTGAAGAATGTGTTTCAGCTTGGTCCGCCCACCCCAAAACCCTCCTCCCCAACTCCACAAGCCTTAGTTACCCCCCCCCCTCCTCCCCCCCCCCCCCCCCCCCCCCCAAGCAAAGGATCTACTTGGCATCATGCCAGGGCAATGGGCCTGGATTGGCAGAAAGAGTGAGTCACTTGTCAAGGCAGGAGGGTGATGTCAAATCGCTGTGACGAAAACTATGATGCTCCTTAGATTCGGCTTACATCTGACTCCTGTCTGTCTGCTGACGGCCCATTGAACGGCCCCTGAGTGTTTTCACTGCTGGGTCATTTTAGGGCTTGAGTAGGGATGGTGTGGCCATTCTCAATCCTCAGCCTACAATTGCACCCGAGAGGTGATGGATGCTCTGTATGCCCGGGCCTCCAACTACATCCACTTTGACCTGGATCAGTCCCACCAGAATGCGTGGACTGCAGGATTCGCTGCTGTCGCTGAGATGCCTCAGGTCCAGGGCGCAATCAACGTAACGCATGTCACCTTAAGAGCTCCATGGCATCAGGGAGTGCCCTTCATCAACAGAAAGGAGTTCCACTCCCTGAATGTTAAACTCTTGTGCGGCCGTTGCCTCAAGATCATGTCAGGATATTATTCCACAAAGGGATCAAAATTCTTGAGCCCTGTCGAGGTCAGGAGCATAGGGACAAGGCCTATAAATACCAGTGTTGATTGGCATGCCAGTTTCCAGACACCGTTCCTGCTGCCAGCCATTTTAAGGGAGGTGGGTTCAGGACCGGGTCGGACTGCCTGCCCCCCACAAGGCCTCAATGAGAACCGTCTCACTTGTGGACCTCAGTTGCAGATTTGGCTGCAACAACAAGCAAATCTCTTTCAAAGCATCATGACTGAAGCACAGCTTCTGGGGGCCGGTTGGAAGCCTGAGCAAAGTTTCAGAAAAAGCATTTGGCTTTTCAGATGATGGTGGCTCTGTGATGATTGTGGTGTACTCTGGCTCTGTGATGGAGCCTCTTCAAACTGACTTTCCTAACAGCCTCTTGCTTCCCCCGGTCCTCCGATATGTAATGTATAAAATCCGACACCCGTTGCCCAGCCCTTACAACCTAGTTCTGTAATGCCCTTGAAATGCAGGCTAAGGCTTCCTGATGATAATTCTGAAAACATTTTTGGCAATACCTTCTCATAAGTTCTGCAGGAGTCCCTCAGAATAGATGGATTTTCCACGCAAAATTGTCCTTGAGTATCCAGGGATATGTAGTTTAGGTTAAAGTTTCTAGGAATAGGGTGTGCAAGTGTGCTTCGGTGGACTCCTTCTGCATTGTAGGGATTCTACGATTCGTTGATTCTATCCAACCATTTTGTTGCTTCATCAGTGACCTTCCCTCCAACGTAAGGGCAGACGCGGGGATGTTCTGCTGATAATTGCACAGTGATCAGTGTTCAGTACCAATCACAATTCCACACAGGCCATGCCTGCAAACAACAAGATCTGGACAACATTCAGACTTGAGCTGATAATTGGCAAGTGACATTGACCTGGCTCTTGCTTGATGTAAATCACCTTCTCGAACAATACAGAATCTAACCATTTCCCCTTGATGTTCCCCTTGAAAATCAGACGTTTATTGACCTGAAAACCCACCGTATATGGTAGCTGATCCTCTGTTAACTTCCCACTCTATTAACATCTTTGGGGTTACCATTGACCAGAAGGCCATGTGTTATGTAATTTGGAATAACACAAGCTGCCAGTTGATGCAGTTTTGAGTAAAAGATGCTCCAGACTTTGAAGTGAGTTCAATGTGTTTTGTTGAACTATTAGCACAGTTCTCAATGAGTTCGAATCTCTGCTAATCTAAATATAGTAACTCAGTCTAACTGAACCAGCCTTGCTCTAAGCCACGTGCTGGGGATACACCTTGTCTCACTCTGTAGATGTTGGTCTGTGGAAAGAGGTGGGGTGTGAGTGCCTCATCCCTTTTATAGTGAGATACTACCCCTGAGTGTCCTGACTGCTCATTGGTCGTGTCCTATTCTATGTGTTCATTAGCTGCATGTTTGCATATCATGACAAAGGCTAATTGGATCAGCCATATAATTACTGTGCTTCCACAAGCAGGTCAGAGGCTAGAACCTCTGTGCCGCGTGACTCACCGCCTTACAGCTCAAAGCCTAAGCACCATCAGTAAGGCACAAGTGAGGAGTTTGATGGAATACTGTCCACATGAGTTGTTGAGTGCAGCTGCAATAAATATAAAAAGCTCAACACCACGCGGAACAGAGCAGCCACTTTGCTTGGCAGCCCATCACCTATCTTAAACACTCACTCCCTTCCCACTGGCACACAGTGGCTGTAGTATGTACCATCTACAAGATGCACTGAAGCAAATCTCCTTCCAAATCATCTTCCAAAGCTGTGACCTCTGTCACCTGGAAGAATAAAGACAGCAGAGACATGCGTCTTAAAATAAATATCCTTCCTAACAGCACACTCAAGTGTGCCTATACCATATGGGCCACAGTAATTTAAGAACATTCTTCACCACCACCTTCAGCACAGGGCTAAATTGCTGGCTTTGAAAGCAGACCACGGCAGTCCAGCAGCACAGTTCAATTCCCGTACCAGCCGCCCCGAACATGTGCCGGAATGTGGCGACTAGGGGCTTTTCACAGTAACTTCATTTGAAGCCTACTTGTGACAATAAGCGATTTTCATTTCATTTCATTTCATGGGCGAGATTCTCCGACCCCCCGCCGGGTCGGAGAATCGCCGGGGGCTGGCGTGAATCCCGCCCCCGCCGGTTGCCGAAGTCTCCGGCACCGGATATTCGGCGGGGGCGGGAATCGCACCGCGCCGGTTGGCGGGCCCCCCCGCTCGATTCTCCGGCTCGGATGAGCCGAAGTCCCGCCTCTAAAATGCCTGTCCCGCCGGCGGAAATTAAACCACCTACCTTACCGGCGGGACAAGGCGGCGCGGGCGGGCTCCGGGGTCCTGGGGGGGCGCGGGGCGATCTGGCCCCGGGGGGTGCCCCCACGGTAACCTGGCCCGCGATCGGGGCCCACCGATCCGCGGGCGGGCCTGTGCCGTGGGGGCACTCTTTCCCTTCCGCCTTCGCCACGGTCTCCACCATGGGAGGCGGAAGAGACTCCCTCCACTGCGCATGCGCGGGAATGCCGTCAGCGGCCGCTGACGCTCCCACGCATGCGCCGCCCGGAGATGTTATTTCTGCGCCAGCTGGCGGGGCACCAAAGACCTTTTCCGCCAGCTGGCAGGGCGGAAGTTCGTCCGGCGCCGACCTAGCCCCTCAAGATTGGGGCTCGGCCCCCAAAGATGCGGAGCATTCCGCACCTTTGGGGCGACACGATGCCCGTCTGATTTGCGCCGTTTTGGGGCAATTTAGCATAGTCGATCCACCTAACCTGCACATCTTTGGACTTTGGGAGGAAACCAGAGCACGTGGAGGAAACCCACGCAAACACGGGGAGAAAATGCAAACTCCACAAACTCACTCAAGGCCGGAATTGAACCCGGGTCCCTGGTGCTGTGTAGCTTTACCTAGTTACGTATGTGCAATCACAACCATTGTGAAATTCTCACATCCTTTTGCTAAGGATGAACTGCAAAGAAACCGGACTATGATATACCAGCCATTTTATTTTTCTGCTTCACCGAGGACAATAGAGATGAACGAAACTCAATGAGTGTTAGTTGAATGTGAAATGGATCTCATTGACTTTGTATTGTATTTTGTTGATAGCTCCTCATCCCAACACAAAACCCTTGACTATCTGAAACATGTAGGGTGTGAAAAACCAGAAAATCAGGGGCGAAATTCTCCGGAAACGGCGCGATGTCTGCCGACTGGCGCACAAAACGGCGCTAATCAGACGGGCATCACGCCGCCCCAAAGGTGCGGAATGCTCCGCATCTTTGGGGGCCGAGCCCCAACATTGAGAGGCTAAGCCGGTGCCGGAGGAATTTCCGCCCGGCCAGCTGGCGGAAACGGCCTTTGTTGCCCCACCAGCTGGCGCGGAAATGACATCTCCGGGCGGCGCATGCGCGGGAGCGCCAGCGGCCGCTGACGGCATTCCCGCGCATGCGCAGTGAAGGGAGTTTCTTCCACCTCCGCCATAGTGGAGACCGTGGCGAAGGCGGAAGGGAAAGAGTGCCCCCACGGCACAGGCCCGCCCGCGGATTGGTGGGCCCCGATCACTGGCCAGGCCACCATGGGGGCACCCCCGGGGCCAGATCCCCCCAGGACCCCGGAGCCCGGCCGCCCCGCCTTGTCCCGCCGGTAAGGTAGGTGGTTTAATTTACGCCGGCGGGACAGGCAATTTATTGGCGGGACTTCGGCCCATCCGGGCCGGAGAATCGAGCAGGGGGGCCCGTCAATCGGCGCGGCGCGATTCCCGCCCCCGCCGAATATCCGGTGCCGGAGACTTCGGCAACCGGCGGGGGTGGGATTCACGCCAGCCCCCGGCGATTCTCCGACCCGGCGGGGGGTCGGAGCATGTCGCCCCAGATGTTTATTGACCTGAAAGCCCACCGTACATGGAAAAGGAGTTTGGACGTGGATGTGTACCAGGTCACGGGGGTAAGGCAGCCATATTTATTACCTGCTTTTAAAAATAATAGCAGAAGTTGTTCAGGTCAGAAACAGCATGTCCAATTCCATCACTAACACCATCTGAGCCACCGAACCAGCTACGGAGTAAAACAACTTTACTTTGAAAGTGGGAAAGGATTCCCCCCAACCTTTTCCAATGTCAAGTTCACCTAAGAGTTGCACTTCTGGCAATTGAATTACATGAAGCCTTGTGGTTTGCTGAGAATCCTCTGCTTTTACAGGACTGCCACGCCTGCTCAAATATCAATTCATCCAGGAAACTACAGGCGTGCCATGCAAGAGCCTGAAATAATTACGGATTCTAAGTGTAATATTTCTTTCTTCATCTACATCTACCACTTGTGTCCATGTGCGATAGTGTCAAAGACATTCCATTTAAACATCAGGGGAAAGTACGTGCTCATGAATAATCTTCTTTGTTTTTGAAATCACCAAAGAGAATTGCAGCTGAGATCATTTAAGTTGGGACAGGCCAGTCTGAGGTGAGGGAAATTAATGTCACATGTTAAAACACTTTGATCATGGACAACATCAAAATACATAGACCTGAATTTGCACCCTGAAGGCTCCCAGTAAAGTGCCAATGATCGAGAACCTTTCAAGTATCAGTAACAGGAAACACAAACACTTAGCCTTGTGAAAATAAACATTGTGAAATTGATCTTAAAAGAGCTGTCAATCAAGCAATGATTTCTGGTTTCCCTTGGGCTTAGCTGTTGCAACAAGACTGATTGATTTCTCGGCTCTCACCCAAACCTCAAAGAACAAAGAAAAGTACAGCACAGGAACAGGCCCTTCGGCCTTCCAAGCCTGCGCCGACCATGCTGCCTGTCTAAACTAAAATCTTCTACACTTCCGGGGTCCGTATCCCTCTATTCCCATCCTATTCATGTATTTGTCAAGATGCCCCTTAAACGCCACTCATTTTGTATGGTTGGCTGAGATCTTAGACATCCATTACTCTTCTTGAAACAACTACACCCCAGAATAAACATTGCTTGGATTACATCTCTGGCCCTCTGATCTTTGCGGCCAATTTCATAATGTGTATTTACACAAGATTAAGTTGTTTCAAGAGGTTGTGATTTCTGTCATTGATTCTTTAAATATTCTCGATCTTTGACACTTTAACCCGGAGCCAATGCAGATCAATGGGCACAAGGTGATGGATGAGTGGCATTTGGTGCAAATTAGGATCTAAACAGCCACGTTTTGGATGACCTCAATAGAACTACTCTTAAATATATCAAGGATTTATCTTTATATGGGAAAACATTTTTTTAAATTAAAAAGCTGCCTGATTTGGGCTAGTTCCATTTTTAGATTTATTTTGCAAATGTGTTTTTCCACCCCAGAGTGGAAACTCAGATGTATTTAAGTGATGTTAGTTGTGGGATAAATATTGGCTCAGGCAAAGGGAAAAACTTTTTTTCTCTTCATCCAAATAGTTGGGATAAATCTGCTGCTTTTCTGGTTTTCACATTGATATACCTTCAATTCACCAAGAGGCCGAGAGAGCGAGTTAACATAAGGCGTTATTTGTCGTGAACTTGCCTAGCCAGAGTCGGTTGTGCAGATGAGTGCCACCCGCAGGTGGCCAGGTTATATATGGCCCCGGTGAGGGCGGAGCCAGAGGCGGAGCCCACATGGGTTACAGTACAGTACCTGGAAGCAGCTTGTATCACCACTTCCAGGTCAAAGGTTACATTAGGTGGATACAACGGTTACAGTGTCATGCATTATGGTGAATACATTCATCACACACATATTTGACAACTTATATTTGCATAGCATTATTAAACTTATACAACATATCAAGATGCACAACAGAAGTGTTGCAATACAAAATATAGTACCATGCCACAAAAGCAGATATTAAGGCAGATGATCATAAACTGGGTTGAAGAGAAAGATTTAAGGAGTATCTTAAAGAAGGAAAGTGAGATAGAGAAGTAGAATTACAACCACGGAAGGAGGCGATTTGGCCCATCGAGTCTGCACCAACCCTCTGGATGAGCACCCTATATAGGTCCACTCCACTGCCCTATCCCCGTAACTCTATCTATCCTACACATCCTTGGACACTCTGGGGCAATTTAACATGGCCAATCCGCCTAACCTGCACACATCTTTGGACTGTGGGGGAAAACCGGAGCACCCGGAGGAAACCCACGCAGACACGGGGAGAAAATGCAAACTCCACACGGACAGTTACCCAAGGCATCAGTGCTAACCTTTTGCCACCGTGCTGCCCCAAAGTGGAGAGGTTTGGGGAAGGAATTCCCTGTGTTTGGTACCCAGGTCGCCCTGCCCACCAATGGAGGAGCAAATTAAATTGGTATCAACTCTGGAATGGTACTGGGACACAGTTCAGCATCCTTCTTATTCTGAGCATAATGTACATCAAGTAGACACCTATATAAAGGTAATAAAAATAATTGTATGATTTAGGATTAGAATGCTGCTTAGTGACAGCAATGTACACACAGTGCCTGATGTCTGTTGAACATTCATTGTTGGAATTCGCAGTCTGATTAAAAAGTAACTGACTTGGATACTAACCTGTATAAAAATGCAAGATTCTTAAGTCAATAATCTGTTCCAGTAAGCTCTGTTTGCTTATGAAAAGCAATCACTGTTCCCATCAAAGAATTTTTACAAGTGACCTCTTAGAAAGATTGTGTGGCACTTTGAACTTTGACGCTGTAATTTACTGAATTGGCTAAAACTGATTTCTGGTCAAGCTGTAATAATGTAATTTGTATTCCACGGCAAGTAGGGCTAATAAATAATTTGGAAAGCAGATTATGGTGGGGAAATAATAGGTTGAAAATGGATTTATAATTGCGAGTTAAAAAGATAGGTCAGTTTCAACCTTTTTAAACATTTAAGCCATACCCAGGTGCTTGAGCATGAGTAGATCCGCTGGCAAACACATCAGGGCAGCACCAAGGAACTGCATACATTGTCAAAGGTGTGCAGCCTTTTAAATAAGACATTTGCCATGCGATCCAATAGCCATGCTGCACCCGAAAAGCAGCTCATCATGGAGCTTTGTGGCTGTTGGAAACCGACCCTGCTCCTGGGACCTTCCCGGCTTGCCACGCTTCACAAAATTCAACACAATCTTGCAAGACGTTGCGATGTGAATTCTGCCCACAATGGGCAGTCAGCTTGAAATGAAATGAAATGAAAATTGCTTATTGTCACGAGTAGGCTTCAATGAAGTTACTGTGAAAAGCCCCTAGTCGCCACATTCCGGCGCCTGTTCGGGGAGGCTGGTACGGGAATCGAACCGTGCTGCTGGCCTGCCTTGGTCTGCTTTAAAAGCCAGATTCCCGAGGTACCCAAAGCTTTGGGATTTAACCCATTTGTTTCTGAGACCTTGGGTGACAAATGTGTACTAAACAGAACTCATGGGGGTCTCCCAGGGGACCAGATGCTCCCAGTTGTCTGCCCTTTTGGACAGGGTGATGCCCTGGTACTGCTGGTGCCACATGGGTGCCAAACAGGGACTGCCAAGGTGATCATTTGACACTGCCAGTTCGCATGGATATTGCACACTCGTGATCAGGCTGGGGTTGCGTGGTGCGGGGTCCTCCCATATTGTGTTTGGATGGGGGGGTGCAGGTTGGGGATTGTTTTGGGGGCCTCAGAGATTGGGACGCTATTTTTAAATGGTGTTCCGATCTTGCACTACAATGGGCAGTTCTGGTGGTCAGGACTTCCCACCATACAAATGGGGCCATGCACATTCCCTGTTCAGTCCCCTTATTCAATCCGAGTTGCATTGTATAGCCATGTGTTCTCGGCCGGAAAACATGCGGCTAAACGCGGTCGCTAGGGGACTAGTGGGAGAATTATGTCCTAAACCAAGGACACTATACCTGTTCAAGATCAATGGCATATTGGAAGAAGAGAGGGTAAGTTCTTCCATTGTCCAGGTCAATAAACCAACTAAGCAGATTAATTGATTACCTTTCTTGATGCTATTTGGACTTCAGTGTTGCAAATTGGCTGCCAGAAAGTCTGCAAACTAACAGAGATCGCATTTGTAAAGTGATTTGATGTCTGTATATGCTCTTTGGAACATTCTGAGAATGTGAAAAGCATTATACAAATACAATCTTTTTTTTATTTAACAGTGGCACAATATAGCACTTTCCAATAGTTTATTTTAATGAACTTCACTTTGCAAGCTGGGGGAAAATGGTCCTTTTATTTGGCATTAATCAATATTATTTATCTCTGCACTTTGATCTGATATGACAATAAATATTAATAGAAATGAAACAAAATATGTGGAATAATGGCACAGAAGTTAGAACCTTATCAAAATATGTTGGAGAAAGGTATAAAGATGAAGCTTTATATTTATTTTATTTATAATACTCAATTCATTAAAATTGGCCATTTGCAATAAAGCATGGATGCAAATTCACTCTGATCAGACCGGTTTCCATCCTCCAGGTCAAAATGTGAATTTGTGTGAAGTTTAATTCAGGAATGCGAAATTCAGATTTGCTTTTTCATCAAAGTTTGATGATGGAGGAAATCCAGCTTTATCTTCCTTCAAGAGAGCTTTGTTGATTCATCTGCCTCTATGTCCATCTCCTTCCACCTCCCGAGAGTGCTTTGGGATGTTCAAATGCATCAAAGATTCTATAAGTCCAAATTATACTTTTAGTGCAAGTAGGCAGGAAGTGTGTGTAGATGTAAGATGCTTATTTTATTATTTGCATCATGCTTTTGAACAGAGTCATATTGAGAACGTCCCCACACAGAGGGAAATTCCTGGAACCAGCTGCAGAAAAACTGCATGAGCCGGACGCGAGTTGAACACGCAACCTTCTAATCTGGAGTCAGACCCGCCCGCTATCGTTGCACCACAAGCCCAAGTTACTACTTTATTATAGATAGGCATTTTGAGTAGGGTAAGATTGGCCTTGCAGGAAATGATCATTTAAGCCATTAATGCAGAATGTGTCTGACACATAAGAACAGAAGAACTAGGAGCAGGAGTAGGCCATCTGGCCCCTCGAGCCTGCTCCGCCATTCAATGAGATCATGGCTGATCTTTTGTGGACTCAGCTGCACTTTCTGGCCCGAACACCATAACCCTTAATCCCTTTATTCTTCAAAAAACTATCTATCTTTATCTTAAAAACATTTAATAAAGGAGCCTCTACTGCTTCACTGGGCAAGGAATTCCATAGATTCACAACCCTTTGGGTGAAGAAGTTCCTCCTAAACTCAGTCCTAAATCTACTTCCCCTTATTTTGAGGCTATGCCCCCTAGTTCTGCTTTCACCCGCCAGTGGAAACAACCTGCCTTCATCTATCCTATCTATTCCCTTCATAATTTGATATGTTTCTATAAGATCCCGCCTCATCCTTCTAAATTCCAACGAGTACAGTCCCAGTCTACTCAACCTCACTTTGTAATCCAACCCCTTCAACTCTGGGATTAACCTAGTGAATCTCCTTTGCACACCCTCCAGCACCAGTACGTCCTTTCTCAGGTAAGGAGACCAAAACTGAACACAATACTCCAGGTGTGGCCTCACTAACACCTTATACAATTGCAGCATGACCTCCCTAGTCTTAAACTCCATCCCTCTAGCAATGAAGGACAAAACTCCATTTGCCTTCTTAATCACCTGTTGCACCTGTCAACCAACTTTTTGCGACTCATGCACAAGCACGCCCAGGTCTCTCTGCACAGCAGCATGTTTTAATATTTTATCATTTAAATAATAATCCCTTTTGCTGTTATTCCTACCAAAATGGATAACCTCACATTTGTCAACATTGAATTCCATCTGCCAGACCCTAGCCCATTCACTTAACCTATCCAAATCCCTCTGCAGACTTCTAGTATCCTCTGCACTTTTTGCTTTACCACTCATCTTAGTGTCGTCTGCAAACTTGGACACATTGCTCTTGGTCCCCAACTCCAAAGCATCTGTGTAAATTGTGAACAATTGTGGGCCCAACACTGATCCCTGAGGGACACCACTAGCTACTGATTGCCAACCAGAGAAACACCCATTAATCCCCACTCTTTGCTTTCTATTAATTAACCAATCCTCTATCCATGCTACTACTTTCCCCTTAATGCCATGCATCTTTATCTTATGCAGCAACCTTTTATGTGGCACCTTGTCAAAGGCTTTCTGGAAATCCAGGTATACCACATCCATTGGCTCCCCGTTATCTACTGCTCTGGTAATGTCCTCAAAAAATTCCACTAAATTAGTTAGGCACGACCTGCCCTTTATGAACAAATGCTGCGTCTGCCTAATGGGACAATTTCCATCCAGATGCCTCGCTAATTCTTCCTTGATGATAGATTCCAGCATCTTCCCTACTACCGAAGTTAAGCTCACTGGCCTATAATTACCCGCTTTCTGCCTACCTCCTTTTTTAAACAGTGGTGTCACGTTTGCTAATTTCCAATCCGCCAGGACCACCCCAGAGTCTAGTGAATTTTGGTAAATTATCACTAGTGCATTTGCAATTTCCCTAGCCATCTCTTTTAGCATTCTGGGATGCATTCCATCAGGGCCAGGAGACTTATCTACCTTTAGCACCATTAGCTTGCCCATCACTGTCATAGCCCCGTTTCTATCAGTCACTGGCATGTTATTTGTGTCTTCCACTGTGAAGACCGACCCAAAAAACCTGTTCAGTTCCTCAGCCATTTCCTCATCTCCCATTATTAAATCTCCCTTCTCATCCTCTAAAGGACTTTACCTTAGCCACTCTTTTTTGTTTTATATATTTGTAGAAACTTTTACTATCTGTTTTTATATTCTGAGCAAGTTTACTCTCATAATCTATCTTACTCTTCCTTATAGCTATTTTAGTAGCTTACTGTTGCCCCCTAAAGATTTCCCAGTCCTCTAGTCTCCCACTAATGTTTGCCACTTTGTATGCTTTTTCCTTCAATTTGATACTCTCCCTTATTTCTTTAGATATCCACTGTCGATTTTCCCTCTTTCTACCGTCCTTCTTTTTTGTTGGTATAAACCTTTGCTGAGCATTGTGAAAAATCACTTGGAAGGTTCTCCACTGTTCCTCAACTATTTCACCATAAAGTCTTTGCTCCCAGTCTACTTTAGCCAGCTCTTCTCTCATCCCATTGTAATCTCCTTTGTTTAAGCACAAAACACTTGTGTTTGATTTTACCTTCTCACCCTCCATCTGTATTTTAAATTCCACCATATTGTGATCGTTCCTTCTGAGAGGATCCCTAACTATGAGATCATGAATCAATCCTGTCTCATTACACAGGACCAGATCTAGGACCGCTTGTTCCCTCATAGGTTCCATGACATACTGTTCTAGGAAACTATCGCGGATACATTCTATAAACTCCTCCTCAAGGCTGCCTTGACCGACCTGGTTAAACCAATCGACATGTAGATTAAAATCCCCCATGATAACTGCTGTACCATTTCTACATGTATCAGTTATTTCTTTGTTTATTGCCTGCCCCACCATAATGTTACTATTTGGTGGCCTATAGACTACTGCCATCAGTGACTTTTTCGCCTTACTATTCCTGATTTCCACCCAAATGGATTCAACCTTATCCTCCATAGCACCGATGTCATCCCTTACTATTGCCCGGATGTCATCCTTAAAGAACAGAGCTACACCACCTCCCTTACCATCCACTCTGTCCTTCCGAATAGTTTGATACCCTTGGATATTTAACTCCCAGTCGTGACCATCCTTTAACCATATTTCAGTAATGGCCACTAAACACAGTCATTCACGATGATTTGCGCCATCAACTCATTTACCTTATTCCGAATACTATGAGCATTCAGGTAAAGTACACTTATGTTGGCTTTTATACCTCTGTTTTGAATCTTTTTTTTTTTTTAATTTTTATTCTCCTCCTTTTTCACATTTTCTCCCACATTTACATCCATCAACAATAAACAATAATCAGCAAGATATGTAAGTCCCCATAATAACAACGATCCCATCTACCCACCAACCCCCAAACCTCAACCCGCATGTTTACATAAACAAATGACAAAAAGGAATCAGGGATTACCCGTAGTCACCCTTAATCTTACACAGCTCCCCCCCCCCCCCCGCCCCCCCCCCCCCCCCGCCCCCCCCCCCCCCCCACATCCCCCCCCCCACCCCAGGTCTCCAGCTCCTCCCGTCCACTGCCTCTTGTAAAACTCCTCCTCCCAACATCGGTTCCTTCCCCCCAACTTCCCACCCCCGCTAGACCACTCGGACCCTGTTCTGCCAGGCTCCGATGGCCGCAGCCCCTCCCCCACCTCACTCCCGTTCACTGGCCGGCTTAAACCGGCCAGCGTGGAGGCCCCCGCCCGGGTCCCTTTCCCACTTCCCCGGCCCTAGGAAAGCCCAAAGATCCCCTTTTAGCACACAAACCCCGCATATCCACCTACACCCCAAAGAACCCTCATTTCGAGTGAAAGTCCCGTCCCTTCCCTTGTCCAAATATATACCACATTGGCTCCTTTAGTCTCTATACCCGCAGAAAGTGATACAAAAAAGAAGAAAGTACAGTCATGAGGTTACATCGGCACATGGCCATTCCTCAATTTGTCAGTTCTGCCACAGTCCTTCTGCTTTCGCAAACTCCTCCGCTGCTTCCGCCGTTCTAAAATAAAAGTCCCTGAGCTTGTAAGTCACCCTCAACTTCGCTGGATATACAATGCCGCACCGCACCTTGCTAATGTACAGTGCCCTCTTCACCCGGTTGAAGGCAGCCCGCCTCCTTGCCAGCTCCACCGTATACCAGCTCCAGCCCACTGCACCACCCGCTCCTGCTTGGCCCAGCTCAGGACCTTCTCCTTCACACTGTACCTACGGAAGCACAGAGTCACTGCCCTTGGCGGCTCACTCGCCTTTGGTACAGGCCTCCACGACCGATGAGCCCGATCCAGTTCATATCGGGAGGGATTCTCCCCCTCCCCCAATAGTTTTGCCAACATCGCGGCAAAATACTCAGTCAGCTTCGGTCCTTCAACTCCTTCAGGCAGCCCTACAATCCTCAAATTCTGTCACCTGGATCTGTTTTCCAGGTCTTCCATTTTTCCTCGCAGATCCTTGTCAGTATCCATCACCATCCGCATCTCTTTCCCCATCGAGGCAAGTTGATCACCGTGCTGCATAACGTCTCCTCCACTTCCTTCAGCGCCTCCCCTTGCTCTCGCACCTCCGCCACTGCGCTCGCCACCTCCGTCCTCACCGGGGAAACCGCCTCCTCCACCAGCACACTCAAAACCTCCCTCATCTCCTTCCTCACCGTCTCCATGCATTTCGCAATCTGCGCCAACTGCTTTTCAAATTCCGCAGCCATCACCTTAGGTATTTCTTCAGCCGTAAGCAGTGCGGCCTTCCCTGGTGCTCCAGCCTCCATTTTCCTTGGTGACCCCGCGGTGACCTTTCCACTCCCCGACGGACCTTCAGCTGTTTTTTCGGCCGTTTTCTTGCTCACCCTCGACATTTTTCTTTGTTCTTTTTTTCCTCCTGTGTCTTCACTGTGCCTCCTCCGTGCCTTCTCCCTGCTTCTGCCACCTCCGTGGACCCTGGGACCGGGCTTAAAGCCCTGAAAATGCCGTTGCCGAACGGGAGCCCTCCATTGTGCGGCCGTCTCCCGCCCGCCGTCACCGGAACGCCCTCTGTTTTGAATCTTAACACCTCAATTAGTAACCTCTCCTAAGTTATATTTCCTCTTAACTTTTCTCCTAATTTTCCTTGTCTTTGAACCCATATCTTCATGTAACAACCTGCCGCGTCGCTTATCATTTATGTTTTTACTTCCCCTTTTATTCCTTTTAGTATTACTGGGCCTATTCACTGAGTACCCTCAGTCACTGTACCTTGTACTGTCACCCTTTTTGAGTTTTGACTATGGCTCCTCTGCCTTACACTTTCCCCCTTACTGCCTTTTGCTTCTGTCCCTGTTTTACTACCTTCCGACTTCCTGCATTGGTTCCCATCCCCCTGCCACATTAATTTAAACTCTCCCCAACAGCTCTAGCAAACCCCCACTCCCCACCCCCAGGACATCTGTCCCAGTCCTGCCCAGGTGCAGACCATCCGGTTTGTACTGGTCCCACCTCCCCCAGAACCGGTTCCAATTCCTCAGGAATTTGAATCCCTCCCTCTTGCATCATCTCTTGAGCCACGCATTCATCCTATCCCTCCTGACATTCCTACTCTGACTAGCTCGTGGCACAGGTAGCAATCCTGATATTACTACCTTTGAGGTCCTACATTTTAGTTTAACTCCTAATTCCCTGAATTCAGCTTGTAGGACTTTGTCCCGTTTTTTACCTATATCGATGGTGCCTATGTGCACCACAGCAGCTGACTGTTCACCCCCCCCCCCCCAGAATGTCCTGCAGCCGCTCCGAGACATCCTTGCCCCTTGCACCAGGGAGGCAACATACCATCCTGGAGTCTCGATTGTGTCCGCAGAACCGCCTGTCTATTCCCCTTACGATTGAGTCGCCTATCACTATAGCCCTGCCCATTCTTCTTCCTGCCCTGCTGCACAGCAGAGCAAGCCATGGTGCCATGAACCTGGCTGCTGCTGCCCTCCCCTCGTGAGCCATCTCCCTCAACAGTATCCAAAGCGGTATATCTGTTTTGCAGGGAGATGACCATAGGGGACACCTGCACTGCCTTCCTACTCTTGCTCTGTCTTTTGGTCACCCATTTTCTATCTACCTCAGTAACTTTCACCTGCGGTGTGACCAACTCACTAAACGTGCTATCCACGACGTCCTCACCCTCACGGATGCTCCAAAGTGAGTCCATCCGCAGCTCCAGAGCCATCAAGCGGTCTAACAGGAGCTGCAACTGGACACACGTCTTGCACGTAAAGGAGCCAGGGACAGTGGACATGTCCCTGAGCTCCCACATCGCACACAAGGAGCATGACATGGGTCTGGGATCTCCTGCCATGTCTTAAACCTTCGGTTAACTTCAACAACTACAATTCCAAAAAAAAACACGAAGAAAAAATAAATAAATACACCAATGAAAAGAAAAAGAAAACAGAAAAACTACTTACCAGTCACTTACCAAGGATAAAAAGCACCTCCTCCCCCCCAAGCTTCGAATTCCCACCTAGCTTCAAATTCCCAAACTCACTCTTAGCTGTGTCTCACTCTGGCTGTGTCTTCTCTGGCTCACTGGGAGAACTCACTGTGAAAGATGTGAAAGGTCAAACAGCAGGGAAACTAACATCAGAGGGTGAACTGTAGATGTGGGGGAGGGGAAGGGGGAAACAAAGAGGAGAAAGGTGAAGGAAAGGTGGATAAGATTGGAGGGGGAATTAAAAATATATTAAGAAAGAAAGAAATGGTAAAAGACAGTTAAAATGAAATGGGATGAAAACAAATGGGTCAAGGTGGAAATTCCTCCAAATTTTAGTTTGTGTCACAATTGGGCCTCCATCCAGAAAGTGGCCTTCTCAAAAGTTTGCTCAAATAGATTTCCAATGGTTAAAACAAGCTGCCAAAAGAGCAGCCTAAACCTCACCACAATGCCATCATTTGTTCTGCAGGTTTCCCCAAAAATGCATTTTAATTTAAGTTTTCCTTCTGTTTCCTCCACTTTACAGGCCTGAATTTCTGAGGAGTGACAATCACAGTGAGACTGCCACTCCCCTCCTCTTTACTTACACACGCTACACCTATCTGGCCTTCCGACTTGGGCCAGGTGAGAAAAGTACAACGCAGTGAGTTCTTGAGGCCTTATGTCAATTACAGCAGGCTCGGGGGAAAGAAAGCCATGCTCACTTTTCTTTACAGCGCTACCTGCAGTGAAGAAGGTAAACTTAAAGGTCCGGCCGCTTTGAGAAGACAGAGATGAGTTGGTCAGTTGGGTGTGGTCAGGTGATCAATTTGGGGGCAAGGATGGGTTACGGGAGCTGTATGGTCAATGGGGTGTGGTGGGGGGTGGGGGGGGGGGTTGGGTGCTCAGTGAAGACGGCATGCCTCGAATGAACATGCCTTTGCCACACTGCCATGCAGCAAATGCAAAATCTTACCCTTTGGCTGTGTGAAAAATGTTCTCCTCATGTCTTCATCGCTTCTGTTGCCAATTACCTTAAATATGGAACAAAAGCAGAAAATTCTGAATAAACTCAGCAGGTCCGTCAGCAACTGTGGAGATTATTTCAGATTACCAGCATCTGCAGTATTTTACTTTTATTTACCTTAAAATATTTGACCCCTTTCTCGATCCTTACACTCTGTACAGATCCACCGTTATTTTGAATAATTCTTTCAAATCTCCTGTCAGCATGCTCTGTTGCAATAATAACAGTCCCAACTTCTCCAATCTGCCTAAGTAACTGAATATCCTCATCCCTGGAACCATTGTCATGAATTTGCATTCTCTCTAATGCCTTCATCTCTTTCCTAATGTGTAATGTCCAGAACTGGATGCAATTTTTCACTTGGGGCTGAGTCAACGTTTTATACAGGTTTAACATAACCTCCTTGCTCTTGTACTCTATGGCCCTATTGATAAAACTTAAGATGCTGAATGCTTTACTAAGTGATACCAACTAGGCCGAAACTGTCCAAACGGATTTCATTAATGTCTTCTGATAGACATTCGAAATAGAACATTTTCATCCCATCTCTCTTGGTTGGATTCAAATCCATGTCCCTTTGAAGGTGCACTGCTGCATTCTGTGAAGCATTGATGCCATTCAGTCAAGCACAGTGGTTAGCACTGTTACTTCACAGCGGCAGGAACCCCAGTTCGACTCCCGGCTTGGGTCACTGTCTGTGCGGAGTCTGCATGTTCTCCCCGTGTCTATGTGGGTTTCCTCCAGGTGCTCCGGTTTCCTCCCACAAGTCCCAAAAGACGTGCTTATTTGGTGAATTGGACAATCTGAATTCTCCCTCCGTGTACACGAACAGACGCCATAGTGTGGCGACTAGGGGATTTTCACAGTAACTTCATTGCAGTGTTAATGTAAGCCTACTTGTGACACGAATAAAGATTATTATTATTAGCTGAAGTTGATGTTGCTGCATTTTTTCCAGACCATTTAATGGTTTGCTATGCAATCGAAACTGTGATGGCCACCTCAAATCCCACTCCACTGCCATAACTTTGCAGGAAGTGACGTGAAAGTTCCCTCGTCTATGATACATTTCCAGCATTGTTATGGCAACGGAATGGGAGTAGCTCTGAGGAAATTCTGACTCCATCATTCTGGGTGCTGCTAACGTTTCTGCAACCCCTTCATCCCCACCATTTCCCTTGCAAGCTCTTGCTAATATTGGTTTTGGGATTGCAGCATTTGCTTTGAAGGTGCGGCAGTCCCCCCATCCCCCAGCACTCAGTCTGTGCATACTGAGATCAATGAGCGAGTTATTGACTTTGAGTGTATTAAGGTAAAGGCCCAGAGCGTCAGAACTTTTACAATGGATTTTTATTATTTTTCTAATCAATAGCATTTCTCTGTCTGCAGCATTATCGAAGTTAGTTCCCACACTAATCACACAAAACCTCTTTCACTAGATACAAGGATTCAACATTTCCAGAGACTCTCCACAGCCAACCCAAGTATAGGCATGACTGAGATCTTCAGAAGAGAATGAATTGTCGGCTTTTCCCTGACATACTCCAGACGACTGGACTGAGAGTGCTACCAGGTTAGAAACATTAACATGAGAATCTCATACTGAGGAATGGGTAAAAATCAGGAGCTAATTGCCCTGCGCACATGAGGGATGACAACGTAAAAACAAGATACCAGGTGCCGGGCATATTATTTGATGCTTAAGGCATGCTCCGAGAAATATATTAATGTGTCTCATGAATGTTTTTTGAATATATTTTAGGGCTTCATGAAAAAAAATGATGAACCAAAGATCTAACATCCACATTGAAATTCCAAGTGAAGTGTTGGGTACTCTGAGACACAGACGAACCAACATGGTTGCGATTGGTACAACGCAGTTTTATTTCTTTTAACCATTTATATAACAAACTCTGGTACTCAGCACATGGTGACTGTCTGAGTGTCTGGCATGAAGGTCCTTGCCCTGAGCCGTCTCCTGTTGGACTGCCCAGGAAGTGTTGTGTTCCTTGTTTTGTACTGTGTATTGGCTGTCGTATTGTGTGTGCTAATTGGTCCGTTGATCTGTCCATCATTATGTATGTGTGTATGTGCTGTGATGTTCACTTGAATATCATGACATCCTCCCTTTTTTACAAGATTATGTGCCTACATGGTTATAAATAGAGATGTGTACTGAGTGCAGCTAAATGTGTGTGTGTGTAATATTTACAGCATGTACATGGGGCTTAACTACATACAAGGGGCGATGTCGGGTGTGACATAATAACGAGGTTGTACCATAACAAAGAACATGGAAATTTAGAACGATAAAATGAATTCCTGTAACGATAAGAACATAAACATGTTAAAACAGTGGTTGCATGAGTTCAACGGGTAAACAGTCTCATAAGTCCAGTCTAGTAGGTGGGCGACGAATTTGGGTTGACCGTCAGGGTGGCACACAATTCATCACCCGGATTGACTGTGTTGACTCGGTTCCCATCAATGACCGCAACCCGAAAGGCGTCTCGGTCATCTGTGTCATCGGTCTGAATGTGGAGGCTGAATGGTCTGCACGTTCCTGCGAGGTTGTCGGAGATGTGGAAGATCGATGGGTTGAGCTGCTCGACAGTAAGCAGCGTAGTGGCCCACCATGCCACAGCGTAGGCATTGTCGGGTTTTTGCGGGACATTGCCCTTTTAAATGTGCAGCTCCACAGTTGCCGCACGTCGTGACGTCATGGCATTCGTTGCATCACTGCGCATGCGCAGTTCGGTCTTGCGTCGAGCACACCTGCACATCACGTCCCTCAGTGTTGCCGTAGGTTTTGGTGCGCACACGAAGGAGGCCTCGAAAAGCGCGCGAAATGGCCACCCTCGTCCGGGCCGCGGGCTGGGAGAAACTCGATCGTCTGGACCCATTCGGCCTCGTGGGGCACCTGGCTCGCCGATCCGGTCGCGTAGGACCCCCTCCGCGCGGATTTGGTCACCTGAAATTGGGCATAGCGGCTAGTAGCGTTCTCGTGCAGAACACAGGCTTCAACTGCAGATGCTAAGGTTAGGCCTTTTATTTTTAAAAGCTGCTGGCGTAGGCTGCCCGAGGCAACCCCAAAAATGATCTGGTCCCGGATCATGGACTCTGAGGTGGTGTCGTAACCGCAGGACTGCGCGAGTATGTGGAGATGCGTCAGGAATGACTGAAAGAGCTCATCCTTACCTTGCAGGCGCTGCTGGAAGACATACCTCTCAAAGCTCTCGTTGACCTCAACGTTGAAGTGTTGGGCGAGCTTGAGGAGGACCGTGTCATATTTAGATTTGTCCTCGCCTTCCGCGAACACCAGGGAGTTGTAGACATGGATGGCGTGCTGACCTGCGGTGGTGAGGGGGATGGCGATCTTTCTTTTGTCCGAGGCGCTCTGTTTTTCGTTGGCTTCCAAAAAGAGTTCGAAGCGCTGCTTGAACAGCGTCCAATTTACGCTAAAGTTCCCACCGACTTGCAACGGCTGCGGTGTGTTGACGGTGTCCATGGCGCAGGATGGCAGATTTCTGGGTAGGTTTTAATTCACTTCTGGTACCATGAAGTGTTGGGTACTCTGAGACACAGACGAACCAACACGGTTGCGATTGGTACAACGCAGTTTTATTTCTTTTAACTATTTATATGACAAACTCTGGTACTCAGCACATGGTGATTGTCTGAGTGTCTGGCATGGAGGTCCTTGCTCTGAGCCGTCTCCTGTTGGACTGCCCAGGAAGTGTCGTGTTCCTTGTTTTGTACTGCCGTGTTGTGTGTGCTAATTGGTCCGTTGATCTGTCCATCATTATGTATGTGTGTATATGCTGTGATATTCACTTGATTATCATGACACCAAGCAAAAGGCTGACAAGTGGGAGAATGTTACCTGAATGGTCTTTGATTTATAGTTGACAGGTGCTGAGCGACATTAAAGAGGAGAAGAAAATAGCCTGCTCAACAAGAAAAGAAAGTTGCCGGTGTTTTTCTTCTGCCCTGTGCCTCTGTGTGTTTATACTCTTGCCTTTAATGATGACCTTTTCAGGTTAATGGTATTACCTATTGATTCTTGGTGCTTGAGGACTCAGAAGATTACTGTGAAAACAATTGAAATGTTTTACCCTTCGGAGAGCTGCAGTTGCATTTCAACAGCTAAATAAATAACCTAACAACATCAAATCTTCATTTGATTCTCAAAGCTCTGGTAATGAAGAAATGATCTAAAAGGTTCTCTGAGATTTCTCTCTGAGGTTCTCTCTGATTCTAATTTAATAATTGGCATCAGAGAGAATAGGGATTTTTTTTTTTTGATTTTTTTTTTCCTCAGGTGCCTACTAGAGAACAGGAGGGACCGTTATAAATTGTCATCCACTTTCAAACTGTTAGTACTAATCATTTGATGGAGGTTTGGTAGATGGGGCTGAAGCATTTAATGGGAATAGTCAGAAGTGAACTCTTGAGTACTGCAGGTTCCAAGCTTTTAGTGAATTGTTTTGTGGATAAATATTTATTTTGCTGTGATACTTTAGTTCTCTGAGCCCACCCCACCCTGCAATTAAAAGGTAGAGGCAATAATGTGGAGGGACCAAAGGATGGGAATGGATTGAAACTTTTATTGGTCTCTTTTTCTCTCTGTGCACTTGCTTACTATGACTTCAATTTATTCTCTTTATCCAGACTCTGTCTCTCTCTCTCTGATTCTCACACTATTGGCTTGTTGTGCCTTTCTCTTTCTTAGTTCTTGCAGCGGCGAGAAACATCATGCTATCTCTTCGGACTTGTTGCAATTCAGAGCCTGAGCAGGGAATGCCCCACCGAGGCCGCACTCAGTCCCATTTCCTGCACTGAGGAACTCCATTCACCAGAGCTCCTCAGTGCAGGAAGAGACCAGGGCCTCATTTTTAAATGACATCCTGGGATGGGACTCTCTGGTCACCAACGACGGGAGCACGTTCGGCGATCGGCCGGAGAATACCCGTTCCCGACCAAATCGGAGGCGACGCCACTTTCGCAATGCTCCGCCCCCTCCAAAGTGGCGTACTGGTAGAGTGCGCCGCACGCCGTACCAACAGCCTCAGGACGTTGCCTGAGGCCCACCCCTCGATGCTCCACCCTGGACCTGCCGAGTTCCCGACGGTGTCGGTCACGCGTGCTATCATCCGTCAGGAACTCGACGTGGCGGCTGCGGATTCAGTCCAGTGCCGTCACAGTCGGAGGAGGGCCGAGCTACGGGCAGGAAAACTTTGTCAGGGGCTGGGGGCACTGTTAAGGGATGGTCCGGGCATGTAAGCCGGCCAAGGGGGGGGCACTATTTCGCAGGCTGGGTCCGCGAGCGGCCGGCGCCATGTTACACAACGCGGCCGCAGCAGGCCGCCGCCATGCGCATGCGCGGCTACGGACTCGGCAATTCTCCGGGCCGTTTCGGCAGCTAGACGTTTCTCGGCTGCTAGCCCCCAGCCAAACGGAGGATCGATGGCCGTTTTATGCCGACTTTTCGCTCGCAAAACACCACCGTTCCCACGCTGGCGTAGGGACATAGCCTCAGAGTCGACGAATCCAGCCCCAGCTCTCAATCCGCCTACACGACCCTGAAAGCACCCCAAAGCCACAACTCACCTATAAAGGGGTCCTGGGGCCACACAACCCGCATCCCACCTCACAAGTGCAGGACACCTCCGGGCCCAATACCCAGCATGGGGAAAATGCCAACTTGGCACCTTGACACTGCCATCTGGGAAGTGCCAGGGTGCCAGGTTGGCAGTGCCAGGGTGCCACCTGGCAGTGTCAGGATGCCCAGGTGGCACCCTGGCACTGCTGGTGCTACCCTGCCCAGAGGGCAATCACCTGTGGGCCTCTGATCCCCTGTGAGACTCTCCAAGTGCTTTTCCATCTGATCCCCGTTTGTGGTGACCAGCATTGAATGGTGCTCACCCGAGGTCTCTGAGGCAAAAGGGTTAGATCCCAGGGCCTCGGTAAATCCAGCGAGTACATATTAAAGTGAGACTAACTGTCTCGCTCTAATGTACTGATTTTCCAGAGAGTGATCCTGCCCACAATGGGCGGGATTCAGATCGCGACATCTTGCGAGATCCCATTAGATTTTGCTAGGCATGGCAAGCCAGATAGATCCCGGAAGAGGAATCCCAGAATGTGACAAAGAGGAAAAGTCTGTCATGATAACGTGACTTTCTGTAACACCCAAAAGACAAAACAATGACAGTCGGAAGAAATACCTTTGAAGGTACGAGAGTGAAGGTTGAAGTAGATGGGGGTCATACGGGAACAAGTGGATAAGTCTGTCTATTTAGGATAAGTGATAACAGAAGATGGTATCTAGATGCAATGCTTAAGTTAAAAGAAAGATAGCGATAGCCTGAAGTCATTTTGTAAAGGTTAATGACAAGAAAACTCAAACTTGTAACAAGGAAAAAAACTCATTAAATGCTACGTTCTATCCACTTCCCTGTATGCCTCAGAACGCTGGACTATAAATTTCGATCTAAGGACGAAAATAGAGACATTTGGAATGTGGATGCAAAGATGCTGAAACATTCCATATACAGACCTCAGGGAATGTGTTTGAAATTGCAAGAGCACAAAAAGTATTTCAAAGCGGGACATCTGGAAAAGAAAATCCCAGTATTTCGGCCATTTGATCAGAGTTGAAAAGTTAGAGATCCCTTCCAGAGGGCAAAGTGGGGAGGGGCAGCAGAAGGAGGAGTTGACTTCGGCGTAGTTAGTGACGGCGTCACAGCAGCAGTTGCAGACGAGAGGCTGGCATAAGACAGGCGAGTGTGTCACACCATCACAGCAGTAGCTACAAACTGTTTTCAATCTGCGCAATATTGGAACCGGCAAACTACAAGCTTTCACCTCAAAAATTTAGCGGGGCGAAAATCAGATGACCTGTTGAACAATCCAGAAGCGTTCTAGAATGCAGCGTTGATAATAAAACTTCATGCTCAAAAATAAGCCAAGCGGAATGCTCTGAAGCTTGGCTGTGTACATAGCTTCATCCAACTTGTAAAGAAAATTCCCAGATGTTCGGAACAAACTAGCCATTCATGTAAGCCTGAAGTGCTCCACAGCTGATGAAATATTTTTCCAATGAATTTTAAATCATTGTTGTAATGTAAAAATTGGAGGAGCCATTTTGTGCAAAGCAATATAACGATGATCAGATAACAGGGTTTTAAAATGATGCTTGTGGAGGGATAAAATCTGGCCAGTGCATGTGGTGGTTAACAGTGGGAGCCCCCACGCATCTTCTTCAGAATAGTGCAGTGGTCTCTTCTACTGTGAGGGCAGAAAGGGCTTTGTCTTAATGTCAAATCTTTAAGTCCAGACCCCTTAGAGTATCTAAGTATGACGTGCCAGTCGAGATATGGGTGCTGAATTCCCTGGAATAAAACATGACCCTACAACCTTCCCGAGTAGGAGCAAGAGTGCTACTCATTGAGCCTACGCTGTTCATCATTTATTCTAGTACATTGCCAGGGCGACCAGCAAGGCCCAGGTTTAATCTGAAAAAAACCCACTTAACTCTGCAGAAGTCCAAAATCTTCAGGAGAGGCGAGAGGAAATTAAATGGATCAGCTGAAAACAAGTGGCAGCCAAGGTCCTCTCCAAAATGGATATCTTGAAAGTCATTGCATAGCTACTTCCAGTCCGTCAGAACTTTTTCACTGAGTCCTGAAAACCCTCCAGCTCACTAATGATGAAACACAGCTTTGCGAGACAAATCAAAAGAGATTTAGAGCCCCATTATAGTAAGTTGGTAGTATGTGGAATGTTAATGAACTCGTCGATGTGCGTGGATGTCAACTGCAGTCTATTTCCACGGCTTGCTTCAACTAAGTGGCAAAAGTTTCAAAAAGACAAATAAATATCGCTTTTTTTCTGTGTGGGCGCAGATCAGCAAGAAAGCATGAACAACAAGGCATCTCAGGTCTTTTCCTCATCAAAGTTTGCCTTCTGTAATAGAAAATCTGTTTCTTTCATCGTCTTTTTTAAAAAATGCCACAGATTAAAATGTGAGGTAATTGTTGTCTTCTCCTGCAGAGATATTGGCATGCCCGGGTAAGTCATTCGTTACTAATGAGGGTCCCATTTCCCAGCATCGCATTATGATCGACTGCAAATCATTACCAAACTCATTATCTCCTTCATTGTTGAGAAAATTCTCTGTGCTTTAAGACTTGCATCTCAGAATATGCAGTGAGTAGCAAACAAAAAACACTAAGCAGAACTGCAGAAGTTTTCAGAAATGAAGAGGCCACTTTCCCTGAGAAGGTTGGGTCCCTTTTTCTCTAGAAAAGATAAGGCTGAAGGGTGAACATATAGAAGTCTTCAAAGTCAAAAAGGGATTTGATAGAGGAGAATTACAGATTTTCCCAATTGAGTGAAGGTATACAGAACAACAGATCATGGGCGAAATTCTCCCCCAACGGCGCGATGTCCGCCGACTGGCGCCAAAAACAGCGCCAATCAGACGGGCATCGCGCCGGCCCAAAGGTGCGGAATGCTCCGCATCTTTGGGGGCCGAGCCCCAACATTGAGGGGCTAGGCCGGCGCCAGAGGGATTTCCGCCCCACCAGCTGGCGGAAATGGCGTTTGTTGCCCCGCCAGCTGGCGGAAATGGCGTTTGTTGCCCCGCCAGCTGGCACGGAAATGCGGCTCATGCGCGGGAGCGTCAGTGGCCGCCGACAGTTTCCCGCGCATGTGCAGTGGGGAGAGTCACTTCCTCCTCCGCCATGGTGGAGACCGTGGCGGAGGCGGAAGGGAAAGAGTGCCCCCACAGCACAGGCCCGCCCGCGGATCGTGGGCCCCGATCGCGGGCCAGGCCACCGTGGGGGCAGCCCCTGGGGTCAGATCGCCCCGCGCCCCCCCCAGGACCCCGGAGCCCGTCCACGCCGCCTGGTCCCGCCGGTAAATACCAGCTTTGATTTGCGCCGGCGGGACAGGCAATTTCTGGGCGGGACTTCGGCCCATCCGGGCTGGAGAATTGAGCGGGGGGTCCCGCCAACCGGCGCGGCCCAATTCCCGCCCCCGCCCAATCTCCGGTACCGGAGACTTCGGCGGGGGCAGGGGCGGGATTCACGGCGGCCAACGGCCATTCTCCGACCCGGCGGGGGGTCGGAAAATGACGCCCCATATTAGGAATTCAAGAAAAATATCTTGCCCCAAAGAGTGAACACAATATTGAACATGGTACCACAAGAGGTAGTTGAGGTGAAAAGCATAGATGCATTTATGAAGAAGTGAGAAAAGCACATCAAGAATGATAGGAATAAAAGGATATGTTGCTGAAGAGGGAGGAGGCTTATAGAATTCAAAGAATCCATAGAATCCCTGCAGTGCAAAAGGAGGCCATTCAGCCCATCGAGTCTGCACCAAACCTCTGAAAGAGCACCCCACCTAGGCCCACCCCCTCACCCTATCCCTGCAATCCCTCCTAACCCGCACATCCTGGGACATTATGAAGCAGTTTAGCATGGCCAATCCAGCTAACCTGCACAACTTTGGACTGTGAGAGGAAGCCGGAGCACCCGGAGGAAACCCACGCAGTCACGGAGAGAATGCGCGAACTCCACACATCCACCCGAAGTCAGAATCGAACCCGGGTCTCTGGTGCTTTGAGGCAGCAGTGCTAACCACTATGCCACCGTGCCACCCCAAATATGCCATCTCCTTCAACATGGCCCAAACTACATTGATGGAGGTGCCACCTTTTGAATGAAATATTAAACTGAGATCTCCAGTTGCCTGCTCAGAGGAACATTACAAGATCCTATGCTCCCCCAGGAGAAATGCGGGGGATTTTCATTGTGTTCATTTTAAGGACATGAAGAAATCAAATCTGTAAAGGGTTGAACGGTCTCTTTAATATTTTTTTCATTTGTTTTCCAGGTTAGCTGAATGTCATGTGGTAAAGAAGCTGAGGAACAGACGCCAGTATAGTAGGACAAGTTGGTGTTCAGCAAGGAGTGAGTGTGTGTGTGTGGGGGTGGGGGAGGGGTGGGGAGGGGGTAGACTCATTAATTGTTTGGGGTCTTTAAGGAATTAACTGAGTATATGACTAGGAAATAGAATGATTTTTAAAGAAGATACCTAGTCTGCAAAAATATAGTCATTGTTTTAGATAATGAGGAAACTGTTGAACTTTAAGGTCACGTCTGCATGATACAGACATTGTTGCAATGAATGTTCCTTGTGAATTCTACCTAAAGAAACATAATATGAATAAGTAATTGTATTGAAAAGACATTTAACAAATTTGCAACAAACAAGTGACTACAGCAAAATTGATGGCATGATGCAAAGACGCTAGCCCGTGAGAAAATGCATGAAGATATGCTAGGGGAACATTAATTACTCGTGAATAAATGACTAATGTTTAATTAACTAATCACCTTTTATGTGATTGATACATTTTTTGAACAAATCAGGAAGCCTCAGCTGAGAATTCGAACCAATGGAAAATAAACAAGAGACTAAACAATAGATAAGGATTTCCTTAAGAGTAAGATCGTATGATCAATTGTTCTATTTTGAATTCTTGCTTTCCAGAATTCTTGAAGCATCTGTCTGTTAAATTACTTTCGTTTTTAAAGTAATTTCTTTATATTTTTCTTCTGTTTATGTCTTGATGCTTTTCGCTATGGCCTGACAAGTTTATGTATTATTTTGATCTAAGTTTTGATTCAGTTCTTATGCAAGTGTACTAAAGTGAATATTTAGCATAAAAGTGGTATTTTGGACATCTCCAATCAACCGGACTGTGGACCCTTATTTGGAAGATAAATAAGAGATTCTACAATGTTGCCGTGCTTTTATTAAATGTCTTTTCAATGCAATGGCTTATCCACATTATGTTTCTTTCGGTAGAATTCACATGGAACATTCATTGCAACAGGGTGAGTCAAAGATCAAGGCGATTGGCAAATCCACTTGACCTCTGTAATGTGGGTTCAGGGCGAAGGTCTCCGGTTGCAAATGCCAAGGACCCACTAGTCTCCCCCTCCCTCCCCTCACAGTGGAGAAATACAGGAGGAGTGGGATGTCTGGTGATCAGAAGTCACTGTCTGAGACCCAGAGGAATGATTCCTGGCAATCAGCTGGATGGGAAAGGTTGGAGGAAAGGATTGAGAAATCCATGGCAATCCGGGATTTGCTCACAGGGGTCAGAAGAGCACTGCTGCTCCTCCTGGCTCACAAGAAAACAAAACGGATCCATTTACTTTTCATAGAATTTACAGTGCAGAAGGAGGCCATTTGGCCCATCGAGTCTGCACTGTCTCTTGGAAAGAGCACCCTACCCAAGCCCACACCTCCACCCTATCACCCAGTAACCCCACTAAGTGCAATTTTGGACACTAAGGGCAATTGAACAGGGCCAATCCACCTAACCTGCACATCTTTGGACTGTGGGAGGAAGCCGGAGCACCCGGAGGAAACCCACGCCACACGGGGAGGATGTGCAGACTCCGCACAGACAGTGACCCAAGCCGGGAATCGAACCTGGGACCCTGGAGCTGTGAAGCAGTTGTGCTAACCACTGTGCTACCGTGCTGCCCGGTAATTGTTTCCAGGTTGTTGTACCCTCAATAACGACGCTTAGAGAGTAAACGGTAAAGAAGGCTTTAATAAGCTAAGAACTAGCCTGGTGCCGAGATGGGTGCTTACTGGGTGCCGCCCACAAGGCGGCCCCTTATGTGCGGCTCCCAGGTGGGCGGAGCCGGAGACGGAGTCCTCAGGGTTCCAAGCCCGGTCTTAAAGGGGACATCACCTTACATGATGATAAGGGTACAGTAATACAGTAACCGATCATCACACCGGTCTATGGCGACCTGCTCAGGCCTTTGGTTCAAATTGCGAATCAATCCCCAACAACAAATTGAATCTTTGAGGAAGGACTGTACTGCATTTCGGCAAGTATTGCTCCCACTTGTTGAGAAGAGCAGATTTAGAACACAATTCGTTGGAGGATAATGGAATTGGGAATGTCACACTATCCCTTTGAACTGCCTTTTTACAGGGGGCACTGGGTTGAAACTCTCCCTTGATTATCTGCGTGACACTTGAAGAATTGGTTCTTGGAGGAGGATTGGAACATAACCTTAATTCAGCAGGAAGCTCGGGAAATAGAAAATAAACTAAATGAAAGGTGAAGGAAGGGGAGACCAAGGTGGGTTGGAGGTGGGGTGGAAATTCTTCACTAATCATTTGGTTTGTGAGCTATTGGTTGCTTAAACTACATCTATTGGTTGCCAAGTAACAGAAACAGAAAATGTGCATTCCTATTGTTGTTGATTTGGATACAAAATTTGGTAATTAGTAACCTCATTTTGTGCGAGCAATTAGCAGTAAATTATATGTGATATTTACAGGTCAGGTACAGTCTAATTAGTGCATTGGTCTTAAATAATATCAACATACAAAAATATAATGGATAAGTTCTTTGTGCATTTATTAACATCACTGATGATTGGAGAGTGGATACTGTGAGTTTACACAATCGGCGGCAGACCTGACACAAAGTTGTGGGTACATTGTCTGATCCAGATCGTGACAGAAACTCAGATAGCATCCCTCTGGAAGTGAGTAGAGTGAACTGATTTAGAATGATACTGTGGTAATTAGGCCAATGTAAAGATGCTTCTAGTTTGAATCATGGAAAATAAATTCTATAACGGACACCCTAGCCCAACAGCAGAATCAGCTGAGGCCCACACTTGCAGCTACAACCTGCAGTGGGTAACACAATAAAACAACTCAAGGCACCACACTGCAGTTTTTGCAGTTTTTTCTTTTTTTTTTCATTTAAGGGGCAAAATATGGCATCAAGCCACATGAGGAGACTAGGGTAGATGATCAAATGGTTGCTTCTTGGAAGAGGGACTGGGATCTATCCTCAACCCAGCATTAAGGCTGAATAGAGAAAAGGGAACATAGGACATCGAACATACAGTGCAGAGGTAGGCCATTCGGCCCCTCGATTCTGCACTTACCCACATTAAACCCTCATTTCCACTGTATCCCCATAACCCAATAACCCCTCCTAGCCGTTTTGGACACTACGGGGCAATTTAGCACGGCCAATCCACCTAACCTGCACATCTTTGGACTGTGGGAGGAAACCGGAGCACCCGGAGGAAACCCCCGCAGACACAGGGAGAACGTGCAGACTCCGCACAGACAGTGACCCAGCGGGGAATCGAACCTGGGACCCTGGCGCTGTGAAGGCACAGTGCTATCCACTTGCCCTACCGTGCTGCCCCAAACTAAATGAAAGGTGAAGGAACAAGAGTGAAAGGGGCTGGATCAAATGATTGGGCAAAGCAATAGGTTTCAAGGAGTGACTTATACAGGCGAGAGAGGTAGAGACGCTGAGATGTGTAGGAAGGAAGTTCCAGAGTTTGGGGTCAAGACAGATTTTTAAAAAATGCATTTTTATTAAATGTGGCTAGGTCAGCATTTGTTGGCCATCCTGAGTTGCCCTTGAAAAGTTGGCGGTGAGCTGCCTTCTTGAACCGCTGCCATCCCAGTGGTGTAGGCACACCCAACATGCTGTTAGGGAGGGAGCTCAAGGATTTTGACTCAGCTACAGAGAAGGAACGCTGATTTATTTCTAAGTCAGGATGGTGGGCTGCATGGAGGGGAGCTTCCAACTGATGATGCTCCAATGCTTCAGCTGCCCTTGTCCTTCTCAATGGTAGCAGTCATGTGTTTGGAAGGTGCTACCAAAGGAGCCTTGGTGAGTTCCTGCAGTGCATGTTGTAGATGTTACGTACGGCTGCCACTGTTCATCCAGGTGGAAGGAGTGGATGAGCGTGAGATGGGTGTCAATCAAATGGGTTGCTTTGTCCTGGATGGTGTTGAGCTTCTTTTTTTTAAATTTAGAGTACCCAATTCATTTTTTCCAATTAAGGGGCAATTTAGCGTGGCCATCCACCTACCCTGCACATCTTTGGGTTGTGGGGACGAAACCCACGCAAGCACGGGGAGAATGTGCAAACTCCACACGGACAGTGACCCAGAGCCGGGATCAAACCTGGGACCTCGGCCCCGTGAGGCAGCAGGGCTAACCCACTGCGCCACCGTGCTGCCCGTGTTGAGCTTCTTGAGTGTTGTTGGAGCTGCACTCATCCAGGCAAGTGGAGAGTATTCCATCACATTCATGACTTGTAGATGGTGGACTGGCTTTGGCGGGGGGGGAGGGTCAGGAGGTGAGTTATTCGCCGCATGATTTCAAGCCTCTGTCCTGCTCTTTTAGCCACTGTGTTCATATGGCTAGTCCAGTTCAGTTTCTGGTCAATGGTAACTATAGATACGTCCACCAGTGGTTGAGCAATTAAAATCAGGGATGCTCCAGAGGCCATAGGTAGAGGAGTGCAGCTATCTTGGAGGCTTGTGGGGCTGGGGGAAGGTTCAATGATAGGGAGGGGTAAGGCTGTGGTGAGGCTTGAAATGAGGATGAGCATATCACGACAATTCTACCTTTGAACGTAGGAATGAAATGTAGCGGCGGGATTCTTCGGCTCCCAGCCGCGTGTTTCTCAGTGACGGGAGGCAGCACTTCATTCGCTGACCCGGCCGCTGTCAATGGGATTTCACAGGGAAGCCACCCCAGGCCGCTGGTCAACCCGTGGGCAGAGAATTCCGCTGCCTGCAAATGGCCGGAGAATTCCAATACAAGTGTCTTAGAACTGTCTAATCCTCTGAGGCAAAACAGTTAACGGTCATTGTCAAACACTTTTTCATGAATGTGAACTTTTATCTCAGTTGGAGAAAAGGGAACACTCATGCAATCACGGTTGAGGACACTGGGTCTGTACTCATTGGAGTTTAGAAGGATGAGGGGGGATCTTATTGAAACTTACAGGGTACTGTGATGCCTGGATAGAGTGGACATGGAGAGGATGTTTCCACTAGTGGGAAAAACTAGAAACACAGGGCACATTCTCAGGCTAAAGGGATGATCCTTTAAAACAGAGATGAGGAGGAATTTCTCCAGCCAGAGGGTGGTGAATCTGTGGAACCCTTTGCCGTCGAAGGCTGTAGAGGCCAAATCACTGAGTGTCTTTAAGACAGAGAGAGATAGGTTCTTGATTAATCAGGGGATCAGGGGTTACGGGGAGAAGGCAGGAGAATGGGGATGAGAAAATATCAGCCATGATTGAATGGCGGAGCAGACTCGATGGGCTGAGTGGCCTAATTCTGCTCCTATGTCTTATGGTCTTATTAAGGGCAAACACATAACTAGGTTGTCTTTCAATGTCATTTTAGCAATAACTTTCATGTATTTGATGGTAAATGAAAAAAATAAGGTTTAACCAGATCATCCTGACAGTACCATAAACACTTCTTTATATGTTGAGGTGAACACTTCTATACCAAGTTGAATCAAGTAACCCTTTCGGCAAGGTAGTCCAATTAACTTTTATGGAGAGCAGCAGATAGGTATTGAAGCTTCTGACAAATGTAAGGCCCATCATTGCAACCCAATGTGATTCATGGCTTAGCTCTCTCTGTTTTGTAAAGGATAGCCTAACAGCACAACCCCAGAACCTCCTGCTGACTAGAACTAGGAGACTCAAGGAAGAGTTACTGCACAGGTAGGTGGTCAGTGCAGCAACCTGCTGGTGACTGTTGCTGTTTGTGATACTGCCATGAATGATGAACAGCTTTGGACCAGGGCTGATAAATCTGACCTGGATTGTGGCAATAACACTGGCTGCCGAGGTTCAGGCAAGATAAATGTTCACTTCAGAAACGTAATGGAGGTCTGCTAATGTCTGTGGAACCTTACCCTAACAACTCCTGAAGAAGAAGCCCAAGAGGGAAATAAAGTTTGGACCGATATCCCGACTTCTCAGTTTTTACTGGGTTTTTTTGGTTTGGGAGGGAGAGAATTGCTGGGAAATAGCACCGAGCAGAGATAGAGGGCGGGATTCTCCACTCCCGCGCCGAAGTGCCCACGCCGCCGTGAACGGCGTTGAGGTTCACGACGGCGCGAAACGGCCCCGATCCCGACCGATTCAGGCCCCGCCAATGGGCTAGGATCGGGGCAGCGTCATCTACACGTGCCAGGCCTTGTCGCCGCGTAAAGGCGGCGCCGCATATATGACGCGGCCGGCGCCGCATAACTGGCGTCACCCGCGCATGCGCGGTTACCGTCCTCTCTGAGTCCGCCCCCCAAGAAGATGGCGGACAGATCTTGCGGGGCCGCGGAAGGAAGGAGGTCCTCCTTCAGACGATCCGTGGGCACCGATCGTGGGCCATGCCACATTTGAGGTGACCCCCGGTGCAGGATCCCCCCTCCCCCCCCACCCCGCAGGCCGCCCCCCCAGCGTTCCCGCGCTGTTCCCGACGGCAGTGACCAGGTGTGGACGGCGCCGGGGGGAACCCGCCGTTTTGGCCTGGCCGCTCGGCCCATCCGGGCCTGAGAATAGCGGGGGTGCCGGAGAATCGCCATTTTGGGTGTCTCTGGCAATTCTCCGGCCTGTGGCCCGCGGAACTCGACGGGGCCGTTCCCGCCGCTTGGGAGAATCGCAGGAGGGTGTCAGACCGGTGTCCCGAGAAATTTTGGCGTCCCAGGCGATTCTCCCAACCGGCGCGTGAGTGGAGAATCTCGCCCAGAAAACCTCAGACAGGTTCCATGGGCGAGATTCTCCGGTATCGGCGCGATGTCCGCCGACCAGCGCCAAAAACGGCGCAAATCAGTCGGGCATCGCGCCGCCCCAAAGGTGCAGAATCCTCCGCATCTTGGGGGGCCGAGCCCCAACCTTCAGGGGCTAGGCCTGCGCCAGACTAATTTCCGCCCCGCCAGCTGGCGGAAAAGGCCTTTGGTGCCCCGCCAGCTGGCGCGGAAATGAAATCTCCGGGCGCGCATGCGTGGGAGCGTTAGCGGCCGCTCACGGCATCCCCGCGCATGCGCTGTGGAGGGAGTCTCCCACGCGTCCGCCATGGTGGAGACCGTGGCGAAGGCGGAAGGAAAAGAGTGCCCCCACGGCACAGGCCCGCCCGCGGATCGGTGGGCCCTGATCGCGGGCCAGGCCACCGTGGGGGCACCCCCCGGGGCCAGATCGCCCCGCGCCCCCCCCCAGGACCCCGGAGCCCGCCCGCGCCACCTTGTCCCGCCGGTAAGAGAGGTGGTTTAATCCACGCCGGCGGGACAGGCATTCTAGCAGCGGGGCTTCGGCCCATTCGGGCCGGAGACTCGCGGGTGGGGGCCCGCCAACAGGCGCGGCGCAATTCCCGCCCCTGCCGAATATCCGGTGCCAGAGAATTCGGCAACCGGCGGGGGCGGGATTCACGCCAGCCCCCGGCGATTCTCCGACCCGGCGGGGGTTCGGAGAATCTCGCCCCAGGTGACAAATCTTGGTTTCCCTCTTAAAGGTCAAAATGAAAACATCTGGACAATTAACTGACAATCTTCAAATAAAAGCCTTGCAAGCTATTTCTCTTCTTAATTTGCACCAGAGATTGTTTACAAATAACATTGAGCTGTTTGAGCTCCTGGCCATACAGTTTTTGGCAACCTATGATTGGCAGCAAGATTGTCGTTACAGCTGAGGTTGGCGACATAAACCAAGGCTTGGGCAGCACGGTGCTGCAGTGGTTAGCGCTGCTGCCTCACGGCGCCGAGGTCCCAGGTTTGATCCCGGCTCTGGGTCACCGACGTGTGGCATTTGCACATTCTCCCCGTGTTTGCGTGGGTTTCGCCCCACAACCCAAAAGATGTGCAGGGTAGGTGGATTGGTCACGTTAAATTGCCCACAAATTAGAAAAATTAATTGGGTACTCTAAATTTATATTTAAAAAAAAACAAAGAAATAAACCCAGTCTTTACAGCAAAGTTTCAATCCCAAAAAGAAATGTGCATGAAATCCAATGTCTGGTGTTTTTGAACTTCAATGATGCAATAAAGGTCTCTAACCCTCTAACCTCACCTCTCTTCAGTGTTTCGGATAAATTCGAATGTTGCTGAGAAGCAGTTAACCCCTCCCAAACTGAATATCACTTTCTCTGTTTTCCGAGATTATCATGTGTTCTCACATTGTCCTGCTTCTTCTTATTGTAACCTTTACGAGCAAAAAAAATGATGTCGTGGACTGTTTTCTCTCTTTGGGAAAGGATGCTCCTGGCCCCAGGGTGGCATCATGGGAGATGGATGGCCCCTAGAAAATGGCGGAGAGCCGTTTTGGCATGTCACTACGAGGCAGCCCCGCCGCCATGGAGGTTTCCCAGTGGTGGGACTGGATGAGGCCCAATAGCCCTCCGAATGGAAGTTGCCAGCCAGTTTATATATTTAAGGATCTTTTTTTAAAAATAAATTTAGATTACCCAATTATTTTTTCCAATTAAGAGGCAATTTAGTGTGGCCGATCCGCCTACTCTGCACATTTTTGGGTTGTGGGGTGCGAAACCCACGCAGACACAGGGAGAATGTGCAAACTCCACACGGACAGTGACCCAGAGCCGGGATCGAACCTGGGACCTCAGCGCCATGAGGCAGCTGTGCTAACCACTAGACCACCATGCTGCCCTTTTAAGGATCTTTTTTAGGTCAATTCTTCAGTCCCACCAGCAGTTCCACAGCCTTCCCCCTCCCTCACCATGTGGGGAGGCCATCAGCTTCATAATGGCTTCATGTCTCAGGGAGGAGATTTGTAGGCCGGGAAGGTTGCCCTCATGCCCCCTACAGGGCATCGAGAGGAACCTGCCCATTTTGCCCTTGTGGGACAAATGTATTTTTTTTAAACTCACCTCTGCTCCCTCTCTATTCCCACGCTACCTTGGCAGGGTTCACTTCCCTCGGTGGGGCTGCTAACCCTGTGACAGGGATCAGGAGCCTGTCCATTTTCCTTAATTGGGTGGTGAACCTGAAAGTGGTCATTTAGGAGGCTACCTCCTGTAAAATTGCTGAGCTGGCTTCATGTCAGCGAGTGCAGCTCGGGAACTCCATTTAATCCTGTCATGGCTCCTGAAGATCGTGGTAAAATCCTGCCCTTTATATCTGCCCATGTTGTAATGTTTCCATATCTGTTTCACGTACTGCACCATACTATAATTTCTAATCTTTTGTCAAGTTGCTATCTAATGGAAAAACACCATCGAAGTTAGCTTTAACTTTAAAACTTTTCATATTTTTCTTTATTTCAACCAATTAACTTTTCAACTGTTTCAGCTGTTTTGTTTCTTTGACTTTTCCTTTTCATTCATTCAGCCATGTACAGCGACTGGGTCAAGTTAGCAAACAAACAGCCTGCTCAACAGCTCTGGTGATTTCCCACTAGTTGCTGTAGTGTATTAAAAATTGCAATGTGCATTTTGTCCACTTGAGGCTATCATATGCACATGCACCAGGAGAGGCAGTTTGCGAGGAAGAGATAATAAGAGCCCCGTATACTAGCTAGTTAATTCTAAACTTCTCTGGCTGAGTGCATAACTGTTTCTGTGCCAAGAACATTACAGCTGCTATTCTTCCGGCCTGCTCCTCCCTTCAGTTCGGCCATGCCAGATCTACACCGGTGGATTTCATTTCCTTGCATCGCTTCATATCTCCCAATACCTTTGCCTAACTAAAATTTATCGACCTCAATCTTATATGCCCCACTTGCCCCTGAAGCATCTACAGCCTTTTGAATTTGAAAGCTACACCAGTTTGTGCATGAAAAAGATGCGCTGTTCACACAGAAATGAATATCAGTTCCTCGGAGTGACTTCACCCTTTCTAAGCTTTTCTTTTATCCCGCTCATACTGCATCTCCCTTTTTGCATGGCAAATTCAACAATGTGGCACCTGCCCTTTTCATAATACAGCATATCTTCCTGAAAGGAGTGACTCCTTCAACTATTTCCCTTAGAGAGTACAGAGTTTTAAGACACTTCAGCCAGACCCTCAACTGCACGGTGACTTCTCCCATGTAGTAATTACCTGGAGAAAGAGAAGAGAAAGAGATGTGTTCACATATTTATATGCCTGACCTTTCGGTCTAGAAAGCTTTGTTTTCCCCACAAATGTTGAGACTTTTGTGTTTCTTTCATAACTTTGAATCACAAGATTGGTCACACTGCAAACGTCATGGTTGGAGCAGCATAGGGTATCTGCTGACTTTGGCATACAGCCACTTAAAATGGCCAGCTCCCGATTCAAAATGGCGAACGGCAAAGGCTGATGGGAAAGTCAGCCAACAAGACAAAAACCAGCAGCTGCAGGTTGGCTGTGTATTTCCCTCTGGAAAGGCCAGACAATATCGATACCAGCAACCATCAGCATAACAAAACAACAGCCATCTGCATACTAATGAGCAATCCCCGGGAACAGTAAGCAACATTTAGACACACAAAGCAAAACCAGACTCTTCGGCGCCAGCAGGAGCCTACACAAAAGGAGGTGAACGAGCACCTCAAGACCACCCATCGATCAGGGAACCGCTCCAGCATTGGAGAAAATCGAACCAAGCGATTGGGACAAAGTCCAATCACTTGGGACCAGGTACAGGGTCCACCCTGAAAGGCGGGAAGCCCCTGGGGACTATAAGAATTGAGCCCCAAGTTCAAATCGCTCTCTTCTTCTCCACCTCTTTGCTCTCTTCACGCTCTTCTTCCTGCCCAGGTCACCCAGCAACAACGAACCAACATTGACCGTGATCGGAGCAGTGAAGATCGAACTCGTAAGTCTTAATTCAACGCTCGCTACGAGATAGGCGCTCCTAGCTACCAATCTGTACCAACTTCGAATCCCGCAGGCTCAGAACCCGAACGAAAGGCCATTTGTTTCCCTGACCTGGTGGGCCAGTCCAAAGTTAAGTATAGGCCTGTTAGTTGTAGAAGTAGCTTAGACGTAGAATTTGTGCATGAGTAGCGATTACTGTGTATAATAAATGTGCTTTGATTTAAATCTTACTAATCGGTGTATTGGATTATTGATCATTACCCGGACTTGAACAACGTGGCGGTATCATAAAGATACCTGGCGACTCAAGAGCAAAGGTAATAAAACAGAGCAATTGAACTAAGGCAAAGTTAGCAACAGGCATCAGAACTGCAAGAAATCCTGCACAGCATGAATAGAGCAGTTCATTCATTGAGTCACTCGCCTATTTCGCATTTTAATGGAGTGTAATGCTTCTGCACATATATAATTTAATGGCCATTAATTATTACTTCAGTGGCTGATCATTATCCCCAACGCCGAATAAAAACCTGCAGATAGGAAAACAACACAGAGCAATCTTTCCTGCCAACATTGTATTTTTGAGTGATGAGCTGTAAGGTACTCCTTGTCGCCTTCAAAGGGTTAACAACGCTGAAATTGTGCACTGCTGGAGTCTCCTAAAAGATGTCACATCCAATGAAGAATCAATATGTTCTCTCTACGGGAACATTCAAGTAACCCTAATTGGTTGCTATAGCAATGCAGCTCTGCAACTCTTCCCTTAATGCATCATTCTTCGCCTTCATTTATTAAAATAGAGATGAGGTTAAGCCGATTTATGGGCGTCAGGTTCTAGCTTGGTTGTGCTGACCTTTTCATGGTCTACAGAATGGAAGAAAGGAAGCAAACAGACCTGTTACTTAAGGATCCAGGAGACATCCCAACGTCCAGCTGCTCTTACTGTAATGCACTGGCTTGTCTGCACAGTATCTTATCAGAGTAAATTAACAGCAGTGGCTTTAGCCGCTGGTACTCGAGCCCAGCAGAAGCCTGTGACTATGCGGTCTCTATCACAAGCTCACAAGGTTGTTTTTTTTAACCAGCTTACTCGTTCCACTTTTGTATTATGCTGTGGTCCATCCACCTCACTATAACACACCGTCTCCAAGGTTCATACGATAAGGGCTGCAAGGGTTTGCCAATAATTTCTTTGCACTGCAACCGGCTGAATTAACACATAAATGGAGGATGTAAAACAAAAATGGCAGTGGTTCAAGGATTTTGTGACTGGATATCTTCAGTTAGAAACGTATTTTATCTCTGGCGCCCCCACTGATAAAATATGATTCTCATTTAGTCTCTGAGCAACATCCTAATTCATTGAAAGGAATGTGAAAGTCAAGCAATATTGGAAAACACACAATACTGGTGAAATCTTTTCAACATGCATTTTTAAAATTCTGATAAAAGGTCACAGAGCTGAAACATTGATCACCAAATCAGAACCACAGAAAAATACAGCGCAGAAGAGGCCATTTGGCCCATCGAGTCTGCACCGACGCATGAAAAACTACCTAATCCCATTTGTCAGCAGTTGGCCCATAGCCTTAAATGTTATGATGTGCCAAGTGCTCATCCAGGTACGTTTCAAAGGATGTGAGGCAACCTGCCTCTACCACCTCCCAGTGCATTCCAGACCGTCGCCACCTTCTGGGTAAAAAGGTTTTCCTCAAATCCCCCCTAAACCTCCTGCCCCTCTCCTTGAACTTGTGCCCCCTCGTGACTGACCCTTCAACTAAACGGAACAGCCGTTCCCTAACCACCCTGTCCATGCCCCTCATAATCGTATACACCTCAATCAGGTCGTCCCTCGGTCTTCTCTGCCAGGATTCAACCCTTCACACAACAAAGACTCAGTTTGCTTTCTATTGGATCCCTGAGAGATGGAGCGAAATCAAGACCTGGGGCGAGATTCTCCGACCCCCCGCCGGGTCGGAGAATCGCCGGGGGCTGGCGTGAATCCCGCCCCCGCCAGTTGCCGAAGTCTCCGGCACCGGATATTCAGCGGGGGCGGGAATCGCGTCGCGCCGGTTGGCGGGCCCCCCCGCGCGATTCTCCGGCCCGGATGGGCCGAAGTCCCGCCGCTAAATTGCCTGTCCCGGCGGCGTAAATTAAACCACCTACCTTACCGGCGGGACAAGGCGGTGCGGGCGGGCTCCGGTGTCCTTGGAGGGGGGGGGGCGTGGGGCGATCTGGCCCCGGGGGGTGCCCCCACGGTGGCCTGGCCCGCGATCGGGGCCCACCGATCCGCGGGCGGCCCTGTGCCGTGGGAGCACTCTTTCCCTTCCGCCTCCGCCACGGTCTCCACCATGGCGGAGGCAGAAGAGACTCCCTCCACTGCGCATGCGCGGGAATGCCATCAGCGGCCGCTGACGCTCCCATACATGCGCCTCCCGGAGATGTCATTTCCGCGCCAGCTGGCGGGGCACCAAAGGCCTTTTCCGCCAGCTGGCAGGGCGGAAATTCGTCCGGCGCCAACCTAGCCCCTCAAGGTTGGGGCGCAGCCCCCAAAGATGCGGAGCATTCCGCACCTTTGGGGCGGCGCGATGCCCGTCTGATTTGCGCCGTTTTGGGCGCCAGTCGGTGGACATCGCGCCGTTTCCGGAGAATTTCGCCCTTTATTCTTATTGCCTTTTTTTTTTAAAAAGGACCTTTTGCAGAACCAAAAGATGGCTGCCATAAGTTGCAAGACCACAGGGTCAACCCTTTGTCTGGGAGCTAAACCCAGGAGTTACGGAAGCAAAATAATTATATTTTCAGTGTAGAAGAAATCAGTGCAGTTTTTCTCTCTCTCCATCCTATCTGTAACAGTGTGTTTTCCAAGGTAGTGTGTCATATCGGTAGACCTATCAAGTTTATTTTTGTTCATTCATGGGATGTGGACATTGCTGGCAGGGCCAGCATTTTATGCCCATCCCGAATTGCCCTTGAACTGAGGGGTTTGCTCGACCATTTCAGAGTCAACCACATTGCTGTGGATCTGGAGTCACATGTAGGCCAGACGAGGTGAAGTTGGAAGATTTCCTTCCCTAAAGGACATGAGTGAAACATGTGTTTTTACAACAGTCACCAATGATTTCATGGTCAGCATTAAAGATGTGCGGGTTAGGTGGATTGGCCACGCTAAATTGCCTTTCGTGTCCAAAATTGCCCTTAGCGTTGGGTGGGGTTGCTGGGTTATGGGAATAGGGTGGCGGTGTGGGCTTGGGTAGGGTGCTCATTCCAAGAGTCGGTGCAGACTCGATGGGCCGAATGGCCTCCTTCTGCACTGCAAATTCTATGATTCTATGATTAGACTTTTAATTCCAGATTTGTTATAGAATTCAGATTTCATCACCTGCCGTGGACTCGTTTGAATGCAGGTCCCCAGAGTATGACTTTGGATCTCGAATTTATAGCCCAGTGACAATACAGCGCACCATCATCAAGCCTCACCACTGGCAGGACCAGAGCGAGGGATGGGGATGGTCAGAATTAAGATGTCACATGATGAACTTCCCAGAAATTACACAACCAAGATGGGTGGCCCTCGGAAGCACTCTCTGTATAAATGCCATTGCACCCAATGTTGGTTGGTGCTTGCATCTTGGACTGAAATAACAAGATGAGGGTTAACTTTAAAAATCATTGCAGTCAAAGGAGTAGCGATTTAATTGAAGTCCACTTACTGGACATCCCAGTCCCAGCAATTGGCTGGGGAATTGAGGACACTAGCACAGTCTCAAGATAAGGGATTGATCATTCAAGACGAAGATGAGGGGGAACTTTTTCACTCAAAAGGTTTTGAGTCTTTGGAATTTTTCACGCAGAAGGTTGTGTACACTCCTTTGTGAGGTAAATTTAAGGCTGAGATGGACAGATGTCTGGATTCTGATGGGATCGAGGAATATGGGGAGTGGCTGGGAGATTGGAATTTAGCTAAATTGTCTGCCACGATTATATTGAATGACAGAGCAGACATAAGGGCCCAAATGATTTATTCCTGCTCCTATTGCTTTTGGTATTTTGCACTCTAACAGCTAAGGAGAAAAATCTACACCTGCGCACTGAAGACATAATGAGGTTACAAGACTCTGCCAGGAAAGTCTGCTTGCATAGAGCCCTGATATATTGTAAGCCCTATTGTATGCAAATCTTCCCTTTGTCCTGATTCCTTGGCATTGATTTGTAGTAGTGTTCTTTACTAAAGTCCACGTATATGTAATTCTTTGGTCTGATCTAACCCACAGTATATAATTGGCTCCCTTAAATTTCTTCCATGCACGAGTGATTGAAATACACTGACCGAGTCACAGTTGTACTTTGCTACAGATTTATACAACATCAGTGCAGTCTTTCGACATCGACTATTAATAAAAATGTAGCGCACCATAAGTTCCACTGAGTCTTAAATTGGGAGTAGTTGCACAAGTCAGGATGCAAACTATCGTGCAAATGGTGGACTTTCCTGAAATCTGGAGCTAACAATCAAATGAAAGAAATCGCTGAGTAAACATCTGTTGGAGCGGGAATCCACAGGGAGATACTGCCTGCTCAGAAGAAATGAAATGAAAAATGAAAATCGCTTATTGTCACAAGTGGGCTTCAATGAAGTTACTGTGAAAAGCCCCTAGTCACCACATTCTGGCGCCTGTTTGGGGAGGCTGGTACGGGAATTGAACCGTGCTGCTGGCCTGCTTGGTGTGCGTTAAAAGCCAGCAATTTAGTCCAGTGTGCTAAACCAGCCCCTTACAAAAGAGTTCATCCTTTTTCTGTTATCTATTGGGGAATTACAAGGCTATTCTATCAAGGGGTTGAAAAGAATTTGCAAAGTTACTTGAATTCCAGAGGAAGGTTCCAGAAGATAGCGCCGGAGCGAGGAGACTCTCTCCGAGCTCTCCCCAACAGATCCACTTTTTACTTAACTTATACTCATTCTAATCTTTTAAAATTTAATTCTAAGACTAACATTATTACTAACCTCTCTCTTTCATCTTTTCTTGCAGGGTTGACTATCCTCCGAGGCCCATGGAGACCTTTTGACCCAACCGGACCTCCACGACCTGGACATGGTTCGGGCCCAAACCGGAAGTGACGCCCCGACCTCGATTTGGAGCCAACCCAGACCTCGGAGCTCCCAAGCCGGCCTAACAACCGACACCAGTCCCTGGATCGCCCGGCCCAGTCCCCGGAGCTCCCGACCCGACCCCCGACGATGAGATCCAGCCCAAATCGACCCCGAGAGACCCGTCCAGCAATCCGACCCGGAGAGGACCACCCAGCAACCCGACCTACCTGGAGATGGAAGAAAGAAAAATCCACGTGGAGGCCCGACCGGGCCTACTCCAAGACCCGACCCCAGGAGCGCCCAGGGAGGGAACAGACCATGGGACTCAACCCAACCTGCCTCAGGAAGCCCCTGCCCATGACCCAGGACCCCCGAAATGGCGGAGACCCCGCGCGAGGACGCGCTGCAAGGTATTCACGTGCCTGCAGAATGCCGGGACCCATCCGGATCGCAAACATTCCCCCCTAGCAACCCCTCTACCTCAACCAGTGCCCAGGACCCTGCCAGACGTGACCCCGGAAACGTAACCAGCGCCCTGGTCCCCGCGAGCACCCTGGACTCCGCCAGGCGCAACCACCTACCTTCCACAAGGTCAGACTTCTCCCATCGGATCCCAGGATAATCCAGCCGCAGCTGCCGACTGAGGAAGCGAGGGAAATGCGGTAGTCTGCAGGTTAGACTGAAGCAACACGGTTTCAAGACCCCTCTCCCCAGCATACTCCTGGCAAACGTCCAAGCGATCGAAAACAAGCTGGATGAACTTAGCACCAGACTAACCTCGCAGAGGGAAGTAAGAGACTGCTGTGTGCTCTGTTTCACAGAGACATGGCTCACCCCCGCCTCACCGGACTGTGCCATACAACCTGAAGGCTTCTCAATTCACCGGGCGGACCGCACCGCGTCATCAGGCAAAGCGAAGGGTGGGGTGGCGGGTGAGCCTCCTCATCAATGCCTCCTGGTGCTTGGATGTGGCAACCCTGGTGACCTACTGCTCCCCGGACCAGGAATACCTGACCGTGAAGTGCCGCCCATACTGTCTTCTACTTGAGCTCACTTCAGCCATTATCACAGCGATCTACATCCCACCCCAAGCAGGAGTGAGGAAGTCCCTGGGCGAACTATACACAGTTATAAACAACTATGAAACAGAACACCCGGAGGCCTTGTTCATTGTGGCCGGAGACTTCAACAAGGCCAACCTCAAGAGTGTACTGCCAAAATTCCACCAGCACATCTCCTGTCCACCCAGGGGCGACAACACTCTTGACCACTGCTACTCAAAAATCAAGGGCGCCTACCGTTCCATCCCCCGACCGCACTTTGGGAAATCAGATCATAAGACGGTGCTCCTTCTCCCGGCATACAAGCAGAAACTCAAGCGGGAGAATCCAGCTAAGAAGGTCATGCAGTGCTGGTCCGAGGAGACAGAAGAGCTCTTACGTGACTGTTTAGAGACAGTGGACTGGTCCATATTTAAGAACTCAGCGACCAACTTAAATGAGTATGCCACCACCGTCACAGACTTCATCAGCAAAAGGGTGGACGACTGCGTGCCAAAGAAAGCAGTACGTACATTCCCCAACCGGAAACCATGGCTCAATCGCGAGATTGACTCCAGACTGAAGGACAGATCTGAGGCGTTCAAGTCAGACGACCCTGACCTATACAAGAAATCCAGGCACGACATCCACAAAGCTATCCGAGATGCCAAGAGAGAATATGAAACCAAGCTAGAGTCACAGACAGGCGCTCGGCGGTTGTGGCAAGGACTAAACAACATAAAGGGCTACAAAGCGAAGCCGAGCAGTGTCTCCGGCAGCAGCACACCCCTCCCCGATGAACTCAATGAAATGAAAATGAAATGAAAATTGCTTATTGTCACAAGTAGGCTTCAAATGAAGTTACTGTGAAAAGCCACTAGTCGCCACATTCCGGCGCCTGTTCGGGGTGCATTCTATGCTCAGTTCGAGCAGGTAACCAACAATCCGCTGTTGACTTCCCCAGCAGCCCATAACTCACCCATACCCACCATCACAGCTTCCGAAGTCAGATCGGCCTTCCTGAAAGTGAACCCTCGGAAGGCGACGGGCTCGGATGGGATCCCTGGTCGTGCACTCAGAGCCTGCGCAGACCAGCTGGCAGAGGTGTTTGCGGACATCTTTAACCTATACCTACTCCACTCCGAGGTCCCCTTCTGATTCAAGAGGACCACCATCATACCGGTGCCAAAGAAGAACCAGGCAACATGCCTCAATGACTACCGCCCGGTGGCCCAGACTTCAGTCGTAATGAAGTGCTTCGAGAGGTTGATCATGAAGCGCATCACCTCCATACTCCCAGAACGCCTTGATCCACTGCAATTTGCATCCGTCGCAACCGGTCCACAGCAGACGGCATTTCCCTGGCCCTACACTCATCCCTAGAGTATCTCGACAACAAGGACTCCTACATCAGACTCCTATTTATTGACTAAAGCTCCGCCTTCAACACCATAATCCCAGCTAAGCTCATATCAAAGCTCCAAAACCGAGGACTTGGCTCCCCATTCTGCAACTGGATCCTCAATTTTCTGACCAACAGACCACAATCAGTAAGAATGAACAACAATACCTCCTCCACAATAGTCCTCAATACCGGGGCCCCACAAGGCTGCGTACATAGCCCCCTACTCTACTCCCTGTACACACACGACTGTGTGGCAAAATTTGGTTCCAACTCCATCTACAAGTTTGCTGACGATACGACCATAGTGGGCCGGATCTCGAATAACGACGAGTCCGAATACAGGAGGGAGATAGAGAACCTAGTGGAGTGGTGTAGCGACAACAATCTCTCCCTCAATGCCAGCAAAACTAAAGAGCTGGTCATTGACGTCAGGAAGCAAAGTACTGTACACACCCCTGTCAGCATCAACGGGGCCGAGGTGGAGATGGTTAGCAGTTTCAAATTCCTAGGGGTGCACATCTCCAAAAATCTGTCCTGGTCCACCCACGTCGACGCTACCACCAAGAAAGCACAACAGCGCCTATACTTCCTCAGAAAACTAAGGAAATTTGGCATGTCCACATTAACCCTTAGCAACTTTTACAGATGCACCACAGAAAGCATCCTATCTGGCTGCATCACAGCCTGGTATGGCAACTGCTCGGCCCAGGACCGCAAGAAACTTCAGAGAGTCATGAACACTGCCCAGTCCATCACACGAACCTGCCTCCCATCCATTGACTCCATCTATACCTCCCGCTGCCTGGGGAAAGTGGGCAGCATAATCAAAGACCCCTCCCACCCGGCTCACTCACTCTTCCAACTTCTTCCATCGGGCAGGAGATACAGAAGTCTGAGAACACGCACAAACAGACTCAAAAACAGCTTCTTCCCCGCTGTTACCAGATTCCTAAATGACCCTCTTATGGACTGACCTCGTTAACACTACACCCCTGTATGCTTCATCCGATGCCGGTGCTTATGTAGTTACATTGTGTACCTTGTGTTGCCCTATTATGTATTTTCTTTTATTCCCTTTTCTTCCCATGTCCTTAGTGATCTGTTGAGCAGCTCGCAAAAAAATACTTTTCACTGTTCCTCGGTACACGTGACAATAAACAAATCCAATCCAATCCAATTCTGTGATTGAATTTAAAAGTCTTTTCATATGCAGTTTTCACACATTTCTATCTTCTTTCAGAATTTAAGTTTTAACAATCAACTGATAACGGACAGATGTTTCTGATCCTTATGCTGCTGGACTATGAAGAAGCACAATTTCCAACAGTGTAACCCCATTGATCTACTCGCGGGGTTTTGTGAGACAGTGCATTTTTGTTACCCAGTAAACACTAAAACCTTTGGTTTATCATATAAAAGAGATCTTGAGATCGCTGGTTTGTCAGGGATCTAAGACTGTAAAGCAGGCCCAGAATTCGAATTGCGACCATCAAGACTCCCAGGCTGTGGCTGGGTTTCAAATTGAATTCTGCCTGTCAGAACAAGAACAAAGAACAAGAACAATACAGCACAGGAACAGGATCTTCGGCCCTCCAAGCTTGCGCGGATCACGTGTCCTATCTAGACGAACCGCCTGTATCCTTCTACACCCTGTCTGTTCATGTATCTATCCAGATAAGTCTTAAAGGTCACTAACGTAGCTGCCTCAACCACCTCACTTGGCAAAGCATTCATGGTCACCACCACCCTCTGTGTAAAACACTTTCCCCGCACATCTCCACTGAACCTATCCCCCCCTCACCTTTAATTTGTGCCCCCTTGTAATTGTCATTTCCGCCCTGGGAAAAAGCCCTGAACTGTTCACCCTATCTATACACCTCAGAATTTTATAAACTTCTATCAGGTGGCCCCTCAGCTTCCAACTTTCTAGGGAGAACAATCCCAGTTCATTCAAGCTCTCCTCATTGCTAACACCCGCCATATCAGGCAACTTCCTTGTTAATCTTTTCTGTACTCTCTCCAAAGCCTCCACGTCCTTCTGGTAGTATGGTGACCAGAATTGGACACAGTATTCCAAATGTGGCCCAACCAACGTTTGCAGCCTGTAATGATTTTCCTGTAGATTCATTCATTCAGGTTGTCTGCAAGCCCAGGTATATGGGGCGAGATTCTCCGACCCCCCGCCAGGTCGGAGAATCGCCGGGGGCTGGCGTGAATCCCGCCAGTTGCCGAAGTCTCCGGCACCGGATATTCGGCGGGGGCGGGAATCGCGCCGCGCCGGTTGGCGGGCCCCCCCGCGCGATTCTCCGGCCCGGATGGACCGAAGTCCCGCCGCTAAAATGCCTGTCCCGCCGGCGTAGATTAAACCACGTACCTTACCGGCGGGACAAGGCAGCGCGGGCGGGCTCCAGGGTCCTGGGGGGGGTGATCTGTCCCCGGGGGTGCCACCGTGATCGGGGCCCACCGATCCGCGGGCGGGCCTGTGCCGTGGGGGCACTTTTCCCTTCCGCCTCCGCCACGGTCTCCAGCATGGCGGAGGCGGCAGAGACTCCCTCCAATGCGCATGCGCGGGAATGCCGTCAGCGGCTGCTAACGCTCCCGCGCATGCGCTGCCCGGAGATGCCATTTCCGCGCCAGCTGGCAGGGCACCAAAGGCCTTTTCCGGCCAGCTGGCGGGGCGGAAATTCGTCCGGCGCCGACCTAGCCCCTCAATGTTGGGGCTCGGCCCCCAAAGATGCGGAGCATTCCGCACCTTTGGGGCGGCGCGATGCCCGACTGATTTGCGCCGTTTTTGGCGCCGGTTGGCGGACATCGCGCCGTTTCCGGAGAATTTCGCCCATAGTCTTTCTGGAGGGAAAACAGAGGAGAGATAGAGATACCTTCACCCTGTGATTTCAGGAGACAGACTTAAGCTCCTTGGCACTCTGAAAATCATTCCACTGGGATAGAATCCAATAACCATCTGTTACCAGGCTCAGTATAGCCTTTTGGGCCAATTCATTGGCCACCAGCCACTCAATCAAACCGAGTTCCACCCCCCTCTCTCTCTGGTGCCGACAAGTCTAAAGCTCAAACCAGCATAGACTAGCAGAGTGTTCTCTTCTGTAACTTCTGAATTCTGCTGCTTAACTTAAAGATACATGTCCATTTATCATGTGTGGATCAAACATAATCAGGGGGGAAAAAAATAGAAATAAGATAATAAACAGGAAGGACCCTTACAGTACATAGGAATATCAGACAATCTCTCTAATTAGCTTCTCCATTTATTGGGCGCTAATCAGTTGTATAAATGTAACAATATTAATCTTTCATGTTCTGTGTGCCTGGTTGTCACTTAATGGGTAGCTATTGCCTTCCATCATGATCACAAAGTCTACTCTTTAGCCATTTACCATTCCCCCAGTGATTTGAGGCTGAATTTATTTCTTTGCAATCTTGGTGTCTGACCACACATTCACTCAATTATCAAGACCGCAGACTTCCATGTCCTAACATCACTGAACTACGCCATCCCTCAGGTCATCTGATGCTAATGCCTGTATCCGTGCTTTTGTGACCTCTGGACTTGACTACTCCAATTCTCTTCTTTCTGGCCTCCCGTTTGCCAGTCTACATAAACTTGAGCTTGACCAAAATTCTGCTGCCCATAACCAACTCACACCACTTCCTGTTCATCGCCCCTGTGTTGTCCTACACTGGCTGCCAGACCAACAACGTCTCAATTTATATTGCATATAAATTCCTCACCCTTCTTTTCAATTCCTTTCACGATTTCACTTCTAGAAATCTCTGCAAACTCCTCCACTGTTCCAGCCCTCCGAGATATTTTCATATCTCCAATTTTGACCTCTTGCGCATCTCAAATTTCAATTCACCACCATTGGCGTAAATACTCGGCTGCCAACATCCAAAGCTCTGGAATATCCTCCCTACACATCTCCATCTCTTGGTCTCTCTTTCTTTTTGAAGACACACCTTAAAACCGACCTCTTTGATTTACCTGCAGTTACCGTTACAACTGGGTGAGGAGGAAAGAACTGGCTCTTCTTTTATTCAATCCCCTCAGTTGTTTGCAAAAGGTTTTTTTAGTTATTTCTTTCTCCCTGGCTAGCTTTTCTAAACCAAATGTATTGACTTTTCAACAAGGAGTGAATAAAACCAGGCTTTCTTAAATCAAAGAAAAAGCAGGTTTATTGGTACTAACCCCGAGGAAAAATAACAATGGGCGGCACGGCAACGCAGTGGTTAGCAATGTTGCTTCACAGCTCTAAGGTCCCAGGTTCGATTCCCGGCTTGGGTCACTGTCTGTGCGGAGTCTGCACGTTCTCCCTGTGTCTGCGTGGGTTTCCTCTGGGTGCTCCGGTTTCCTCCCACAGTCCAAAGATGTGCAGGTTAGGTGGACTGGCCATTCTAGCCCTTAGTGTCCAAAAAAAAAGAGGTTAGATGGGGTTACTCAGTTACAGAGATCGGGTGGAGGTGTAGGCCTATTTAGGGTGCTCTTTCCAAGGGCCAGTGCAGACTCAATGGGACGAGTGGCCTCCTTCTGCAATGTAAATTCTATGGCTCTATGAAAAGACATGATGAAGCACACACAGATATCAGAAATAAGAAAACTAAAAGCCTAAACAAAAGTTAAAAGAATACACAAGTACCTCATTGGCTACCCTCCAATCCTCTGGGATCTCATCTGTGGCCAATGAGGACACAAAGATTTCTGTCAGAGGCCCAACGATTTCATGACTTGTCTCCCTCAGAAATCTGGGACAGATGCTATCTGGCCCTGGGGACTTGTCTACCTTAATGCTTTTTAACACATCTAACACTTTTACATTGGACTGTAAAATGTTGTGGTCATTAAATTTGATGACTTCAGTGGAAAAGTGAATTTGACTTTGTTCAGGTTTGCACTAAGCTGAAGACACCCTCTGATTGTTTCCAGAGAGCGAGCAAGATCCTTCCTGCTCTTTTTCAGCAGAGTTCTTAGATGACTGACATCCCCTTCCTGTTCATCCCCTCTCTCTGTTTATCAGAGACAATTTTGAACTCATCCCTGTATATCCGGAAAGTAACTCAATTCGCATCCCTTGCATCCCTTTGTAATAATCCCGATCTTTGATCTTTCCTCATCTCAGAAATCTTTTGATACACTTTGAGATATAAATCAACAGGAGATGGGTTTATTTTGTGCCCCAGAGGGAATTGGAATTTCTGGTGGGGTGCAACTGGCTAGGGAGCAGCTCTCATTGTCTTCACAGAATTACAGTGGATTAAATGTCCAGAATTTAGCATTTTTAATGCCTTCTGTGGTGGCTCAAGACAATACTAGGGAGACTCCCAGTACAACTGAACAAAGGTTTATTGCTAAGAAGTAAAGGTGAACTCTACACAGGCATAGAGTCACTAAACAGGTTCTCACTCTCTGGCTTCTGCTCGGGGCCCCGCTCCTCGGGTCACAAGCTTTCTCCCCATTGGTCAGGGTTTGCATGCTCCTGTGCGATAGGCCCTGACCCAGTCACATGGAATGCAAGGGCTCTCCCCTTAAAGGGGCCACGCGGCCACAACTTCCTTTCAAAGTTCCCTGGTTGGCGTGGGCCTTGACATCACCCCCCACCCCCCCACCACCCCCACCCCCACCCCCACCCCCCCGCCCCACACCGGTATGAAATTCCATGTAGCAGCTATGCTGCGCAATTAAAATAAACTTTCCAGGGAGTGGCTAACTTTACATAGATCCTACGATGCAGAAGAAGGCCATTCGTCCCATCGAGTCTGCACTGGTGCTTCAAATGAACATTCCACCCATGTCCACCTACCACAACCTGCCCTATCCCTGCAATCCGATAACCTAACCTGGACATCCCTGGACACTAAGGGGCAATTTATCTTGGCCAATCCACCTAACATGCAGACCTTTGGACTGCGGAAGGGAAACAGAGCACCCGGAGGAAACCCACGCATACACGGGGAGAACGTACAAACTCCACACAGACAGTGACTCAGGCCAGAATTGAACCTGGGTCCCTGGAGCTGTGAGGCAGCAGTGCTAAACAATGTGCCACCATGCCGCCCTAAAGTAGTGGCCACCTTTTAGCCTTTTATAGTATTAGCCATCTTTTAATCAGCGTCTTTTCTTGTAATTTTTAAAAAACAGGTTGTACAGTTCAACATGTCCAACGTTAGTTGTTGAAGTTGTAGATAAATCTCACTCCATCGTCATGTCCATTGCCATTCCCTATCCCAGTGTCTCATGTGACTTGCTGTCCAATTTTGTTGGGTAAAGCTCCTGTGCTTTGGAACATCTTACTGCGTTATAGTTGCGATATACATACAAGTTGTTGCGGATGTAAAACATGGAAGAGCAGATTTTTCTATGACATCGCGACGGACTTGATCACCCGGAAATAGCCTGGAATAGTGGTTAGCACTGCTGCCTCAGAGCTCCAGGGACCCGAGTTCAATTCTGGCCTCATGTGACTGTCTGTGTGGAGTTTGCACTTTCTCCCCGTGTCTGCGTGGGTTTCCTCCGGGTGCTCCGGTTTCCTCCCACAATCCAAGGATGTGCAGGTGAGGAGGATTGGCCATGCTAAATTGCCCTTAGTGTCCAAAAAGGTTAGGTGGGGTTATTAGGTTATGGGGATAGGGTGGAGGTGCGGGCTTAAGTAGGGTGCTCTTTCCAAGGGCCGGTGCAGAAACGATGGGCCGAATGGCCTCTTTCTGCAATGTAAATTCTATGATTTTTCCATCCACCTAACGTAATACAAAGGAGGTTGTCAGGTTTTCTGACAGGTATGCCATCCTACCAGCTCTGAACTTCACACAAGTGAGCCAGTATTCTTGTGCACAAAAACAGGGCAAAGTGTCTCAAAATCCATTTGGAGGTTTTTTTAACCAGAAGAACTGAGTCTTCAAATGATTGCTCTCCATGCTGGAAATTAATTTTAATTCATTTTCCAATGGCTTGAACCTACACTTGCATCAATCTGACGAGACAAAAAATTTCACGTGCGAACAAAATTATACCCATGCTGTGCAAAATTGAGGCTTGGACTCAATGTATTTTCAAATGAGAATTGATGTGTAAATCCAGATGGAAAAGCATCAATCAGATCGCTGCTTCCAAGGTGTTTTTTTTTTCTCATTACATTTGCAAAATTATTTTTTGAAAATCCGCTTGGTTTACTTGCCCTCAACAATTGGTTAGTGTAACTTGATCGAGGTTGTTTCTTGTCCAATAGGACTACTCCAATTCCAATTTTCTTCCATCAAACTTCCATCTGTTTCCGGAGCTTGTTAATCCTGGGACAGGTCGCGAGCTGGAGGGACACCACTCTACATCAAATGGGTCTAATCAGGAGTCTCTCCCGCTCTTCCTGCCAGCCATGAGTGTGTTTAAAGTACACGCAGGTTGAAGCACAACCCATTTGGCTTCAAAGGGTTCGGGTCATGCGTTCGGGGTCGGGGCCTATTACTCCATTGCGCACTACGTATCCCAGGATGGTCAAACGGTTTGTGCTAAAAACGCATTTTTCCTCGTTATATGTGAAGTTCAGGGCGTTTGCGGTCTGAAGGAACTTTTGGAGGTTGGCGTCGTGGTTCTGCTGATTGTGGCCGCAGATGGTTACGTAGTCGAGGTACGGGAACGTGGCCTGCAACCCGTGCTGGTCAACCATTCGGTCCATCTCCCGCTGGAAGACCGAGACCCCGTTCGTGACACCAAATGGGACCCTTAGGAAGTGGTATAGCCGCCCGTCTGCCTCGAAGGCCGTGTACCTGCGGTCACCTGAGCGGATGGGGAGCTGGTGGTAGGCGGACTTGAGGTCCACGGTAGAAAAGACCTTATACTGAGCAATCCAATTGACCATGTCGGATATGCAGGGTAGAGGGTACGCATCTAGCTGCGTGTACCTGCTGATGGTCTGACTATAGTCTACGACCATCCTTTGCTTCTCCCCGGTCTTTACGTCTACCACCTGGGCTCTCCAGGGACTATTGCTGGCCTGGATTATGCCTTCCTTCAGCAACCGCTGGACTTCAGACCGGATAAATGTCCGGTCCTGGGCGCTGTGCTGTCTGCTCCTAGTGGCGACGGGTTAGCAATCCTGGGTAAGGTTTGCAAACAAGGACAGCGGTTCAACCTTGAGGGTTGCGAGGCCGCAGATAGTGAGTGGGGGTATTGGGCCGTCGAATTGGAATGTTAGGCTCTGCAGGTTACACTGGAAGTCTAATCCCAGTAATGTGGGCGTGCGGAGTTGTGGCAGGACGTAGAGCCTGTAGTTCTTGAACTCCCTCCCTTGTACTGTTAGGTTTGCGATGCAGAACCCTTTGATCTCCACTGAGTGGAATCCTGCAGCAAGGGAAATCTTTTGCGTGCTTGGATGGATGGTCAGAAAACAGCGCCTTACCGTGTCTGGGTGAAAAAAACTTTCAGTGCTCCCGGAGTCGATCAGGCATGGCGTCTCGTATCCGTTGACCAGCACCGTTATTGTCGTTGTCTGGAGCGTCCGGGGCCGCGATTAATCCAGTGTCACCGAAGCCAGTCATGGTAGCAGTGTCACGGCGTCTTCTTCAGACCCCGTGGAGCCGTCGATGCTGGGGTTCTTTGTTGTCAACCAAGATGGTGGCGTCCATGAATCGCACGCGGCCGGGGGTGGACAAAATGGCCGCCCCCATGGGTCGCACGTGGTCGGGGTGGACAAAATGTCCGCACCCATGAATCGCACGTGGCTGGGGGGTCACAAGATGGTGGCGCCCATCCTCCCCTCGTGGTGCCCGGACCCAAAACGGCAGCGCCCGCAGGTCGCACATGGGGTGCTGGGGGGGTTGGGGGGTGTTTGGGATGTGCTGTCCTCGTTCTTCTCCGGGGATTGCGGCGACCCCCCGGGACCGGCACACTGCCGCGTAATAGCCCTTTTTGCCGCAGCTTTTACAAGTAGCTGCGCGGGCCGGGCAGCGCTGCCGGGGGTGTTTCACCCCTCCTCAAAAAGAGCAGCGGGCCCCCCCGGGATGGTCTGGCGCTTTAACCGCGCAAGCTTGCGGGGGGGGGGGGGCCGGGGAGTTGGTCACGACGGGGGTCCACGGAGCCCAAGGGGCTGCCGCGCGGTCGGGGCCGTAGGTGCGGGCGTTTTGGAAGGCCACATCAAGGGAGGCTGCAAGGGCCCGTGCCTCTGAGAGTCCTAGCGACTCTCTTTCTAAAAGTCTTTGACGAATTTGGGGAGAGTTCATACCTGCCACGAATGCGTCACGAATTAGCAGGTCCGTGTGTTCGATCGCGTTCACCGGCGGGCAGTTGCAGCCTCGTCCCAAAATCAGCAGCGCGCTGTAGAATTCCTCGAGCGATTCTCCGGGAATTTGCCGTCTCGTCGCGAGTTGGTGGAACGCGTAGACCTGGTTTACGGGCCGAACGTAAATGCCCTTCAGCAATGTGAGCGCCGTCGGGAAATCCTCTGCGTCTTCTATTAGTGAGTAAATTTCCGGGCTTACCCTCGAATGCAGGACCTGCATTTTCTGCTCTTCCGTGACTACTCCAATTCCAATTTTCTTCCATCAAACATCCATCTGTTTCCGGAGCTTGTTAATCCTGGGACAGGTCGCGAGCTGGAGGGACACCACTCTACATCAAATGGGACTAATCAGGAGTCTCTCCCGCTCTTCCTGCCAACCATGAGTGTGTTTAAAGTACATGCAGGTTGAAGCACAAACCGTTTGGCTGAGTTATGAATGTACCTTCCTTGTCCATCAAGTCCCAGGGTGGGAATTAAACCTGGAGTTTCTGACTCAGAGGCAGGGGAGCTACCCACTGTGCCACAAAACCTCCTGATAGCAATACTGGGAGAGAGATAAGAACATGAGGGGGCTTCAGCCCCTAGGCCAGTTCTACCATTCAATTAGATCATGATTGATCTGCAGGTTTAACCTAGTGTTTAATGCCCACCATACCACAAGCTTTTCCAGCCTTGGAGTCCTGAGTGTTGTTGTTCTTCCTTACTTGCCTTGCAGAAGTTGGTGAGATGCCTCCTTGAACTTCCTGCAGTCCACACCATAGTGTGGCAACACAGAAATACATTGCAAAGTCTTCGAGAAAATGTTGCAGATGGCGGTGTTCCCATTGGCCCTCTGCCATTGTCCTTCTGGACATTAGATTTCATGGGTTTGGAATATGCTGATGAAGGAACCATTGCGAGTAGCAGCAGTGCATCTTGCAGATGGTACATACTGTTGCCACTCTGAAAGGTGCTGAAGAGAGTAGATGTGCAAAGCGGTGGAGAGTAGGTTTAACTACCATGCGCTACTAACAAAAGGCAGTGATGGGCAAACTAGGGTAGGCTAGTGAGACAGCCACATGAGTGGCCCTCCTTCACTTCAATGGGCTGCAGGATTCAGATTGGGCATTTGCACTAACCATGACCCCATGAATAAATTTAAATACATTTATTCTGCACCATCATCAGCGCGATGCCAGTATGAACTGTATCAGTGCGATTCCAGCATGAACTGTATCAGCGCGATTCCAGCATGAACTGTATCAGTGCGATCCCAGCATGAACTGTATCAGTGCGATTCCAGCATGAACCGTGTCAGCGCGATTCCAGCATGAACTGTATCAGCGCGATTCCAGCATGAACTGTATCGTGCGATTCCAGCATGAACTGTATCAGCGCGATTCTAGCATGAACTGTATCAGCGCGATTCCAGCATGAACTGTATCAGTGCGATTCCAGCATGAACTGTATCAGCGCGATTCCAGCATGAACTGTATCAGTGCGATTCCAGCATGAACTGTATAAACGCGATTCCAGCATGAACTGTATCAGTGCGATCCCAGCATGAACTGTATCAGCGCGATTCCAGCATGAACTGTATCAGCGCGATTCCAGCATGAACTGTATCAGTGCGATTCCAGCATGAACTGTATCAGCGCGATTCTAGCATGAACTGTATAAGCGTGATCCCTGCATGAACTGCATCAGTGCGATTGCAGCGTGAACTGTATCAGCGCGATTCCAGCATGAACTGTATCAGCGCGATTCCAGCATGAACAGTATCAGCACGATTCCTGCATGAACTGTATCAGTGCGATCCCAACATTAACTGCATCAGCGCGATTCCAGCATGAACTGTATCAGCGCGATTCTAGCATGAACTGTATCAGTGCGATTCCAGCATGAACTGTATAAGCGTGATCCCTGCATGAACTGCATCAGTGCGATTGCAGCATGAACAGTATCAGCACGATTCCTGCATGAACTGTATCAGTGCGATCCCAACATTAACTGCATCAGCGCGATTCCAGCATGAACTGTATCAGTGCGATTCCAGCATGAACTGTAGCAGTGCGATTCCAGCATGAATTGTATCAGTGCGATTCCAGCATGAACTGTATCAGCGAGATTCCAGCATGAACTGTATCAGTGCGATTCCAGCATGAACTGTATCAGCGCGATTCCAGCATGAACTGTATCAGCGTGATTCTAGCATGAACTGTATCAACGTGATTCCAGCATGAACTGTATCAGCGCGATTCCAGCATGAACTGTAGCAGCGTGATCCCTGCATGAACTGTATCAGCGCTATTCCAGCATGAACTGTATCAGCGCGATTCCAGCATGAACTGTAGCAGTGCGATTCTAGCATGAATTGTATCAGTGCGATTCCAGCATGAACTGTATCAGTGCGATTCCAGCATGAACTGTATCAGTGCGATTCCAGCATGAACTGTATCAGTGCGATTCCAGCATGAACTGTATCAGCGCAATTCCAGAATGAACTGTATCAGTGCGATTCCAGCATGAACTGTATCAGCGCGATTCCAGCATGAACTGTATCAGTGCGATTCCAGCATGAACTGTATCAGCGCGATTCTAGCATGAACTGTATCAGCGTGATCCCTGCATGAACTGCATCAGTGCGATTGCAGCATGAACAGTATCAGCACGATTCCTGCATGAACTGTATCAGTGCGATCCCAACATTAACTGTATCAGCGCGATTCCAGCATGAACTGTATCAGCGCGATTTCAGCTTGAACTGTATCAGCGCGATTCCAGCATGAACTGTATCAGCGCGATTCCAGCATGAACTGTATCAGCGTGATTCCAGCATGAACTGCATCAGCACGATTCCAGCATGAACTGTATCAGTGCGATCCCAGCATAAACTGTATCAGTGCGATTCCAGCATGAACTGTATCAGCGAGATTCCAGCATGAACTATATCAGTGCGATTCCAGCATGAACTGTATCAGCATGATTCCAGCATGAACTGTATCAGCGCGATTCTAGCATGAACTGTATCAGTGCGATTCCAGCATGAACCGTATCAGTGCGATTCCAGCATGAACTGTATCAGCGCGATTCCAGCATGAACTGTATCAGCGTGATCCCTGCATGAACTGCATCAGTGCGATTGCAGCATGAACAGTATCAGCACGATTCCTGCATGAACTGTATCAGTGCGATCCCAACATTAACTGTATCAGCGCGATTCCAGCATGAACTGTATCAGCGCGATTCCAGCTTGAACTGTATCAGCGCGATTCCAGCGTGAACTGTCACAGAGCAATTCTGGTATGTTGTCTACCAGTCCGATGCATGCGGCAGGGCAATAGTCAACGGATCGCATGCAAAGCAGTTGCTCTCCACTAAACTAAGGGAACCATGGCTATCATCAGCACATGTTGATTCTTTGGCAGAGCCCTACACAGACGACAAAAATGAGTGAAGGATCTGAAGAAGCTGCAAAGATTAATTCAGAAACAAAAAGTATTTTCTCCAAAGAACAACTTAAAAATTAAATGCAAGTGCCAGAAGCTGGTTAATAAAAGCTTCACTTCAGAATAAATCCCTGAACTGTACCACAGTACTGCAAGTGTTAAAGACAAATCTCATAACAGGGAACTGACAAGACACTGAGAGTCCAGGCTAACACCTCCTGCTTCTTAGAAAAGAAAATGCAATTAAGGTACCTGAAGAAGCTCTTTGCAGGAGAGATAAAATAATGAAATGCTAAGTATAAATGGCCAAAGGGGTGATTGAATGAGGCAAGAAGATAATTGCAATGGGAAAAAAATAACACACAATGAATTTGAATAACTGGAAGAGTGAGCAAGCTCAGAGGCAGCCAGTGGAAAGGTTCCTCATTTTAAACTACTATCAAGGTGACTTAACTTTTTCTGTTCGTCCTCGCATTGCATTTCATTTCTACTTGATTTGAGCTTAACTTTTAATCGCATAGTGTCAGAAGCATCTATCGATATACCAGCTCGCTGTCATGTTGATCAGACATTACATAATGCCGCATGTAAGCAATGTGTGCTGACAATAACATCTAATTATTCTCCGCGTGTTTGTTGTGTTTGTAGCCCCGGGTTTAGATTATGTATGTTGCTGTGGATGTCAATTTGTTAGTGCTGCAAGAAACCATAGAAATGTTAATTTCTCTCTATGTGTTCTTTGACCATCTTGCATCGTAAAGGATTTCTATTCTGCAGTATATTGGGCGTAAATATTGATGTGGAAAACCTCTGAATTTTACCATGTTTAGCCATGGTGTTAGGAAAATAAAGGCCATTTTAAGGGGTTTATATCAGTATTAGTAAACGTTAGAGATAAAGTATAGTTTTAAGTGGGCTTAATTCCACGCTTCTGTGCCTGGAAGGGTAAAACCTACCGTTAGATTCTTGCTGGACAAAGGTGTTCGTATGTGTGGGGGTTGGTTAAGTTCCAACTGTGTTTCTATTGTGCTTTGAGAGGGCTTAAAGGGTAAGTGGGATACTGAGTTACTGGACAAAGGAATTGGAGTTACTGTGGTGTATATTGTACAGGTTAGAATCCAACATGTCATGGGAAAATGCGAAAATCTTCCTAAAGATTGAAGATGTAGCTTTGACTGGCGTACAGAAAGTAACCAAGAGTCAGTTCACTGAATTGGCAGATAAATTGGAATTGGGAATACCTGCAGGGGTCAGGAAAGCTGAAATTATTGAAAGAAAAGTGAAGCATTCAAATGTACAGGAGTTGTCAGATCGACCAAGTTCTCCAAAAACTGAGGCAATTAAATTGTCTGAAAGTTAATTAAGAAGTAATTTTATAAATTGAATTTTTATGGTGGGAATTATTCATAGATTACCTATTGAGGGAATAGATTTCATCCGAGGTAATGATTTGGCTTGCAGAGATAGTAATGTGATGACAACAAGCAGAGATGATCATGAGGATATTAAAAAAAAAATTTGAAAACTATTGTGGAGCAAAATGAGAGACTTGTGGCTGATAACAAGCAATTGAAGGAAAAACTGATTAACACATAAAATCAACTTTCACATATAAATGAGAAATTTGTGAATGAGAAAAGAGAACTGGTGAGAACAATTGCGAATCAATCAGGAAAGTGAAACATTTGACTGGGGACTTGAACTGTCTAAAGGATAAACTTCAAGAAACAAACTTGGAATAAAGGTTGATCTTCAGTTAAATCTTGGTGAACTTCAAGCATCAGAAGTATTGTTGAAAATGCCTTCAACAATAAAGGAGGTCCTGGTCAATCAGAATAATTGGTTAAATGCAGGATTTGAAAGCAAGACTAATGAATTTTCAGAACTTCTTCACGAGAAGAACAAAAAAGGTTTTTAGCTTGAAAGTAAAGTGGAGAAAATGAAGCAGAAGATGGACGGTATGGAGTGTCGAAAGCAATTCGAAAGTTGTTCCTGTGAATAATTGTTGAATAGTCAACGAGCTTAGAAAAGAATTGATCCAAGCATGATCCCATGAACTGTAGCAAGTAATATTACTGATGTATCAAAGTCAATAAGAAAACAACCAAAGTACTTGTAAAATTGAAAAGTACAAATCGTCAACTAGGGGGACTGAAATTGCAAAATGATCTTTTTGACAGTGATTTAAAAATGCTTGTCGGTGAAACTATGCAAGATGCAATAGTTAGAAGGGAGCAAGTGAACAGTTTGCCAAAGACCAATCAAACTCTTTTTAATTTCTTTTTCCCAATTAAGGGGCAATTTTAGTGTGTCCAATCCACCTACCCCGCATAACTTTGGGTTGCGGGGGTGAGACCCACACAGACATGGGGAGAACATGCAAACTCCACACGGACAGTGACCCGGGGCCGGGATTGAAGCCCGGGTCCTCAGAACCATGAGACAACCGGGCTAACCACTGCATCACCGGGCTGCCCCAAGACCATTCAAACTCTACTGTGAACTGAACTGAGATAGTTCAGAAATTGTGCAAAACGTCGAAGAGTCAGAAAGATTATGAAACATCAGAGAGAGGGAGTGATCGACAAGGCTCAATCAGAATTGAAAAGAACTCATTTGAAATTGGACTGGGAGAAACACAAGATCACAAAAAATTCAAAGAACAGACAAAGCAACAGTACAAGACCATTTTGAGTGAACATAAGAAGCACCTTAACAACATTCTTCAAACAGCTAAAAGAGATTTTGACAAGAAAAGAGATGTTAACACACAAAAATGATATTTTGCCTGTGTTAAATTGAGATATGAGTTTACCCCATGTAAGTTTAGAAAGTGGGCTTGAAAATGGAACTATGCCTAGAAGTGACAAAAAGGAGAGCTGCGCTGTCGGCTTAAATGAAACATTATTTCGGAGTTGAAAATTGGAAATCAGAAGAAAAAGAAAATATGACTTGAGTATGATAATTTCACCATGTACAGAATCTGATGATGTTGTTAAATTTCGTGGGAGGGATTCTCCATTGCCCGACGCCGATATCGTAATCGGCGATTGGGCAGAGAATCGTTTCCAACGCCAGAATAGGAGCCGGCGCCGGTTTGACGGCAGTTGGCAATTCTCCGCCCTCTCGGAAATGGCGGCATCGTGACACGTGCTGCGTGCAGTTGCACTGCCATTAGCACCTCATCGGCTGGCCGGAGCGCAGGACAGGTGTCATCACACAAATCGTGAATCCGGCGGGATGGCTGCAGAATGTGTCCAGTGCCGCCACACTCAGCCGGGATCTGCGAGGGCTGGGGGCCTCGGTGCGGGGTAGTCAGGGGATGGCAGGGGGTGGGCTGTGGGTTACGGATGGCGGGTCTGGTCCACGCACAGCTAGCGCCATGTTGTACGGTGTGACCGCTGCAGGTCTCCGGCCGTTTTCGGCACAGGAGGTGGGAGTTTTGGTCGGAGCCGGTGCTCGCCCCTCACCGGTACCGGAAGACTTTGCAATGTATTTTCAGCTGTACTGTAGAAGAGTTTCCCTGATGTATTATTCATCTTTTCAAGCCTCAGTGATTACTTCAGATGCTTCAACAAAGTTTAATGCCTTAGTTGACATATGTGAGCCTCCTGTAAGTTAATTTGAGCTATCTCTCTGACAGGTATTGCAGGAACCAATTACCCATCCCTAAGAGTGTACTGCCAAAGGACATCCCAAAATGATATCAGAGGAGATGTGTGCCAGGACACTACATTACAGCAGCTGCTGCTTTTGGACTTTGAGCTTGTAACATTAATAATGGATATGTCAAAACCCTCCCCTACCCCCCACCATTTACAAATAGACAGAACCGGTGTTCATGCGGAGAAATATATTTTATTAACTGCTGTGTTTAAGTAAGAAAATATATTTCATTGCAAGAAATTGTAAAAGTTGAGGTACTTTAATGTCATTGTTCAGCTGATAAAGTTAAACATTAAGTTAAATGTTAACTGGTTCCAACGTTTTGTATATATAAAATTATTTCTGTAAATAAATGTTTTACAAGCTTCTACAAATATCTTACTGAAACATCAGGGGCGACATTCTCCGACCCCCCGCCGGGTCGGAGAATCGCCGGGGGCTGGTGTGAATCCCGCCCCCGCCGGTTGCTGAAGTCTCTGGCACCGGATATTCGGCGGGGGCGGGAATCGCGACGCGCCGGTTGGCGGGCCCTCCGCTCGATTCTCAGGCCCGGATGGGCCGAAGTCCCGCCGATAAATTGCCGATCCCGCCGGCGTAAATTAAACCACCTACCTTACCGGCGGGACAAGGCGGCGTGGGCGGGCTCCGGGGTCCTGGGGGGTGGGCGCGGGGCGATCTGGCCCCGGGGGTGCCCCCACGGTGGCCTGGCCCGCGATCGGGGCCCACCGATCTGCGGGCGGGCCTGTGCCGTGGGGGCACTCTTTCCCTTCCGCCTCCGCCACGGTTTCCACCATGGCGGGGGTGGAAGAGCCTCCCTCCACTGTGCATGCGTGGGAAACTGTCAGCGGCCGCTGACGCTCCCGCGCATGCGCCGCCCGGAGATGTCATTTCCGCGCCAGCTGGCAGGGCAACAAAGGCCGTTTCCGCCAGCTGGCGGGGCGGAAATTCCTCCGGCGTCGGCCTAGCCCCTCAATGTTGGGGCTCGGTCCCCAAAGATGCGGAGCATGCCGCACCTTTGGGGGGCACGATGCCCGTCTGATTGGCGCCGTTTTGGGCGCCAGTCGGCGGACATCGCGCCGTTTCCGGAGAATTTCGCCCCAGAACACAACATTTAATTATGAAATAATTATAAATGAACAAAATAATTGAAATAAACAAGACAGAAACATAATAACACGGGTGACATGGTGGCACACCTGTTGACACTGCTGTCTCACAACACCAGGGACCCATGTTACATTCGAACCTTGAGTGACTGAGTGATGTTTGCACATTCTCCCCGTGTCTGCATGGGTTTCCTAGAACTAAGGAATAGAACTATTGAATTCCTTCAGTGCAGAAGGAGGCCATTTGGCCCATCAAGTCTGCACCAACACTCTGAAAGAGTACCCTATCTAGGCCCACTCCCCAGAATCTAACCTTTACATCCCTGGACACTAAGGTGCAATTCAGCATGCCAAACCCACCTAATCTGCACAGCTTTGGATAGTGGGAGGAAACCCACACAGATACTGCAACAACATACAAAGCCCACACCGACAGTCACCCAAGGCTGGAATTGAACCCATGCCCTGGCGCTGTAAGGCAGCAGTGCTGACCACTGTGCCACCATGCAGCTGTCATTTCCTCCGGTTGCTTTGGCTTCCTCTCACAATCCAAAGATGTGCAGTTTAGGCGGATTGGCCTTGCTAAATTTCCCCTTAATATCCAAAGGATAGGCGGGGTTATGGGGATAGGATGGGGGCGCGGGCCTTGGTAGGGTGCTCTTTCGGAGTGTCAGTGCAGACTCAATGGGCCAAATGGCTTTTTCCTACACTGTAGTAACTCTATGATTCTATAAACACAAATCAAAAAATATCAGATGTTACAAGGACAGTGACAGCAAAAATCCCCGGGCCGCTTTTAACATTTTATGACCATAATCTAAATTAAAACATATAAACACTTTCAAGCATGCCACACATAAAGTTATATAATAATATCATGCAGTTTGAAATAGTTTCACAGATTTTAAACAAATAACCAAACCTGTGACAGGTTTAATGATAAAAAATAAAATTTAAAATTGCTACAAAAGAAGCAGTAAAAACAGCAATGTCTGTATAGAATAATAATAATAATCGTTATTATTGTCACACGTCGGCTTACATTAACACTGCAATGAGAAAGAGGCAAAATAATGTTTAAATATGTATGCCGACATACCTTTAAATCACTTGTTAAATATGTTGCTTGATTAAAAATCTGCAGTTTAAACGCCTGCCCTCGATGGCCATTCCCAAGCTGGCCCTGTCATAAGGAGGTGGGGCTGCACTCCTCCTGCGCCGCGCTAAATCCTGCACAGACCAGGGTGCAGGAGGCCCGAGGCTACCGCACTAAGAGAAAGGTTCATCATATTTTCCGAGTGCTGGTAGGTGCTCATTTTTTCCTTTTAAAATCGGCAACCTGTGGCTTCCCGCCAGAGCCGGAAATTGCTGGCCATAGTTTCTGTGCCTAGAAGGGTAAAATCTATTGTTAGATTCATGTTGACAAAGGTGTTTGTTTGTGTGGGGAATGGGTAAGTTCCAACTGTGTTTCTATTGTGCTTAGAGAGGCCTAAAGTGTGAAGAATAAATAAACCAGCAGCGGTTGCTTAGCAACTGGGGCCTTGTAACATAGAGACGCTAAAATTTTTTGTTAAGCTAATTTGATTGCAGATGGAGATAGGTAGTGGGAGAGAAAGTAGTTCTCACGGCTCTGCTAGAAGAAGTTGAATTTAGAAGACTAAAGAGGGAACATCTCTCTCAGCCCTGCTAGAATAAATGCCACATTATTGATAAGTTATTAAGAAAACAGATGTCGGAAGTGTAAAGTTAAGCTAGTTAAAGAAACAAGAGAAATGAAGAGAAGTATCCAAGACGTTTGGAGTTCAGTGAACAGAGACCAAAGTATTGTTATGAAGGATTCAAAGAAGAGTAAACAAAGTGTTTTGCGTTAAGGAGACAATTTCAGTGACCAGATTTATAGTGGGACAGCAAGTTTCAAAGGTAAAGCAAACATCTCACACCATTTTAATACAGTCTGGGAATTGAGAGTTAAGGCAATTGATAGCAAGTTGCACAGCAGTCAAGCTAATTAAACCCCAAAGAGGTTCGTGTAAAATCCTGGACTGGGTTCATTAAATGTGGAACGGAAGCTTTGTTTAAATGTATCATTTGGAAAATCTGGCCTGGATTTCAGAATGCAAACCGCTAAGGGAAAGCATAATTGTGAGAGAATGCTTAAGTGTGTTTTTGAGAGTGGAGTTTTGAAACACACATGTGACACTCATCTGGGGGACGTTCTGAGGAGACATCCACAAACATTCATTTGGGTTCAGACTGGAGAATGTATTTGCCCACAGTCATCTTGTAATATTATAGATTAAGGTGTACTTTGTAATCCTAAAACCTGTGTGTAATTGTTGAGCTAAGTGGGGAGTAAAGACGTATTGTATCATAACCCAATTTTATCATGTTTCATGAATATGTTTTCCTTGTTGTTTAACCTAATTAGTGGTCTTGGGATTCTGTTACTCCATGTTTTATATAAAAAAATAAAAGTTACTGGGGCTGATTCTCCAAAATGGAGCCCAAGTGTTTGCGCCATCGTGAACGCTGTCTCGTTTCACGACGGCGCGAAACGGGCATGGAGATGACCGATTCTATCTCCCACAAGGGGCCAGCACGGCGCTGGAGCGGTTCACGCCGCTCTAGCCTCCCTCCCCGGCGCCAAATGGGCACCGCGCCAACCCGCGCATGCACAGTTGGGCCGCATCAACCTGTGCATATACGGGGGGCTTCTTCTGTGCGCCGGCCCCGACTCAACATGGTGTCGGTGTTCAGGGGCTGGCTGTGCAACAAAGTAGGCCCGGGGGGGAGAGGCCGGCCCGCCGATCGGTGGGCCCTGATCGCGGGCCAGACCCCATCGGAGCCCCCTCCTGGTGAAGGATCGCTTTTCCCTGCCCCACAGGCCACCCCCCCCCCGTCCCTTTGTGCAGAATTCCCGCCGGCAGCGACCAGGTGTGAACGGCGCCGGCGGGACTCTGTCATATCTGCTCGGCCCATTCGGGCCGGAGAATCGGCAGCCCCGCTGATTCCAGCAGCCCTCTGCCGGTGCCGCGTCAAACGCGCCGGCGCAAATGGCGCCGATTCTCCGCACCTCGGAGAATCGTGAGCGGGCGTCGTTCCGCGGTTGCGGCGATCCGCCAGCCCGGCGTAGGGCTCGGAGAATCGCCCCCACTGTGTTTTGTGCCATGATTCCATTCTGGGATTTTCCCGTCCAGTTACAACATCAATGTTATATAGCTGAAGGAAGAGACATTCTGTAAAATCTTTTCGACTTGCACTCATTAAGGCAGATGCTAGAATTCCAAATTTCAATGAGAGCAACAATTTATCCTACATGAGTAAAGGGCGTTGATTTCTTGGCAAGTCAACTCTGATTGGGTGGGGTGTTGCTCTGGAGAATGCACCAGTGAACTATTGCCCCCAACACTTTTGTTTAATTCAGAAAAGTTACAAAGCCTGGACATGTTCCATTTAAGACAGATCCCTACATATGAGTATATATACATATATATAGCTCCTGACAGACATAACAGAGCCTGGCTGACAATATTAAATTGGTTATAAGTGTAATTCTTAGCACACTTGGGAGTGTTCAGTAAGTGCTGCCAGTCGTGGAATCACATCTAATGTTAGACATTATGGGTGGAATTTTCTTATTTTTGGTGGCTCAGGCAAGAAAACAAGTGTGCACCTCGCTGACTGCACAGCTGCCTTTTCTTGCCAGATAATACAGCACTTGGTGCAAATAAAATCAGCAGGTGTGTCCCACAGAATCACGCTGGCGAGGCAGGACTTAAAAGAGCCGGCAATGCTGGAATCCCAAGTTTGGGGCGCCATTTAAAAAGGGCGCTCTGAACTCTGATAATAGAAAACAACAACCCCCCCCCATCCCATTCACACAAGGGCAACATTCCCCCTCACTCCCCAACCCCCCTCCTCACGGACACAGGGGGGCACAGGGAGACCCCCCCCCCCCCCTCACCCGATGGATAAGGGGAACTCCCAACTGGAGTGGGACTGGCACTGCCCCCATTTCACTGCTGAATTGTCCCTCAGTATCCAAAAAGCAGTTAGGTGGGGCGGTACGGTAACACAGTGGTTAGCACAGCGCCAGGGATCCAGGTTCAATTCCAGCCTTGGGTGACTGTCTGTGTGGAGTTTCCTCCCTGTGTCTGCGTGAGTTTCCTCCCACTGTTCCAGTGTCCTCCCACAGTCCAAAGATGTGCAGGTTAGGTGGATTGGCCATGATAAATTGTCCCTTAGTGTCCAACAAAAAAAAGTTTGGTGGGGTTACTGGGTTATGGGATAGGATGGGGACGTGTGCCCAGATAGGGTGCACTTTCAGAGGTTTGGTGCAGACTTGATGGGCTGAATGGCCTCCATCTGTAGTTAGGTAATTTGGACATTCTAAATTCTCCCTCCGTGTACCCAAACAGCCACCGGCGACTAGGGGCTTTTCATGGTAACTTCATTGAAGTGTTAATGTAAGCCTACTTGTGACAATAAAGATTATTATTATTAGGGATTCTATGATTCAAGATTCCAAACAGAGTTGTGGGAGATGGGAAATGCAGGGCAGGGGAAAGCATTTTATTTTGCACTGACCTCATTGCTCCTTGTTCATTTCCAAGCAATCAGTAAGTTAAGAACAGCGTAAGCTAATTGGCATACCGTACAAACTTTACAATGGCATCGAAATCAAGGCGAGCTTCCCCGATGAAAACAGAAAATGCTGGAAAAGCTCAGCACATCTGGCTGCATCTGTGGAGAGAGAAAAGCACAGTTAAAGTTTTGAGCCAATATGATGGAGATTCGTAATAAACATGAAGCTATTTTCTGATGAACTAAGAACTAGTTTCCCCAATTTGGTTATTTATTTTAGTCGGAGCATATTTGTCAATGAGGATTAAAACAGAACTTCAGGGCAGAGAACAGTGAATATTAGACATGAGTGAAGGCCCAGGACATGGAGCCCACTTTTTCTAAAACATGCTTGCCTAGCAGTCAGACCTCAATCGGGATATACGATGACACCATTAAATATTCATCCTAATTTTCAACCACGTGCCCTGTCGTTCCTGCTCCTTTCCTGGAAGTGGACCCACAAGATGAAGGACTGGACACTTGCTGGCATCCATGGAATCAAAAGGTCAGCAAGAGACAGCAGCTTTAGGAGAGAAAACAGAGAAAAAGGAACAGATTTAGGGAGCGATCGGTTTAGTGAAGTTCCTATTGTTGAGGGTAAGGTTGCATTTTCCCTGTTTCCATAGCCTTAATCCCTTTTCATTCAAATGTCTTGTATATTGCAATAACCTTGATCATAGTTCAGCTATCTGTGCAATCCATAAAATCTTTAAAAGAAATGTTATTCATAACAATGTTCATAAGACGTGACCCTTGGTTTGGTTGAATGGTGAGCAAATGCCAGTCATTCGCTTTTGACTAATGCATTTAGCAATACACCCTAAACTTCATTCAGATGATGTGGAGATGCCGGCGTTGGACTGGGGTGAGCACAGTATGAAATCTTACAACAGGAGCAGCGCTCCGAAAGCTAGTGACATCGAAACAAACCTGTTGGACTTTAACCTGGTGTTGTAAGACTTCGTACTGTACTTCATTCAGATGTAAGTCCTATCCTCCAGGCCTTTCAGCTGCAGTGCAGGTACATTAAAGGAAAAAGGATTAAAACTCATGACCTTACAACCAATCTAAGAGATGCCATTTTACATTGCCTCCTCAAATTTAAACCAATGAATTATGCTGTTTTGTGTGTGACCTAAATCTGTCTTATGGTATGAAATATAATACCGCCTTCATGCAGTTACTTTAATAGCTGGCATTAATATTGAGATGTATAAGAGCCAGCATGGATCTGATGGTTCAAATGGCCTCCTCCTGCTGTGTAGACATTCCACAACTCACTGAATTGATGCACTGCGCACATTAACAAGTGTTTAAGGACTCATTTTATTCAGAATACCAGACCTATTCTGTGCCGAATTGTTGCCTCATTTGAAGGAGCAACATGAGTATTTAGACACAGTCCCAGCGAGGTGCTGCACTCATAGGGAGCACAGATCAGAGGTGTGGTACAACACGGTAGCCCAAAGTTTCTCACGTACTTCCTGTGAGTGCAGCTGCAAGGGATCCAGCGATTATTCCAAACTACCTTTAATGTAATTTTACTCTGGCGTGATGATTGGGACTAGAATTTACACAGTACCAATTAGAATGCTGCCATTAGTGTGTTATTTGACTATGGTGATAAAATTCACACCACTTAATGGGTGCCCTGTAGAAAAAAATATTTTAATAGCTTTTTGTGCTCAAACCTCAGTCAATGGCATTTTAAATTGTTTGCTCTTTCGCTCTTTCGGGGCAATGGGATAGGAAGAATGACAGCATTTCCATTCTGAGGCTTTTCATTCATTAATATCAGCTTTCAGGTTAAATAAGAAGATAACAGAGACAAAATTCAACATAGGTGATAGTGGATTGGCAACTTACTTTACCCAATCCAATATTTGTTTCCGCTATTGCTTTCTCTCTCTTTCTTTTTTGCGTTTCTGCTCAAGGTGAATCTGCAAGTTAGGTTCCTGCAAGGAAGACCCTTCAGCCTAATTGAACACATCCTCTCAAAGCCCTTACAGCATCTTCGTGGTGCCAGAGAGAAGTGGAGCAAAATTTAAAGGCAGAGTCTTTCTCTCGAAGCAAGCGGGGTTCAATTCCAAATGTACATAAATGCCTTCAGCTTCAGTGCAAAACATGAATTATTAAACTTGTTTTGGAAATGTACTTTTAAAATGTATCCTAGATGATGTGATCTGCTTGATGGCATTCGATAAGGTTATTAATTGTAGGGAATTAGATATATATTTGAACATTAAAGCTTTACAGGGCGATGAAGAAAGAGTGGTGGTGTGGGACTAATTGGATAGCGCTTTCAAATAGCAATGCAGATATGATGGCCTCATTCTGTGTTCTGTGATTTTATCAAATTCTAATGCAAGAACTCACTTGGCAATTTTAGAAAGAGATGTATAAAGTCTGTGATTTTTATGTACTATCAGAACCAGCAAAACATTTGCAGAGATATTAGTATTTTCATTGCAACAGTACTTCTTTAAACACATTCAGCCGAATTCTCCATTCCTGAGATGCCGGGACAGGCTGGTTTAGCACACTGGGCTAAATCGCTGGCTTTGAAAGCAGACCAAGGCAGGCCAGCAGCACGGTTCAATTCCCGTACCAGCCTCCCGGAACAGGCGCCGGAATGTGGCGACGAGGGGCTTTTCATAGTAACTTCACTTGAAGCCGACTTGTGACAATAAGCGATTTTCATTTCATTTCATTTCTGCGACAGCAAAACTGGCGCCGCAACTGGACCAATTCACCGACCGTTAATGGGCTAGCACGGGCGCCATTGGAACACGATCGATTCCAATGAGAAACGGTGCCGGATTCGGCGGGTTCGGGATTGACACTCAGGAGGCTGACAAGCTGCAGCCGCAAATACACACTGCACTCCCCACACACGTCATCCCAGCCAACAAGATGGCAGCAAGGAGAGTGGCACCCCGTTTCACGGACGCTGAACTCGAAACCCTGCTGGACGCCGTGGAGGAGAGGTGGGCGACCCTGTACCCCGGGGTGGGAAGGAGGCTGCCAGCCGCCACCGTTCGCCGAGCCTGGTCGCAGGTGGCAGAGATCATGAGCGCAATGTACAATACCGCTGTTTGTGTCCTCGTCGTCGTTGCTCTCCACTTGTGGTTGTGGTTGGGGGTTGGGGGGGGGGGGGGTGGTGTAGGCAGCACTGTGCCCCTCGCACCAATCCCCGTTCCGTACACCCATAAGTCCACCCCTCCCCCCACCCTGAGAGTGACCAAACCCTCACCCTGCACCACATGCCGGCACACTTCCCGCCGCCATGGCCGGGTGCCCAGGCCACTGAAGCCACCAGCTACCCAGCCCTTGGGCTGCATGTGTCGGATTGTCTAACACTGTGCATTTTCTCCCAGGAGAAGGTCGCCATGAGTGGGAGAAGACTGGAGGGGTCCGCTGGACCTGCGGCCTCTCACTGTAGCAGAACCAAAGGCACTGGATGTGGTCGGTGGGCCTGGAGAAAGTACAATCGCCGAGGAGGTCAGCATTAGGCGAGCGGGTGAGACCCTGCGTTGTGGTTCTGCATGGCATGTGTGTCACCTCTCCCACCACCACCCCTCTACACACTCCCGCACTCACCCCCAACCCCACACCTTCCCCCACAACCCCGGTGCACCATCACCCCCACACACCCTGTCCACCACTACCCACACACCCCCGTCTCCACCACCACCCCCACACCCCCTCTCCACCACCACCCCCACACCCCCTCTCCACCACCACCCACACACCCCCTCTCCACCACCACCCCCACACCCCCTCTCCACCACCACCCCCACACCCCCTCTCCACCACCACCCCCACACCCCCTCTCCACCACCACCCCCACACCCCCTCTCCACCACCACCCCCACACCCCCTCTCCACCACCACCCCCACACCCCCTCTCCACCACCACCCCCACACCCCCTCTCCACCACCGCCCCCACACCCCCTCTCCACCACCACCCCCACACCCCCTCTCCACCACCACCCCCACACCCCCTCTCCACCACCACCCCCACACCCCCTCTCCACCACCACCCCCACACCCCCTCTCCACCACCACCCCCACACCCCCTCTCCACCACCACCCCCACACCCCCTCTCCATCACCACCCCCACACCCCCTCTCCACCACCACCCCCACACCCGCTCTCCACCATCACCACTCCTCTACACACCCCCACACTCACCACCACCCTGACACCTCACCCCACAACCCCTCTCCATCACCACCCCCATACCCCCTGTCCACCACCACCCCCACATCCCCTCTCCACCACCACCCCCACAACCCCTCTCCATCACCACCCCCACACCCCCTCTCCACCACCACCCCTCTACACACCCCCACACTCACCACCACCCCCACACCCCCTCTCCACCACCACCCCTCTACTCACCCCCACACTCACCGCCACCCCCACACCCCCTCTCCACCACCACCCCTCTACTCACCCCCACACTCACCACCACCCCCACACCCCCTCTCCACCACCACCCCTCTACTCACCCCCACACTCACCACCTCTCCCACACTCCCTCTCCACCACCATCCCCCCTCCCAACACCCCCCTCTCCCCACATAACCCCACCACTCGCTCTCCCCCCACCCGCCGGACCGTGGCCTAATCATGTTTCTTGTCTTGTGTCCAGCAGAAACTCCTGGTGGTGGCGCGGGCCCTTCTTGTGTCCTTCGCCCCCAATCCCAACCACAAGCACAAGTGGAGAGCAGCGGCGACGAGGACAGCGACAGGAGCCCTCGACCCACAGCCTGTGACATCCCAGGGCTCAAGTCTGGAGAAGACACCGATTTCCCATCACAGCTGTCTCCAACAACCTCCACAATCCCAGAGGCACTCACCCCGGTTGGACACTTTAGTTAAGAAACTCCTGGTGCACTAGCTGGTGCGCGCCACACACATTTGCTGCGGTACACCAAGTGGAGGTAGGAACTCCCGAGGGGGCGGACAGCCGGTGAGCGGGCTGAACCCAGGGACTAACTGCCGTCCAGGCCGGTTTGGGGCTTCTGGAACGGATGGTCCCATCAATTGTGGAGATGCAGTCTCAGAGCCAGGAACTACATGACGGATGGTCAGCGAACATCCAGCACCTGCAAGTGCGGTTGGAGGAGCCCAACCGCATGAAGGAGCAGGTGGTGGTGCCGGCCATGAATGTCACCCAGGCCAACACCACACGGGTGGCGTCCACGGTGGAGGTCTTGGGGGCAAAGTTTTCAGCCATGGGTCAGGATGTCCAAAGGCTGGGGAAATCTGTGCAGGTGCTGGCCGAGGCCCAGGACTGGGCTATTACAGGCAGCCACGTATCTGGACATTGGAGCCATGCTCCACAGCGTGGCCTAGTCTCAGCAGGCCATGGCTGAGAGCATCAGCGGCGTTGCCCGGGCACTGGGCGACATGGCATAGACACGGTGCAAGGGTGTCTTGGGCCATCGGGCACCCCGAGGGAGGAGGAGGTGATGGGGCCCATGCTGGTGACCTCCGCAGGGGAAGTGTCGGAACACTGCAGCGCCTCAGACTCCCCTTCCTGTCCCTGGCGCATCACATGGGCAGCGGGCAGAACATGGCGGCACCATGCCAGCTGGGACACTGAGCAGCAGCTGGGCCCATCCACGTCTGATCACCCCAGAAGAAGGCCTCAAAGGAGACCCAGGTCACACGGCAGGAATCACAGCAGTCTGCCTCCACTCCTGATCTACCACTGGGGATCCACCTGGATGGAGCGTTTTGTCCCATAAGGCCAGAAAGGTGGACACTAAATAGGTTGGCACGGGTGCAGCACATAAGATAGCGATAGGGGCTTTGGCACTAACCTGTAACTGTAATATATATATATATATATATATATATATGTTCACACACGTTACAACCTGCCTTGGTGCTCTGCCGGAAGGGTGGGAGGGTTGGGCTGGGCTGCAGAGTGGGGGAGGCCGGAGGTGGGGGAGAGCGTTCAGTAGAGGGTCTAGGGGGGCCTGGCCCAGTACAGCCAGCACTCACTGCTCTGGGGCCCCACCCCCATCCCTCCCACCCCACATCCGGCACCTCAGGGATGTCCATGCCGCTGGCCAGGCCTTCTAGATGATAAACCTGGAGGCGACTAGAGCATCCTATACGCGTTGGCCAGGTGCACACATTGTCCTGCCTATCCCTGCCCATCCCGTATCGTTCTCGTCAGACAAGATGGTGGGAGGTGGATGTTCATCCACCTCCTCCAGCATGTCGCCTCTCTGCTGCGAGATGTTGTGGAGGACGCAGCCGGCCATCACGATGTGAGAGACTCTCCTAGCGCTACACTGGAGAGCCACTCCAAAGTGGCCCAGACACCTGAACCGCATCTTGAGGATGACGAAGCACTGCTCGATCAAACTCTTGGTCACGACATGGGCGTCATTGTAGCAGATCTCTGTGTTGGTCAATTCACCGGGCGGACTGCACCGCGTCATCAGGAAAAGCAAAGGGTCGAGGGATTTGCCTTCTCATCAACTCCTCCAGGTGCTTGGATGTGGCAACCCTGGTGACCGACTGCTCCCCAGACCTGGAATACCAGACCGTGAAGTGCCGCCCATACTATCTTCCACATGAGTTCACTTCAGCCATTATCACATCGGTCTACATCCCACCCCAGGCAGAAGTGAGGAAGGCCCTGGGCGAACTATACACAGTTATAAACAACTACAACTCGCCAACATTGAGGACATTTAAAAGTTTATTGGATAAACATATGGATGATAATGACATAGTATAGGTTAGATGGCTTTTGTTTCGGTGCAACATCGTGGGCCGAAGGGCCTGTACTGCGCTGTATTGTTCTATGTTCTACTACGAAACAGAACATCCGGAGGCCTTGTTCATCGTGGCCAGAGACTTCAACAAGGCCAACCTCAAAAGTGCACTGCCAAAATTCCACCAGCACATCTCCTGTCCCACCAGGAGCGACAACCCTCTTGACCACTGCTACTCAAAAATAAAGGGCGCCTGCTGTTCCATCCCCCGACCGCACTTTGGGAAATCAGACCATAAGACAGTACTCCTTCTCCCGGCATATAAGCAGAAACTCAAGCGGGAGAATCTAGCTAAGAAGGTGCAGTGCTGGTCCGAGGAAACAGAAGAGCTCTTATGTGACTGCTTAGAGACAGTGGACTGGTCCATATTTAAGAACTCAGCGATTTACTTAAATGAGTATGTCACCACCGTCACAGACGTCATCAGCAAATGTGTGGATGACTGCATGCCAAACTCCCTACTGAAGGACAGATCTGAGGCGTTCAAGTCAAATGACCCTGACCTATACAAGAAATCCAGGTATGAACCTCCGCAAAGCCATCCGAGATGCCAAGAGAGAATATCAAACAAAGCTAGAGTCACAGACAGACTCTCGGCGATTGTGGCAAGGACTAATCAACATAGATCATAGAATTTACAGTGCAGAAGGAGGCCATTCAGCCCATCGAGTCTGCACCGGCTCTTGGAAAGAGCACCCTACCCAAGGTCACCCTATCCCCATAACCCAGTAACCCCACCCAACACTAAGGGCAATTTTGGACACTAAGGGCAATTTATCATGGCCAATCCACCTAACCTGCACATCTTTGGACTGCGGGAGGAAACCGGAGCACCCAGAGGAAACCCACGCACACACGGGGAGGATGTGCAGACTCCGCACAGACAGTGACCCAAGCCGGAATCGAATCTGGGACCCTGGAGCTGTGAAGCAATTGTGCTATCCACAATGCTACCATGCAGCCCCTAACATAACGGGCTACACAGCGAAGTCGAGCAGTATCTCTGGCAGCAGCGCACCCCTCCCCGATGAACTCAATGCATTCTATGCTCAGTTCGAGCAGGTAACCAACAATCCGCTGTCGAGTGTCCCAACAGCCCATAACACACCCATACCCACCATCACAGTTTCCAATGTCAGATCGGCCTTCCTGAAAGTGAACCCTTGGAAGGTGACGGGCCCGCACGGGATCCCTGGTCGTGCACTCAGAGCCTGCGCGGACCAGCTGGCAGAGGTGTTCACGGACATCTTTAACCTATCCCTACTCCACTCCGAGGTCCCCACTTGCTTCAAGAAGACCACCATTATACCAGTGCCAAAGAAGAGCCAGGCAACATGCCTCAATGACTACCGTCCAGTGGCCCTGACTTCAGTCGTAATTAAGTGCTTCGAGAGATTGATCATGAAGCGCATTACCTCCATACTCCCAGAACACCTTGATCCACTGCAATTCGCATACCGTCGCAACCGGTCCACAGCAGACGCCATTTCTCTGGCCCTACACTCATCCCCAGAGCATCTCGACAACAAGGACTCCTACATCAGACTCCTATTTATTGACTGCAGTTCCGCCTTCAACACCATAATCCCAGCCAAGCTCATATCAAAACCTAGGACTTGGCGCCACACTCTGCAACTGGATCCTCGATTTTCTGACCCACAGACCACAATCAGTAAGAATGAACAACAACACCTCCTCCACAATAGTCCTCAATACCGGGGCCCGGCAAGGCTGCGTACTTAACCCCTTACTCTACTCCCTGTACACACACGACTGCATGGCAAAATTTGGTTCCAACTCCATCTATAAGTTTGCTGACGATACAACCATTGTGGGCTGGATCTCGAATTACGACGAGTCAGAATACAGGAGGGAGATGGAGAAACTAGTGGAGTGGTGCAGCGACAACAATCTCTCCCTCAATGCCAGCAAAACTAAAGAGCTGGTCATTGACGTCAGGAAGCAAAGTACTGTACACACCCCTGTCAGCATCAACGGGGCCGAGGTGGAGATGGATAACAGTTTCAAATTCCTAGGGGTGCACATCTCCAAAAATCTGTCCTGGTCCACCCATGTTGACGCTACCACCAAAAAAGCACAACAGCGCCTATACTCCCTCAGGAAACTAAGGAAATTCTGCATGTCCACATTAACCCTTACCAACTTTTACAGATGCAACATAGAAAGCATCCTATCTGGCTGCATCACAGCCTGGTATGGTAACTGCTCGGCCCAGGACCGCAAGAAACTTCAGAGAGTCGTGAACACCGCCCAGTCCATCACACGAACCTGCCTCCCATCCATTGACTCCATCTACACCTCCCGCTGCCTGGGGAAAGCGGGCAGCATAATCAAAGACCCCTCCCACCCGGCTTACTCACTCTTCCAACTTCTTCCATCGGGCAGGAAATACAGAAGTCTGAGAACATAGAACATGCACTAACAGACTCCAAAACAGCTTCTTCCCCGCTGTTACCAGACTTCCACATGACCCTCTTATGGACTGACCTCATTAACACTACACCGTGTATGCTTCATCCGATGCCGGTGCTTATGTAGTTACATTGTATACCTTGTGTCGCCCTATTATTTTCTTTTATTCCCTTTTCCTCTCATGCACTTAATGATCTGTTGAGCTGCTTGCAGAAAAATACTTTTCACTGTTCCTCGGTACGCATGACAATAAACAAATCTAATCCCCTGTGGCCTTTGGATAGGTGTCATCAGCCACAACGGCCCAGGAGAAACTCTACACCTGGGGTGACACATTGAAGAGGTCAGGAACTGTCGAATAAGCCAGGATGAAGGTGTCCTTCACATTGCCCAGGTATTGGGCGCAGGTGTGCACCTCATAGTGACACACCAGCTGCCAGCTACACGTTCATCGAATGGAACCCTTTTTTGTTTGGGAAAAGGACCCTATCATCTGCAGGGTTCTCTGGGGCTGGTTTAGCCCAGGGATAAATAGCTGGCTTTTAAAGCAGACCAAGGCAGGCCAGCAGCACGGTTCAATTCCCGTACCAGCCTCCCCGAACAGGCGCCGGAATGTGGCGACTAGGGGCTTTTCACAGTAACTTCATTTGAAGCGTACTTGTGACAATAAGCGATTTTCATTTCATTTCAGGTGTTCGTAAGGCGAAATGCATCCCATTGATCATCTCTTGGACCCGCGGCATCTCGGCGATGATGGCGAACCCCTGCGCAACCGGGCCTCCGATGGCATGTCCAGTCCAGCAGGCCCTCGAATGGCAGGCACTGCCGGCACACACAAGGCCTCATGCCGTGCCTCCTTCCCACGTCCTTCTTGGCCTGTTAGGCGGCCGGCACTCCATTCGCACCTGTTCCTCTGGGGCAAGCTCCACAGTTGCATGGTCTTCCTCCTCAAGCAGCTCCAGTCCGTCCTGCTGCAGTGCACCCACCACAGTTGCGGCCACTCGGAGGAAGGCCTCCATTCCTGTTTGGATTCCAATTCCATTGCCTGCAGGGGGTGAAAGCCAACATATTAGCATGATGCCTACCCGCATGCCCAACTAGATCACCGGGCTACACGGTGGCCCCTGTCAGCACTGCAGACCCTGCCCCCACATGGCACCTTCCCCCCCCCCCCCACCTCTTACCCCATCCCTGCACCCCTGGGCCCGTGGGAGCTTCTGACCCTAGCGCCCGCCCCTGCTGCCACGGGTACCCATGCCAGCGGCAGGCTCTGCAACCCACATCCGATGACCACTGTAGGGGGTACTGTGGACGTTGCCCTTGGTGGGCCACATGATACCCCGCCGGTAGGTAACGGTCAGTTTAGAAGGGGGTGGTTGTATGGCGGAGGGTGGGTGTGGATGTGGTGGCATGGGAGCCCATATGTCCAGTGGCAATCTGCAGAACCACAGGCCATGGTGGGCGGTCAGTGGGGTGTGTAACAAGATGGCTGCCTTGCAGACGGAAGCAACGGCGGTCCATGACTAGACATCCCGTTCTCGTGGGAGACACCCTGGCCCCAAGGTCTGTCCCCTGGTCACCCCAATCCGGCCCTAACAGGCCAACCCACACCCCCAGCCAGCTTAGCCAGTATCAGGACCGGCAGCCCACGATTGTACCTCTGCATACCCTACCTCCGCACTCTCCCTCATCAGCCATGGCGCCTGTTTCCCAATGTTCAAAAGTACAAGTGAACCCCCCCGCTCAGGAATTCCCGCAACAGAGGCGGAGGGTCAGAGAGGCCTGGGACAATACTGAGTCAGTCCCACTAATGGGGCGGGATTCTCCAACGTCGCGCCGGGTCAGAGAATCCCCAGGGGGTGGCGCGAATCCCGAACCGCCGCCCTGATTCCGGCTATTGTATTCTCCGGTGCCGTTTTTTGGATGGGGGCGGGGTTCACGCAACACCGGTTGGGGGCCGTCGGCAGCGGCCCCCCCCCGACAATTCTCCAGGCCCCGGTGGGTCGAGCGGCCGTCCGTTTTTGGCCAGTCCCGCCGACGTGGATTAGACATGGTCCCACACGGCGGAACCTGGCAGGTAAGTCAGCGGGGGCGGTCCTCGGGGGGTGCGCGGGCACCCGGGGGAGGGGGGGGGGCCACGGTGGCATGGCCCGCTATCAGGGCCCACCAATCTGCGGGCGGGCCTGTTCCATGGGGGCATTTCTTACATCCGCGCCGGCCCCTGTAGGGCTCCGCCACAGCCGGCGCGGAGAAGTAAAACCCCCGCGCATGCGGCAAAATATACTGGCCAGTCTGCGCATGCGCGGAACCACGCCAGCAGCTCTGCGCATGCGCGAGATCTCGCCATCCCTTCGGCGCGGCTGGAGCAGCGCCAAACTCTCCGCCGTCCACCAAGCCTCCGAAAGTGCGGAGAAGTCCTCACTTTCGGGGGCTGCTAACGCCAGGGTGGCTGGCGCCGGTTCTCCCGCCGGCGTGGGGACTTAGTCCCCGGAAGGGAGAATCCCGCTGGTGATATACAAACGGTGTTTACTGTACGTGTGGAGTGGAACGCATTGGCGTCACTGTCGAGGCACCGAAGAATTATGATTTCTCGTGCAGCCAGCCATGATTTTGACGTCAAATTTCTCGATTTCGGCATCGGCCAACGGAGAATCCTGCTCCGGATTTCTAATTATTCTTCCGGGGGGAGTCAGCAACCCGGAGTCAGCATCTCGTCTCAGTGTACTCCAGGGGGAGGGGTTTGGCACTTCGCCTGACTGTAAACTGGGGATCTTCCCCTCCACTGTTCATTTGTGGAAGCACGCAATGGGGGTTGAGTAGTATTCTGTCAAATCAATCAGGAACGACTTGCTGATATAACAAAGCCGGTAAGTGAGAACCAAAAGTGAGTGGTTCGAGACAGAGGAATGGTACTTGGTAATTATTGAGCTGAATGAAAATTAAATGCATTGTGAAAAATGCTGAGATTGCCTGTACCTGTGCTGCAGGTTTCAAACATATTGCTAATGGGTACCTTGGAGAAATTAAAATGAAGCATTCTTCCAACTCCCCATAATAATGAGTAATAGTTTCATTATGAATCTGTTTTGATGGGCGAGAAAAATGTGGCTGTCTCCCAGGTAATACTAGGCAGCAACTGTAAATTAAACCAGATAACAAATGTGTCTAACTTCACAAAAATATATATATATATGTAGAGAGACACCTGCACAACACAGCTGGAAGAATGGAATGTCGGATTTGAACTGACAGATTTTGTTGTGATCACAGTGTCTGTGTGGGTTTTCTTTCCAATCGTTGCCGGAATTCCAAACAGCAAATGTTAAGAAAAACAAAGAGCGAAGTTTGAGTCACGCCTTGGTTATGGTTTTGTAGACATCACTGAAGAAGGCTTCAGTTACAGAAGTGTCTTAGGAGTCCTTTCGTAACCAGTAATTGGAAGAGACCTGGAGTTTCCAGCATGTCTTTTAGCAAGAGTGGTGTGTGTAAATGCTACACAACAGCTCACTCACACCCTACCTCACCCTATCTGAAAAACCTTCTCTTCCTTAATCACTCGTGAAATTATCATGCTTCCCTTTAAATGCACCGCTATCATTTGCCTCAGCTCCATGTGGGTCAAAGTTTGACATTTTGATGACTCTCCGCCTAAAGATGTGTCTCCTCGAATTCCCGATTAGATTTGTTCGTAATTAGGGCGGCACGGGGCACAGTGATTAGCACTGCTCCCGAGGCACTGAGGACCCGGGTACGAATCCAGGCTATGGGTCAATGTGGAGTTTGTACATTCTCCCCGTGCTGCTGCCCTGCATTGGGCTGCGTTAAAAGCCAGCTCTTTAGCCCTGTGCTAAATCAGCCCCTGTTGATTCCAGCCTCTTATGATTGTGGGACTTTCAATTATAGTAGAAGGGTTTTGAAATGAAGGAAGATCCCTAGCTTAATTAAATTCGCTTTAAGGGAGTAACTAGTTCAATCTAGAAAGAAGCCATGGCAGGGGGCCTCAGACCTGTGGTGTGCTCCTCTTGCACAATGTGGGAAATAAGGGAGGCTTCCAGTGCCTCCGATGACCACAAATGCAGGAAGTGTGTCCAACTGCGGCTACTGGCTAACCGCATTTTGGAGCTGGAGCTGTGGGTAGACTCATTGTGGAGCATCCATGATGCTGAGAACTACATGGATAGGATGTAGCGAAGGTGGTCACACCGCAGGTTAAGATTGCACAGGGGCTGGTTTAGCACACTGGGCTAAATCACTGGCTTTTAAAGCAGGCCAGCAGCATGGTTCAATTCCCGTACCAGCCTCCCCGAACATCGCCGGAATGTGGTGACTAGGGGCTTTTCACAGTAACATCATTGAAGCCTACTTGTGACAATAAGCGATTTTCATTTCATTTCATTTCACAGGCAGGAAGGGAATGGGTTACCATCAGACAAAGTAAAAGCCTCAGGGAGGAAATCCAGGAGTCCCCTGTGGTCAACCCCGCTTCGGACAGATATTCTGCTTTGGATACCGTTGGGGCTGGAGAGGGGATGGCCCCTCAGGGGAAAGCAGCAACAGACAAATTCATGGCATCATGGTTGGCTTTGCTGAACAGAAGGGAAGGAAAGTGAGTGGCAGGTATATAGTGATAGGGGGTCAATAGTAAGGGGTACAGGCAGGTGCTCCTGTAGCTGCAGACATGAATCCAGGATGGTAAGTTGCCTCCCTGGTGCCATGGTCAGGGATGACACGGAGCAGCTGCAGGGAATTCTGGAGAGGAAGGGCGAACAGCTAGTGGTCATGGTGCACATAGGTACTAATGACATAGGCAAACAAAGGGATGAGGATATGCAAGCTGAATGCATAAATTAAAATGCAGGACTGCAAATGTAGTAATCTCAGGATTAATGCCAGTGTCACGTGCTAGCGAGAGCAGGAATAAGAGAATAGATCAGATGAATGCATGGCTGGAGATATGGTGCACCAGGGACGGATTTAGGTTCTTGAGGCATTGAGACTGGTTCTGGGGAAGTAAGGACCTATACAAGCTGGACGGCTTGCACCCAGGCAGAGCTGGGACCAATATCCTTTGGGGGACTTTTGCTAGTTCTGTTGGGGAGGTTTTCCACTAGTATGGAAGGGGTGGGAACCCAAGAGTAGGCTTGGATGGGTCAGATTCAGATCAGGAAACAGGAGGTAGAATATTAGTTAGTGATGTAGTCAGCAACTTGGAAAGCCAAAAGAAACAAGGGTTAAAAATTATCCAGCAAAATAAGTTGATGGATTTAACTGTTTATACTTCAATGGAAGGAGTATCACAAACAAGGCAGATGAACTAAATGCACAGCGAGACACATGGAAGCAGGATGGTGTTGTTATAACAGACACCTGGCTAAAGGAGGGGCAAAAGTGGCAGCTCAATAGTCCTGGATGTAGAGTTTTCAGCCAGATAGAGTGGATGACAAAAAAGGAGGGCTGGCATTATTTGTTAAAGAATCAATTCCAGTGACATACTGAACGGGTTAACAAATTAGGCTTTATCAGTTAAGTTTAGGAATAAAACAGAGGCAGTCATACTACTAGTGGTATACTACAGACTCTCAAATAATGAGAGAGATAGAAGGAGATATATGTCAACAAATTTCTACCTGTATAAGAGGGCAATAATAAGAGGGCAATAATAGGAGGAGACTTTAACTATCCCAATATCAACTGGGTTTCAAACAATGTAAGGGGGATTGAGGGTGAGAAATTAATATACTGTGTCCAGGAAATGTTTTAAAAATAATATGTGACATACACAAGGAGAGGAGACGCAAGTCAGGATATGGCCCTGGGAAATGAAGGTGGGCAAGTGGGTAAAGTGACAAGGGGCGACCATATCGAGGGTAGTATCACAATTCAGTTGGATTTAGTATTATTATGAAAAAGGATAGAGAAAAATCAGGAATAAATGTTTTAGACTGGGGGAAGGCAAATTTCACAAAACTGACAAGTGATTTGGCTGAGCTAAACTGGACAAGACTGCTAAAAGGATAAAGCAGTGGTGAACCAGTGGGAAGCACTAATAAATCCTTAGGGTACAAAGCAGACATGTGCCTTCCAAAGATAAGAATGGTACTGCCAAATCCAGGCCCCCCAACGGTTGTCTAGAAAAATACAGAGGAAGATTAAAGAGAAAAAGAAAGCTTATCAAAGAGAAAATGCTGGAAATCTCAGCAGGTCTGGCAGCATCTGTAGGGAGAGAAAACAGCTGATGTTTCGAGTTCAGATGGCCCTTTGTCAAAGCTCTAAGTCAGAGAAAGTGGGAAATATTTATACCGTGGAGTGAGAATGTAAGATGAGTCACAGCCACAGAAACACAGGGAAACAGGGTGCTAAAAGCCACAGAAACCATGGGGAAAGAGGGCTAATGGCAGTCCCCAGAGAGAACAAAAGGTGTGAAAGGCCAAACAGCAGAGAAACGGGTAAACTGTGACAGATGTAGATGTGGGGGGAGGGGCAGGGGGAAGCAAAAGAGAGACAGGGTAAGGAAAGGTGGATAAGATGGGGGGGGGGGGGGGGGTAAATATATATAAAGAAAGAGAAGAGAGAAAGAAATGGTAAAAGACGGTTACATTGAAATGGGATGGAAGCAAATGGGTCGAGGTGGGGTAGAGCTAATCATCTGAAGTTGTTGAATTCGATGTTGAGACCAGAAGGCTTTAGAGTGCCTAACCGGAAGTGTTAAAGAACCGGAAGAAAAGAAATCTTATGGTGATCACAAAAAACTCAATACTGCAGTTAGCCTAGAGGAGTATAGAAAGTGTAGGGTTGAAGTAAAAAAATAAATAAAGAAATAAAAGAAAGGCCGTACCAGCCTCCCTGAACAGGCGCTGGAATGTGGCGACTAGGGGCTTTTCACAGTAACTTCATTTGAAGCCTACTTGTGACAATAAGCGATTTTCATTTCATTTTCATTTTCATTTTCGAAAGGATATTAGCAAGCAAGATTAAGGAACCCCCAAATATGTTTCACCAGCATATAAAGAGCAAAAGGATAGTGAAGGGAAAAGTTGGACCTATCAGAGATGAAGAAGGGAACTTGTGCGAAGATGCAGAGGATGTGGGAAGAGTTTTAAAGAAATATTTTGCCTCGGTATTCACAAAGTAAAGGGATGATGGGGATATAGTAATCAAAGAGAAGTGTGAAATATTGGATAAAATAATAATAATGAGAGAGGAAGTGTGAGATGTGTTCGAATTTTTGAAAGTGGATAATTCGCCATGGCCAGATGGATTGTTTCCTAAGATGTTGAAGGTCAGGGAGGAAATTGCAAATGCTCTGTGGATTAATTTCCAATCTTCATTGGACACAGAGGAGATGCCGAAGGACTGGAGGAATTCAAATGTGGTTCCATTGTTTAAGAAGGGCATGAAGGGAATGCCAAACAATTACAGGTCAGTTAGTCTTACTTCGGTGGTGGGCAAATTGTTAGAATCAATCCTGAGAGATTGAATAAACTGTCGCTTAGAAAGGCACAGACTAGTTGGGAATAGTCTTCATGGCTTTGTTAAGGGAAGGTCATGCCTTACAAATTTGATTGAATGCGTTGAGGAGTGTCAAGGAGGATTGATGAGGGTAGTGTTGTGGATGTTGTCTACATGGACTTTGCTAAGGCAGTTGGCAAGGTCGCACATAGAAGACTGGTCAAAAAAGTAAAAAGTCATGGGATACAGGGTAATGTGGTGAATTGGAACCAAAGTTGGTTTAGTAACAAGAAACAAACGGTAATGGTTGATGGCTGTCCTTGCAAATGGAAAGCTGTTTCAAGCGGTGTTCTGCAAGGCTCGGTGTTGGGACCACTGTTGTTTATTTTATATATTAATGATTTGGACTTAAAAGTGGGAGCACGATTTGGAAATTTGCAGATGGCACAAAAATTAGCCGTGTAGTGGATAGTGTGGAGGATAACTAAGCTCCAAAATGATATAGATGTGTTGGTGGAGTGGGAGGAAAGTGACAGATGCAAAGAACAAAGAACAATATAGCACAGGAACAGGCTCTTTGGCCCTCCAAGCCTGTACCGGTCATGATACCAACCCTGGCCAAAACCCTCAGCACTAAAAAACAAAGAAGAATACAGCACAGGAACGATGCACTTCAACTCTGATAAGTGTGACGTAATGCATTTCGGGAGGTCAAACAGTAAATGGGAAAAAACAATAAATGGGACTACGCTGACAGGGGTAGATAAAGTGAGAGATCTTGACGTGCAAGTGCACAGGTCTCTAAAGGTAGCAGTACAGGTGGAAAGAAGGCATATGGAATGCTCTCCTTCATTGGGAGAGGTATTGAATACAAAAGTAGAGATATAATGATGGAACTGTATAAAACACTGGTGAGGCCACAACTGGAGCATTGTGATGCAATTCTGGTCACCACATTACAGGAAGGATGCAATTTCTCTGGAGTGAGTGCAGAGAAGATTTGCTAGATTTGCAGGAGAATTATAGCTATGAGGGGAGATTTGAGAAGTTGGGGCTGTTTTCCTTGGGTTAGAGAAGGCTGAGGGATGATATGATTGAGGTATACAAAATTGTGAGGGCCAGAGATGGAGTAGACAGGCAGAACCTGTTTACCTTGGCAGAGAGCTCAAAAATCAGCGGCAGAAGGATTAGAGGGGACATGAGGGAAAACCTTTTTGCACAGAGGGTGGTGGTTGTCCGGTATTCGCTGCTTGAGTTGGTGGTGGAGGCAGAGACCCTAAACTCTTTTTAAAAGTATCTGGATTTGCATCTTAAGTACTGTGAGCTGCAGTGCTATGGGCAAGAAGATGAGATTAGAAAGGGTGTCTTTGGGTCGACATGGAAAAGATGGGCAGAAAGGCCCCCTTCTGTGCTGTCTCATTACCTATAGTTTTATTGTATCGATCATGTGGCCCATCATGGCCACGATTTAATGTAATCATGTTTGATCTTTGGTTTCAGTGTCACTTTTCTGCCCATTCTCCATGTCACTGAGAGATGAAAGACCTGTCAGTCGCAGCCTTAAATATATTCAACAATGGAACGTCCAAAACCTTCTGAGAAGAGAACTATAATGTTCACAACCAACTGTGAGAAAATGTTTATCTTTGTTTCCGTCCTAAATGATCCTGAGAGTGTGCCCCATGTTCTAGATTCCCAGCCAGGTGAAACAATCTCTTAGTTTCTCTCCTGTCAGGCCACTTCTGAATCTTGTACGTTTCAATGAAATCACCTTCATTCCTCTAAACCCCAGAAAATATGAACCCAATTTACTCAGCCTCGGCAGAACAATGGGCGCAATTCTCCCATCGGGAGTCTAAGTGCCGACGCCAGAGTGAAATCCGCTCCCAGCCCCCTATTCTCCCGCCCTTGGGGGGCTAGGAGCGGTGTCGCCCCGGCGTGCGTAAAAGGGCAGCACGTAAATGACGCGGCTGGTGGCGCATAAATGACATCACCCGCGCATGCGCGGTTGCCGTCCTCCCCGAGGCCGCCCCGCAAGAAGATGTCGGATGGATCTTGCGGAGCGGCGGAGGAAAGGAGGTCCTCCTTCAGAGAGGCCAGCCCGCTGATCGGTGGGCACCAGATCGCGGGCCAGACCATTTGAGGACCCCCCCCCCCGGTGCGGGAACATCTTCATAGAATTTACAGTGCAGAAGGGGGCCATTCGGCCCATCGAGTCTGCACCAGCTCTTGGAAAGAGCACCCTACCCAAGCCCACAACCCCACCCTATCCCCATAACCCAATTACCCCACCCAACACTAAAGGCAATTTTGGACACTAAGAACAATTTAGCATGGCCAATCCACCTAACCTGCACATCTTTGGACAGTGGGAGGAAACCGGAGCAGCCGGAGGAAACACACGCACACACGGGGAGAACATGCAGACTCCGCACAGACAGTGACCCAAGCCGGGTATCGAACCTGGGACCTTGGAGCGGAGAAGCAATTGTGCTAACCACTATGCTACCGTGCTTCCCCAAAATCTTACTCACAGATTTTTTAGCAGAAGCCTTTAGCTTCACATCAGCCTATTCTTAGAGACATTTATCAAATTATGGTCTCTGCTTCACATCAGTATTTTTGTTTTGCAAAGAGAGAGAGTTATCAGATTCTCGATTCTGCTTTCACAGCCCTTTCTGGAGAGAGATCTCACAGTGGCCTTTTGGTGAGAATTAACTAGATATCCCTGGAGTGAGTTGATTTGATTCCTCCATCCAGCCTGCAGACTCGAAAGTGAAACTACAGTGGAACCTCGTGACTCTGAGAAACATTTCACTGAGATAATACCCAATCACCACCTGTTAGCGGGCAGGGCACAGCCTCCTGGGTCCATTCATTGTCACCAGCCAAATCAATCAAATCAAGTCATCACTGATCTCTCCTGCTGCTGCAATGCCTGAAAGTCACTGGTCCATTAATCATCCATGGATCAAAATGGGAGTAGAAAAAATAAAAGAAAGGGAAAGTAAGGGAAGAAACAGGAAACAAACAGGAGGGACCCTTACATTTGGCTGTCATCAGCTCTTCGCTCCAATATTCTCTCCAACCTCGACATTCCACAGTCCATCCCTCAGCTGGTTGCACTCATGGCTACACCACAAATGTTTTTTGTTACAGCTTTTGTACATTACCCTACTTCTCTGATCAAGGGACAATCTTCTCATCGCAGGAACCAAATCTACACAAATCTTCGCTGAGCTGCCTTTCTGGTGGGTATATCCTTCCTTCAATCACATTTGATGGATAACCCCTTGGACGAGGGTGTGGGAGTAACCAAGGCTTGCGGAAAGTCACATTCATGAGGCAAAACAGGTGAGAGAAAGGGAAGCTGAGAACCAGCCAAGTAGCAATCAGGGGCGGAATTCTCCGACCCCCCTCTGGGTCGGAGAAACGGCAGCGGGCCATGCGAATCGCGCCAGGCCGCCCCGATGCTGGGACGCGATTCTCCACAGAGCGGAAAATTGCCGCCACTGGGGCCGGCGTGGTCGGTGCAGCGCCGGTCGAGGTATGCGCCGACTCTCCGCCCTGGACCGGCATGGGCCGGCGCGCCGATTCTCCAGTCCGGATGGGCCGAGCGGCCATCACCAAAAAGCTGAGTCCCGCCGGCGCCGTTCTAACATCCTCTGAGCCGGTGGGACCTCGGCGTTGAAGGGGCCAGGGGCGGCCTGTGAGGGGGGGGGGGAAGGGTGGTCCAATCCCGGGGGGGCCTCCGTAGTGGCCTGGCCCGTGGTCATGGCTCACCGATTAGTGGGCTGGCCTCTCTGTCGGGGGGCCTCCTTTCTTCCGCGCCGGTTCCTGTAGCCCTGCGCCAATTGGCATTGGGGCCGGTGCAGGGAAGAAGGCTACTGCGCATGCGCTAGTTGGTTCCTGCCCAGCTGCGCTTGCGCAGACGCCGCGGCGCCGGGTTTACGCCGGGATCGGCTGCTGGAGCGGCGTGGGCCGCTGAAGAGCCGTACTACCCCACTGTTGCCCGGAGAATCGGGTCTCGGAACGGGCGCCAACGCCGGAGAAAAACACTCCTGTTTTTACGCCAGCGTCGGCACTTAGCCGTCCGATGGGAGAATTGCGCCCAAGGTCTTTCATGTTATGAGTTAAGAAATATTGGGCGTCATTCTCCGACCCCCCGCCGGGTCGGAGAATCGCCGGGGGCTGCCGTGAATCCCGCCCACGCCGGTTGCCGAAGTCTCCGGTACCGGATATTCGGCGGGGGCGGGAATCGGGCCGCGCCGGTTGGCGGCCCCCCCGCTCGATTCTCTGGCCCGGATGGGCCGAAGTCCCGCCGATAAATTGCCTGTCCCGCCGGCGTAAATTAAAGTACCTTTTTACCGGTGGGACAAGGCGGCGTAGGCGGGCTCCGGGGTCCTGGGGGGGGGGGGCGGGGCGATCTGACCCCGGGGGGTGCCCCCACGGTGGCCTGGCCCGCGATCGGGGCCCACCGATCCGCGACGGGCCTGTGCCGTGGGGGCACTCTTTCCCTTCCGCCTCCGCAACGGTCTCCACCATGGCGGAGGCGGAAGAGACTCTCTCCACTGCGCATGCGCGGGAAACTGTCAGTGGCCGCTGTCGCACCCGCGCATGAGCCGCCCCAACATGTCATTTCCGTGCCAGCTGGCGGGGCAACAAAAGCCGTTTCCGCCAGCTGGTGGGGCGGAAATCCCTCCGGCGCCGGCCTAGCCCCTCAATGTTGGGGCTCGGCCCCCAAAGATGTGGAGCATTCCGCACCTTTGGGGCGGCGCGATGCCCGTCTGATTGGCGCCGTTTTGGGCGCCAGTCGGCGGACATCGCGCCGTTTGGGGAGAATTTTGCCCAATGTATTTTCCTCGGATATCACGTACTTTGCTAGAATAACCTGATTATTAGCCGCATAACTTACAAGTACAATCTCGTTGGAAAAGAATGCATGCATTCTTTAAAATACAAAGCCTAATTTGTTTTGACTGAAAATCACACCGACTATAAGTGAAAATCTGATTTCTGTCATGCTGTTTTTAATAAATTATTGAGAAATAATTCCTATTAATCAAAACATCGATTTAAAAAATTGAAGATGCATCTGCATAAACTAAAAATGGAAAATGCATTGATAGGCATTGATAACTTTATATATCGCCTTTAATGAAATATCCTGTATTAAAGGAAGGATTGGCAACCACCAGTCAGTGTGTACAAAGAATTATAACAGTTTACTTACAAACTTATTTACACAGAATTTTTCACAATGTTATTACTATGAGACCTAGGATCTACTCTGGCTGCAAAGGCCCGGGCTCTGCACCAAGATCCCTGCGCTCCCATTGGGTGTTTGCGTCACATAGCCCTCCTAATGTACACCCCTTGGCCACCTACTACACAGACCAAATCAACTTCACAGGAAAATTATAAAACAAAGTCTGACACTGAGCCACATAAGGAGATATTCAGTCAGATCTCCAAAAGCTTGGTCAAAGAGGTAGGTTTTAAGGAGGAAAGTGAGATGGAGAGGCGAAGAAACAGAGGAAGGGAATCCCAGCATTCTGTGCCTCGGCAACTGAAAGAGCAGCAGCCAATGGTGGAACAATTATGACTGGGAAAGCAGAAGAGGCCAGAATTAGATGAATGCAGATATCTCAAAGGGTTGTGTGTTCAGTGGACATCACAAAAATAGAAAGCAGGAACGCCGTGAAGGGATTCGAAAACAAAGATGAAAACTCCAAAATAAAGACATTGTTTGACTGAAGACCAATGTCTTGATATTTTCCAAAGCCTGTGGTGCCCAGAAATGTGCATAATGCTCCAGTCAAGGCCTTATCAGTGTTTCACAAGGATTTGAATAATTTTGTCCTTTTGCATTCTGTGCCTTTATTTATAAAACCAAGGTTTTTCTCATCGCCTTCTCCACTTATCCTGCCATTTTCAGAGATTTGTGTATGCCAGCGCCGAGATCCCAGATCCTCCTCTAAGATTGTATCTTCTTTTTGTGGTGGTATGCCTGTGAATAATATTGTATATTGTTAGTCGTGCAACCTCCAAACAGCGGGTGGTGCTAGACATCAGTCATGTGACATCCAAATATCGCCAGTTGGTAGTAAGGCATACAACAGGACAGTCGCAGATCGGATAGTTCCAGGAGAATCCATGAAACTCAAATAGTAACTTAGTCTGTATAGCATTCTGTACGTTACCTCTCCATGTGTTAATCAATAAATCATCATTCTAGTTAAGTCACTAGCAGTTCTGTATGAATCATTGCAAAGACAAGGTCACGGAACACCACACTTTTTTATTTTGCCTCATCTCATTCTTCTGCACAGAACTTGTGTCTACAATAAATGTAAGCTGCCATCAGGTTGTCGTGTTGACCTGTCTGTCTATGTCACCCTGTAGACTACTGCTGCCTTCAATGTTTAGCACATTTCCAAGCTCTTTATCACGTGAGCACTTCAAAATTATATCTCCTATACCTCAATCCAGATTGTTAGAATATATCAGAAAGATTTGTTCCTAATACCAACCCTTAGAGAATACTGCTCTGATAAATTGTTGCTCACTGCAGCTGACTTCTGCATGTCAGTGAATATTGTATTAATGTTGCCATCGCCTTTTTAATCCAACACGCTTCAACTTCTTGGGAAGCAATTTTCCTTTCCTTTTCAAACCATTCTTGATTTCATGTTTAGCCGATGCAAGCTGCAATCACACCATCATAGGGCAGGGTGGTAGTGAACACAATAGTGCAATGCAAAAATGACATTTTCCAAATTTATTAGGAGAAAAAGGTTACACATGTAAGGCGCCCCTTCAAAATCTGATAGGGATAATATTACAAATAAGGAATAGTTATGAGGAATAAGGAAATGAAAATAACTTCCGTAGAGGCACAGGGTGCTTTACATGATATTTCGGGAAAACTAATAATAAATCAAGGACTAGAACTCACTAATGCGGAAACTGACTAATGAGAAGGTGGTGACATAGTGCAGTGTTTTTTAAACTTTTTTCCAGGGACCCATTTTTACCAACCGGCCAACCTTCGTGAACCATGCCGGCCGACTTTCGCGACCCACAGCGGCTGACCTTTGCGACCCATGGCGGCTGACCTTCGCGACCCACGCCGGACGACATTCGCAAACCACCATTTTCTCTGATCTTTAATGCGAGAGGTGAGCCTGCTTGGTCCTCATTTATTTGTTCGGTGCTGACAAAATGGAGGATTCGCAATTGCACCCAAAACACGTGACATCAGCGTTTGGGGCACGTGACTTGCTCCCTGCCTTGCTTCAGGCAGGAAGATTGCATTGAATGTTTTATAAAATCTTCTCCTGGCTCAGCGCGCTGATATCAGGAGGAGGTAGTGTTTCACGCTGGGCTTCACGCATGCGCACTGATGAGCGGGCATGCATGAGCAGTGCACCCGCATTTTTTTTTGCTGGTCGCGGCTGTCATTTCTAAAGCCGCCAGCAGCCAGCGTTTTTAAAATCCGGCTGCCGCGGCTGTTGCGCGTGAATTCCCATGATCGGGAACACCGTTAGATGATCATTGCCGTCTGTGACTGTGTATCAGTAAAATTTAACATTAACCTTATGAGCTGGACATAGAATCGAGTAATTAGTCCAGATAACCCAGGCGCAATCAAGGCCAAGGTGTAGCCATTGTTGCTCGTAATAAACTTCATGTAATTAAGTTCAACCAACACACTCATCATTCTCAGTTTCTGGCTTATCATAGAGACAGATCCCTTCAGGTCTACATCGAGACCCTCAACATAAATGGAGGCAACAGAGCACAAGAGACCACGATCGTGAGCTGTCAAGAATCAAGCAAAATTATAGACCTTGAAACTTTGACAGTGGAGGAAGCACCTGCAAAGGAAAGGCTTCAGAGAAGATAGGTTTAAAAAGTCAATGAGGGCAACTTGAACTTGAGGCACTGGTTTAAAACATGTAAAATTGACTTAAATGCTCACAATAGTCAGGGGAGGGATTGAATGTGTGACTGAGCTGATTACCCACTGACGTAGGGTAGTGTAGGATATTTGGCGATTAATTCTATTGATTAAACAAAATTAATCTGACCATAAGGCATAGGAGCAAAATTAGGCCACTCGGCCCATCACGTCTGCTCCGCCATTCAATCATGGCTGGTAACTATTGCGCTGCATTCACCTGACTGCGGATTAAAGTGCTTATTGATTCAACCCCAACCTTATCTCATCTAGTGTTAACTTGCATTACCGTTGGGTTAATTGAAAATATACTGGTTCAAAAGGCACAGATATCAAATTATTACACCCCCAGGTCCTACATTATAGTGTGACAACACCCTAGGTTGGGGTGCGACCAATTCCAGCCCCACTTCACCCGGAGTCATAAAGCAAGTGAATTAACCAATAATTCTGAGAAAAGTACCCAAGCCTTTGGCCCTTGGCTGCCCAATAATTAAAGTCATCAGGTTTGTAAATGCAAACACAATTACTTTTTATTAACAACAAAAAATGTAATGCAATGTGCAGCAAATACAACTGGGTAACTATTATCTAATTCCAATCCTACAGTTTAACTTGGTGGGTGACCACTCAAAGCTGGAGGTACAATTAGAGGTTGAATTGTGTCCACTTGCCACTTATTGGCCCCTGATGTCTGGCGACTGCTCGCAACGCAGTGTGAGGTTGGGATCCACATTTGACCCCGACGTCAGGATCCGAACCCAAAAAACAAAACCCTGCTCGTGGAATCAAAATAAAAGAAAACTTCCTGACCTTGATCCTGTAACGTGTCAGACGTGACATTGTGTGTCCTACGCCGATCTTTCAGAAGGTGGTGCAGGGGACACCTTAGTGCGATGAGGACTGGTTATAAATTAACGGGTGATTTATTTTTTCATGTAACATGAATAAATGGAGCAAGAAGTGCAAGAAGTTTCAAATTATTTTGTAACGTTTCTGCATGCTATAGCAAATAACAAAGCATACCACGCTGCCTGAGTCAGAAGACTCAATACAACTTTGCTGATCAGGAATTGTTCTGAACATAGTTTGCATTAAATTAGGGAGAGTACACTTACCCCCGGTATACATCTCCTTTCCCATATCTACCAGACTGTTCCGAATTATGTGTTTTCTTTCCCTCTTGATTGAGTTGGGTAAGACAACAAAGACTTGACCTCCATTTCTCTCCTGTTGTGCTCAAGTGAATGAGGCATTGCAAAAGCTCCTGTCTGAATGTTTTTAATGAGTCTCCAATGTCTTAAGCAATCTGGATAGATGCTTTCCTGCGCGTTGCGAATGTAACCTCTGGTGAGCTGAATTGAACTTAATCAAGTCCTTTTGCTGTGATTTGCTCTGAGATACCTCTGTGGTAAAATGGTCAACATTCCCGAAAAGTGAGAGTTGGTCTTGGACCTTCACCCAGGTTTTCATGTATAATATAATAACCATGTACCCCAATGGTGCAGAAGGGACAACAAATTACATGTTATACAGACTGTCATCAGGGAACAGAAAAGATTGGCACTGGGTTTATGGAGTACACGCACAGGTCAGCGGATTGAAGAAAAGTAATAGGGAAATGTAAAATAATCGTAAAAATGAAATAGCTGGATTCTAACTGAAGAGAATGACATTCTTTGATTACTGTACTGGATCATGCTGTTACTATGATACCCTTTCTCTCCAGGCACTTGAGATAAATTGATACATCTATACTTTCAGACACGTCTTGTTTCTCTTATGTGTGTCTAACTCTGTAATGACATTCACAAGGATCTAGTTTATTTCTATCTGTGGAATATAGAACAAGTGTCACTGAAGAACTTAGAACTTTCGGCTACTGAGAAATGTCTACTTTCTAAATTGGCCAGCTCTGCAATCCATCCATGGAACCACATTGATCTTTTCTGTTCCCCTCATTCGCTTACTCTTCATTGTACCTTGTCGTAAGTTATAAAATTATATTTAACCTTTTCTCAGATTGTGTAGTTTAAGGAAAGCTTCCAATCGTTAATTTACGTCTTTGACAAATGTAAAGAAAATTGATTAAAATTACTCCCATCAGCTGCAAAGCTCAAAGAGAAATCAGTCGTTCACTGTTTTGTGAGCCAGTAGGTAAAATGGGCATTAATTGCATCTCATTTGCTGGCGCCTCTCAGCACTCTAAACTCAAAGTGACTGCAGCCATTTGTCCATCAACGGGCAGGCAATTTAGTGATACATGAAGTGAAAGCATTACTCACATAAAAGTGAATTTAGTTTACTTAGAAACCTTTACCCTTTGCATTGAAAAAAATAGTTCGATTCTGCTACATTAGCTTAAAGTACTGATCTCTTTTTCTATTATGTTAATGCCACTCCTCAATTGAGTGGCCCACCAGGCCCAGCCTCCAGTTGCAAGGGGTTACAGATGAGTTCATTGAAGTTGTAAATGCTATAGCCATAGAAAGTTCCTGTAATCTCATACAATACCGTCTCTGGTAAATCTATTGTAATTTTATTATGTACGATCTTAATGTACTCTAATGGGTGTGAAAGCCCACATAAGTCAACCACTGGACTGCCATTGATAATGGTCGGAAATAGGATCAGTGAACTGTGATTTTTTTATTCGTTCATGGGATGTGGGTGTCGCCACCTGGGCCAACATTTATTGTCCAGCCTCGCTGCCATTGAACTAGAGTGGCTTGCTAGGCCATTTCAGAGGGTACTTCAGATTCAACCACATTGCAGGGGATTAGGAGTCACATTTAGGCCAGACCAGATAAGGATGGCAGATTTGCTTCCCTGAAGATCATTAGTGAACTAGGTGGGTTTTTGCGACAACCGACAATGGTCATCATTAGACTTTAAAATTCCATGGACTGGATTCTCCGTGGGTGGGATTCCACATTTCACCGGCAGCGCACTCACGCCCACAGATTTCCCGACGGCGTGAGGTTGCCCACGATGGGAAACCCCATTGGCCGGCTGCCAGGACGGAGAATCCTGCGGGGTGCACCGCAGCAAAAAAAAGGTGCGGCAGGTTGGAGGATGCCACTCCATATTTTTGTTGAATTCATATTACACCATCCGCAAGGGTGGGATTCAAACCCAGGCCTCCAGAGCATTACCCTCGGTCTCTGCATTACTAGGCCAATGATAATAGGGAGACACAGTGGGACAGTGGTTCGCACTGGATCTTCCTGTCCAGCTGATGTCTACGATGTTTTGTGTGGCTCACCCATTCCACCACTGGGGAACTCACGGAAGATCCCGCTGGCGAGAAAGAGAATCCCACCCAATGTATTTGACATACAACCTCTCGAATGAGGGATGCAGGCCCTAATGCAGGAAGTGAACAGGTAGTTTTGAACTAGCTACTATGCGCAAGCAGATTGCCCAGGTACGCTTAAAGGGGGAACTGGCTGGATGTTTGACAATGAAGGTGATTGGCGTATGAAAATAAATGGTATGTTTTTCAACCTTTGGGATACAAAGGATCACATGGATGGTTTCTACCTGAATTGTACATTCCTGAGATCATATCTGGATAGAAGCTGCAATTGCCATCTCAAGAAAAAAATTGAACATTATCTGTGGTATCAAATGATGCATGCCAGGAAAGCCATGGCAGTAATCTGAGTCTATCTGATAGTTTGTGGCTTCTGAACCTTGCAACATTCTTGTAATTCAGGCATCCTATACTTTAGAGCTAATTAGTTGATAATAATTATATTTTGACCATGCTTCCCTGATGGTAATCTCTGCTAGTTTGTCCAAACCTTGCTCTTTTTCTCCCCTTCAAAAAATTTGAGGTATAGCACATTTAAAGTTGTGTAACTATAATATATGCTCATTGTCCCTTTGACAAAGTCATGCTCATATTTGGCCTCATAAGGGGGCAGCACAGTGGCACAGTGGTTAGCAATGTTGCCTCATGGCGCCGAGGTCCCAGGTTCAATCCCAGCCCTGGGTTCCTGTCTGTGTGGAGTTTGCACATTCTCCCTGTGTTTGCGTGAGTTTCGTCCCCACGACCCAAAGATGTGCAGATAGGGGGATTGGCCACGCTAAATTGCCCCTGAATTGGAATAACCAATATCCAGCCTGCACTACAATGCCAACATTGAAAAGAAAGAGGTGAGGAAGTGGTAATTGACTGATAGCAAGTTTTGGATTTCAAATCTTGTAGATTGAGAGAGGAAGAAATGACTGAGGGGGTGAGAGGAATTTCAGAGCCTTGAGAACTGAGGGAATAGGTTACAGTGTCAGGAAGCAGCGGTAGCAATATGTTTGTATTGCTGGACGTTAGAAATAAGATATAAATTTAAGTGAGTTTAGCTTAGTGTTTCTGTGTAAGAAAGGATACAATTCTAGTGTTTGCATGTATGCGGGATTTTCGTTTCATTTTACACTGTCTCTATTGTGCTTCAAGAATTTATGGCTTAAAAAGTAAACAAGAGCCTGGAGGAGGATTGAGCTGTTGCTTAGCAACGAGGGGCCACTTTTTAGGTTGGGAAGGATTTTGAGTTTAGATTTAAATTGAACCCATTGCAGTTGGAGCTCGGGTGCTATAGAGAACGGTTCTCTCAGATTAGCCAGCAGAAGCAGGTAAATGAAACTGTAGGATAGTGAGTTCTAGAAGTCAGGAAATCAAAAGAGGAATTCCAGGAAGTTTGAAATCGAAGCAACAAAGGGGAACTGGAATTGGAGCAGGGTACTGTTCATTGAAGTGAAAGACAGAGCTGAAAAGTGCAGGCCTGGTGAAGTTGGCAAAGAGAAACCACAGATATTTTAAATAATCCTAAAAGTTGGAGATATTTTAAGACAGCCTGTGAAGGAATAGCTGAAGCAATTGTTAAGCAATTGGTGGCTGGATCCCTGAGAGACTGTGTGAAAAACTTGAATGCACGTGTCCATTCAAACAAAGGATTGCAGAAAGGAGTATATATAAATTATTTGGAGGAAAATGTAACTGCTCTGATTAGTACGTTTGCAGACTGTCATGATATTCAGATAAACATCATGGTGCAAACATACATACACACTGATGGACAGATCAACGGACCAATCAATACACACACAACATCACAGCCAAGAGCATACACACTATAAAACGGGGAACACGACACTTCCCGTTCATTCCAGCAGGAGACAGCTCAGGGCACAGAGCTCACAGCAAGCCACTCAGACACTCACCATGTGCTGAGTGCTTCTCCAAGATAGTGTTAGGGCTAGGTCCACAGGTTAGAGGGTAATGAATGAACCACAGTAACCAGTTTACAGATGTTGTTATTGTTAGTAATAAAACTGAGTTGTACCATCCGCAACCGTGTTGGTTCGTCTGTGTAGCAGAACACCCAACATGACACAGACGACACAAAGGTTGGTGGAATTGCGGATAGCGATGAGGACTGTCAGAGGATACAGCAGGATTTAGACTGTTTGGAGACTTGGGCGGAGAGATGGCAGATGGAGTTTAATCTGGACAAATGTGAGGTAATGCATTTTGGAAGGTCTAATGCAGGTAGGGAATATACAGTGAATGGTAGAACCCTCAAGAGTATTGACAGTCAGAGAGATCTAGGTGTACAGGTCCACAGGTCACTGAAAGGGACACTACACCCTGTATGCTTCATCCGGTGCCAGTGCTTATGTAGTTACATTGTATATGTTGTGTTGCCCTATTATGTATTTTCTTTTATTCCCTTTTCTTCTCATGTACTTAATGATCTGTTGAGCTGCTCGCAGAAAAATAATTTTCACTGTACCTCGGTACACGTGACAATAAACAAATCCAATCCAATCCAATCCAACACAGGTGGAGAAGGTAGTCAAGAGGGCATACAGCATGCTTGCCTTCATTGGCCAGGGCATTGAGTATAAGAATTGGCAAGTCATGGTGCAGCTGTATAGAACCTTAGTGAGGCTACACTTGGAGTATAGTGTTCAATTCTGGTCGCCACACTACAGGAAGGATGTGGAGGCATTAGAGAGGGTGCAGAAGAGATTGACCAGGATGTTGCCTGGTATGGAGGGCATTATCTATGAGGAGCGTTTGTTCTCACTGGAACGACGGAGGTTGAGGGGCGACCTGATAGAGCTCGACAAAATTATGAGGGGCATAGACAGAGTGGATAGTCAGAGGCTTTTCCCCAGGGTAGAGGGGTCAGTTACTCAGGGGCATAGGTTTAAGGTGCGGGGTGCAAGGTTTAGAGTAGATGTATGAGGCACGTTTTTCACACAGAGGGTAGTGGGTGCCTGGAACTCGCTGCCGGAGGAGGTGGTGGAAGCAGGGACGATAGTGACATTTAAGGGGCATCTTGACAAATACATGAAGAGGATGGGAATAGAGGGATACAGACCCGGAAGTGTAGAAGATTGTAGTTTAGTCGGGCAGCATGGTCGGCACAGGCTTGGAGGGCCGAAGGGCCTGTTCCTGTACTGTACTGTTCTTTGTTCTTTGTTTTGTTTGAGACCTGGAAATCTTGGAGGCAGATCCTTGCTGAAAACAGCTGAGGGAGAGCATTTTTTGTAAGAAGATTCTAAAAGCTTATGTTCTGATAGTGGAGTTTGGAAACCCTCATGTGACAATCATCTGGGAGGAATTTGAGAAGAAATCGACAGAAGCATGATTGGATAGCATCTACCACTTAGTTTCAGACTGGAGTGTTGTCTGGCGATAGTTAGCCTGTTGGGTTACTGGAACTGTGTGTTTAATGAGAATATCATTGCATAATATGTATTTTGTAACCTGTATCATTCTTAAAAATCAGTGTACATTTGTGACGATGAGTGTGAGTGAAGGAGTAAAAAGGTAAAGTCGCCATAGTCCCAGATGAACACAGGCTGTTGACTGGCGGTGGTTTAACCTAAGGATCACCACAGCTCAGTCAAGGGGCAATGTTGAGAAGGCAGGCCTTCATGAATAATAGTCATGTATTATTCATGTATTATAGTTCAACTTTTCATCTTTTATAAATGTTTTTTTTCCTGTTGTTGAAAGCTAATTGGCAGTTCTGTGGCTCGTTCTCCATGTTTTTTAAAATAGGTAAAAGTTATGTGACTGGATTCTCCATTTTAGCGGCTAAGCGCCAGCTGAAACGGAGAATGTGCGGGCGTTTTATGATGCCACAATCTGCACCGAAACCTCACCGATTCCGGGACTGATGAGAGGTTAGCTGCGGTGCCAGGTGAAACCCCTGTCTCCCGCGCCAATAACAGCCGTGTCATGATATGCAAACACACATATAATGATATACAGGCAGTCACAGACAAGCAGCTAATGGACACAGAGAACAGGACATGACCAATAAGCAGGCAGGACACTCAGGGGTGGGATCTGACTATAAAAGACACGAGGCACTCACACTCCGCCTCTTTCCACTGATGAACATCTAGAGAGTCAGTCAAGGGTGTTGTTACAATCTCACACATCCACTGTGTGGCTAAGAGCTAGTCTGGTTCGGTCAGACAAGAGTAACCACACTTAAGTTAGCAGAGAGTCGAACTCACAGAGAACTGTGCTAACTGTGCTGTTAGTTCAATAAACCTGATTGAACTAACTTCAAGATCTGGAGTATCTTCTTGATCTAAGCTGCATCCAGTTCCAGCCAGTGTTATACCAGTGTACCTAACACGACATGATACCAGGAGACTACTAATTTAAGGTGGCTGACCTCAGTCCGTCCCGTGACGACCAGCAAATGTATCCCGGCACCATGGAGAAGATTCAGGCTCCTCACCAGCAACACGACAAGCCGGAGAATGACCGGGACCCTGGCCGCGCATGGGCACAGTGACGTACAACATGGCGCCGGCCGTGTGCGGACCCAACCCGGCAAATGCGACCCACCGGCCACCCCCTGGCCACCTCCCACCAGTCCTACCAGCCCTCACGGAAGCCCCCCCTGGCCAGCGGCACGGATCCAGGCCGGGTTTGGTGGCACTGGACACATTCCGCAGCCGCCACGCCGGGTCCCCAACCGCTCAGACCACACGTCAACCGCGTGGTCGGGAACCCGGCCCATCGGGGCCAGAGCATCGAGAGAGGACCTTCCGGTGACGCGGCAACACCGTTTCAATGGCGTGTGGTGTGCGACACGATGACGCCATTTTGGAGGGGGGGAAGAGACTTGAAAACCGCCGGCAAACCGCCGTCGCCCCCGATTTGGGCGTCGGAAGGGATTCTCCGCCCGGTTGCTAATTACGATATTGGCATCGGGCAGTGGAGAATCCTGCCCATGGCGTTCTGAGCGCAATAGTAACACTAACTGGAATTGTAACAAGAGGAAATGTCTGCAAAGGGTGTTAACGTCAACTCTCGATGAATGTGACGAGGACACTGAGCATCAGAAAAGCAAATGCTGGCATTTTGGAGAATGGGCAAATCCCTAAAGTAAAAAGAATATAAAAGAAAGAAATACAAATAAAATATCGAGTGTTATGTAGAGTACTGTTGTTTGTCCACGATCCCATTAAATACTGTGTGGATCTTCATTTCATTGTTCACTAAGCATTTTATTCTGCTGGGAGGAAGTGGGAATGACAAAGGATAAGAGAATCGCAATGCACTTTAAATACAGTGCCTTTAGAATAATATTGATTTAATATTTTATGAGCTCATGGAACAGTCGTGAAGGATTTGGTTTATTAAATGGCTATCACCATGATACAAAATTTATACAGTCAGTTACCCTTCCTTTATGAGCCAACAAAGGAAAATGTCAAATTTCAAGTCTAATTATTTCCTTATAATCAATTTCTCGTCCCCAACTCTTTAAGATTTTTTTTTAATAACGTACTTAATGCAGTAATAAAAATGCAGAAAGCTAAGAATTCCAGCGCAGTTTAAATATCAATTTTTGATTTGGTTAATGGTGCCTCTGTTTAAAACTACATAGAATTGTGATCATCATCATTATGCACTCCTCCTTTGCCTTGGTGGTACTGTAATTGTCCTCAGAGGAACCAAAACCTTAATATGATAACTCTGATGAGGAGCCATTAGTTCTGTCCGTTCAAATGGCTCGGTGGCTGTGCTCCCAAGTGTGGGTTAGAGGCTGTACCTCACAGCCCCACTGAAGAACCTGAGCAAATAACCCAGCCAGACCATCCAGTGCAGTACTGTCGGATGACTGCAGTGGGGTCATTTTTCAAAGGCAATGTTAAAAGGTCTGTTTCCTCTCTCAGGTGAACACTAAGGATCTCAGGTCACTATCTGAAGGGGAGCAGGGGAGTTCTGCTCAGGGCAGGATTTTGCCTTTTGGTTTGGGACCCCAATGTCAGGGTCAATGGAGGTCATGGCCTTGCAATGTGCTGGGATCAGTCACCCAATGGGGAATTTTCCTGAATTGGTCAATTAGTGGCCAGAGGTCAGGTTTGCCATTCAATTAAGGATAGAGGGCAGCCTCTTCAAACTGGAAGGCCAATCGGAGACCCACCAGTGCGGAAGAAGAAGCAGGTTGTGGTTCAAGTAAGAGAGAGGGAGAGAGCATCCCAGTGCACGTTAAAGGTTTGGAGGGGAAACACATTTTCTTTGTTCGTTTGGAATGGGAATATGAATAGAGGGTTACGGACCCTGGAAGTGCAGAAGATTTTAGTTTGGACAGGCAGCATGGTCGGCGCAGGCTTGGAGGGCCGAAGTGCCTGTTCCTGTGCTGTACTTTTCTTTGTTCTTTGTACATGTAGATAACCAAGCAGATGCAGAGGGCCTAAAAGAATGCCTGGAGTACACCATGCCCCCTCCACCCCGCCCGCAAACCCCCCATGGCGTTACCACCTCCAGGAAGCTTGCCTAGGTCCTATTACCTCAGGCATGCAGACTGACTGGAGAAATCCAGTCTGCTTCTAATGATAGGCCATTAGCTCAAAAGAACTGGCCACCAATCACTCGCCAGCACGCAGCCTTTCCAATGCCGATCTAGGTTGGGATGTTGAAGGTACACTGGCCAGATTGTGAATCTTTGCACTCACCCAGGTCGCTGATCACCCCATATTGTGGGGGCGGGGGTGATTCCTGCCCTGATACTCACCTGGAAACAAATTTCATTCAGCAGTCTCGACGCAGCCGACTCAGTATCAGGTGAGGACGTTGATTCTCGTAAGAGGCCACTTGCGAGATTCGCGATGCTCAAAATGTCTTATGAGATTTCATTGAGTCTCGCGAGGGGTCATGATATGGAACTTGCTCTTCCTGAGCGACATTCAGGCATGCAGGTTTCAATGAGCCATTAGGCTAATTTAAGTAGGCGTTCACTGGACTCGCCCGACGTCCGGTACGCAACGGCCACATCTGAGAAACCTCGCCAGGGAGCCATTTGTACTGGTCCACACAAACATGGACCAGGCATAATGGGGGACTCACAAACCATTACAAAACCCTGAGTGCTGGGGACAGGGCAGGGTGGCACACTGGCATTCTCCCTGGCACTAGGACACCTTGGCACTGCCATCCTGGCACTCTGGCAGTGCTTAGAAGTCTAAAAGCTTTGAACTGCATTGATTGCATTAAATGTCATGGTCCAGTGCCTTTTGCAAGCCTCTTGATTGACAGGTCCATGCAATTTCAAAAGAAGGTTTACTATTGTTTATTTATATATGGAGTCTGGTTTAGCTCAGTTGGCTGGGCTGTTGGTTCGTGATGCAGAGCAAAACCAACTGCGTGGATTCAATTCCTGTATGGCTGAGGTTACTCATGAAGGCCCCGCCCTCTCAACCTTGCCTCTTGCCTGAGGTGTGGCCATCCTCAGGTTAAATCACCACCAGTCAGTTTTCCCCCCTCAAAGGAGAATAGCAGCCTATGGTCATCTGGGACTATGGCAACTTTACCTTTACTTTAATATCCCTGGACAGGGGTCCATTAACTATCAAGTACTTCCTTGAGAAGCTGTTCTATCGACCACAGTTTTTTTGAAGAGGCTGGTATTTTTGTTCTGAAGAGAAGAGCAGGTGTGTGTGTGTGGGGGGGGGGGGGGGGCGGGGTCAGCACTGTGCAGTGCAGTTGGAGGGATAGTCATGGATGGGGGTTGGCGGGGGGGTGGGGGGGGGGGGGTTGTTGCTACACAACATGTGAGAAAGGTTATAGCTCATGGAACAAAAGTGACAAAGAACAAAGAAAAGTACAGCACAGGAACCGGCCCTTCAGCCCTCCAAGCCAGTGCCGACCATGCTGCCCGTCTAAACTAGGATCTTCTGCACTTCCTGGGTCCGTATCCCTCTATTCCCATCCGATTCATGGATTGGTCAAGATGCCCCTTAAATGTCACTATCGTACCTACGTCCACCGCCTCCTCCGGCAGTGAGTTCCAGGCACCCACTACCCTCTGTGTAAAAAACTTGCTTCGTACATCTCCTCTAAACCTTGTCCCTCACACCTTAAACCTATGCCCCCTAGTAATTGACCCCTCTACCCTGGGGAAAAGCTTCTGACTACCCATTCTGTCTATGCCCCTCATAATTTTGTAGACCTCTATCAGGTCGCCCCTCAACCTCCATCGTTCCAGTGAGAACAAACCGAGTTTATTCAACCACTCCTCATAGCTAATGCCCTCCATACCAGGCAACGTCCTACTACATCTCTTCTGCACCCTCTCTAAAGCCTCCACATCCTTCTGGTAGTGTGGCGACCAGAATTGAACACTGTACTCCAAGTGTGGCCTAACTATGGTTCTATACAGCTGCAACATGACTTGCCAATACTTATACTCAATGCCTCGGCCAATGAAGGCAAGCATGCCGTATGCCTTCTTGACAACCTTCTCCACCTGTGTTGCCCCTTTCAGTGACCTGTGGACCTGTACACCTAGATCTCTCTGACTTTCAGTACTCTTGAGGGTTCTACCATTCACTGTATATTCCCTACCTGCCTTAGGCCTTCCAAAATGCATTACCTCACATTTGTCCGGATTAAACTCCATCTGCCATCTCTCCGCCCACGTCGCCAAACAATCTAATTCCTGCTGTATCCTCTGACAGTCCTCATCGCTATCCGCAATTCCACCAACCTTTGTGTCATCTGCAAACTTACTATTCAGACCAGTTACATTTTCCTCCAAATCATTTATATATATTATGAACAGCAAAGGTCCCAGTACTGATCCCTGCGGAACACCACTAGTCACAGCCCTCCAATTAGAAAAGCACCTTTCCATTGCTACTCTCTGCCTTCTATGACCTAGCAAGTTCTGTAACCACCTTACCAGCTCACCCCGATCCCGTGTGACTTCACCTTTTGTACCAGTCTACCATGAGGGACCTTGTCAAAGGCCTTACTGAAGTCCATATAGACAACATCCACTGTCCTACCTGCATCAATCATCTTTGTGACCTCTTCGAAAAACTCTGTCAAGTTAGTGAGACACAACCGCCCCTTCACAAAGCCATGCTGCCTTCACTAATACGTCCATTTGCTTCCAAATGGGAGTAGATCCTGTCTCGAAGAATTCTCTCCAGTAATTTCCCTACCACTGACGTGAGGCTCGCTGGCCTGTAGTTCTTTGGATTATCCTTGCTACCCTTCTTAAACAAAGGAACAACATTGGCTAGTCTCCAGTCCTCCGGGACATCACCTGAAGACAGTGAGGATCGAAAGATTTCTGTCAAGGCCTCAGCAATTTCCTCTCTAGCCTCCTTCAGTATTCTGGGTAGATCCCATCCGGCCCTGGGGACTTAGCTACCTTAATATTTTTCAAGACACCCAACACCTCGTCTTTTTGGATCTCAATGTGACCCAGCCTATCTACACACCCTTCTCCAGACTCAACATCCACCAATTCCTTCTCTTTGGTGAATACTGATGCAAAATATTCATTTAGTACCTCGCCCATTTCCTCTCGCTCCAGACATAGATTCCCTTGCCTATCCTTCAGTGGGCCAACCCTTTCCCTGGCTACCCTCTTGATTTTTATGTATGTGTAAAAAGCCTTGGGATTTTCCTTAACCCTATTTGCCAATGACTTTTCGTGACCCCTTCCAGCCCTCCTGACTCCTTGCTTCAGTTCCTTTCTACTTTCCTTATATTCCACACAGACTTCGTCTGTTCCCAGCCTTCTAGCCCTGACAAATGCCTCCTTTTTCTTTTTGACGAGGCCTACAATATCTCTCGTTATCCAAGGTTCCCGAAATTTGCCAAATTTTATCCTTCTTCTGCACAGGAACATGCCGGTCAACTGACATTTGAAAGCCTCCCACATGTCAGATGTTGATTTACCCTCAAACATCCTCCCCCAATCTAGGTTCTTCAGTTCCTGCCTAATATTGTTATAATTAGCCTTCCCCCAATTTAGCACATTCACCCTAGGACCACTCTTATCCTTGTCCACCAGCACTTTAAAACTTACTGAATTGTGGTCACTGTTCCCGAAATGCTCCCCTACTGAAACTTCTACCACTTGGCCGGGCTCATTCCCCAATACCAGGTCCAGTACAGTCCCTTCCCTAGTTGGACTGTCTACATATTGTTTTAAGAAGCCTTCCTGGATGCTTCTTACAAACTCTGCCCTGTCCAGGCCCCTAGCACTAAGTGAGCCCCAGTCAATATTGAGGAAGTTGAAGTCTCCCATCACAACAACCCTGTTGTTTTTACTCTTTTCCAAAATCTGTCTACCTATCTGCTCCTCTATCTCCCGCTGGCTGTTGGGAGGCCTGTAGTAAACCCCCAACATTGTGACTGCACCCTTCTTATTCCTGATCTCTACCCATATAGCCTCGCTGCCCTCTGAGATATCCTCCTGTAGTACAGCTGTGATATTCTCACTAACCAGTAGCGCAACTCCACCACCCCTTTTACATCCCTCTCTATCCCGCCTGAAACATCTAAATCCTGGAACGTTTAGCTGCCAATCCTGTCCTTCTCTCAACCAGGTCTCTGTAATGGCAACAACATCATAGTTCCAAGTACTAATCCAAGCTCCAAGTTCATCTGCCTTACCCGTAATACTTCTTGCATTAAAACATATGCACTTCAGGCCACCAGACCCGCTGTTTTCAGCAACATCTCCCTGTCTGCTCTTCCTCAGAGCCAGACTGGCCCTATTCCCTAGCTCTCCCTCAATGCTTTCACCTTCTGACCTATTGCTCCGGTACCTACACCCTTGCCATACTAGTTTAAACCCTCCCGTGTGATACTAGCAAACCTCGCGGCCAGGATATTTATGCATCTCCAGTTTAGATGCAACCCGTCCTTCTTATACAGGTCACACGTGCCCCGGAAGAGCTCCCAGTGGTCCAGATAACGGAAACCCTCCCTCCTACACCAGCTGTTTAGCCACGTGTTTAGCTGCCCTATCTTCCTATTCCTAGTCTCACTGACACGTGGCACAAGGAGTAATCCCGAGATTACAACCCTAGAGGTCCTGTCTTTTAGCTTCCTGCCTAGCTCCCTGAACTCCTGCTGCAGGACCTCATGCCCCTTCCTGCCTATGTCGTTAGTACCAATATGTACAATGACCTCTGCCTGTTTTCCCTCCCCCTTCAGGATGCCCGCTACCCGTTTGGAGACATCCTGGACCCTGGCACCAAGGAGGCAACATACTATCCTGGAGTCTCTTTCATGTCCACAGAAGCACCTATCTGTGCCCCTGACTATAGAGTCCCCTATGACTATTGCTCTTCTGCGCTTTGACTCTCCCTGCTGAACATCAGAGCCAGCCGTGGTGCCACTGCTCTGGCTGCTGCTGTTTTCCCCTGATAGGCTATCCCCCCCGACAGTATCCAAAGGGGTATACCTGTTCGAGAGGGGGACAACCACAGGAGATTCCTGAACTGACTACCTGCCCCTTCAGGTGGTCACCGATTTCTCTGCCTGCACCTTGGGTGTGACCACATTTATATAACTGCTATCTATGATGCTTGCTGCCACCTGCATGCTCCTAAGTGCATCCAACTGCTGCTCCAACCGAACCATGCGGTCTGTGAGGAGCTCCAGTTGGGTGCACTTTCTGCAGATGAAGTCATCTGGGACACTGGATGCCTCCCAGACCTGCCACATCTCACAGTCAGAGCTCTGCACCCCTCTAATTGACATTGCTTCAATTAATTAGTAAATTAAATTTTTTTTTAAATGTTTTTTTAAGTTACTGTTAACTATATGTTTTCTACCACTAGATTTCTACTATAAATGTGAAAGCTAAATACAGTACTCTCCGATCTCTGGCTTAGACCCCTCTAAATTATAATTAAGTAATTAAGCAATGTTTAATTAGTTTAACAATGCTTAATTTTTAAATTTATTGTAGATTCCCAACCAGCCAATCAGGTCACAGCTTTACTGTGATGTCACTTCAGTCCCCCCTCCCCCCACACAATTTGAAAAGGTAATGAAAATAAAAATGAATAAAAATCACTTACCTTCCCAGGTTCTCAGATGCTCTTTGGTTCTCTCCCTTTCCTGATTACCTCACTGCACCAAATTACCAAGTTCCAAATTCCCACTCTGGATATGTCTCACTCCAGCTGTGTCTCCCTCACTTGCGCAAAGCTTCAGTAGCAACGTGCATACAAAATAGGAAGCAGAGAATAATGGTCAATTGATATTTTTCAGGCTTGAGGAAGCTTTGTAGCGGAGTTCCACAGGTGATGGTTTTGGGACTCTTGCTTTTCCTGATATATATTATTGATCTAAATCTTGGTGTTGAGGGGATAAGGTTTGCAGTGACAAAACTTGGGAGTACTGTAAACTGTGAAGAGGGCAGGGTAGAACTCCAAAAGGAAACAGATTAGTTAGTGGAGTGGGCAGATAAGGGGCAGATGAAGTTTAATCTGGAGAAGTTTGACATGATGCATTTTGGTAGGAAGAACATGGACACACACTATAAGATAAGGGGTAAAATTCTTAAGGTGGTGCAGGAGCAGAGGGACCTGGGCACATGTGCACATAGATCACTGAAGGCGGTAGGACAGGTGGTCAGAAGGGAGTCATCAAAACCTTCAGTGGGAGGGTCAGGTTGTTACTAATACAATTTCCCAAGGGTTAGGACTGGTTTCCTCTTCTAACTTTTTCCTGGGTAACTATTCTGTTGAGCGAGTCAGAACCCCTATGGCCAAACTTTTTCGGTGGTTCCCACCGGCAGGATCTCGGGGCCCCGCCAGCAGTGATCCCCTGCCATGGGATCCACAGTGGCAGAAGATATGAACAACGGGAAAACCCATTAACAGCAGAGGAGCTGGAAGATCCCACTGCTGACCAATGGTGGGCTGCCTCCGCAAAACGCGTCATGGGGTCGTAGGTGGCTATTCCCATGCAGTGCTTGCCTGGTGGATCTCTGAGGATGTTCCCCAGTGTGCAAGCTTCAGGGTACAACCCACTGAAGGAATGGACGATTTGAGCCATTGACTTCAACATCTGTGTACCATTTGATGCAATTATTATGTTTTATCATGTGAAAGGATCGCTGTAAAAATATTGAACCTGATTGTAAATCCAGACTCATGAAGTAGCAACAGTTTTGTGTCTATTTTCTTGCGTGCATGTGGGCACACACATGTGTAGATGCGTGTGTGTGCGTGTGCTTCCGCTAAAACAAATTAAATTTGGTTTACAGTCACATGTGAAAACACCAACCTAGAAAGTAAACAATTGGTCACCTAGCTGAACAGCATTTGTCAAAGTGGGTCTTGCCTATGTGCTTGGAAAATCCATCATATATACATCAGACAGTCTGATAAACTTGAGTTAGATTCTCTGTTTACTTCAACACCCAAGGACTGATTTTCAACTTAGCACCCTTGTGTAAAACTGGTCTTGCAGATGGTTAACCATTATAGGAAACACTGGGCGGGATTCTGCGGGAATCGGCGGGGCGGGCAACTCCGGCGCGAAGGAGTTGCGTGAACCACTCCGGCGTCGGGCCGCCCCGAAGGTGCGGAATCCTTCAGGGGCTAGGCCGGTGACGGAGTGGTTTGCGCCCCGCCGGCCGGTGTGGAAGGGGCATGGCGCCACGCCAACCGGCGCCGAAGGGCCACCGCCAGCCGGCGCGAGTTGGCGCAAGCGAGAGAGCGCCTGCGTGTGCTGGCGTCATCCCCGCGCATGCGCAGGGGGTTCATCTCCGCGTCGGCCATCGCGGACCGTTACACCGGCCAACGCGGAGGAATAGAGTGCCCCCACGGCACAGGCCCGCCCGCGGATCGGTGGGCCCCGATCACGGGCCAGGCCACCGTGGGGGCACCTCACAGGGCCAGATCCCCCCGCGCCCCCCCGAGGACCCACGAGGACGCCTGCGCAGCCAGGTCCCGCCGGTAAGTACCTGCTGTAATTTACGCTGGTGGGACCGGCCTAAAACGGGCGGCCATTCGGCCCATTGCGGGCCGGAGAATCTCCAGGGGGGCCGCTGCCAGCGGCTACCGACCGGCGCAGCACGATTCCCGCCCCCGCCAAATCCCCGGCGCCAGAGAATTCGGCAGCCGGCGGGGGCGGGATCCAACCCGCCCCCCGGCGATTCTCCGACCCGGCGGGGGATCGGAGAATCCTGTCCACTTTATTTCTATTTTCATTGGAATAAATTCATTCCCACAGAATTCTCAATATTTCTCTCCCTGTCATAGTTCCAAAACATTTGGTAAATGTGTCAGTTGTGACCATGTTTAGGAATCCTTTCAAATTAACAGTGAGAAAAATATTCTTGAGCATGAACTGCAACTTGAAGGGATTGCCAGGAAGGTTCACTGGAATTATTGAACAGATGGATGCTGTTCGGAGAAAACGGCAGCACTGTTAGTGGGGAAGGATGAGATAAAGTAGTTAAAGTGGGATCTCTGTAACATAACCTGCCTTGTTTCCTCATGAGTCAGAGCGAACTAAACTGCTGGCCAAATGAAAGGTTCCACCTGAGTTCCCCTTTAATGTAGAGATGGATGGAGCTCCTGCACTTGGAGCTGAACTTTTCTGGCCATTCCCACCGACGGGACCTGCTAGCCCTGGGCTCCCAGGTGGTGGAGGGTGTGAACAACAGGAAAGCCTCTTGACAGCGGCGGGACCAGAGGTTTTGCTGACAGCTGACCATCTCTGCCGCTACAAAACACACCGCGGTGGGGCGGGGGGGGGGGGGGGCGTGTAGTGGTAAAAACCACTGCAGAATTGAGATCACAGGAAGAAAGGCCTTTTATTCAAATAGCATCTTTCCCGACGTTAGGATGTCACAAAACAGTTTACAGCCAGAAAAGCCACTGTTACAATGTCAGAAATTCAGGCGCCAAATGCACAGTCCCACAATCAGAAATATCAGAATGACCACATATTTTTTAGTGATTTGGGTTGAGGAGTTAATATTGGTCAGGCCACTAGGAGAAATTACCCAATTTTCTTCCATTGGTAGCATTTGATCTTGAACGCAATTCAGCGACCCCATTGCACTTGCCGTGGATTTGGGCAAAATGGGTGAACCAGTCGTAACAACACCACGGAGGATCTCCCAGGCCATTGGAGACCCACTAGTTGTCATGGACAGGGGAGGGTGGCATCCTGGCACTCTTCCTGACACCCAGACATCTTGGCACTGCGAGCTGGGCACCCAGGCAGTGCCATGGTGTTCAGGTGGCACTGTCAGCATGTCAGGTGCATTGCCAGGGTGCGAGTCTGGCAGTGCTAGGGTGCGCAGGTGCCAGGTTGGCACTGCCAGGGGTCGGGATAGGGAGGCCTTGCCAGGTAGAGGGGGAGGTTTGCGGGGGGCTCCCCAAGGTTGGGATGTGAAGGGGGGGAATGAAAAGAGTGGGGGGGGGGGGCAGCCGGAAAGGGGAAGATCTGGGCAGCGTTCCAAAATGGCGCCCTGATCTGCGATGAGCCGTTACTGCTAGCAAGCTTAATCCCTCTAAGTGTGGCCTTGGTGGAGAGAAACCCTGCAAGGCTAAATAAAAATGGCAAAGTGGCGTTGGATAGTGGGGTGTTTCCCAGTGTTGTAGCCACCAAGAAACACCCCGCTCATCATGGCGTCCAGCGGACTTTAACCCGATCTGCTCAACAGAAAGGACAGACAGTGTTTCAGGTTAATACCTCATTGGAAGTGTGGCTCCTCTGACAGTGCAGCACTCCCTCCATCATGCACTCAAGTGTCAGTCTAGATTTGGTGCCTGGTGATCTGGAGTGGAAATCAAATCCACAACGCTGTCGCCGGAGGCGAGAAAACTATCCACTGAGCATCGTGCAGAGAATTTACACCTCGTGAAATCAAAAAGAAAAATGATTCATGTTGCCTCCTTTGGTCCTTCAAAGAGGAAAAACGTCCTAAAGTAACATAGAAGGTATGCAAGAAGAACAGTGCCTCTCTCTGCAGTGATCTGTACATCTGTACATACATCTGCACATACACCAGGGACTGCAGCACAGATGTGACAGCCACAGCATCACTAGAGGGAGCATCAGAGACGGGTATAAAAGGTCCAGCCCAAGGCAGGATCCGCCTCTTTTAGAAGCACAGAGCTAGTGAGCAGCAGCACACATGGATAACTTAGCATCGGCAGTTTACCTTAGTTTCACTGGTGATACCTCTTGACTGTTTTACACCTAATTGAGCTATCTAGTTGCCCTCTGGAAGCAGAACGAACCCTTTGAATAAAGTGTTTGTGTTAACTGTAAGTCTACAGTCGTTATTCTGAATTAGAGAATAACATACTCTCGATCTCATACTCAGAGCACAAATTCTTTTCCTTACATAGGAGAAGCCTATGGGATGATGCATTACTTGTACATGCAACAGGAAGGTCAGTTTTACACATGAACTTGTTATTGCCGTTTTTCTTTGTGCTGGAATTGCGATGGCAATTATTCAGGAGTAAGATTGCTGGTCTGTTTGACTAATATAGCAAGAAATAGAGGGTTGCCAAGACAGGTAGTCAAAGACTGCAGGAACCATCAATTTCAGTGGTATGTTAACCTAGCATTTCCGAGAGGAAATAAACTATAGAAATGATGGGATATGCAGCCTTCATGTCACAGGAGATTAACTGATGCTTTTAGATGCATGTTTGCGCAAACCTCAAGTGACACAAATGCAACTGCAATGAAACAGTTTATTGTCATTGAACAGGCTTCAGCAAAAATGCAAAAAGACAGGAATGCCCACCTTGAGGTTCTGCTCTTCCCTCTGATGGGATTTACATTTTGTCCCTTTTACTTTGTTCACTTTACGTTGCTTTCTGTTTCCCTTCTCCTGGTTGCTCTGCTTGCCTCAAACCGGTTTCATTTTCTAACGTCAGGTCATCGACCTGAAGCATTAGCTCTCCTCCCTCAGCCGATCCTGCCTGACCTGCAGAGTATTTCCAGCCTTCTCTGCTTTCAGAATAAAATACGAATAACAAAGGCTGGCATTTTAAATAAATCTGGGAAGGAATTCTACCTTTTTGTTCCATTCATGGGATGTGGGCATTGCTGGCTAGGCCAGCATTTATTGCCAATCCCTAGTTGTCCTAGTTTTGAGCTGCCTCCTTGAAATGCTGCAGTCCCTGTGCTGTAGGCACACCCACGGTGCTGTTCAGGAGGGAGTTCCAGGGTTTTGACCCAGCGCCAGTGAAGGAATATCAATATAGTTCCAAGTCAGTATTGTGTGTGGCTTGGAGGGAAACCTGCAGGTGGTGGTGTTCCCTTGTGTCAGCTGCTCTTATCCTTTGTGATAGTAGAGGTCCCAGTTCTGTAAGGTGCTGTCAAAGGAGCCTTGGTGAGTTGCTGCAGTGCATCTTTTTGATGGTACACACACTGCTTCTACTGTACATCAGTGGCAGAGGGAGTGAATGTTTAAGATGGCCAATGGGGTGCCAATCAAATGGTTTGTTTTGTCCTGGATGGTGTTGAGTTTCTTGAGTATTGATGGAGCTGCACAAATCCAGGCAAATGGAGAGTATTCCATCACACTCCTGACTTGTGCCTTGTAGTTGGTGGGCAGGCTTTGGGGAGTCAGGTTTGAGTTACTCGCCACATAATTCCCAGCTTCTGACCTGCTCTTATAACTACAGTTTTAACATTGTAAGCCCAGTTCAGTTTCTGATGAATGGTAACCCTCGAGATATTGATCGTAGTGTTTCAGCAGTGGTAATGGCAAGGAATGCCAGGTCGAGATGGTTAGATATTTTATTGTTTGGAGATGGTTATTGCCTGGCACTTGCGAGAGGTGAATTTTACCTGCTTTTTATCAACACAAGCCTGAAGATTGTTTGGGTCTTGCTGCGTATGGATACCGACGCCTTTTAGTATCTGAGGAGTCGCAAATGCGGCTAAACATTGTGTAATCATCAGCGAACATCTCCACTTCTGAGTTTATGATGGAGGGAAGTGTCAGATATGTGGGCTGTTGTTGTGTTGATACATGGTCACTTTAAGTCTAGTCACGTGATAGTCCACGATGTCATCGGCAACTTTGCAGACTTGCCCTCAGTCTAGATCAAGCCTTTGTACAGTTCACAGCCATCTAATAAACCTCCGATGATTATGGAATTGCACCCCTTGTGTTTCAGCATTACATTCCTTTATCCTGCGAGTACAATACAAAACAGGATAAAAAGAAAATTGAGGACAAGGATGGGATCAGATAAATTATTTTCAGAAGAGCATTTTAACTCCACTGGAACGGCTTGGCTAGACATTGAGCACAAGTCTTCGGTACTTCTGCTGCGATGTTGTCAGGAGCCAAAGACTTTGCAGCATTCAGTGTCTGCAGCCAGCTCTCGCTATCACGTGATGTGAATCTAATTCACATCTGTGATGTTGGGGACCTCATGTTAAGGGCAGCACGGTAGCATAGTGGTTAGCACAATTGCTTCACAGCTCCAGGGTCCCAGGTTCGATTCCCGGCTTGGGTCGCTGTCTGTGCGGAGCCTACACGTTCTCCCCGTGCCTGCGTGGGTTTCCTCCGGGTGCTCCGGTTTTCTCCCACAGTCCAAAGATGTGCAGGTTAGCTGGATTGGCCATGCTAAATTGCCCTTCGTGTCCAAAATTGCCCTTAGTGTTGGGTAGGGTTACTGGGTTATGGGGATAGGGTGGAGGTGGCCTTGGGTAGGGTGCTCTTTCCAAGAGCCGGTGCAGACTCGATGGGCCGAATGGCCTCCATCTACACTGTAAGTTTCATGTGGAGGCCAAGATGAATCATCCACTCAGCACTTTGGCTGACGATGAATGTAAATGCTTCAGCCTTGCCTTTTGCACAGTTCAGCTGAGCTTCCCAATCATTGAGGATATTTGTGGACCCTGCTCCTCATGTTGGTTGTTTAATTGTCCATCACCATTCACAGCTGGATGTGGCAGTACTGTGGATTGTGGAGTTCCCTAGCTCTGCCTATCACATGCTGCCTCGCTGTTTGGCACACAAGTAGCCCTCCGTTGTCGCTTTGTCAGGTTGACCCATCATTTTTCGGTATGCCCGATGTTGCGCCTGGCATGCCCTCCTGCACTCTTCATTGAACCGGGTTGATCCCCTGGCTTGGTGGTAATGGTAGAATGGGGGATATACAGGGTCATGAGGTCACAGATTGTGGTTGAGTACAATTCTGCTGCTGTTGATGGCCCACAGCGCCCCATGGATGCCCAGTTTGAGTTGTTAGATCTGTTCATTTAGTACGATGGTAGAGCTACACAACACAATAGATGGTATCCCCAATGTGAAGGTAGAACTGCGTCTCCACAAGGACTATGCTAAGTCAATATTGTCCTAGACAGATGCATCTGTGACAGGTAGACTGGTGGGGATCAGGTCAAGTAGGTTTTTGTTGTCTCTTGTTGGTTCCCTTACCACCTACTGCAGGCCTGGGAGAGCAGGAATGTGTTTAAGTCTCAGCCAGCTCGCTCTGTGGGGGTGATACTGAACCAGTCATGGTGATGGATATTGCAATCCCCCACCCGGACTCCAATATGTACGCTTGCCACCTTCAATGCTTCGTCAATTTGGCAGGAAGGATCAAGGAAAACCCAAAAGCTTTCTATAGGTATGTCAGGAATAAGCGAATGACTAGGGAAAGAGTAGGACCAGTCAAGGACAGGGATGGGAAATTGTGTGTGGAGTCTGAAGAGATAGGCGAGATACTAAATGAATATTTTTCGTCAGTATTCACTCAGGAAAAAGATAATGTTGTGGAGGAGAATGCTGAGCCCCAGGCTAATAGAATAGATGGCATTGAGGTACGTAGGGAAGAGGTGTTGGCAATTCTGGACAGGCTGAAAATAGATAAGTCCCCGGGACCTGATGGGATTTATCCTAGGATTCTCTGGGAGGCCAGGGAAGAGATTGCTGGACCTTTGGCTTTGATTTTTATGTCATCATTGGCTACAGGAATAGTGCCAGAGGACTGGAGGACAGCAAATGTGGTCCCTTTGTTCAAAAAGGGGAGCAGAGACAACCCCGGCAACTATAGACCGGTGAGCCTCACGTCTGTAGTGGGTAAAGTCTTGGAGGGGATTGTAAGAGACAAGATTTATAATCATCTAGATAGGAATAATATGATCAGGGATAGTCAGCATGGCTTTGTGAAGGGTAGGTCATGCCTCACAAACCTTACTGAGTTCTTTGAGAAGGTGACTGAACAGGTAGACGAGGGTAGAGCAGTTGATGTGGTGTATATGGATTTCAGCAAAGCGTTTGATAAGGTTCCCCACGGTAGGCTATTGCAAAAAATACGGAGGCTGGGGATTGAGTGTGATTTAGAGATGTGGATCAGAAATTGGCTAGCTGAAAGAAGACAGAGGGTGGTGGTTGATGGGAAATGTTCAGAATGGAGTACAGTCACAAGTGGAGTATCACAAGGATCTGTTCTGGGGCCGTTGCTGTTTGTCATTTTTATCAATGACCTAGAGGAAGGCGCAGAAGGGTGGGTGAGTAAATTTGCAGACGATACTAAAGTCGGTGGTGTTGTCGATAGTGTGGAAGGATGTAGCAGGTTACAGAGGGATATAGATAAGCTGCAGAGCTGGGCTGAGAGGTGGCAAATGGAGATTAATGTAGAGAAGTGTGAGGTGATTCACTTTGGAAGGAATAACAGGAATGCGGAATATTTGGCTAATGGTAAAGTTCTTGAAAGTGTGGATGAGCAGAGGGATCTAGGTGTCCATGTACATAGATCCCTGAAAGTTGCCACCCAGGTTGATAGGGTTGTGAAGAAGGCCTATGGAGTGTTGGCCTTTATTGGTAGAGGGATTGAGTTCCGGAGTCGGGAGGTCATGTTGCAGCTGTACAGAACTCTGGTACGGCCGCATTTGGAGTATTGCGTACAGTTCTGGTCACCGCATTATAGGAAGGACGTGGAGGCTTTGGAGCGGGTGCAGAGGAGATTTATCAGGATGTTGCCTGGTATGGAGGGAAAATCTTATGAGGAAAGGCTGATGGACTTGAGGTTGTTTTCTTTGGAGAGAAGAAGGTTAAGAGGAGACTTAATAGAGGCATACAAAATGATCAGGGGGTTGGATAGGGTGGACAGTGAGAGCCTTCTCCCGCGGATGGATATGGCTGGCACGAGGGGACATAACTTTAAACTGAGGGGTAATAGATATAGGACAGAGGTCAGAGGTAGGTTCTTTACGCAAAGAGTAGTGAGGCCGTGGAATGCCCTACCTGCTACAGTAGTGAACTCGCCAACATTGAGGGCATTTAAAAGTTTATTGGATAAACATATGGATGATAATGGCATAGTGTAGGTTAGATGGCTTTTGTTTCGGTGCAACATCGTGGGCCGAAGGGCCTGTACTGCGCTGTATTGTTCTATGTTCTATGTTCTATGTTCTAATTCATTCTTCCAACATGAAGGAATATTGATGGTGATGGTGGTGACTGGGACATGTCTGTTAAGTATGATTTGATGAATCATAGAATCATAGAATTTACAGTGCAGAAGGAGGCCATTTGGCCCATCGAGTCTCCACCGGCCCTTACAAAGAGCACCCTACTCAAGCCCACATCTCTACCCTATCCCTGTAACCCAGCAACCCCCATTACATCAGGCTGTATCACGACTATATCATTCTGCGGTTTAACTACTATGTGAGACAGCTCTCCCAATTTTGGCACAAGGCCTTCACCAGATGTTAGGAAGGAGGGCTTTGCAGTGTCGACGGGGTTGAGTTTGCCACTGTTGTTTTTTGTGCCTAGGTCGATGTCAAGTCGTCCATCCAGCTTCATTCCTTTCCTGCAGAAATTTGACACAACTAAATGGCTTGAGAGGCCATAGCAAATATCAGTTAAGTGTCAACCACATTGCTTTTGCTCTGGAGTCACTTGTAGACCAGACCTGACAAGGATGGCAGATTTCCTTCCCTCAAATAGCAAGCATGAATGAGGTGGGCTTTTACAGCAAATGACAATGGTTTCATGGAGACTAGTTTATGGATCCAGATTTTTTTTAATCAATTCAATTCAAATCCCGCAAGCTGCCATGGTGGGATTTGAACCTGTGCTCCCTGATTATTAGCCTGGGCCTACTGGATTACTAGTCTGGCGAAATTACCACTCTGGAACCGCCTCCCCCATGCTGCGAAGGATCCTGGGAAATTAACTTAACTAATTCCAGTGGAAGTCAATCTCCTCAATGATTTGACAGTAATTAGTCAGTCTCACTGCAAGATGCCTTAGACCTATTGGTTGAAGAAATAGAAAGATCACGTTGGTGCAGTAGTGAGGGGGTTTGGGTGGGAAGGAGGAGCAGTGTTCTGACAATTTAGGCCCCTTACTGCAATAGCCTGGGAGGACTGTGATTTAATTATGTTTAGCTTTGCTTCTAGCTAGCTCAGAACCACGTCACGTTGCTACAAGGTTCGGATTTACAATGAAGTTACCCCTCAATAATGCTGAGCGTCAAGTTTATCTCTGCCCCTTCCAGCAACAGAAATCATCATGCAGCGCTTAAAGAACATTTGGATCAAGTGTTTGCTTCTGTCCAGCTACACGATTTAATTCATCCCAACCCAAATCCAAACTAGTTGTGTATCAAAGACCTGTGTATCGGACTGTCTTTTTGTTTTAAATATGCGACTGCTACAAATGGAAGCCTCCTATTGTTTATCCGCAATAACCTGAGAGCATTTTCCTGAACTCTTCCGTTTTCACTTTCTGCCAAACATGTGCAGCATTTGCTTTTCTCTACATCTGCTTGCGGTGTGCTTCACATGGAAGATGTGCTTTGGTAAGCAGTTCGTTCAAAGAAAAATTACAATTCCAACATCACAGTGTGGTGTCATCTACACAAGTGAATTTATTTGTTTCACCCCCCGCCATCATTTATTGGTCCGTGCATACTTCAATTGCACTTATTAACTAAGATTTTAGTTCTATTTTTATCAGTTAAATTGGAGCAGTGCGAGAAACGTTATTACAATCCAAAATTATGAGAAATATATTATCATTTACTTGTCTATTTTATTTTATTGCAGTCAGAGCACGGGTTTAGTCCATTTTTTAAAAAGGAACAGTGTTGACTCAAGGAGCTGAAGATAAGATGAAAGATAAAGATAAGATAAAGATCCTTTGTTGGCACAAGTAGGCTTACATTAAGTTACTGTGAAAAGCCCCTAGTCGCCATTTTCCAGCGCCTGTTCGGGGACACTGAGGGAGAATTCAGAATTCTCAGCTGGTACAGGAATTGAACCCACGCTGCTGGCCTTGTTCTGCATCACAAACCAGCTGTTTAGCCCACTGAGCTAAACCAGTCCCGATGAACAAGGGCGACTCGTTGGCACAGTCGTCAGCACTGCTGCCTCGCAGCTCCAGTGTCCCGGGTTCAATTCCGGCCTTGGGTCACTGTCTGTGCGGAGTCTACACGTTCTCCTCGTGTCTGCGTGGGTTTCCTCCGGGTGCTCAGGTTTCCTCCCACAGTCCAAAGATGTGCAGGTTAGGTGGATTGGCCATGCTAAACTGCCCCTTAGTGTCCAAAGATGTGCAGGTTAGGTAGGGTTACAGGGATGAGGCAGGGCGGGGCAGGGGGCAGAGGGGGAGTGCCTGGGTAAGGAGTGGACCTGGGCAAGATGTTCTTTCAGAGGGTCGGTGCAGACATGATGGGCTGAATGGCCTCCTTCTGCACTGTAAAGTCTCTAAACTATGGGGGTCCATGTTGGAGGAGGATATCAGATGATTATGTAATATATTACTGCGCTGCTTACTCCTGTTCAATATGGTACCAATGAATTATCCCTCAAAGAGAAAATCTTATAAAATCAAGTGCAATTATATTCGGCGTTAACATGCTTTTTATTTTAATCCTTACATTTATTTTCAAGTATTCTATTCTAAGCAGTGAATGTTAATGATCCCATCAGGAGTCCCAGTTTGGTGAGGTTATGTCGCCTGAACAGTGTAAAGTAGGTGCATTAATTAGAACGAATACAGTCATTAACTATGGTCTTTAACTGAGTTTATAATTTTCCTCACAGTATTGAGCTAACTCTTCCAAGCCGAATGATGTCATTGCTATTTGAGCAAGAATCTTTTTTAAAAATGGGCCGAGAAATAACTTGTTTTGGAATATATCATAACCGCAACTCCTTAAAAGAGAGGTACATGGCAGCATTCCCTCTTTCCTCATCGAAGGAAGGGGAATCCCAGTGAGGATGTGACAAAAGTCCAATCCCGGCATAATGCACATTGCGTGCGGGATTGTCGCGTTGCGCCTGTCCCAAGACCGAAAATTCCCGACGGAGGTCAATGGGCCGTTAAATGACCTGTCAAATTTCCCATCCCGCCTGCGATGGTTCCTGTGGCGGGCGGGACCCGAACATTGACCCCTGTACGTCAAAAATGTGAAACAGCCAAAAGAGTGGGACCAAAACAGCAAGATGATGAAACAATGCAGAGGCAAATGACAATGAAGAATAATTGTACAGAATGCTTAAACGATCAAGAGAAAAGCAGCGGCAAAAAAACCCAAATAGACAAACAAGAAAAGCACAAATGGAACAAGTGCCTGGCCTGTTCCTGACAGAAAATACACAGAAGGAAAGTCACGATTTAGTCACTGGTTTATAGCATCTTTTGTTCGACAATTATGCTGCAGCCCAATGCCCCTTTAATAAGTGGTACTGAAGGTCAACAGATTGATTTCAGGAATGAGAGGTCTGTCCGAGGAGGAGAGTTTTAGAATTACAACAAAGCACTGAAAAGAAGCAATTAGCCGGAACAAGTTCACCTTGGCGTTTATGCTCCACAAGGCTCCTCCCATCCTTCCTAACCTAGCTCTCTGAGAAGACCCCTCTATTCTCCTCTTCCTCGGATGCTTCTCTCGGGCACGATTTAGCGTCAACGCTGTACCCGGCGCTTATTGGGGCGTGCCGGGTGAATAGCGGGAGAAGGCAAAGTCAAGATTCGCACCGGGCATGAACCACTTTGCCATTCATCCGGCCCACTCCCCATGGCCTGTTCTGGATCGCGCCCAAAAATGGTCAGAATATCATTAACCCTCATTTGCATTCATTTGAATCGCATTAATGAGATTGAAGTCGAATGCAGCGACCAGGATTACCCGACTCCCCAGTGGGAAGTCATGTGGGCGACGTTTAGTCCTCCTTTTCAAACACGGGATCCTGCCACAATGGCTACTGAGGGGAAGTGAGGTGGTGAGCCTCCATTTCTCTTTTCCGGCATGCGGCTCAAGGGCACCAGAGCTGCTGCCCCAGTGCTTTCTGAACAATTACTCTTCATTGTCATTTGCCTCTGCATTGTTTCATCATCTTGCTGTTTTGGTCCCACCCTTTTGGCTGTTTCACATTTTTGACGTGTATGACAGCTACATCCTGAGGCACTCAGAGATCCCTGGTGTCTTTGAAGACCACCCCAGGATGATGGGTTGGCTCGTGTGGAACAAGGGATACCCACTGAAGTCATGGCTGATGACGCCGATGCGGAGGCCTGAGACCAATGCAGAGACCCGATACAATGAGGCCCACGTTGCAACCCGTGCTGTTGTTGAGCGATGCGGTTCTGATGCCTTGACCGCTTTGGCGGTGCCTTGCAGTAAACCCCCCCAGAGGATCTCCCACCTTATGCTCATCTGCTGTGCTCTCCACAATCTGACATAGCAGCAGGGCAACGTACTGGAAGAGGAGGAGGAGAAGGATCAGGAAGGGGTGGAGGGACATGCAGCCTCGTCTGAGGAGGAGGGTGAGAAGGATGAGGTGGTCTAGGAGGGGCTGTAGGACAAGCCATAGGATGGAGGACAGGCGGCGGCAATGGTCCCCCATGCCAAGAGGGCCAGGGAGACCATCACCATCTCCAAATTTCCTAGGATGAGGCTGTGTCCGTCAGCTCAGCAATCCCTCCCCATTTCTGTCCCTCCCCACACACACCCATTTTCTCCCTCCCCCTGTGGTGAAATCATGGTTGTGTTGTAATTGACGACTGACCACTCGGAGTCTCATTAGTATATAAGTGAATGTTACAATCAGGTGACCTCAGACTGCCTGGAGAGCTGGGAGAGTGGTTGCTTGTGCATGTTCATACTGTTATTCATCTGTTGCTTTGTATATAGTTGACCCACAGTTAATGTTGATAAATTGTTTACAGCTTTAGCTACAAGTTTTCTTGCAATATAAATGAGGCCATCCAACACAAACATTACACCCCCTTTCCTTCCTTCCCCCAATCCCCCTTCCTTGCATTTCCCTCCCTCCCCATCCCCAAATTTTTCCTTCCCCTCCCATTCCCCTCCCCACCTACCCCCCTTTCCCGCTGTCCTTCCCACCCATTTTTCCTCCCCCCCCCCATTCCCGTACCCCAATTCTCCTTTCCACATTCCCATCCCCCGTTCTCCTTTCCACATTCCCATCCCTGAACCTCCTTTCCCCATTCCCCTCCCCAATTTACCCCCCATTCCCTCACTCCGCCCCCATCGCACCACCCCCGTCCCCGAGCACCCAGTTCCCGCCTCCAAAGGTCTGTGTAACTTCACTACTTCACTCCAGGGTGATGGGCCTGTGTCGGCACTGTCTCCGTCGGTCAATATACAAGGTAGGGAGTGATGATAACTCACTGTGAGGAAAGCTCTGATGCCCCTCAGTTTCTGCCAAAGTCTGACTCCTGTCTCTCTGCTGACAGCGCGCTCACACTCATCATCTGAACGGGAGCTTTTGATCTTGGACCACTGTGCCCGGTGGGTGGGGGGTGGGGGGGGGGTGGGGGGGTGGGGGGGGGGGGGGGGCGGGGGGGGGGGAGGTGTAGCTGAGGGCAATAGGGATTAACCTAACAGAGGCTCCACATGTTTGAGGGGCAATATGTTGTAAACGTGCACATTTCACAGTGACAGATTTCCATTCCCCCGAGTGCCAAGTCGAGGTGTATCCCCAAGATGCATATGAGATGGAGGCAGGCTGCTGCTTTCTATGTCCTGTGACCTTTGATGCCCTTGGTTGCCGTCCACTGGAGGGCCTGGAGATCTTGCACAGAACCACTCAATGCGCAGTCGCCGAGCTCCAGGTTGCCGCTGTCGTGGCCACACTAGCAGTGTTGGCCCCAGTGCCATGCAATGTCGACACCGTCTCCTGCGCTTGAAGCCTTTGGGACTGCTCCAATCGACCTTGCAGTCACTGGAATGTCGCTGACACCCCCTCTCGAATCTCATGCCTGTGTCCCTTCATCTGCATCAGTTCTGGGAGAACTTTGTGCAGAGGCTCAGCATCTGTCTGGGACTCAGCTGGCTCCTGGGATCCAGAAGACTTGAAATGAAAATGAAAATCGCTTTTTGTCACGAGTAGGCTTCAATGGAGTTATTGCCTCCACCTGATATGCAACTGTGTGGTGCTCACCAGATTGTGCCCCTAAAGTCTGTCCACTAATGTTTCCCACCAAGGTGTGTGCCTCTGCACTGGTGGAAGGTGCAGGTAACAGCTGTGACGCCTCGCTGGTGGTGTCCTCGGAGTTCTCCTCCAAGGTATTCTCTTGGGTGGAGAGGGCGGGGTATGACTCCGGCCGCTCGGCCTCATCAGATAGAGAGCCTGCGAGACAACGGACATGACTTCACTGAGAGGGAAGGATAATTATGTCTGACATGAACAACTCTCTCGAGACTTGAAGGGGCAGTGGATCCTCACCTCTCTGTCCAACCATGCTATTGGTGACTGTTCTCTCCATGGACAGCCTCGCGAGCGATGAGGGCCCGTTCCTCATAGTGGGTGAGGACTCGAATCTCTGGGTTTACGTCCCCCTGTCGTGCTACTTTCCCATTTATTATGGGTTATATTCTCCTGTGGGGACAAATAGAGTGTATTGTGAGCTGTACACTTGATGGGTCAGGGTGGTCTACAGCAGGTGACATGTGAGGGCACCGCACCGGGACATGAAGGGCTGTGCTGGTGAGTACCAGGGGGTTCCGAGGAACAAGCACGAAGATCGCATGTGGGGAGGGTGCGAGATGTCAACCAGTTGCACCGCAGTTGAGGAGGGTTTGGGGAATTTGAGGGATGGTGGAACTGATGCCAGGAGAGATGTGGTAACTTACCCTTACAGCTCGTTGGAGATCATTGGTCTTCTTCCCACATTGGACAGTTTTCCTCCTGGTCATGCTGCCCGCACTGACAGCTGCTGCCACTCGCTCCCAGGCGGCATTGCTGACCCTGCTGTTTGTCCTCCAACCTCCTCGGGAGAACAGGGTGCCCCGCCTCACATGCACAGTACAGAGAAGACTTGTGAGTTTGCCATTCCCAGATCGAGGAGCGGGTCTACGTGCAGACATGCTTGTGTGTTGACAGGCTGTGGTGGTGAGGGAGCGTTTAAAAGCAACTCCCCTTGTCCGTGATGAGCTGCTGAGGCGTGAGACGGGCAAACCAGATGCTGAGAATCATAGATTCCCTATAGTGCAGAAGTTGGTCATTCAATCTGCACTGACCCTCTAAAGCAGCACTCCACCGCCCTACCCAATAACCTCTTAACCTAACCTACACATCTTTGGACACCAAGGGCAATTTAGAGAGGGAGCCAGTAATGTCGAGGATCTCGTGGGGGATTATTTTTGGCACTAAATGCCATTGAATATTTGCCAACGCAACCATCGTGAAACTCCTTGGCACATGTGCCCAAAACCGGACTTTAACTTGATTCCGCTGAATCACAGCCGAGCTTTTCCTTACTCATTCACCTCAACTCCTTTGTGTGATCATGAGTTCTGCATTCCCACCATTCTCTATGAAGAAGTTTTTTTCTGAATTCCCTGCTTGATTTCATAATGAGTACCATATATTGATGGCCTCTGGTTTTCCTCTTTCCCACAAGTAGAAACACTCTCTCTGTCTATCCACTCCAAACCTTTCACAATGTGAATGAACTCTGCTAGGTCACCTCTCATCTTTACCTTGAAAAAAGAACAGAGGCTCATTTTAGTCATCCTTTCCTAATAATTATAACCTTGCAGTTCTGGCATCAACTTGGAAATCCTTTTTTGCACCTTCTCTAGTGCCTCTATCTCCTTTCATAACTAGGATGATTAGAACTGATAACAGTATTCTAAGTGTGGGCTAAGCAAGGGTTGATACAAGTTTAATGTAACTTCACTATTTTTCTCTTCTATCATATATCTAAAGGCCTGTGTTTGTTTACTTTTATCCTGGCATTAATGGGCTTTTTCTCAACATTTATTGATTGTGCATTCTCAGATCCCTTTGCTCTTCTGCATCATTTTGATTTTTTTATTTGTACAGAGGACACAATAATTATGCGGTTGGTTCAATTTAAGTTTTTCAGCAATGGTAGCCCACCGGATGTTGATAGTGAGGGATTCGGCAGTGGCAATGCCATTGAATGTCAGGTGGAGGTGGTTAGATCTTTCTCTTGTAGAAGACAGACATTGTCCGGCAGTTGTGTGGCATGAATGTTACTTGCCATTTATCAGTCCAAATCCAGATCTTGCTGCATGCAGGTATGGATTGCTTCATTGTGTAAGGAATTACAACTGAGCAACAATCAATGAACATACCCATTCCTGACCTTACGTTAGAGCAAAGGTGATTGTTAAACTAATTGAGGTTGGGCCTTGGTTATTGTCCTGAGGAACTCCTACACCAATATCCTGCGTCTGATTGAGTCGAACAAAGTTTAGAAGAATGACAAGTGATCTCATTGAAGCATATGAAACGCTTAAAGGGCTTGACTTTTTACATGCTCAGAGATTATTTCCCCTGCTGGAAGGTTTAGAACTTAGGGTCATCATCTTAGGATAAGGGTTGAATGATGTAAGGCCAAGATATCTTCACTCAGAATCAGGTTGTGGCTCTTTGAAATTGTTAACTCCAGAAGGTAACAGATTCCCATTCACTGAGTTTATTCAAGCAGGAGATTGATGGATTCTGCGACATGAGAAACAAAGGATTAGGGATGAGGATGAAGTTCAGGGAGAAGATCAGCCAAAATATTTAGTGGTGGAGCAACATATTGAGTGGGGACTGAATAGCCTACTTCTGCTCCCATTCCTAATGTTCTGATGTTTAAACCATGTTCGTAATAATTGTTCAATTCACGCAAATCTTTTCCTTTCGAAGGAAACATGGGCTGATACATTGTGAACGTTTATAGTGCTGTAAATTCCGGAATATCAATGCAGAAAATTGTGGTAGATGGAACTCACCAAGGCTCCTTAGGTAGCACCTTACAAACCTATGTGTCTGCTATCGTCGAGAAGGACAAGGGCAGCAGACACATGGGAACGTCAGCACCTGCAAGTTCTCCTCCTGTCCACTGTTACGGCTTGTCCCTGGGCAAGGGCCCTAAATGTCCTGGACGAGTCCTCGATGTGTTATGAGCGGGACCCAGGCAAGGTCCCCAAATCCGTTCCTCTCCGTCCCCTCTGTGGGAACAGTTTCAGCGGGAGCCTCAGTTGGTTAACTTTGAGACGGGATACACAAATTGTTATGCTCCCCGGTGTGGAGAGACGATCTGGCTCCCTTTCTTCATTCAACCTCATCGGTTGGGCGCAACATGATAAGTTCAAAAGAACCCGTTCCTTGCAGATATTGTTCCCATTCCCAAAGTATTTATGGCTTAAAAGGAGCCAATTTGACCAGGCTTCCTTGAGCAAAAAGATAAAGTGAGTTTATTTGCTACTAAACGCAAGGAAAATAATAAAACAAGTGCACATATATTCACACAAATTAGAAATGAGGAGTGAGTCAATAAATAGGTAACAGAGATATATGAATCAGCCTTTGGCTTGTCCATGAGGGTAGATGGTGAAACGTTGTAGCCATTTGAGTTGAATAGTTGAGTCGTTGGTTTTGAGATTCCAGTGTCCTGCAGTTTAGCTAAGAAGGTGTTCTGCTTCCTTTTCAGCTCTGGTTTTGGTGCCATGGTTTGCTTCGGCAATCTTAGAGAGAGGGAGACTTTTATTTTACTTGCTGCTGTCTTTTCTTGCTTCTGTGTCACGCACTCTGACGCCCCCAGCGCTAGTCCATGAACTAACTTTTGCAGCTGTTTTTTTCTTTATCCCAGCCTCGTGTATCTTCCTGATGATAATCAGTTTCCACTATCTCCACAGGAGATGACAGTTCACGTTTCCATGCTTCTCTTCCTTTGAAATGTCTGTCTGAGCCAGGATGTGTCTCCATCTTAGCATTGTCTCTCTCTTAGCACCACCCACCCAGGAACCTCTCAGGTGGGCACTGAATTTTTACATTCTCAGAATTTACACCCTTAACCATCTTTGGCTTGCATGTCCATTATTGAAAAAAGCACGTCTTATTTAAAAGACCAATCCGTACTTCATTTGGTATATAATGGCACCACATACCATCCTGACTTGGAAATATATTGCCATTGCTCCACTATCACTGGGTCAAAATCCTGGAACTCACTCCCTAACAGCACTGTGGATGTACCTACACCACATGGACTGCAGCGATTCAAGAAGGCAGCTCACGCACCACCTTCTCATTGGCAATTAGAGATGGGCAATAAATGCTGACTTAACGAGCGGCGCCCAATCCCATGAATGAATTAATTAAAAATAGATGTGTTCATTCCCTTAACAGTGAGTATCTGGCAACACGATAATATGTCAGTAAGCCAGCCAGTTGCAGGCAGACTGAGTAAGTGAAATCGCTGAAGACTGAAGTGTCCCTGCAGAAGCTGAACGGCTGTTTTAAAAAAATTATTGATATGAGATTCATTGGCAAGGCTAGGGTTTATTGCCCATACCTAACTGCCCTTGAAAACGTGATGGTGAACTCGATCCTTAAACCAACAATGAAGGGGAGATGGTGGCGTGATGGTATTGTTGCTGGACTAGTAAACCAGAGACCCAGAATAATGCTCTGGGGTCCAAGGTTCAAATCCCGCCACGGCAAATGGGGAAATTTTAATTCAATAAAAATCTGGAATTCAAAGTCTAATGATGACTATGAAACCATTGTCGATTGTCTTAAAAACCTATCTGGTTCACTAATGTCCTTCAGGGAAGGAAATCTGCCATCCTTATTCGGTCTGGCCTACATGTGACTCCAGAACCACAATGTGGTTGACTCTTAACTGCCCCCTAGAGGGCAATTAGAGTTGGGCAATAAACGCTGGCACAGCCGGCAACGCCCACGTCTAAGGAACAAATAAACAAAAGAAAATAATATATTTTAACATTTTGGCAAAGTTAGCCATTTTTGTTTAATCGTGGATTTCCAAGAATCTTAAACCAGTTCAGAACAATTCCACTGTTAATATTATGCACGCGGTTGAGCATTTGTAGTCCAGACCATTTGGCATCCTCTACATGACACAATTTATTGAGATAAGTTGTACAAAATTCCCCTCTTTTCACCATGTTTTACAGATGTCTTCAGTGGTCGATTTCTGGTGATCAAAGGAGGTTTGACATTTTGAAACAATTCACCTAATATCCACTCTCACTTAAAAAACCAATACTCCAATAAATCACCTTGTCTAAAGTAAGCAGAGTTCCCTTTGCTGGCTTGATGTCAAATCTTCAGAACTTATTCATTACTCTTGCCTTCCCTTAAACATTGCATTATTTGCTTCTGTGCGGCAAATCAACCTCTTACATGACTCTGCTTGGCAGGATCTAGCTAATCATGTGCAGTGCATGTATTGATAATACTTTGGGAGTTTAAGGAAATCGCAAACCAGAATGCAATGGAGGAAAATGCATTTTGCAGTCCCAAGTGAAGACACGTTTTTTTCAACAAAGTGCATGCTTGTGCAGTTTTACTTGTGTTATAATTTTTATTGGTTGCCGCAAAGAAAAGAAGTAGATGTGCCATGCTCTAAGCTTGTAAAAGCATAGCCCACGGTTTATTAAGAGATGTTGTTTCAACAGGGTAAGATGCTGAACTCCCCAAAGCCCGTGAAAACGCTCCGCTAACGATACTACGTGTCACGTGACATTTAGCACAGAGGGCTAAAACAGCTGGCTTGTAATGCAGAACAAGGCCAGCAGCGTGGGTTCAATTCCCGTACCGGCCTCCCCGAACATGTGACGACTATGGGATTTTCACAGTAAATTCATTGAAGCCTACTTGTGACAATAAGCGATTATTATTCCTATTATTTCACCAGCAAATTTTATTACTTGAACGCATAACAAGTTGCCTGCCAAATTTGTCACGTCTCTTTTATAAAGGCTTTTCTCATCCAAATACATTTCCTTTAAATATTGATATACTAAATATGAAGTAAAAATAAAGAATAGAAGACAGCGAAGTAGCAGGAAAGTGGAAGTGAAATTGAAAGTGTTGCACTCATACAAGATAGCTTAATGCTGAAAAATGCTTACGCATCGGGATTTCAATTTGCTGCATGTACTCAGAAGCGAATTTATGATATTTGTACCTTGGGCTGTTTAGTTCACTCAGCAACTCATTCTATATTGAAAGGTGACTAACCCCCACAAGGCCCTCGGGGACCACCTGATGAATCTCCCCATTAGCCTCATGGAGTACGAGCTCCGTCGCTGAGACGGAGGCCCATTAGCACATTCATTAACTCATTGCCATAAAATCAGGTCCAAGTAGGAGCCGAGCCGCAGAGTAACCCGGCTGGGACTTGGACTGCTGCATGTAAATGCTTTCCTTTTGGAAATAAAACATTGTTTGACTCGCCTTTCCGGACTCCTCCTTGGCGACGAGGATAAAGCGGAACTACAGTCGACGCTGCGAGCCATTTTGGGCACAGCCACCTCTATTCATGAGAGAATAAGGTTTACACCATTTTGAAAGTGCCGCACTTTGGCATATTCGATGCGTTCAATGTGGGTGTGGAGGACTGGACTCAGTGTGCAGAGCGTATGCACTTTCTTTTAAGGCGAATGCTATCATTGGAGATGATCACCAAGGCGGTAATTCTTCTGACCGCCTGTGGGGACCTCCAGTGTCATAAAGGGCCTAACACACCCGGTGCCCCCAGACTCCAAGACATTCAAAGAGCTAGTGACACTCATGACAAACCACTACAACCCCAAACTGTCAGTCATCGTGTAGAGGTACCGATTTAATACAGCTGGTAGAGCCCCCGGAGAGTTTGTTATCGGGATTTTGGCATGGTTGTGCAAACTGCAGTTTTGTGACAATGGGCCATCCCTACATGAGATACTGCGGGACCGCCTTGTATGCGTAGTAAATAAAATGGCGACCCAGCGTAAATCGCAGTCCAAGCCATTGCTGGCCCTAAAAAAGAAGGGGGTCCAGGAACTCCAGGGGATTCAAGGTATGGAGGTAAAGAGTGTGGGACACTCCCCATTCAGAAGGACAGCGGGACCCCTGGAACCCCACCCTGGCCGAACATCATCGTGATCAGGCCCATTGGCCAAGGGCCGCTGCAACCGGGGGGGGGGGTCTCCCCGGAATCGATGGAGGATGATCAAAGGCGGTGCAGCCAGTAAAACCTCTCGGATAGGAAACCACTGGGCAGCCAGCAAACACGTCGCCCCATCCATTTAGAACAGCCCGATGACGACGAGAGTATGCAATTACGTACAAGTACGTCTTTAAGCATCGCCCAGGCACAGAGGTCGCAAACATGGACTCATAAAGCCAGTTCCCATTGCCGACACACATCCCCATCCCCACAAAGGGCTGACAAAGTCAATTCGTCGCTTAACTTCATGGACACCTTGACAGTTACCCAGATATGCAACTGGATGCAAAAGGGCTCAGTATTGGTGAAAGTACACCACATCGTCTTACACGGGGTCCAACAAGTGAAGCTGCCCAAAGAATATGGGCCCTGAAACCAAGGAACAGGAACTTAAGGTGGAAAATGGCCTCCTCCTGTGGGGAGCTTGTGTTGTGGTCCTAAGCAGGGCAGACAGGCCATACTCCAGGACTTACATAATGGACACCCAGGGTAGTAAAAATGAAGATGCTGGCCAGAAGCTATGTGTGGTAGCCGAGACTGGATGGCGCGATCGAATGACTGGCCCAACAATGTGCCACATGCCAGGAGCATCAGAAGCTCCCACCAGCCGCCTCACTGCATCTGTGAGAATGGCCTTGGATGCGCCGATTTTCCCAGGCCTAACCAAGGGTCCATGTCCTTACTCGTGATAGACGCCCATTCCAAGTGGCTGGAAGTTCATCGGATGTCTTCCACCATATCGAAAGCTACGGTTGAGAAGTGACTGCTCTCCTTTAGCCCCCATGGCATCCTGGAGGTACTAGTAATGGACAATGGTACCCCATTCACCAGCGATGGGTTCACAGGTTTTTGAAGGCAAACGGGGTGAAGCAAATCCACACGGCCCGAATCACCCTTCATTGAATGGGCTGTCTGTGCGAGTGGTGCCGACCTTCAAACAAGGGACGAAGATCCATGGAAATGAGATGAGCGCCATTTTTGCTTACCGACTGGATGACAACGCATGCCACGACCAGTGTAGCACAGGCGGAACTGTCGATGGGCCAGAGGCGCAGGACCCGCCTCAGCCTCACATTCTCCGATATTGGCGGGAGAGTGCAACGTGGTCAGGATCCGCAGAGGCGACGCCAAGGCAGACGGATGCCGACCAGATGTTTCCAACTAGGGGACGCGATGTACGTCCGAAACTTCGGGGACGGTGCCTGGTGGATTCCAGGTACTGTGATACAACAGACCGGACTATTCTCCTACCAAGTAAAGACCTGCAAATGGACAGTGCGGAAGCACCTTAATCACCTCAGGAAAAGGGGCCAGTGTTCCATCAGACAAAATGTCTCCTAGCCACATCGCCCCAGCACATGGAGCCCTGGGAGTGTCACCCCCTGAGGTCCCTGACACTGAGATGCAAGAAGTGGTGGACTCGGACTCCGAGATGGAGACCGGGGCTTCCAAGGCTTCCGACGGTGGCCTTACCAGGGATCGGCTGCCAGCGGCACCTCCCCAGATGGTTGATGTGTTATGTACTCTGGGATAACACAGGCTGCAACTCGATGCAGCTTTGACCAAAAGATACTCCAGACTTTGAAGTCAGTTCAATGTGATTTATTGAACCATTAGCACAGTTCTCTATGAGTTCGACTCTCCTGCTAATCTTGCTATAGTAACTCAGTCTAACTAACCAGTCTGCTCTAAGCCATGTGGTGGGTGTGATGCTTCTGATCTGCCCCTGTCCTACTCTCTAAGTGTCGCCTGTGGAAAGAGACACAGCATGTGTGCCCTGTCCTTATATATGGGTTGTGTAATGCCCCCTTGTGGTAGTGTCACCTCTGGGTGTCTTGACTGCCCATAGATCGTGTCTTATTCTATGTGTTCATTAGCTGTATGTCTGCATGTCATGACGTCTCTGGTGCTCCCTCTAGTGTTTACTTAGTAGTAGTGTATTTACATTAACCCCTTGTATTTACAGTGATGCATAATCACCACAATGGTTATCGTGGAAAAGACAGTCGTTGACACGCTGCAAACCCCCCGACCCAGCCCCACAGCCACAGAAGGTGCAGCCATGGGCAAAAAGGAGTAGATGTCCTCCTGCACTCCCTTCTTCAGAGGGATTTATGGACTTCGGGCTGGCGGGGTGGGGGGTTGTGGGGGGGGGGGGAGAGATGTTATAACCCCCACACGACCCACAGGGACGACCTGATTAATCTCCCGTGAGCCTCGTGGAGTACGTGCTTCCCGGCTGAGAGGCGAAGGCCATCCGGGTTTGATAATTCATTGCCATAAAAGTTGGCCCAGGTAGGAGCCGAGCTGCAGAGGAGTAGTCCCAGCTGGGATGTGGACTGTTGCATTTAAATCTTTCCTTTTGGAAATAAACCGTTGTTTGATTCTCCTTTCCAGACTCCTCCCTGACTACTAAAAAAAGGACTTATGCATAAAACTTAACAAAGGTGATCTTTTACAACATCTTAATGTGCAGAATATAACAAATGTGACTCTAAGTGAAATTAGGTCGTGCTTTAGTACGCTGTCACTATGGAGCAATGAATGATGGATGCAAATGCACTTTATGGAATATGAACTTTGTATTTGGGCGTCTGGTTGGACATTGCAATAAGATAAGACTCAAGGGGAAATGTATTGGTGATTTGGAATTTTATTTTTGTTTCAGAATTGTTATACTTTTCAATCCATCTGCATTCAACAATCTTTGCACTCTGTCAATATAGTCACAGGTTAGTGTGGCAGAGGTTAATTATAGTACAGTTCTTTCAGTGTTCCATTACCTCCACGCTTTGATCTAGGATTCATAAACTGATAGCTGTATTACTGTGACTCTTCCATCTCAGTAATATTCTTGGGCCGACAAGAATGAAGCTGCTCATTTAATGCTGAATTATAGACACCTCAGGGCTTCAAGCTTCAACTGGGAGTAGGACTGAAAGAGCACAGGAAGACACTTTCATCCCTTCATCAGATTTTGCAGGGGAAAAGATGAGCTTAACACTAACCTATGACAAGGGTAAATTAAGGCAGTGCTGCATTGCAGTGAATTAAAAGTGACCCTGACTTTGGAAATTTTCCTTTCTTGTCTTGTTGGACAAATATGCATTAATAGAGGTTGCTATCTGTCATGGTTGCGACATAATAAATACTTGTGTAAAAAAAGTCACAAATCGCTGACAATCACATGGAATCCCCTCCCCTCCCTTTCTTTTAAAATTTAAAGTACCCAATTTATCTTTTTTCAATTAAGGGGCAATTTAGCATGGCCAATCCACCGACCCTGCACATCTTGGGTTTGTGGGGGTGAGGCCAACGCAGACACGGGGAGAATATGCAAACTCCACACAGACATTGGCCATGGGGCGGGCCAAATCCAGCACCTAGGCGCCGTGAGGCAGCAGTGCTGACTACTGCGCAACCGTGCCGCCCCGGAATCTCCTACCTAACAGCACCATAGGAGTGCCTTTGCCTGATGGACGGCAGTGGTTCAAGAAGGCCACCTTTTCAAGGGCAAATGGTGATGGGCAATAAAAGCCGGCATGGCCCGCAAAGTTAGTTTCCCCGTGGTTGAGTGAACAGAATAACTTGGATATATATTAGTTAACTGGCCGTGGAGTAGCTTTACCTGCAAGTAACCCAGTTGCTCTAACCCATTGCAGAGCCAGAGGGGGAGTTCTGAATGAATGGTCGCTGGCTTGCAAAAGTAACTTTGTCTCCCTTTTGATGCGTTGATGAGGGAGAGTGTGCAGGTGGGAGGGGGGGTGAGGGAGAGTGTGCAGGTGGGAGGGGGAGGTGAGGGAGAGTGTGCAGGTGGGAGGGGGGATGAGGGAGAGTGTGCAGGTGGGAGGGGGTTGAGGGAGAGTGTGCAGGTGGGAGGAGAGATGAGGGAGAGTGTGCAGGTGGGAGGGGGGTGAGGGAGAGTGTGCAGGTGGGAGGGAAATGAGGGAGAGTGTGCAGATGGGAGGAGGATGAGGGAGAGTGTGCAGGTGGGAGGGGGATGACGGAGAGTGTGAAGGTGGGAGGGGGGATGGCGGAGAGTGTGCAGGTGGGAGGGGGGGGTGCGGGAGAGTGTGCAGGTGGGAGGGGGATGAGGGAGAGTGTGCAGGTGGGAGGGGGATGAGGGAGAGTATGCAGGTGGGAGGGGGATGAGGGAGAGTGTGCAGGTGGGAGGAGAGATAAGGGAGAGTGTGCAGGTGGGAGGGGGGGGTGAGGGAGAGTGTGCAGGTGGGAGGGGGGATGGCGGAGAGTGTGCAGGTGGGAGGGGGGGTGCGGGAGAGTGTGCAGGTGGGAGGGGGATGAGGGAGAGTGTGCAGGTGGGAGGGGGATGAGGGAGAGTATGCAGGTGGGAGGGGGATGAGGGAGAGTGTGCAGGTGGGAGGAGAGATGAGGGAGAGTGTGCAGGTGGGAGGGGGGGTGAGGGAGAGTGTGCAGGTGGGAGGGGGATGAGGGAGAGTGTGCAGGTGGGAGGAGGATGAGGGAGAGTGTGCAGGTGGGAGGGGGATGACGGAGAGTGTGCAGGTGGGAGGGGGGGTGCGGGAGAGTGTGCAGGTGGGAGGGGGATGAGGGAGAGTGTGCAGGTGGGAGGGGGGGTGCGGGAGTGTGTGCAGGTGGGAGGGGGGGGTGAGGGAGAGTGTGCAGGTGGGAGGGGGGATGGCGGAGAGTGTGCAGGTGGGAGGGGGGGTGCGGGAGAGTGTGCAGGTGGGAGGGGGATGAGGGAGAGTGTGCAGGTGGGAGGGGGATGAGGGAGAGTATGCAGGTGGGAGGGGGATGAGGGAGAGTGTGCAGGTGGGAGGAGAGATGAGGGAGAGTGTGCAGGTGGGAGGGGGGGTGAGGGAGAGTGTGCAGGTGGGAGGGGGATGAGGGAGAGTGTGCAGGTGGGAGGAGGATGAGGGAGAGTGTGCAGGTGGGAGGGGGATGACGGAGAGTGTGCAGGTGGGAGGGGGGGTGCGGGAGAGTGTGCAGGTGGGAGGGGGATGAGGGAGAGTGTGCAGGTGGGAGGGGGGTGAGGGAGAATGTGCAGGTGGGAGGGGGGATGACGGAGAGTGTGCAGGTGGGAGGGGGGGTGCGGGAGTGTGTGCAGGTGGGAGGGGGGTGAGGGAGAATGTGCAGGTGGGAGGGGGGATGACGGAGAGTGTGCAGGTGGGAGGGGGGATGAGGGAGAGTGTGCAGGTGGGAGGGGGATGAGGGAGAGTGTGCAGGTGGGAGGGGGGTGCGGGAGAGTGTGCAGGTGGGAGGGGGATGAGGGAGAGTGTGCAGGTGGGAGGGGGATGAGGGAGAGTATGCAGGTGGGAGGGGGATGAGGGAGAGTGTGCAGGTGGGAGGAGAGATGAGGGAGAGTGTGCAGGTGGGAGGGGGGGTGAGGGAGAGTGTGCAGGTGGGAGGGGGATGAGGGAGAGTGTGCAGGTGGGAGGAGGATGAGGGAGAGTGTGCAGGTGGGAGGGGGAAGACGGAGAGTGTGCAGGTGGGAGGGGGGGTGCGGGAGAGTGTGCAGGAGGGAGAGGGATGAGGGAGAGTGTGCAGGTGGGAGGGGGGTGCGGGAGTGTGTGCAGGTGGGAGGGGGGGGTGAGGGAGAGTGTGCAGGGGGGAGGGGGGATGGCGGAGAGTGTGCAGGTGGGAGGGGGGGTGCGGGAGAGTGTGCAGGTGGGAGGGGGATGAGAGAGAGTGTGCAGGTGGGAGGGGGATGAGGGAGAGTATGCAGGTGGGAGGGGGATGAGGGAGAGTGTGCAGGTGGGAGGAGAGATGAGGGAGAGTGTGCAGGTGGGAGGGGGGGTGAGGGAGAGTGTGCAGGTGGGAGGGGGATGAGGGAGAGTGTGCAGGTGGGAGGAGGATGAGGGAGAGTGTGCAGGTGGGAGGGGGATGACGGAGAGTGTGCAGGTGGGAGGGGGGTGCGGGAGAGTGTGCAGGTGGGAGGGGGATGAGGGAGAGTGTGCAGGTGGGAGGGGGGTGAGGGAGAATGTGCAGGTGGGAGGTGGGATGACGGAGAGTGTGCAGGTGGGAGGGGGGGTGCGGGAGTGTGTGCAGGTGGGAGGGGGGGTGAGGGAGAATGTGCAGGTGGGAGGGGGGATGACGGAGAGTGTGCAGGTGGGAGGGGGGATGAGGGAGAGTGTGCAGGTCGGAGGGGGGGTGAGGGAGAGTGTGCAGGTGGGAGGGGGGATGAGGGAGAGTGTGCAGGTGGGGGTGGGATGAGGGAGAGTGTGCAGGTGGGAGGGGGGATGAGGGAGAGTGTGCAGGTGGGAGGGGGGTGCGGGAGAGTGTGCAGGTGGGAGGGGGGGTGAGGGAGAGTGTGCAGGTGGGAGGGGGGGTGAGGGAGAGTGTGCAGGTGGGAGGGGGGATGAGGGAGAGTGTGCAGGTGGGAGGGGGATGAGGGAGAGTGTGCAGGTGGGAGGGAGATGAGGGAGAGTGTGCAGGTGGGAGGGGGGATGAGGGAGAATGTGCAGGTGGGAGTGGGGGGGGAAGAGTGTGCAGGTGGGGGGGTGAGGGAGAGTGTGCAGGTGGGAGGGGGATGAGGGAGAGTGTGCAGGTGGGAGGGGGATGAGGGAAAGTGTGCAGGTGGGAGGGGGATGAGGGAAAGTGCAGGTTGGAGGAGGGATGAGGGAGAGTGTGCAGGTGGGAGGGGGGATGAGGGAGAGTGTGCAGGTGGGAGGGGGATGAGGGAAAGTGTGCAGATTGGTGGAGGGATGAGGGAGAGTGTGCAGGTGGGAGGGGTGTGAGGGAGAGTGTGCAGGTTGGAGGAGGGATGAGGGAGAGTGTGCAGGTGGAAGGGGGTTGAGGGAAAGTGTGCAGGTTGGAGGAGGGATGAGGGAGAGTGTGCAGGTGGGAGGGGGGGTGAGGGTAAGTGTGGAGGTGGGAGGGGGGTGAGGGTAAGTGTGCAGGTGGGAGGGGGATGAGGGAGAGTGTGCAGGTGGGCGGGGGGATGAGGGAGAGTGTGCAGGTGGGAGGGGGGATGAGGGAGAGTGTGCAGGTGGGAGGGGGGATGAGGGAGAGTGTGCAGGTGGGAGGGGGGATGAGGGAGAGTGTGCAGGTGGGAGGGGGGATGAAGCAGCGTGTGCAGGTGGGAGGGGGGGGTGAGGGAGAGTGTGCAGGTGGGAGGGGGGATGAAGCAGCGTGTGCAGGTGGGAGGGGGGATGAGGGAGAGTGTGCAGGTGGGAGGGGGGATGAGGGAGAGTGTGCAGGTGGGAGGGGGGATGAAGCAGCGTGTGCAGGTGGGAGGGGGGGTGAGGGAGAGTGTGCAGGTGGGAGGGGGGTTGAAGCAGAGTGTGCAGGTGGGAGGGGGGATGAGGCAGAGTGCAGGTCGGAGGGGGGATGAGGGAGAGTGTGCAGGTCGGAGGGGGGATGAGGGAGAGTGTGCAGGTGGGAGGGGGATGAGGGAGAGTGTGCAGGTGGGAGGGGGATGAGGGAGAGTGTGCAGGTGGAAGGGGGATGAGGGAGAGTGTGCAGGTGGGAGGAGGGATGAGGGAGAGTGTGCAGGTGGGAGGGGGATGAGGGAGAGTGTGCAGGTGGGAGGGGGGGTGAGGGAGAGTGTGCAGGTGGGAGGGGGGATGAGGGAGAGTGTGCAGGTGGGAGGGGGGGTGAGGGAGAGTGTGCAGGTGGGAGGGGGGATGAAGCAGAGTGTGCAGGTAGGAGGGGGGATGAGGGAGAGTGTGCAGGTGGGAGGGGGATGAGGGAGAGTGTGCAGGTGGGAGGGGGATGAGGGAGAGTGTGCAGGTGGAAGGGGGATGAGGGAGAGTGTGCAGGTGGGAGGAGGGATGAGGGAGAGTGTGCAGGTGGGAGGGGGGTGAGGGAGAGTGTGCAGGTGGGAGGGGGATGAGGGAGAGTGTGCAGGTGAAAGGGGGATGAGGGAGAGTGTGCAGGTGGGAGGAGGGATGAGGGAGAGTGTGCAGGTGGGAGGGGGGCGAGGGAGAGTGTGGATGGTATCGTCCATCCGCGAATGCCACATGTCAGCCGCCCTGATATGGCAGGACAGTGACGAGGACACGGCCGCAGGTTGCCGTGTGGCTGATGGGCACAGGCGACTGGCACACTGGTGAGGTGTATGGTGTGAACTGACCGTTGGACGCAGACAGTGACCAGATGGTACAGCAGGAGTGGAGTGTACGCAGACAGTGACCCGTGCCAACTTCTTACGTGCCTAACTTCTTTGCCTTACGGGCCCTACCACTACGTCTAGGTGTCTCCCCAGATGGTACAGCAGGAGTGGAGGCGGACTGCTGAGAATCACGCCCTGCGACATGGCTCCCCGTCGGCACGCGTTTCCTGTGGCGGCCCGGTTTTGATGGGCCAGGCTGCTCGGCGGGCGTGCTGGATGGCGTTGTGCCACCCTGACCTGCCCGCTGCCCACCAGATGCGCCAGGGACGGAACGGGGGGAGGCCGAGAGAACCGGGACGTCCCTTGCTGGGGGTACCGGGACGGGCCCCAGAACCTCCTCCTCACTTGGGGAGCCCGGTGGCCCCCGGGCCTCACTGTGGGACGGAGATGCGATCGGAGACATGCCCCGATGCACCACCGACACCTGACGCTGCCAGTCCTGGAGGCCTGCAGCGGTATCGACCACGGTCTGAATGTTCGCAGAGTCGGAGCCCAGGGAGTGCGACATTCCTGCCAAGGACTGTGCGATCTCAACCTGTGAGTGCGCCACGCCATCCATCACGTGCGCCAGGCGGTCTATGCTCTCCGCGACTGACTGCTGAGACTGTGCCATTGCTTGCTGGACCGGGCCATGGCATGGTGAGACTCGGCCAGGGCCCGGAGAGCGGCTGCAATGTCGTGTTGGCTCTGGCGCATGGCTACCTGTGAGAGGGCAGCCCGCTCCTGGGCCATGGATGACGCGTGCACATTAAGCCCAATGCATTGCAGAACCTGACCCATGGCCGAAACCGTTTCACCCATTGCCTCCACCGCGGACGCCACCCGTGTGGTGTTGGCCTGGGTGGCTGCGATGAGCGGCACCACTTCCTGCTCCTGAATGCGGATGGACTCCTCCAACTGCGTGTGCAGGTCCTGGAAGATGGCCCTCATCCCGTTATTCAGTCCCTGGGTGTCCACATGCATCGGTTGTCCGGGTGGGTCAAGTACATCCAGGAACCCGGGAACCATCTGGGCGGCAGCTGTTTGCTGTGTCTGGGCTGCCCTCCGACTGTCCAGCCTCTCGGCTGCTCCAAACCCCACCTGCTGTGCTGGGTCGGATGTGGGGTGCGCACCAGACCGTGACCCGGGAGCCTAATCACTTATATGCCCAACCAAGGTGAGTGTCTCTGTGACGGTGGATGGTGGATGGTGTGGGAGACAGCAGTGCCGCAAGATCGAGGTCATCGTCCGTTAGGAATTATTGTCTGTTCTCCTCCCACTCTTGGCCCGGCGCAAGCTGCATGCGGGCCATGTCGTGCTGACCTCCAGGTGATTCCACCGAGTGTGTGGCCGTGATGTGCGACTCTTCATGAATGTCCGCCCTGTGCCCCTCACTATTGTGTCTCTCGGTGGTGTGAGCGTCCCGATCCTGCGTCACATACTGAGAGGATTGCCCTCCTGGCCGACCGACTGCCAACCTCTGGCATGCGTCCCTGGGTACGTTTGACATTGGCGATGTTCCGCTGTCTCTTGGCCGAGACGCCCCTGGACTTTCAGCGGCTGGCCCTGGGGAACATAAAGATTCGGGGTTCGTTAGACACGGTGGCCCGTGTGTATGGTGGTGGTGGGTGCACAGTGTGAGGGGGGAGGGGAGCGAGGGTGCAGTGGCATGAGTGTGAGGGAGGAGGGGATCGAGTCTGCAGTGGGCAATGTGTGAGGGAGATGATGACGGGTTGGGGGGGGGGGCGGTGAGGACATGCAGGGTTCTCTCACTTGCTACTGCGCCTCCGAGCTGGCATGTCGTGACCTGCCGGGTGGCGGACCCCCAGCGAGGTCCAGGGCCCTCTGCCCGTGGACATTTAGCGGGTGCAGCACAGGGAACCCCCTCCGGTCCTCAAACGCTTACGTTGGTTGTGAGCTGTCTTGTCCTGGGGTGGGGGGGGGGTTGGATAAAGCATCACAATTAGGCGGGTATCATCAGGGCGTGCAGATATAGACTACATTTTTGCTGGTTCAGGAGACAGCATGCCATGGCATCGCTCCAGGGGGGTCCCGGGGCTCATGTGGGTCGAGTAAATCGTTGGGCTCCCTGACCCCCCCCCCCAAACACCACCTGATGCCCCAAGCCCCCCCTGACCCCCAACAACGCCCCTGACGCCCCCACCACATCCCCTGATGCCCCAGCCCCCACCTGACCCCACCAACCCCCATGACCCCACTTCCCCCCCTCGTGCCGGAGGGGGGGGGGGCGGGGGGGTGCTGGGGACACCCTCATGGCACTTACCCTGGCAGCCCGAGTGAGGTTGTGCAGCTTCTTCCGACACTGCTCCCCGGTCCGGGGGGTCTGCCCCACAGCACTGACAGCGGTGCCAACCTCACCTCACCGCGCTGGATGGCTGGCGATGCCCACGTGAAAATGAAATGAAAATCGCTTATTGTCACAAGTAGGCTTCAATGAAGTTACTGTGAAAAGCCCCTAGTCACCACATTCCGACACCTGTTCGGGAGGCTGGTATGGGAATTGAACCGTGCTGCTGGCCTGCCTTGGTCTGCTTTAAAAGCCAGCGATTTAGCCCAGTGAGCTAAACCAGCCCCTATTACGTCTTGGGCAGAGGGTGTCCCTTCTGTGCTCCACCTCATCCAGCAGGGTGTCCAGGTCCATGTCCCGGAACCTCGGTGCGGCTCGTCGGGGCTCAGCCATCTCTTCCCCTTTCTTCTCCTCCGGGTCCTCTGTGCGCGGATCGCGCCATTTATGACGCAGCGCCGCGTCATTCGGGCGTCGCGCGGTGACGACGCGGCTTTCACGACACGCCCCCCCCCGAGTTTCCCGCGGCCCCGATCCTAGCCCATTTTCGGGCCCTGAATCAGTCGGGATCGGGGCTGTTTCACGCCGTCGTGAACCTCGACGGCGTGGGCACTTAGTCGCGGGAGCGGAGAATCGCACCCAAGGGGCCTGTGGGGAGGAGAAAATGTAGAGATAAAAAGTAACAGATGGCTGGCAAAACAAGTCTGACCTTAAAAGTGCAATTTATGGACTGGTTTAAAAGAAAACAGGGGCTACACAGTTCGCTCAGGTGAGCATCGATGTGGTGGTGATCTGAAGCGTCTCAAAAGTTAGACTGGTATATTGTCAGCACAACATCTAAATCTGGGAAAGCGGTTAAAGATCCAGAAAGACAGAGTCTCAGGGAATGTATACCAGCTACAGTCTAGTGGTATATGAAGTAAGTACAGTAAAGTCCCAGATGACCATAGGCTGCTTTCCCCTTTGAGGGGAAGAGCTGACTGGTGGTGATTTAACCTGAGGATCACCACACCTCAGGCGAGGGCAAGGTTGGGAAGGCAAGGCCTTGATGAAGTAAGTATTCCACTGAGCATTATGAAACACCTTTGAATATTAGTTCAGTTAAGCAACCTCCTGGAGTGAATACTTTTCTTTCTTCCCAAATATGACTTGACCATTTGGAATGAAAGTGTTTCGACTTCCAGATGCTGGAGCCACTTTCCTGATGGCTACTGCACAAACTGCACATGCTGATGCATATTTTGGTCTATGCAGCAGTTAATGTTCAAATGTGATTGCAGTGTTTGTGTTGTGTCTAATCTAATCTGCTCTCACATTACAAGCATTTTCGCTTCTACGCTTCAATAACCTAATCCGGAAACACTCTTGCGCAAATCCGGACTTAAATAGAGATTGCCGTCTGGGTCACTCAACATACCAGGAGCCAAATCACTGGAAAGATGGAATTGTGCTTAGTGGCTAAATCCATAATTTTATTATTGGTCCATCTCAGAAACAAGCATTGGGAGCATGGCCAAGACAAGTATTTCACATAAAATGCTTCTTCTGTGTTATTGGCAATGAGCAGACATGCAATGCTTTGAAAAGATAGCTACCGAATTTTATGATGTTCTGAATAATTGATTTGCATTTGCCCTTAAAAGGTTCTCACATGATTGTTCGTTAAAGTTCTTTGGATTAATATACAATGTAAGAAAGTTTTGCATTGAATTTTTTTAGTTCACCTTCTGTTGGGAAACTGTTACAAGCTTATAAAATTGTATTTTGGGAGTTGCTCGCAAATCATAATTTCTAAATATGCAGAGGTTTTGACATGCCCCACGATCATGTCCTGCTCATAACTTTAAACATGGACTGCATTGAGGATATCATTTTCTGGAACTGGCTTTTATTTGAAAATGGACACTGGTAGGATAGTTAGGTTGGCTGCTGGAATAGGTCAGGTGACTTCTGCAATATGTGCGCAGGCAAAGGTCTAACTTTACTTCTTTCAGTTTAGCGTGCTGTATTCGCTACTCACAATGTGATTTCCCCTGCGTCGGGGAGACCAACTGCAGACGCGCTTCGTGGAACACCTTCACTCAGCAAGCTAGCGTGACCCTGACCTTCTGGTTGCTTGCCATTTTAAGTCATCATCTTGTTCCTACAGTCCCGTACCGGCGGAGGTTATTCATGAAGGCCCCACCGTCTCAACCTTGCCCCTCGCCTGGGGTGTGCTGACCCTCAGGTTACTGTTTACCGAGCAGGAGGGAAATAAAGAATGCTACACTGAAACAGGCTGATGATGTTTGTTCTCTCTCCCTCTCTCTCCCTCTCTGGAGTAGTGTGCTCAGGTTCACAAAGTAATCACGAGAAGACAAAACTGCAACAAACTGAGATGTTTTAGGGAATAAAATATGGAAAACTGCTTCATGCAACTGCACCCAGGAAGACAACTTTACAAAATGGCCGAAACATTAAATCACCGCATTGAGACAAGTCAACGAACACCGAAACATCCACTCCTTTGTTTTATCTTCTTCACGAACTGTCAAAAGTCCTTCCATCTATCCTTTTATTCTGGCTATTTGTATTAGTGCGTGTGGGCGCAGGCGAATGTGTGAGACATATTATGATTTACCTAGGGCGGGATTACTCCGTCTCGCCACACCCTTTGCAGCACTTTCCTCCGTCCCGGCAACCAGCCAACGGGGTTTTCCATTGTGGGCACCCCCACGCCATCCGGAAATTCTCGGGTGTGAGTGCGCTGCCAGCGAAGCGGAGGGTCCCGCCGATGGAGAATCCAGTACCTAGTCTTTTTTCAATTCTGAAAATATTTGCAATAAACCTATCGTGTTCTTTCTCTAATCTAAGAAAACCTGACTGGTAAATATTTTACAATCTGAAAGCATAAATAGCGGGACTCCTGCAATAATGGGTGAGATTTTCCAACTGTTCATGTCGGCTTGATCCTCTAGTGCTACTGATGGCTCACCCCCACTGCGGGTTTCCCGGCGGTGTAGGTTAGATTCATTGGGAAATTCCATTGGCAGCGGGAGGGACCAGAAGACCCTATCGCCGGCCAACGGCGGATGTCTCCCAACGTTTGGAAACATGACGCGGGGAGGCCAGAGAATCGCGCCCATTGCGAAGTACAGCTCTCTAAATTTACAAAAAAAATCTGTGTTGTGGTCAGACCTGGAGTGGGAGAATAGGGGGGTAATTTCACCCATTCTCGCATGGACATCTTGCCTTGTTTCTTTACTGCAACCGTTCCCACTCACTTTGCCTTTTGTTACATGGTACTTTTGTCATTTAATCTCTCTTTACATCTATCCTTGTCCTCCCTTTTTGCACGATCTGACTCTCACCCCTTTTCAACATTACAAAACCCACCACATTTCGACCTCTCTTCAGTTACAAAGACGACTCATATTGACCGCAAAACATTACCTCTGTTTCTCTCTCCACAGATGCTGCCAGAAGTGATGTGTTTTTCCATCATTTTTTGTTTTCGTTTCAGATTTCGAGCATCCACAACATTAAGATTTTTAAAGGAACAACTCATGATTGGAAAGCCTGTGGAAAGTTCTCAAATGTAAATGTTTTTCTCAGATAGAAAGGGGCAAACTCAATGGTTGAGATTTAACAAAGAATGGCTGCCAGATGTGTTGGTGCTGTGAAGGTAGAATATCAAATAATGCCTTCCAGTGAGCTCATCGTAGCTGGTATGTTGATAGATATGAATCATTCCTGCATTATGTATCAATCACCCTGGCTCCAACTCATTTTGTGGTAATGTAAGGCACTGAAATGTACCATCGTGTGACTGAAACTGTCTTCAGAGAACAAATCTATTATCCCAAGAATGTGAGAGAAGCAACTCCATCTGAAAAGAACGCCCACTGCAAAGTACCACCTGCAGAACAAGGCAGTAACACTTGTGCCCTTTTGAAACCTGGATACTGCTACATGATAAAAATTTCCCAGCCTGATTCCTATTCCAAATCCATCTGTAAAGAAGCCTGACCTCCTAGCTTGAAAAGCTACAGGTGACAAACTTCCCAACCTGCTGAACACCCATATTTTCAAGGGAATCCTGTAGGAATCCTGGTATGCTGCTCCAGTTATCAAACCCACCCTTTCCGAATGAAAACACTGCCTTCAATGGGTCCACAGTTGGTGTTTTGCTAAAATAAGCCAAATACGTCAATAATTAACTATTCTTTTGTTTGAAATTTGTAAAAGTGCACTATTCTATTGAATTGTATCTTTATTGTGTGTGTGCATGTATGGGTGTCATCTCATTTAGATGCTCGGTTTGAATGTATAAAATAAATAATCCTCTTTATTTCAAGCCATGAGCACCTACTGTTATTTTAATAGACCACACGCACATTCCCTGGAGCTACGGAACACACTCATCTTCCTTTAAAACAAAATACTGATTACAGACAGTAAGAGAAAGGGTAAAAGAGTTTCCATTCTCTCGCGACCCTCTCTGTAACAGACTGTATGGTTGATTAAATTAATATGCCTTCATTTATTGATTGGACGTAAGTGGCAATGGTGAGCACTTTCAAGTCAGGAAGTAAATTATAATCAAAGCAGAACTTCCTGTGCCGTATGCAATCTCACAATAATTAATACATTCTGGCAACATTTTTATGTTCCTATTTATCTCTAAGTAAGGCTACTAATTTTACTGGTAGATTTTCTTGTGGGTTTAGTTTGATATTCAAATTTCAAAAGAAAGAAAATCCCCATGGGCCATCGTATAGAAGGAATATCTTTCTAAATGGAATTCAAATCAAAGTTTCTTAGGAGCAGAGAATAATAAATAAGAGCAGGAGTTTAGGGTGTTCAACCCTTCCAGTCTGCTCTACTATTCAATATGATTACAGCTGATCTCGCATCCCAATTCCACCTTCCCATATTCCTAAATTCCTAAAGTCAATTATGTCCAATAATTGACTGCCCACAGCCCTCTGGGGTAGAGAATTCCAAAGATCCACAATCCTTCGGGAGAAGAAAGATCTTCCCTTCTCATTCCTAAATGGCTGAGACTTATTCTGTCTGTGACAGTGCAGTGTTCATAAACCCATGTGTCACCCTGTCCAATATTTCTATTGCTTTCATTCTTTAACTTTTCCAAATGCTTTTTTTCAATCATTTTAGCAAATGTTCGTGTAATTTTCTTCAGTTAACTGCACGATCAACTGTTATAAAGAAACAATGTTGGAAGGCTTATGGGTCAAATAGACTAATTTTACTAATAAGGAGTGTGGTGATATACATCACTGTAAATACACAAGGGGTTAATGTAGATACACTAGGACACTGTAAATACACAAGGGGTTAATGTAAATACACTAGGACACTGTAAATACACAAGGTGTTAATGTAAATACACTGAGACTAAATAAACACTAGAGGGAGCACCAGAGACATCATGACACACAGACATTCAACCAATAGGTCAGTAAGATAGGCCACGACCAATGGGCATTCAAGGCACACCCAGAGGTGACACTACCACAAGGGGGCTACCCATAGAAAAGGACAGGGCACACATGCTCTTTCTCTTTCCATAGGCGACACTCAGAGAGACAGGAGTAGATCAGGAAAGCATCACACCCACCGCATGAATTAGAGCAGACTGGTTAGCTAGTTGAGTTTCTATAGTTAGATTAGCAAGAGAGTCGAACTCAAGTAGGAAAATAGTTAATGGTTCAATAAATCTTATATTGAACCAATGCCTTCATTTGGTGTATACTTGATCAGTTAAATGAATCGTGTGCAATCCATGTTACCCCAGGGTGAACAACACGACAAGGACAACTGTTATCGAATCAATGGGTGATCTTTAAGGTGGTGGTGCTTTAAACACAGGCGAGGTACACTGTGAAAAGGGCAAAATGGTAGTGGAAACCAAATCCAGGGCTCCGTGGGTAATGAGGGAGGTAGCGAATACGGTGAAACAATAAAATAAGGTGTATGATGCATGTGAGGTGAGCTCTTTGAGGAAGAACCAAGTCAACTATAACTGAGTTGAGATGGGGAGTGGAGAGACAAGTAAGACTGGCAAAGAGAGAGTATAAGACCAGAATGGCAGTCAACCTAGAAGAGAATTCAAACATTTTCTACTGAGATGTAAATAGTAAGAAGCTGAGTGGATCCTGTTGGGGACAAAGAGGGTGATACATGCTTAGAGGCCCAGGGCACAGCTGGAATACTTAATAGTCAGAGTTTTACGTTGCTTGAGTGGGTGTAGCCCCAACTGAAAGTGTGTGAAATCACGGGAGACCTTAGGTGCGTATCCCGACGCCACCACAGGCTTGCACATGGTCCACAGGCATCAAGCAATTTAGCCCAGTCAGGGACAAACTGAACACAACTTTACATGGCCTGTCTGCTTTTATGGTTGGTAGGCGGGCATTGACGAGGATGCCTTTACGTCTTAGCTGCAACCTCGATCCAGGATGGGATGAAATGTCAAGGTGGAAATAAAATTTCAAAAGTTGTCTTGAGGACACTCTTCACGCCCTCCCCAGTAGCACAGAGCCTTTCCCAGTGCATGTTTCATGCAGGCTGTCCGTTAATTGGCCAGCCAGTGTGAAATCACGTTCCAGGTCCGACCGCAGCGAGAAGCACGTTTTGCAGCTGCTCCCCGGACCAGCGGGTTGCGTGCGCCCAACGGTTGAAACATTTCGGCCAATGAATACTTTTCATTGGTAGTCTCTTAGGAATAAGGATGCTGGCAAAACATTGATAGAAGTGGAGATGGTAAAAGTAATTGGTTTGGTGAAAATTGAGAGGCAGGAGGCACTGCAAAGGCTGGCCATTGCTTAGAGTGGCTAAGTCCCAATTGAAAGACACAAAGCGGGATTTGCGATGGCCCGACGCCAGCGTAAAAGGCGGCGCGACCCACTCCGGTGTCGGGCCAACCGGAAGTTGCGGAAACCTCCACACTTCCGGGGGCTAGGCCGGCACCGGAGGGGTTGGCGCCGAAGGGCCGGCGTGAGTTAGCGCATGCGCAGAACCGCCGGCATGGTTCCGCGCATGCGCAGACCGGCCGGAGTATTCTAGAGCATGCGCAGGTGGGGTGTCATCTCCGTGCTGGCCATGGCGGAGCCCTACAGGGGCTGGCGCGGAAGGAAGGAGTGCCCCCACGGCACAGGCCTGCCTGCAGATCGGTGGGCCACGACCACAGGCCAGGCCACCGTGGGGAGCCCCCTGGGTCCGGATCCCCCCCGCGCCCCCCCGAGGACCGCACCAGCCGGCCTACCAGCCAGATCCCGCCGTGGGGACCATGTCCAATCCACGCCAGCGGGTCTGGCCAGAAACCGACGGCCGCTCGGCCCATCGGTGCCCTGGGAATTGTCGGGGGGTGGGGGGGGGGGCTTTGCCAACGGCCCCAACCGGCGCGGCGTGATCCCCGCCCCCGCCCGAAAACCGGCGGGGGGCCGGAGAATCCCGCCCACAGTCTGGAGAAAATGATTTGACGAGTTTTTCTTAAAGCAAAGCGGGCAGAGCGAATTCAACAGAGAGGACAGCACTGTAGTACTAAAAGATGAGCCATCGATAGTATGGTGAAAAACAGTAAAAGGCAAAGTCACATCTCAAATCTGCGTACAGCAGTCAGAAATAAGAAATTTATAAATGGATATGGATAGGTTAGGCGAGTGGGCCAACATTTTGCAGATCGAGTTTAACGTGGATAAATGTGAGGTCAGCCATTTTGGTCGGTAAAATGGAAAGGCAATTTATTATCTAAAAGGAGAGAAACTTCAGGCTGCTTCAATACAGAGGAATCTGATTGTCCTCAAGCATGAATCGCAGAAAACTAGTATGCAGGTACAGCAGGTAATAAAAAAGCCAAATGGAATTTTGGCATTTATAACTAAAGGGATAGAGTATAAAAGTAAGGAAGTGTTGCAACAACTGCACAAGGCATTGGTGAGACCTGGAGTCCTGTGTACAGTCATGGTCCCCTTATTTGAGCAGGGGTGTATTTGCATTAGAGGCAGTTCAGAGTAGTCTCACTAGATTGATTCCAGAATCGATTCCAGAGATGAGGGTTTGTCTTACGAAGGAAGATGAGCAGTTTAGGCCGACACTCACTTGAGTTTAGAAGAATGAGGGGAGATTTAATTGAGGACTATAAGATGATAAGAGGTACTGACAAAGTAGACGTAGAATGGATGCTTCCTCCTGTGGGGCAATCTAGAAAGAGAGGTCATAGTTTAAGGATAAGGGGTAGCAGGCTTAAAACACAGATGAGGAGAAATGTCTTTTCTCAAAAGGTGTTGAATCTGTGGAATTCACTGCCCCAGAGTGCGGTGGATGCCAGGACACAGAATTCAGGAAGGAGATCGACATGGTTGAAGGGTTATGGAGAACGGGCGGGAAAGTGGAGTTGAGGCCGAGATTAGATCAACTATGATCGTATTGAATGGTGTTGTGGGCTCGAGGAGCTGAATTGCCAACTCCTGCTCCTAGTTCTTATGTTCTTACATTCTTTATCCTGAGATTTCAGAACCCTCTCACGCGATAGTGAGTGAGGCTCAAATTTGTTGCAGAATATATTGCGCAATGAGATAGCATGCCTACAGTCAGTCAAAATAACTGGTCAGTGACTGAACTGACTCACTTGTTAAGCGGGAAGGAAGATCTGACTGTGAGGGGTTAAATAGCAGCTACAAAATAGAATGCACAATTGAACACAATCCTTGATTTTGAAAAACCACTATTATCATGCTCAGCTGCAGTAAAAGAGACATTGCCTGGAAAGGCAAGTACATCGTTGAAAATTAGTTGTTTTTCTTTCTAAATAATAGATAACAAACAATGCATTTTTCCCATTATTTTACTGATGCTGTTAGTCGTCAGTCTCTTTGCTTGAGAGAAGTTTGGCATTTTAAAGCAATTCACCTAATATCCACTCTTACTTAAAAAGCTAATACTCCAATAAATCACCTTGACTTAAGTACACAGTGTTCCTTGAAAGGACTTGATGTCAAATCCGCACAGGCTATCAATTATTAGCCTGTTCTTGTCTCAAAGCTTGCCTGAATTATTTATATTATATGCGCAACTGTGTCATTTTGCGACAGTTTTGAGCTTTGTTGCACATCATCGGATATATTCCGCCAGATACTTTACAGCAGCCCAGTAAAATACTCAGGCTGAAAAATTAGGATCCTCAGCACTGCCAGGAGACCCCAAGAAGTAAAATGGCGCATCCCATTCGACGCCCCATGTTAGCTAGGGCGCTGGTACGGTTGTGCTGTTCTCGTGCTGGTAAGGGGAAGAGAGATCTGGGGCGTCATTCTCCGACCCCCCGCCGGGTCAGAGAATCGCCGGGGGCTGCCGTGAATCCCGCCCCCGCCGGTTGCCGAAGTCTCCGGCACCGGAGATTCGGCGGGGGCGGGAATCGCGCCGCGCCGGTTGGCGGGCCCCCCCCCCGCTCGATTCTCCGGCCCGGATGGGCCGAAATCCCGCCGATAAATTGCCTGTCCCGCCAGCGTAACTTAAAGCACCTATTTACCGGCGGGACAAGGCGGTGTGGGTGGGCTCTGGGGTCCTGGGGGGGGGGGGGGCGCGGGGCGATCTGACCCCGGGGGGTGCCCCCACGGTGGCCTGGCCCGCGATCGGGGCCCACCGATCCGCGGGCGGGCCTGTGCCGTGGGGGCACTCTTTCCCTTCCGCCTCCGCCACAGTCTCCACCATGGCGGAGACGGAAGAGACTTCCTCCACTGCGCATGCGCGGGAAACTGTCAGCGACCGCTGACGCTCCTGCGCATGCGCCGCCCCGACATGTCATTTCCGCGCCAGCTGGCGGGGCAACAAAGGCCGTTTCCGCCAGCTGGCGGGGCGGAAATTCCTCCGCCGTCGGCCTAGCCCCTCAATGTTGGGGCTCGGCCCCCAAAGATGCGGAGCATTCCGCACCTTTGGGGCGGCGTGATGCCCGTCTGATTGGCGCCGTTTTGGGCGCCAGTCGGTGGACATCGCGCCGTTTGGGGAGAATTTTGCCCCTGATCCTGACATCAATCAGCCTTTCCTGCTGTTTTGACGCACATCTGTCAAACGTGGACTGTGGAGTTCCACTGAATGCTTGTGCTGGTCACTGTCAGCTGAACATGTATTCAGCTGCATGGGGGACCCGTCACTGGTGCTATTTAAAGGGACAGCCACCAACCTTCAGGTTTGACTTGCGGAAAAGGTTGTGCAAGTCCTGTGGCTTATTTATTCGGAGGTCTGTCAGTGAGCTTGTTCACCTATTCAGGATTAGGTCGCCTGTGGTCTGAAAGAAGTGGGGTGGTCGTGGCTGCAGTGCCTGGCCGCAGCAAGACCAACAGATGAAACAGACGCTGCCATGAGGGCAAGCTTTGCGAAACAGGAGGGGGAAGAGGAGCAGGGCCCTCCACAGAATACCCCCGCAACAGTTTTCTGATAAGCACTTCCCAGGTATCCATCTGAGTCAGGAGCAATGCCTCTGAAAAAACTCAAGTTCATCAAGGAGAGTGTGAGGGAAATAGAAACATAGAATCAGAGAATTCCCTGTAGTGCAGAAGGAGGTCATTTGGCCCACTGAGTCTGCACCGACCCTACAAAAGAGCACCCTACCTAGGCCAATCGCCCACCCTATACCCGTAGCCCCACCTAGCGGCAATTTAGCATGGACAATCCAGCTAACCTGCACACCTTTGGACTGTAAGAGGAAACCGGAGCATCCAAAGGAAACCCACGCAGTCACGGAAAGAATGTGCAAACTCCACACATTCACCCAAAGTCGGAATCGAACCCGGGTCTCTGGTGTTTTGAGGCAGCAGTGTTAACCACTATGCCACCGTGCCACCCCAAATATGCCATCTCCTTCAACATGGCCCAAACTACATTGATGGAGGTGCCACCTTTTGAATGAAATATTAAACTGAGATCTCCAGTTGCCTGCTCAGAGGAACATTACAAGATCTTCTGCTCCCCAGGAGAAATGCGGAGGGTTTTCATTGTGTCCTGGCCAACATTCCCTCCTGAACCAACAATACCATTAACAGGCCATTCATTCTATTGCTATTGTTGGGTTGTTCATGAAGGCCTGACTCCTCAACCTTGCCCCTAGCCTGAGGTGTTGTGATTCTCAGGTTAAATTACCACCAGTCAGCTCTCCCCCTCAAAGGGGAAAGCAGCGTATGGTCATCTGGGGCTATGGCGATTTTACCTTTACCTGTTGATGGGACCTTGCTGTGTGAAAAGAGGATTGCATTGCACAACAATTATGTGAGATGTTTCTGAGGGAGATAATGAGATGTGACATTAATTTGTTGTCTTTTTATCATTAATATATCATGGATTCATTTTGATGATTATTCTTAAGAACTTCAGCAACTTGATGTAAGTTAGAGCAGGCAGATTGGACCATTGCCAGGAATTGTGAGCCTAAGGCAGTAATCTCATTATTCCGCACATTGTAAAACAATTTCACTCTGAAGCTGGCTGCAGTCCAATCTCTGACGTACAGTCTGTGCCCTAACTCCTGGCCCCAGGTCAAGTCTAGTGTAACTGGATCTGTCCATAGGGGTGGCTTCACATTGGCAATGTTCCAGAGGTAATGCCGAGCACCTCGTAATCCCCTCCGTATATTGAGCCTGTGTTGGGCGCAGCCTCCCAGTGTAATTAACGTACAAGTTTTCTCTGAATGCAATATATAATCTCCCATTGGATTGTGACAAATTCACACGAACACAAGAAACAATGAAACGTGTGTTGGAAGTTTTTTGAAGATTTGTATTGAACCTTGAAGGCAATCAAACATTTTCCTGCAAAATTGCAGATAATAGTCGAGTTTATTTTCTTTGCTCGGGCTCTGATTAACAAATTTAAATTTTAATGTAATCCCCACGGACTTCCTCCCAGTCACAAAGCATCTGACCACAGAAGGTCACTCAAGACTAACCCTGAAGGATAATCATTCTAAACAAGTTGCATGTAAAACTTTCTTTTCTTATCACGATGCTGTCTGTTCAGCGTTATAACCTTGGGGAAAAAAAGCTCTCCTACACATCGGGCCAACAAAGGGACTATTTGAAATTTGTAGCTATTAGTATCACTGAAAATTCAAACTATGAAAGGAACTATGACACCATAGGGTTTGCGTTTGTGGAGTGACCCATGGAGAATAATAAGAACTAAGAAGAGAGGGGACAATAAGGAAACCGGACTAGATGATTTTGAGTAAAGAAGACTCGGGCACCTTACCACAAACAGCATGTACAGTTTTTATTAGCAACAAGGTGGGTGGGATTCTCTGTCCCGCCAGCCCTGGTTACCAGCATGCCATGCCCCCACCAGCAGCGGGATCTGGCATCCGGCCAATGGAGTTTCCCATTGCAGCAGCCCACGCCTTCGGGAAACCGGCAAAGTGGAGAATCCCACTGACGGAGAATCCCGCTGGATATCTCAATAAATTCCCCTGGTATATTTTAGGAACTGAGGGTGGAATTCTCCCAAGCTCCCGCAGCAAGTGGGTGGGGGGGGGGGGGGTGGAATTTGGCGGGTACCCAGTAATCGGTTTTATGGCGTCATGAATTCACACTGGGATCCTCCGCTGGCGCCCGCCACGGCGGATTGGCAAACCCGCTGGAGACTGGCGTGCACCTCATTTGCATCCCGTTAATGGGATGCAGATGAAAGCCCGATTACCCATGTCCAATTTTCCACAACATCAATGGTGTAAAATGCGTTTGGATCAGTGCGGTGTGCAGATGTCAGGATTCACCTGAAGAATGCCTGGGGCTGCCTCCGAGGTTCAGGATGGAGACCGATGGAAGCCCTGGACCCCGGAACAGTAGGCGAGGGGAGCAGCGACAAGTGGACCTTCCAGTCCAGTGTTGATGTCCTGAAGATCCATCTTCTTTCTTCAAAATTGTATGAGGGATGTTGGACTTCTTTTCAATATGGCACCCAGATAGGGCAGCAGACCAGATGCCATCACCATGGAATAAGGCGCAAAACACCTAGATGCATAATTAGTGGGGTTGGGGCCAGGTATGTTTGTCTTCCAGCCTCTTGCGGTGGGAAGCACTCCATGTTCCCATCTCCGTCACGGAGCTTAGAATGGGAGAATTCAATTCCAGCCTGAGTATGTGAAAATCAGTCTCGTGAACATTTATTATAATCGACAGTAGAAAACGTGGGTGGGTATATATTTTAACACTGCAGCTATTGTGAGAAAGAGACTTTTCCAACCAATCATTATTTACATGTTCATAAAATGACCTATCAGAAAATCTTGGGTGGGATTCTCTGAACCCCAGACACGTGTTCCCGGCAATGTCCAAAGATGTGCATGTTAGGTGGATTGGCCATGTTAAATTACCCCTTAGTGTCCAGGGATGTGCATGTTAGGTGGATTGGCCATGTTAAATTACCCCTTAGTGTCCAGGGATGTGCATGTTAGGTTATGGGGTTACAAGGATAGGGTGTGGTGGATGGGGGTGTGTAAATGGTTAGCTCATTCGAAGGGCCGGTGCATACTCGATGGGCCGAATTGCCTCCTTCTACACTGTCGGGATTCTATGACGTGACGTTTGCTGGTGATGGCATTCTCCACTCCTGTCGCTCGTCAATGGAAATTCCCATTGAAGCCACCCCACGCTGCTGGGAAACCCGGGGGCGGGAAGGGGACGCGCAGCTGGCGGGGAAAGGGAATCCCAATGGCCAGAGAATTCCGGCCCAGATTATAGGCCGTGGGGAATTCACCTCAAAGCTGATTATAGAGCTCGTGGGATAAAATGAGCCTTTGCAATGGCACAAAAATAGATGAGAGCAAATCAATTGGTTTTATACCCGAGCCGATTAATGGAGACAACGGACTGCTGATTCGTCATAACCTGTTCTGTTATACCCTGCAAGTTCCACAACCTCACTGTACCCAGTCACCATACACTCCCACTTGTGTTAAGAGAGCAGTCTGATTGTACTGGGATGAGAGGATGGATATGCCACTTAATAAAACATTTGATGATTTTGTTGATTTAATTGCTTGCAAACATAAGTAATGTGATTAAGGCTTAAATTGGGAGGTTTGTTTTGGATAAGTTACCTCATGTAAATTGAACAGTGGCTGCAAACTGTCAGCTGGCTCAGAGCCATTGCTGTTATTTTTCTCGTTCTATGATCATATCTGAAGTTACAGTTTTCACACAATGAAATAGAACATTATTCCCTCTCGCTCAACATTCCATCCATGATTTTATTGTGATTTTTTTTTGTTAACAATTTAGTGTACCCAATTCAATTTTTCTAATTAAGTGGCAATTTATCGTGGCTTGCACATAGAACATAGAACAACATAGAACATACAGTGCAGAAGGAGGCCATTCAGCCCATTGAGTCTGCACCGACCCATTTAAGCCCTCACTTCCACCCTATCCCCTAACCCAATAACCCCTCCTAACATTTTTGGACACTAAGGGCAATTTCAGCATGGCCCATCCACCTGACCTGCACGTCGTTGGACTATGGGAGGAAACCCATGCAGACACAGGGAGAACGTGCAGACTCCGCACAGACAGTGACCCAGCAGGGAATCGAACCTGGGACCCCGGTGCTGTGAAACCACAGTGCTAGCCACGTGTGCTACAGTGCTGCCCCATCTTTGGGTCGTGGGGTGATGCACGATCAATTGTACAAAGACTCAGGTTGGATACAACTGTGGCTTTATTGCAGCAAGATGTGTGGCCTCCCACAGCAGCTGCCGAAATGGCTGCTGAATAGAGGACACGCATATTTATACTCCTCCTACTGGGCGGAGCCAGCAGGCAGGGGCTACCGGCGAACCTGTAGTACAGGTCCTACCTTACATCACCTAATACAGGTATAACAGGGGTTTACCACATGGGGCTGAAACGCACACAAACACGGGGAGAATGTGCAAACTCCATGCGGACAGTGACCCAGAGCCGGGATCGAACCTGGGACCTCGGCGCCCTGAGGCAGCAGTGCTAACCACTGCACCGCCGTGCTGCCCTTATTGTGATTTTATGCAGCTCCTAATTCATTTGTTTTGTTTTCCTCTTTTTTTTCTTGTTGATGTGAAATTTGGCCTCATTTAGCTGCACCTCAGTAAATTCTGGGGAAGAGTTTCCACCTAGTTGCTGCCTCTCTCTCTCGGCAAGGTTCTCTGGCCTCCCCGCGGCGTGTTTCTCAGCGGTGCGAGACCGCCCGCCATTTGCCGGCTGCGAGATCATCTGGTCCCGCTGCCATCAATAAGTTTTCCCATTGAATTCACCTCACGCCACCGGGAAACACACACAGCGGGAGTGCGCCGTCGGCGAGACAGGAAGATCCCACTGGCGTTAAGAGCTGGAAGATCTCGCCCAATCTGTCTCTCGTTTTGGTGAATTTCACCCAAAATTGGGGAAAGGAGTGCGAAAGGCTGTAGAGTTTTAAGCACAATTTCATTTGGCGCGAATCGAGTTTGCGTGATCTTTTGTGCTGGTTTCACAAACATCATGGTAGAACACAGCCCCGACTACAAACCTGGCCACACCCAACAGGTGAATTAATCACCACGGGACTTTCGGCTAATTGTATTTGATTTTGTTTGCAAGCCTTGGAGTAGGCTCGAAAAGTGAATCTAGATCTTATGGGCACAAGGTGACCTGGAGGCAAGTTTTAATACAGCAAAAGTTGACTACTGTACACCAATCTAACTGGCGAAAGCGTCTGTATATTTCTTTTATAAGTGATTCTCAGTAATTTAATATCAGGTTCCTCACAGATGGTGGATCGACAGTGATTTAAAAAGTTAATTATTTTCTGCTGAACCCATTTTCAGCTCTATTAACTCAAACTGCACTGAGTGACCAATCATAAGTATGTTGAGGCATTCGTTTTACAGCCAATTTTTTTTTTAAATGCTCCAAAATATCTTTTAAAATATCTCAAAAAGCGATTGCGCTTGTCCATCTGGGCGGGATGTTCCGGGCCTCCAGCCGTATGTTTCTCAGCAGCGAGCCTTTCCTTGTCGGCGGGATTCTCTCTTCCCGCCACTTGTCAAGGTGATTTCCACTCCGCCGGGAAGCCCATGGGTGGGGGGGTGGGGGGGGGGGGGTGCGCGGGGTGCACTGCCAGCGTGTAAAGAGAAGAATCCCGACAGGCGGAGAATTCCGTCCTTTGCGTCAACTTATATGGAAATGAGTTTGAGTGGATATTCCAATGAGGGTCAAGGGAAACATTTCTCAGGAGGGGGGCAATTTTGCCCCTAATGTGCACCAAGTTGCATCACTACGGCCAAAGTGCAACCTGTACCCACCCTCGTAATCCCAACACTGGGACTTGTCCATCTAAACAACCCACGAGAACTTCTGGTATGCACAGCACTCACATGGGTAGAGCATCATCAGCCAGAATTTACGTTAACTGAGTGAGTTGTCCCATTGAGGGCATGAACACCCTTAAATATCATACTGAACATCAATGGGAGAAAAACAATTTGAATTCAAATAGTGCATTCACGCATGTACCTTTCTCTCCAATATGGTGCCGGCATTTCCAGCAAAGTCCTCTAGTTACCCAAACGTGAGCACCACTTGTGATTCTTCCACAATATCTTTACGCTTTAATTTGAACCTCACCATCATCTATGAAAACCAAACCAAATTCCAGATAATCCTTTCAGGTGGAAAATAAATCCTAAAGGAGACCAGGCCTGTAAGCAACTGATTCTGTGGGTGACACTTCAATTATTCTTTCCTCTGGCAAAGAAAATGGAAATATTGCTTCAATCGAGTATTGCTTTGTCTGGAAGGTTTGTGGAGTTCATCTCAAAAAAAGCAAAATCTGCACTTGAGTTTTGGAATATAACGGCTCAAATCAAGGGGATAGGCATCAATCTTTCTTTTGTTCGATGTTGAAGAAAATGTCTTGCAGAGTAACCAAATGTAGGATGGAACCAACACTTCCAACATGCACATTTGATGTGAAACCTTTATGGATCAAACAAGCAAGCTCTCAATAATTAGGCAAGGTAGATTGTTTTGAATTGCCAGTTCAGAACCGGTTCAAACCGATGAACGAAAAGCCTTCAGTTAGAGAACTGAAAAGCTTCTGCCTGTGGCCTTCTGCAGTCGTGAACGCCTGCTCATTGATACAGACATGCTTCACTGTGGGTTGACGTAAGGATGCTAAGGAGCTTTAAAAGAAAAAAGAAAGAAACTGAGTAAGAACCCAGCTCCTACGCCCAAAGGTCACAACTCTGAAATGATTGCTGGGGTCAATGGACACCAATTTCGCACTACTGGTGTTGTATATCATCCTGCTCGAAATAAAGATCACCCTCGATTGAAGCAATATTTCCATTTTCTTTGCCAGAGGAAAGAGAATAATTTAAGTGTCACCCACAGAATCAGTTGCTTACAGGTCTGGTCTCGCCCTGAAGAGAAGGAACAGAGCTTTCAAGGTTAACGGAAAAATAGAACTGCTTATCTGTAAACCGACCAGACTGTTGCTGTTTTCTTTTATCATCATTTTCTTCATTCCTTATTTTTCCACAGAAATCGTTCGTCATGTGCAGTTACCTTCCATTGCCTTGGCAGGGCAGTTAGGGCGGCAAATTGTTCTCAGGCCTTCTTCAATGTAACGGCATAACCCTGCTGGGATGTTCATAATGTAAAAAAAGAAACGTTAGCCCAATCTAAACCCTAGAGCATTGGAAATTCATCGAGCTGTGAGTGAATTTGTCTCCGTGAGGTTCATCAAATCTATTGTCTCAGAAATTCCTCGTGGAGTACGATGGGGAAGTGGAAGGATGTGGGAGAAGACATTTACTTTGTCGTTCAACAATGGGCTCTGGAGATGGGCTGAGGCAGGGGTTCCCAAACTGCAGAGCCTGCGAAGGGGAGTGGGGGGGTGGGGGGGGGGGGGGCCAGCAGGTTCTGCGATCTGAAGTGGAGGAGAGCAGGACCTGCAAAGGGGTGCTGGGGAGAGCAGGGCCTGTGAGGGGGAGCAGGAAAGAGTGTTACTTGCGTCCGGGGAGCGGGGAAGAGTGGGGTCTGTGAGGGGGAGCGAGGAAGAAAGGGGCCTGCAAGGGGAAGCAGGGAACAAGGGAACACTTGGGCCAGTGGGATATGCGAGTGAGTGAGAAATGAGAGTGAATGAGTGATGGGAGAGAGTATGCATGTGTATCTGTGTGTGTGTGCGTGTGCACGTGCGTGTGCGCGTGTGTCCAATATGAGAATCCAGCATTCCAACAGCACTTTTCCCATTTGAACCAAAGGAGCAGCAACACTCCTCTCATTAAAATGAAATGAAAATCGCTTATTGTCACAAGTAGGCTTCAAATGAAGTTGCTGTGAAAAGCCCCTAGTCGCCACATTCCGGCGCCTGTTTGGGGAGGCTGCTACGAGAATTGAACCCGCGCTGCTGGCCTGCCTTGGTCTGCTTTCAAAACCAGCGATTTAGCCCTGTGCTAAACCAGCCCCTGCAAGTGGGAAGATTGGGTTGGATTGGCTTTTTGCTTCAATTGAAGAAATTAAATGAAGTATTTATTGGAGTGCATCCTATTTCAGATGAGCACTTTTAAAATGAAAGAATAAAGTCACCACTCGAATTCTGAGTGTGGGCCTATACCCCCGACCCATTCTGTCGTTTTCACTTGGTGTTGCAACTAAGCTGCTCAGCTTGGAAAATGCCAATGAGATGGTATATTACCACCAGAAGCCTCTGTTGACTGAGTTGGTAAATAGACTACCAAGAATATAATTGAGCCCTGCAGACAAGAAGGGTCCCAAATTCTATCCCCAATCTTACTGATCTTAACAGGAGTTGTAGCACAAGAGGTTTAACGATGGCCTTTAAGAAGGAAAGAAGAAGTAAAATCAATTTCACTCTGGATCGTGTTTCATTGCTGCGGAAAACTTGCGCCTGCATGGACTTCAGTGCGGGACAAGATTAGGATCAGTTGCAATTGTCTCAATGGTTGAATAACCTGTCAGCAGTCTATTGTTGGCTCACAATCGAAGAAAAAAACATATTTGACAGGTACTAGAGAGTGTCAAACATCCACATATCCCTGCATGAGTCAGCAGGGAAAGAAAAGCAAGGCAGTGACAATGTCCATGGGGTGTCTCTGGGCCATAGATCTGCTTATCATTCATCTCAGTTGGATTAATTTCAGAGGCTCAAGACATCAGAATAATAATTTTCCAAAATGTGCAAAGACAATTCTCCGTTTCAGAGACTAAGTGCTGATGTCAAGACTGAATCCCTTGAGTTCTGTGCCCCGAAAGCGGTGCCGGTCCCAGAGCAACTCAGGACGTCCTAATGGGCTAGCACTGCACCATGTGTAACTAGTGCAATTCCAACAAACACTGGCGTGTGACTCGCTCGGGTCGCTTGCGAGCCTGACAGACAGGAGTTGTCGACAGGCACTCCGCTCCCCACACACTCTCACCCAGCCAAGAAGATGGCACTGGTTGCGCTGGAGCACGCCTATCCCGTTGATGGGTCTGCTGAGGCTGGAGGGTAACTAGGGGAATGACCTGGGGAGGCACCCAAGTGACAGGTGGCGCTAAGTTCACAGTGGGGCAGCCAGTGGTGTGCCCCCATTACCGATATGCCAATGATGTTTACTGTTCAATTTGCATGCCCACGCCGGCGTACAGCGTCGAACGCATTCACGCCGCTGTCAAGGCACTGGAGCATGGGATTCTGTTGGGCGCCCAGCACTGGCCTTGATTTTCAGCTGATAGGCGATTCTCAATCGCGCTTCTCAATTCCGGCGTCGCCGGCTGGAGAATCCAGCCCTAGAAATTCGACAGGAAAATAGGGAATGTTGAAAGTACAGGGCAGGAAGTTACAGATCTTAAAGGGAACGGTATCGTAATGCTTCGGACGTAATTCACCTATTTTTCAGAAGGGCATTTGCTGTTTGCAGATGCAGAAAATAATAAATTATTGCACAAATATTCAAAAAGTAAGACTATTCACCACTGAGGGATTCAATCTCACCATGCGCAAAAACAAATCACATTGGTATAGCACATTTATTGCAGTAAAACATTCCAAAGTGCTCCATAAGAACGTAATTGGTTTTAATCAGAAATTGATACTGTTGTGTTGGGTTCTCTGGATCCGTGGAACACATACAGGCCACCAACACTTAAAATAGTGCAACACTATTTTATTAAGTTAGAAACTGTTGAACATACTTTCACTGTGGGTTAACACGATGTTAGATTCAACTAAAGACCTATGCCTGTCCGAACCAGTCTATGCACTCAGCACATGGTGAGGATCTGTGCTGTAAGCTGTAAGCTCTGTCCTTGTAGGAGGCTGCATCCCGAATCGGCGGGAACTCTGATGCCCCCTGTCTTTATAGTGAATGTGCTCTGACTGGTGATTGGTTGCGGTGTTGTGTGTGTTGATTGGTCTTGCTGTGTGTCCATCAGTGTGTGTATCTGCACCATGATATACTGGTGTATATTATGACATCCCCCCTTTTATAAAAGAATGTATGTGTGTGGCAATAAATAATGTATGGTGAGAATGTTCCTAACTACGTGTGGGGTGTGAAGACATATTTACAGGACTACCTACATGAGAACTAAGCTATTTACATGGGAAGGTGCCTGGTGCAGAGAAGCAGTATGCAACAAGAATAACGAGAGTAACACTAGATACAAACCAGGGAAATGATCAAACAAAGCAACAAAACAGTTCAGAGTGTCTATAAGTCCGCAAAGTTCATAAATCAAGTCTCTGAGGTGAGCAACGAATTCTGGTTGACCGCCTCAAGGGTGGGTCGAGAGCCGCCGGTTCAGGAACAGGAGGGCGAGGCGACAGTGGAGGATCACGTGGTGAGCATGGAACGAGGCGAGGGGTGCGTCGATTGCTGCGCAGAATAGAGCCATCCAGTAGACGAACCAGGAACGAGCGGGGGGCCACCTGCGGAAGGACAAAAGTGGTTGCAGACCAGCCCCCATCCAGAAGATGGATGCGGACGTTGTCATCTGGAGCCAGAGCAGGGAGATCAGCTGCATGGGAGTCATGAGCCGCCTTGTGCTGTGCACGAGACATCTGCATCCAGCGAAGGACTGGAACGTGGTTGAGGTCTGGGACATGGATGGACGGCACCGTCGTCCTCAGGGTACGACCCATGAGTAACTGGTCTGGCGACAGGGCAGTGGACAGCGGGGCAGAGCAATAGGCCAGCAATGCGAGGTAGAAATTGGACCCAGTATCGGCAGCCTTGCATAGGAGCCATTTGACTATATATACTCCCTTCTCTGCTTTGCTGTTGGATTGGGGGTACAGGGGACTGGATGTCACATGGGCAAAATTGTACCGCCTGGCAAAATTGGACCATTCCTGGCTGGCGAAGCAGGGGCCATTGTCCGACATAACAGTGAGCGGGATGCCGTGTCGAGCAAATGTTTCTTTACATGCACGAATGACTGCAGACAGGGTGATATCATGCAACCGTATCGCCTCCGGGTAATTCGAAAAGTAGTCCACGATTGGGACATAGTCTCTACCCAGCGCGTCGAACAGGTCAATACCCACCTTGGTCCATGGTGACGTGACCAACTCATGGGGCTGCAGGGTCTCACGTGGTTGGGCCGGCTGGAAACGCTGACAAGTGGGGCAGTTGAGCACTGTGTTGGCTATGTCCTCATTAATGCCGGGCCAGTACACTGCCTCTCGGGCCCGTCGGCGGCACTTTTCCACGCCAAGATGGCCCTCGTGTAGTTGTTCCAGGACAAGTTGGCGCATGGTATGTGGGATGACAATGTGGTCCAGTTTTAGAAGAACCCTGTCTACTACCGCCAGCTCATCTCTGACATTATAGAACTGAGGGCATTGGCCCTTGAGCCACCTGCCCGTTAGGTGGCGCATGACACGCTGTAGCAAGGGGTCAGCCGCCGTCTCGCGGCAAATCTGGACAAGGCGTTCATCCGTGGCAGGTAGATTGGAGGCCGCGAATGCCACATGGGCATCAACCTGGCAGACAAATCCCGCTGGGTCACATGGAGTGTTGACTGCCCTGGAGAGATCGTCAGCAATGATGAGGTCCTTGCCTGGGGTGTATACCAGCTGGAAGTCATATCGCCTGAGCTTGAGAAGAATACGCTGGAGGCGAGGCGTCATATCGTTCAAGTCTTTCTGTATCGTATTGACCAGCGGGCGATGGTCGGTCTCGACGGTGAATTGAGGAAGTCCGTAGACATAATCGTGAAACTTAGCCACACCGGTCAGAAGGCCCAAGCACTCCTTTTCTATCTGCACGTAGCGTTGCTCCGTGGGGGTCATCGCACGTGACGCATATGCAATGGGGGCCCATGATGAGGCCTCATCACGTTGAAGGAGCACTGCCCCAATGCCGGATTGACTGGCATCGGTCGGAATTTTGGTCTCCTTTGCTGGATCAAAGAAAGCTAAGACCGTGGCCATGGTCAGTTTTGTTTTGAGCTCTCTCCATTCGCGCTCGTGGGCAGGCAGCCATTGGAAATCTGTTGTCTTCCTGACCAGGTTCCTGAGAGCCGTGGTATAAGAGGCGAGGTTAGGGATAAATTTCCCTAAAAAATTGACCATGCCCAGAAATCGGAGGACCGCCTTCTTGTCCTCTGGTGTTTTCATAGCTGTGATGGCAGCTACCTTGTCCGCATCCGGCTGCACACCCAATTGGGAGATGTGGTCCCTGAGGAACTCGGGTTCCGTCTGACCAAAAGAGCATTTGGCCCTATTGAGGGCCATGCTCATGTATACGTCTGAATACGTGCTGGAGGTGACTAAAGGATTATGTCATCGACATAGACGCGAACACCTTTAATGACTTCCATCATTTGTTCCATAATCCTATGGAATTCTTCTGATGCAGATATGATACCGAACAACACCCTATTGTAACAATATCTGCCAAAGGGGGTATTAAATGTGCACAGTTTCCTGCTGGATTTATCGAGCTGGATTTGCCAGAATCCTTTTGAGGCTTCACGTTTGGTGAAGAGCTTGGCGCGAGCCATCTCACATGTGAGCTCTTTGCGCTTGGGAATCGGATAATGCTCCCTCATGATATTGCGATTTAGATCCTTGGGATCAATGCAAATTCTCAATTCGCCGGAAGGCCTTTTTACACATACTATGGAACTGACCCAGTCGGTCGGTTCCGTGACTTTGGAAATCACTCCTTGGGTCTGGAGGTCCTGCAGCTGCTGCTTGAGGCGGTCCTTAAGGGGCGCTGGGACCCTGCGAGGTGCGTGCATCACAGGTGTGGCATTCGGTTTTAATGAAATCTTGCAGGTGTACGGGAGTGTGCCCATGCCCTCGAAGACATCGTGGTATGGGTTGATAATGGCGTCGAGCTGCGCCCTGAAGTCAGTGTCCTGAAAGGCAGACGCGTCAGCAGGAGAGAGAGAGTGAACTCTCTGAACTAGGTTCAACAGTTTGCATGCCTGCACGCCAAGCAGGGAGGCTTTCGAGGAGCCCATGATTTCAAAGGGAAGGATGGCTTTGCGTGACCTGTGCGTCACTTCAAGTTGACACGAGCCGCTGGCAGCAATGGCATTGCCATTATAATCTAATAGCTGGCAGGCTGATGGGAGGATGGCTGGTTTGACATGAAGGCTTTGGAGGTCAGACCGCGCAATGAGATTGGCGGAGCACCAGTGTCCAGCGGAATCGTATTTGGGACCGGTTGACCGTAAGATGGCACACCACTCATTGTCCGGATGCTGTAAACCGACAGAGGCTGGATTCTTTGCTTCAGGGACACCCTGTTTTTTTGTGACGATAACGACTCGAAAAGGTGCCTTCGGGTCCTCAGTGTCAATATCGGGTAGTAGGTCCGCATTGGACTCGGTGACCGTGGGTTGAATGGCCCGGACATTCCTGCGAGGCTGGCTGGAGCGATACGAATTGGCAGGCCGAGCTGATCTGCATAAAGCAGCATAGTGTCCAAGTTTGCCACATCTCAGGCATTGTCAGGATTTGGCAGGGCATTGCCGCTTTAAATGGGCAGAGCAACAGTTGCCACACGTTGTAGCGTCAGTACATTCGCTGCGCCACCGCGCATGCTCGGTGCGGCTGTACGTGGTGCGCGCCTGCGCAGTACGTTCATCGACGCCGCCGTCCCCTCGTTCGGTGCGCACAAGCGCGGGAGTCCGCGAAAAGCGCGCGAAATGGCCACCCTCATCCAGGCTGAGGCCCTGGAGTTGCTCGATTGCTTGGACCCGTTCTGACAGATACCAAAATAAAAGGAGCAGACGTTAGGAAGGATGGCTAAACATTTGGTCAAAGTGGTAGGTTTTAAGGATTCTCATAAAGAACAAGGTAGTGCAGTGGAGAGCTTCAGGGAGAGAATTCCAGAGCTTCATACCTTGACATATAAAGATCCAACAAACAATGGAAAAGCGTGGGAGGGCAGAAGAGGCCCGAATTGGAGGAGCGCAGAGTTCCTGGAGGGCTGCAGGCTGGAGGAGGTCACAAAGATGGGGAGCATCAAGATTGTGCAGGAATGAAGAATTCCAAATTCTCAGACTTGCCGTACCAATATCGGTCAGTGAGCGAAGGGCTGAGAGATAGATTGGCCTTGTTTTGGTTAGGATCTGAGCAGCAGCATTTTGGATGGGTGGTCATTCGGTGTTTTGTTTAACATTGATTCTTATAGAGTGGTGGCCTATTTGATTTCACATCATTTTCCAAAATTAAACAGTCCATGGTTGATTTTTTATAAAACTGGCTTTTTCTCGGGCCTTTTCTACTTTTTTGATTTGACATATTGATTGTTGCAATACCTCTGGGTGTCTAGCATTGTGTATTCTTTCACAATGCAATATTTCCTCTTTTTAATTTCATTCTGCAATTTTACTCGCTACTAAAGTTTGATGTGCAGTTAGCAATTTGCTGATGAAGGGTCTCTTCTGGGAATTCCATTTAGGTGCAGAGAACAAAATATAAATCCTCCATATCAATTTATCAGGAATTGTAGCCATCTGGGATGGCCATTTACAAAGGATCCTGGGAAATATGGCCACCTGCAAAGGACCATGGGAAATATGGTCAACCCAGGACTCAGATGCCCAGAGCTTATGTATATTGGCAACTCAGATAAACTGACGCTATCAAAACCCCAGCTACTTCGCATTCTAATGGCCCATTTCCCCAGAACAAAAGACCTGTACTCAGGTAACAGATACAGAAACAGACTCATCGGCGCCACTCCCTTTGCTCAGGGAGCCCAAAAAGCCAAGGTCAATGACCGCTCAGGACACGCCCCGCCATCAAGGCACCCGCCCCTTTATTGGCCAAAATCGAAGGCAGTAATCAAAGCCTGCCGAATTATTGGGTCCAAAGCTAAGGACCGCCCAAAAGAGCGTGAAACCCCAGAAGGATAAAGAGAGACACTGCCATGTGTTCAGTCTCTCTTGGCCCCGGCGATCGGTCTCTCTCTTGGCCCCGGACTACGCCTAAAACCAAGTGTAGCATTACGACCAGAAGACAAGTTCAAGACCAACGATCGCTACCAGACGGATGAGCCCAGCAGAAACAAAGTCACTTCTCCAGACCCAGCCACGCAAAATCCGAACAAAGGCCTTGTTCATCTGCATAAAGCCAGGTGCCTGAAGTTAAGTACAGGTTGTAGTGTTAAGTGTAATTTAGCTTGTCGTGTTTTATGTTGCATGTCGAAGTAATTCTAGTGTGTAAATAAACTATCATTGAACTAGAACTAACTAACTGGTTGTTTGGTCTTTGATCGATATCCGGTAAAACCTTACGGTGGCATCATTTGATACCTGGCGACTCTGAAAAGCAATATCATCATTCATAATTGTCATATCAGTAACCAGTTAAAAGAGCAACATTAAGGGCAATACGGTGGCACAGTGGGTTAGCCCTGCTGCCTCACGGCGCCAAGGTTCCAGGTACGATCCTGGCTCTGGGTCACTGTCTGTGTGGAGTTTGCACATTCTCATCGTGTTTGCGTGGGTTTCGCCTCCACAACCTAAAGATGTGCAAGGTAGGTGGATTGAACATGCTAAATTGCCCCTTAATTGGAAAAAAATTAATTGGGTACATTAAATTTTTTTTTTAAAAAGAGCAACATTATTGGCATCTCCGGTGCCAATTGGCAACAGAATCCTGATACAGTAACATTCCTTGGAGTTATCCTGAGATCTCCAAATTCTGTTACAGTTCCAATTCCTCTAAAGGAAATATATATGCTGCTTAATTACCCATTTTCCTATTGTGTATAAGATTAAATACAAATGGCCGAAATAAATTCAAACCTGTTTACAGACCAAGGTCGGAATTCTCCATCCCGCCAGCTCCATTTTCCGGTGTGGCCTGCCCCCGCTGTCATGATATTCAGATAAACATCACGGTGCAAACACACATACACACTGATGGACAGATCAACGGACCAATCAACACACACACACAACATCATAGCCAATCACAAGCAAGATGACACGCACTATAAAATGGGGAACACCACAGTTCCCGCTCATTCCAGCAGGAGACAGCTCAGGGCACAGAGCTCACAGCAAGCCACTCAGACATACACCATGTGCTGAGTGCCTCTCTAAGATAGTGTTAAGGCTGGGTCCACAGGTTAAAGGGTAAAGAACGAACCACAGTCATAAGTTTACAGATGTTGTTATTGATAGTAATAAAACAGAGTTGTACCATCTGCAATCGTGTTGGTTCGTCTGTATAGCGGAACACCCAACACGAAACGCGGCAGCAGCGGGATCCTTCGTTCTCCGCAGACGGCCAATAGGGTTTCCTATTGTGGCCATTCCACACGGTCGGGAAACCTGCGGGCATGGGTGCACTGCTGGCAAAGCAGAGGATCCCACCGACGGAGAATCCCGCAGCAAACCTTTTGTACTTTATGCCAAGGAAAAAGTATAGTGCCCAAATAATTCATGAATTATTCTCACTAGAATTATAAATAGCATTCGCCTGCAACATAGCTAGTCTTTCAACTTTTACCATGTGTTTAATATTTGTTGTCTTTGTTGAAGAAAAACATACTTTGAACACAATTCGAATTATATTCCTAGTTAAGGTCCAGCAATTTATTAAAAGAAGCTATCTGGTAATGTGGTTTAAAGCAATGAAGAACGGCAGGTGTGCATTGGAATAGTCAAGTCTGAAGGTGGCAAAGGCATGAATGAGAGTCAATGTTTTACAGACTCAGATCTCAAACTCATCGGCATCTGTAAACATACTGGAGCTTCTCACAGGAAAACACAGCTCAGAGTAGAAGTGCCTTGCCCCCATTTATCCCATTCTGTGCTATAACATTGAGCCTGATTTGACAAAAAGGTCTCCAACTCTTTTGATTCGGCTTATTTCGTTCAACGGTCACCTCTGACCGAAAGGGCATTGAACTGCTCCTTCATTTTAGTCCGAACGGGTCATCACCTTGAATATTATTCCATTGTCCTTTCCTGCCCTGTGCAAGATCAAGATAGAACAGCAGGTTACGCCCAGTGAGGGCTCTCGGCTGATGTGGTGGAGCTAAGATCCTCTGAAAAAACAGCCGGATAATGGTCTCTCATGAATCAGAACATGGGAGCAAGCAAAAAAAAAGAAAAATTGGCGGAATAATATACTCATTGTTGATGGCAACTGGGAGAAAACGATGCCGATGGCAAAGTTAAAGGGCCGTTAAACAACAGCTGGACCCATTAGTTGAGTTAATCGCCTCAGAAGATATCTGCAAATCAGCTTCAGGGCTAATCTTCACTCTGTCATGTCTTGCTGTTCAGATATAGTTGGAATAAGAATATAAGTTTTTAAAGCCATTTTGGCCTCTGCTTTGAGGTTAGGCCCTTTTTCCCACTATCTTACTCTGAGAGTCACGTTAATTGAATTTAGAGAATAAGTGGTGGTGCAATGTACCTCGTTCATCTTTTGTCCTTTATTTGTAGAGGGATGATCCAGTAAATCAATCGAAAATGCAGGAAAAGAGAGGATGTGCCACTGGAAAAATACAATCTATACTTTAAAAGAGGTTTATTGTAGAAAATAAAGGATAGATGTAGATGTGAGAAGTTATAGTCAAAGTGTACTTTTCATGAAAATTAACTGGAAGGAACTGTCTGGGGTCCCCCGCATCTCACGCGGATTCCTCTATATTATGGGTTCCCAAGTTAAATGTTGTAAGGGGCGGAGGCTGTTGTGATTGCCTTATCATTGGGATCTCCTCTGCGCAATGAATGCATCAAAAGTTTGATACAGCTTCTGGCACGTTCACATGTGTATTTGAAACTAAAGGAACTTGCAACTTCTTGGGGAGGAATTGGACTCTGTAGCTCCTGTTTTTCAGGTGGTGCATGGCCTCTTGATGTTCGAAAATTGAGTTCAGGATGTGCACGTATTTTTCAGATTGAAAATATGCTAAATGTCAACTCAGTAAGAGACCAAAAAAAGGCATCCTTTACCCACAGCTGAAGCTTGCATTGGACCATTTGCATGTGCGAATAAGGGATCTAATGCCGGTTTCAGGTGCCTACTACACTTTCGGTTTACCCAGAGGCAGCTGTTGTTGGTTGTCTTCTAAAAAAACAATTTCAAACACCATGCATGCAAAAGAAAAATGTGAGATAGTTCCATAAATACTTCTCAGTTCCCTGAGATCGCCAACCTAGAGCTTGACTTTGACCCCCAAGACACTGCCACATTCCTCAAAACAGCCCGCAAATGGGTGCTCTGGTATTTATTCCCCATAAATTTGAATTACTGTGTGAAAGGGAAATCTTGATCTCTAGGTATAGCCTTCTAATAATAATAATAATCACTTATTGTCACAAGTAGGCTTCAATGAATTTACTGTGAAAAGCCCCTGGTCACCACATTCCGGCACCTGTTTGTGGAGGCCGGTACGGGAATTGAACTCGCGCTGCTGGCCTTGTTCTGTATTACAAGCCAGCTGTTTAGCCCACTGTGCTAAACCAGCTTTTAAATATTCTTCAATGAAGCATGGGCCTCACTAGCCATGCCAACATTTTTGTTGCTCACACTTGAGGAGTTGCATGATGTAAGCTGTCGCTTGAACCACTGCAGTCCATTTGGTGAATGTTTCCTCACAGTGCTGTTCGGGAGGGAATTCCAGGATTGTGATCCAGCGACAGTGAAGGAACGGCGATATAGCTCCAAGCCAGGAAGGTGTGTGGGTTGGAGGGGTACTCGCAGATGGTGGTTTGTTCTTTCCCCCTGTATCTGTGCCCCACCTGTTTCACAAAGTCACTCCTAACTCTCATCCAAGATAGAGTTGATTGAATGTCACGGGAGGCTTGGGGTCATGGGAAGGGGGGGGGGGGATTTCCCATCTGTTCTCATCAGCGGGATCTTCTAATCCCACCGACGGCAAACGGGTTCAATGGGGAAATCCCCTCGACAGCAGCAGGACCAAGAGATCCCGCCATCAGTGGGCCACCTCCTGCAGCTGGGAAATGTGCAGAAACCCCCCCCACCAGGTTTTATCTGCTTTGCCATCACCCAATGGAAAATGATAGAGAAGCAGGGAAGGTTGTAGACCTGGTAGTAAAGTATCGAGCCAAATTATGTTGCACGTCCTGGGGGAAGAAACAGAAAACAACTGGAGCTGGAATTGCCAATGATAAAGAATTCATTCTCCGGACGTTTTTGAAGCTCTCGGGATGAGCTACAGGGACACATTTGTCATTCCAATGTGAATCATGTTCTGTTTCTGATTCCTTTCTTCTGTGCCTCTGAGGCCTGTGGCTGAAGTGACACCCAGGTCAAAGGTTCCTGTCATAATGTGCCCAGCTGAGGTATTATTTTCATTTATGATAAGTGTTCATTTTGCATTCTAGTCATATCTGATTGTTGGATCATATCACAAAAGCCATCAACTAAAAGTCAATAATTATAGCAAAAGCCAAAAGTTAGCAAGTTTACAGTGGATTGTAATCTGTCATTTTACAGCGTAACAATTTAATATAATAAAGTGCATAAAAATGAGTTGAAAATATGCTCAATAAGGACTCATTTTCCTCTTTTTAAAAATATTACACACTCCCAATCAATCAAGGTTATCTCTTCTCCTCCTTTGGTTATTCACACATACAAATGCAGGGATATGTTGCTGCCTTGCCAGCTAAATCGCACAGCAATCCGACTTTCCACCATTGGTGCTTATGCCTGGCGATTCGCTACCGAACACCATTCTCGGAGAGTCACTGTCGGCAAGATTAAGGAAGCAACTCATCATCATCAGCCAGGATAATCAAGGATTGTGGATTTTCCAGCAACACTCACATCCTGGGAACAATGAAACAAAATGGTGGTCATATGAGAAAATAAAAGTTATAAGCGTGCACTGAAAAGAAAATGAACACTCGAATAGGGTTAGCAAATGGGATTCCTCATTCGCATCCAAATGACAGCATGCACTGCAGCAGTTTTAGCATGTGTAATTCATGTAGTGTTTTCTGACCCTACGAATAGGGTCATTAGTGGTATCCATAATTTGGTTTGTTTATTATTCTTAATATCAGAGGGAAGCATTAGGATTTCAAGTTCTTTTCCTACATTTCTGCTAAACACATAAGAGTTGCCGATCTATAATAAACTGCATGAATAAAATGTGCAGTTTATAAATGTCAGCCTAAAGGTGACATAAGATCGTAACTTCATTCACCTATCTATCCTTGGATCTGATAAATTATTATTGGTGAAGGTTATAATCTTTGTGGCTCCTTGAGTTCTGGTGGTTATTTTCTGATTTAAAATAAAATCTTTAATGATTAGTCTTATATGAGAAGGTTTAGCTCTGCCCTTTGGGCACCACGGTAGCATAGTGGTTAGCACAATTGCTTCACAGCTCCAGGGTCCCAGGTTCGATTCCGGCTTGGGTCACTGTCTCTGCAGAGTCTGCACATCCTCCCCGTATGTGTGTGGGTTTCCTCTGGGTGCTCCGGTTTCCTCCCACAGTCCAAAGATGTGCTGGTTAGGTGGATTGGCCATGATAAATTGCCCTTAGTGTTGGGTGGGGTTACTGGGTTATGGGGATAGGGTGGAGGTGTGGACCTTGGGTAGGGTGCTCTTTCCAAGAGCTGGTGCAGACTTGATGGGCCGAATGGCCTCCTTCTGCACTGTAAATTCTATGATAAATTCTTCTATTGGTCACAGTTTCAAACACGATGGTATTGCTGATAGAAAAAAATAGGTTTAATTCCCAATAATTCACTGGTAACGGTGCATCAGAGGCTTGGGTTATGGTGTGCTGGGAGTAATAGTTTCGGGTCTGTCTCAATCTAACAGAGAGGAAGGGCTGTCATAGCCCAGTCAGTGATGGTTGAGTGAAAGGGGCTGAATTTACTCATCTTATTACACATCACAGTCATGGCTTTCCACAGGATGGTAAGCAACATGTTGGTAGATTAGTACAGGTTGGACCCCACTTGACAATTGGCATGCTTGATCTGAAACCCAATATTTTATTCTACAGATCCTACATTTAGATATTGGAATCCAAACTCCAATATGCCTAAAATGAACTGGAGCATGAGATGTAGAGACTAGACTCATAGAAGCCTTGCAGTGCAGAAGGAGGCCATTCGTCCCATCGAGTCTGCACCAGAGCTCTGAGCGAGCACCCTACCTGGGACCACTCCCTCACCCTATCCCCGTAATCCCATAACCCCACCTAACCTGCACATCTTTGGGCACCAGGGACAATTTGGCATGGACAATCCGCCTCATTGGCACACCTTTGTGATGTATTTCTTTGCTTTAACTTCATTCATACCTTTACACATTTAACAGCTATGTATTTTCACCCTTAGGTGTCCAACCACCCCAAATCCCCATACCAGCTGTCGATAAGTTATCAGTTAAGTGAAGGCTTGCCAGTGGTAATCCAGTTACGTGCCAGTAGCAGAGGTCAGGTAAGGTCCAAGTTGAGAAGAGGTGGTGAGGTTATTGAACATATGCTCACATTCCTCTAAATCCACCGCTGTCGTGCAGTCGTGCTGTGTTCAGACAGTTGTATCTTGCCTGTCCATAGAATCCACAGAATACTTACAATCCACAAGGAGGCCATTCAGCCTATCAAGTCTGCACCACCCCTCCAAAAAAGCACTCTATCTAGGCCCACTCCACTGCCCTATCCCCGTAACCCTGCGCATTAATCATGGTCAACCCACCTAACCTACACATCTTTGGTCACTAAGGGGCAATTGATCATGGCCAATCCACCTAACCGGCACACCTTTGGACTGTGGGGGGAAACCGGAGCACCCGGAGGAAACCCACGCAGACACGGGTAGAAAATACAAACTCCACAGTCACCCGAGGCCGAAATCGAACCTGTGTCCCTGGTGCTGTGAAGAGGCAGTGCTAACCATTGTGTCAACATGTCCTTCACCTGGTTAACACTTGGATAAGAATAAATACACTGGTAAACATTGTATTACCACCTCCGCTTCAGCGCTTCTCAGTGACTGGGATCGAACAAATCCATCCTCAACAATCCTTAACAAGCAAAGATTTGCGGAGGTGCTGGTTATTCTGAGAAAACCAGGCAAAAGGTCAATGAGCTTTCTCTAATAGTTTTGCCTAGTTTATTTGGATTCACTTCTCGGTTCAACTCAACCTGGAGGAAAAAGATCTAGCCCTGAGCATCGTCACAGTGCTTTTGCTTCACATCATCAAACGCTTTTCACTTATAAGGACAGCCAAACCCAAACTGTTCAATTGCACAGATTTACTTGTCTGACTGCAACACAGTTGTTAGTTGGATATCTGCCCATGAAATATGTATAAGTGCTCAGACAGAATTCTCAAAAGGATTCACTGTACGTGTTAACTCCAGGCTTGCAGCCAATTCTGTTGCTGAATTCACAGAACTTTGACTAATATTACAAGAGCTGCTTCAGCACCTAATAGGTTTACTTCAATCATCTGGTATATAGATTGACAGAGTGACATTCCCATGTCACTGAACGGTTGGTAGGCAGTGGCATGTGCTTTCCGTGATGAGTGAATAGATGGATTGCATTGGCTGACAGCCCGTCGAAACAGCTGCATTCCAGGCCTACAGGTGGGAGACCTGTTTGAAGCCTTGACGAGGCCGGGCTGATTACTGGAAGCTGCGCCCCGTTTCCTCTTCCTGTGATAGTGAGGCCTCTTGTTGTGTACCCGGCGATGTGTGACGCAATGGTCTGGCGATACCACAGGTAGGCTTTGCCAGAGGGCAGTCTTTTAAATCTGGTTCACATGATGAATAATAAAAAGATGCAGCGTCCACTTCCAAGTCCTCAGTTGGTAGCGCACTTCTTTTACTGGTACAGGATGCAATGGTACGCAGTAAGATGGGAGGGTGAGGACCCTGTAATGATGGGTGAAGGGGCAGTTGGGTTGTTGGAGCAGAGGCTAAATGGAACACGGATCAGTGGGGTAGGAAGGACAAGGCTGGACATTGGAATGGTGACTGGGGTAGCCTCATCGGGGAATTAGAGGATGCGGACATTCATTGCAAAGGACTGAAGAGGGATAAGGGGCTGGTGTTGAACGGTGAGTGTGGGTTGATTGACTGTGACACGAGGGGGAATCAATGGTGATGGGGGGATGGTGTGGGTAAAAGGTATCTGAGCAACTTTGAAGAACATGTACACCATAGCTGCTCCAGACCTATCCAGTGCCTCAAAGTCCAGATCTGGTAATACTGGATGGGGGAAGGGTCTTCGGGTGGGTGGAGATGCAGGCTAGCTCAACTGGATTAGAGGGGAATTCCAGCATGTAGTTCTGACTAGGCAAAGGTGAGTGTATTGAAAAGGTTGTGAAGAGCAAAGAAGCAGTGTGCATGGGAGGCTTCTTGCTCACAAGGGCCATTGCAAAGTTTGATTCCCAACTCCACACACATGATTCCGGAGGGACAAAGACCCAGACCTGATGTGTTATCTGAGTTGGTTTAACATTGACTGCAACTGGATGCAGAGAGACTAGAAACAGGCTTCCGACACAGGAGGTGGTCCAACACTGTTTTATTGAACCTGCTGGTTGCTGTACATAATCTGCTGTGGGTTGACACTCTATTAATCTCAACTGATAACCTCTGACTGGCTTGACCAGACTAGCTCTCTGTCACAAGGAGACGGTGCTCACGGCCTTGTGCACTCTAACTATCTCTATAGCTGTGTCCTGTGAGAAGAGGGAGAGTCTTAATGCCTTGTGTGTTTTATAGTGGTAGTGTCCTGTCCGATGATTGGTTGTTCTGTGTCGTGTGTGTTCATTGGTTATCCTGTGTGTCAATCACTGCCTGTCTGCATCTCATTATATACATGAGTGGATATTATGACAAGACCTAGGCATGTCCCCATGTATAAAGGGGTGCGCACAGGCATGAAAGCAATCAAACATGATTAAAAGTCAGCAGTGGTCCTTAAAGTGCAACTCTATATATATTAACACATTTATATCAACAATGAACAATAACAGTGCACTCGAGTCACCACGGTGAGATCAGTACTTCTTTATTTTATGTTTCATGCCTAGGTGTCTAGGTGTTCCCCCAACACTCATAGCAGGGGTGGAGGCAATCTGCTCTCTCGTACGCCCTGTTTTCTTTGATGACTTTCACAGGCACCTTCAGGAGATTCGAGGCCTGGAGATCTCCTGCTCTGGGGCAGGTATACCCCAGAGGGTGGAGCTGATGTGGTCATAGACAAATGGCAATTGGAATTGTCAGGCACCCTCAAAGAGCCCTGAGTGGAGATCCCAGGGATGTTTGCCTGATGCTCCCCCTCTCTGACACCTTGAGGGAAACACCTGGAGGGAGGTTAAGGTGCTCCTTCCCCCTCTCACATAGCAACTGCAAAAGCTCACTCATGGCTACAGAAATGGAGTGCAGGTCAGTGCGCCTATGGGGCAGAACCTGACCAGGTTCTTCATGGCATTCACCACCCTCCCCATGCAGACCTTGAGATGCATACATGTCGGTACCACCTCATCAACCAGCAGGCGGACGGACTTCTCTGCCTCATGTGCCAGTCTGTTGAAGGCCTCCAAACACCTCTCCCCGTGCCTCTCAATGCATCTCCAGTATCTTGTCTAGGACCACTCCCAAAGGCACATCATCTGACTCAGACTTAGTTGAAGCCTCTTCCCCAATACACCTCTGAGTGCTGGTGAACTTTGCTGTCCCTCACTCCTCCTTCTGTGAACACAAAACAGTGACGGGTCATTTCCAAGTGGCCAATGTGTGAGACACCGCCTGAACTGGATCTAGTACTGCTGTAGCATGGATCCTTTAAGGGGAGTATCCTTGGGGTCCATGTGACAGGCTCAGGGTTGATCGCACAAGATTGTGTGAATACCAACCAATGAGGAAAAGGCCCGGGGACCGGGGTATGGGGTTCTGATCAGAATGAACCCGGGAGTCAGAGTGTTAACATCTGTATAGAGACTCTATGCCTGTATATAAGTTATCCTTGTTAGTTTCCAATAAACACTTTGATCTTCATTACTACCATCAACCTGACATTGCCCCAAGCCACTACATTGGCAATGAATAGAAACCGGATTGATCACAAGCCTGCAGTTGTTGAATTCGAGGGGGATGGGAGAAGTTTCCAGGATGAACACAGAGTCAGAAAGCATTGATGATACCAGAGAACAGCGAGTAAAAAATGCCCATGATTGGGAAGTTAAACCCATTTGATCAGACTGGAGCCAGTGTATTGAGCGGCTCCGTTACTTCTTCACAGCAAATGAAATAATGGAGAGGATAAACAGAAAGTTATCCTTCTAACAGTTTGTGGGCAAACAACCACAAACCTGATAAGAAATTTGACATCCCCAGAGACTCCAGACACACGGTCATTTGACTCGTTGGTGAAGCTAGTCTGGTAGCATTTCAAAATCAGTCACACGATCATTACAGCGATGTCGATTCGGCTCGGCTGTCAGGGGTCCAGGAAAAACGATATCTGCCTTTGTTGCTAGATTCAGGCAAATGGCTGAGAATTGGGAGTTCAGTGCAGCACTGGGTGACATGCTGCGTGATCGTTTATTCTGCGGTATTAACATAATTTCAGCTTCTGGCTGAAATTAAGGTTAGTCCAGACAGGGCGATTGAGATGGTCAGGCAACCGAGTGGACTGAGAGGGGCAAGTCAGAGCTTCAAAGTGTGCAAGAGGGCGCGATGAACCAGTTGTGGAGCAGTATGGCTGCAGGGCGTGCAGCCAGGTCGACAAGCAGAAAGTTCAGCCATGATCCCAGGAACGGATCGTAGTCAGTGGCCAGGGACGAAACTGGGTCATCAGCCCAGAAGTCAAGATGACTGCTATCGGCGTGGGGAAGATCAGCCCCAGGAATCGTGCCACAGCAGAGAGCTTAATTGTTTTCGGTGCAATAGGAAGGGTGATGTCCAGGCACATTGCCATGCCCCTCAGAACAGGCCAATTTTTAAAAAAGCAACAAAACATAGCTCCAGTGAACAAATTGGGGCGGAGTTCAGATGAAGAATCTGAAACATACGGGTTAAACATGTTGAGAATGAGCAAAACAGCATCACCTGAGATGTCCTCACTCAAAGTGGAAGACCACTAAAGATGGAGGTCGACACCAGGCCGCCGGCCACAATTGCGGGTGCAAAAACATTAAAATATTGTCAAGGAGGTGTTCAGTCAAGTTGACGACATATACAGGAGAGATCCTCAAGATTTGGGAACAAGTGTGGCTCCATTTAATTTCAGCAATAAAATGCTCCATTACCCATGATCTCGCGAGGCACGGCGAGCTGGGTAAATCATGGAGGAAACCTCTCCCGGCCGCATCGCACCACGGTTCGGCTGGGATGTGGCCGGTAGATCGCTGCCGGTAGATTGCACCCATTGTATGTAGCTTTTTTGTACATATGTTATTGAGGGGCTTAAGTTGGGAGGGATGTGTGGTAGTATGGCTCCTTTAAGGGGCGTGACCACACGGTCCACCTGACTGGCTCAGGGCCTATCGTGCATGAACGTACGAACCCTGACCTTCACAATGAGGAAAATGCACAGGGAGGAGGGTTCTCGTCAGAGTGAACTCGGGAGCCAAAGTGGTAACACCCAAAAAGTGACTCTGTGCCTGTATTTAAGTTACCCATGTTAGTTGCTAATAAACACTTTGTTCTTCCTTATTGAAATCTACCTGGTGTTGCGTCAAGCCACCATAAGCACCCACCGAAGTGTGTGTCTCTGGGCACGTGGAGGGCGCAGGTACAATATTTTCATCCTCCCCTGTGTGCTGGAGCTGGTGCTGAACTCGGGTTCGGGGTTAGGGTTCACCCTCTTCTTGCAGGCATCTTTAACTGAGAGTAGCGACTGGATGAGCTGTCTCCTATGTAGCATTGAGCATGAATGACCCTTAGGTTGCTATGTCAACACAGTGAAGATGGTTCCTTGCTGGATGGAGGCCGGACACCGACTTCACTGCCTACACATGAAAAGTCCTGAATCTCCAATTCCAGCTCGGCAGCCTGCTCTTCGAGTGGTGTTGCCGGAATGCAGCTGTGTCCCCTCCCGTCCTCCCTCTCTCTCCCACTTGTTATGCCCTACCTTGTTCTGCACAAGGGGAGAAGATGGTTTGAGAGCAACTGGGATGCAGGTGGCATTTGCATGATGCCAGTCTTTGCCAACAACTCACTGGCTAATGCGTTGCATGTGAAAGATGCACCACAACTAGCCTACAAAAGCTCTTTGACAGCACCCTCCAGAACGATGAATTCATGCAGATAGAGGAATAAGGCCGACAGAGGCACGGTATCAGCAGCCAATGTTGCCGCCATCTATGTCAACCCCTCCACATTTAATGGCATCAAGCGATATGGGGAGAAAGCAGAAATATGGCATTGAGCTAAAGGATCAACCATGAACATATTGAATAGCGCAGCAGGCTCTTAGGGCCAACTGGCCTACACCTGCTCCTGGTTTCTATGTTTCCATGTTTATGGATAGGCAACACAGACGGTGGCCTTGCCACTGACGCTCATGTCCCAGTTCCCATTCAGTGAGGCGAGTATTGTCATGTGAGAGTACCTTTAAGAAATGGGTGTTTCGCAAATAGCTGTAGTGGATGTACCTTTAAAAAATGGGTGTTTATCAAATAGCTGCAGTGATGTCAGAGTGTGGGTGGAGCTGGGATGTCTGTCTGCTTTGCTTTTGTTTTTGAGCTGGCAGCTACAGTGTGTGTTTGGTTTCGTTTTCAGAGTTGGAGCTGCATCCAGCGAAACAAGGTGTAATTTTGATCTCTCTGCATGTAAAGAATATCTTCAGATCACTTGCTAATTTAAAAGTGATAACTACTCTCAGTAGAGAATTTAAAACCTGTTATCTTTGTTAAAGAGGGTATTTGTCTTATGGATGTTGCTAGGAAAGATTAAGGGTTACTTGTAGAGTACGGTATTCTTTGGGGGGAGTATTTGAGTTGATAGTTGCTAAGATGTTTACTGTGTGGTTATAAAATGTTAACTGGATTCAAAGAATAACATTGTTTTGTTTTAAAAGTGCTTTAGATCTCTGTTGCATCGCACCTGTAGAGTGGGCCCTTGTGCTTCCCATAACCAAAACCTATTAAAAGATGTGGGTCAGGTAAACTCCATGATACACTTTGGTGTTCTCTAAACGCTGGCCCATAACAGTATGTGGAGTACAGGGTTCACTTACCCTGGCAAAAGTCCTTTTCCTGCACTGCCGGGCTGTCATCTGGTGACTGCCTCCCATGCAGGGTTGGCAAGGGTGTCCCTCCTCTCCTCCACTGCATTCTGTGGTACTCTCAGCATCGCTGAATATGGCTCTGGTGCTCCTTGGGTTCTGCATTCTATGTTCTGGTCTGTAGGTAAGAACCTGATAAAGCAGCATCTGTCTGGCTGCCTTTTGAATTAGGCGCATATATGACTGTGGGGCCACCAGTAACAACAGCAGGAAACGCCCGACTGCATTCTTAATAAGTCCAGCACTATGCAATTTAGTACAATTTCCCACTGGGCTCCATAACACTCCCGCATCCTGTCCCATCACGAGACATAGGCCCCGAGCAGTAAATCCCTACCACAAAAGCTGCACCAAGTGGCTTCCATATCCATTTAGCATTGTTTTTATTCTGACACTCCTTGGTAGGAACTAAATGGAATTTGTGGCAAAGCAAAATGTCCAGTGACTGTCTGTCATTCCTGATGGGCAGGCGCCCTTTCCAAGTGGCCAGAAGTGATCAAGAACCTTCTTTTGCCAGATCCGTTGTGGTTGGATTGCAAATAATTGAGCTCTGATGGCTTTATATTTATCCACAAGACATTGGAGAACCTTTCGTTCCTCCTTTAAGACACTCTTCATATCTTATGTTTTTGGCCAAACGTTTGGTCACCTGCCCAAATACCACCTTATGTGGCTTGGTGTTGATTTTTTGCTTCATAATGCTCTTGTGAAATGCCTTTTACAACAGAGGTGCTATTTATAAATGTAGGTAATTATTGTTGGATCAAACTGTCCTGAGTTAGCAGCAATATCTTGGTTTAAATCATGAGAATGGGTGCGGTGAGGACTTAACTTCAGAACTAAAGATGATCTCCAGGGAGACTATTCTTCTTTTGTGTCAGATCCATCTGGAAGTGCATCAGTAATCAATACACAAGGGGACAAATGTGAGAGTGCATGATTATAATGACTGGGAGGGCAGCTTTATGTATCTCCTGTTACATGAAACAGATGACCTTTGGCCTTCCAAGCTGTTGTTTTGTGAAAAAGGATCACAGTTGGCAATTTGCCGAGAGCATCCCCATCATCGGGCGTCACTTGGCAATTTTCAGTTGTGCTTCCGCAGTCACTGAGGAGAGGTCAGATCTCAACAACAAACTGGAACCCAGAACTAGTCCTCCTGGGCAGCTCCCTCTGCAGGGAGAGGGAGAGAGAGTCAAGAAACGCTACAGAGCTGAACTGGGACAGAAAGTCGGGAAGGCAACTGCAAGAAAGGCCACAGAATGGACGGCAGTGAGTCGGAAGGTGGGGCCAGGGCCACATTCACTCTCTTCCTGATTCCCACTAAACACTTCAGCCTGCTAAAGTGATTCAGCTGCTCAATATCTAGTGCCAATGGGCAGAGAGTGAACAGTGCCCTCTCTGCCTCTCACCTCAAGCTTGGTGTCCTACACAAGAAACCAATTTGCAAACTACAAGTTCCTGTCTGATGCACGTGCAGTCTGGGCCAGACGTGTGAAGGCCCCAATGGAAGCACCAATTAGGAGCAGCAATGCGATAGAAAGTTTCACCCTTTGATTCTCAGGGACCCAATTGCTCATTCCCTTTGGATAGAGGCCCTTGAATTTGAGGCCTTGCTTTAAGACACCATCAGAGGTCTTGCTAGGATTTTAAAATCATGTGCCTCTTGTCATGGCAAGGCAGCCATGCTCAATATACATGGTTAGATAGTCAGTCAGCATATGGTGTCAATTGAATAATAAGCTCAGTCTATTTCTGAACTTGTGGGGGCGAGGGGGGGGCGTGAAGTTGGGGGGAACTCAGAAATAGCTTTGATTTGTTTTTTCAGTTACAAGTCCAATTATATAGTTGAAATATCTTGGTCATTTTTGGCATACCATAAATCGTCTTGATAACTTTGATTTCTCTTTTTTCTCTTCCTTTTGTTTTGATATCTCCCTTTGAGGAGTGAGGAGTGTGGAGTGAGGGAGTGAGAAGTGTGGAGTGAGGGATTGAGGAGTGAGGAGTGAGGAGTGTGGAGCGAGGGAGTGAGGGAGTGTGGAGTGAGGGATTGAGGAGTGAGGAGTGTGGAGTGAGGAGTGTGGACTGAGGGAGTGAGGAGTGTGGAGTGAGGAGTGAGGGGTGAGAGGGAGTGAGGAGTGTGGAGTGTGGAGTGAGGAGTGTGGAGGAGTGTGGAATGAGGAGTGAGGGAGTGAGGAGGAGTGAGGAGTGAGGGAATGTGGAGTGAGGAGTAAGGTGTGTGGAGTGAGGAGTGACGGAGTCAGGAATAAAAGAATGACTAGGGTAAGAGTAAGGCCAGTCAAGGACATTAGTGGGAGGTTGTGCGTGGAGTCCAAGGAGATAGGATAGGTGTTAAATCAATATTTTTCGTCAGTATTCACACAGGAAAAAGACAATGTTGTCGAGGAGAATACTGAGATACAGGCTACTAGACTAGAAGGGCTTGAGGTTCAAAAGGAGGAGGTGTTAGCAAGTCTGCAAAATGTGAAAATAGATAAGTCCCCTGGGCCGGATGGGAATTATCCTAGGATTCTCTGGGAAGCTAGGGAGGAGATTGCTGAGCCTTTGGCTTTGATTTTTAAGTCATCTTTGTCTACAGGGATAGTGCCAGAAGACTGGAGGACAGCAAATGTTGTCCCCGTGTTCAAGAAGGGGAGTAGAGACAACCCCGGTAACTATAGACCAGTGAGCCTTACTTCTGTTGTAGGAAACGTCTTGGAAAGGTTTATAAGAGATAGGATGTATAATCATCTGGAAAGGAAGAATTTGATGAGAGATAGTCAACACGGTTTTGTGAAGGGTAGGTCGTGCCTCACAAACCTCATTGAGTTCTTTGAGAAGGTGCCCAAACAGGTGGATGAGGGTAAAGCAGTTCATGTGGTGGATATGGATTTCAGTAAAGCGTTTGATAAGATTCCCCATGGTAGGCTACTGCAGAAAATACGGAGGCATGGAATTCAGGGTGATTTAGCAGTTTGGATCAGAAATTGGCTAGCTGGAAGAAGACAAAGGGTGATGGTTGATGGGAAATGTTCAGATTGGAGTCCAGTTACTAGTGGTGTACCACAAGGATCTGTTTTGGGGCCACTGCTGTTTGTCATTTTTATAAATGACCTGGAGGGGGGTGTAGAAGGATGGGTGAGTAAATTTGCAGATGACACTAAAGTTGGTGGAGTTTTGGACAGTGCGGAAGGATGTTACAAGTTACAGAGGGACATAGATAAGTTGCAGCGCTAGGCTGAGAGGTGGCAAATGGAGTTTAATGCAGAAAAGTGTGAGGTGATTCATTTTGGAAGGAATAACAGGAAGACAGGGTACTGGGCTAATGGTAAGATTCTTGGCAGTGTGGCTGAGCAGAGAGATCTCGGTGTCCATGTACATAGATCCCTGAAAGTTGCCACCCAGGTTGAGAGGGTTGTTAAGAAGGCGTACGGTGTGTTAGTTTTTCTTGGTAGAGGGATTGAGTTTCGGAGTCATGTGGTCATGTTGCAGCTGTACAAAACTCTGGTGCGGCCGCATTTGGAGTATTGAGTGCAATTCTGGTCGCCGCATTATAGGAAGGATGTGGAAGCATTGGAAAGGGTGCAGAGGAGATTTATCAGAATGTTGCCTGGTATGGAGGGAAGATCTTATGAGGAAAGGCTGAGGGACTTGAAGCTCTTTTCGTTAGAGAGAAGAAGGTTAAGAGGTGACTTAATTGAGGCATACAAGATGATCAGAGGATTAGATAGGGTGGACAGTGAGAGCCTTTTTCCTCGGATGGTGATGTCTAGCACGAGGGGACATAACTTTAAATTGAGGGGAGATAGATATAGGACAGATGTCAGAGGTAGGTTCTTTACTCCGAGAGTAGTAAGGGCGTGGAATGCCCTGCCTGCAACAGTAGTGGATTCGCCAACACTAAGGGCATTCAAATGGTCATTGGATAGACATATGGACGATAAGGGAATAGTGTAGCTGGGCTTTAGAGTGGTTTCACAGGTCAGCGCAACATCGTGGGCCGAAGGGCCTGTACTGCGCTGTAATGTTCTATGTTCTATTGCATTAGGATGTTGAGCCAGCATTAGTTTGGATTACGCATGTACAACAAATGGACACAATTCGAACTGAGCACATGAATCATCATTCCAGTTTTGTACTACTATCTGCTAGATATTGACTTGTAAGTCAGAAAGTTTGGGGTTGAAGCCTCACAAGAAGTTGAGCACACCATTTAGGCAATCCAGTACACTGCTCTCTCAATTGTACTGATGGCCCATTGTGGTATTCCATCAATTGGTTGATGGTGCAGTGCAGCATTCCATCAATCAGACTGACGCTCCAGTGCAATACTGCAATTCAACTCACACTCTGCTGCAGGACGGAGGCATTGGCGCAAAAGCAAAATACAGCGGATGCTGGGAATCTAAAATAAAAAACAGAAAATATTGGAATCGCTCAGCAGGCCTGGCAGCCCCTGTGGAGAGGCTTTGAGTCGAAAATAATTCTTCTTCACAACATGGTGCCTGGTGAAAGGTCTAACTCTTCAGATGAGACAGTAAATTGCCTGCCAGTTGAGAAAGAATTAAAAGACCTTCAGATTAATGTGGGCTACAAGAGCCTGTTTGGGGTAACCTTAGAGTAGTCTTGACTCCAACTTGAGTTCTTATCGGTATCGATCTGATGGTAGACTGAGTGCAAAAGAGCAGGGAGTTGCTGAGAAACTTAACTCGATGCGAGGAAATTTGAATTTAAAAGATGGTATCTGTAGTTTGGGGTCAAGAGTCAAAGTGGTCCTAACTCAAAATTCGATCATTGTTGAAGAGCAGAAAGAAGATAGCTCACTCTCCCCTCTAATGCTATCACTCTTCACCTGAACGGGCGCAAAAGACTGCCATGAATGAAACTTTATTACAGGTCAATTGGAGTTTGAAAGAAAATCTGACAAGATAGAGAGCCTTTGGTGTGAAAACTGGCAAGAACATGTGAAGGCATGAGTTGCATGGCTGAGTAGCAGACATATGTGTCTGAGGCCTATCACTTGCTGTTGCAAGATTTCATTCCTGTTAAAAAAAAATAGTGACATTTGCATCTGTGTCGGGACAGGCTGAACAGAGTTGTGTTTATCTCCAGATTTCATTTAGTGCCATTTTCAAAGCTTACATTGCAATATCCTGCTTTTTGTTATCAATGCTTGATAATCTGCAGCTGCATTAGAACCTTACCTTTTCGTGCGCTTTCTTTTGGTAATTTAGTTCATGTCCTTATCAAAGCAGACAGCCTAACACCTGCTGAGTGAATAAAATACCGAGGGTTTTCTGTTTTCTGTAAAGGTGTTTGAAAAAAAATTGAAGAATGTCAGTGAAAGGATATTTGAAATTTAGTACCCTTAGCCTGCTGCTACTGACAGGTCTGTCACATATTCTTTTTCAGTGAATTTAGACTCAGTACAAATCCTGTAACTGGAATGACAATTGTCGACTTGTAAACATGCATTCCACTAAAGGAGAAGGTCAGATAATGGGCAAATTTCTCTGTTCTAGAGGCTAAGGGTAGGACCCTCCGGCCTCATTGCGCTCTCGGTCAAGTGGAATGAGGCTGGGAATAACGGGAGAGGCCAAAAACGCAGTCTGCGCCAGGCGCCAAACAGCTTTCAATGCAACCGACCGGCTCTCCGAGACAAAATCGGGATCTCGCCGTAGTGTGGCGAGAAGCCAATTATCACCACTTAAGCCCCATTTCCGTATGATTAACAAGAACGACCCCATATCCAATGGCCTCCCGTCATTCATCGAGCTCCTCAGCAAGTGCTCACGCTGGCGCCGATTAGTACTCCTTTTGGAAAACGTGAACCTGGAGGAAGGGCTTCTGTGGGGAGCCGAGGAGGTGAGTAGCCATCTTTGCTCGCAGGCAAAGAATCCGGGGACGCTGTGCGCTGGGGGGGGACAACCAGGGGGCTACCGCTCATGGCACCACCGTGCCAACCCCTGGATCATATGTACCCATTCCTGGGGCAACCCTTGGCTCTGCCCGTCTGCCCCACCAACCACGCATAGCCCCATCGACTGCTGAGGCCTCTGGCTGCACAGCTGAAGGCTATTGCTGATAGGGAATTGGCAATCGTGGTTAAGTGAGCACTTCACGCATGGCAAGTGGATTCCTGTGGGTGGACAGGCATGTAGCATGTGGGGGTCATTGCCTAGCATCCCAATCACACACTGATGGCTGGACATTGTGCTACAGCACTGCGGGAGGTAACACTGCACACGCAACATCTGAACACCCAGGGGATGGGACACGGCTCCGGGGATATATCCATTTTTCTGAGGATGGGTGAGCGCGACCGGGAGTGAAGGGGGGGGGATTGCCTGGAGAGATGGGCAAAGGATCCGGGGGTCAGCCCACATTGCGGAAGGAAGTGACAGAGGCATCATAATGGTTGTACGAAAAGATGCTTAATGTGTTGTACAAACCCCACTCCCGATGGTCCCACCCCCTCCCTCTGAGGTGCCCTCAGTCATCTCCAATGTGCTTGGCCCTCCTAGCTCAACCACTACATTTTGGTGTTTCCACAGGATGCACGTCAGAGGTGCAGGCAGCCAGCTGCTTACCTCGTCCTGTGGCCTTCGATGCCCCTGGTGGGCGTCCCCTCGGGACTATGGGGGCCACCGGCGCCAATCCATGGGATGGATCTGGCTTGGTGCCCAGCACCCCCTCCTCCCGATCGGTGCCCATTGGGCCCTGGGGTTCGCCTTGGGATGGAGAGGCAGCTGGTTTGAGCCCCGGCTGCCCCTGCATCATCTACATCTGCCAGCCTTGGCGGCTCCCCATGGTCTGCATCATAGTGTCAATGCATTCCGCGATGCTCCTCAGTTACTGTGCCATGCTCTGCAGCGCCTCAGCCATGCCCATCAGAGAGCAGGACCTGTCCTGCAGAACCTCATCAAGGTTGGTCTAGTACTGGGTGGCACCCCCCAGCTAATCGGATATTCTGCCGAGACCCTCGGCCATGGCCATCACCGACTGCACAACACCTTGGACACCTTCACGGTGCTGACGTCGTGCGCCAGGCTGTTCACTGCGGTCGCCACCCTAGCAGTGTTGGCCTCGGTGCCACACAGTGCGGGCATCATCTCCTGTGCCCCTAGACTCTGGGACTCCTCCAAACGACGATGGAACTGATGGAGTGACGCTGACAACTCCCTCTGAACGTCCAGGTTGGTCCTTATTTTCTCCATCAGCTCCAGGTACCTCTGACCACAGGCTCAGCATCAGGCTGTGACCCGGCTGGGTCCTGGGATCCAGCAGCCCTCCGACCGCTGTCTCGCTGGGGGTTCCTGCCTCCACCTGATGTGCATCATCAGCAGTGTGGTGCTCACCAGATTGTGCCCCTGAAGCCTGTCCACTAACATGACCCACCGAGATGTACGTATCTGCGCTGGCGGAGGGGGGTGGGGATGACAGCTGTGCCGCGACTATAACAATTGCATTGTCGGAGCTCTCCTTCGAGGTGTTCTCCTCAGAGTCAGGAGAGGGGGCCACCCATGATGGACCAGCGCCATCGGCTGGAGGACCTGTGGGAGAATGGACATGTGGTCAGTGGGAGGGATGGATCAGTCAGTAGGGCAATAACAACTCACGTTTGACAGGTCCTCCGGGTGGAGCCCGGTGGTTCCTCAGCTCTGCGGCGTCCGCCACTCACAGTGGGTGACTGATCTGTCCTCGGCCACTGCAGTCACCTTCTGCGCACGCTCCTCGAAGGTGGTGTGGATTGTTATGTCTGGACCCCTCCGCCAGTCTGGGCCCTCTCCCAATAGTTATGGGAGAGCTTTTCCGGAGGAGCCACAGAAAGGGCATCCTTAGCCACACGCGTGGTTCACAGTGGTGGGAGAGGGGGTGTGAAAGAGAGGTTGAGGGGGGAGGTGCGGAGGAAGGGCTGGGTGTCGTATGGGAAGTTAGAGGGTGGATGCTCACTTGGGGGTGGGGAAGGTGGCGGGACATTGGTGTCTATTCATTTATGTTGCCCTGTGTAGGCCGTTGATCTTTTTCTGACACTGAAGGCCAGTCCTCCTGGTCACACTCCCCGAGCTGACAGCTGCTGCCACCTCATCCCAGGCAGCACCAGCTTCCCTGTAGCTGACTCTCCGGGACCCTCGGGGGAACAGGACATCCCTCCTGGCCAACATGACGTCCAGCAGCCTCCCCAGGTCAGCATCCCCGGAATCTTGGGGCCAGTCTCCTGGGCACCATTGTTGCGAGCTATCTGGGGTTGGCTGAGCGAGCGCAGCTTAAGTGCTGCTCGACCTTGTTAGCGGGGGGGGGCTGGCGAACGCGGCCCCGGCGAATCAGCTGCCGAGCCTGCATTTGTTACGAGAAGCCCGTGAGGCCTCGTTAAGTGGACCAATTAACGTTGAATTGCATTGCCGATCTCGCTGGGCCGAGCGGCAGGAAGCTCGCAGCAATTCCTGCTTGCTACACACTTAGACATTTTCCGGAGAATTGTGCCCGAAGTGCTCCTGCCAATGGAGAATCGGGACTGTGTCCCACTGGTAATAGGAGCGTCGCCAAGATAGTATCCCATGCCTTTGCTCTGCTAAATAATGCATAGCCCTGAATACGCTGGTTGCACTGCACATGCTGGTCTCGAGTTGCCATTTTGAATGGACGCCCAGAACCAGCAACACACACCCCCACCCCACAATGCAAGTGTTGACCCTCCGACTGACAAGGGGAACACCCCTAACAGCTCATCAAGGAGGGGCATCCCACCACGGGAATAGGGGGTCAGCCCCCCCACACCATGCACGCATGAGGGTGACGTATCACCCTCCCCCTGACCCGATGATCCCATTCCCTCCAGCACTCCCCCTCAGCCAACCACTCCTTAAGTGCCTCCCCCAGGCACCCCGTTCAGGCCCCACCCCCTGGAATTGCCAACGGTGCACAGCCCCTTGCATCATGGCACTGACACCCTGGCAATGACTCACTAGCCTGGTGCACTGGAACCCAAGGAGGTTAAGGGGCTTAACCCACTGTTCATGTGGCTCTTTGCCACCACCAACATTCATTCAATTTGATATTGCAGTACTTCAACTAGCCTTTGATTGACAGCAGAATGGTTTAAACACAGCAGGCAGGAGGTTTATTTATTTAACATTTCCTTCACGCTTGAATAAATCTGAAGTATCTTCCATTGATCCTAACCACAATGTTTATAAGCATTCTTGTTCTGATTGACAGCTGCTATCCACTTCAAAAACACTAAGTGCTTTCACTTCCTCAGCAGAAGGCATTTCATGTGGAATATTGTGTACAATTCTGGGCAGCACACTTTAAGAAAGATATTATCACTAACAAGTTGCAACTATATTACATCTTCAACAATGCAAAAATCCCAAGGCCTGTTGCAGCAGCATTGTTAAACAACATCTGACATCGAGCCACATGAGGAGACGTTCGGACACGTTACACAAAGTTTGGTCAAAAGAGGTAGATTTTGATAAGTGTCCTAAAGGAGGAGAGAGAGGTTGAATGGTTTGAGGGAATTCCAGAGCTTAGAGCCTGGGCAGCTTAGGGCGCAGTTGCCAATGGAGGGATGGAGGGAGGCTGGGGGGAGGTTCCACAGATGGAGAGAAGGATGACGACATGATGGAATTTGAAAGCAAGGGTGACATTTTTCAAATCAAGGTATCACAAAATCAGAAGTACATGTGGATCAGCAAAGATGAATGTGAGCAGCAGTATTTTATACGAACTCAGGTTTTTGAAGGGGGGGAGCGGGGGATGACAGGCTTTTGAAGGCAGCCTCGGGATGTAAAAGAGATTTTCTAGAATGGCGCCCGGGATGCCGGACTTCAATTGCACAGAGTGACTATGAACAGGATTTTCATCCTCGAGTCAGCGGGAATTGGGAAAACCCCCGGCTTTGTCTGGTCACCTCAGGAGTAAGTGCCAGGATGGATGGGATTTTCATTCCGGTGGTGGAAGGTTTGCATGGCTCCAGTTAGACCAGCCAACCCAGGAAAGTGTTCAGAGCCAACCACAGGAGCTGCCAGCTTCCAGGGGAGGCTGCTTAAAATGCCCAACTCAGTGTTGTTGGACTTCATCCCAGTTATAATTTAAAAAGTAAGGCCATTTGGCCCTCACCCTTCACACCGCACATACTCCCTATACCCATCCATGCCACGAAAGGCTCCCACCCACTTCCTATTGCCCCTCACACCTACTGCCAAGGGTTTCTGAGCTTTCAACCAAAGCTCATTATTCGTTCATGGCTGGGAGCCCAGAAATTCATTAGTGTACTGGAACATCTGATCCCTAGGGAAAACATTATTTAATCAACAGTTCTGGCTCTCTGATGCATTCTGTCAACTGCACAATGTCTACTTGCATGAGACAAGGAGATTTTAAGTGTTTGCAGTTTCTGTTATTGATGCTTTAAAAGGTATGGATGATTAACAGTTTTATTGAAAACAATTTGCGTTTTAATGAAGTGGAAAATTATCAATGAATGACTTTTAATTTTTAAGAAACTGTTTTTATACATCACTACAGGATTCATTGGTTGCAGACAGTGTATGATTGATGAATGGACATGAAGAGCCACAGGCGATGGTTGGCAGGAATTGCTTGGCATGTGGGCATGAGGGGCCACAAAGGGTAAGTGGGGGCATACCTTGGCATAGGTGTACCTTTCAAGAGGTTCTCTCATGCAGACTTTGGCGCGCAATACTTCTGAGGTGCTGTGAGCCACGACTGATTTAAAAGCTGGCCTGACTACATGAATATGATGCAGGACTAAGCTTTGCCAATCCCCGTAATGGAGCTGGTCTGGTCGGAAGTACAGGGTGTGGGTACACAGCCCGAACCAGCCCATACCCTGAAAAGGCAGCCCTGGGAAACAGGAACCCTGGGAATGGAGTCGGGAATCATAGAATCGGGATTCACCCCTCCATGGAATCTTCCCAATTGCTTGAAACTCCAGGCCTACAAAGCTAGAGCTGTTTTGGCAGAGCAGAGTTAAGGAGTGAGTTAATAAAATTACCCCAAAACATAATGTTGATGGAATAAGTGAGCAGGAAATATTTCCAGTGGAACGATGGTCAATAATCAGCGGACATGTTTAAGGTAATTGGCATGAAGGAACTATTTGCTTCTATAAGGCACCTTTAATGGCCACTGGACATCTCAAAATGATTTATAGCCAATGAAGTGCTTTGGAAGTGTAGTCACTGTTGTCATGTAGGAAACACAGCAACTAATTTGCACACAGCATATTCCAACAAGCAGTAATGTGTTAATCTGATAATCTGGTTCTTACGATGTTACTGGGAGATAAATAACAGCCAGGAACCCAGAGAGAACTCCTCCGCTCTTCTTCAAAGTCATTCCATGGGATCTTTTACATACAGCTGAGAGGGCAGACAAGGTCTTGGTTTAACAGCTCACCTGGAAGACGGCACATTCGACTGTGCAGCAGTCTCTCACCGCTGCACTGGAGCGAGACTTGGACACTGCCACAAGAGGCAAGATCGGAAAAATGGAATTACAAGGCGTGTTGTTCTGATTTGGAGAGTACTGCCTGAAAGGGCAGCAATTAACTTTCAAAGGGAAAATTTGATAAGCGCATGAAGGGGGAAATTTTGCTCGGCTCTGGGGAAAGAACAGGGGAATGGGGCTTTCAAATAGTTCTTTCACAGAGCTAAGACAGGCATCTTGGACCGAATGGCCTCCTCCTGTGCTACCCCTATCCTCTGATGATATACACTCATCTCATCTGTGCACAATCAAAGATTGTTACATCTTCCCAGCAGGAATCTTGCTTTGGGTGTCACTTGCCCTTTGATTCGCCTCAGTATTAGACAGCACACTCCCAAATACCACCCACCCCCCACAATGTCACAGGGCAGACAGACCCCCATCGAGGGGCTTGTCTAAATGCTCCCGTAACTCTCGGAGATGTTGGTTTGGACCGAAGAAAAGAGATACATCCTGGGGCAAGCAATCACTGAAGCAGAGTGGGTTTCTTCGACAGATGCATGTACAGATATATTTTCCATCTGCGGCCACTTTGAATTAAAATGCACCAGCTAATGGGGGAAAAGCTGACCCCAAATCTGAACCAATCAAAATCAAACTGACATGAAATGCATGCAGTTTCCTGCAGGGTTCAAATCTGTACTTTTAGATGTTTCTGTCGGGAAACATGAACTAACCTGGCCTGTCATCACTTTATGTATAAAATAGCACTTTCAATAGAATATATGCATTGTTATTTCTGGTTGCTGAAATAAATCTTTTAATCAGGAAACTATCTTCTCCTGCCCTATACTTGCATTATTGTTCTAGATTGGACTGTTCCTTCACAGTTCAAATTACCTGCATCCTGATAAACATTCTTGATACTGCATTTGAACCCTCTGGGCACCCGTATGACTGTTCATTTCGATGGAGGTTTTATCATCTGTATCATAAACATTGAATCAAGTTCTTGGGTCAGAATTTTGTGCTGCTACCTGATGCGCTATCAATTACGACGAGACGAGAGTAGAATGTAATCGAGGCTTTATTACACAGAGATGTGTGGCCTCCTACAGCAGCTGACGAAATGGCTGCTATACGGAGAGCCCACATATTTATACTCCGCCTACTGGGCGGAGCCATCAGGCAGGGATCAACCCCCGTACCTGTAGTACAGGGGCCTTACCGTAAAACCCATATATATACAGCATAATACATCAGTGGTGACTACCACACTACCGACAACGGGAATTGAGGGGGCAGTATTTAATCATGGAGGAAGTGAAATGCCAGATTCCCAAATGCAAAATGGAATTAGGGATTTAATGTTACGGCGGATTGAAGATGGATTGAGATTCGCGACAGCAAACGACAGGGACTTATTTTTAGTACATTGGCATCCTGTGCATATTCATTAAAACGCCTTTTTGTCAGATTAAATTATGCTTTAGCAACAGCCTTAATTCCTTCTCTCATCACCTCCCAATAACCAAAAAGGTGTTTTCATTTTGATCCCACCCTCTCCAAAAGCGATGGTTTATTTCCTAATCCTTTGGTTACGGTGTGATCCAATTTATATTAATAACCCCACAGCAAACTCAAGATAGGATGAAGTCAGCGGGATTTGTTTATTTGCACACACTCAAACACTAGAGGTCACAATGTAGCCTCCTTTTCCCTCATACCATAAAAGAGGGCAAATAGAGAAAGACCACAGAGTAAAGATTTATTGTTTCACATGAGTCCAGAGTCAGGATTCAAAGTCCAATCCTCAACAGGTTGAAAACTGATGCTGGATAATTCACTTCCATGATGAGATTGGCACACAGAGATAAATCAGTCTTGTAGGCAATGATACAGAAGTTCTGAAATTGTAGTAAAGTTGCTATTGTCCCAGATGCTTTCCTCTTTGAAGAGGAGAGCTGACTGGTGGTGATTTAATCTAAGGATCACCACACCTCAGGCGAGGGGTGAGTTTGATTATTCCTTCATGAATAATCTCAACCGACTTGGGAATTGAACCCCCGCTGTTGACTTTGCTCTGCATCACAAATCAGCTGTCCAGCCACCTGAGCTGTTTTATTTTTTTTTAAATGTTCCCTTATCTCTCCTCATATGTCAAGTTATAAAACCAAATAGCAGCTCATGCGTTTGAATGTTGAATTCAGATTTGCATTAGTCTTGTTAATCACATATTCAAAGGACCGACCGGATGATTCAGGTGCAGGCGTAACAGCTCATGCTTTTGCTTCTATACCAATATGGCAGGTGGAACACTTTGACTGTCATGCATCTATGCCTGCCCCCCATACTAAAGGTTTAGTTGACTATTTGGCACCCAAAAAGATGGTCACTGACCAGCCAGATTGTGTTTCAAGTGGCAAAAGCTAAGCTACTCTTTGGACTCTCTCAGACCCAACAGTCTAAGGTAGTTCAGGAGCAGATCATGTTTTCTGGACATCAAGGATTTAAAGAAGTCCCCTGTGATCTATTCACCTGAGTTTCTGTGTTGTTGCTGCTGACCTAGCCAGGAACTTTATGCAGAATCGAAAGTTAGTATCACAAGTTTGGCGCTTACTTTAAGGGACTATTACACTATGGGGGAAAAAAAACAACCACCACTTGTCCTTAAATAGAGCCTTTAAAGCAATAAAACATCACTCCAAGGACACCAAGCCACATAGGGAGGGTTTAAGACAGAGGACCAAAGGTTCCGTCAAAGGAATAGGTTTAAAATAGTGTCGTTGGGTGGCACGATGGTGCAGCGGTTAGCACTGCTGCCTACAGTGCTGAGGACTCGGGTTCGATCCCGGCCCCGGGTCCCTGTCCGTGTGGAGTTTGTACATTCTCCCCGTGTCTGCATGAGTTTCACCCCCACAACCCAAAGATGTGCAGGGTAGGTGGACTGGCCACGCTAAATTGCCGCTTAATTGGGAAAAAAAAAATTGGGTACTCTAAATTTATTTTTAAAAAGAGGGTCTTGAGGGCGGCATGTGGCGCAGTGGCTAGCACTGGGACTGTGGCGCTGAGGACCCGGGTTCGAATCCCGGCCCTGGGTCACTGTCCATGTGGAGTTTGCACATTCTCCCCATGTCGGCATGGGTTTCACCCCCAGAACCCTAAGATGTGCAGGCTAGGTGGATTGGCCACGCTAAATTGCCCCTCAATTGGAAAAAAACCCAAAAAATAATTGGGTACTCTAAATTTATTTTAAAAAAGAAAAAAAAAGAGGGTCTTAGAGGAGGAAAGAGAGGCTGAGAGGTATACGAAGAATATGCCAGAACTTGGGGCTCAGCAAATGAAGGCACGGCCGCCAATGGTGGAACTATTAAAATTGGGGATGTACAAGAGGCCAGAATTTGAGGAATGAGAATTATAATAATAATAATAGTTTATTGTCACAAGTAGGCTTCAATGAAGTTACTGTGAAAAGCCACTAGTCGCCACATTCTGCCGCCTGTTCGGGGAGGCTGGAACGGGAATTTAACCCACGCTGCTGGCCTTGTTCTGCATTACAAGCCAGCTGTTTAGCCCACTGCGCTAAACCAGTCCCTAATTTGAGGAGTGGGGAATTGTGAGACACTGGAGAGTTATGGGGCTGGGGGGTAGATTACAGAGACCTGGAGAGGCAGGACCATGGAGAGATTTGGAAACATGGATGAGAATTTTAAAACCGAGATGTTGCTTGATCAGGCACCAATGTAGGTCAGCACACAGAAGGGTGAAAAGTGAATCGGACTTGATGCGGGTAGGACATGGCCAGCAAGGGTTTCGGACGGACTCAGGTTTATAGAGAGCAGACTGTGGGAAACCAGCTTGGAGAGCACGGGAATAGTCACGTCTAGATGTAACAATGCTATGAATGAGGGTTTCAGTAGCAGATGAACTGAGAGTGGACAAAGTCAGGCAACATCACAGAGCTGGATTCGGTGACCCTCATGATGGTGGGTGTCATGATATTCAGGTGAACATCACAGCGCATACATACACACATGATGGACAGATCAACGGACCAATCAACACACACAACACGACAGCCAATCACGGACAAGAGCATACACAGTACAAAGCAGGGAACACGACACTTCCTGGGCACTCGAGCAGGAGAGGGCTCAGGGCACAGACCTCATTGCCAACCACTCAGAGGCTCACCATGTGCTGAATACCAGAGTTTACTATGTTTATAGTTCAATGAAATAAAACTGTGTTGTACCATTCACAACCGTGTTGGTTCGTCTGTGTGTCAGAGTACCCAACACATCATGATACCAGGAGTAAATCGACACCTACCCACAAATCTGCCATCCTGCGCCATGGACACCGTCAACACACCGCAGCCGCTGCAAGTCGCTGGGAACCTCGGCGCAAATTGGAAGCTGTTCAAGCAGCGCTTCCAGCTCTTTCTGGAAGCCAACGAAAGAGAGAGAGCCTCGGACACCTGAAAGATCGCCATCCTCCTCACCACCGCAGGGCAGCACGCCATCCATATCTACAACTCCCTGGTGTTCTTGGAAGGCGAGGACAAATCCAAATACAAGACGGTCCTTCTCAAGCTCAACCAACACCTCAACATTGAGGTCAACAAGAGCTTCGAGAGATATGTCTTCCAGCAGCGCCTGCAAGGTAAGGATGAGCTCTTTCAGTCATTCCTTACCCATCTCCGCATCCTCGCGCAGTCCTGCGGTTACGACACCACCTCGGACTCCATGATTCGGGACCAGATCGTTTTTGGGGTCGCCTCGGGTGCCCTACGCCAGCAGCTTTTAAAAATAAAAGGCCTCACCTTAGCTTCTGCTATCGAAGCCTGTGTCCTGCACGAAAAGGCGACTAGCCGCTATGCACAATTTCAGGCGACCGATCGGTGCGGCCGGGGTCCTACGCGGCCGGATCGGCGAGGCAGGTGCCCCACGAGGCCGAACGGGTCCAGGCGATCGAGTTCCTCCCAGCCCGCGGCCTGGACGACGTCGGCCATTTTGCGTGCTTTTCGAGGCCTCCCGCGCTTGTGCGCGCACAAACCTACAGCAACACTGAGGGACGTGATGCGAAGGTGCGCCCGACGCAAGACCGAACTGCGCATGCACAGTGGCGCAACGAACGTCATGACGTCACGACGTGCGGCAACTGTGGAGCTGCACATTTAAAGCGGCAATGTCCCGCAAGAACCCGACAGTGCCTACGCTGTGGCAAGGTGGGCCACTACGCTGCTTACTGTCGAGCAGCTCAACCTGTCAAACTTCCACAACTCTGACAACCTCACTGGGACGTATATGTGGACGATGTCATCATCTGGTCCACCACACCGCAGGAGCACATACATCGTCTCCAACGCGTTTTTGCACGCATACGTGAAAATGGCCTGCGCCTCAACCGAGCCAAGAGTTCTTTCGGCCAAACCGAGCTGAAGTTCCTGGAGGACCACATTTCCCGGTCAGGGGTCCGTCCGGATGCAGACAAGGTGAGCGCCATTACAGCCATGCCGCAGCCGGCAGACAAGAAAGCAGGCGTTTTTCGACACGTCTCATGCCACTAAAATCTCGACTGATGCCAGCCAGTCCGGCATTGGGGCAGTGCTCCTGCAGCGGGATGACACTGCATCATGGGCCCCGGTCGCATATGCCTCGCGGGCCATGACCCCCACAGAACAGCGCTACGCGCAGATCGAAAAGGAGTGCCTGGTCTTGCTAACCGGTTTAGACAAGTTCCATGATTATGTATATGGTCTTCCCCGGTTCACGGTTGAAACTGACCACCGCCCCCTGGTCAGCATCATAAACAAGGACCTGAACGAGATGACACCTCGCCTCCAGCGCATCCTACTTAAACTTAGGAGGTATGACTTCCAACTGGTCTACACCCCAGGGAAGGACCTCATCATTGCGGATGCCCTATCTAAAGCAGTGAGCACGCCGCCAGATTCGGAGGGGTTCGTATGTCAGGTCAAGGCGCAGGTGGCCTTCACATCGGCAAATCTGCCAGCTGACGACTCCAGTCTGGCCCGTATTCGCCGAGAGACTGCGGCCGACCCCCTTCTACAACGTGTGATGCGCCACATGACGGGAGGGTGGCTCAAAGGGCAGTGCCCGCAATTCTACAATGTCCAAGACGACTTGGCCGTCATTGATGGTGTCCTTCTGAAGCTGGACCGGATTGTGATTCCGCACAGCATGCACAAGCTGGTTCTCGACCAACTACACGAAGGCCACCTGGGGTCGAGAAGTGCAGAAGGAGGGCCCGAGAGGCGGTATACTGGACGGGCATCAGTGACGATATTGCCAGTATGGTGCTCAACTGCCCCACCTGCCAAAGGTTTCAGCCGGCGCAACCTCCTGAAACGCTTCTGCCCCATGAGCTGGTGACGTCCCCCTGGGCGAAGGTTGGTGTGGACCTCTTTCACGCGCTCGGCAGGGACTATGTCATCGTCATTGACTACTTCTCCAACTACCCAGAGGACATACGCCTGCACGATTTGACGTTGTCCGCTGTCATAAGGGCCTGCAAAGACACCTTTGCTCGCCATGGCATTCCGATGACTGTCATGTCGGACAATGGGCCCTGTTTCGCCAGCCAGGAATGGTCATCGTTTGCTGCCTCGTATGGCTTCACACACGTGACGCCCAGCCCTCTGCACCCCCAGTCCAACGGAAAGGCGAAGAAGGGCGTTCACATTGTCAAGCGGCTCCTCTGTAAGGCTGCTGCTGCCGGATCGGATTTCTGCCTCGCCCTGCTGGCCTATCGCTCGGCTCCACTAGCCACTGGTCTCTCACCAGCCCAGCTGATGATGGGTCACGCCCTCAGGCCTACTGTACCTTCCATTCTGGCGCCCACGATCGACCATGCTCCGGTACTGCACAGGATGCAACTGCAGCGCGGTCGCCAGAAGAGATCATATGACACACAGGCAACTGATCTTCCCGCCCTGGCCCCTGGAGACGAAGTCCGCATCCACCTACCAGTAGGTGGCTGGTCAGCACCTGCCGAAGCTCTCCGACGCGTGGCTCCCCCCTCATTCCTGGTTCGCATGCCTGATGGATCCGTTCGTCGGCGCAATCGCCGGGCTCTTCGCCTGCTTCCGCTACGAGACCTTACACCGACACCATGCCCTCCTGTTGTTCCTGATTTCGACTTCGTGGAGCTGCCTGCTACCATGCCCCTTCCGTCGTCACCCGTGGCCAGGCCCGTTCCTCAGCCGGTGGTTCCAGACCTACCTTTGAGGCGGTCAACCCGAATTTGTCACCCACCTACTAGACTGGACTTATGAGACTGTTTATACATTGAACTCATGCAACCACTTTGTTAATATGTTTATGTTCTTATCGTTACAGGAATTTGCTTTATAGTTCAACATCTCCCCGTTCTTTGTTTATGGTACAACCTCATTGTTAAGTCACACCCGACATCGCCCCTTGTATATAGTTAAGCCCCATGTACATGCTGTAAATATTGCACACACACACACATTTAGCTACACTCAGTACACATCTCTATTTATAACCACTAGGCACATAATCCTGTAAAAAAAGGGGGATGTCATGATATTCAGGTGAACATCACAGCACATACATACACACATAATGATGGACAGATCAACGGACCAATCAACACACACAACACGACAGCCAATCATGGACAAGGGCATATACAGTACAAAGCAGAGCACTCGAGCAGGAGAGAGCTCAGGGCACAGACCTCATTGCCAGCCACTCAGAGAGTCACCATGTGCTGAATACCAGAGTTTACTATGTTTATAGTTCAATGAAATAAAACTGCGTTGTACCATTCGTGTACAACCGTGTTGGTTCGTCTGTGTGTCAGAGTACCCAACACATCAGTGGGAACATGTATTCGGATGCTAACCTTGGAGTCAAATATGATACTGAAGTAGTAGACGGTATGACTCAGAGTCAGATGGTTGTTAGAGTAAGGGTCGGCATTAGTTACATCAGCAGAGTTTGAAGCGAGGACCAAAAGCAATGGCTTCAGACTTCTCAATGGTTTACTGGAGGAAATTTCTGCTCATCCACTACTGGATGCCGACTATCAAGAAAGGGAACCGGATGCGGAAAAAAAAATTAAAAGATGGCTGCAATGGGGAGAGAACAAAGATGGAGGTGATTCAAGGGGGACAGAATGGTTAGGAAGGAATGAAGTAAAGAATGGGTGGAATGAAGAACTGTGACAGGGAAAGAAGTTAGAAACAGAAAGCAGAGTGGACAATGATGTTGGTCGATGATGCTGGGTGGTGATGCATTTTTGATTTCGAACCTTTTTAGGCTCATTAAAGACACGAGTACTTTTTCCTTTGAAGAAGAAACATTAAAGCTTAAGAAATTGTGCTCTCCAACAGGGAAAATGTGTCATCCGCTTTGAAGTGCTTATGAAAAGCAGATTATGAAGCCATTCCCACAAATAAGTCAGCTCCCCCATAAACATGTCCACAAAATTATGACCGCACCACTTTGGTCACGACAAACACCCCGTATTCAAAGCTCAAGGATTTTATCTAGCTGGAAATAGAGCAATGCTGGCTACAGTATTCCAAGATAGTCAAAGAATTCACAGCATCATTGCCAGTAAACTACTGGTAATCCAGTCCATGGAACTTCGGGAAGTCAACTCTGTTTGTGTGTCTGTGGGCAGAATCTTGTTTAGGCACTGGGGTCTCATCTACTAGCTAGCTAGAGAGCCAGTGAGAAAATCATAAGACATAGGAGCAGACGTAGGCCATTCGGTCAATCGAATCTGCTCCATGTTGCCTCTTTAAGGGAACGCCCACAGAAATAGAATCCAATCAGTCAATGGCAAGTCCAGTGACAGGCCTTCCCCTGAAGTTAGCACCCGAGGAGCAGAAGTCTCGCCTACCGAGAGCTGCCAGCTAATTAGGGGGAGGAACATGAATCTTATTAGAACAATTAAACTACTCTCTATGCCGCTGGTGTGCTGGATTCAGTTCATCGGGAGTGATGCACCATCAATTACACACGAGGCAAGTTGTAGGAAACAAAGTAATGGTTTTAATACTCTAAGACGTAGCCTGTCTGTGCTGAACCCAGACCGGAGACAGGGCTACAGATCAGTCAACTATATACAACACCCAGTGGGGCGGAGCCACGGAAGAACAACAATATATAACAGTGAGTAACAATGGAACAAACAGTAACAGAGAATATATACAGCGCTGTAAGTAACAGTGGCACAACAGTGGAACTACAATAACAGTGGTTCACCACAGGAAGCCAGTCTAAAATTTCAATCAAATTTTATTCCTTCAGCAAGGCTGAGTTTCTGCCTGGTTTGCAAAGGCTGCACAGTGGGGGGATTTTAAACAGGATTTCTGTAAACAACTCAGTTCAGAGAGAGTTCAGCTTCCATCCTGTACCATAAAACACTTGCAGTGAACAGTAATTAGATATAATCTAGGGCATTGCTAACTCAGAGAGAAGTTACTGTTGAAATGACAGAACGTGATACCATTTAGGATCAGAAACTGAATTTGATCTCCCCTCTAAACGGTTTATCTTCCACTGTTCAGTTTCATTTTGTGCTGATTTTTAAGACTTATTGCACTTTCTTATTTCTCCAGTCCCCACAATATTTTCATCAGAAAGCAAGCTGGTAACCAGCTTCCAGGCACCACCAAATGTCAGTGCTTAATGTTTCCTTTTGGGGAGTGTGAGAGTGACTCAGGGCCACTGGTTCACTGGTCTCCTCCATACTGCCCGTACGGTGCCACTCACTGCTGTCAGACCAAAGGTTGACCTTGCCAGCCAGAGAAAGAAAGAAAGATTTGCATTTATATAACGTATTTCCAAGGCCCTCTCCTGCCAATTAAGTAGTTTTGAAACTTCCGGTTAGGCACGCTACAGCCTTCCGGTCTCAACATCGAATTCAACAACTTCAGATGATCTGATCTACCCCACCTCGACCCATTTGTTTTCATTTCATTTTAACGGTCTTTAAACCATTTCTTTCTTTCTTAATATACATTTAATCCCCCCCCCCCCAATCTTATCCACCTTTCCTTAACCTTTCTCCTCTTTGCTTCCCCCTTCCCCTCCCCCCACATCTGCAGTTCATCCTCTGACGTTAGTTTCCCTGCTGTTTGGCTTTTCACATCTTTTGTCCTCTCTGGGGACTGCCACTAGCACTCTTTCCCCTTGGTTTCTGTGGCCATTAGCACCCGGTTTCCCTGGGTTTCTGTGGCTGTGACTCATCTTTCATTCTCACTCCACAGTATAAATATTTCCCACTTTCTCTGTCTGTTAGCTTTGAAAAAGAGTCATCGGACTCGAAACGTGAGCTATTTTCTCTCCCTACAGATGCTGCCAGACTTGTTGAGATTTTCCAGCATTTTCTCTTTCGTTTCAGAGTCCAGCATCCACAGTAATTTGCTTTTATTTTTTACTTTTGAAACATAATCACTGCTGTGGCATAGGAATCATGGCAGCTCATTTGCGCATATCAAGAAACCCTCACAGGCAGCAACAAAGAAAATGTAAGACTTGCATTTATATAGCACCTTTCACAACCAGAGGCCATCTCAAAGCACCTTACAGCCAATTAAGTAGTTACGAAGTGTAGTCGCAGGCATAATGTATGAAATGCAGCAGCCAATTTGAGCACGGCAAACTCCCACAAATTGAAATGAGTTAGGAACCAAATAATCTGCATATCTGCGATGCCGGCTGAGGGACAAATATTGTCCAGGGTGCCAGGGACTAACTCCCTTGCTCTTCTTCAAATAAAATGCTGTGGGATCTTTTACGATCATTAGAGGGAGCAAACGGGGGCCTCAGTTTAAGGTCTCATCCAAAAGATGGCACCTCTGGCAGTGCAGCAATCCGTTAGTGCTGCCGTGGAGCATTGGCCTAGGCTTGGATACTGGGGGCGGCTACCCTGCTCTTTTTGGAAATATTTTTGGCCTTTTACAACCATCTGGGAGGGTCAGGTCTTATTATTTCATGGCCTGCCAGAGTGAACGATTGACGGTCCCATGCAAAATGAGCTGAATGCTATCAGGAAGATACATTTTCCATGCAGCTCGGAAACGAGCCATGATCGTAAGTTTCCAGGCATAATCCATACCCAGACTGTGCTCGGTTAATGGCAATTAACTGCACTGCAGCCAGGGAGGGTGGAGAATTAGCTGGAGGCCACACAATCCCATTGATTTATGTTGCAATTTGGACGTCTGGTGACAGGAGGATCACCACTGCCCCGTCGTGCTCCTACAATTGAACAGCCCACCTGGGCACACACATGCAGAAGGGGCACTTGAGGTCGGCAGATGTGGACAGCTGTGATTCACCACTCGTCACAAGTCAGCGCATTGGTGAGAAAGGAAAACTTGGGTGAAGTGAAAATCATGAACAGGATTCAAATTCAAACCTTCTCAGTTCAATTCAGCCACGGGGTCCGAGCTGAATTTTGATCTCGATCGTCGTGGAAACGATGCCGCCATTCTGGGGAGCCAGTGAAATGCTGGTCCCCGTGTAAGGTTAAAAGGAAAGAGTTGTACCCATTCATTAGTAGTGTTTCCCATAGAGTTGCTGTCAACACAGTGGGATTCAATCACCAACAATCTATCAATTAAAAATTCAGATTTAAAAATGAGAAATAATTGTTGTCTGTGAGTGGTGGGGGAGGACTGAGCAAATTGCAGCTGCATATGCTTGGCACTCGACAGCCTGACCCTCTGCCCAGGCGCTGTCTGTCATGCCGACTGATGTGGAATGAGTCTGACTGGGTTGAAGCTCCACTCAACTCAGCCGCATGTTAGACGTTTCACCTCTCTTTAAAGCAGGCGATTTACTCCAGAGATAGCATGTTAAGAGCGACTGGAGAGTGGCTGATGCCGCAGCAGATCATACATGTTCCGATCAATTCTGCTGCCAGGCTTCGAAACCAGCCCACTCTGACATCAGGGTGACCGACACCAGAAGAAAGGTATTTAGTGAAAATGAACATTTCTAAAAGAAAAAAAAATTGACATCCTTGAGCGCGGATGAACAGGCAGAGTCAATTCAGCCCCTGAGACTGCTGTACCACTGAATGAGATCAAAGCTGAACTGTACCTTAACTCTATTTAACCGAAATGCCCTAACCGAACAAAAATCTATCAATCTCAGTTTTGGCAGTTCCACTTGACCGAATCACAAAGCTTTTTAGGCACAGTGTTCCAGATCTCCACAGTTTGTTTTAATGTAAGTGCTACTCCAAAAGCCTGGCTCTAACTTTAAGGTTAGCCTTCTTCTCTCGATACCAACTACCACAGGAAATAGATTATATCTATCTACCCTATTCTTGAATCACCTTAAACACGATATACTTTTTGCACTGACGGGAATGTAAACCTAGGCCATGCAACATGTCCCCATAATTTGTTCCTTTTAGCACCAATCACAGCCTGGTGAATGTGAATTGCACCAAGGGTTAGCCTGGAGTGTCGAGGGAGTGAAGATCAATCTCTAAGTTGCTGTTGTGTGCGCATCTGGAGAAAAATAACTGGGATGTGAAAGGCGGCACGGTAGCTCAGTTGTTAGCATGGCTGCCTCATGGCGCTAGGGACCCGGGTTCAATTCCCGGCTTGGGTCACTGTCTGTGCGGAGTCTGCACGTCCTCCCAGTGTTTGCGTGGGTTTTCTCCGGGTGCTCCGGTTTCCTCCCACAATCCAAAGATGTGCAGGTTAGGTGGATTGGCCATGCTAAATTGCCCCTTAGTCCCCAAAGTTAAGATGTGGAAAGGGAGTGGGCTAGGTAGGGTGCAGACCTGATGGCCCGATTGGCCTCCTTCTGCACTGTGGGGAGTCAATGGATTCTATGAAGAGATATTGCTCTTTCTTGTCATTTTCTTTGAGCATTGCTATTACCCAGATGTAAAAATATAAAAAATGGGAGAAAAAAAGACCGTTTGGCTGAATGCATCTTCCAGTTGGTTAATGAGTCTTTTTTCTACACAATTGGTGTAGGAAGTCAGTACATCACAAGGATGGATGTGTTGGCCAACTAGTCACTGGAGAGTGAGGGAAAATCATGTGATAAAACCTCCAGGAGTACATTGAAGCACAACCCAGTTCACCCCACTTAATGACAAATATCCTTGTCCAAAACTGAATGCAGTACTTCCAGATGTGGTCGAACCAGAACTGCATACAACTAACTGTTGTGGCTGCAGGCAATACAAGGGAGACTTCCAGTATAACTGAACATGGGTTGATTGGTAATACGTTAAGGGAAACTATACACAGGCACAGAGTCACTAAGCAGGTCTGCTTTGCCAGGGAGCCTGCTACCAGGGCCCTGCGCATTTTCCCCATTGGTCAGGGCCTTTCCCGCATGATTGGTCCTTTGCTGGTCACTAATGTAACTTTCACCCATTTGTATTCCAAATATCTTGCATTTATCACAGCACTCTTCACTTCCTCAGCTATCCCAAAGTGCTTTACAACCAATGATGAACCAACCAAGCAAGCGCTATAATTTATAATGCACTTCAGAGGAATTTCACCGTCATAGAATCATAGAATCTACAGTGCAGAAGGAGGCCATTCGGCCCATCGAGGCTGCACCGGCCTTTGGAAAGAGCAACCCATTTAAGCCCGCGCGCCTCCACCCTATCCCCGTAACCCAGTACCCGCACTCAACCTTTTTGAACACTAAGGGCAATTTATCATGGCCAATCCACCTAACCTGCACATCTTTGGACTGTGGGAGGAAACCGGAGCACCCGGAGGAAACCCACGCACACACGGGGAGAAAGTGCAGGCTCCACACAGACAGTGGCCCAAGCCGGGAATCGAACCTGAGACCCTGGAGCTGTGAAGAAACTGTGTTCACCACTACGCTACTGTGCTGCCCACGGTAAAATAAGTGAGGCATGAGTAATTGCCAACCTTGCCAATGACATTCAAATATTGATTAAGTATCAGACAGTAATGAAGTTATGAACAGTTTCAACCTATTTAAAATAGACACTTTTGACTGTTTTCTAACATACTGGATAGATTCCCGGGTTGAGAGAGTTGTCCTTTGAGGAATGAGCCCATATTCTCTGAAGTTTAGAGATAAAAGGCCGGAATTGCCGGTGAAATCTTCCGGTCCCGGTGACTGTGCGCCCCTGCCGTGGGTTTCACGGCAGCGAGGGCGGCATTCATCAGGTAAACCCATTGACAACGGCTGGACCAGAAGTTCCCACCGCCGGCCAATACTGGGCCTCCTTGTGGTGGGCTACGCAGTAAATCCTGCCTAAACATAAAATATTTAGAGGGCTTGACACGACAGATGCTGAGAGGTTGCTTCGACTTTCTGGGTTGTTTAACTAGGAGGTCATAGTTCCAGAATAAGAGGTTGACCGCATAGGACCAAGATGTGGAGAAATTCCTTCACTCAGAGGATTCTGAATCTTTGTTTCCCCCACCCCCATTGGTTGTAAATGCTCCGTTATTCAGGACTGAGGTCGATAGGTTTCTCCACACAGAGAGAATCAAGGGATGTGGAAGGTTAGAGTTCCAGTGGAAGATCAGCCAGGGTCCTATCGAACGGTGGAGCAGGCTCAAGGGACTGTTCTGCTCCTGTCTCTTATGCAGTCAGAACCAGTCAGTGCAATCGCATAGAGAACTCCTGCCTACAATATTACATTTAGGTTGTTACTGGATGAGGGTGGTGGGAATGCCAAATGCCCTCACTACTTTTCACAAACTTTGTCTCATTAGAGGGAGAAGTTCCTTTGGTCCTGAAATGAATTTCCTGTGTGAAATCAATATCGCTCACCTCTAATCCAGCTCGTTTCAAATAGTACGTTTTCTTGAAGCCTTAAAAACATAGGCTGGTTACACAGTAACTGTTTAGTGATGACAGATAGCATGATAAAAGGGCCAATGACTGGGATTGCACACTGCACATTAAATCACCACAACGGGGGGGGGGGGGAGAGAGAGAGAGAGAGAGAGAGCACAGTGATCTAACCGTGCCATTGGTTATGAATAGGTTACAGAGAAAAGCATCCAGCTTGCCAATCTCCATCTGAGACTGATTCGAGACACGTCCACCTATTTGGGCAGGGTGACCTTTCTGAATTTTCACCATGTAGCTGTCGACTCTTCTGCACTCTGTACAGTACTGAGGGACGTGCTATCTTTCAGCTAAGATGTTAAAACTGAGGTCCCTCTGTCCTCTCACTTGTAGGCAAAAGGGAAAATCGCTGGGCACTATTACACAAAGAAGGGAGGTTCTTGCCATTTACCTGACCAGTGTTAATCTTCAGTTGCTGGAATGTAGTTTGGATGTCCGGTGGTACTGACAGATATATAAGATAACTTGGGGGAGCACACAGTTTGGGTAGCATGCTGCATGAATGAGGAAGGAGTTTTCTATCCAATGAGTGTTTAGGAATCAGAAGGCACTGACTGATAGGCTGGTGAATACAGATTCAATAGTAACCTTCAAAAGGGAAGTGGAGAAATACTTTGAAGAGGCTAAAATGTATTTCAACACCATACTCCTGTGCTGTGCGGGAATATGGAGTAAGTGCCATGTGACATTCTACAAATGTACACCATGTGAAGAGTCAATGTTATGTTAAAACTAGTGTAGCGCACAAAGACTCCGAGAGATGAATAGAGTGAAGTCGATGAGGCTTTATTAAGCGTGACTGTTCCCCCGCAGTTCAGTAGTAGACTGCCTGCGGAGGAGGACTCCTGGTACTTATACTCCGCCTTCAGGGCGGAGCTAGAGGTCAACGTCCAACCAGGACCCGGGATCTGTCAGCCAATGACATCACGGCTTCACAGTCCCACATGACCCCTAATGCATACTACCACATTCACCCCTTGTTAAAAATGAACCCGGCGGGGTGATGCTTCGCATGGTGGTAAGGGTTTACAAGGCTGGTCCTGGGAGGAAAACTTTTGCATGTTATTACAGTATGTACAAGGTTTTTTGTTTCGAACTATTTACAGTAATCGTCAGGAGAAAAAGACAAAATGTTCTCGTTAAAAGTCCACATATTGTAGTGTTAGATCGACGCCACGAGTTGGTCGGGCGGTCTGGTCGTCCGTGTCGATCGCCTCGGCCCCGGTGGTGGTGGTGGTGCTTGTTCCGGTGTTGTCGTCTCCGGGAGCCTTACGGTTTCAGCTTGGGCTTCACTCCTGGTCGGGCCTGGGAGGAGGACCGATCCTCCTGGGAAGGGGGCGGTCGCGGGGTGCGGCGGTGGCAGGAACGGGGTGATTGGTGTCGGGGGTGTGTGTGTTGCCGGCGGGCACCAGATCTCGCAGGGAGACCGTGTCCTGTCGGCCGCCGGGGTACTCCACGTAAGCGTACTGCGGGTTCGCGTGAAGGAGGTGAACCCTTTCGACCAACGGGTCTGACTTGTGCGCCCGCACATGTTTTCGGAGCAAGATGGGTCCTGGGGCCGCCAGCCAGGTCGGCAGTGACGTTCCAGAGGAGGACTTCCTGGGGAAGACAAGGAGGCGCTCATGAGGCGTTTGGTTAGTGCTAGTACACAGTAGCGACCGGATGGAGTGGAGGGCGTCCGGGAGGACCTCCTGCCACCGTGAAACCGGGAGGTCCCTGGACCGTAGGGCCAGTAGGACGGTCTTCCAGACCGTGCCGTTCTCCCTCTCTACTTGCCCGTTCCCCCAGGGGTTGTAGCTGGTCGTCCTGCTCGAGACTATACCGTTGCTGAGCAGGAACTAGCGCAGCTCGTCACTCATGAAGGAGGACCCCCTGTCGCTATGGACGTATGCGGGGCAACCGAACAGTGTGAATATGGTGTTCAGGGCTTTAATGACTGTGGCCGCGGTCATGTCAGGGCAGGGGATGGCGAATGGGAAGCGGGAGTACTCGCCCACCACATTAAGGAAGTATATGTTGCGGTCGGTGGAGGGGAGGGGTCCTTTGAAATCCAGACTAAGGCGTTCAAAGGGGCGGGAAGCCTTAATCAGGTGCGCACCATCCAACCTGAAAAAATGCGGTTTGCACTCTGCGCAGATGTGGCAGTTCCTTGTGACTGTACGGACCTCCTCTAAAGAGTATGGGAGGTTGCGGGACTTAATAAAGTGGTAGAACCGAGTGACCCCCGGGTGGCAGAGGTCCTCGTGGAGGGTTTGGAGGCGGTTAATTTGTGCGTTGGCACATGTGCCGCGGGATAGGGCATCGGACGGCTCGTTCAGCTTTCCGGGACGATATAAGATCTCGTAGTTGAAGGTGGAGAGCTCGATCCTCCACTTTAAGATCTTGTCGTTTTTGATTTTGCCCCGCTGTGCATTATCAAACATGAAGGCTACCGACCGTTGGTCCGTGAGGAGAGTGAATCTCCTGCCGGCCAGGTAATGCCTCCAATGTTGCACCGCTTCCACTATGGCTTGGGCTTCCTTTTCCACTGAGGAGTGGCGGATTTCTGAAGCGTGGATGGTTCGGGAGAAAAAGGCCACGGGTCTGCCCGCTTGGTTAAGGGTGGCCGCTAGAGCTACGTCGGAGGCGTCGCTCTCGACCTGGAAGGGGAGGGACTCGTCGATGGCACGCATCGTGGCCTTTGCGATATCCGCTTTGATGCGGCTGAAGGCCTGGCAAGCCTCTGTCAACAGAGGGAAGGTCGTGGTCTGTATTAGGCCTTGTCTGCGTACTGGGGGACCCACTGGGCGTAGTATGAAAAGAACCCCAGGCAGCGTTTTAGGGCTTTTGAGCAGTGCGGGAGGGGAAATTCCATGAGGGCGCGCATACGTTCGGGGTCGGGGCCTATTATCCCATTGCGCACTACGTAGCCCAGGATGGCTAACCGGTTTGTGCTAAAAACGCACTTGTCCTCGTTGTACGTGAGGTTCAAGGCTTTAGCGGTCTGGAGGAATTTTTGGAGGTTGGCGTCGTGGTCCTGCTGATCGTGGCCGCAGATGGTTACATTGTCGAGATACGGGAACGTGGCCCGTAACCCATGTTGATCAACCATTCGGTCCATCTCTCGTTGGAAGACCGAGACCCCGTTTGTGATGCCAAATGGGACCCTTAGGAAATGGTATAATCGCCCGTCTGCCTCGGAGGCTGTGTACTTGCGGTCACTTGGGCGGATGGGGAGCTGATGGTAGGCGGACTTGAGGTCCACGGTGGAGAAGACCTTATATTGGGCAATCCGATTGACCATGTCGGATATGCGGGGGAGAGGGTATGCGTCTAGTTGTGTGTACCTGTTGATGGTCTAGCTATAGTCTATGACCATCCTTTGCTTCTCCCCTGTCTTTACTACTACCACCTGTGCTCTCCAGGGACTATTGCTGGCCTGGATTATGCCTTCCTTTAGTAGCCGCTGGACTTCGGACCGAATGAAGGTCCGGTCCTGGGCGCTGTACCGTCTGCTCCTAGTGGCGACGGGTTTGCAATCCGGGGTGAGGTTTGCAAACAAGGATGGGGGTTGAACCTTGAGGGTTGCGAGGCCGCAGATAGTGAGTGGGGGTATTGGGCCGCCGAATTTGAAGGTTAGGCTCTGTAGATTGCACTGAAAGTCTAATCCCAGTAATGTGGGGGCGCAGAGTTGGGGAAGGACGTAGAGCCTGTAGTTTTTGAACTCCCTCCCTTGCACCGTTAGGGTAACTATGCAGAAGCCTTTGATCTGTACGGAGTGGGATCCTGCAGCTAGGGAAATCTTTTGTGCGCTGGGACGGATGGTCAAAGAACAGCGTCTTACCGTGTCGGGGTGGATAAAGCTCTCCGTGCTCCCGGAGTCGACCAGGCATGGTGTCTCGTGCCCGTTTATCAGCACCGTTGTCGTCGTCGTCTGGAGCGTCCGGGGCCGAGCTTGGTCCAGCGTCATTGAAGCCAGCCGTGGTTGTAATGGCTGAGCGTCTTCTTCGAACCCCGTGGAGCCGTCGACACTGGGGTCCGTTGTTGCCGTCCAAGATGGCGTCGGGGGTGAACAAGATGGCTGCCCCATGCATCGCACATGGCTGGGGGGTCACAAGATGGCGCCGGGGGTGGACAAAATGGCCGCCCCCATGCGTCGCACAGGTCTGGGGTGGTCCAAGATGGCGGCGCCCTTCCTCCCCTCGTGGTGGCCGGGACCCAAAATGGCGGCGCTTGCGGGTCGCACATGGGGCGCTGGGGGGGTTGGGGAGCGTTAGGAACACGCAGGACTCCCTTTTCTCTGGGGACAGCGGTGGCCGGGACCCAAAGTGGTAGCGCCGGCGGGTCATACATGGGGCGCGGGGGGGGGGGGGGGGGTTGGGGAGCGTAAAAGGCGTGCAGGGCTCCCTGTTCTCCGGGGAGAGCGGTGGTCGGGACCCAGAGTGGTTGCGCCTGCGGGTCGTACATGGGGCGCTGGGGGGGTTGGGGAGCGTAAACGGCGTGCAGGGCACCCTGTTCTCCTGGGACAGCGGCGACCTCCAGGGACTGGCACACAGCCGCAAAATGGCCTTTTTTCCCGCAGCTCTTACAGATCGCTGCGCGGGCCGGGCAGCGCTGCCAGGGGTGTTTCGCCTGGCCGCAGAAATAGCAGCGGGCTCCCCCGGTGCGACTTGGCGTTTGAACCGCACAAGCCTGTGGTGTGTCTGGGGGGGGTGGGTTTGTTGCGACGGGTGCGTACGGAGCCCATTGGGCTGCCACGCGGTCGGGGCCATAGGCGCGGGTGTTTCGCGCGGCCACGTCTAGGGAGGCTGCTAGGGCCCGTGCCTCTGAGAGTCCTAGCGACTCTTTTTCTAAAAGTCTTTGGCGGATTTGGGAGGAGTTCATACCTGCCACAAAAGCATCACGCATTAACATGTCCGTGTGTTCATTTACGTTCACCGGCGGGCAGCTGCAGGCCCGTCCCAAAATTAGTAGCGCGGCGTAGAATTAATCTATCGATTCTCCGGGACTTTGCCGTCTCGTTGCGAGTTGATAGCGAGCGTAGATCTGGTTTACTGGGCGAACATAGAGACTTTTTAGTGCTGCGAACGCCGTCTGGAAATCCTCTGCGTCTTCGATGAGGGAGAAAATCTCCGTGCTTAACCTCGACTGCAGGACCTGTAGCTTTTGGTCTTCTGTGACCCGGCCGGTGGCCGTTCTGAGGTAGGCCTCGAAACAAGTCTGCCAGTGCTTGAAAGCTGCTGCTGCGTTCACTGCGTGGGGGCTGATCCTCAGGCATTCCGGGATGATCCTGAGCTCCATAGTCCTTTAGTCACGCTTAATAAATTGTAGCGCACAAAGACTCCGAGAGACGAATAGAGTGAAGTCGATGAGGCTTTATTAAGCGTGACTGTTCCTCCGCAGTTCAGTAGTAGACTGCCCGCGGGGGAGGACTCCTGGTACTTATACTCCGCCTTCAGGGCGGAGCTAGAGGTCAACGTCCAACCAGGACCCGGGATCTGTCAGCCAATGACATCACGGCTTCACAGCCCCACATGACCCCTAATGCATACTACCACAACTAGCCACTAGATGGAGCAAAGGGGCGGTACTATAAAAGGCATTGACTCTTAGGCTTCTGGGAGAGTGAGCTGGAGAGAGTGGAGTAGAGGTAGAAGAGACTGAAGTAAAGTGCTTTGTAGAGCTAGAGAAGATAGAATATAGTTATAGTTAGAATATAGAGATAGTGCTAGTTTAATAATCTATTTGTTTACCATAGGAATAAGTGTCGAACTCTAAATCAAGTAGTGTAAATAAAATTAGTTCAGTTCATGAAAAGAGCTTCAAGTCTCTTTGTGATCAGTACGCTTTCCATCCTGAAGTCAACCTCACAAAGATCACCACATGCCAGAGGCTTGCTGGACTTTTCTTCAGTTGGGCCATGCAGACCTGATGGGCAAAATGGCCTCCATTAGTGCTGTACTATCCTCTGATGCAATGAGGTAGCATTGCAAGATTCGTCTCAATTAACATCGTGACTGTTGTGTACAACCGGCAGACTAATGCTCTGAGTCATCATGCTTTCGGAGTTTATGTTCGGGATGTTGTACAAGATGTGGGAGAGGGGGTCAATACAAATTGTTGCCTCCCACTTACCTCTCCCAGTAGGTACATTTAACATCAAGCAATATGCACGAGCATTAGAACCAACTGCATAAATGAGACTGTGCATGTGACTTTGGAGCTTCAAGGGAGATTGATTCCTCCCCTGCAGCTGGAAGCCATGTAAATAGTTACTATATTATTGTGCTGTAGGGTTACTAACACACTCATGCGCTGAATTAATTTTGGTTTCACATTGCTAACTTTAACAGTTCAATATTCACATTGGTGAATCTCTGTAGTTGTGACTTATATATCTGTCTCTATGCGTGTGTCTGCATGTGTGTGTGTCTTTTTGCCTGATTGTGTGCATGTCCCGTGTGTATCTGCTTGTGTGTGTGTGTGTACATGCATGTGTGTATGTGTCTGAGATTCCTGGGATGGCAGGATTGTCAGATGAGGAGAGATTGAGTTGGCTCGGCCTGCATTTACTGGAATTTAGAAGAATGAGAGGGGATCTAATTGAAACGTGTACAGTTCTGGCAGGGTTGGACAGACTGGATGCAGGGATGTTGATTCCTCTGGCCGGTAGTGGGGGGGGGGGGGAGGAGGGGGGGGGTGGGGGGGGGCGGGGGGGGGGGGGGGAGGGGGGGGGGGGGGCGGAGGGGTCTAGAACAAGGGGTCGCAGTCTCAGGATGCGGGACAGGTCATTTAGGACTGAGATGAGGAGAAAACTCTTTACTCAAAGGGTGGCGAACCTGTGGAATTCTCTAACACTGAAGGCTGTGGAGGCCAAATCATTGAATATACTTAAGGAGGAAATAGATAGATTTCTTTAGATTCTAAAGATGTCAAGCGGTTTGGGGAGAGTGCAGGAGTATGGTGTTGGAACAATGATCAGTCACGGTCATATTTAATGGCAGAGCAGGTTCGAAGGGCTGAAAGGCCCTTCTATGGCTGTGTGGAATTCAGGTGAATGCAGAATGTCAGGAGTCAATCCGGAAAGGTCCACTCCAGCAGAAGCAATTTTACATTCTGCACGGGGTATTAAGAACATAGGATCAAGTGTTGGAATTTAGTCCCTCGAGTCAGCTCTGCCATTTAATTAGATCACAGATGATCTGTACCTTGGCTCAATTAATCTGGCTTAGTTTGATATCCCTTGATATCCTGAACGAACAAAATTCGATCAATTGCGGTTTTTAACCACCTTGGGACTATCTACTCTGTAAATGCAAGTTGTTTATCATAGAATTTACAGTGCAGAAGGAGGCCATTCGGCCCATCGAGTCTGCACCGGCTCTTGGAAAGAGCACCCTACCCTTGGAAAGAGCACCCTACCAAGGTCAACACCTCCACCCTATCCCCATAACCCAGTCACCCCACCCAACACTAAGGACAATTTTGGTCACTAGGGGCAATTTATCATGGCCAATCCACCTAATCTGCACATCTTTGGACTGTGGGAGGAAACCGGAGCGCCCGGAGGAAACCCACGCACACACGGGGAGGATGTGCAGACTCCGCACAGACAGTGACCAAAGCCGGAATCGAACCTGGGACCCTGGAGCTGTGAAGCAATTGTGCTATCCACAATGCTACGGTGCTGCCCTGTTGAAAACTATAATGCTCCAATTGTATGCAGCTTTCCAATGGAAGGATCTCCAGGTTTCTAATGCCCTTTGAGAAAAAGTGTTTCTTGACTATACGTTAGCTCTAAACGGGCTAAACATTACCTCTTTTCTCTCCACACAGATGCTGCCAGACTTGCTGTGATTTCCCAGCATTTTCTCTTTCGTTTCTCGACTATAACACACTTCAATAGACTTCTAATTCAACACTGACAATTCTCCTGTTGAAAAATGATGCCACTGTGAATAGGCAACAGGTTCGACATGACTTGTTCAATGGATAGCAGGACGAAATAAATGGCTGCACTGGCACTTCGTAATGGGGAGAAAAAATTATTGACTTACGCAGTACATTTAACAAGCAGTTTGATAATTAAGGTTACTTTATGCAAATATCCTCATCTTGCAGCACTTAATTGTGGTTTACATTTAAATGATGTACTTTAAAGACTATTAGGACATCAAAACCACTCCTTAATTTGTTCAAATTGTTTTTTGTTCAGCTGCCAATTGGATATGGGGGTAACAGAACAAGCGATGCATTCACAATTTGGAAAATGTTCTTTATAGGATTATTTTCTTGTTTTGTCAACACATTGTTTGTGGTATGACAAATCTGTAAGATTGGGATGTACCGTAATGGACTGGACAAAAATAACTGTTCACAAATTTTTTTCAGTATTTTCCCTGCTCTCCACTATCCTAAGAGCATTGTCTTGAACCAGGCTTAGCTCAGAGGCACCACAAACCCTTCTGTAACTGCAGGGGTTGAGCCCAGTCAATTATTGTTGGGCTAACAGCAAGGTACATTGAGATAGCGCCATTAACATAGTGAAATGTCCCAAGGTGCTTTGCAGCAGTATTATCAAGCAACATTTGGTAAGGAGACACGTAAGGAGGTTCAGGGAGCAAATGCCAGAGCTTCGGACCACAATAGCTGGAGGCGCAGTCACCACTGATGATGAAATTATAATCGGGGAAACACAAGAGGCCAGGATTGTTGGAGCGCAGAGACCTCCTTGGCTTGCAGGGTTGGAGGAGGTTGCAGAGATAGGAAGAAATGAGAGCATGGTGGGATTTGGTAACCAAAATAAAACAGAGTGCCGATCTGGGCAGGATTAGAGAGTTCGTTCCCAGCGCTATCTATCGACACTCTGTCTGGTTTTCCCAGGTCACACTTAGCTGCATTTCCTGCGATGAGGCTTTTTAAAATGGCGGCCCGATCTCACAACCCCCTGACATAACCTCCGATCCCCGCAATGCCCCAACTCACCTGTTGGGGGGTCCTCGGGCACCCCATGCCCCACCGGCCATTCGATCCGGCGATGGCAGAGGTAAGTCAGCTTCTGAGCCGACTTCACTCTGTGAGACTGGATCCCACCAATTGTGGGCGGGGTGCAGATCACAACATCTCGTGAGATATGGTTAGGCCGCACGAGGTGTAACGGCTGTCGTGAAGCCCGGGGAAGGCCTCTCCTGTCATCTACTTCAAACTCCAAGCAACTTATTTCTTAGACCGCATTTCTGCACCGGCATGAAGTTCCTCGCAACCATCAATTTTGTAAAGCCAATATTTTCAGTTCATTGGCAATGGGATATTGTCAGCAGCCTTAGATTATCCTCAGTGAGCTTTTTTAAAATTCATTTACGAGGTGTGGGCATTGCTGGTTAGGCCAGCATGTATTGCCCATCCCCAGTTGCCATTCAGAAGGTGGTGGTGAGCTGCCTTCTTGAACTGCTGCAGTCCTTGAGGTGTAGGCACACCCACAATGCTGTTGGGGAGGGAGTTCCAGGGGTTTGCCCCCAGCGACAGTGAAGGAACAGCAATATATTTCCGAGTCAAGGTGGTGAGTGACTTGGAGGGGAACCTCCAGGTGATGGGGTTCCCAGGATCTGCTGCTCTTGTCCTTCTAGATGGTAGTGGTCGTGGGTTTGGAAGGTACTGTCTAAGGAAACTTGTTGAGTTACTGCAGTGCATCTTGTAGATGGTACACACGGCTGCCGCTGTTTGTTGGTGAGAGAGGGTTTGAATGTTTGTGAAAGGAGGAGCAATCAAGCGGACTGCTTTGTCCTGGATGGTGTCGAGCTTCTTGAATGTTGTTGGAGCTGCATAATATGTTGATGTTACTGACTTAAAATATCAGGAAACTTCATGCAGAAGGGATTCATTTCATTTAAAAAGTGTTCAAAAGTGTTTATTTTCAAATGATTAAAATTTATTTTCTGTGACTAGCTACAGAATAAACACCAGAAGTTGAATCATAGAGACATAAATTTGAGCCGAATTCCGTACTCGGTTGATTTCCACTTTCCTTAATTTTCCAACATAGGTCACGGGACTATAAACAAAATCCCTGGAGGAGTGTTTCCCCTTCGAAGCTCGTGGCCCACATAGAGAACCATAAAGCTCTTTCTTCTGACCTGACAGATACGAGCTAAAATCAACCCAGAATCAAAGCTAGGACCTCCATTACCTGAATGAACTTGTGTATCAGGCCTATGCTTGTGCCCCTGAATCACTGAAGGAGAGGTATTATGTGCACATGTATATTTGCAAGTTTAAAAATAACATGAAACATAGGACGAATGGAAGTATTTACAATCCGTGAGAAGCTTCGTGAATCATAGTGCCCCCATCAACAGAATTTTGTTGAAAAGTCACACTTGCTTTGTCAGTGAAGATTCATCCTGTGTCTATTTTTAATCTGTGAGGGAAACTTTGACATTACAAGCAGTGACAAATCTGAATTGCCAATGTTCCTGATCCAACCCTGCATGATTTCCCATGCCACGTTCCAAAGCCTTAGTACTGCTGACAGACAGAAAATAAATTGGGACATCTCTTTAATATTTAGGGGGAATTGTTGGCACAACGGTGTTGGCACTGGACTAGTAATCCAGACACCCAGGACAAGATCTGAGGGCTCGGGTTCAAATCCCACCGCAGTAAATGGTGAAATTTGAATTCAATTAAAACTAATCTCGTCGCTTGTTGTAAAAACCCACCTGGTTCACTAATGCCCTTTAGGGGAGGAAATCTGCTGGCTTTACCTGGTCTGGCCTACATGTGACTCCAGAACCACAGCAATGTGGTCAACTCTTAAATAGCCTCTGAAGGGGAAGTTAGGAATGGGCAATAAATGGGCAATGGGGCAGCACGGTAGCATAGGGGGCAGCACGGTAGCATAGTGGTTAGCACAATTGCTTCACAGCTCCAGGGTCCCAGGTTCGATTCCCGGCTTGGGTTGCTGTCTGTGCGGAGTCTGCACGTTCTCCCCGTGTGTGCGTGGGTTTCCTCCGGGTGCTCCGGTTTCCTCCCACAGTCCAAAGATGTGCAGGTTAGGTGGATTGGCCATGCTAAATTGCCCTTAGTGTCCAAAATTGCCCTTAGTGTTGGGTGGGGTTACTGGGTTATGGGGATAGGGTGGGGGTATGGGCTTGGGTAGGGTGCTCTTTCCAAGAGCCGGTGCAGACTCGATGGGCCAAATGGCCTCCTTCTGCACTGTAAATTCTATGAAATGCTGGCCCATCCAGAGATGCCCACATCACTTAAATGAATTTAAAATAAGTGAGGAAAAAATGTGTTTAAATGACTGAGAATTGAAAGACCGCGTTCACCAGTCCTATAAATGCTGAATTTCACTTCGACAATTTAATTGAAATGAAGTGAAATGAAAGTCGCTTATTGTCACAAGTAGGCTTCAAATGAAATTACTATGGGAAACCCCTGGTCGCCACATTCCGGCGCCTGTTCGGGGAGACTAGTACTGGAATTGAACCGTGCTGCTGGCCTGCCTTGGAGGTGAGTAGTGAATTTAAAAGCACTTACCTTTGCAGGAGCAGCCCTTTGGATTTCGGCGGCAGCGGTGCGCAGGGGCCTTCTGGGAGGTGAGTAGTTAGTTTAAAAGCACTTACCTTTACAGGAGCAGCCCTTTGGATTTCGGCGGCAGCGGTGCGCAGGGGCCTTCTTGGAGGTGAGTAGTGAATTTAAAAGCACTTACCTTTGCAGGAGCAGCCCTTTGGATTTCGGCGGCAGCGGTGCGCAGGGGCCTTCTGGGAGGTGAGTAGTTAGTTTAAAAGCACTTACCTTTACAGGAGCAGCCCTTTGGATTTCGGCGGCAGCGGTGCGCAGGGGCCTTCTGGGAGGTGAGTAGTGAATTTAAAAGCACTTACCTTTACAGGAGCAGCCCTTTGGATTTCGGCGGGAACCGGAAGTTCGACCTCTGGCAAGTGCCCCCCCCCCCCCCCCCAATAAATTCTGGTGGAGAGGAAACCCGAGACACTACACGTGTAGTGTCTCCCACCCGCCCTCCTCCTCTAACCTAATAATAAGACCCATTGGTGTAAGGTAAGTGCCATATTATATTATTATATTATTAGCATTGTGCAGGTCAAGGATTGGAGGTGGAGGAGCAGTCTCTGTCAGCGAGGGAACCTGAGAACATCTCAGAAGGTAAGCAAGTGATTTTTACTTTTATACCTGTTTTTCAAATTGTGTGTGTCGGGGGGAAACTCAAGTGACATCACAGAAAAGCTGTGACCTGAGTGGCTGGTTGGGATTCTAACCTAAATTTTTTTGAGTATTTGGGATCTAATTAAACATAATAACTTAATTATAATTTAGAGGATATCTAAGCCAGAGATCGGAGAATATTATAGTTAGCTATCGCATTTCTATTAGAAATCTAGTGCTAGGAAACAGATAGTTGACAGTAACTTTGAAATTTAAAAAAGTATTAAAAAAAAAAAGACAAATTTTAATTTTAATTAATTGACGCAATGTCAGTTAGAGGGGTGCTGTGCTCTGACTGTGAGATGTGGCAGGTCCGGGAGGCTTCCAGTGTCCCGGATGGCTTCATCTGCAGAAAGTGCACCCAACTGCAGCTCCTCACAGACCGCATGGTTCGGTTGGAGCAGCAATTGGATGCACTTAGGAGCATGCAGGTGGCGGAAAGCGTCATAGATCGCAGTTATGTAAGTGTGGTCACACCCAAGGTGCAGGCAGAGAAATGGGTGACCACCAGAAAGGGCAGGCAGTCAGTGCAGGAATCCCCTGTGGTTGTCCCCCTCTCGAACAGATATACCCCTTTGGATACTGTCGGGGGGGATAGCCTATCAGGGGAAAACAGCAGCAGCCAGAGCAGTGGCACCACGGCTGGCTCTGATGTTCAGAAGGGAGGGTCAAAGCGCAGAAGAGTAATAGTTATAGGGGACTCTATAGTCAGGGGCACAGATAGGCGCTTCTGTGGACGTGAAAGAGACTCCAGGATGGTATGTTGCCTCCCTGGTGCCAGGGTCCAGGATGTCTCCGAACGGGTAGAGGGAATCCTGAAGGGGGAGGGCAAACAGGCAGAGGTCGTTGTACATATTGGTACTAACGACATAGGCAGGAAGGGGCATGAGGTCCTGCAGCAGGAGTTCAGGGAGCTAGGCAGAAAGTTAAAAGACAGGACCTCGAGGGTTGTAATCTCGGGATTACTCCCTGTGCCACGTGCCAGTGAGGCTAGAAATAGGAAGATAGAGCAGACAAACACGTGGCTAAACAGCTGGTGTAGGAGGGAGGGTTTCTGTTATCTGGACCACTGGGAGCTCTTCCGGGGCAGGTGTGACCTGTATAAGATGGACGGGTTGCATCTAAACCGGAGAGGCATAAATATCCTGGCCGCGAGGTTTGCTAGTGTCACACGGGAGGGTTTAAACTAGTATGGCAGGGGGGTGGGCACGGGAGCAATAGGTCAGAAGGTGAGAGCATTGAGGGAGAACTAGGGAATAGGGACAGTGTGGCTCTGAGGCAGCGCAGACGGGGAGAAGTTGCTGAACACAGCGGGTCTGGTGGCCTGAAGTGCATATGTTTTAATGCAAGGAGCATTACGGGTAAGGCAGATGAACTTAGAGCTTGGATTACTACTTGGAACTATGATGTTGTTGCCATTACAGAGACCTGGTTGAGGGAAGGGCAGGATTGGCAGCTAAACGTTCCAGGATTTAGATGTTTCAGGCGGGATAGAGGGGGATGTAAAAGGGGAGGCGGAGTTGCGCTACTTGTTCAGGAGAGTATCACAGCTATACAGCGAGAGGACACCTCAGAGGGCAGTGAGGCTATATGGGTAGAGATCAGGAATAAGAAGGGTGCAGTCACAATGTTGGGGGTATACTACAGGCCTCCCAACAGCCAGCGGGAGATAGAGGAGCAGATAGGTAGACAGATTTTGGAAAAGAGTAAAAACAACAGGGTTGTGGTGATGGGAGACTTCAACTTCCCCAATATTGACTGGGACTCACTTAGTGCCAGGGGCTTAGACGGGGCAGAGTTTGTAAGGAGCATCCAGGAGGGCTTCTTAAAACAATATGTAAACAGTCCAACTAGGGAAGGGGCGGTACTGGACCTGGTATTGGGGAATGAGCCCGGCCAGGTGGTAGATGTTTCAGTAGGGGAGCATTTCGGTAACAGTGACCACAATTCAGTAAGTTTTAAAGTACTGGTGGACAAGGATAAGAGTGGTCCGAGGATGAATGTGCTAAATTGGGGGAAGGCTAATTATAACAATATTAGGCGGGAACTGAAGAACATAGATTGGGGGCGGATGTTTGAGGGCAAATCAACATCTGACATGTGGGAGGCTTTCAAGTGTCAGTTGAAAGGAATACAGGACAGGCATGTTCCTGTGAGGAAGAAAGATAAATACGGCAATTTTCGGGAACCTTGGATGACGAGTGATATTGTAGGCCTCGTCAAAAAGAAAAAGGAGGCATTTGTCAGGGCTAAAAGGCTGGGAACAGACGAAGCCTGTGTGGCATATAAGGAAAGTAGGAAGGAACTTAAGCAAGGAGTCAGGAGGGCTAGAAGGGGTCATGAAAAGGCATTGGCAAATAGGGTTAAGGAAAATCCCAAGGCTTTTTACACTTACATAAAAAGTAAGAGGGTAGCCAGGGAAAGGGTTGGCCCACTGAAGGATAGGCAAGGGAATCTATGTGTGGAGCCAGAGGAAATGGGCGAGGTACTAAATGAATACTTTGCATCAGTATTCACCAAAGAGAAGGAATTGGTAGATGTTGAGTCTGGAGAAGGGGGTGTAGATAGCCTGGGTCACATTGTGATCCAAAAAGACGAGGTGTTGGGTGTCTTAAAAAATATTAAGGTAGATAAGTCCCCAGGGCCGGATGGGATCTACCCCAGAATACTGAAGGAGGCTGGAGAGGAAATTGCTGAGGCCTTGACAGAAATCTTTGGATCCTCGCTGTCTTCAGGGGATGTCCCGGAGGACTGGAGAATAGCCAATGTTGTTCCTCTGTTTAAGAAGGGTGGCAGGGATAATCCCGGGAACTACAGGCCGGTGAGCCTTACTTCAGTGGTAGGGAAATTACTGGAGAGAATTCTTCGAGACAGGATCTACTCCCATTTGGAAGCAAATGGACGTATTAGTGAGAGGCAGCACGGTTTTGTGAAGGGGAGGTCGTGTCTCACTAACTTGATAGAGTTTTTCGAGGAGGTCACTAAGATGATTGATGCATGTAGGGCAGTAGATGTTGTCTATATGGACTTCAGTAAGGCCTTTGACAAGGTCCCTCATGGTAGACTAGTACAAAAGGTGAAGTCACACGGGATCAGGGGTGAACTGGCAAGGTGGATACAGAACTGGCTAGGCCATAGAAGGCAGAGGGTAGCAATGGAGGGATGCTTTTCTAATTGGAGGGCTGTGACCAGTGGTGTTCCACAGGGATCAGTGCTGGGACCTTTGCTCTTTGTAGTATATATAAATGATTTGGAGGAAAATGTAACTGGTCTGATTAGTAAGTTTGCAGACGACACAAAGGTTGGTGGAATTGCGGATAGCGATGAGGACTGTCTGAGGATACAGCAGGATTTAGATTGTCTGGAGACTTGGGCGGAGAGATGGCAGATGGAGTTTAACCTGGACAAATGTGAGGTAATGCATTTTGGAAGGGCTAATGCAGGTAGGGAATATACAGTGAATGGTAGAACCCTCAAGAGTATTGAAAGTCAAAGAGATCTAGGAGTACAGGTCCACAGATCACTGAAAGGGGCTACACAGGTGGAGAAGGTAGTCAAGAAGGCATACGGCATGCTTGCCTTCATTGGCCGGGGCATTGAGTATAAGAATTGGCAAGTCATGTTGCAGCTGTATAGAACCTTAGTTAGGCCACACTTGGAGTATAGTGTTCAATTCTGGTCGCCACACTACCAGAAGGATGTGGAGGCTTTAGAGAGGGTGCAGAAGAGATTTACCAGAATGTTGCCTGGTATGGAGGGCATAAGCTATGAGGAGCGATTGAATAAACTCGGTTTGTTCTCACTGGAACGAAGGAGGTTGAGGGGCGACCTGATAGAGGTATACAAAATTATGAGGGGCATAGACAGAGTGGATAGTCAGAGGCTTTTCCCCAGGGTAGAGGGGTCAATTACTAGGGGGCATAGGTTTAAGGTGAGAGGGGCAAAGTTTAGAGTAGATGTACGAGGCAAGTTTTTTACGCAGAGGGTAGTGGGTGCCTGGAACTCACTACCGGAGGAGGTAGTGGAGGCAGGGACGATAGGGACATTTAAGGGGCATCTTGACAAATATATGAATAGGATGGGAATAGAAGGATACGGACCCAGGAAGTGTAGAAGATTGTAGTTTAGTCGGGCAGTATGGTCGGCACGGGCTTGGAGGGCCGAAGGGCCTGTTCCTGTGCTGTACATTTCTTTGTTCTTTGTTCTTTGTTTGCCTTGGTCTGCTTTCAAAGCCAGCGATTTAACCCTGTGCTAAACCAGCCCCTAAAGGTCAACAACTATACAAGGTCAGGCGTATGTGTCATGGGGAGATGCCACTCTGGACCTGAAGGTCTGCCCAGTGAGACTTGCCTAAATCCTTGAGTCAGCTCTCTAATAGACAACCCACATGGTTATCTGATCGTGAGTATGTCTGGTTTCCATGTCAAAATTTGAGACGTCGGGAATGAAAATGTGGAGGCCTCAAATGGGACCTGAGCAAAGCTCCAATACATCTGATGTGTACTCTTTATTTTGTAGTTAATTAATTAATTAATGCTGAAATACAGTATCTGCATTCCCAGGCCCACAGATGCAAATTCTAGGCTGCACAGGAGGTTTGGATACTCCAGATGAAGGCAGAGAGATTGTCAATGAACAGATGTTGCTGCTGCTAGAGACTCACACAAAGGTGACCTGAGTCGCAGTCTAACATCCATCACTGAGAGTGATAGATCACTGCGTCCTAAAGAACCACCTCATGCTGTGGCATCAGTGTGATGATAAGGCCTGAACACTAATCTTGCATGAGGGATTGCCAGTAAAAAGGTGCCACATTCTGGATTCAGATTAGACCTCAGACATCACAACGCCAACCAGTGAGTGATGATTGTCCTCATTGAGTAGCTTAGCAACACTCCAGGCATACCGCCATGGGTTCACTGAGATTTGCTGTACTACTCCTGCCTCTTGAATGCTGCGTAGGCAGTGAAATGTTGATGAGATGCTTGAAGAGACTGCACCATGCCTACGCTGGTCTCTGTGCACGCTGGTGGAGTTATGATCCCATAACAGAACAGCCACATGCTCCAGAGGTTGCCTAAGCATTCCAAGGCAAGGATGAGGCCATCATTACACAAGACTGTAATCACTAATTCTGAGACTTATGTCCTTCATTGTGATGCTGAAGATAGCAGCGATGGTGTCAATGTCGAGGTATCATGGAGGTCATAGGTTAAAGGAACTTGCATGAGCTAACCGTCATCAATGTCCTGGAATCTTGTGATGAGAAGCAACTTATGGGGACCTCCACCATGTCTGGCCCATGCTCTGGTCTCCTCCTCTGGAGCCTCAGTTCCCTCATCCCTCTGTACATCCTCCTCATGGGAGGAAACGTGCAGCTCTTCCATCTCTCAATCTGGCAAGATATCCCTTCTTTGTAGAGTCAGGTTGTGTAGAGGTCCCCCCTTTGTAGAGTCAGGTTGTGTAGAGGTCCCCCCTTTGTAGGGTCAGGAGATGTGGATTTCAATAAGCTGTAATTATGCAGAAGACCCTCTGGGAAGAGCACTGGAAAGTATAGCCTGATTGGTCCAGACATCTGAAGTACATCTTCAGCATGTCAGTGGCCTGCTCAATCAAAGAGCATGTTGCCGAATAACCCGCATTGTACCTCACCTCAGCGGCATTTTGGGGCCGCCTAATTGCCGTCATTTGTGGAAAGTCTTTGTCTCCGAGGAGTCAACCCGAGATGTGCTGAGGGGTCTTGAAGATCTGTGGATATGTGCTTGACTCAAGGTGTAAGAGTCATGGGAGATCCCAGGGTATCTCGCACATACCTGAATAATCTGTGGCTGCAGATCAGCTGGATGCCGAGAGCGTGGAAGCCTTTTCCATTGATGAAGCACAGTGGCTGCTGCCAGGGAGCTCGTAAAGCCACATGTGTCCAGTCAATGTCATCTTGCATCTGTGGGAAGCTGGAGATTGCTGAAAATTCCACTGCTCTGGCAGCCAGGCTGCCATCATTCAAGGAGAACTGGAAATAATTGTGAGCCTTAAAGAATAGGGCATCAGTTATGCCCAATGTACACATGTGAACAGATGTTTGGGATATGCCACAGAGCTCCCTGGATAGAGCCATTCCCCCAAAAAGTTCAATGTGGCGGTCACCTTTAGAGCCATTGGCAAAGGAAGTCCTTGCAGTCCCTGCAGAGTCAGCTCTTCGCGAGGGATGTGGTAGATGTGAGACATCACACGCCTTCACAAGTGAAGGTGTCTATGGCACTGTCTCTCATTCATCTGCATGTTTGCAAAGCTCCTCCGGTACACCCTTGGTCATGCAAAACGCCTCCATGGAATGGGTCTGTGAGCTTCAGCGTCTGGGTCTTGAGGGGGCAGCACTGCCCCATGTACCTCAGGGTGAGACTCTTCTCTTTGCCCTGTCTGACGGTGACAAGTCCTTTTCCTCTCCCTCAGTTGCCTGATTATCAGGGAAAAGGCAGCATTGCTTGCTGCATCCATCCTCTATTCCTGCTCATCTCTGTGGAAACACTGAACAGGTACACAATTGAACATAGCTCTGCAACAGCTTACAATGATGCGTACCATGCCTAGGCACAGGGCCCTGACCAATGGGGGGGGCCCATGCTGGCCGTTGTCTTCGGGCAGCAATCAGAGCATGCATTTGCTGCTGGCTCATTTGTATTTCTTGAGCCTATCAGCAGACAATGCAGAGCAACATCATACTCTGATTGGTTGAGTCCCCTGTGAGCAGGAAAACACTGGTGAACGTTGAGGTGACAAGGAGGGAGGGAGTCAGCAGTCTCGGAGAAGATCTTATGTGTTTACTTAACTTGATCCTGCACTGGATTGGCTCATTCTGTCCTGCACTGGCCTGTGCTGTGGTGATGTCATCGACTGATTTTTCCATCTCGTTGCTCATCAGCAAGTCCCATGTTTGTTCACCTCAAGACACACACCATCGCAATGTTGACCATCGTTACCGTCATCCTGACAAGAGGTAAGCTTGAATTTCAATTCGGTAATTATTCATACAGGCATATTGTCTATTTTAGTGGCTTGCGCCCTTGCGTTTGGTGGAGTGAGAGTGGGCGGGATCAGGAGGGTGTGGTGTCATCGGGGGAGGGGCTTGATGCCTTTGAGGGGAGGGGCTTGATGCCTTTGAGGGGAGGGGCATGACATCATGGGGGCAACCCAGAAGTGAAGGTGAGCGTGGGGCCCCACCACATGTAAGTCCGCCACTGGTCTGCAATGATCATCTCCCAGCCGTAGTCTTGGGAGTCACTCTGAAGCCTTTGGATTGGACTCATTCCAGGATCCCTATTACCTAATCAACCCTTGCAGTTGTAACAGAGCCTTGAGCATCAAAGGACACATCTCCGTGCAGCCGAGTCCTCCTCCCACCCCTCCACCGCCAACTCCATCCCAAAGGCCCAGGCATGACAGCACTTTCATAAAGAGGGTGAGACAAGACAGAGTCAAGGGAAGGGTTCAAAGGTTATGGCTTGATGGAGAAGGAGTTGACTGGATCCCGGGGGAAAAGAAGAACAGATACAAATGACGTGGGGAGGTGGGCGTAGATGTTAGTCGTGGCCAGAAAGCGTAGGCCGTCCTGGGCAATTGCGTGCTAATTTAGAGGGCTGTGCTTGAACAGCCTATCTTGGGCCCAATACAGGGAGGGGAAGGCCTGTCCACCCTGTGTCAGTTGTGCCCAGCATTGTGTTCAGGGAGAGATCAGACTCTCACACACTGGGGTTGTTGGATTGGATTGGGACTGGGTCGCAGATTCAGTCACAGTCAAGGGAGACAGCTGCAGCCTATAGATGGGACACAGATTACACAGTGGGAGACATTTGATGGTCTCATGGGGGCCTCGCGATATGTCACTGCACATTGCATCTCAAGGTGGGGAGGGGTCAGGTTAACACAGGGCATTGGGACATCAACATCAAATGACGCAGCACCGAGGACTGGGTTATCTATAACATTCAGGATGGGACCCAGGATTAGAAGGGGAGGGAGGAGAGTGATTGAAGGGAGGGAAAACTGCACATCATGCTCTTCCAGTATGAAGGGAGAGACTTTGATGGTGACAGGTGGGGGAAGGGGGGCTGGACACTGGTCTCATGATAACAGCTGAGCACACCGAATACCTGATTGCAAACCAATCGAATGACACAGCACAAAAATATGTTGTGAGATAAATCGCCAGGGGAGGGGTCTTGTGGGAAGATACGGCACTTTTGGGCCAAGTAAAGGGCACTATTTTTGTGCCGGTGTGAAACTGACTTTTGGGTGCACTCCACACTTTCCTGTCCCGCCAACCATGATGCCCATCGCTAGCGGGACTGGAAAACCACGGCCAATGTATGTCACTGTCAAATTATTAATTTTGAATGTTGTAACTGTTGACGTGTTGCCAAATATAGAAGCAAATTTTGTCCACATTAAGATCCCAGGAAGAGCAACTGAAATTAATGAAAAGTTGACCAGTTTCCAAGCGTGGGAATTTCTAACCCTCCCAGCTAGCGGAAGATCTTTCGATCCCCCGTGCGGTGGATTCCCCAGCGGCGGGACTGGTGATCCACTCAAAATGGTGTATGCACCGACGGATAGCAAACTGCCTCCGCGACAGGAAAACTCAGGCCTAATTGTTCAGTGTCGGGAAGAATGTTGGTTTGGACACTGGAGGAACACTGTCCTTATGTTCAATTTGACGTGAAATCTACTAAACCCACTAAAAAATGTTGTGTTACGCTTCTTCATGTAGCATAAGCTGCTTCCTTGATGTATGCTCTGACAAAGGAAGGTTCAGACTTGGAGATAGGTTTAACACATTTATTGAACAGTTAACAACTCTCCTACTTGAGTTTGACTCTCCTGCTAATCTTGCTATAGTAACTCAGTCTAACTAACCAGTCTGCTCTAAGCCACGTGGTGGGTGTGATGCTTCTGATCTGCCCCTATCCTTCTCTCTAAGTATCGCCTGTGGAAAGAGAAAGAGCATGTGTGCCCTGTCCTTTTATATGGATTGCCCCCTTGTGGTAGTGTCACCTCTGGGTGTCTTGACTGCCCATTGGTCGTGTCCTATTCTAAGTGTTCATTAGCTGTATGTCTGCATGTCATGATGTATCTGGTGCGCCCTCTAGTGTTTACTTAGTCTTAGTGTATTTACATTAACCCCGTGTGTATTTTCAGTGATGCATATCACCACAGACAAGGCCTCAGTTTATCATCCCATCTGAAATCAGCACCAATGATAATGCAGTAAAGTATTTGAAAAGCATCATGTCCACCCCTAAACCCTCAAGGAAATGGGGGAAAAAATGATGGTTTATCATTGTAGAACAATCCAAAATAAGTGTCATAATCATTGTTATTTGTAGAATACAATGGAAAGAAAATTGAAGCTCACGGAAAAAAAATCATTTAAATGCATTTGATTTAAATAATTGGAATTCTTAATTGATGTTATTGGTAGAATCATCAATAAGGCCAATCTAACAATTACAATCTATAAATCAGTTTTTTGTCAGCTCCCCTCGTCCCGTTTTAATTTCCTTCATGCTTCACATAAAGGTACCACTTCCTGTAGGGGTAGATTCTGCCTGTAATTGGAGAACTCTTGCAAAGAGCCAACACAGGCATGAAGGGTGAATGGCCTCCTTCTGTGCTACCTTATTCTCTGGTCTTTCTTCAGTGTCTTGCTCAAGTGGCTATTCTTTGTGGGTGAATTCAGACATTAAATGCTGGCAACCCAACTCCGAGAAGTATCTCAGTCAAACCTTTTTTTTAAATAAATTTAAGAGTACCCAATTCATTTTTCTTTCCAATTAAGGGGCAATTTAGCGTGGCCAATCCACCTAGCCTGCACGTTGTGGGGGCAAAACCCACGCAAACACAGGGAGAATGTGCAAACTCCATACGGACAGTGACCCAGTCGGGATCGAACCAGGGACCTCGGCGCCGTGAGGCCGCAGTGCTAACCACTGTGCCACCGTGCTGCCCTCGTATCTCAGTCAAACCTAATCTTGCCTTGGTGGAGGCCCATATGCGTACACACTTTTGAGCACAGGTCATCGGGTGGTCATAAGAAGCCCTGGCTGAATTTATTTTCCCACTGAGGTCAACTGTAACAGCCATATCACCAGCCCCAAACCGATAGGCTACGGGGGAATCGAAACTGGGGCGTTTCTCGTGTCTGTGAGGAAGACCGTACGGTGGGCAGTGCACCTACTAACTGAGCCATGCAAGTAACACCACTCCACATTTCTTCATTTTACACTGGGAGTTTTGTATTCTCTGGGCGCAAATCTAAATGTTGAGCAAGGATCTTGCCGAATTACAAATGCAACCACCTATATCCATCCCTACCTCGAGTCGAATAATTAGTGCCAGGGTTTAAAGCCTAGTGTTAAAAACAAATTCATTTTTTTAACTGTCAAACAATTTACCGAACCATCTTTCAAGTGAGAAAGGAAAACTCATTGACATTTGAAAGCAAGAGGAAAATGGCACAACTGGCAGAAAATGAGGGAGAAGATACGGAAAGTGAGAGACAGTTAATTAATTATCCGGATAGCAGCTAGTGCTTTTGTGAGAAAAGGGCAGGGAGGCAAGGAATAAGTTGCTAAGGTGCGTCAAGGATGGAAACTCACTGTGTTGGCATCAGGTTTACAAAGAAGATAGAGGAACAGATGGCTGTAGATATTGGCTACGCTGTCTGGACAGGTCGTTGCATGCAGAGCTGCTCACATAACAAATGTAGAGTCACCATGAAGGTGGCAGTCGTATTGTGATTAGTTACAGGCAGACTTTGGGAAAGGGTACAATATAGGAGGAATGCTGATGGTACTGGTTTAAAGGAAAAGCTGGTGACAGAACTCTGGTGGAATGCAAGTCTGGGGAGAGTTTGCAGAAGTGCCTTTGTGCAACGTGGAGTGCCATGGCCATGCGACCTCTGAGGCGGGATTCTCCTATTCCCCAGCTGCGTATTCCTCGGCGGCGCACCCCCATTCGCTGACGCCGGGATTCACTCTTCCTGCCGCTTGCTAATGGGATTCCCCATTGAAGCAACCCCACACCGGCGGGAAACCCATAGGCGGGGCCACCCTGCCGACAGGAGCAGTGAATCCCAACGGCCGGAGAGTTCAGGCCCTGATGTCATCCTTTGTGTTTAAAGGTTTGAGGGCAGAAGCTACTTTATTCGTCACTTGGAACATGAAGTCAGACGTATGCCACTGACTCTGAGTGGATTGTGATAGCTGTAAGAAGACCAGCCACTTTAAGAAACAGCAAATAATAATTAAAACTTCAATCCACAACTCTGGGCAGGCTGGGTGAGGCAGTGCGACTTTGAATACTCCAGCAATTACATCAGCTTCTGTAGAGATGAAAAGAGACTTGAGAATGAATTGAAAATTCTTCCCATCTCAATGGCAGACCAATGGAATGCCAGAGAGTTAATCAGGAATTCTGTACAAATTAGAGTGGCAACTCTATTATTAGCACGTGGGGAAGAGTGCTATTGGGGAAAGAGTGCTGCAAGCTATATTGCACCATAGACCTCACAGAAGAGAAGACCATCCTGTCTTGTGAAATTTTGGAGGCCTTAAAAACTCACTTATAATAATAGCAATAACAATCTTTATTGTCAAAAGTAGGCTTACATTAACATTGCAATGAAGTTACTATGAAAAGTTCTAGCCGCCACACTCCGGCGCCTGTTCGGGTACACGGAGGGAGAGCTCAGAATGTCCAATTCACCGAACAAGCACGTTATGGGACTTGTGGGAGGAAACCGGAGCACCCGGAGGAAACCCACGCAGACACAGGGAGAACGTGCAGACTCCGCACAGACAGTGACCCAAGCCGGGAATCGAACCTGGGACCTCGGCGCTGTGAAGCAACAGTGCTCCCCAGCGTGCTACTATGCCGCGCTACTTTAAGCCCTCTACTAATGTTATTTATGAATGTTGTACATTCAACAATCAACTGTGTATTATTTAGAAGGAAGCGTCGAATCCAAGTTGGTAGTGTTAATAAATTTATAGCTTTGTTTAAATTCAAGCTATTTTGTGGTCTTTGTGAACACTACGCTAACCATCCTGAATTAAGCAACACAAAGAACACCACAGATACCACTCTGGATGTTAACAATGGATACTGGCAAGTGAAATTGCAGGAAAGCAGCAGTTTACTTTCTGAACGCCATTTGGGAGGTACAGATAGTTGTTTCTACTGCTTGGCATTTTTGCTGCTCCAGAAGAGTATCAACACTGACAGCATGAGATAGTTACTGATCTTTCGGGTGTGGAAACAATCATAGATGATCTGCTAGTGTAAGGATGGGAGACGCCATCGCAGACCATGGGCAGAATCTAGTGAGACTGCTGTAGGGAGCTCACCAAAATAGCCTGAAGCTGCATAAGAAAAGAATTGCAACTGAAGATGACTGACGTTAAGTATCTAGGTCATGCGTTGACAGTGGAAAGACTTTGCGCTGATCCCGATCAGGTGCAAGCTGCAGCTGAATTGCAGAGACCAACAGATGTGAAGGTGGTGCTACAGTTGGCTCAATTGGTGAACTACCCAGCAAAGTTCTTGTCCAACTTATCATCTGAGTGTGAAACTCTACGCAAGCTCACTGCAAAGGGTGTTTAGTCGTATTGGGGCACAGAACAAGAAGCAGCTTTCACTCCCAACAACCAACTAATGATGACAATGCCAGTGCTGAGGTACTTTGATACTAACTTTGAGGCCACCCTGCATTGTGAGACCAGTGAGACAGAACATGGAGCAACCCTCATGCAACAAGGATAACCAGTTGCCTTTTCATTCAAAGCATTAATGCAAACTGAACAACGCTACACACAGATTGAGAAACGATTCTTGGCCATTGCCTTTACTTGAATATTTTAATCAGTACCTGTTTGGGAGTTGCAAGGTGACTGTCAAATCTGGCCACAAGCCACGTCAAAACATCTTTCTCAAACCACTTCCATCTATTCCAAAGCAGCTGTAAAGGATGTTACTTAGTTTGCAGAGGTGTTATTTGGAAGTGACGTCTAAGCAGGGGAAGCAGATGTACATTGTCGAAGTGCTGTTGAGATCCCTTTGAAGTAATTTGGAGTTGCTCGTTCAGAGTGTGAAATCTTCCAGATTCAGTGCAAAGCAACAGCACAATATGCTCTGAAAGTCATTAACCCAGCAGAGGCACTGAATCTGACAGACAAGCGTCTTGCTCAAATCAAGCAAACAATGCAACAAGCTCCATCTCTTTTAGTGCTACAGGAAGTAGTGATGAAATGATGGCCTGAAAGCAGCAAGGGCACAGCTGCAGTTATAAGAGCGCATTGAGCATTTGGAAGTGAAGTGATTGCCCAAGTTGGCATCTTGTACAAGGGAACTAGAGTCAACATCCCTAAGGAAATGAGAAAAGAGACATCCATGGAAGCCATAGGGGAATTGAATCTGGCATGAAGATGGAAAGGATGTTCTGCTGGACAAATATGAGCAATGCGATCAAGGGTCATATCAGCCAGTGCAGTGCTTGTAATGAGCACCAAGCACATCATGATTCATGACAGACCATGGATGAAGTGTGAAGTAGGCCTCTTCACTGTCTTTGGAACTCGCTATCATGTCACTGCCAACTACTATTCAGACTTCTGGGAGTTAGACAAACTGACTTCAATGACAATCAGTGAGATTGTAGAATGCCTGAAAGGACATTTCAGTCGTTATGGCATTCCTGATATTGTGATTAGTGAAAAAGACCCTCAGTTCACGAGTGAGGAATTCAAGTGCTTCTGGAATTATAGAGAAATTTAGTATGATGCATCAACTCCACATTATCCCTGGGCAATCCCCTGCTGAGGCCACAGTCACAATTGCCAATGGTATCACCGAACTTCAAGCTGATTCAACACAGATATACATCAGGCAACATTAGAGTAGTCCAGTTCAGGAGCTAGTGTCATGCCATACCTTAACTAGTCTTCCAATAGGTAAAAAAAACTACTGATGCCAGTAGCTGTAACAGGAATGATTGACAAAAACAAAGTGACACAATAGAAAGCCATTTCATTCAAAGGGTTGGTGCAGACGCGATGGGCTGAATGGCCTCCTTCTGCACTGGAGGGATTCTATGATTTTTCTTGTTGACCATGGGCGTGTTTTTCCGTCCTGCCGCACCTAGTGCGGCACACCGTCGGGACTCTCTGTTTTGCCGGCTGGTCAATGGGGTTTCCCATTGTGGGGCAGCCCCACGCCATCGGGAAACCCCCGGGCTGCCGGCAAAATGGGGAATCCCGACGGCGGAGAATTCAGCCCCATACTTATGCGTGACTTGCAATTGCAAATAATAGGACGGGATCTTACCAGGATTTGGCCAAGTGTCAGGTTCAGACTGAAGACAGGTGCACAGTGCAGTTTTCTCTTGACCTTGAGCATCTTTAAAGAACAAAAATGAGTGGATGGGGTTTATGCCATCACTCTGGTGGGGCGGGGCCTGATAGAGCCGGCACCCGGTTTCCACAGAGATCAAGGCACCCAGCCCCCTTCACAGAGGTATCGGAGGTGCCCCCCCCCCCCCCCCCCCCCAACGCAGACAATCATCAGGTGCTCCCCCTCTCCTGTAAATCATTGGGGGATACCTCCCATACCTCCTCATGATACTGTGGAAATATTGCCACCGTTCTCCCTCCTCACTGCCCACTTCCACCTGTGCCTGCAAGTTCCACTCTCAGAGGCCGCTCCCCCCCCCCCCCCCCCCCACCCCCCAACCATGTATTTATGGAAACCCCCTACCACCATGGGACTCTCACAAGAACCAACCCTGGCACAGATTGGCAACATAATTTTGACACTGCCAAGTTGGCAATGCCAGTCTGGCAGTATAGACCTGTGCTGGGGCAGTACCAGGGGGCTGTGCCAGGGCACTTCCTGGTCATGCCCCTCTCCCCCCGGAGTCTATAGTTTGCACCCCCAGAGGGATCCCCTCAACTGTTTCTCGTTTTGCCAAACCTATTGTGAAGTCGGCGAGGTATGAATATTTAGCGAGAGGGGATCATGTGGGGGGGGGGGGCCGTTAATAATAAAATTTATTAAAATACATTCAAAAAAGGTTCCCGTCCTTTGTGGGTGTGAACCCCTTGACATCACCGGCCAGGGTTGGAGAAAATCGGGAAAAGCGATCTCTCCGGCGAGAATTGCGTTTCCTGATTCTCTTTGGATTTTCCGCCTGCATGTCCATTCTCTCTGACGGTAATGACGGGCCTGGAAATCGCCCCCACAGTATAGGGAGATTGCTTATTTTGTTTGGAGAAGTGCATTTGTGCACTGTGGCTTGCCATAGTCATGTGATCTCTGATGTCATCCTTTGTGTATAAAGGTCTGAGAGCAGAAGCCATTTTGTGCATCATCTGGAACGGCGAATGTCTGAGGTGGAATGACGGAAAATTCACAGCACATAAGCACAGACTATTCAGCTGAGTCTGTGACAATATTCCACATCAGCATCCTTCCCTATCAACATATCCTTCTATTCTATTCTCTCTCATGTACTTTATCTAGTCCACTCTTTAATCCATCTATGCTCAGTGCCTCAGCCTCCATGTGGTAGCGAGCTCCACATTCCGACAAACGTCTGACTTAAGGAGGGTTTTTTTCCTGGAATTTCGTTCGTCAATGTATTCCTGGTTATCTTGAATTTTTGACCCGAGGGTTGGATATCTTAGACTTGACAAATCTCTGCATGTAAAGAGCAAAACAGGAGACCACAGAGACATGAGCAGAATTTTTACATTGTCTTCTGCATGGCCTCGTTGCTCTGCAATGCAAAACCCAGCTCTGAATCCAATAAATGCTGCGTGCATATCGGATTACTGACCTCAGTGGGTAAGTGTGCCCTCTTCCTACTGCACTTGGATTCGATTTAAGGAAGGCCATTTGAGCTTGCTCGTGTGGGCCCTAAACCATGATTACTGGATGGATATTGAATAACAGCTCTATGATGAAGATGGACATCACGTTGGCTCGCCAGGTCCCAGTAGAGCAGGCAAGCAGTTTGTGCAGCTGAGCTGACGATACGCTGCAGGCACACTGACGAGCAAGGAGGATTAAGTTGAACCAACCCAGGGCATCGATCAAGCAGCACTGTCAATCAAATAAGGCCACAGCTCCATGACAAAAGAACGGAAATTAAATCAAAAAATAAGAAAGAAAAGGAGAAAGTATATGTTTCGTACCGTTAATTTTGACTTGCCTGTTGTATAACTCTGCCAGCAATCAGGATTAAAGATGTCCAGCATCGTGGAGAACAAGTGCTTTCCACACACATAATAAGCACAGCATGAACCCAATAGTGAACTGAATGAAGCCACTGTGACAATCATTATTTCAGTGTTGAAAGGTTTTCAGACTTTTCACCTCCTCTCATACAAAACTCTAATCATCTCCTTATCCATGTCAGAAGACAATAGAAGGAGTCACCAAGAATATCTTACTGATGATGACTGCATAATTCACACTATCAGTGTGGTAACCTTCTCCCTCACCCAAATACATCACTCAAGGGAAATTGAAAGGACAGATTTACACATTCCATTTATTTAACCCTCTAAGAGCAGCTCAGTTGCAAAGTACCACACCTGTGCTTATTTAGCACCGCCAGTGTAAAACGTGCCACAATTCCCCAGCTGCTGCGTGCAGCCGCTTCTGCCAGGAGGTCAGATGTCACGGTGTGCAACGCTCGTCTGTTTTGTGTCACCCTCACACATCCTCTGTAGCTTGTTTGCAACCGCTCTGTGGCGTCTGTCATCCAACTGTGCCTAGGTTTTTCTGCGTATTGCAGCCCTCCCCTTTACCCTCCAGAAAACATCTCCGTAACCCTGTAAGTGGCTGAAATACAGACATTTGCTTTTCTGGATGTCACTTTTTTAAGAGCTCTATTTGCTCTTGTTTCATAACATCTTCATTTGTCTTATGGTGATTTATATGGCATAGAAGGGCCACAGCTTGACATGGGAGAAATGAGAAGCCATAGAGGGTCATTGTGGCACACAAGCATGAGGGGTTAAAGGAATTATTTACTTGGATTGTACCCTGGATGGGGGCGGTGTAATGTTCTTGTTGGATGACCTCATTTATATTACAAGAACACTTGGAGCTGGAGCTAGAAATGCTTTATTAGCATTAACTGTGGGTCAAATACATACAAACAACAGTTGAATAACAGTATGAACATGCACAAGCAACCTCTTTCTCAACTCCCTAGTCAGTCTGAGGTCACCCGACTCTAACATTCACTTAATGCTAATGAGACTCCTAGTGGCCAGTTGGTGAATTACAGCACAACCATGATATTACTATGGTGGGGCATGAGGAGTGCTTTCTCAATCTACCTTTTAAAAGGTCATCTCATGCAGACTATGGTCCAATACTCCTCTGAGGGGCTATGAACGCAATTCATTGAAAAGTTGCCCAACCCTGTGAAATTGAGAAAGACGAGGACATGTCCATCGCCGCGGCAGAGCCGGCCCGGTTGCGAGCGCAGGGTGTGGGCTCGCAACCCAAACAATCCCACAGCCTTCAAAGGCAAGTCCTGAAAATGAAAAACCCCAGGAATGGGGTCGAAAATCCTGGAATCAGGGCCTGACCTTTATTTCTAAAGGGCTCGCCCTGGCTCTTCTGGAAATCCAGGCCAACATCTCAGTCAGCCCCAGCTCATCTATTTTTGGACAGTTAAAAATAACCCTCATTGTTCACATTTTAAAATCTGCATTCAAAGTGTAAAGAGCAAATTTGTATCTTTATATTAACCTTTCAATCCTTCAAATAGATTTCATATTCATTAAGGGTGTAGCTCTGGAGACTTGTTCCTTATTTCACATGACAAGTTCTATGCCCTACTTCATCATTAGCCCTTATCAAGTGAAACATCTCAATTTTCAAGAGGATGACTGATTTTACCCAGTTTACTGTGAAGTCATTTTCGTTCTCCTGTTGAAGCAGCCTCACTTACTTTGCATTTCTGATAGTGATGCAGAGATACCATTTAATATCTGTTTAACTCCTCAGCCATAGCTTTGCTTTCCATCATTAATTCCCCAGCCACACTTTCTATAGGACCAACGATCGCTTAATTAATGCTTTCATTATTTAAATATCTATAGAAACTCTAGCTGTCTGCCTTTATGTTACTAGCTTTCTCTCGTACTCTCGTCTTTCCCTCCTTATCAATCTTTTTGGCATTCTCTGTGTTCTTTATGTTCTTTCCAATCTTCTGACCTGCCACTTTTTATTGACCTGTTCAAAAATGAATTTATTTGCGAGATTGGAAAGTTATCAATGAATTACCTCTTTAAAAAGGTGATTGTAGAATTCCTATAGTGCAGAAGGGGGCAATTTGTCCATTGAGTCTGCACCGACCCTCCGAATGAGCACTCTACGTCAGCCCCGCCAACCCCCACCCCCTGCAGTACCAAGCATTGTTCACAGTCAACCCACCTAATCTGCACATCTTTGGATTGTGGGAGGAAACCGGAGCACCCGGAGGAAACCCACGCAGACAAGTGGAGAACATGCAAATTCCACACAAGCAATCTCACAAGGCTGGAATTGAACCCGGGTCCCTGGTGCTGTGAAGCAGCCGTGCTAACCACTGTGGCACCGTGCCATCCACTGTGCCACCGTACCACCGCCACAGGCGTAGTCCATCTTCCTCCAACTTTTCTTTCATTCGTATTTTCCTCAACTTGTCCAAAGGGTTGCTTGTGTGGTGTCAGAGACAATTACATGTCAAGCCCAAACCAATAGGTGATATTTCATAGTGTAGAATTGTAGAATCCCTACACTGCAGAAGGTTTCCATTCAGCCCATCAAGTCGGCAACGATCCTCTGAACGATCACCCTACCTAGGTCCACTCCCCTTCACTATCCTCATAACCCCTAACCTGCACATCCCTGGACACTCAGAGACAATTTTCTTTAGTATGGCCAATCTATCTAACCTGCATATTTTTGGACTGTGGGAGGATCGCAGAACACCTGGAGGAAACACACACAGGCATGGGGAGAACGTACAAACTCCACACAGACAGTCTCACAAGGCTGGAATCGAACCCGGGTCCCTGGTGCTGTGAGGCAGCAGTGCTAACCTCCTGCCACCCTGATGGAAATAAATGGAAATATTTATTCTATATAAGTCATTGATGCATCCCACGCCTCAATGTGCGAACATATGGATGTTATTCTTAGGCAGAAGTTTCACCCAAATATGGGGCAGGAATTGAGGCTACATAATTTCACATCGGTGCTGTTGTGGCAGCACAATCCCAACTTGGAACCATTTTGTTGGAGGCCAGATTGGGTACAGAACAGTTACCCATCTGCAAGTGATGTACTGTCCATTAAGCAAATTACAGGCAAGTCAAAGACTGATTCATAGATCTCTTTTTTAAACTCATCACTGCACATTTGTAATCTGTGTGAATATATGTGCACATGTTTTGATATTTTCCTCATGTTTAGTAGCTAATAAACTCATTCTTTCTTTAACTCAAAGAAGCCTGGTTAAATTGGTTCCTTTTGAGACATAAATACATTGGGACTGGGACCTCACGGGAAGAGATCATTCTTGAAGTAACCCTGTTGTGACCAACCTAGGGAGTTAAATAAAGAAAGGAAGCCAGTTCACCCTTCCTCGCCTGGAGGCGTAACAACTTAGGGGTATCCCACCTGGAATTTAATCATTCTGCTCAGATAGTTGTCACGGAGGATGGAAGGTAACACATTTGGGGACCTCACACATGGTCCAGGTGCAGTCCATCTCCCTCCAACTTACCGTTCATTCCTATTTCCCTCATTGTTCTGCTTTTATGCCTTAAGCTCTGCAATTCCCCTACAGTAACTAGCTGTCAAATTTTATTTGATAATGCTCCTGTGAAACACCTTGGGATTATTGTATAAAGGCGCAAGTTGTTAACGTCCAATTTTTATTTTTAATAATGATATTTTTCTAATTTCATTATTTCCACTCTGTCTCCCAGTTCATCTCTCATTCTCTTATCATTATCTCACGGTCAATTGAACCTTCTGCTGCCCAGATAATGACTGCTGCTGCTCTCAATTTTCACTGTGCTCGCTGGTTGATAGATCTTTCACCGACTGTGGAAAGACTTTCAGCCCCCTTTCTTAAACTCCTTGCAAATCCGCAAAAGCAGTGGACGCTGGATTTACTCTGAAGTTAAAAAAAAAAGAGGATCTCATCCTTTCTGCGTGTGCTTTGACTTTTGAACATTGCTGCTCTATAAACACAGCACCAGGATCAAACAGAGAGCTTTCTGTGCTCCTGTATTTTCTTTGAAGTCTGCTGTATGCATATCGGGGCAGCAGCAGCAGATGCCAGCACCGTGTGCAGATGTATCATCGCAGCATTGTCAACCTTACATCGCATTTTAAATTTGACAGCTCGCCTAATGCTTAGCTGTACTGGAACCTAAGGCGAGCTGTGAGCTATCTTTAATTTGCACCTATACCATCCCTTAATGGGCCATAGTTGCGCATTACTCTGGGCCATTCTGTAAATTGCCTGCCAACATTGCTCTGTCACACCACATATAATATTAAGCTGGGCATCATGGTGTCGCTGCACTTCATTTTGAAAAGACAATATCTTATTCACAATAAGGTCCCGATAATATTACACTTGGTTAGAAAGCTCTAATGAAAGGCTAGCAGACGTGTTCCTGACTTGAAAACCTCTTTTCTTCTTTTTTTCAGTTAACTCTATTTTTATATTCATCAAAGATGTGGATAGCAATTCACTGAAATTGAACATTTATCCTCTGGGCCTTTTGTACTTCCAAGTCAGACTTTGCAATTAGGGGCCTTTTATCACATTACCTCACTGACGCATATTAACCCATCCCCCAGTAAAGCATCAAATTCTGCATTAATGTGGCAATTTGACCCCCCCCCCCCCCAACTCCCACAAGCCACACGGGTGTAATCGTTCCACCTTAATTTATAAATGTGCGTTGGCATGATTTCTGTGTCCTGACTCCCATGATCTGCGCCTTGTCCCCAGGGGTGGGCAATTAAAATCCCCATCCCTATCCAATGAAGGAGAGCAGGTGGTCAGGGCAATCAGAGTGCCTGAAGGCCTGGGTGACTTGCAGCCTCCCTGGGTGAGATGGATACTGCTGCTGTCTCCGGGGAAACCATTTGGGCTTCCCACTGACGACTTGAGCTTCGAAATGAACTCTTAAAAATGGCCACAACTGCCAGCTTGTGATTATAGAGAGGGAGTCATTCCACAAGATAGCCGCTGGCCTCAACATCCGTGACTCTGGGGAGATGGGGGGGGGGGGGTGGAAATTAAAGGAGGCCTCACTGGATCCCAGTCTGCCATCCGGAGGCAACTGTCAACTGTCAAGGCTTCAGCCTCAGCGGGAACCAGTAAGATGCCAACGGCAATGCCAATTTGCCCATAAGTGGGCACTGAATTGTCGATAATTATCTACCCGCTCTACAGGTCACCGAGGTCGATCTCACTCCACCGTTCACAGGATTACACAAAGGAGGGAATAAAGAACAAAGAAATGTACAGCACAGGAACAGGCCCTTCGGCCCTCCAAGCCCGTGCCGACCATACTGCCCGACTAAACTACAATCTTCTACACTTCCTGGGTCCGTATCCTTCTATTCCCATCCTATTCATATATTTGTCAAGATGCCCCTTAAATGTCCCTATCGTCCCTGCTTCCACTACCTCCTCCGGTAGCGAGTTCCAGGCACCCACTACCCTCTGCGTAAAAAACTTGCCTCGTACATCTACTCTAAACCTTGCCCCTCTCACCTTAAACCTATGCCCCCTAGTAATTGACCCCTCTACCCTGGGGAAAAGCCTCTGACTATCCAATACACTGGGTGGAGGATCTACAACACACATGTCAAACCTTCCCCGCTCTCCCACTTCCAAAGCTGCCTCTGTAAGGCTGATAAAGTTCCATCCTTTCATCCTGCTGCAACTTCAAGTCAGTATTTGTCAATCACTGTGGGTGTGGTGGGCTTATTTTCACAGGGAATGGAATCAATGCGAGCAGAGAACAAAATGTTATCCACAGCTATTCACTATAGTCTTTTTAAGCCTCAGTCAACAGGACTTAAACTCAAGATGCACTAGATATAAGCCTTTTGAATCCCTGTTATGTTAATATTTAACCTTTTCACTCCAATGTTCCACTGTGGAGCTGCTGAATCTCACTCTGACCGAGCAGTACTGCTGCCATTCAAGTTTCCACCACAGTCATGGAATAACCCCGTTATAATATCTAATGGCTGAAGATGATACAAAATTGGCTTGGCAACCGAAGTTGTGGAGGGTTGTTTTTCAAACTAGAGGCCTGTGACCAGTGGTGTGCCTCAGGGATCGGTGCTGGGTCCACTGTTATTTGTTAAATATGTGAATAATTTGGATGAGAACATAGGAGGCATGGTTAGTAAGTTTGCAGATGACACCAAGATTGGTGGCACAGTGAAATGAAAAAATGAAATGAAAATCACTTATTGTCACAAGTAGGCTTCAAATGAAGTTACTGTGAAAAGCCCCTAGTCGCCACATTCCGGCGCCTGTTCGTGGAGGCTGTTACGGGAATTGAACCATGCTGCTGGCCTGCCTTGGCCTGCTTTCAAAGCCAGCGATTTAGCCCTGTGCTAAACAGTCCCTAGTGGATAGTGAAGAAGGTTATATAAAATTGCAACAGCAATCAACACTCGAAAACGTCGACAACAAGGACACCTATGTAAGACTGCTGTTCATAGACTACAGTTCCGCCTTCAACACCATTATCCCAACAAGACTAATAACCAACCTCCGCAATCTTGGACTTGATCCCTCCCTGTGCAGCTGGATCCTCAACTTCCTCACCAACAGACCGCAATCTGTCAGGATAGGCAACAGCACCTCCTCCACAATAGTCCTTGTTGTGTTATGTAATTTGGAATAACACAAGCTGCCACTTGATGCAGTTTTGAGTAAAAGATGCTCCAGACATTGAAGTGAGTTCAATGTGTTTTATTGAACTATTAGCACAGTTCTCATTGAGTTCGACTCTCTGCTAATCTAAATGTAGTAACTCAGTCTGACTGAACCAGCCTTGCTCTAAGCCACGTGCTGTGGTGTGATACTGAGGATACACCCTGTATACTCGGTAGATGTTGGTCTGTGGAAAGAGGCGGGGTGTGAGTGCCTCATCACTTTTATAGTGAGATACCACCGCTGAGTGTCCTGACTGCTCATTGATCGTGTCCTATTCTTTGTGTTCATTAGCTGCATGTTTGCATATCATGACAGTTCTCAACACCGGAGCCCCGCAAGGATGTGTGCTCAGTCCTCTACTGTACTCCCTATGCACCCATGACTGTGTGGCAACATTTAACTCCAACTCAATCTATAAGTTTGCTGATGATACGATTGTGGTGGGCCGCATCTCAAACAACAACGAATCAGACAACAGGAGGGAGATAAATCACTTGGTTGCATGGTGCACCAAAAACAACCTCTCTCAAAATGTTGGAAAGACCAAGGAACTGATCATCGACTTCAGGAAGCGCAACACGACACACACTCCAATCTGCATCAATGGCTCCGAAGTGGAGATGGTGGATAGCTTTAAGTTCCTGGGGGTCACCATCACCGACATTCTGTCCTGGTCCACTCACGTTGATGCAACAGTCAAGAAAGCCCAACAACGTCTCTACTTCCTGCGGAAGCTAAAGAAATTCGGCATGTCTCACAAACTTCTACAGATGTGCGATAGAGAGCATCCTATCTGGCTGCATCACAGCCTGGTATGGCAACTGCTCAGTCCAAGACCGCAAGAAACTTCAGACTGTGGTGAACTTAGCCCAACGCCTCACACAAATTTGCAACCCCCACATTGATTCTGTATACACCTCTCGCTGCCTCAGGAAGGCAGACAGCATTTTCAGAGTCCCCTCCCACCCAGGCATTGCCTTCTTCCAGACCCTTCCATTAGGCAGAAGATACAGAAGTCTGAAGACTCGCACATCCAGACATAGGAACAGCTTCTTCCCCACAGCTACACGACTCAACAACTGCCCCTTGGACTGATCTGTTCCCTGTAAGAACACTATTCACGACGCCCTATGCTGCTCTTGCTCATGTATTTGCTTTGTTTGGCGCCTTGTTCCACACTGTAACCAATCGCTGTTTTGTCGATGTACCATTTGTCAATGTTCCCTGTTGATTATTCTTTTTGTCTACTATGTACATACTGTGTACGTTCCTCGGCCGCAGAAAAATACTTTTCACTGTACTTCGGTACATGTGACAATAAATCAAATCAAATCAAATCAAATCTTGACCAACTGGGCCAATGGGCCGATGAATGGCAGATGGAGTTTAATTTGGATAAATGTGAGGTGATGCGTTTTGGTAGATCGAATCAGGGCGGGACCCACTCAGTTAATGGTAGGGAGTTGGAGAGAGTTACAGAACAAAGAGATCTAGGAGTACAGGTTTATAGCTCCTTGAAGGTGCAGTCGTAGGTGGACAGGGTGGTGAAGAAGGCATTCAGCATGCTCGGTTTCATTGGTCAGAATATTGAATATAGAGGTTGGGACATCTTGTTGAAGTTGTACAAGACATTGGTAAGACCACACATGGAATACTGTCACCCTATTATAGGAAGGATATTGTTAAACTAGAAAGAGTGCAGAAGAGATTTACGAGGAAGCTACCAGGACTTAATGGTCTGTGACATAAGGAGAGGCTGGATAGGCTGGGACTTTTTTCCCTGGACGTAGGAGGCTTAGGGGTGATCTTAGAGAAGTCTATAAAATAATGAGGAGCTTAGATAAGGTAGATAGTCAACATCTTTTCCCAAAGGTAGAGGAATCTAGAACGAGAGGGCATAGGTTTAAGTTGAGAGAGGAGAGATACAAAAGAGACCAGCGGGGAAATTTCTTCACACAGAGGGTGGTGAGCACCTGGAACGAGCTGCCAGAGGCAGTGGTAGAGGCCGGTACAATTTTGTCCTTTAAAAAGCAGTTAGACAGTTACATAGGTACGGTGGGTTTAGAGGGATATGGACCAAATGTGGGCAAGTGGAACTAGCTTAGTGATAGAAACTGGGTGGCATGGACAAGCTAGGCCGAATAATCTGTTTCCATGCTGTAAACCTCTAAGACTCTTATGACCCAATACATCAGAACGAAATTTGAATCTTGAAGCACTGAGAATGCTCAAGAGGACTGGCTCAAACCTGGTGAATCAGGCCAGTGGACTCTACTTGCACATGCCAATAACTTGGATTATTTTTCTAAATGCTTAGTGGGGGTGCAGTGTAAATTTATTCTGTGCAGAAGCAGAGACTGGTCAGATGATGTTACAGCAAAACATGATTGATTCCTGGCTGTCCCACGAGGGGAAATGGAGTAGAACAGGCCTCTATTCTCTCGAGCTGAGAAGAATGAAAGGTGATCGCTTTGAAATGTATAAAATTCACAGAGGGCCTGACAGGGTAGATGGCATAAGACACTTTCCCCTGGCCGGAGTATCTGGAACTCAGGATCATAATCCCAGGATAAGACATCATTGATTTAGAAATTAGACGAGAATCGATTTCTTCACTCGGAGGATTGTGAGTTTTTGAAATCCCCTAAGCAGAGGACTGTGATTGCTTCATTGTTTCAGTATATTCAAGACTGAGACAGGTAGATTTTTGTGGACTAAGGGAATTGGAGATAAACAGGAAAGCAGAGTTGAAGTAGAATATCGTCCATGAACTTATTGAATGCAAGGTTTTGAGGAGACCATGTTCCTCTTAAAATAATGGACTTCTGGAGAAGCCTCCCCATCCCCAAATTTATGAAGATTGTGTTTGATCCTGAAAGATGTCAGGAAAAAAGAATTCTTTCATCTTGCACGTCTGAAGTGCATTCCAAGAGACAGAGCACATAAGGTTTTACATGACCAACAACACTTGTCATATTCTGCAATGACCTTTATTTGTTCTGTAATATGTTGCTCACTTTCTGAAAGAGTGCTCCGTCTTCAATTGACAGCAAAAGAAAATCACAAAAATATCTGCTGCAGAGCAAACCGCAACCCGGTAAAGAACAGCTGCGAGGATTCATCTGCAAACAAAGGTAAATTTTGGACATCTTTTATTAATTCATGAACCAGTCATTAAAAAAATGTCAAACCCCCGCACAATCTTGGATGTGATAAATGTGTAAATCGCGGTGATGGTGGAGTGATGTGTCATCGGTGCCTCAGGGAGAATGGCATTGTGATCTGCCGCTCCTTGAATTGGAAGCCGCGATTTCCAGTTGAAGAGGATCGGAGTGGCAGCCTCGGTTATTTCCCCAATTGCGAGGTCCACAACCGCGCCCCCCCCCCCCCCCCCCCCCCCCCGCTCTGCAAAGCTGACATCAACCGCGCGCCCCCCCCCCCCCCCCCCCCCCCCGCTCTGCAAAGCTGACATACAGACGTCAGGGAAGGGAATTGCCCAAGATCCCAGGTTCGATCCCAGCTCTAGGTCACTGTCCTTGTGGAGTTTGCACATTCTCCTCGTGTTTGTGTGGGTTTCGGCGTCACAACCCGAAAGATGTGCAGGGTAGGTGGATTGGCCACGCTAAATTGCCCCTTAATTGGAAAAAATGAATTGGATACTCTAAATTTTTTTTAAAAGGGAAGAGAATTGCGAAAGTGTCACAAACGCGATACCTTTCAGCAGTAACACTAGCTTCCATTGATATAGTGGGCGGAATTCTCCGTTTGGGAGACTGTTGGCGGGATTCTCCATCGGCTGGCACCGGAATCGGGAAATACAATTGGACGGAGATTTCAGCGTCGGCTAAAAATCGAGGTTTGCGTCAGGCGCCAAACGGAAAGCCTCAAGAGCGGCTTGAATGTGTTCTGCGCCGCACTCCAGGTTACAGATTGTAAAGGCCGTTGGCAGGTCATTAACAGGCCTGACCCGGCATTTTCCGGGCATCCGTGACGCTCCGCCTCCAGTACAAATGTGGGAAAATAAGTAATTGCAGGCAATTCTCTGACTCCGAATCAATTGAAAAAAGATGAAAGCAAACTAGGACAGTTACAGCCACGCTGTCCGGTGGGGGAAACATTGGAGGAGGATTCTGCCTTTAATTAAAGCTGTACTGTTGAATTTGTGTTTGTGCTTGAGACAGGTGTGCGGCTTTTCATGGGGCCAGCCTGTGAACAAATTGTCTCAGCTTGGTGTCTTGCTTACCATTGCTACTTTTCTCAGCTGCTTCCTGAAACAAAAGTGTTGAAATTTCAGCTAACGTGGAAGCCATTTTGTCTCTCTTGCCCTTGTTGAATCTCAGCTCTTGACCGGCGAAGGCCTATTTTTCTGCTGAATCAAAACAGAGAACAGCACCACTGGCCTCTAGTTCAGTCAGTTTGTGCCTTTGTTTTGCTGGAGGTCAGGTCCATCACAGCTATTCCAATTTCACCCATCCACTCTCTTTTACAACTGTTTAATTTTTAATTTAAAAAAAAAATGCTTTTATTCTCCATTTTCACATTTTCCTTCAAAATGTACACCCCACCCACAAACAGTAAACGGTAACAAATACAAAATCAATCCCCTAAACAATACCAACGATCCCATCCTCCCACCATCCCAAATAACGGCCCACCTGTCAATAAATGCATCCAATAAAACAAACCCTCCCACGGTGGCAATAAAAAAAACAAAAGAGAAAAAAAAAAAGGAGTCCGGGACCGCCCATGGTCGCCATTGACCAAAAGAGTCCACTCCCCCTCCCCCCACTACACTCAACGCCCTCCAACCTCTGAAAGAGTACCGTTCATGATAGCGAAGAGTTGTACCCCCCCAGTCTCCAACTCCTCCCGTCCACTGCCTCAAAACTCCTCCTCCCAACCTCGGTTCCTTCCCCCCAACTTACCACCCCGGCTAGACCACTCGGACCCTGTTCTGCCAGGCTCCGATGGCCGCAGCCCCTCCCCCCATCTCACTCCCGTTCACTGGCTGGCTTAAACCAGCCAGCGTGCAGGCCCCGCCCGGGTCCTTTTCCCCCTTGCCCGGCCCTAGGAAAGCCCAGAAATCCCCTTTTAGCATACAAACCTCGCATATCCACCTACACCCCAAAGAGCCCTCTTTTGGGGTGAAAGTCCCATCACTTCCCTTGTCCAAATATATGCAACATTGGCTCCTTTAGCCCATACACCCGCACGCAGTGAAACAAAAAAGAAGAAAATACAGTCATGAGGTTACATCGGCACATTGCCATTTCTCAATTTCTCAGTTCTGCCACAGTCCTTCTGCTTTCGCAAACTCCTCCGCTGATTCCGCCGAATGAAAAGAATGAAAAGAATGAAAATGCAGAATGAAAGTCCCTGAGCTTGTAAGTCACCCTCAGCTACGCTGGATATACAATGCTGCATTGCACCTTGCTAATGTACAGTGCCCTCTTCACCCAGTTGAAGGCAGCCCGCCTCCTCGCCAGCTCCACCGTAAAGTCCTGGTATACATGTATACCAGCTCCAGCCCACTGCACCACCCGCTTCTGCTTGGCCCAGCTCAGGACCTTCTCCTTCACACTGTACCTACGGAAGCACAGAGTCACTACCCTTGGTGGCTCACTCGCCTTTGGTACAGGCCTCCACGACCGATGAGCCCGATCCAGTTCATATCGGGAGGGATCCTCCCCCAATAGTTTCGCCAGCATCGCGGCAAAATACTCAGTCGGCTTCGGTCCTTCAACTCCTTCGGGCAGCCCCACAATCCTCAAATTCTGTCACCTGGATCTGTTTACCAGGTCTTCCATTTTTCCTCGCAGATCCTTGTTAATGTCCATCACCTTCCGCATCTCCTTCCCCATCAAGGCAAGTTGATCACCGTGCTGCAAAACCGCCTCCTACACTTCCTTCAGCGCCTCCCCTTGCTCTTGAACCTCCGCCACTGCGCTCGCCACCGCTTTCGTCACCGGGGAAATCGCCTCCTCCACCAGCACACTCAAAACCTCTCTCATCACCTTCCTCATTGCCTCCATGTATTTTGTAAACTGCCTTTCGAATTCCGCAGCCATCACCTTAATTATTTCTTCAGCCATAAGCAATGCGGCCTCCCCTGATGCTCCAGCCTCCAGTTTCCTTGGTGACCCCGCGGTGACCTTTCCACTCCCCGACGGACCTTCAGCTGTTTTCCTTACGGACGTTCTTTTGCTCACCCTCGACATTTTTCTTCACTGTGCCTTCACTCTGCCGCCTCTGTGCCTTCTCTCTGCTTTTGCCTCCTCCGTGGACCCTGGGACCGGGCTTAAAGCCCCGAAAATGCCGTTCCCGAACGGGAGCCCTCCGTTGTGCGGCCGCCTCCCGCCCGCCGTCACCGGAAGTCTCCATGGGGTGTTTAATTAAATGGGGTTTTTCTTGTTCACAATTGACAGTTGCCTTCCAGTTTTCTGGATGAAGTCTGCTTTCCTAATGTGAAAGGAGCAATTATAGAAGATGGCTCAATCAAAGAAAATTAAATATTGCTTTCCTTTCCAAGTTGCTGCCCTCCCTTGCTCTCCCATGTTATTGTCAGCTAATTATCATGTTTTTTTAATTCTCCCATAGGTGTGATGTCCAAATATTCATTCTCTTTTATTGGACTGATGCTTTAGCGTTCTGAAAATTATACTCGAGGTAGCTCAAATTTACCAGCTCAAATTCTCTGACCCAGTGTTTTGGCACCGATCAACTTGACTAATATCTGGTCTGAAAAAGCCCCGGTGTTTAATCCTTCTTGATATCCTTGCTATGATTTGTTTCCAGTGTTCACTTCAAAAACCTGTTAGTGCCTTAACTGCGCAGTTTAAAAGCCAGTTAGAGCAAAGCTGCCAGACACAGACTCATCTCCAAATTATTCAACCAGGAATAGTTCTGGAGTCAATTCTTCTCCTGGCCTCCATTTTGAAATTGCAAAAGGGACGACAGTTTTCATCCCTGAACGAATTTTCCTTTAACATGCAGTGAGTATGGTAATAAATTTTATGTTTGATATAATTCGAAGCTTGTGAAATCACTGTCACTTGCCTCTTTCTAAAATTATATTGGTAAGAATCCTATAATTTCACAGACAAAATATGATATTTTAAACAAAAGAACATCCTCTGACAAAATTGGCTAAAAAATGTGGATTAAAAATGAAAGAAAATGTTGATTCACATGGTTATGATCTCAGTCGTGACCAGGAAACATTCTTTTTTAAATGGAAATGAAATTCAAAATCCTGGTTATTAATTAAGAGAACAGAGACACAAGGGCCGGGATTCTCCGAAATCCCAGCCAAGTGTTCATGCCGGCGTATGGAGTGGTGTACGCCGGCATCAATGAGCCCCCTGGCCCAACAATTCAGCGGTCTTCAGGGGGCCAGCACGGTGCCGGAGCGCTGCGCGCTGCTCCGGCACCGAAAGACGGCCCTGAACGACCGGCGCGGGTCCGCACATGCGCGCGACGGCCGTCTCTGCACCGGCGCATGCGCGTGGTTTCCCTCTCCGCGCCGGCGCCGCGCAACATGGTGGAGACCTACAGCGGGCCGGCGCGGAAGGAGGTAGATTGGAAGCCTGGACCCTGTGGAGGCCCCCCCTCAGAGTCAGGTGCCCCCGCCCCCCCCCCCCACCACCAGGACGTCCACCATGGCCGCGGGTCTGAGCTCCCTACGGGTGGTACCAGGTTGGAACCACGACGGCGGGACTCGGCGGAACTCGACTGGAGTTCGGCTGGTCGACCGCTGGAATCGCCCCTACCGGCGGCACCGCGACCGCAATTTGCTCCGATTCTCCAGTCAACGGAGAATCGCGTCCAGGCATCAGAGCGGCTTGGCGGGAATATCCCGCGTCCCCGGCGATTCTCCGATCTGGCGTGGACTCAGAGAAGCCCGCCCAAGATTCCATGGTTTAAAACTGAAAATGTTTTACTATACTCGAGCCAACAAAGTAAACACTAATTGAAAATCAAATGGCAGGTACAACTAAGATGAATTTTAATAATAATAATCTTTATTAGTGTCACAAGTAGGCTTACATTACACTGCAATGAAGTTACTGTGAAAATCGCATGGTCGCCACATTCTGGCGCCTGCTCGGGTACACTGAGGGGGGATTCAGAATGTCCAATTCACCTAACAAGCACGTCTTTCGGGAATTGTGGGAGGAAACCGGAGCACCCGGAGGAAACCCACGCAGACATGGGGAGAACGCGCAGACTCCACACAGACAGTGACACAAGCAGGAATCAAACCCGGGACCCTGGTGCTATGAAGCAACAGTGCTAACACCCAGTCACAAAGTCCTTCATGCTCTGACTTCCTCATGAGGAATTTCAACTTCTCTCCTTCCAGGAGCTAATCTGATCCCCAGTCAATCGCAGCGCACAACCAACCCCAGTATCCATGGGTAGTCTTCACCACCAAAGGCACATGTCTGGAGAACCTGCTTAAGTTGTTCTGGATGGAGTAAACCAACCAATATTATCTTCCAGGAATGGAAAGAGCTGCAAAAACCTATTGTCTTGTTCAGCTTCCTTGTACTGCACCAATGGACTCAACAACTGCGACTGCACAACTTGGACTGATCTGTGTCCTTTAATATCTTTCAGCTAGATTTAGTTTCAATTTCCCAACCTACGTTTTATTTTGCTTCCTCAGAAACCGGGAGGTTTACTTTCAGTTCTATCCTTACCTGTGGGCAGCACGGTAGCATTGTGGATAGCACAATTGCTTCACAGCTCCAGGGTCCCAGGTTCGATTCCGGCTTGGGTCACTGTCTGTGCGGAGTCTGCACATCCTCCCCGTGTGTGCGTGGGTTTCCTCCGGGTGCTCCGGTTTCCTCCCACAGCAGGTTAGGTGGATTGGCCATGATAAATTGCCCTTAGTATCCAAAATTGCCCTTAGTGTTGGGTGGGGTTCCTGGGTTATGGGGATAGAGTGGAGGTGTTGACCTTGGGTAGGGTGCTCTTTCCAAGAGCCGGTGCAGACTCGATGGGCCGAATGGCCTCCTTCTGTACTGTAAATTCTATGATAATCTATGATTTCCTGCATCCCTTTCAGTTTCGTTTTTGGCACTGCTTCTGTTTTGATGCCTGCCTGAAGAAATTAATTTGAAAAATATAGATTCCCTCACAGCGTACAGATACAAACAGAATAATTCAATGTACTTTTATATGAGGGCAATTGATTACAGTTATTGAAGTCAGCAACTTAAGTAAGCGCAAAACATTAAAAGCTATCTGAGTGTAAGAAATTAGTTTATTTATGCCTTATGGATCAAGTCTTAATAAGTGAAGCAATAAATATTAGCATTGCAGTTACCCAAGGGGTTGATTAGCCTGGACATGCTGTTGAATTCCACAATAATTGGCAGTATAAGTGAATGAAGGGGAGAAATTAATTCCCGTACCAGCCTCCCCGAACAGGCGCCGGAATGTGGCGACTAGGGGCTTTTCACAGTAACTTCATTGAAGCCTACTTGTGACAATAAGCGATTTTCATTTTCATTTCAAATGATGATCTGTGAATTTGAACCAGGGCGATTGGATTTACGCCATTTGTGCATTTCACACAGAGCTGGAGTTGCAAATTATAATTTCATTGCAGTATGTGGTGGTGAGTTGGTTTCATTTTGCTCCCTTAACTATTCATGCCACCTATTTTAAATCAGGCAGAACAGACATACATCTGTTTTGCTTTCATCTCTACTTTCGTTGCCTTATGTTACAACACACGGACAACATTGTTATAGCAAGACAGCATCTAAGTTATAAAAGTTCAACTTATGACATAGTCCATGAGAGTGAAATGAATATGATTTACACAATAGTCTCTGAACCTGCCCTCATGAACTTACACCTTATGAAAACATATATGTTGGCTTAATTACATAGGTGAAGAGTATTTTGCTTAAACTAGCTGCCGTGCTAGCCCTGAACACTAAGCATTTCCTTCAAGCACAAGTAAAGGCCCGACTGATTGTGACGCTGGTACAGAAATAATGTAGCACCTCATGTGGTAAAAATCCATAACATCAGACCTCATGGTATTTTGGCCAATGAAGCAGGATCTCATGACATTAGTACGATCTGGATCTTGGGTTCTCACTGTCAAATCAATGCACACAAGTCAGAACTAATAGAGTTGTCTACAAGCTAATTGAGGCACGGAAGCCAAATAAGAAAACAAGGTATTAAATCAGCTGACAATGAGTTAAAATTCTCTTTGGGGAACTTGCATGACACAGTTTGCTAAACGACAGGACTTTTGAATGAAAAGTCAGGCTTGTCTCTAAGTCTTCCAAATGTTTTACGTGAATAATGAAAATCCCAATCAATCCAGGGAGTTCAGATTTTTTTTCAACCAAGGATGAAAATTCTCGAGGAACACACGAGTACTTAATCAGTCTAAAAGCCTCTGAAATCAAATCAATCATTCATGATAAAAGACACAGTGGCAGAAACTACATAGAATGCTGATGAGCTGTGACTCAAACTTGGTCGGCACTTCAAAGACCTGTTAGCGCCTTGACTTGTGCAGTTTAATTGGCAGCCAGAACACAGCCACCATGTCCAGACGAATCACCAAATTAATCAATTGGGAATGGTTCTGTGGCTTCTCCTTCCCTCCATTTTGAACTTGAGTAAAAGAAGACAGTTTCCATTTTAACTCCAAATATTTTAAAATTCTATGAAATAAATTACAGAAATGTCTACTTTTCCCGCTCACAAGTTCTCAGCTCATCGAGTCATAGAGTCATACAGCTTAGAGATGGAAACAGGCCCTTTGGCCCAACTTGTCCATGCCGCCCAGTTTTTAACCACTAAGATAGTCCCAATTGCCCGCATTTGGCCCATATCCCTCTATACCCGTCTTACTATCCATCTATAACTGTCTAAATGCTTTTTAAAAAACAAATTGTACCCGCCTCTACTACTACCTCTGGCAGCTCATTGCAGACACTCACCACTCTTTGTGTGAAAAAGTTGCCCCTCTGGTCTCTTTTGTATCTCTCCCCTCTCACCTTAAACCTATGCCCTCTAGTTCTAGACTCCTCTACCTTTGGGAAAATATGTTGATTATCTACCTTGTCTATGCCCCTCATTATTTTATAGACCTCTATAAGTTCATCCCTAAGCCTCCTGCACTCCAGGGAAAAAAGTCTCAGTCTATCCAGCCTCTCCTTATAATGAGAATAATAATCATTATCGTCACTAGTAGGCTCACATTAACAATATAGTTATTGTGAATGAAGTTACTGAGAAAAGGCCCCGAGTCGCCACGTTCCGGTGCCTGTTTGGGTATACAGAGGGAGAATTAAGAATGTTTAATTTACCTAGCAGCGAGTCTTTCAGGATGCACCACTCCGGTGTTTATGCCGGCGTCAACACTTGGCCGGGATTTCGGAGAATCCTGGCCATAACCTTTTGATGTAATGGTTGAAATAAAAGTGACCACCACAGCAGCATCAAAAGCTTAGTCCAGAAAATGTGAGCATTTCATACAGGGACATGTAACAGGCTGCTCCCCACCCCCCCCCCCCCCCCCACTACCACTATTCCAAGCTCTCACAGTGGATATGTCCTTTCACCAGATTACAAGTGATGAGAATGAATATTGTGACAATGCTATGTCCATTCACAGCATTAAGTGAATCGAGTATTGCAGGTTCTTTTTGCAATTGGTATCTTCTCAATGTTGGAGTTCAAATCGATACCACTCTCCCGTCTTGATTGGTCACTCACGTTTTCGGTGTACTCTGCTTCTTCAAGTTATCTTGACTTTAATTAGCGGCTTACCAGCTGAAGCAATTTATGGTAGTTTTGTATTCAGCTTACCGAGGTAACAGATCTTTTCACAAGTGCTTGGATCCACACATATCAAGGTGAGAAACAGAAAGGATTGTGAGCATCACATCTCGTGACAAGCTTGCTCCCAATTTTTATAGTGCAAGGAAGTGCTGTGCAATTTTCAAATGTTTCTCTGCAGTTACTTTGATCTTCCATGGCCTTCTGAGCTAATGCATTGCCCAATGTTGTGCTGATTACTTACTTGCTGATCCAAACAGACCAGAAGGGTAATATGTAGTCCAGGTAAGAAGTTCTCAACTGGTGTGGGGGAGGGGGGGGGGGAGGGGGAGGAGGGGGGGGGGATTGGATTGGTTTATTGTCACATGTACCGAGGTCCAGGGAAAAATATATTGTTCTGCATGCAGCTCAAACAGATCATTCTGTACCGGAAAAGAAAATACATAATAGGGCAAACATAAAATACACAATGAAACATAAAAGAGAAAGGTGAGTGGTAGTGTTAGTGTTAGAATTAAGTTTAAAGAGATTAGTACGGTTACAGGAGATGTAAGAATAGGATCTGGGTGAGAGAGCCTGCAGAGAGTCGCCACGCTCTATCACCATCTTGCGGGGAGGTAGGTAGAGGCGATCTCAGTGTCCTTGCAGCACATAAGTTGTCTTTTCAGACCATTGATCCTGTGCTGGCTTATTGAAAACCCCATCCAAATAGTTTGATTCCCCGGCTCTTTCCCCATAACTCTGCCCATGTTACCCCATCACCTATTTATAGAGTCCACTTTTGAAAGTTGTCATTGAATTGTTTGTTTCCACCATCTTCTCTGGCCAGATCGCAACAACCCGTTGTGTAAAAAGTATTATCCTCATTAGGCCTCTGATTCTTCAGGCAGGCTGCGGAAAAAAATAGCTCTGCCTCCTTCTAATTGAGAAGCAGTGACCTACTATTGGGATATGACTGTGGGTGGACATCACCTATCAGTTGAGGACATGTTGGAGATTTCCTGCGACACCTTCCAGTGTAAAATGGTCCGTAGGCATTCACCGTCTGGATTTTCCATGAAGAGTGGTCACAGAGGTGCTTGAAGATTACCCTCAGGGCAGGAGGGGGGAGCGAGTAGAGAAAAACTAATGGAGAAAATGGTCATAGAACATAGAACTTACAGTGCAGAAGGAGGCCATTCGGCCCATCAAGTCTGCACCGACCCACTTAATCCCTCACTTCCACCTTATCCCCGTAACTTAATAACCCCTCCTAACCTTTTTTGGACACTCAGGGAAATTTAGCATGTCCAATCTACCTAACCTGCACGCCTTTGGACTGTGGGAGGAAACCGGAGCACCCGGAGGAAACCCACGCAGACACGGGGAGAACGTGCAGTCTCCGCACAGACAGTGACCCAGCGGGGTATCGAACCTGGGACCCTGGCGCTGTGAAGCCACAGTGCAAGCCACTTGTGCTACCGTGCTGCCCGATTCCTATCGGCCTCAGATCCTGCCCCGGGTACCTTTCGATGGACGAGTAAGATCCTTCCTCTGTGTCATGGTTCTCCAGCGTGCTAAAGTTTGCCTTGCCTCATTGAGTTAACTGGTTTTGTCATGTTAGTCAGCAAAGCAATATTCAAAAAATGAAAGCCAGAATTGTCCTGTCTGAGGTTGTTAGGCTATTTTGTCAGTAACGATATGGTAATTGCACATAGTTCCAGCCCAATTGTTTGAATGCTATTTTCTGCTTTTTCACATGGTAATTTCCTGCTGATGGGATGTGAAGGGGAAGTGAAGGCATCAGGTGAAAAGACATTTTCATTTCTCTCTACCTAGTTTTCTCTCCTTCTCCCTCAACTTCAGTGACTCAATGCTTCGATATGATTCCTCCCACAGGGCTGGCAATACTCTCTGTACTGAACTGATCATTTTTCCTCTTGTAGCCCTGGAGAGTGAACATGAGGCAAAAGACATCAGTACAAAAGCAGAACGTTGCAGAAGGTGGAATTCCGGGAAAAAAACAGCAAATGCTGGAAAAACTCATCAGTTCTGGCAGCATCTGCGGGAAAGGATAAGTAGAGAAACTTTTCAGGTCAATGACCTTGGTCACAGAGCTGAAACATTCCATAGAATCTCTACATGGCAGAAGGAGGCCATTCAGCCCATCGAGTCTTCACCAACCCTCTGAAAAGCACTCCTTCTCAGGCCCCATCCCCATAACCCTGCAAATTGATCATGGCCAATCTACCTAACTTGCACATCTTTGGACAATAAGAGGCAATTTAGCATGGGGCCGGATGTTCGATGTCGGATCGGGAACAGGATACCCAGATGAATTCCGGGTCCCGACCCGAGCTGTATCGCACTCATGACAGGATCTTCAAATTCAAATGATGTAATTGGCCGAGAGGTGAAGCCGGGGCCCAATTAGACACACCGAGCGCCTGAAGACAGCAGTGCCAAAGGCAGGCAGCAGTCATGTTGGGGGCTGCCACTGCCTTGCCAATTTGAGCAGGCAGCTCCTTGAAAGTAGGAGGAGATAATGCGAGGCAGACAGCGGCCTTGCATGACAAGATGGTGCTGATGCTAGTTGGCCTCACGGATTTTTCTCAAAACCATCTCCAAATAAATCAATTCGGGGGCACCGTGAACCTGGCAGCTACGCACTGACGTGTTTGATCTAGCGGGGAACAAAGTAATTCCATTGCAGACAGGCCCTTCAACAAGTTCCCAAAGAAGCTGAAGGGGCTGTTATTTGGAGGCGAGAGCCTTCCGTCCTCCCTCCCCAACGTCAGCTCATTGAAAATTTGGAACTGTCCTGGAGCAATCACGATGCCAACACCACCTCTGTGACCGGCTCCCCAACCGAGCATTGCAACTCAACGTCATTCCCTTGCCTTTTCCCCAAACCCCTGCACATCGCTTCTGTTCAAATAATCATCGAATGCCCTCTTGAATGCCTTGATTGAACCTGCCTCCACCACACTTCCAGGCAGCCCATTCCAGGCCCGAACCGCTCGCTATGTGAAAATGTTTTTTTTATTCCCCCTCACATCATATTTCCTTCTTTTCCAGATCGTTTCAAACTTGGGCCTTCGTGCCTTGAGCAGGAACAACGTCTCTTCATCTACTCTGTCCAGGCCCTGCTCTGCATACTAATGCCGAGAATGCTGGAGAGACTCCAAAGATGAGGCAGGGTTGGCCCTGTTTCATAGCCCCGACCGCGTACCCCTTGAAAATCCAGCTATTAACTGTTCCTCTCCACAAATGCTGCCTGAATATTCTGCTGTGCATCTTTCCTGCAAAACCTAGTCACATCATCATCTGACACTCTATCTTGTGCTTTCTAGCAGAGATACTCAGTTTAAGATGAATAGAGAGAGGCTCAGCCCCTTTCCCCCATTGCTGGAGTCCTCTGACTAACAGCAGTATCTTCGACTGAACACAGCTATCTAAGAGGGAGGAATTAAGCATCGGAAGTCTTAGTCTGTTTACGAGTTGGTACATTGAACTCATATCTTCATTCCTCACTTTCAGTTATTCAATTCGCTCAAAATAATAAATAAATCCGAAATCAGGCTCTGGAGAGACGGGTTTGCAAACAAAATTGTTTGTTTGGAAGCAGTTGAAGAGGCTTTGTTTCATCTTGCGAGCCACCTTAAATCCATCAAACTCCAGAGTCCTTTGAATGGCCTTGAAAGAGGTTGCGGAACACTTGAACACCATCTTTCACAATAAGGGAACCAGGTAGCATGTCAGAAAAATATCCAGTGGGGTCAAGCAGACTGGCAAGGACAATATTATGCATGGCTGCCAGCAGCAGAGGAACAAAAAATGTGAGAGCACTAGCGCATGCTTAGTGGAGGAGGGCAGAACCTTTTTCTATTGGATTTTTATAGGGGATTCATAATAGCGAACATAAAAGAGCACCAATTCTGCTAAATAACTCAAAATGTACATATATGCAAACATAAAAACACAGCATGCTTCAAACTTCACAGGACATATAATACAAATTTGCATCTCAAGCTGCCATTTGCTTTGACATTTCTAATTTTGTGTGTTTACTAATCTGTAATAACACGCTTGGGAGACATATTCTGTGGCTATACACACATCACTTTTGCATTGCATTGGACTTAAATCTTTAATTTTTTTCTCCGGCTACCATTCAACACAGCCCATTGGGGGATTTCAAAGGCCTCACCTGCTGCTTTTGTAGGTGAGGGACCGGAGGTATTACTGGCAGTATCATATTTTCCGAGAGAGCTGCCCCTCAGCACAGAAAAATGTTGCATTAGCACAGACGCAATGTGGAATACCTCCGAAAGCAACAGGGGTTGAGGTTCGGCTCAGTGAAGGGAACAGAGCCAGAACGTTCGGATAAGTAAGCAAGCATAGGAAAGTGACACATCTTCTTTCCAAATCTTTGGAGAAATAAAGCAGTGTATCGTCAGGCTGTCGAAATGAAATTTATTGTCCACAAACTTGAACACACTGATGGATGTAAGACATTCACTTATCTTTACCAATGGCACGACCAAAGGGTGGCACGGTGGGTCAGTGGTTAGCACTATGGTGTCACAGCGCCAGGGTCCCAGGTTCGATTCCCGGCTTGGGCTACTGTCTGCGTGGAGTCTGCATGTTCTCCCTGTGCCTGCGTGTGTTTCCTCCGGGTGCTTCGTGTTCCCCCCTGGTGCAATTTGACCTCAATTAGTAATTCTGGAATTAAAAACTAGTCTCAGTTAGGGCAGCACAGTGGTTAGCAATGCTAGCAGGTTCAATCCTGGTCCCGGACCACTGTCCGTGAGGAGTTTGTACATTCTCCCTGTGTCTGCGTGGGTTTCACCCCCACAACCGGAAGGTGTGCAGGGTGGGTGGATTGGCCACACTAAATTGCCCCTTAATTGAAAAAAAAGAATTGGGCACTTTAAAAAAGAACTAGTGTTATGGGCCAGGATTTAGAGAACCCCAAAGTGTATCATGGAGTTCACCTAACCCAGACCTTTTGATAGATTGTGGTATGGGGAGCACACGGCCCACTCTACAGGTGTGGTACAGCAGAAATGGAAAAGTATTTTTTTAAAGCAAAACAATCATAGATTATCATAGAATTTACAGTGCAGAAGGAGGCCATTCGGCCCATCGAGTCTGCACCGGCTCTTGGAAAGAGCACCCTACCCAAGGTCAACACCTCCACCCCATCCCCATAACCCAGTAACCCCACCCAACACTATGGGCAATTTTGGACACTAAGGGCAATTTATCATGGCCAATCCACCTAACCTGCACATCTTTTGGACTGTGGGAGGAAACCGGAGCACCCGGAGGAAACCCACGCACACACGGGGAAGATGTGCAGACTCCGCACAGACAGTGACCCAAGCCGGAATCGAACCTGGGACCCTGGAGCTGTGAAGCAATTGTGCTATCCACAATGCTACCGTGCTGCGAATAAACAATGTTTATTCTATGAACTCAAGTTAACCTTTTTAAAACATACAGTGAACATCTTAGCAACCATTAATTCAAATACAACCCCAAAGAATACAACACGAAGTAATGCATATGCTGTCCTTTTAACATCCAGAAGACTTACAAAAACATAACCTTTAACAGAAGCACATTAGGTTTACATTCACTACTGAGAACATTTATAATTCTGAATTCACCAAATGATCAAGAGATAGTCTTTTCATGGCAGAGAGATCAACAATACACCTGCTCTGTCTGGATTCAGCTCCAACACTGAAAACGAAACTAAAACACACCCTGCAGCAAACAGCCTAAATCAAAAGTAAAAAGCTGCCAGATAGCCCAGCTCCACCCACTCTCTGACATCACGGCAGTAATAAACACCCATTTCTTAAAGGTACTCTCACTACAGATACTTATATACACACCCATTTATAAACACCCATTTCTTAAAGGTACTCTCACATGACACTAGCCTCAGTCATGGTAACCATGAAACTGACTTTGATTGTTGTTAAAAACCTATCTACTTCACGAACAACCTTTGGTGAACAAAATCTGCCTTCCTCACCCGGTCTGGCCTACATGTGACTCCAGACACACAGCAATGCAGTTGACTCTTACCTGCCCTCTGAACTGGCCTAGCAAACCACTTAGTTCAAGGGTAACTAGGGATGGGCAACAAATGTTCGCTGACCCTGTCAGCGACACCCATGTTCTCAGACTGAATTTTTTAAAATCCAAATTAATAGACCCCATACCACTTTGCAGATTCATTTTAATGATGCCAACACAAGCCAGCACTCAGAGTCACAGGATTGTGTGGCCCAGAAGGATGCCATTTGGCCCATCACCTGTATCTGCTCTTTAAATGAGTATTATGACTGAGTGCCACTCTACTGCCTTTTCCCCTGTATCTCATCACATTGTCTATTGCCCTCTTGAATGCTTTGATTGAACCTGCCCCCATCACACTCCCAGGCAGTGCATTCCCTTCAGGCAAAGGGCAGCACGGTAGCATAGTGGTTAGCACAGTTGCTTCACAGCTCCAGGGTCCCAGGCTCGATTCCCCGCCGGGTCACTGTCTGTGCGGAGTCTGCACGTTCTCCCCGTGTCTGCGTGGGTTTCCTCCGGGTGCTCCGGTTTCCTCCCACAGTCCAAAGGTGTTCAGGTTAGGTGGACTGGCTCTGCTAAATTGCCCTTCGTGTCCGAAAAAGGTTACGGAGATAGGGTGGAGGTATGCGCTTAGGAAGGGTGCTCTTTCCAAGGGCCGTTGCAGACTCGATGGGCCAAATGGCCTCCTTCTGCACTGTAAATTCTATGATTCCAGACCAGAACCATTCCCTGCGAGAAAAGGTTTCTTCTCACATCACTTTTTCTTCTTCTGCAAATCACTTTAAATCTGTGCCCTCTCGCACTTGATCCTTCTCTGAGCAGAAACATTTCTCCCTATCTACTCTGTCCAGCCCCTGCTCTGCATGCTAATACCCCGAATGCTGAAAAGAATCAGCAGGTCAGGCAGGGTTGTGGGGAAAAGAGCTAAGTTGAGATTTCAGATGTGGCTGCTTCATCAGAACTGAAAGATATTACAAATGGAAAGCATTCAAATAAAAAAGTAACAAAGGAAAGGTGAAGGGGGAAAACACATAAGCTCACACACATAATACATTTGGATTTGAAAAAGGGAACCTTTGATACGATATGGCATATCAGACTCGTTGCCAATGGCAGATTGTGTGGACAAGTAGTTGAATAGATTGCAAAGCTGGCTTCGGAACAGAAAATAAGCAGATAAGAGTCAAAGGTAGTTACTCAGATTGGGGAGCCTTTTTTCAGAGGGATCAGCGTTGAGGTCACTGTTATTCACCATTTACTTAAATAAGTTGGATGCAGGAAGCAATGTACAATTTCAGATTTGCAGATGGCATCAAATTGGGAGTATCGATAATACAGGGCAGGACTGTGACAAAATACAGGAAGACATTCAGATTGATCATGTAATAAGCAAATGAACGTCAATATAGATTAGCATAATTGGGTTCATCCTGGTACAAAGAATACAGAGGTCACATATTTTGAGGAAATTAAGTGGTTAAATGGGATAGAGGAATAGAGAAGTCGGGGTACGCATACACACATCACCATAAGTGGCAACAGAGTTTGCAAAGGTCATAAAAAAGTAAATAAAGCATTGGGGTTTATCGAGATTTGAAAAAATGAGAGGTTTCTTTTATTTGTTCAAGGGATCCGAGCATCAGTGGCAAGGGCAACTTTATTCCCATCCTTAATAGTCCTTGTAAATGTGGTGGTGAGTCGCCTTCTTAAACTGCCTCAACTCATACGATGTAGGTACACCCACAGTACTGTTCGGAAGGGAGTTGCAGGATTTGGATCTAGCGACAGTGAAGGAACGCCGATCTATTTTCAAGTAAGGATGGTGAGTGGCTTAGGGATGAATTTGCAGATGGGTGTTCCCATGCATCTGCTGGCTTTGTTTTTGTAGGTGGCAGGGATCGTGTGTTTGGAAGCTGCTGTCGAAGGAACCTTGGTGAGTTCCTGCATTGCATCTTGGAGGTAGTATGCCACTGTTGGTGGAGTGAATGAATATTGAACGTTGTGGATGGGGTGCCAATCAAGCAGGCTATTTTAGCATTGAGCTTCTTGAGTGTTGTTGGAGCTGCACTTATCCAGGCAAGTGGAGAGTGTAAGGATCCTTCCTGTCTGTTCCTGTTTATGCCCTGTTTATTCCCATATGTCTCCTTTTATTTCTGCTGTTCCATTTTTGATCCATGGATGTTTAATGGACCTGTGACTTTAAGGCAAAGCAGCCTTTACTACAAACAGGAAGATCCAGAAGGCTATGCTGTTTGAGACTCACACCAGTGATGACTTGGATTGATTGATGTGACGGCTTGCCAATGAATTGGCCCAAAAGACGGTATTTTGCCCGATAACAGGTGGTGATTGGATCTGATGCCAATTAAATGTTTTTCAGAGTCACAAGGCTTGTATTTCATTTCACTTTTGATTCTGCCATCAGGGTGGAAAATTCCAACTAATTAACTCCCAAAAGATCTGTTGTGTTGGGTGTTCTGCTACATAGACGAACCAACACGGTTGCGGATGGTACAACTCAGTTTTATTACTAACAATATTAACATCTGTAAACTGGTTACTGTGGTTCGTTCATTACCCTCTAACCTGTGGGCCTAGCCCTAACACTATTTTGGAGAAGCACTCAGCACATGGTGAATGTCTGAGTGGCTTGCTGTGAGCTCTGTGCCCTGAGCTGTCTCCTGTTGGAATGAGCGGGAAGTGTCGTGTTCCCCATTTTATAGTGTGTATGCTGTTGCCTGTGATTGGCTGTGATGTGTGTGTATTGATTGGTCTGTTGATCTGTCCATCAGTGTGTATGTATGTTTGCACCATGATGTTTATCGGAATATCATGACAAGATCCAGCTAAACTCTCTGCATAAAGCCAGTAAGAAGTCTTACAACACCAGGTTAAAGTCCAACAGGTTTGTTTCAATATCACTAGCTTTCGGAGCGCTGCTCCTTCCTCAGGTGAATTCACTTGAGGAAGGAGCAGTGCTCCGAAAGCTAGTGATATCGAAACAAACCTGCTGGACTTTAACCTGGTGTTGTAAGACTTCTTACCGTGCTCACCCCAGTCCAAGGCCGGCATCTCCACATCATGCATAAAGCCACTGAGAGGACTGACTCTCTCTCCAGGAAGTCCATAAGACCATAAGACATAGGAGCGGAAGTGAGGCCATTCGGCCCATTGAGTCCACTTCACCATTCAATCATTGCTGATTTCAACTCCATTCACCCGCTCGCTCTCCATAGCTGGTACTATGTATGTATGTACTATGGAGTACCCAAGTCTGGGTACTATTCTCTCAATACTGCAAAGGCATGAAATCAAACCCAGGTTTGATGTGAGACGAAGTGTCTCAGGAAAGAAATAGGCCTGAGTGTGAACCTTTGAGTTGAAGGCCCAGTTTGATAAGAACTGAAGTGACTCTCTAGCTGCCTGTAAGAACTACAAAAGGTAAAGTAAGGTAAGGTAAAGTCATCATAGTCTCAGGTGACCCATAAGCTGCTTTTTCCCTTTGAGGGGGAGAGCTGACTGGTGGTGGTTTAACCTGAGGATCACCACACCTCAGGCGAGGGACAAGGTTGAGAAGGCGGAGCCTTCTTGAATAACCTCAGCCAGTACAGGAATTGAGCCCATGCTGCTGGCCTTGTGCTGCATCACAAACCAGCTGCTTAGCCCACTGAGCTAAACCGGCCCCCAATACCGGCACAATGCTGAATGAACGGCCCTACCAAGAAGACCATCATCAGCTGTAAACTGGTGTTGTTGATCGACCAGTGTGCTGTGAGGAAAGCCTGCTACGGAACCACCATTGGAAGCAAAGACTCTTATATTTTGACCTTCATTCCAATTATTCTTACCCTCTCCACCTCTGTGTTTATGTGTCTTATGTGTGTGGGTAGAGAGTGGGACAGTAAAAGGGGCTAGTTGGTTAGCTTGTTTCTATTCTGTTGCACTCACTGCATATTTAACCATTAATCTTGAGAAATAAACAGCAATTGTGTTTCAACTTACACACCTGGTGACTGTAATTACTGGGCAGCTAAGGGCCAAAGAATTTGGAGAGTTTGATAAGAATTATTGGTTCATTCACTTGTGGTATGACTCTAGGGCATGTGGGGCTGGAATTGACCGTGCACTAGCCCAGGGCGTCAGAAGAAGAGTATTCCATCACACTCCTGACTTGTGCTTTGTAGATACGAGACAGACTTTGAAGAGTATTCACTGAATTTGCAGCCTTTGACTTGGTCTTGCAGCTACAGTATTTATACAGCTAGTCCAGTTCATTTTCTGATCAATGGTAACGCCCTGGATGTCGATATGTTATGTTAAATTTGTACAGAACTTTGATTAGACTGCTCAGAGTACAATGAACAATTTTGGACTGCACATTATAAAAAGGAGACAGAGTCACTGTAAGCAGCTTGCTTGATTGGCAGCCCACCCACATTGCTCCCTCCACCACCAACGCACAGTAGCAGCTGGGTGTACCATCTACAGGATACACTGCAAAAATCACAAAGGTTCCTTAGGAAGCACCTTCCAAACCCACGACCAGTACCACCTAGAACGACAACGGCAGCAAATAGACCATAGTGGTTAGCTCTGTTGCTTCACAGCTCCAGGGTCCTAGGTTCGGTTCCCAGCCAAGGTCACTGTCCGTGCAGAGTCTGAACATTCTCCCCGTGTCTGCGTGGGTTTCCTCTCGGTGCTCCGGTTTCCTCCCACAGTCCAAAGAAGTGCAGGTTAGGTGGATTGGCTGTGCTAAATTGCCCTTAGTGTCCAAAAAGGTTAGGCGGTGTTGCTGGGTTATGGGGATAGGGTGGAGCTGTGGGCTTGAGTAGGGTGCTCTTTCCAAGGGCTGCTGCAGACTCGATGGGCCGAATGGCCACCTTCTGCACTGTAAATTCTATGAAATCATAAAATCAATGATATGCGAACGTCACCTTCTCCCAACCTGATACCCCTGACACTTCCCTGGGCCTCTGGTTCTCACACCTTAGGCTCTGGCAGCTCCCTGCAGCACTGTTGCTGCCGGGAATGGAGTTCTGCGGCCAATCAGATTAGAGGCAGCTCTCCAAGGCGGGACTTCCACCCAACTGACTCCCCCACACCCTTATACAAATCAACTGCTCGTTAGAGCATACAATGGGAGCGGGGCTCTCAGAGGCGACAGGGATATGTTCCCTGCCAACTCTTCAGATGTGGAGATGCCGGCGTTGGACTGGGGTGAGCACAGTGCGAAGTCTTACAACACCAGGTTAAAGTCCAACAGGTTTGTTTCGATGTCACTAGCTTTCGGAGCGCAGCTCCTTCCTCAGGTGAATGAAGAGGTATGTCCCAGAAACATATATATAGACAAATTCAAAGATGCCAAACAATGCTTGGAATGCGACCATTAGCAGGTGATTAAATCTTTACAGATCCAGAGATGGGGTAACCCCAGGTTAAAGAAGTGTGAATTACATCAAGCCAGGACAGTTGGTAGGATTTCGCAGGCCAGATGGTGGGGGATGAATGTAATGTGACATGGTCCCGGTTGAGGGCGCACTCATGTGTGCGGAACTTGGCTATAAGTTTCTGCTCGGCGATTCTGCGTTGTCGCGCGTCCTGAAGGCCGCCTTGGAGAACGCTTACCCGGAGATCAGAGGCTGAATGCCCTTGACCGCTGAAGTGTTCTCCGACTGGAAGGGAACATTCCTGCCTGGTGATTGTTGCACGATGTCCATTCATTCGTTGTCGCAGCGTCTGCATGGTCTCGCCAATGTACCACGCTTCGGGACATCCTTTCCTGCAGCGTATGAGGTAGACAACGTTGGCCGAGTCGCACGAGTACGTACCGCGTACCTGGTGGGTGGTGTTCTCTTCAGATAACGGGGACCAGTCTAAAAATTCAGGCCTTCTTGCCTCAGGTATACTACTTGAAGGATCCATAAAGCAGATCGGGAGGCTTTGGCACAAGATAAGCAAAACATGGACTTTTTGGTGATCATTGTTTCAATTTCATGCCATGTTTTCATTAAACCTGAGTGCTGAATTTGGGTGCATTTGAGTGCTATCATGAGAGTTTGGTGACTGAGGGAGTTAGGTGAGGAGATAGTAAGGTGCTCCTTTCATTTAATTTCCTACATTTCCTCAAAGAGTGTGAAGGGAGCCGGGAGTATACAAAGAGTGCAGCTGACTGGGAGCAGAGTTGGAGGGCGGAGTTCCAGTTGGTCCACAGGGCTGCTATATTCTGTGAGGTAAGAGGGGATGGAGGCTAGGTCAGTTGCATGCTCCTCCTGTAGGATGTGGGTGGTGAGGGATACCACTGGTGTCCCCGCTGACTATATCTGCGGGAAGTGCACCCAACTCCAGCTCCTCAGAGACCGTGTTAAGGAACTGGAGCTGGAGCTGGATGAACTTCATATTATCCGGGAGGCAGAGAACATAAGAACTAGAAGCAGGAGTAGGCCATCTGGCCCCTCGAGCCTTCTCCACCATTCAATGAGATCATGGCTGATCTTAAGGGGGTAATAGCAAGAGTTACAGGAAGGTAGCCACACTCAAGGTACAGGACAAGAGTAGCTGGGTTACAGTCAGGGGAAAGAAAACGAACGGGCAGACAGTGCAAGGATCCCACGTGGCCGTTTCCCTTCAAAACAAGTATACCGTTTTGGATGCTGTTGGGGGGGATGACCTACCGGGGAAGGCCCTAGCGGCCAGGTCTCTCGCACTGAGTCTGGCTCTGGGGCTCAAAAGGGAAGGGGGGAGAATAGAAAAGCAACAGTGATGGAAGACTCAATGGTTCGGGGAATAGATAGGAGATTCTGTGGTGGCGAGCGAGACTCCTGGAAGGCATGTTGCCTCCCAGGTGCCAGGACCAGGGATGTCTCGGATCGTGTCTTCAGGATCCTTAAGGGGGAGGGGGAGCAGCCAGAAGTCGTGGTGCACATTTGTACCAACGACGTAGGTAGGAAAAGGGGTGTGGATGTAATAAAGAAGTTCAGGGAGTTAGGCTGGAAGTTAAAAGTCAGGACAGACAGAGTTGTCATCTCTGGTGTGTTGCCGGTGCCACGTGATAGCGAGGCTAGGAATAGGGAGAGAGTGCAGTTGAACATGTGGCTGCAGGAATGGTGTAGGAGGGAGGGCTTCAGGTATTTGGATAATTGGAGCGCATTCTGGGGAAGATGGGACCTGTACAAGCAGGACGGGTTGCATCCGAACCAGAGGGACACCAGTATCCTGGGAGGGATGTTCTCTTGTACTCTTCGGGAGGGTTTAAACTAATTTGGCTGGGGAATGGGAACCGGATTTGTAATCCAGCAACTAAGGTAACCGATGTTCAGGACGTCAAAGCGTGTAGTGAGGCCATGGGGAAGGTAACACTGACAAAGGAGAGTACTTGCAGGCACGGAGATGGATTGAAGTGTGTATACTTCAACGCAAGAAGCATCAGGAATAAGGTGGGTGAACTTAAGGCATGGATCGGTACTTGGGGCTACGATGTGATGGCCATCACGGAAACTTGGATAGAAGAGGGACAGAAATGGTTGTTGGCGGTTCCTGGTTATAGATGTTTCAATAAGATTAGGAAGGGTGGTAAAAGAGGTGGGGGGGGATGCATTGTTAATTAGAGATAGTATAACAGCTGCAGAAAGGCAGTTCGAAGAGGATCTGCCTACTGAGGTAGTATGGGTTGAAGTCAGAAATAGGAAAGGAGCAGTCACCTTGTTGGGAGTTTTCTATAGGCCCCCCAATAGCAGCAGAGATGTGGAGGAACAGATTGGGAAACAGATTTTGGAAACGTGCAGAAGTCACAGGGCAGTAGTCATCAGTGATTTGAACTTCCCAAATATTGCGTGCAAACTCTTTAGATCAAATAGTTTGGATGGGGTGGTGTTTGGGCAGTGTGTCTAGGAAGCTTTTCCAGCGCAGTATGTAGATTGTCCGACCAGAGGGGAGGCCATATTGGATTTGGTAGTTGGTTATGAACCAGGGCAAGTGATAGATTTGTTAGTGGGGGAGCATTTTGGAGAGAGTGACCACAATTCTGTGACTTTCACTTTATTAATGGAGAGGGATAGGTGTGTGCAACAGGGCAAGGTTTACAATTGGGGGAAGGATAAATACGATGCTGTCAGACAAGAACTGAAGTGCATAAGGTGGGAACATAGGCTGTCAGGGAAGGACACAATTGAAATGTGGAACTTGTTCAAGGAACAGATACTACGTGTCCTTGAGTTGTATGTCCCTGTCAGGCAGGGAAGAGATGGTCGAGTGAGGGAACCATGGTTGACAAGAGAGGTTGAATGTCTTGTTAAGAGGAAGGATACTTATGTAAGGCTGAGAAAACAAGGTTCAGACAGGGTGCTGGAGAGATACAAGATAGCCAGGAGGGAACTGAAGAAAGGGATTAGGAGAACTAAGAGAGGGCATGAAAAATCTTTGGCGGGTCGGATCAAGGAAAACCCCAAGGCCTTTTACACATATGTGAGAAATATGAGAATGACTAGAGCGGGGGTAGGTCTGATCAAGGACAGTAGCGGGAGATTGTGTATTGAGTCTGAAAAGATAGGAGGTCTTGAACGAGTACTTTTCTTCTGTATTTACAAATGAGAGGGACCATATTGTTGGTGAGGAAAGTGTGAAACAGACTGGTAAGCTTGAGGAGATACTTGTTAGGAAGGAAGATGTGTTGGGCATTTTGAAAAACGTGAGGATAGACAAGTCCCCCGGGCCTGACGGGATATATCCAAGGATTCTATGGGAAGCAAGAGATTAAATTGCAGATCTTTTCGTCCTCACTGTCAACAAGGGATTGGAGAGTGGCGAATGATGTGCCCTTGTTCAGAAAAGGGAATAGGGATAACCCTGGGAATTGCAGGCCAGTTAGTCTTACTTCGGTGGTAGGCAAAGTAATGGAAAGGATACTGAGGGATAGGATTTCTGAGCATCTGGAAACACACTGCTTGATTAGGGATAGTCTGCATGGATTTGTGAGGGGTAGGTCTTGCCTCACAAGTCTTATTGAATTCTTTGAGGAGGTGACCAAGCACGTGGATGAAGGTAAAGCAGTGGATGTAGTGTACATGGATTTTAATAAGGCATTTGATAAGGTTCCCCAAGGTCGGCTTATGCAGAAAGTAGGGAGGCATGGGATGGTGGGAAATTTGACCAGTTGGATAACGAACTGGCTAACCGATAGAAGTCAGAGAGTGGCGGTGGATGGCAAATATTCAGCCTGGAGCCCAGTTACCAGTGGCATACCGCAGGGATCAGTTCTGGGTCCTCTGCTGTTTGTGATTTTCATTAATGACTTGGGCAGCACGGTAGCCTTGTGGATAGCACAATTGCTTCACAGCTCTAGGGTCCCAGGTTCGATTCCGGCTTGGGTCACTGTCTGTGCGGAGTCTGCACATCCTCCCCGTGTGTGCGTGGGTTTCCTCCGGGTGCTCCGGTTTCCTCCCACAGTCCAAAGATGTGCGGGTTAGGTGGATTGGCCATGATAAATTGCCCTTAGTGTCCAAAATTGCCCTTAGTGTTGGGTGGGGTTACTGGGCTATGGGGATAGGGCGGAGGTGTTGACCTTGGGTAGAGTGCTCTTTCCAAGAGCCGGTGCAGACTCGATGGGCCGAATGGCATCCTTCTGCACTGTAAATTCTATGAAAAATTCTATGAGGGAGCTGAAGGGTGGGTCAGTAAATTTGCAGACGATACGAAGATTGGTGGCGTTGTGGATAGTGAGGAGGGCTGTTGTCGGCTGCAAAGAGACACAGATAGGATGCAGAGCTGGGCTGAGAAGTGGCAGATGGAGTTTAACCCTGAAAAGTGTACGGTTGTCCATTTTGGAAGGACAAATATGAATGCGGAATACAGGGTTAACGGAAGGGTTCTTGGCAGGAGAGGAGCAGAGAGATCTTGGTCTATGTTCATAGATCTTTGAAAGTTGCCACTCAAATGGATAGAGTGTGAAGAATGCATGCGTGAAGTGTGAATATGGTATGCGAGCGTTCATTAGCAGAGGGATTGAATTTAAGAGCCATGAGGTGATGATGTAGCTGTACAAAACCTTGGTAAGGCCACATTTGGAGTACTGTGTGCAGTTCTGGTCACCTCATTTTAGGAAAGATGTGGAAGCTTTGGAAAAGGTGCAAAGGAGATTTACCAGGACGTTGCCTGGAATGGAGAGTAGGTCTTACGAGGAAAGGTTGAGGGCGCTAGGCCTTTTCTCATTAGAGCGGAGAAGGATGAGGGTCAACTTGATAGAGGTTGAAAGATGATCAGGGGAATAGATAGAGTAGACAGTCAGAGACTTTTTCCCCGGGTGGAACAAACCATTACAAGGGGACATAAATTTAAGGTGAATGGTGGAAGATATAGGGGGGGATGTCATAGGTAGGTTCTTTACCCAGAGAGCAGTGGGGGCATGGCATGCACTGCCTGTGGAAGTAGTTGAGTTGGAAACATTCAAGTTGAGTCGGGGACCTTCAAGCGGCTATTGGATAGGTACATATTTACGGTAGAATAATGGGGTGTAGATTAATTTGTTCTTAATCTAGGACAAAAGTTCAGCACAACATCGTGGGCCGAAGGGCCTGTTCTGTGCTGTATTTTTCTATGTTCTATGTTCTAAACCAGGAAAATGTGTTGGTTTCTGTAATATCCCACATGGGATCTACGGGGTGGGAATACTTGTCTTCCACGTGCTCCTTGCGGAGTATGAGCTCCCCCGCTAAGGGCGGGGGATCTCAATCAACCCATGTATATAAGGTTGGCCACTAAGGCACTGACCAGAGAGGAACCCGGTAGGGATCTGTCAGGTAATGCACATATCGTTTGTATAAATACAACTTTGTTTCTTATTTTTCTTGGAGTGGACTCCTCATGTCCTTATTAAAGTCTCCCAGAGGCAGAGCCAGCTGCATGTCTTCTTGCCCTGGATTGTCAACACTCAGTAAGGACTTAACTTTCTCCACTGTTGCACCATCAACAGCAGACAGCGGAAAGGAGTGAAAAACACACATGTACACATTCAGAAGGAACTTGGAAGGACGTCTTGACATAAAATGGCTCAACACTACATTTTGCATGTGTAACACACAATATTTGTACATAAGTAAAAGCACCAGAAACAATTTTATTTGTGTTGCTCCATTGTTAAAATATCAATTTCCATTATACTGTCCCAAAATCAGGTTCAAGTTAAATTTTCTATAGTTGTTCTTACCTTGAATTTTGGCAGATTTTGATGATTAAGGTGTACTTTCTTTTTTTGCTTTGGTTTTAATTAACTGCTCTTGTAATGTTTTGTTGAATGTCTTTCTTCATGCTTTGGAAAATACGTATGTGGACAGGATCTTTTGCTTCCTGCAAGTTCACCATCTGCATTAACAGCTTGCTGTTTGTTACTTTGCTTCTTCCACTAACAAGGTAGCATTTATTCTGCTGAAACAGTCAGATTGATGCCATGCTAAATTGGCTAATTATGCGGGAGGAAATGTAGATCCACTCCCTCACAGCTCACTGGAAGACTCAGGTGGCTAAATCCAGACATTGTACAAGAGAAGGCCACAGATTTCATGATTGCATTGAGCTTTAAGTTTCATTCGTTGAACAGCAGTGTGACTCTGCAGTTGGAAGGTTTCATCAACAGTATATCCTTAAAGTGAAGAGATACGAAGCGGATATTTATCAAACAAAATTCTAATCAAATAAAATCAAAATACTGCGGATGCTGGAAATCTGAAATAAAAACGGAGAATGCTGGAAAAACCCAGTAGGTGGCAGCATCTGTGGAGAGAGAAATAAAGCTAACGTTTCAAGTCCATCACTGTAAGGATCCCAGCCAAGTAAAGATCAAGAGGGAGACTAGAGGGCAGGTAGAAGTAGAAAGAAGTTGAACCGTGATGTCACAGCCTGCAGGTAAGTGATTGGCTGGTGACTGGTAAGTAGTTTTTCTTTTCCCTGAGGTGTTATCGTGCGGGGCGCACTGGTTGCTGAGTGAGTGCTTGCTGAGAAGGGGAGTAAATGTTTTAAAAATTTACTGTTGGGAGTTTCCAGCTGAATCTGGTCGGAGTGAGGACAGAGTGACTGCTGGGTCAGTAGTAAAGATTTAAATTGTTTGCTCAGGCCCATAACAGCTGATTGCTGTTCTTGTGTGGGGTGCAGTGGTTGCTGGTTAAGTGTTTTATTTTTACCTGTATTTAAGTTGGGCAGTTTCTAAACCCTAGACACTATACTTGTAGTGTCCCCCACCCTTCCACCTCCTTTAACCTTAGGGATAGAGTGAATAACAGGTAAGCTCTTTATTTCTTTTTTTTCATCTAGAGTGGATGGCAAGGAAGGCAGTGCAATGTTCCTCCTGCAGAATGTTTGAGGTGAGGGACGCCGTCAGTGTCCCTGCTGATTTCACCTGTGGGAAGTGCACCCATCTCCAGCTCCTCAGAAACCGTGTTCGGGAACTGGAGCTGGAGTTGGATGAACTTCAGATCATTCGGGAGGAAAAGGTGGCCATAGATAGTAGCTTCAGGGATGTAGTTACTCCGAAGAATCAAGGTAGATGGGTGACGGTGAGAGGGGCTGGGAGGAAACAGTCAGTGCAGGGATCCTCTGTGGTCGTTCCCCTCAGTAACAAGTATACTGTTTTGGATACTGTTGAGGGGGATGACCTACCAGGGGTAAGCCACGGTGAACGGATCTCCAGCACTGAATCCGTCCCTGTGGCTCAGAAGGGAAGGAGGGAGAGCAGGAGAGCAATAGTTATTGGGGACTCGATAGTTAGAGGGACAGATAGACGGTTCTGTGGCAACGAAAGAGACTCACGGATGGTATGTTGCCTTCCGGGTGCCAGGGTCCGTGACGTCTCAGACCGTGTTTTCAGAATCCTTAAAGGGGAGGGGGAGCAGTCACAAGTCGTGGTACACATCGGTACCAACGACATAGGTAAGAGAAGAGACAGGGATTTAAAACATGAATTTAGGGAGCTAGGATGGAAGCTGAGAGCCAGGACAAACCATGTTTTCATCTCTGGTTTGTTGCCGGTGCCACGTGCTAGTGAGGTGCGGAACAGGGAGAGAGTGTAGATAAACATGTGGCTGCAGGGATGATGTAGGAGGGAGGGTTTCAGGTACGTGGATAATTGGAGTACATTCTTGGGAAGGTGGGACCTGCACAGACAGGACAGTTTGCACCTGAACCAGAGGGGCACCAATATCCTGGGAGGGAAATTTGCTACAGTTCTTCAGGGGCGTTTAAACTAATTTGTCAGGGGGCTGGGAAAACGAGCTGTGTTCCAGAAGCCAGTGTTGAGAGTAGTGAGATACTGAGGAGGGTATCAAGGCCGCAGGTGTGTACTGGCAGACAGAAAGGTGGTTTGAAGTGTGTCTACATCAATGCAAGGAGCATCCAGAATAAGGTAGGTGAACTTGGAGCGTGGATTGGTTCTTGGGACTACGATGTTGTGGCCATTACAGAGACATGGTTAGAACAGGGACAGGAATGGTTGTTGGAAGTTCTGGGGTATAGATGTTTCAGTAAGAGTAGGGAAGTTGGTAAAAGAGGTGGAGGAGTAGCATTGTTAATCAAGGATAGTTTAACGGCTGCAAAAAGACAGTTTGAAGGGGATCTACCTACTGAGGTAATATGGGCCGAAGTTAGAAATAGGAAAGGAGCGGTCAGATTGTTAGGAGTTTTCTATAGGCCCCCAAATAGTAATAGAGATGTGGAGGAAGAAATTGCAAAACAGATTATGGATAGGTGTGGAGGTCTCAGGGTAGTTGTCATGGGTGACTTTAACTTTCCAAATATTGATTGGAACCTCTATAGGTCGAACAGTTCGGATGGGGCAGTTTTTGTACAGTGTGTGCAGGAGGGTTTCTTGACACAATATGTGGATAGGCCGACAAGAGGGGGGGCCACATTGGATATGGTACTGGGTAATGAACCGGGCCAAGTGTTAGATTTGTTTGTGGGAGAGCACTTTGGAGAAAGTGACCACAATTCGGTGTCTTTCACTATTACAATGGAGAGGGATAGGGCCATATGGCAGGGCAAGGTTTATAATTTGGGGAGGGGTAATTACGATGCGATTAGGCAAGAATTAGGGAGCATAAGATGGGAACAGAAACTGTCAGGGAAAGGCACAAATGAAAAGTGGAGCTTGTTCAAGGAACAAATACAGAGTGTCCTTGATAGGCATGTCCCTGTCAGGCAGGGAGGAAATGGCCGTGTGAGGGAACCATGGTTCACAAAAGAGGTTGAATGTCTTGTCAAGAGGATGTAAGGATGAGAAAATAAGGTTCAGTAGGGTCGCTTGAGGGTTACAAGGTAGCAAGGAATGAGCTGAAAAAAGGGCTTAGGAGAGCTAGGAGGGGGCATGAGAAGTCCTTGGCGGGTCAGATCAAGGAAAACCCCAAGGCTTTTTACTCTTATGTGAGAAATAAAAGAATGACCAGGGTGAGGGTAGGGCCGGTCAAGGACAGTAATGGGAACAGAGAGATCCTGGGGTTCATGTCCACAGATGTCTGAAGGTTGCCACTCAAGTGGATAGAGCCGTGAAGAAGGCTTATAGTGTGTTAGCGTTCATTAACAGGGGGCTTGAGTTTAAGAGCCGCGGGGTTATGCTGCAACAATACATGACCCTGGTGAGACCACATTTGGAATATTGTGTGCAGTTCTGGAAAGGATGCAAAGGAGATTTACCAGGATGCTGCCTGGTTTGCAGGATAGGTCTTATGAGGAAAGGTTGAGGGAGCTAGGGCTTTTCTCTTTGGAGCAGAGGAGGATGAGAGGCGACTTAATAGAGGTTTATAAGATAATGAGGGAGATAGATAGAGTGGACGTTCAGAGACTATTTCCTCGGGTGGATATAGCTGTTACAAGAGGGCATAACTATAAGATTCATGGTGGGAGATATAGGAGGGATGTCCGAGGTAGGTCTTTACTCAGAGAGTGGTTAGGGTGTGGAATGGACTGCCTGCTGTGATAGTGGAGTGGGACACTTCAGGAACTTTCAAGCGGTTATTGGATAGGCACATGGAGCACACCACAATGACAGGGAGTGGGATAGCTTGATCTTGGTTTCGGACAATGCACGGCACAACATCGAGGGTCGAAGGGCCTGTTCTGTGCTGTACTGTTCTATGTTCTATGTTCAATATGAGTCCTCTTCAGAATGAAAATGGGGTTATTGTTTAATCATAGACATCAATCTCTATGTTAGTCGACATCAGATATTGTTGGTGTCACGCTCGGAAAATCCCAGTGTGGAGAGGTTTGGGAAGCTTGGGTCCTCCCAAGAACATTACACTTGCCCCATAGTCATGCCTCAAATTCTTCAAGATGCAATTTTTCAGGAACAAATTAATCTAAATTGTTATTGAATGATCACTAGTACTGCTTCCACCATCTCCCACCATCAATGTATTATCACTTGGTCACTGAAATATTGGCCGCAATTCTCCATTTGTTGTGATGCACTTTTCTCGTCGGCATCGCAGCCCAGCCTACGGGTCTCCCGGTGGCGTGGGATGGTTACAATGGGAAAATCTCATTGACAAGTTGCGGGAAGATAGAATCCCACCACCAGCAAACGGCCCGCCACCGAGAAACGCACATCTGGGGGATGGGAGAATACCGGCCATTGTTTCCATAGATTAGTTTTCATGCATTTCAGTTTTATCCAAAAGAAATTGCGATATGTAATGGGTTTTCCCAATACAAGAAGCTGAGCCCTTCTGATCGGGTCAAAAGAGCAACTGAAGTCACAAATTATTGCTGGCAATAATAGCAGATTGATGCTGTGTTCATATAATGTTAGTGTGTTTGACTGTTTCAAAGCAGACATTAACCCATTTATGTTAAATAGGCTAAATGTTCTGGTAAATATTGGAGAGAGGGACAAGTGGACACATCAAGGCCAATTTTCATGTGTGATGCACATGGAGGAAAAGGTGGGTGACATTGGCTGGAAGCCCGTTTACTTTTTATGACCTGGCCCACTTATGAATACACCTGTTGAGTTACTAATTATGCTGCTTGCAAGTAGGACAGGAAATATTGCCACTTATTGACGCCAGCCGCTGCTGCTAAGTGAATTCAGTGATGGTAAGGGAGCAGTATATTACTGAGGCAACAGGAAGAAGTCCAAAGATGTGCAGGTTCGGTGGACTTGTTATGCTAAATTGCCTCTTAGTGGCATGATCAATGCATGGTGGTACGGGCAAAGGAATGGGGAGTGGGCCTCGGTAGGGTGCTCTTTCGGAGAGTCGGTGCAGACCCGATGCGCCGAATGGGCTCCTTTTGCGCTGTAGGGATTCTATGGATTCTAAGTTCAATTTATCTGGACAGGGAATGCAGGGTGAGCTGCGATAGTGGGCTGCCAGTCTCGTTGCAAGAGGTGACACAACTAGAACCAAAGAATCATAGAATTCTTACAGTGCAGAAGGGAGCCATTTGGTCCATTGAGTCTGCACCAACCTTCTGAAAGAGCACTCTACCTAGGTCCACTGCCCCACTTTATCCCCGTAACCCCAGACCTCATCTTTGGAAACTAACGGGCAATTTAGCATGGCCAATTTACCTCACCGGAACATCTTTGGACGCTTACGGGGCAATTTAGCTTGGCCAATTTACCTAACCTGCATATCTGTGGACTGTGGGAGGAAACCGGAGCACCCGGTGGAATGGAATTACTAAAATTATGGATTTTGATTAAGTGCCAGCAAACCGAGACAATTTCAGAAGGTGAGTCCAGCCACCACAAGCACTTTAATATTTGGTAACTTGCCAAAAAGAGGCACTCTAAAGTAACAGCAAAATGTTTCTTCAGCAATGTGGCCGACTCTGAAATGGCCTAGCAAGCCTTCAGTTCAAGGAAAATTAGCGATGGGCAATAAATGCTGGCCGGGGGTGCCTATTGAATTGAAAACACAACGAAACTGAGCTCATGAAATCGGTTGACTGCATTTTTATTAAGTGTTGTACTGTTAAGTGTTATGCTCATCGATATCTGGTTCTGCTGCCGAATGTTCGTGGATGAACTTCCCCACGTATGGTGCTCCCTGCTGTAATACAAGTCTGGTATTTGTGCAGGGCTTATCTATGCTTACATCCATTCCTGTATTTTTCTCATTACCTTCTGGTTGGGATTTTGCATGCACAGTTCCCTGCTAAAGCACCGCATTTAAGAAATCCTATGGGAACGTTGAAGGATTTTTAGGGCTTATCCTGTTAGCAAAGTTTATTCATTACAAGATTTTTACTGGTGGCATCTGACAGGTTTATGAGTATTTTGTAAAGCAACACTGCATTTTTTCGCTATGCGAGAAAATGAGGCAATAGATTTTTGTGACTCTTCGAATTTCAAGACGTTAAACAGATTCCATTATTTCAGTGCAATATTTAAATTATCCAGTTATGGGAAAATAATCTAAAATTGTGCAGTATATCACTCACACAACCACATTGTGTGTTATCATTTTATATTTCCACCTATGGTTTTAAAATTTTAAGTGTAATTTAAGTGAATAAAATAACCCTCATTGACACAAATATTGCTTTCATGACTTGACGTTGTCAGATGCGGACCTGCTGAGAGGGGGCGAACGGAGGGGGGAGGGGTTGCTGGGGCCTTGCTGAAGAAGACGTTAGATGTATTCGCATTTGCCTCTTTCTCCCAAGGGCCCCACTGACGTCAGCCTTGTGGAATTTTGACAGGTCTTAAACCAAATAGCGTGCAGCAGGCCCACAGAAAGATTGGCCTAATCACCACTGGGTGCCACTGATTGTTGAGTGCCATATGTGCTTGTGTAAAGTTTGAATTTTTGAGACCAGGTTTTTAGGTCAAAGGTCATTGGGTTTCGCAGGGCTAAAGGCAGCATGGTGGCACAGTGGTTAGCACTGCTGCCTCACAGCTCAAGGGCCCCAGGTTCAATTCCAGCCTCGGGTGACTGTGTGGAGTTTGCACTTTCTCCCCGTGTTTGCGTGGGTTTCATAGAGTCATAGAGGTTTACAGCATGAAAACAGGCCCTTTGGTCCAGTTTTTACCACTAAGCTAGTCCTAATTGCCCATATTTGGCCCATAACCCTCTATACCCAGCTTTCCCATATAACTGTCTCAATGCTTTTTAAAGGACAAAATTGTACTCTACTACTGCTTCTGGTTACTCGTTGCAGACACTCACCTGTGTGAAAATAATGCTCCTCTGGACCCTTTTGTACCTCTCCCCTCTTACCTTAAATCTATGCCCTCTGGTTTTAGGCTCCTCTACTTATGGGAAAACCTCCAGGTGCTCCGGTTTCCTCCCACTGTCCAAAATGTGCAGATTAGGTGGATTGGCCATGCTAAATTGCCCCTCAGTGTCCAAAAGATTAGGTGGGGTTAATGGGTTACAGGTATAGGGTGGAGGCATGGGCTTAAGTGGGCTGCTCTTACCAGGGGCCAGTGCAGATCCGATGGACTGAATGGCTTCCTTCTGCACTGTAAATTCTGTGAATTATCATTAATTAATCTGATCTTTTTAATGGTTTAAATTTAAAAAACACAAAACCTAAACGTAGAAGTGTTTCAAGCATTTATTTACAGGTACACAGTTTAATTAGTATTCATACATTCACAATGAAGTCAAATCATTAACATTAACTTCAGTTCTGAAATTTTGGGACTTTGTTCCCTGATAAACTAAGCACCCCACTTACACGGGACATATGAAACATTACCATTCTTTTAGGGACAAAATCCATGAAGTGAACTTTTCATGAGATCAATGTCATAATATCTACTCATGTATATAATGAGATGCAGACAGGCAGTGATTGACACACAGGATAACCAATGAACACACACGACACATAACAACCAATCACCAGAGAGGACACCACCACTATAAAGCACGCAGGGCATTAAGACTCTCCCTCTCTCTACAGGACACAGCTACTGAGATAGTAAGAGTGCACAAGCCAGTGAGCACTATCACCATAAGGAAGAGAGTTAGTCTGGTCAAGCCAGTAGGAGGTTATCAGTTAGATTGATAGAGTGTCAACTCACAGCAGACTATGTACAGCAATCAGGAAGTTCAATAAAACAGTGTTGGACCATCTCCTGTGTCAGAAGCCTGTTTCTAGTTTCACTGCATCCAGTTGCAGTCAACGTTGAACCAATTTACTTAACACATCAATCAACTTTTACACAATTGTGTATAGGAAGTTCTCGGATTTACAATGCAATCGGTTCCTGAAAACCGCGACTCAAGTCAAAAGAACATAAGTTGGAACCCATTTTCCCATGAGAACAATGTTATAAATCGTGGCTTGGTTCCTGGCCCAAGGCCTGATACCTCATTTTCACCAAATTAACCCAGAACTTTGTACTCAATCAACTATAAAAAAAAAGTAATATAGCAATAAATTAATATTACAAAATATAAATATTCAGAAACATTTTGGAAATATAAGATTCACCAAGTAAAAATACATCGGCACAGCAACTGAGCGACTCGAGTCATGTAAATGGGTGACACATAAAGTAGATGCAGACGCGTGACTGCTGCATTGGCACCGTGAAGTCAGACACCGACGTTGTAAAGTTGAATCAGGGGCTCGGATTGCACCCCCTCCCCCCTCTCCCCATGGCGGGTTTTCTGGAAGTGAAGGTAGCCCACCATTGGCCGGCAGGGGGATATTCTGGTCGCTCTGAATGCAATAGCGTTTTCCATGGTTAGCCGGCCAAGCTGCCATGGAACCCATTGGCCAATGGTGGCCACCTCCACCATCAGAAAACCCGCCATGGGGGGAGGGGGGGGGGGGCGGAAAGTTCCGGCCAGGGGATCAACTTGTGATCACCCTAAGAGCCATTCGTCATAACTCGAACGTTGTAAAGTCGAGTGCTGCATGTACTTAATAATACAACTGATCACCTCACGACTAATATTGATGGAGGCTTCACTGACAACATTGGCACATTCAAAATGAACAAAGCAAAGGAAGATCATTATTGGCCTCCTTTATTCTGTGCCATAAATTACTTGCCAACAACTGAGCTAGGGCGGCATGGTGGCACAGTGGTTAGCACTACTGCCTCACAGCGCCAAGGACTCAGGTTCGATTCCGAGCTCAGGAGACTGTCTGTGTGGAGTTTGCACATTCTACCTGTGTCAGTGTGGGTTTCTTCCAGGTGCTCCGGTTTCCTCCCACAGTCCAAAGATGTGAGATGTGCAAGTTAGGTGGATTGGCCATGCTAAATTGTCCCTTAGTATCTAATGGTTAGGTGGGATTACTGGGATCATAGAGTTTACAGGAATCAGAGAGTTTACAGTGCAGAAGATAGGATGGGGGATAGGGCCTAGGTAGTGTTCTTTTTTGGAGGGTTAGTGCAGACTAAGTGGGCCGAATGGTCTCCTTCTGCACTATAGGGATTCCGTGATTTAACGCGACATCTCACCTGCCAAATTAATACCTGAACCTGTGCTTTAAATTGCACTCATTATAGTGGAAGAAATGCCAAAAGATATCATGGAAAATCCAGTGTTTTACACTTAGGTTTCTTGAAAGTTGTTCAATTATATTTGATCTAAGGTATTTTGTTGTTCAATTCAGAGTTTGGTGGCCTTGCGTGAGCCGCAGTCTGAAGCAATCAGTGCATACCAGAGCATGAAGGGTGCACAAGGGTTCCTGCACCCCAGTAGGGCAGTCTAAAATATGGACTTAACACAGCCTAATAGCTCCAGTAACCTTTTATTAAATAAGAATGATGCAGAAGAAAATGGAAATCAGTTTCCACTATCTGCAGATAAAAAGGTCAAAGAACGACCTTTGCTGCAAATGTCGTGGAACAAAGCTTTAAACAAAGGAAACTTTGCTTTACTGCTGTGAGGCTGATTATTGATAAAGCTGAAATGTGTGCTGGACCCCCAGAAGTAGCTGCCTCACTTCAACCTTCAACTTTCATCAAGCTGAACAATGTCGATAGAGCCTCGGGACCGAAAGCCCCTGTGATTGTAGTCCTTTCACAGGGTGATATTTAACTCCATCAAACACACATATAATGGGCCCCTGACAGGGCCCAATGGAGCTTCGAGACTCTCCTCTCTTTTTCTAAATGAATTTAGAGTACCGAATTATCTTTTTCCAATGAACGGGCAATTTAGCGTGGCCAATCCACCTAACCTGCACATCTTTTGGGTTGTGTCGGTGAGACCCACGCAGACATGGGGAGAGTGTGCAGACTCCACACGGCCAGTGACCTAGGGCCGGGATTGAACCCAGGTCCCCAGCACCGCAGGCAGCAGTGCTAACCACTGTGCCACCGTGCCGCCCTTCTCCCTGGATGCAAAAAAAAACAGAACCCAGAAGAAGACTATTTGGCTCGAATATTTCCACCCACTTGCTCTTGAGGCAATCTCAAGGAGTCAGAGCCACAGGGAGGTCTTCAGGTTTGGTCACCCACTCTCTCTGCCTAGGGATCTCCTGAGAAATAATAAACGGAGACAGCACAGCTCAAGCTATTGTTTAAGCTCCAAACATTTTTTTGTTGGCTGAGGGAGGGAAACGATGAAAATTTACAAATGAGTGCAGCATTCTAAATTACTTCAAAAACTGCATGTTAAAAGGAGAGCCACAATAGACTGGGGTGATTACATAGAAAGCCGGGGCAAGCTAATAAAAAGAAATGATGTCGGAGTAACAAAGGAAAGAAAGTGTTCCATTGTGACTGCCTCTGTCAGCCTTCAATCGCATGGACAAATACATGGCAACTGACGCATCTGCAAATTATATCCTATTGTGTAGCTCAGCGATAGATTTCAACTAACTTTACTTGAGGGAGTCAATTAGAATGTAACCAAGCAAAAGAGGTATCACGGACTAACTGCAGAAAAACTTTCTCAATGGCATTGCGGAAGATAAAAAAGACGGTGATAAGTCCTTTTCTACTGCATGATCATGATTTAAGGGCATGGTCATCACACTGGGGGCGCACAATGGCGACCATTAAGGCGAGACCACAGGCAAAACAAAATAATATGACTGCGGATAATAACATTGCAAAAAAGAATGGGCAACAAAAGTCCAAAGATGTGCACGTTAGGTGGATTGGCAATAATAAATTGCCCGTTAGTGTCCAGAGATGTGCAGGTTGGGTTACGGGGATAGAGCAGGGTGGATGGGGGACGAGGACATGGGTAGAATGCTCATTAGGCGGGTCAGTGCAGACTCGATGGACCGAATGGGTTCCTTCTTCTGGTAGGGATTCTATGATTCTATGATAAAGGGATTCAATTTAAGATTGATTTTGTCTCAGTCTTGTTGTGTCTCTCTGACTGCTACACTTTAGTTTAATGTTCCACGCCAGTCAGAATTTATTGTTATCATGGAATGCAGGAGAGTTTTCGTTTAGTGAGTGTGGTAGCTCAAGATAACTCTCTGGAGGTTTCCAGTAGTAACTAAAGGATTTTATTAAGAAAAGGCAAAGGCTGGTATATATACAGGCTCAGAACACGATGAGACAGGGCTTATCTCTCTGCCTCCAAAGTCCACACTGCCCGAGCTCCTGCCCCCTGGTCCCCCGCGCTACTTGCTATTGGCTGGAGTTTATGTGCTTCTGCCAGATTAACCCCAGAGCCAATCATATGGCCCCCTTAAAGAGACCGTGCTACCATATCCCTCCCCTCTTAAGTCCCATATTACATTTTGCAGAATAACGATGTACAGGTTCTATATATATATGGCAAAAGACATCAGGGAAGAGAGAGTTCATACTTTTGCGTAGCCTGTTGACATCTCTGGGAGACATGGTGTGCCTCCACCCTAGATAAAAGCAAATTACTGCGGATGCTGGAATCTGAAACGAAAGAGAAAATGCTGGAAAATCTCAGCAAGTCTGACAGCATCTGTAGGGAGAGAAAAGAGCTAACGTTTCGAGTCCGATGACTCTTTGTCAAAGCTGTCGAGCTAATTGAACTAATAGCACAGTTAGCACAGTTCTCTGTGAGTTCGACTCTCTGCTAACTTAAGTGTGGTTACTCTGTCTGACTGAACCAGACTAGTTCTTAGCCACGTGATGGAGGTGTGAGATTGTAACAACACCCTTGACTGACTCTCTAGATGTTCATCAGTGGAAAGAGGCGGAGTGTGAGTGCCTCGTGTCTTTTATAGTCAGATTCCACCCCTCAGTGTCCTGCCTGCTTATTGGTCATGTCCTGTTCTCTGTGTCCATTAGCTGCTTGTCTGTATATCATTATGTGTGTGTCCACATATCATGACATCTCCCCTTTTTTTTAATGTTTGGATGACATAGGTGAATGTATTTACAAGGATAGGCCAATATTAACATATATACATGCAGTGGATGTGAACATATGTACATGTGAAAACAACTGTCTAATGCGAGAACACGAACATAGCAAACAGAACAAATGTTTATGAACATGACTGGGCACGTGTCCAGTCTCTGTGGTTTGCGTCTGATCCTGGTCGATCGCCGGAGAGGTGGTAGTGGGGACGACAGCACCTTGATGGGCGGGATTGAAGCCTGACTGGTGGCCTCGTGGGTCGAGGTATCAGGAGGTGGCAAAACAACAGAAGGAAACGGAGAAGAATGTGGTTGCGGGCAGGCAACTTTGCGCAGTGCCCGTCTGTTTCGTCGCACAACAGAACCATCTGCCAGACGCACAACATACGAGTGGGGGGCAGCCTGTCGAACAACGACAGCTGGAGCTGACCAGCCTCCATCAGGGATCTTGACCCGAACCGTGTCTGATGGGGATAACACGGGCAAATCGGTGGCATGAGCATCATAGCCCTGTTTTTGCCAGTCTCGGAGTTGCTGCACCTTCTGCAGCACCGGTAGGTGATCCAGGTTGGGCACGTGTATGGGTGGAAGTGTCGTTCGCAGGTCCCGGTTTATCAGGAGTTGAGCCGGCGACATGCCTGTGGACAGTGGGGCTGCCCTGTACGCAAGCAGCGCACGGTGAATGTCAGAGGCAGAATCCGCGGCCTTGCAGATGAGCTGCTTCACTATGCGCACCCCTTTCTCAACTTTTCCATTTGACCGCGGATAGTGTGGGCTGGAAGTGACGTGTTTGAACTGATACGACTGGGTAAACAGAGACCATTCATTGCTGCTGAAGCACAGGTCATTGTTACTCATGACAGTGAGTGGGACAACATGCCTGGAGAACGTCTCCTTACAGGCCTTGATGACAGTCTGAGATGTGAGGTCTGAGAGCTTCACGACTTCAGGGTAATTGGAAAAATAATCAGTGATTAACACATAATCACGACCATTTGCATGAAAGAGGTCGATGCCAACCTTGGACCACGGAGAGGTTTCGATTTCATGCTGCTGAAGTGTCTCCTTACTCTGCGCTGGCTGGAAGCGTTGACAGGTCGCACAGTTAAGGACCATGTTTGCGATGTCCTGGCTGATCCCGGGCCAGTAGAAAGCCTGCCTGGCTCTGCGTCTGCACTTTTCCACATCCAGGTGGCCCTCATGGATTTGACGGAGCACCAAGCTCTGGAGACTGTGTGGAATTACAATCCGGTCCATTTGAGGAGGATGCCATCAACCACCGTCAGGTCGTCCTTTACATGAAAAATTGAGGGCACTGCCCTTTTTGCCAGCCATTGGTGAGGTGTTGCATAACACGCTGCAAGAGGGGGTCTTTGGCTGTCACATCACGGATACGAATCACCTTCTCATCAGATGCCGGGAGTGTGCTAGCACACAGCTTCACCTGTGACTCAACCTGTGACTCAATTTGCCGGATGACGTTCAGTGGTTCACTAGGCACGGTGATGGAGCGGGACAGTGTATCGGCAATGATGGGCTCCTTGCCAGGCGTGTAGACCAGGTCAAAGTCGTACCTTCTGTGTTTGAGGAGGATGCGCTGCAACCGAGGCGTCATGTCATTAAGGTCTTTGTGGATAATGTGGACCAGGGGCCTGTGATCCGTCTTTACAGTGAATGTCGGCAGGCCGTAGACATAGTCGTGAAACTTGAGAATGCCAGTGAGAAGGCCCAGGCATTCCTTCTCTATTTGTTCATACCTTTGTTCGGTGGGCGTCATTTCCCTTGATGCGTAGGCAACCGGTGCCCAGGATGAAGTGTCATCACGTTGCAGCAGGACCGCACCGATGCCATCCTGGCTCACACCTGTCGAGATTTTCGTTTCCCTGTCTGGGTTGAAAAATGCCAATATGGGTGCAGTGGTGAGCTGGGCTTTCAGCTCCAACCACTCTGCCTGATGGGCCGCCTTCCACTCAAAGGCAGTGGGTTTCTTCACTAGGTTTCGTAGGGCCGTGGTGTGTGAGGCCATGTTTGGGATGAACTTGCCCAGAAAATTGACCATGCCCAGGAAGCGCAATACCGCCTTCTTGTCTTCCGGGACCTTCATGGCTGCGATGGCCTAGACCTTGTCTGTGTCGGGGCACGCGCCCTGCTGAGAGATCTGGTCTCCTAGGAACTTGAATGTCGACATGCCAAAGCAACTGTTCAGCTGGGCCCTGTTCAGCTTCAGCCCATTGGCGTGGACAGAACGGAATACCTGCTGGAGACGGGAAACATGCTCCTCAGGGGTTGTAGACCATATGATGACGTCGTCCACGTACACACGAACCCCTTCGATGCCCTCCATCATCTTCTCCATGATGCGATGAAATATCTCCGATGCCGAGACAATGCCAAACGGCATACGGTTATAGCAATACCTGCCAAACGGTCTGTTGAAGGTGCAGAGTCTTCTGCTGGACTCATCCAGCTAGATTTGCCAGAATCCATGTGACGCATCTAACTTTGTGAAAAACCTTGCATGTGCCATCTCAGTGGTGAGTTCCTCCCGCTTCGGGATGGGATAGTGTTCACGCATTATATTCTGGTTGAGATCCTTGGGATCAATGCAGATGCGCAGGTCTCCCGTGGATTTTTTTAACCACCACCATAGAGCTGACCCAGTCAGTCGGTTCGGTTACACTGGAAATGATCCCCTGCTGCTGCGGCTCCTTGAGCTGTTCCTTCAGACGCTCCTTCAGCAGAGCCGGGACCCGGCATGGTGCATGGACCACTGGCTTGGCATCAGGTCGCAGTAGGATCTTGTACCGATATGGCAAAGTGCCCATCCCGTCAAACACATCTGCATACTGAGCGAGGATGTCGTCAATGCCAGCTTGAAGATCCATGTTGGAGGATGTTGTTGAATAAACCTGCTGCACCAGGTTTAGCTTTTTGCAGGCATGCGCACCCAGTAGGGATGCCCTGTCCGGCTTGACAATTTCAAATGTTAGCCGTGCATGGGTACTCCGGTTGGAGACGAGTAGATGGCAGGACCCCAATTGGCATTACCGTTATAGTCTAGGAGCTGGCAGGCTGCTGGAAGGACCTTGGGGAGCTTCTTGATGCGTTTGAAGTCTGCCTGTGAGAGGAGGTTGGCAGAAGCACCTGTGTCCAGCTTGAACTGGATGTAGCAGCGGTTGACCTGCATCACCGCACGCCATTCGTCCGCAGAATCCACAGCGAGGATGAACTGTATGTGAGATGAGTTAGGTGTCGCATGTTCATGTGTGGTAATGATGCCCACTCGGTAGGCGGACTCCAGGCACCCGTCCTCTGGATCCATTGATAATGCCAGGATCAGAATCCTGTCATCGTCGTTGCACATTCTGGACGCGCCGTCGTCGGAATTGGGAGGGCTGGCCTCTGACTGGTGGCGCAGACCTGCACAAGGCTGCATAGTGTCCAGGCTTCCCGCAGTTTAAACATCGCCTGCCTCTTGCAGGGCAGTGTCCCTTTAAATGGGCGTTGCCACAGTTCGGGCACGTCACGACGTCGGCATCGTGACGCGGCGTATGTCATTGCACATGCGCAGTGCGGTTGGCAGATGGCTGCACCTGCGAAGTGTGGGTGTCGGCCGCTTCGTTATCCCGTTCGCATCGCGCATGCGTGGAGCTCCGGGAAAAGCGCACAAAATGGCTGCTGTCTTCAATGCTGAAGTGCTGCATCCGGGAGTTGGCCTGCACGCTCTTTGCCTCGTGGGAGGCAAGTTTCTCATTTTCAGCCGATTTGTACTGGGAATACTGATTTTTTTTGCATGCTCATGCCCTGTGCATGTTTCAATTGCGACTGGCAGGGTCATATGCTTGATTTTTAAGAGCTGCTCTCTCAGAGGATCAGTGTGAACTCCAAACACGATTTGCTTTCTGATCATGGAGACAGCAATATCACCAAAGTTGCAGGACAGCGCTAGCAGGCAGAGGCTAGTTAAGAAGGCATTGAAAGATTCATCTTTACCTTGAAGACGTTGTCTGAATATGTAGCGCTCGAAGATTTCATTGGTGTCCACTTCACAGTGACTATCAAACTTGTCCAGGATGGTCTGAAACTTTGTCTTGTCCTGGCCTTCGGTGAAGTTAAACGAGTTGAAGAGTTTGATGGCTTGATCACCCGCTGTCGAGAGGAGAAGCGTGATCTTTCTTGCATCAGACTCACCCTTGAGATCTGAAGCTGCGATGTACAGCAGAAACATTTGCTTGAATATCCGCCAGTTGGCACTGAGTTTGCCGGAGGTCCTGAGCTGATGAGGAGCCTGAATCTTCTCCATGGTGCCGGGATACATTTGCTGGTCGTCATGGAACGGACTTAGGTAAGCCACCTTAAATTAGTAGTCTCCTGGTATCATGTCGTGTTAGGTACACTGGCATAACACTGGCTGCAACTGGATGCAGCATAGATCAAAAAGATACTCCAGACCTTGAAGTTAGTTCAATCAGGTTTGTTGAACGAATAGCAAAGTTAGCACAGTTCTCTGTGAGTTCGACTCTCTGCTAACGTACGTGTGGTTACTCTGTCTGACTGAACCAGACTAGCTCTTAGCCACGTGGTGGAGGTGTGAGATTGTAACAACACCCTTGACTGACTGTCTAGATGTTCATCAGTGGAAAGAGGCGGAGTGTGAGTGCCTCGTGTCTTTTATAGTCAGATCCCACCCCTGAGTGTCCTGCCTGCTTATTGGTCATGTCCTGTTCTCTGTGTCCATTAGCTGCTTGTCTGTATATCATTATGTGTGTGTCCGGGGGGGGGGGGCAGCGATCTGTCCAATTCTTCCCTCATGGTGCTTTTAAAAGTCTGTACGGCCCACTCGGCTAACCCATTAGATATCGGGTGACACAGGGCCATCCTGGTGTAGTGAATGCCATTCGATCGAACGTAATTCTGAAAGTCGTCCTCTGTAAAAGGGGTGCCGCTGTCGGATACAATGGATTCTGGCTGTTCATGTATGGTGAACACTCAGCCTAAAGCGTCCAACATAGCCCACCGAAGTTGTCTCATCCCCATCTCCTGTATCGACAGCCACCTGAGTGGGCATCCACCAAAACTAAAAACATGTTTACTGATAATAGGCATTTTTACTCACGTTTTGATGGTTCTCAACTCAGTTTGGTCTTTCATTTTTAAAAATTGCTCGAATCACGAAGCACTGCCGGCTGCGATCGAACCTTTTACCTCATCACCAATGTGGGGGCTTGAGACAATACTCTGCAGGCTCCCATACTAACAAAGGGGTTTATTAACAAAAGACAAAGGCTGGTATACATACAGGCACAGAACACAATAAAATGGGTCATATCTCTCTGGCTCCAGGATCCACACTGCATGGGCCCTGCTTCCCCGTCTCCGTGCTAAATTGTTACTAACGGAAGTTCACATGGGCAACCAGGTCTGCCCCCTTAAAGGGGCCATGCTACCACAGTGAGTATGTACACTGTCATACCCTCCTGAGGTTTCTGAAACAGCGGGCGCAATTTACCAACCACTTCCTGTCGGAATTAGGATGGGACGCAGCCGGAAGATCCCACAAGAGGCCTCTTCTAGGATTCACGACAATCGTTAGGCCCCACGAGATATAACAAGATATTGCAAGACTTTGTGATCTGGATCCTGCCCACAATGGGCTTAACGGCTCACTTAACTATGCCGATGCCAGATCTAACCATCACCCAGAATCTATCGGCCTTGCCAAGGCGACCCCAGCCGGGCGCCATTTAGCACCGGTCCTCACAAATGGGGACCAGCCAGAATGACACTTGCAGGGGGCTGGCGGGGGGGGGGGGGGGGGGGCTCCCAGATGATGAGAGGCTCCTGGGTGGTTGGCCTCTTGGCAAGGTGGCACCCTGGCACTGATGCCACCCAGGCACCTTAGCACTATCCCTGCCAGTCTGGCAGTGCCAAGGTGCCCAGGTGACATTTGGCCCGCACCAGGAATCAGACCCAGGGTTGCCCTGCCCATAACAGGTGGGGTGCAGCAGAGCTCTAGGACCCCCCCAAACAGGTGAAATGGGACTTTGGGGGGATCCGGGGGTCACATCGGGGGTGGGGTTGAGAGATTAAAAATGTAGCCCAATCTCTTCCTGCACTGACGAGAGAAGCTCCTCAGTGCAGGAAATGAGTGTGGACTCAGCGAGGCATTCCTCGCAGAGGCCCACGGCTCCGGGAATGACCCCACTAATCCCACCTAGAACAGGAGTCTTTTTTTCTTAGTTAGATCGTACCCAACTCAGACTGGAACTCTGTGCCATTGATACACCCAATCTACCCATCTCAAGCCACAACTCTCAATGCCAGGAAATTTTGGATGGCGTGGCTTCCTTTCTGGCCCTCCGAGGAGTTGACGATGAATGCATCGCCACTGGTACGAGCTGCCCCGCTGCCAGTTAACACTCTAATGCAGTTTAATTGACTGGAGATGGCCTATCAGCCACAGGTCAGGTGTAAATCCCTTCTGAGAGAGTTGCTGGCCGATCTGATTAACTGCCAGCATGCGAGGATCACATTTCGGGCTTATCCACTGTCCTTGAACTCTTCCCGCCAGCCTGAAAATTGAAGCTGTCCAGGAAATGGCCATAAAATGGTCATTAATTGGCCACTTAAGGGCTACAATTGGAGCAGGAGTGGGTGGTGTAGAATAATGGGTCAACATTTATAGTAATGAGAAAGTGCTGTGTACCATGGCCTAACAGTGATATCAGCAGTCTTGTGCAAGAGACTGCGAAGAAAAGATGGAATAGCCTGTCCAAGAGAGAGATGTTTACCTCGAAGCTTAGATTGTACTGTAGTACAATTAACAGTTTTTGAACAAACATATGGAAGTGAGATCTAGGCACTTATAAGTAGTTGGTAATAGTCCCTATCCAGAACAGGCCACAAGTTACTGGGAGAGTGATGCAACTAGTATTTAAATTGGAAACCAAACCACAAACCAGGCGGGCCAGCTTAGGACTTGCCTGACCAACTATAAAATTGCAGAGAGTTCATGGCGCATGCGAGGCTCGTGGGAAGGGCATCCAGGGAATTTTACACCACTCCTCCTACCAACCCCACCCCTTCCCAACACCAGCCCCCACCCCTCACCATCCACCACCAGTTTGATACTTCCCCATAAGCAGAAACACTTGCTTTCGGTATCTACTCTATTGAAACCTTTCATAATTTCAAAGACCTCTCGAAGATATTCCACCACCACCCCCACCCAGCCTTCTCTTTTCAAAAGAGAGAGAGAGAAAATACAGTTTGATCATCCTTTGCTGTTAGGTATAACCGCATAGTTCTGATATCATCCTTGTAAATTTACTACCCCCTTGCAAGTGCCTTGCTATCCTTTTTATAATATGTCGACCAGAATTGCATACTATTTCAATGTGGTCTAACCAAGATTTGATACAGATTTAGCATAACTTCTATACTTTTTAATTGTATCCCTCGAAAAATAAATCCTGGTGCTTAATTTGCTTTTATTGGCCTTATTTTTGTGGCCATATTGCCTGCCTCAAAACTTTTAAGATTTTGTGCATTTCTACCTCCAGATATCAATGATTTCTTGATCTGCCAACCGCATCAGGGCCGAAAGGCAGAGTGGTGCAACGTGGCCGGTAGATGGCAGGAGATCCCCTTGGAATCTAACCTCTTTCGCCTCGGAGATCTTGGGTGACCGCCATTCACTGCTGGTCTCGACAAAGAGGAACCAGATGGAACAGCGCTCGTGGGCGTCTCCCAGGGGATTGGAAGCCCCCAGTTCATAGAATTTACAGTGCAGAAGGAGGCCATTGCGGCCCATCGAGTCTGCACCGGCTCTTGGAAAGAGCACCCTACCCAAGGTCAACACCTCCACCCTATCCAGAAGACCATAAGACATAGGAGCGGAAGTAAGGCCATTCAGCCCATCGAGTCCACTCCACCATTTAATCATGGCTGATTTCAACTCCATTTACTCGCTCTCTCTCCATAGCCCTTACTTCCTCAAGAAATCAAAAATTTATCAACTTCTGTCTTAAAGACACTCAACGTCCCGGCCTCCACCGCCCTCTGTGGCAATGAATTCCACAGACCCACCACTCTCTGGCTGAAGAAATTTCTCCTCATCTCTGTTCTAAAGTGACTCCCTTTTATTCTAAGGCTGTGCCCCCGGGTCCTAGTCTCCCCTGCTAATGGAAACAACTTCCCTACGTCCACCCTATCTAAGCCATTCATTATCTTGTAAGTTTCTATTAGATCTCCCCTCAACCTCCTAAACTCCAATGAATATAATCCCAGGATCCTCAGACGTTCATCGTATGTTAGGCCTACCATTCCTGGGATCATCCGTGTGAATCTCCGCTGGACCCGCTCCAGTGCCAGTATGTCCTTCCTGAGGTGTGGGGCCCAAAATTGCTCACAGTATTCTAAATGGGGCCTAACTAATGCTTTATAAAGCTTCAGAAGTACATCCCTGCTTTTATATTCCAAGCCTCTTGAGATGAATGACAACATTGCATTTGCTTTCTTAATTACGGACTCAACCTGCAAGTTTACCTTTAGAGAATCCTGGACTAGGACTCCCAAGTCCCTTTGCACTTCAGCATTATGAATTTTGTCACCGTTTAGAAAATAGTCCATGCCTCTATTCTTTTTTCCAAAGTGCAAGACCTCGCACTTGTCCACGTTGAATTTCATCAGCCATTTCTTGGATCACTCTCCTAAACTGTCTAAATCTTTCTGCAGCCTCCCCACCTCCTCCATACTACCTGCCCCTCCACCTATCTTTGTACCATCGGCAAACTCAGCCAGAATGCCCCCAGTCCCGTCATCTAGATCGTTAATATATAAAGAGAACAGCTGTGGCCCCAACACTGAACCCTGTGGGACACCACTCGTCACCGGTTGTCATTCCGAAAAAGAACCTTTTATCCCAACTCTCTGCCTTCTGCCTGACAGCCAATCGTCAATCCATGTTCGTACCTTGCCTCGAATACCATGGGCCCTTATTTTACTCAGCAGTCTCCCGTGAGGCACCTTATCAAAGGCCTTTTGGAAGTCAAGATAGATAACATCCATTGGCTTTCCTTGGTCTAGCCTATTTGTTATCTCTTCAAAGAACTCTAACAGGTTTGTCGGGCACGACCTCCTCTTACTAAATCCATGCTGACTTGTCCTAATCCGACCCTGCACTTCCAAGAATTTAGAAATCTCATCCTTAACAATGGATTCTAGAATCTTGCCAACAACCGAGGTTAGGCTAATTGGCCTATAATTTTCCATCATTTTCCTTGTTCCCTTCTTGAACAGGGGGGTTACAACAGCAATTTTCCAATCCTCTGGGACTTTCCCTGACTCCAGTGACGTTTGAAAGATCATAACTAACGCCTCCACTATTTCTTCAGCTATCCCCTTTAGAACTCTAGGATGTAGCCAATCTGGGCCCGGGGATTTATCAATTTTTAGACCTCTTAGTTTCTCTAGCACTTTCTCCGTTGTGATGGCTACCATATTCAACTCTGCCCCCTGACTCTCCGGAATTGTTGGGATATTACTCATGTCTTCTACTGTGAAGACTGACGCAAAGTACTTATTTAGTTCCTCAGCTATTTCCTTGTCTCCCATCACAAAATTACCAGAGTCATTTTGGAGCGGCCCAATGTCAACTTTTGCCTCCCGTTTGTTTTTAATGTATTTAAAGAAACTTTTACTATCATTCCTAATGTTACTGGCTAGCCTACCTTCATATTTGATCCTCTCTTTCCTTATTTCTCTCTTTGTTATCCTCTGTTTGTTTTTGTAGCCTTCCCAATCTTCTGACTTCCCACTACTCTTTGCCACATTATAGGCTTTCTCTTTTGCTTTGATGCATTCCCTAACTTCCTTTGTCAGCCATGGCTGCCTAATCCCCCCTCTGATAACCTTTCTTTTCTTTGGGATGAACCTCTGTACTGTGTCCTCAATTACTCCCAGAAACTCCTACCATTGCTGTTCTACTGTCTTTCCCACTAGGCTCTGTTCCCAGTCAATTTTCGTCAGTTCCTCCATCAGGCCCCTGTAGTTACCTTTATTTAACTGTAGCACCTTTACATCTGATTCTACCTTTTTTCTTTCAAATTGGAGATTGAATTCTACCATATTATGATCACTGCCTCCTAAGTGCTCCCTTACTTTAAGATCTTTAATCAAGTCTGGCTCATTACATAACACTAAGTCCAGAATGGCCTGTTCCCTCGTGGGCTCCATCACAAGCTGTTCCAAAAAGCCCTCCTGTAAACATTCAATGAATTCCCTTTCCTTGGGTCCACTGGCAGCATTATTTACCCAGTCCACCTGCATATTGAAGTCCCCCATGATCACTGTGACCTTGCCTTTCTGACATGCACTTTCTATTTCGTGGTGCATTTTGTGCCCCCGGTCCTGACCACTGTTAGGAGGCCTGTACATAACTCCCATTATGGTTTTTTTGCCTTTGTGGTTCCTCAACTCTACCCACACAGACTCCACATCATCTGACCCTATGTCGTTTAGTGCTATTGATTTAATTTCATTCCTAATTAACAAGGCAACCCTGCCCCCTCTGCCCACCTCTCTGTCTTTTCGATAGGTTGTGAATCCCTGGATGTTTAAATGCCAGTCCTGAACCCCCTGCAACCATGTCTCTGTGATGCCTACCACATCATACCTGCCAGTCACAATCTGGGCCACAAGCTCATCGACCTTGTTCCGTACACTGCGCGCATTTAAATATAGCACCTTTAATTCTCTATTGACCGTCCCTTTTTGTTTTCTTAGTGTGGTGGACCTTGGTTTACTGAGCCTTTCCATACACTGTGTCATATTTTGTGGGATGGGGACTATCGTAACCTCTCCTGAGTTTTGTCTTTTCGTGCTTTTTTGTATTCCTAAGCAGCTATGCTTCCCACTGATTACTTCACCTCTTGGTTCCCTGACTTTCCCTTCCCCCCCAATCTTTAGTTTTCTATCCCCATAACCCAGTAACCCCACCCACCACTAAGGGCAATTTTGGACACTATGGGCAATTTATCATGGCCAATCCACCTAACCTGCACATCTTTGGACTGTGGGAGGAAACCAGAGCACCCGGAGGAAACCCATGCACACACGGGGAGGATGTGTGGACTCCGCACAGACAGTGACCCAAGCCGGAATCGAACCTGGGACCCTGGAGCTGTGAAGTAATTGTGCTGTCCAAAATGCCATCGTTGCTTTCCGTCTGGGCAGGGTGGCACCCTGGTACAGGTGTTCCCACTCAGACACCATGGCACTGCCAGCCAGGCACTCTGGCACTGCCAACCTTGCACCCTAGCACTGCCAAGATGCCAAACTGGCATTTTCCCATGCTGGATATCGGGTCCTCTGTGGGAGTGTGGGGGGGGAGGGGGGCGGGGAGCCTGTGGACCCTCTTATAGGTCTGGTGAAGCTTTGGGGGGGTTTGAGAGTCGAGTTGGGGAATCGAGAGATCGGGACACCATTTAAATATGGCATCCCGATCTCCTCCTGCATTGAAGAATTCCAGTGAGCGGTGCTCCTCAGTGCAGGAAGCAGGACTAAGCCCGGCCTCGTCGGAGACTTGTGAGGTCCCAAATGGGAACAGAGTCCCATTAAATAGCATGGGGTTTCCCGGCACGCAGAGCACCAGGAAACACCCGGCTAAATGCGCCCATTATGGGATCCTGTTCCCATTCGGGTAGATCACGTCCCTTGACTCCATTTATATATTTTTCTTGCAAATAATATATGCCCTCCTTATTTTTCTTACCAAAATACAATACCTACATTTTTCTATATTGCAATTTGCTTACCAATTCTATATTGCAATATGTTATTAAGGACTATATCAGCATGACATCATTAGAAGGGAAGTGTGTCATGTGATCCAGTTTTAGTTTCATTTTGCTTTGAACAGAGCACAGCACACTGTTCTGATGTCTTCTCAAAGCTCTGCACTTATGTGCAACTGTTCTCGTGTGCCTAGACTTAATAAACTTAGGGGCTGGTTTAACACAGGGCTAAATCGCTGGCTTTTAAAGCAGACCAAGGCAGGCCAGCAGCACGGTTCAATTCCCGTACCAGCCTCCCCGAACAGGCGCCGGAATGTGGCGACTAGGGGCTTTGCACAGTAACTTCATTTGAAGCCTACTTGTGACAATAAGCCATTTTCATTTCATTTTCAACTGAACCCACAGCATGTTTATCCAATCCATTGTGAGTGATTGGAGCCTTGTATCTTGTACAACAATAAGCCCAAGGATTGCAAGGACACAACATTATATATCTACTCTGCAGCTTTATTCGTGTATTCTTATAAATTGTTGCAGTCCTCCTCTGTGTTGACAGTCCTTCACAATTCATCCACAAATTTAGAAATTGCATTTTTCATTCCAAATAGCTATGGACAATAGACAACAATGGTCCCAGCACCAATTCTAGTGAGCTCCTTCCCACCTTATGCCACTCTGAATAGCTATCCTGCACCCCTTACTCTGTTTCAGACAGTTAGCTTTCCGTTTTAACGACAGACACTGATGATTTTGCTGTCACAAAAAAATACTTGTCCTCTTTATATTCTGATCAGACGCCAAGATTGGCCTCAATATGCACTTCTAGCATCAGATGAAGCCTACACCCACCCCACTGCCGGCTTTCTAATGAGGCACAATCAAGGCAAGGTGGCGTCCAAAAGGGTTGAATTTTGTGCATTTATTTTGTATG